>NC_092370.1:234593582-235817511 GCF_030028105.1 Mobula birostris | reverse complement strand
TTTATGGCTGCACTATTGAAATAATTGACAAACGGTAACAAACAGATTGTAAATGGAAACAAAATTCTAATAACTAACAAATAGGCACAATTGTTCTTTCATTTTTGTTCATTCTACTTCTTCCTTTTATATGTCTTTCCCTTCTTCTCTCTCTCAGGGTAGCACAGTGGCATTACAGTTAGTGCAATTGCAATCACTGAGCAGTTCTGATTCCCGCCACAGCCTGTAAGTTTGTATGTTTTCGTGTGACCGCTTGGATTTCCTCCGGGTGCTCTGGTTTTCTCCCACATTCCAAAGCTGTACTGGTTAGGGTTAGTACATTGTGGGCATGCTACATTGGTACGGGAAGCATGGCAACATTTGCAGGCTGCTCCCAGCACAATCCTCACTGAACTGACAGGACGCAAATGATGAATTTCACTGTACGTTTCAATGTTTTGACGTACATGTGACAAATAAAGCTAATCTGTATCTTATCATATCTAACTCTCTAAATCTTTTCTTCTAACTTTTTATCCGCAATTTATCATCATGTGTGGAGAAAAGCTAAAAAACCCTCATATGATGATATCAAGAAGGACTTTGATTTTCACTGCCTGTCTGAGCATCACAGCTCCCTCCAACCCTTGTGTGCTTCCAATCCAAGATACTCCCACATCCTGAATGTTGTTCCTCCCACACAGCGAGTGGTTTCACTTCCTCACTCAGCCTCTCCTCTCTGTCGCTTCCGCCTCCTTCAATAAGCTCCCTAACCCCTGCTCCTTGCCAACCCACCCTACATGCTCAACATGAAATTTCATCTCACAACGTTCCTGGGAGGCACATTGGATTTTACCATGTCAAAAATTATTATGTGGAGCATGTTGGATATGTGTTTTAAGTGATCGCAGTCATTTGTCATTTCTGTTTGTGAGCTTGTCGCTGTCTGGTTTTATATGGCACTCTGTAGAGTCAATAGATGTGGTCAGTAATGAAACATGATGCAGTAGGTTATCAGGTTATTCATATACTGTATGTCAATGCCTTTACAAAGTAAGCAGATGTACTGCAGAATCAAAAGCAGGGAACTCCTCAGGAGCAGTACAATTAGTGTAACATTTAACAGTGCCAGTGATCTGGGTTCAATTCCCAACACTGTCTGTATCTTCTCCCCGTGACAGCATGGGTTTCCTTCGGATGCTCCAGTTTCTTCCCACAGTCCAAAGACATATGGGTTAGGGTTAGTAAGTTCATAGACGTATGGGTTAGGGTTAGTAAGTTATGGGTTAGTAAGTTCAGAGACGTAGGGGTTAGGGTTAGTAAGTTATGGGTTAATAAGTTCAGAGACATATGGGTTAGGGTTAGTAAGTTATGGGTTAGTAAGTTCAGAGACATATAGGTTAGGGTTAGTAAGTTATGGGCACTTGTGGGCCACCCCCAGCACATACTCGAAGTGTGTTGGTCATTATTTAAGCAAATTACACATTTCACTGGATGTCTCGATGTACGTGTGACAATAAAGCTCATCTTAATCTTAAAAGAAATCCTTTTATAGTTACATCAAGACCAAGGCAGCAATCTAAATTTCTGAATGAGCGATGAATCCATGAACACCACCTCACTATGCTCTCTTTTTGCACTACCTATTTAATTTAAAGTTTTTACATATAGTTCTTATTGTAATTTAGAGTTTTCTTTTATTATTATGTATTGCAATGTTCTGCTGCCACAAAATAGCAAATTTCATGACGTATGCCAATGACATTAAACCTGATTCTGATTCTATTCTATCACACCACTCTGATCATACTGTCCTCCATAACATTTATAAAGAAATAAATTGATAAATGGATCCCTTACAACAACATGTCACTGGACGAATAAATCTCTTGGTACTGATAATCATGGGTTTTAGTAAGTTGTTTAACAAAGTCCCTCACGGGAGGCTAATCCACCCACAAGATTAAGATGCATGGATCTGTGGTGAATTGGCTGTTAGGATTCTGAACTAGCTTGCGTGTAAAGACAGAGAGTAGTGGTTGAAGGGACTTTTTCGAGCTTATTTGACGTCTGTAATTGCTGGAGTTCCACAGTGACCTGTGCTGGGATCTCTGCTGATTGTAATGTACATAAATGTTCTGGATGAAGATGTAGATGGACGAGTTATAAATTTGTGGATGATACCAAGACTGGTGGAGCTATGGATAGTGTTAGAACACTGGCAAAGAATACAGCACGATATAGATCAGTTGCAGATATGGGCTGAGAAATGGCAGATGGAGTTTAACCCAGATAAATGTGAGGTGTTGCAGCTTGGGAGGGCAAATGCAAGGAGACAGAGCACTGTTAAGCGCAAGATCCTTAACAGAGTTTCTGAGCAGAGAGATCTTGGGATCGAAATTCATATCTCCTTGAAAGTGGCTACATTGGTTAATAAGGTGGCGAAGAAGACTTATGGAATACTTGCTTTTATTAGTCGAGGCATTGTTCAAAATTCTGGAGTTTATGTTACAACTTGATAAAACTCCGGCTAGGCCGCATCTGGAGTATTGCGTAGAGCTCTGGTTGCCCCAGTTTAGGATGTGAGGCTTTGGAGAGGGTGCAGAAGAGGTTTTCCAGCATGTTGCTTGGTTTAGAGGACACGTGCTTTCACGACAGGCTGGATAAACTCAGGTTGTTTCCTCTAGAGCACCAGGGGATGAGAAGAAATCTGACAGAGGCTTACAAGATTATGAGAGGCATGGATAGAGTAAACAGAAAGTATCTGTTTCCCACGGTTGAATTGTTTAATACAGAGGACATGCACTGAAGGTGAGAGGGGGACATGAGGGGTAAGTTTCTCACTCAGAGAGTCATTGATTCCTGGTATGGTGGTAGAGGCAAATACATTAGAAGCCCTTAAGAGAAGTTTGGATAGACACATGGATGTGGGGAAGATGGAGGAATATAGACATGGTTTTAGTGGGAAGGATTAGTGTTTGGGTGTTTTTGATTTGCTTTGTAGCTGGTTCGGCACAACATTGTGGGCCGAATGGCCTGCTCCTATGCTATACTCTTCTATGTTCTATGTCTTAATGTCAGAGAGTGAAGATAGACTGAAGTACGTCTTAGGGCTGGATAAAGTATATGGGAAGTGTGAAAGAGGCAAATGCAATGTCAGCTAGAGGAGAAATCCAAGCACAACAGCACATTTTCAAAACAGAGCACCCCCGAACCACCAATACTGATGATGGAAGAGTGAGTAGGGAGATAGAGCTGTGTTACTCAAAACCAAGCGTCATCAATCCTGTCAACATCAATCAATACACACCAGCATCAAGGGAAACCTTTCACATGCAATTGTCTGACCGGAACTTTACAACCTTTGTCAGATCTGGACCTCAACATCACAGCACAAAAGGAACTAATGATGGCTGAAATTTTTGCCCCTGCAGAAGATGGCAGGCAAGATGTGAGAGTAATAAAGTCAGGAAACTCAATATTCAACAATCAAGCAAGAAATCCAAGAAAATAAATCTATCTCTTCACTTGAAGAAGACAGGAGAAGGACATTAAGAAGATGAGATACACACACACACACAAACACACACATATATATATATCTCTATCTATCTATATATATTCAAATTTAAGTATATTTGTCTCACGCACATCAGAACGTACAGTGAAATGCATTGTTTGCATCAAATCAAACAGCGAGAATTGTGCTAGGCAGCTGCAAATGTCGTTTTGCTTCTGATGCCAACATAGCCTGCCCACAGTGAGCAGTAGAGAGCATCCCAACAAACTGCATCATTGCATGGTATGGAAATTGTCTGTGCCAGACAGGAAGGCTCTACTATGGGTAGTCCAAACTTCCCAATGCATCACTGGCATCAGTCCACCCGCCATCAAGGTCATACAGTATGTAACCCTCTCACCATGGCTCGTAACAAACTTGGCTCGTTAGCGGACTACTAACAGCCATCTGACTCAGAGGTGAGAAGGTCAGTATGATTTGGATCTTCTCTGTGGATTGTCATCTTGTCGTGGTGGAGAAGCTTGTGTGGTCCTGTGATCCCGAGAGCGATGCCATCTGAAGCTATGCTCCTGGTAGAGTCACCCATGGCAGTAAGGTCGAGGGTGAGGTCCCTGACAAAGAACAATCCAACCAAGACCTCAACGGTGGAACAGGCAGATGAAGTTACTTCGAACTCAATGGCTGTGAAGGCGGATGAAGGCTGCAACAAATCCATCAGCTCCAATCGTTATTGTTTCCATGCCATTGGAATCAGTTGGTTGATTTGTGAAGTTTCATGTGCTTCTTGGAGTGCAACATCAAGTACACGTTAAACAAATACATGCACAGGTATCTTTTCTCTGTGGGCCACTTCTTCAGAATGAAGACCATCATCCTCGACCTCCAGGGATAGCCACAACGACGACGATGACTTGGGTTCAACCAAACAGGAAAGTTGGAATGTTCTGGGGAGGGAATGAGAATTATGGTGAGTGCTGTGTAAGTACTGCCCCACGCAAAGTTATTGTTTGCCAGGAAATAACATGTTGCTCACCAGAGTAAGATTACAGTGGAAGTATATTTATCAATATTCCAACTCTAACAAACAGTTAACAGAAAAGAAAGGTTACAGGTACACCAGACTAAATGTGCACATAAACGTTGGAGCTCATTTCTGTAGTATTTGGGTGTATTGCTTTACTCACAGTGCTGGACTCCCATCACCAGCCACAGGTCAAACTTCTCTCAAACAACATCACGAATAAACTGGCGAACTCACAAGTATTGGCACTTCCTCCTTGAAATCATTTGTCTGCACAAAGCTCTCCTTTGTACTCCAAGCAAATTCTCTCGTGTTTTCCTCTGCACCTCCTGGCAAAAGACCACAAACCAAACCACTGTCCTTCAGAAATCTGATCCCGCCCAGCTCTCTCGAATCTTCCACAGCATCCCAGAGGGCAGAATGTTACAACACCTTACCTAAACAAACCTGAATGGCTGACACAACATCCCTAGATTGGGCAAATGGCTCCTTTTGCTGAAGCCAGGTCACTAGTCTATGAAACTTAACTAATAGGACACACTGCTGATGCAGAAAAACAGCTAATATAAAAATACCCCACAGCATAGCAGTAGAAATACAATAAAACATGTTCTGAACCAGGGCATTACAAGTACAAAGTAGATACAGAAAGATGCCATAAAAGGGACCATGAAGGATCGCACATGGTCCGTTTGTCACACTTTCATCAGGGAGGAGGCTATATAGATTCAATGCCAGGGCTACCAGACTCAAAAGTAGTTACTTTCCCCAAGCAGTAAAGCTGATCAACACCTCCACCCACTAACCCACCCCTCTACACACCCCACCACTATTACTTTGTCATTTTCTGCCAGTCACCTACGTCCAGACAGTTCTGTGCCTGTCGTCACTTTATGAGTACATGAGCATCTATCTATATAAGCTATTTTATCTATTTATATATTTATTGTGTTCTTTAAAAATTATTATTGTGTTCTTGATCTTATTGTGCTTTTCCATGCTGCACCAGCGCCCAAGTTCTCCTTTACACTTGTGTACTGGGAATGACATTAAGCAGACTTGAATCTTAAATTTTGAACCTTGATGACGTTATATTTGAACGTATGCAGAATACGAAATAAGGTAGATGGTCTGGAAGCACTGTTGGAAACTGCAAGGTGTGACATTGTGGATATTACTGAGTCATGGCTGAAAGAAAATCGTGTTTGGAAGCTTAACACCCAAGGACACACATGGTAGCAAAAAGACAGTCAGGTAAGCAGAGGAGTGGGTGGCTCAATTGGTGAAAAATGACATCAAATCCTTTGAGGTCTTAAAGGCCTCTGAACAGTAGCCAGGACATAGGCTACATATTACAAAGGGAGATAAAAAAAGGCATGTAAATATGACAATATTATGATAATCATGGGGTATATCAACATGCAGGTATAGTGTCTATAAAAAGTATTCATCCCCCCCCCCCCCACCCCAGGAAGTTTTCACGTTTTATTGTTTTACAACATTGAACCACAGAGGATTTAGTTTGGCTTTTTGACACTGATCAAGAGTGAAAGACTCTTTTGTATCAAAATGAAGACAGATCTCTTACAAAGTGATGTAAATTCATTACAAATATGAAGCACAAAATAAGTGACTGCGTAAGGATTCACCCCCTTTTATTATGACACTGGTGCAACCAATTGGTTTCAGAAGTCACATAATTAATTAAATGGGGATACTGCTGGTGAGTCAGTATCCTGGCAAAAACTAACCATAAAGACAAAAGAACACTCCAAGCAACTCTGCAAAAAGATTATTGAAAAGCATAAGTCAGGAGGTGAATGCAAGAAAATTTCTAAGTCACTGAAGTACAGTTAAGTCAATCATCAAGAAATGGAAAGGATATGGCACAGCTGTAAATCTGCCGAGAGCTGGTTATCCTCATGCTAGAAGGGGACTAGTGAGGGAGGCCACCAAGAGACCTATGACAACTCTGGAGGTTACTAGCTTCAGTGGCTGAGATGGGAGAGACTGTGCGTACAACAATTGTTGCCTGGGTGCTTCACCAGTCATAGCTTTATGGGAGAATGGCAAAGAGAAAGCCACTGTTGAAAAAAACTCACGTGAAGCCTCAGCTAGAGTTTGGCAGAAGGCATGAGGGAGACTCTGAACACAGCTGGAAGAAGGTTCGATGGTCTGATGAAACCAAAATTGAGCTTCTTGGCCATCAGACTGAATGTAATGTTTGGCATAAGCCAAACACTACATATCATCAAAAACTTGACTGCAGCAGCCCCTGGAAGGCTTGTGAAGGTAGAAGGTAAATGAATGCAGCAAAATATAGGGAAATCCTGGAGGAAAATCTGATGCAGTCTGCAAGAGATCTGTGAGTTAGGAGAAGATTTGTTTTCCAGCAAGATAATGACCCCAAGCATAAAGTCAAAGCTACACAGGAATGGCTTAAAAACAACAAAGTTAATGTCCTGGAATGGCTAAGTCTGAGTCCAGACATCAATCCAATTGAGAATTTGTGGCTGGACTTGAAAAGGGCTGTTTACTAATGGTCCCCATGCAATCTGGCAGAGCTTGAGCAGTTCTGTAAAGAATGGGGGAAAATTGCAGTGTCCTGATGTGCAAAGCTGATAGAGACCTATCCACACAGACTAAAGGGGATAATCGCTGCCAAAGGCGCATCTACTAAATACAGACTTGAAGGGGGTGAATACTTATGTTATTAATTATATTTGTAATTAATTTAGTTCACTTTGTAGAGATCCATTTTCATTTTAACATGAAAGTCTTTTTCCTTTGATGAGTAGCAAAAGAGCCAAATTAATGTTGTAAAATTTTGTGATTTAATGTTGTAAAACAATAAAACATGAAAACTTCCAAGGGCGACACGTACTTTTTATAGGTACTGCAGACTGGAAAAATCAGGTGGGTGCTGGATCACAAGAGAGGGAGTTTGTAGAATGACTATGAGATGGCTTTTTAGAGCAGTTTGTGGTTGAGCCCACTAGGGGAAAGGCAATTCTGGATTGGGTGTTTGTAAAGAAACAGATTTGATTAGGTGGCTTAAGAAAAGGGAACCCTTAAGAGGCAGTGTTCATAGTATGATCAAGTTCACCCTGCAGTTTGAGAGGGAGACAAAGTCAGATGTATCAGTATTACAGAGTAAAACAAAGGAAATGGTACAGCAGCATGAGAGAGGAGCTGGCCAAGGCTGCCTGGAAGGAGACACTGGCAGGGATGATAACAAAACAGCAATGGCTGGAGTTTTGTGGAGCCTTTCTGAAAGTGTAGGAAAAATACATCCCAAAGATGAAGAAATATTCTAAAGGAAGGATGAGGCAATCGTGACTGACAAGGGAAGCCAAAGACAGCATGAAAGCAAGAGAGGACACAGAATATAGCCAAAATTATTGGGAACTTAGAGGATTGGGAAGCTTTTAAAAACTAACGGGCAATTAAAAATGCCACTGAAAAGCCTTCTGAAAATCTAAGTACACCACGTCTACTGCATCTCCTTTGTCTAACCTGCTTGTAATTTCCTAAAGAACTGCAGTAGGTTTGTCAGGCAGGATTTTCCTTTCAGGTGTCTCCTGATATTCTGTAATCTCATCCATAACAATCGATTCCAACAACTTCCTAAACACTGATGTCAGGCTAACAGGTCTACAGTTTCCCTTCTGCTGCCTTCCACCCTTCTTAAATAGTGGAGTAACATTTCCAATTTTCCAGTCATCCGGTTCAATGCCAGAATCTATCGATTGTTAAAAGATCATCAAGAACCCGAGGGTGTATTCCATCAGGTCCAGGAGATTTATCCAGCCTCAGACCATTAAGCTTCCTGAGCACCTTCTCAGTTGTAATTTTCACTGCACAAACTTCTCTTCCCTGACACCCTTGAATGTCCGGTATATGTCTTCTACTGTGAAGACTGATGCAAAATACGCATTCAGTTCCTCAGCCATCTCTGCATTTCTCATTACATTATCTCCAGCGTCATTTTGTATTGGTCCTGTATATATACCCTCGACTCTCTTTTACCCTTGAAATACTTAAAAAAGCTTTTACTATCTTCTTTGATATTAGTTGCCAGCTTTCTTTCATAATTCATCTTTTCCTTCCTAATGACCTTCTTAGTTTCCTTCCCCAAGTTTTTCAAAGCTTCCCAATCCTTTATTTTCTCACTAGCTCTGGCTTCCTTGTATGACCTCTCTTTTGCTTTTACTTTGGATCTGACTTCACTTGTCAGCCGCGGTAGTGTCCTTCTTCCATTCGAAAATTTCTTCTTATTTGGAATATATCTGTTTTGCACTTCCCTCATTTTTCGCAAAAAACTCCGGCCATTGCTGCTCTGCTGTCCTTCCTGTAAATGTCCCTTTCCAGTCAACTTTGGCCAGTTCCCCTCTCATGCCATTGTAATTTCCTTTATTCCACTGAAATACTGACACATTGGATTTTATTTTTTCCCTCTCAAATTTCAATGTGAACTCAATCATATTGTGATCACTGTTCCCTAAGGGTTCCTTACCTTAAACTCTCTTATCACCTCCGGATTATTGCACAACACCCAATCCAGCACAGCCGATCCCCTTGTGGGCTAGTGGGCTCAATAAGAAGCTGTTTCAAAAATCCATCCCTTAGACATTCTACAAATTCTTTCTCTTGAGGTCCAGTGCAGACCTGGTTTTCCCAATCCACTTTTATATTAAAATCCCCAAAGATTATCATGACATTGCCTTTCTGACACACCTTTTCTATCTCCTACTGTAATTTGTAATCTACATCCCAGCTGCTGTTTCGAGGCCTGTATACAACTGCCATTCGGGTCCTTTTACCCTTGCCATTTCTTAACTCAACCCCTAGAGACTCTACACCTTCCAGTCCTATGTCAATCCAATCCTATGTACCTGTAGGAGGAAGAAGTTGGCAGTGCGACGCAGCGCGTGCGGCCTCTCCAGTGAAATTATGTCATATTTGTTTAAATAGGGGCTGTGCAGAACCCTGATTTGATGGAGACAGACGTGAGAAGCACAGAGGAACATCTGGAGAAACTTCTGAAATGCCCGGTTCACTGCCGCTGCTACAGTGCGATCGAGAATCTCCGGAGGGGAAGGCCCCAAATCCTTGGCTTTGCCTGTTGCTGGCGGCTGGAGCTGGGGTCGAAGCGCTTGGCAGAGATGGTGCTTGGTGCTCAGTGTTGGAGGGCTGGACGGAGGCTCGAAGTTTTCAGAAGAACTGAGAGTTGGACGGCGGTCGGGTGCTTCCATGATGCTGCATCGGCAAGTTTGCGGCGCTGGAAGCTCATGGCAGGGAGAGTTTTCTTCCTTCTACCGTCTGCGTGAGTAGTTAGGACTTTCGAGAGACTTTGAGACATTTTTTTACCGTGCCCATGGCCTGTGCTTCATCAAGTTACAGTATTGCTTGCACTGTTGTAACTGTATGTTATAATTATGTGGTTTTTGTCACTTTTTCAGTCTTGGTCTGTCTTGTGTTTCTGTGATATCACACTGGAGGAGCATTGTATCATTTCTTAATGCATGCATTATTAAATG
The DNA here is from genome assembly GCF_030028105.1 of Mobula birostris. NCBI lineage: Eukaryota > Metazoa > Chordata > Chondrichthyes > Myliobatiformes > Myliobatidae > Mobula > Mobula birostris. Next base: position 235,807,451 of record NC_092370.1, on the reverse strand, counting down.
ACAAGAAAAGAGGACTGCGTGTCCTCATGATCTAATCTAATCTCTTTCAAATGATTTAATATTTTTTCTTATACACAGAGCCACACCACCCCCTCTGCCTACCAACCTATCTTTCCAATACACTGTATATCCTTGGATGTTCAGCTCCCAATGGCTCATCATTTAGCCAAGCTTCAGTGATGGCTACAACGTCATACTTGCCAATCTGTAGCCGAATTTCAAGATCGTCCATTTTATTCCTTGTGCTGTGTGCATTCAAATATAACACTTTCAGTCCAGTACTTTTTGCTTTCTGTTTTAACTGCACCATACCTCTGTTGACCTGTAACTCATGCTACTGGGCTGTGACTAAGCTTCATCTCCTGCCTGTTCTTTCTGTTGCATGCTATCTTTGATTTATTGCTGTTTTCCCCTTCCTCAGCCCTATCACTCCGGTTCCCATACCCCTGCCAAATTTGTTTAAACCTTCCCTAACAGCTCTATTAAATTTACCTGCTAGGATATTGGACTCCTTTGGGTTCAGGTGTAACCCGCCCTTTTTGTGCAGGTTGTACCTCCCCCAACGTGTACCAAGACTTCTGGCTGTTTACCCTCTCCCTTCAGAATACTCTGCACCCAGTCCGAGATATCCCATACCCTGGCACCTAGGAGGCAACGCACTATGTGGGTATCTCTATCAGGCTGACAGAACCTCCTGTCTGTTCCCCTCACTATGGAATCCCCCTATGACTACTGCATTCCTCATCTTCCTCTCTCCCTTCTGCACCATGGAACCAGGCTTAGTGCCAGAGACCCGCTCGCTGTGGTTGTCCTCCGTCAGATCATCCCCCTCAACCACATCCAAAACGAGATAACACAGGGGTACTCTCTATTATATGAGCTCTTAACCATATAACCATATAACAATTACAGCATGGAAACAGGCCATCTCAGCCCTTCTAGTCCATGCCAGACGCTTACTCTCACCTAGTCCCACCGACCTGCACTCAGCCCATAACCCTCCATTCATTTCCTGTCCATATACCTATCCAATTTTTCTTTAAATGACAATATCGAACCTGCCTCTACCACTTCTACTGGAAGCTTGTTCCACACAGCCACCACTCTCTGAGTAAAGAAGTTCCCCCTCATGTTACCCTTAAACTTTTGCCCCCTAACTCTCAACTCATGTCCTCTTGTTTGAATCTCCCCTACTCTCAATGGAAAAAGCCTATTCACGTCAACTCTATCTATCCCCCTCATAATTTTAAATACCTCTATCAAGTCCCCCCTCAACCTTCTACGCTCCAGAGAATAAAGACCTAACTTGTTCAACCTTTCTCTGTAACTCAGGTGCTGAAACCCAGGTAACATTCTAGTAAATCTTCTCTGTACTCTCTCTATTTTGTTGACATCTTTCCCATAATTCGGTGACCAGAACTGTACACAATACTTCAAATTTGGCCTTACCAATTCCTTGTACAATTTTAACTTTACATCCCAACTCTTATACTCAATGCTCTGATTTATAAAGGCTAGCATACCAAAAGTTTTTTTCACCACCCTATCCACATGAGATTCCACCTTCAGGGAACCATGCACCATTATTCCTAGATTCCTCTGTTCTACTGCATTCTTCAATGCCCTACCATTTACCATGTATGTCCTATTTTGATTAGTCCTACCAAAATGTAGCACCTTACACTTGTCAGCATTAAACACCATCAGCAATCTTTCAGCCCACTCTTCTAACTGACCTAAATCTCTCTGCAAGCTTTGAAAACCTGCTTCATTATCCACAGCACCACCTATCATAGTATCATCTGCATACTTACTAATCCAATTTACCATCCATCATCCAGATCATTAATGTATATGACAAACAACATTGAACCCCGTACAGATCCCTGAGGCACACCACTACTCACCGGCCTCAAATCTGACAAACAGTTATCCACCACTACTCTCTGGAATCTCCCATCCAGCCACTGTTGAATCCATTTTACTACTTCCATATTAATACCTAACAATTGAACCTTCCTAACCAGCCTTCCGTGTGGAACCTTGTCAAAGGCCTTACTGAAGTCCATATAGACAACATCCACCGCTTTACCCTCGTCAACCTTCCTAGTAACATCTTCAAAACATTCAATAAGAATTGTCAAACATGACCCTCCACACACAAATCTATGTTGACTGTTCCTAATCAGACCCTGTCTATCCAGATAATTGTAAGTACCATCTCTAAGAATACTTTCCATCAATTTACCCACCACTGACGTCAAACTCACAGGCCGATAATCATTAGGTTTACTCTTAGAACCCTTTTTAAACAATGGAACAACATGAGCAATATGCCAATCCTCTGGCACCATCCCCATTTCTAATGACATTTGAAATATTTTTGTCAGAGCCCCTGCTATTTCCACACTAACTTCCCTCAAGGTCCTAGGGAATATCCTGTCTGGACCCAGAGACTTATCCACTTTTATATTCCTTAAAAACGCCAGTACTTCCTCTTCTTTTATCATCATAGTTTCCATAACTTCCCTATTTGTTTCCCTTACCTTACACAATTCAATATCCTTCTCCTTAGTGAATACCAAAGAAAAGAAAGTGTTCAAAATCTCTCCCATCTCTTTTGGCTCCACACGTAGCTGTCCACTCTGATTCTCTAAAGGACCAATTTTATCCCTCACTATCCTTTTGCTATTAATATAACTGTAGAAACCCTTTGGATTTTTTTTCGCCTTACTTGCCAAAGCAACCTCGTATCTTCTTTTAGTTTTTCTAATTTCTTTCTTAAGATTCATTTTACATTCTTTATATTCCTTGAGCACCTCATTTGCTTCATGCTGTCTATATTTATTGTAGATATCTCGCTTTTTCCGAACCAAGTTTCTGATATCCCTTGAAAACCATGGCTCCCTCAAACTTTTAACGTTTCTTTTCAACCTAACAGGAACATAAAGATTCTGTACCCTCAAAATTTCACCTTTAAATGACCTCCATTTCTCTATTACATCCTTCCCATAAAACAAATTGTCCCAATCCACTCCTTCTAAATTCTTTCACATCTCCTCAAAGTTAGCCTTTCTCCAATCAAAAATCTCAACCCTGGGTCCAGACCTATCTTTCTCCATAATTATATTGAAACTAATGGCATTGTGATCACTGGACCGGAAGTGCTCCGCAACACATACCTCCATCACCTGCCCTATCTCATTCCCTAACAGGAGATCCAACACTGCCCCTTCTCTAGTTGGTATCTCTATGTATTGCTGCAAAAAACTATCCTGCACACATTTTACAAACTCCAAACCATCCAGCCCTCTTACAGTATGGGCTTCCTAGTCTATGTGTGGAAAATTAAAATTTCCCACAATCACAGCCTTGTGCTTACTACAAATATCTGCTATCTCCTTACAAGTTTGTTCATCCAATTCTCGCTTCCCATTAGGTGGTCTATAATACACCCATATAAGTGTTACTACACCTTTCCCATTCCTCAATTCCACCCAAATAGCCTCCCTAGACGAGCCCTTCCCTTCATTTCCCTGACCGTCACCCACTCCTGCAGTTTCAGGGTGACTAACTCCCTGTAGCTCCTCTCTATCTCCTTTTCACTCTCCCTAATAAACTGTAGGTCATCGAGCCGAAGCTCCAGATTCCTAACACAGTCTCTCAGGAGCTGCATCTTGGTGCACCTGGCGCAGATGTGGTCATCTGGGAGACTGGAAGATTCCCAGGATTCCCACATCTGACACCCAGAGGAAAATACAAACCCTACCAACATGCTCTCTATTCCTCAAAGAAATACAAAGATAAACCAAAGTCCACCTAACCACTTACCTCGCCGAAGCCCACTTTCGCCGAAGCCTGAATGAGCCAATGTCGGTTCTACTCTCGCCACTGGCCTACTCTGTTTATCTCTTCTGTACTTTTACTCAGTTCGTTGAGCTCAGTTACCGCCGCTGATAGGCTCCGCACAATGGACTAACGCCCGTGAAGCTCTCATTTCAAATAACAGCCTCTGACCTGCGAGAAGCACTCCTTTGTCGAGCACAGTTGCCACTCGTTGATAGGCCCTGCACAATCATGACTGGAATCGTGATCAGCACAAATTGTTGTTCATGGAGCTTGTTTTTTGTACCCTATGATTGCCCACACATCGCCTTATCTCGACATTGCTGAAGGCAGGTCAGAGACACTGCAACCCGTGTCTGATGTTAGATTAGCAGCCGTTCATAGACTCTAGAGGTCTTGATCTTCAGCTGAAACTCAATCCCTTGTTAATTCCTGGAGAGTGATGCTGGAGAAGTAGTAATGGGGGACAAAGAAATGGTTGATGAACTTAATAAATATTTTTCATCAGTTTTTACTGTGGAAGATAGTAGGAGTATGCCAGAAATTTGAGAGTGTCAGGGATCTGAAGTGAGTGTAGGTGCTATTACTAAGGAGAAGGTGCTTGGGAAGCTGAAAAGTTTGAAGCTAGATAAGTCTCCAGGACCAAATTCCACCCCAGGGTTCTGAAAGAGGTGGCTGAGGACAAATTTCAGAGTTGTATATGGATAAATCCTTTGATAATAAATGAAGCTTCGAACCTTTGAAGAGATTGTGGAGGCATTAGTAATGATCTGTCAAGAATCACTAGATTCTGGAATGGTTCCTGAGGACTGGAATATTGCAAATGTCACTCCACTCTTTAAGAAAGGAGGAAGGCAGAAGAAAGGTAATGATAGGCCAATTAGCCTGACTTCAGTTTTTGGAAGCACATGATAAGATAGGCTGAAAGAAACATGGTTTCCGTAAGGAGAAATCTTGCCTTACAAATTTGTTGGAATTCTTTGAATAAGCAGGATGGTTAAAGGAGAATTGGTGGATGTTGTGTACTTGCATTTTCAGAAGGCCTTTGATGAGGTCTCACACATGAGGCTGCTTAGCAAGATAAAAGCCCATGGTATCAGAGGAAGGATGCTGCCATGGATAGAAGATTGGCCTCCTAGCAAGAGGCAAGGTGTGGGAATAAAGGGGGCCTTTTCTAGTAGTCTGCCAGTGACTAGTGGTATGGCACAGGGGTCAGTGTTGGGACTACTTTTCTTCATGTTTTCAGTCAACGACTGGGATGAAAGAAGTGATGGCTTTGCTAATGTCTTGGGTGACATACCAGATCTCCTCAAACTCCTAATGAAGTATAGCTACTGTTGAGGCTTCTTTGTAACTGCATCGAATTGTTGTGCTAGTTGTGCTGATCTACACACGGGTGATCATTTATTGGTGACTGTTGGTATATGTGTATGCTAGTGTGCTTTATGCTCTGTGTGTTTGTGTGTCTGCGTGCTTGTGCTGTGAGTGTGAGAGTGTGTGTGTGTGTGTGTGTGTGTGTGTGTGTGTGTGTGTGTGTGCTATGCTGCGTGAGTGTGTGTTTGTGGGGTGGAGATTGGGTCCTCACTAAAGTTTAGATCATGATGGTTCATGTCCGGGTGGCTGGTCATAGGCTGAGCTGAGGTTCCATACTTCCCTCTGAGGAGAAGAGAGCCAATATACAGAGGAAGACTACACCAAGACCAAGTAGGTAGAAACCACAAAGACCAGCAGCAGATGGTTGGTATTAGTAATGACTCACAAAGGGATAGACCATAAGAAAATGGAGCAGAGTTAGACCGTCGAGTCAGTTCCTCGATTTGATCATGGCTGATCCATTTTCCTCTCAACCCCTTCACCCCAAAACCTTTCACACTCTGACTTATCAAGAACCTACTAACCTCTGCCTTAAATATACTCAATGATTTGGCCTCCACAGCCTGTGGCAATCAATACCACAAATTTACTGCTCTCTGGCTAAAGAAATTCCTTCTAATCTCCATTCTAAATGGACGTCCCTATTTTCTGAGGTTATGCTCTCTGATTCTAGACTCACCCATCATTTGAAACATCCTTTTCACATCCACTCTATCGAAGCCTTTCAACATTCAAAAGGTTTCCATGAGATTCCCCTTCATTCTTCTAAGTTCCAGCGAGTGCAGACCCAGAGCCATCAAACACACCTCACATCGTAAGCCTTTCAATCCCGGAATCAAAGTTCAAAGTAAGTTTTATTATCAAAGTACATACACATCACCAAATACAATCCTGAGATTTATTTTCTTGTGGGCATACTCAGCAAATCTATAGAATAGTAACTATGACAGGATCAATGAAAGATCAACTTGAGTGCAGAAGACAACAAACTGCACAAATGCAAATATAAATAAATGGCAAAAAACAACAAGAACATGAGAAAACAAGATAAAGAGTTCTTAAGGTGAGGTCATTCATTGTGGGAACATCCCAATGAATGGGCAAGTGAGTGTAGTTATCCACTTTGTTTATGAGCCAGGTGGCTGAGGGGTGGTAACAGTTCTTGAACCTGGTGTTGCAAGTCCTGAGGCTCTTATACCTTCTATCCGATGACAGCAGCGAGAAGAGAGCATAGCCTGGTTGATGAGGATCTCTGACGATGGATGCTGCTTTCCTATGACAGCGTTTCATGTGGATGTTCTCAATGGCTGGAAGAGCTTTACCCATGATGTACTGGGTTGAAACCACTACTTTTTGTAGGATTTTGCATCCAAAGGCATCGCTGTTGTGATGCAGCCAGTCAATGCATCTACAGAAGTTTGTCAAGGTTTTAGATGTCATGCCAAATCTCCGCAGACTCCTCAGAAGGTAGAGGTTCTGCCATGTTTTCTTTGCAATTGCATTTACGTGCTGGGTCCAGGACAGATCGTGTGAAATAATAAAATCCAGGAACTTAAAGTTGCTAACCCTCTCTACTTTTGATCCTTTGATGAGGATTGGCTCATGGACCTTTGGTTTCCATCTCCTGATGTCTGCAGTCAGTTCCTTGGTGAGAAGTGTGCTGATGGAGATTGAGGAGGAGATGTTGTCACCAATCTTAACTGACTGGGGTCTTCAATTGAGGAAATCCAAGATCCAATTGCACAAGGAGGTATTGAGGCCAAAGTCTTTGAGTTTATTTATTAGTTTTGAGGGGATGATGGTTTTAAATGCTGAGCTGTAATTGATAAAGAGCATCCTGATGTATGCATCTTTGCTGTCCAGTGAAGAGCCAATGAGATGGCTTCTGCCGTGGATCTGTTGTTCCAGTTGGCAAATTGGAATGGATCCAAGTCACTTCTCAGGCAGGAGTTGATATGTTTCATCATCAACCTCTCAAAACACTTCATCACTGTGGATGAAAGTGCAACTAGGTGATAGTCATTGAGGAAAGTCACCACACTCTTCTTGGGCACTGGTATAATTGAAGGCTGTTTGAAGTAGGTGGGAACCACAGACTGCTGAAGCAAGAGGTTAAACACACCAGCCAGCTGGTCAACATTTTCATGAACCTTCTCTGAACCCCCTCCAATGCCAGTACATCCCTTTTTAGACAAGAGGCCTAAAACTGCTCACAATATTCCAAGTGAGGCCTCATCAGCACCTTATAAAGCCCCAACATAACATCCTTGTTTTCATCTTCCAATGAATACTGACACTGGTTAAAAAACAGAGTTGAAACTATGAAAGGGTTAATAACCAAGAAGATGTGGCAACTAATCTATTTGCAACATTAACAAACCACAGGAATTTCGCAGCCATAAAAGGAGGATTCAGGACCATAGCTTTGTGAATTTAAATAAGAACACACACTGAAAAATAACTCTCTATATCACATTGTGGCTGCTGCTTAGAAAATCATTTGCGATTTGAAATTTAATTTGAATAAGTATTACCATTTCTGTCCGGCTGCATTTTGATAAGCGCCAACCACTCTGCCAGGAGATTTAGAGCTTTGTTCCAGATTATTCATGGATCACTTACATAAAAAATTTGAAGCACGGAGCGTTTTCAACAATTCATTCTGGAATGCAGTTAAAATGACAAATATGCCCAGTGTTTCAGTTGCACTTATGGGAGGGACAACAAGTGAGCCTTTACACTAAAATACTGATCATTTAGTAAGTGGAAAGGAAAACAGAGAAAAAGAAGCATCCATTTCCAGTAAAGGCTCATAATCCATAAGACCATGAGACCACAAGACTTAAGAATTAGGCCATTCAGCCCATTGAGTCTGCTCCACCATTCCATCATGACTGATTTATTATCCCTCTCAGCCTCATTTTCCTGCCTTCTCCCCATAACCTATGACACCCTTTTTAATCAAGAACCAATCACCCTCTGCTTTAAATACTGTATACCCAATGACTTGGCCTCCATTACCATCTGTGGCAATGAATTCCACAGACTCACCATCCTCTGACTGAAGAAATTGCTCCTCATCTCTGTTCTAAAGGGATATATCTCTATTCTGAGACTGTGCCTTCTGGTCCTAGCCTCCCTACTGTAGGAAACATCCTCTCCACATCCGCCCTAGCTCGGCCTTTCAACATTTGCGCCCCCCTCAACCTTCTGAACAAATTCAGTTAATAATATGAGGTTTGCAAAAACTAATCTTAATATTGATGACCACAAAATTAACTGTTCAGTGTTGGTTAGCACACAATAGAAAAGATGCTATTAAGCTGGAAAAAGGAAATTTATGAGGTTGTTGCTGGGTTGAGCTACTAACTTAAGGAGAGAAATTGAGCAGGTTGGAACTATTTTTCACTGGAGTGTAGGAGGATGAGGAATGATCAAATAGAGCTGCCACGAAGAGGCCAGACACAGGTTGGAGGAGCAACACCTTATATTCCACCTGGGTAGCCTCCAACCTGATGGCATGAATATGGATTTCTCCAACTTCTGGCAATGCCAACCCTTCACCATTCCCCCATTCCTGTTTCCCTCCCTTACCTCATCTCTTAACTTCCCATCGCCTTGCTCTGGTGCTCCCCACCTTTCCTTTCTTCCATGGTCTTCTCCCTTCTCCTATCAGATTCCCTCCTTTCTCCAGCTATTTATCTCCTTCATCAATCAACTTCCCAGCTCTTTACTTCTTCCCTCCTCCTGGTTTCACCTATCATCTACCACCCTGCACATCTTCCTCCCCTCCCCTCACCTTCTTGCTCAGACTTCCAGTTTTCCAGTTCTGGTGAAGGATCTCGCCCTGAAATATCAACTGTTTATTCCTTCCTGGCCTACTGACTTCCTCCAGCATTTTGTGTGTGTTTCTTGTATAAAAAACATTGAGAGATATAGTCATTGTGCACAGCCTTTTTCGCAGGGCTGGAGAATCAAGTACCAAAGGTGAGAGGGAAGGGATTTAATGGGAATCTGAAGGGCAACTTTTTCACCCAGAGGGTTGTTAATAGAAGGAATGAGCTGACAGAGGAAGAGACATTAACAATATTTACATAAATATTAACAAGGTTCATTAACAACATTTAAAGGCCACTTGGACAGGTACATGGATAAGAAAGGTTTAGAGTCATATGGACCAAAGAGAATTAGCTTAGATGAGACTATTGGTCAGTATGGACCAGACGGAATGAAGGGCCTACTTTGGTGCTGTGTCACTTCATGACTCTATGTATAATCCTATAGCAGTTTTGTCATGAAACATCATCCTGTGTACTGATGTCCTTCAGGGAAGGAACTCTACTTTTGTCTTATTCTCTGTTGCATTCCAGAGCTCAACAATGTGGTGGATGCTTGACAAATGTTTGAAGTGACCTAGTAATCCACTCAATAGTCAATAGTCAGGGGTGGTAATCGTGACAAGCTCCCACTACTTATTAAATGCTCCCAATACATTCCCAGGGCAGAGACTTCATGTGTGGCTTAGCTAGCAAGCTTGGTGGAAAAACTTACACTGACAGGAGAAGGGGAAAAGGTGCCTTAAAACCAGTCGCTTCAGGCGGATGGGCCTTTCCAGCTGTGGTTGGCATCTCACTGAGGAGAAGGAGAACTCTGATCTCAAACCTCCACTGCCTTGTGGCTATACCGACTCATGGGGAAGGATTCAGGAGAAACTCCAAGGGAAAAATCCAGAACTGAAACTCCCTAAGGCAGTCCTACGTTGAGTTCAATGCTGACTGGCAACACCTGAGATGATGCTGCTGCCAAACTGTATTGGTCTCTGCTGTTCCTTTGGCTCCATCAGATGCCTGGAGAGGGGGAGTTTGCTCTCCACATTGTATCGCCCAGGCTTACGTGTCTAGACAGATAATACACAACATCCATGGTCGACCCTGTCCGACGCAGGCCCTGTCCCCCATCGCATCATCCCAGTCATCACCACCTTCTGAAGAGGTGAGGATGGATGGGTATTCAGTGCTGGCATTGCCACCAATGCCCAGAGTCAAAGAAACAGATCTGAATGTACTTAACATCTTGAGGAAAGGTAATCATCCAGAGTAAGAGTTCCAAAAAAGAAAACTGAATTTTCTCTCTGATTTCAAAAGCAATTGCATGGGACCATCTGTGGAACTCGAGAAGTTATGTATCACTTTGAGGTGTCATGCCATTCAGTTACTTTCATGTGCTTCAAGGGTAACTTGGTTTAATCTTGGACCAGTCCCTTAAATCTTTTGCTTAACGGAAGTCTGTTGACACTAGCTTTAAACCTTCAGCTGTTTGAGGCACAGCTGGACTTTTTAACGGGGAATCTGGATTTCTTCCACCTTCTCAGGACACCTGAGGGTACATAACCATGGTAGTTAAATTATAACACGTATTCTGGAGGCTTGGCATCTTGATCAGCGATAAAGGTTCAATTCTGAGTGAGGCAGCTGGGAAATAACTCAATTGACTATATAACTCACAAATCAAGAAAAAGAAGCTGGTATTGATAATGGTGGTGGTGAAATTAAGCCAAAGCCCTATTGGTTGACTGTTGTCCTTCAGGAAAGGAGCACAGTAGACTGAAATCTGGCCAATTTCTGACTCCAGGCTAACAGCAATGTAGCTGTCTCCTACTTCCCTCACAAATTGCCTCAGTGAATCAGAAGGGCAGTTAGGGATGTGCAGTAAACACTGGCCTCACTGGTAATGACTTAAAGTCCACTGACGTGTGATAAACAGAACTCTAATTGAATTTGCTGAATATTCAACCATGACTGCCTTTCAGCAATGATATTTCTATTGTTCCTAAAGAGATGGCTTTATATAATTACTTTCATATCCGTAGGACGCTGTGTGCTATTTGATTACCAATGAATTACAGTACTTAATGCCTGATTAATATAGAATGAAACTACGTTATTGACACATAAATTTGGACACAGGAATATCCCACAGGCAGCTTAAGATGAGTACTATTTAATCACGTGTGGGGTGAATATTGTTCAGGAAATGTTGAAAAACATGCCAGGGTCTCATTTCTGTCTGTGTTACAATATGATCTGGATCTGGGCCGTACCCTCCAAATATCCGGACCTGCCTCTCAGTATTTTTTCACTGCCTTACTCTCCCTTTTCTATTTTCTATTTATGTTTTATAATTTAAGTTTTTAATATTTACTATCGATTTGTAATCCAGGGAACGTGAAGCGCAGAATCAAATATCGCTGTGATGATTGTAGGCTCTAGTATCAATTGGTTGGCGATAATAAAGTAAATATGTGGGTTTTGACCTTAGAAAAAATGGCTTCGTGCAATAGTGTTTATTAAGTGCATCAAAAATCAAACTTGCAAAAATTAGTGAGAATAGCAAAAAGACAACTATCAATAATTACAAAAAGCTATCTACCAGAAAACACCATAAATAGCTCCATACTATTTTTGTTCAGTGTGTACACCTGGCAGCCTAATCTCTCCCTCTTAATAAAAGCCAATTGTCCCATTTTTTTACGTACCAGGACATACCATTTTCAATTACCGATGAAGTTAACTTAAGACTATGCATGAATCAGAATATGATGCACCTCACAATGTGGTTACAATCATACTGTAAAATAAACAGAAGTATTGACCCTATATAATATTTTATACAAAGAACCTATACAAATTTACATGTCCCCATTACTAAAGAAATGAAATATTCCACCGTGTATGGCAGGAAAGACACCAGAAAGCCACCGTGTGCACATTAGCTTTGTTTAGGACCCACTATGAGAATATATTGGGGTGGTGGGTGGGAGAGATTGAAGTACGTACTCTCAGCACAAGGAGAGCAGAATGACAAGGCAGTGTGTGTGTGTGTGTGTGTGTGTGTGTGTGTGTGTGTGTAAGTGCCCACCTGTACAGTATGCATTTACCGAGAACTCTCCATCACAGTCACCTACTATCTCAGCCAAAAAAAAAAACGTCTTGAGGAAGCAACTTCCTCCAGTAATTGCACGGAGACATTAGCTTAGATTGAATGTTGGATCAAGTGCCATTATTGAAAACAAAATGGGGGCTGTCGTGTGTTGGGGCTGTTGATGGCGATTGAGGATTGGCTAATGGATAGAAAACAGAGAGTCAGATTAAACTAGTCATTTTCAGGATGGTTGTGTCTATTGGGTGCTTCATGGATTGGCATAATCTCCATCAATGAATTAAGTGAGAGACTTGTGTGTAATATACAGTGTCAGTCTGCTGGAGATACAAAGCTTAGTGGCAGTGTGAACTGTGAGAGAAAACCACAACTGAAGATGGTTTTCCACAGTCTCTCCAGGGAACTATTTGACTCATGGCAATTTTGCTCCAGAACAAAACTTTATCCAAATGTCAATAGCTGGACAGCAGTGTACGGATAGTCCTTAGGAAGACCTGCTCACTCTCTGATTTAAGTCCAAATGTGAATGGCATTCAAGTGACTGGGTCCATGACTCCGTTGCTGCAGGTTCTTGGCAAGAAGTATGACTGTGGTTTGTGGCAGGGTTCATTAAATACCCTGCGGTGATGACTACCTCCTACCTATTTCTCAGGATAACTCGCACTCTCATACAATGCACCTTTTTGCATTCACTAAGATATCCATGAAACATATTGTAGCCTGGATATCGCAGCCCACACAGAGACAGGAAATAATTCAAGGACAGGTGTTCAGGAAGAGCTGGTATACAGAATAGCTGAAAGTTATCAGGATCATAACATTACAATCTTGTAATACGGTAAGCGGATGACTGGTTGCAATAAGCTTTGTTCAGTCTGTTAATGACTGTCACAGTGAGATTATTGCTATGCACTCAAACGCTTCCACACCATTTCAGTTATCCTTCCCAGAGGACAGGCCTGTGAAAGACCCACATGAGGGTGGCAGAACTAAATATCCTATTTTAATTAATGCTTGCTAAAAGAGATCATCCCTTTCTCGCTTCTGTGTAGTATTTTATGAGCAGGCCTTTCTCAAGAATATCAATCAGCATCCTTCATTGGAATTGTTCGCTGCTCTTCTGTGAACTGAAACATGTTTTGTCACAATAAACAGCTGGGTGAAAGAGTGTTTAATCTGATCTCCCTCTCTATTGTTCAGGTATTCCTGCAGGGTAGCGGTAAATAGGTTCACTTCCTGAGATCAACACTCAAGATGCCGAGGGCAACTTGTAGATTGACAACAGCCAACTCCTGTTCAAAGGAAGAAGCAACATTAGAGAAACAACCCATCTTCCTTTTACTTCTTGGCTGCTTTACATCTGAGATGGGACTTAAAAGTTTGAGTGCAGCATTAGAGATGAGACTTCCAAGTTCCACAGATGAAGTATGACTTTGAAAGTGTAATGTGCAAAGTGGAATATCAGCACATATGCAAAGAGAGCAGCATCCACCATCAGGAACGCCCACCCACCAAGCCACGCTCTCTTCTCGCTACTGCCATCAGGAATAAGGTACAGGAACCTTAGGTCCCACGCCACCAGGTTAAAGAACAGTTATTACTCTTCAACCATCAAGCTCCTGAATCAGAATATATAACGTCACTCACCCCAACACTGATCTGATTCCACAATCTATTGACTTAGTTTCAAGGACTCTACAATTCATGTTCCCGATTTTATTTATTTATTCATGTTATTATAATTTTCCTTTTCTTTTTGTATTTGCACAATTTGTCATCTTTTGCACATTGGTTGTTGTCTGCCTTTGTTTGTGTGTAGTTTTTCATGGATTCTTTGTATTTCATTGTTCTACTGTGAATGCCCACAAGAAAATGAATCTCAGAATAGCATTCGATGACATATACATACATTGATCATAAATTTGGTCTGAAATTTGAACTTTAGTCAGGCCTGGAATGTGACAAGCATTCAACGAGTAGAGTCTAGATTAGGCTATCTGAATGGTGAATGACTTTAGTTACAGCTCTTAACTTAATGATATTTGTATTCATTTAATGATGGGAATTCCACATTGTAAGATAAATATGATCAGTATCATCAAAATGGAAAAGTAAGAAGAAAGATTTCTGTGAATGTTACCAGGGTTGAAAGGTTTAGATTAGAAGGAGAGCCTGGATAGGCTTCTCTTTGGCATGTAGGAGACTAAGGAGTGGATGCTTATAATCAAGAGGAGCATAGATAAAGCAAAAGGCCATAAGATCTAGGAGCAGAATTGGGCTATTTGGCCCATCAAGTCTCCTCCACCAATCCATCATGACTGATTTATTGTCCCTCTCAACCCTATTCTCCTGCCTTCTCAACATAATCTTTCACACACGGACTAACCAAGAACCTATCAACTTCTGCTTTAAATATACGCAGTAATTCGGCCTTTACAACCATCTACGGCAATGAATCCCACAGATTCACCACCCTCTGGCTAAAGAAATTTCTGGTGAATAAGGTGAATAGCTACAGTCTTTACTCCAAGGTAGGGTAGGGGAGTCTAACACTAGATTTTTAAAATGGGAGGGGAAATATTTTAAAAATGGTCTAATGGGTAACCTTTTCTACAAGAGTGTGGTGCACAGGTGGAACAAGTTGCCAGAGAAAGTGGCAGAGGTGCACTTGATAAAATAGGCCATAGTCAGAATGGTTTTCTCAAGGGATAATCTTACCTGACAAATCTGTTGGAATTCTTTGAAGAAGTAACAAGCAGGATAGACAAAGGAGAATCAGTTGATGTTGTGTAATTGGATTTTCAGAAGGCCTTTGACAAGGTGCCACGCATGAAGCTACTAACAAGCTACAAGCTTATGGTATTACAGGAAAGATTCTAGCATGGATAAAGTTGTGCCTGATTGGCAGGAGGCACAGAGTGGGACTAAAGGGAGCTTTTTTTGACTGACTGTCGGTGACTAATGGTGATTCACAGCACTCTGTGTTGGGAGCGATTCTTTTTATGTTATATGTCAATGATTTGGATGATGGAATTGATGGCTTTATTGCAAAATTTGCAGACGATGTGAAGACAGGTGGAGGGGCAAGTAGTTTTGAGGAAACAGAGAGGCTATAGAAAGACTCGGACAGATTAAAAGAATGGGCAAAGAAATGGCAGATGGTATAGTGTCGGGAAGTGTATGGTTATGTGCTTTGGTAGAAAAAATGAAAAAGTTGACTATTTTCTAAGTAGAGAGAAAATAGAAAAAGCTGAGATGCAAAGGAAATTGGGAGTCTTTGTGCAGGATTCCTTAGAGGTTCATTTGCAGGTTGAGTCAGTGGTGAGGAAGGCAAATGCAATGTTAGCATTCATTTCAAGAGGACTGGAATATAAAAGTAAGGATGTAATTGTAACAGCCTTTGCCCCAACTGACTCCCGTTGCCTAGGGTGAATAATCATCGACCCCGCCAAACAACTCAAATGCCTTGGTGCGGATATGGTGTGAGGCGCCCAATGATCAGCCATGACACAAATATCAAACAATATACCAAGTGCGAGTAATGAATTATACTTTATAGCAAATTTTGGTGATGGGTTAGTAGCAACAACTAAAAGAAAAGGCGCCACATAAACAAATTATCAGTCTTGTGCACATAATATTTTAAGACGTTGGAGCACACGCCTCCGATTCCATCCATAACGTCCTTCCGAGGCTCTGGCCACCCTCCGAACCTCCGAGGTCTGGTATCTGCCGCCCTGGAATCACTGTCCGTTCCCCGCAAGTCTGTCCTCTCCGCTCGCCTCCCGAAAAAGCCCGCGCTCCTCAACTCAGCATACATATACAAGATAACATAACATGATTTCCATTGGCTAGCAAATGAATGCACTTCTCATTATCAGTAATATAACCCAAACAAGCTGCTGCTAGAGAGAGAACTTTCTCAGCAGTTAACATACGAGAAGCCATTTCAGTATAACAGTTCAGAGAAGGCATTTTGGTAATAAGCGATGAGCAGTTAACAGTCCAGCTAATATTACTGAGAACCCTACATTCTCCCCCCACACATCCCTTCCTGCAGAACACACAGCCCAATCCACGTGCAGAAAGCAGTGATCTGACTCCCCAAAACAGTAGAGATCACACCTTGTTCCCCGGGCGCTACATAGGCCAACCTCTCTGGGGGTTTCCGACTTCTCTGAGACCTACATACCCCCTCGTCTAACTCTTCCGCTTCAGACGCTACAGGGGACCGTTTGAAACTATGAGACGAACCCTCCCCTGAGAGGTCACCCAAGCCCCTCTGCACCTCGGAACCCTCTATCTCTGGTTCAGGCCCTACATCCTCTCCTTCAGCACCCTGCGGTACCACGGACTGCCCCTCACTAGCCCCTCTTACCCCGTCTAACCCAGTGAGGGAACGGGCAGGAGTTTCTTCCTCCATCACAGGAGCATTAGCCAACGGCAGAATGTACCAAACATCCCAGTCATCATTCTCCTAGTCAGTATCCCTCATAGGGGCTGGGCTCAGGCCAATCTCTCCCGGGGTAGGCACGTCCTGCACCCTGCGGGGACGCAGAGTCCTGGTACTGGGTGCAGCCGCCTCGTCAGGTTCCCGCTCTACCTGTACATCTTGCCCCGGGGCAACAGGTGACTCTGATGGAGAATCTTGACAGGCCCTTTTCCATCCTCGGCCGCACCCGGAAAACTGGTAGGTTTGGCATCTCTCCACCACATAGGGCATGGCTGCCCAGCGATCAGTCAGCTTGTGTTTTCCTGGTAATCCCAGATTCCTGATGAGGACTGGGTCTCTCAGTAGGAGATGAGAGGACTTTACTTTCTGGTCATACCTCCTCTTATTTCCCTGATTCTGCCGGGCGGCTACCACCCCGGCCAACTCATAAGTTCTTTTCAGTTCTTTCCTCATATCAGACACATATTTCAACTAAGGCTTCGGCGACACCTCACCCGCATCAGTCCCGAAACAAAGGTCAATGGGCAACTTTGTCTCACACCCAAACATAAGGTAATAGGACGAGTAACCAGTAGCTTCGTTGCGTGTACAGTTGTAACAGTGAACCAGATGCTCAATATGTCGACTCCATCGATTCTTTTTGCTGATCTCCAGAGTCCCGAGCATGTCTAGTAGTGTCCGATTGAACCTTTCCGGCTAGGGATCGCCCTACGGATGATAGGGTGTGGTCCTCGATTTCTCAACCCCCAGCATGCCCAACAACTCATAGATGAGCTTACTCTCAAAGTCCTGTCCCTGGTCACTATGTGCCCGCCGAGTAAGGCCATAGTGCACAAAATACTTCTCTCATAGCACTTTCGCCACTGTCGTCGCCCTCTGGGCTTGTGTTCACTAGAATTCAGAAGAATAAGGGGTAACTCATTGAAACCTATTGAATGGTGGAAGGCCTTGATAGAGAGAATGTGGAGAAGATGGTTCCTATGGTGGAGAGTCTAGGGCCAGAGAACACAGCCTCAGTATAGAGAGGCATCATTTTAGAACAGAGATGAGAAGGAATTTCTCTAGCCAGAGAGTGGTGAATCTGTGGAATTCTTTGCCATAGGCAGCTGTGGAGGCCAAGTCTTTATGTATATTTAAGGCAGAGGTTGATAGATTCTTGCTTGGTCAGGGCATGAAGGGATATAGGGACAAGGCAGGAGATTGGGGCTGAGAGGAACGTCGGATCAGCGTGATGAAATAGCAGAGCAGACTTGAGAGGCAAAGTGGCCTAATTCTGCTCCCATATCTTATGGTCTCATGATCTAGGTGACTACAATGACAACACTTAAAAATTATTTGGAGAGGTACACAGATAGGAAAGCTTCAGACCAGGTGGCAAACCTACAGATAACATGTCCAAGATGGCACATGTAAAGATCTTGTTGGCACAGGAGATTTTGATTGTAGGAATTCTCTTATCCCATTGGGAAATATAAATCCGAACAGCAGCAGAATCTGTAAATCCCAGATCTGCTTCACCAGATACCTTCACAAAATATATTCCTAGATTCCACCAAGGGCTGAATGATTTAGAAATCTATACAAGGCAAAGTATTCTTTAGAAAAGAATGGCATTATCTTTCCACAGAACTGACAACCAAGAACACTCACAATCCTGTAGGGTGCTTGGAAACGCTCACCAATTTAAATGTGTTTACCATCATCTTAAGATCTGGTGAACATCATGGTTGCTTTGCATAATCACTAAAAGCTTCTCATAGTGCTTATTAAGAATTTATGTTCGGTGTAGCTTGCTGCACCTTTCAGTAGGCTCTAACGATTTATTCCATCATAAATCAGATGATTTGTGGTAACTGTACCAGGTCCTTTTATTATCTAAAAAATATGTGTGTTACAAGAATATTTCTATATCTCTCAGCAACAATTTTTACCCTAGATTTACTGCTGGGTTATCTAAGATTTTGGTACAGATTGAGCCACTATAGTTGAAAATGAACTTCATAAAATTGTCTCTATACTGTTAACTTTTCTAATCTGATCTATTCATTTTTCTATTACTTCCATTCACATCAACTGTCCAGTGATCTTTTTCTTCCTGGTTTATACTTCATGTTGTGCACAGATACTATCCTTGTCCTTTAATCCATGAAGAAATGAAAAGCAAAGGATTGCCATGGTGATCATTTACAGAGAGTGGACATGTTACCTTTGAAGCATGGTTTTTGTATTCTGTTTCTTCATTGACAAAAGAGTAATACACTGACGAAGGATTCCTGGTCTGTCATTGTTAATAGACCAAATCCTTCAGAGTCAAATGAAGAGCCGTTATCTGAGAATGCCTCATTAAGTATTCCCTCCAGGTAGAAGATAGAAGACAGTAGTTTGCTATGGTTACCCACCGCAGAACTAGATAAGAACAAATAACTTGGTACTAAATACATTTTTCCTCATCAATGACCAATCTGCCCATAGATATTTTTGCAAAGAAATTTGCTGGTATTGTATTTTCAATGTCTTCATTCCATCTTATAACTTTTTATAATGTTGTTTGCATTGCAAATACATCCTGATATTTAAGCATTTATGCACATTTTATTCCGTATCTGTATTTGCAACTTTCTTTCTTTATTGACATACAATGCAGAAGGACCTCTTCTGGTCCTTCAAGCCACACCACCTAGCAAACCCCTGATTTAATCCTAGCCTAATCACAGAACAATTTGCAATGGTGGTAGGTCTTTGGACTGTGGGAGGAAACTGGAGCACACAGAGGAAAGCCATGCGGGTTACTGGGAGAATGTATAAGCTTCTTCCAGTGGTGGGAATTGAAGCTGGGTCACTGTTACTGTAAAGCGTGCTAACCACTATGCTACTGTGCTGCCCCACAGGCTTTATCTTTACAGCTGTTGAATGTTGTTGCTCTTCTTTGCACGTCGTGACAACGCATCACAGCAAATTCCTAATACATGTAAATGTATATGACGAATTAATGAGCCTTCATCTTTGATTCTTGATAAGCCTTGATGTAACTTTAAAATCAGACTTCACTCTTGGCATTTGTGTAATATCCTTCACTCTTAAGGAGTGTGACTTTTCAATAACATTAAAAATGATTCACTGAAACAACACAGACAATACTAACTGAACAAAAAGCACAATTATTATTATCTCAGGCGACGAAGCATCTCAGCCTTACGCTCTAAAAGAAAAAAATATGCGAATTGCCTGGCAAACTGCCCAAGGCATCACTGGCTCCTGCCTGCCGTCCATCAAGGACGTATATACAGAAAGGGGCTGGAAGAAGGCCAGCAATATCATGAAGGATCCCACTCGCCCTGCTCATGGACTGGTTGTCCCGCTCCCATCAGGGAGGAAACTATGCAACATTCACCTCAGGACCATTAGACACAAAAGCAGTTATCTCCCCTAAATCATCAGGCTGATCAACACATCCACTCCCACCCCTACCATTACTTAACACATCTCCTAGCATCACCTTATATACGTACAATCAACTTCTGCATTGTGTATAACAGTAACTTGTATACTGAGTTTTATAGGATTGCTTTTATATTTATATTGCGTTTTTATTGCACTTTTTATGCTTATATTTTTTATGCTGCCTTGGATCTGGAGTAACAATCATTTCATTCATCTTTACACTCGTGTACGGAACAATGACAATAAACAACCTTAAATCCTGAAATGTGGTCCATATTCATGAATAGAACTTACAAAATACACAATCAGAACGTTGAACAATTCGAAATTTCTTTTCAGGAATCATTTCAGAGCACCACTGTGTGTACAGCAGTGTTGAATCCATGTTTCCATCTTCATAAAATAAGCAACCTGCAGAAACAGATGGCAGAAAGCCCCAGGAATTGCTTGATGCTGAATATCACAGTGAGGGTGTAATAAATGGGCTCACTAGCATAAGATGGGGTGTCGAGCATAATTGGCTGCAGAGTCCCGGAGTAGATCAATGTAGTTTTAACATTCAGCAAGGTTCCTTTTGACGAAGGAGAGCTGGGTGACAAGCCCTTCCTCACCATTGCAGCCAGAAGTACTTGCTGGTGGGTGTTTAGTTCTTCTTCAAATTAAAAGAATAAGGGGAAAAGAAACTAATTCTGATGGTATGGCATCATTGGAAGGAAAGCATGCCTCTTATACCTCTTAGTACAGAAACGCAAGAGAAGACGGGTTGTAGGTATTTAGCAATCAATACAACGCCACTTCTCTGCTGCATAAGTATACACATTACGTTATTTCAGCCTGCACACACGCAAGAGCTTCTTTCTACCTGTGTGAATATTTTCCACCTGCATCATTTGGATAAAAAGCAATCAATCTGAGTAAGTCCCGCACCAATTTTAAAATGTAAAGCTTCTGTAGACATGAAGATTTGAAGCGATCAATCAAAAAAAAACAGTTCAAAACAAGACTGTAATTTTCGTAACCTGAAGAAAAATGTGTGCAAACTTTGAAAAGTGCTTGGATTATTTAAGTTAACTGAGTTAAAAATTCAAGGAATGCATTGGACATGAGGAGAATTTTAATTTTTATAATAATGACTTTTCTATGTGGTGCAGAGGTATTTCATATTCAGTCTTTGAGTTAGTATTGCTACTAACATTTGGGAAAAGAAGTACTTTGTCTTGGATTCCCACATCATCTCTGTAAGCACAAACAATTATTTAGAGTGCTGAAGTTAAGGTTTACCGTTTACAGTGGGCCAATATCAAGATCCAGAGAGCTTGGCCAGCTTAGTGTGTGAACTACAATGGGAGCAGGGTTAAGATGATCTTGTGACCTGTTCTAGGAGCTTTTGATTGATAATCAATAGCACAGAAAGAGGTAGAACCATGGCTACATTTGCGACGGTTTGACTTTTCTCAGCCCTTAATTGAATTAAATGTCAAATTTAACATTGGACAAATGAAACATATGATTCATCCAAAGACATGCTGTGCTTTCCAAGCTATTCAGAGTGTTCGCAATTCCAGGTTCATCCTGTTGTAACTGTGAATGTAGTCACCAGAGAGACGTTGCTGGTAGATATAAAGTTTATTTGGGGGTGGGGGGGGGGGAAGGAGAAAGAAAGAGAGAGAGAGAGAGAGAGAGAGAGAGAGAGAGAGAGAGAGAGAGAGAGAGAGAATGAGAGAGAATGAGAGAGAATGAGAGAGAACCTATTTTTCAACCATCTATCTTCTCCTCCTGAAAGGTAGACTCACTTTGGACATCCCCATTTATCAGGTTCTAATGTACTTTAGGGCAAATGTATATTTGAAGAGTAATATTTACTCAGTACAAGAAGTTTGGAAGATGTTTTCCTCTTTCTTCATCTGGAGTTCTATGAGTCCTTCCTGCACTTGCCCACCTCTGTGGCCTCTACCCACTCTCCTACCCTTCAACCATGTCATTACAAGGCCACATATTGCTTGTTAGATCTGGCTTCACCCCCTCACCCAACCCACTGTTGGCTGTCTCCGCTCTACACTCTCAGTCCTCATGCAGGGTCTTGATCTGAGATGTCAACCATTCTACTGCCTCCTACAACAGTTTGATTCTTTTTTTGCAGTCAATTTGCATGTTATCAGCTCTAGCAAACAACAATGTAAAAGTATGTGATGAATAAAATCCATGATCCAGGACAGTTCTCTGCCAGAACAGTACACCTGAGAAACCAGGTTTATTGAGTTATCCAAAAGGAAATGACCCTTTCAGAGCATCATTCCCTTGGTCTTGCAATGGCGTGCAGGACTAGTATTTCCAGAGTAGAATGTGAACCTACTAATGTTTACCTCAGATACATGAGCACTGACAACCAATACGTGGCTGGGTCCCATACCAACTAACACGCCGAATGGTCTCCGATCTCAGGTCACAGCACATGAACATAAGAAACTGGAGCAAGGTCGGGTCATTTATATCACATTTGAACTGACGATAGTCTCAACTTCACTTTCTTATCTTTTCCTCATAATCCCTAACTCACTTGCTGTCCATCATCAAACTCCCAAAATCCTATCCCTGTGAAGGTACCAAACTTTCTTCTTCATAGGTGCCTTGACCAGAAATCCAACTTCAACACCACTCCTTGTTTGAATTTCTCTGCTGCAAACTTAAAGTCATCAATGACAACTTTGGGTAGTTTTTTTTTCCTAGGAACATCTGAGTTTACCAAACATTATTGCAATGCCTTGAATGTCCCTTTCTCTGCAGATGAGTTTTAATAAGAGACGCATTGATGCTTTTCCCAACTGATAGTTAAATAAACAAAAATGCACAGCTATGGGGAATACAGAAAGGGATGCAGAATCACCTTTATTGAAGTGGGCATTGATTTAAATCAATTGTGAGAGGAAGGAGATTTAAAGGAGATCTGATGAGCAAGTTTTTATACAGAGAATGGCAGATATCTGGAACATGCTTCCCAATGAGATGATGAAACCAGATACAATTATTATGCTTGAAACGTGCAAGTAGGTAAGGCGTAGGAGGGTACAGTTTAGATTAAGTGTAGTGGTGGTGGTGGTTGTCCATCATGTCTGACGATGACAAGAAACTTGTGTGGGAGAGTTTTTAAAGTGGAAACGGTATTGCACTGGGGCAGTTCTACTCTCCTGATCTCAGTTTAGGTCCAATGGTACAAACTAGCACCTCAAACTGGGGTCTTCCTTGGTTGCAGTAGATGACCATAACTGCCTTCCTGTCCATTGGATCTCGCTGTAGCTCTTATCCACCCAGTCCGACTTCGTGATTAGGTGTCGATGGGCAACGCGGTCTGCATGGTCGATGGTGTACTGAAGGACCTGTTTCTTGTTGTATGACTTTATGACTCTATTTTGCACAACATGGAGGTTTTCACTGTATGAAGAGATAATGTCATAAACCATAGCAAATCCGTTTCCTCATATGTCAAATTTCCTCAGGTCCAGACTGTATTCATCCAAAGAATATTATGTTGTCTTGGTAAGAATAAAAGACACATAATGCAGGATGTTTTGAAAAGCTACTGTTGTTGAACTAAGATAAGGACACACAACAGAATTGAAAAATCATTCCTGAGCAATCGAGATCATTAGATCTCCTCCATTAACATCCATTACTGGGCACATTATAAAACCTCCAAACCCAGGAAGATTACCCTAAGTAAAAGGTATACGTAACTGTCTGTCAAAAGAGTCTTATTAAGTTCAAGAATGTCAACAAGCAGCAGAATATCATTGTATTCATCTGTATAAGTAAGATAGAAAAAAACTATTTAAATGCATCACCTCTCATTTATGTCACCATTTTATCCAGAAATGCAATTGTCTCGGAAACCACATTAGTGACTGATGCTGGTTAATATTTTTGATGCTGAATTAATTTATTTTCATACTTCATGAATAAAAACTTTGTACATAATAAAACTCACTTTCATTTATAATTCCAGGTCACTTTATATCGAATGCACAGGATGGACTGCAGCACAACATGTGTCTGGTATGAAACAGGAGCAAAAGTAGGTCACACAGCCCTTTGAACTTGCTCTGTTATTCTGTAATACCTTGACTGCAATTTTACATCAGCTATAACTTCATATCACCTTTTCACCATATTCTCACAGAGCCCAAAAATGCATCAATCACAATCTGGGATGCACTCAGTAAATAAGCAATCACGACTATGAAGTTAGATGACCCCAAAGGTTCATTATCCTTTGAAAGAATAGGCTTTCCTTCATCTTAGTTCTACACCCTTTTCTGAGATCATGAAATTCCACCATCTACCATGGTTTTCTTGTGCTATGGGTCCTTGTTTGTGCATAAGTTCAATCACAAATGGAATATTACACAATCTACATTGCTGATGCTTGCAATGGATGCGATGTGTATGCAGCCAAAGAGTCAGGAACGCGCAGATATCAAACTAGACTGTCAATATGCAAATAACACAAGATGTGGAACATGTTCGGAAGGTACTTGTGTGTAAGCAAGTACCAGATTGAGCCTATCGTACAAAAAATGACCATCATTCCTGAAGGGTATACTGGACATACAGTACTGAGCAAAATTCTTAAGTACATATATATAGATATACTGGACATACAGAACTGAGTAAAAGTCTTAGGTACATATATATATAGATATACTGGACATACAGTACAGACTAAAAATCTGAGGTACATATTTATTACAAGAGTGCCTAAGACTTTTGCACAGCACTGAAGTAATTTTATGTATTGCACCGTACTGCTGCCATGAGAAAAAAAGCAAAAACAAATTTCATGACATATGTGTATGATAAATCTGATTCTGATATGGATCTCTTTTGTGGACTGAGAGTGAGAAGGGGGCAAGGAGAGGGGAATCATGCTTGGGAAAAGGGGAAGGGAGAGAAGGAGGAGTGGGAAACACCAGAGAGACTTTCTGTAATGATCGATAAACCAATCGTTTGGAATCAAGTGACCTTGCCTGGTGCCTCAAGGCTGGGACACCCGTGCCACCCACACTCCCCCACCCCGGGCACTCCTTCTCTGCCACCTGTCAGACAGCACTCCCACGGCACTCCACTCTCATCATTTCAAACATCCTTTGCTCCTGCCAGACTTACAAACTGACTCTCTGCTCCACACTGTGCAAGTCTGAGGCAACCTAGCTATATATATGTGTGTTCTGTATATTTACGTACAGTTCTGTAGCTGATGGAGGCACCTGTTACCAGAGAAAATTTGAAGAGATGAAATTGACTAAGGATATCGAGGTTGCTTTTTATTGTTATCTATTAATGAAACAGAAAAAAACACACTCATAGAACCATACAGCACTATAGCACAGAAACAGGCCTTTTGGCCCATCTAGTTGAGCCAAACTCTTATTCTTCCTAGTCCCATCAATCTGCACCAGAGCATAACCCCTCCATACACCTTTTATCCATAGTGGACAGTGAGGAAGGCTATAAAGCTTGCAATGGGATCTGCACTTATCCAAACTTTTCTTAAATGGTTACAACAAACCTACACCCATCACGTTGACTGGCAGCTCATTCCACACTCTCATGGCCTTCTGAATGAAGAAGTTCCCCCTAAACATTTCACTCTTAACCCATGACCTCTAGTTTTAGTCTCAGCCAATCCCAGTGGGAAAAGCCTGGTTACTTACTGAAGCCACTTTCAAGGAATCATGGATCTGTATTCCCAGGTTCCTCTGTGCTATTGCACTGCTTCAGTGTCCCATCGTTCTCTGTGTAAGTCCTACCTTGCTTTGTCCTCCCAAAGTGCAACACCTCACAAATTGGTTGCTTCATATTCCATCTGTCATTTCTCAGCCCATTTTTTCCAACTATTTCAGATCCCACTGCAAGCCCTATAGCTTTTCTCACTGTCCACTACACTCCCATGGGGAATGATGCCAGAATAAGAAGGCGGGGGACTTCCAGTAATTTTCTCCTCCCCCTTCCCTCTTCTTCAATTCCTCATTTAGGCATCGTACCCCTTCTCCTCCCCCTAGTGTTTTCCGTCTGTCTCAGAATGGGTCATTTCTGCTTGTCATCATACTGGCTCAGTTGTTTTTTATTCTAACTGTATAGTTAAGGCGGCATATCACACAGCCCTGCTATTTATAACACCCAGGTGAAAACCCTTAGTGTGCTGTGAGAGACACAAGAGATTCTGCGAAGCTGTAATTCTTGAGCAACACACACAAAATGCTGGAGGAACTCAGCAGGTCAGGCAGCATCTTATGGAGGGTCATTTTTTTTAGGGGTCATCGGTGGTGGGGTGGGGTAGGGAATCGTTGCCAAAGAAGTAGGCCCAGGAACGGTGTGACAGTCTTTGGCTGAATGCTGGCTGATGCTGTAGATGCTGCCTGAAATGCTAAGTCCTTCCAGCACTTTGTGTGTATTAATGAGCTTTAACTGCCTACATTTAGACTTACGTATCAGAACAATTCTCTTTACCCTCTATAACCTTCTCCTACCTTCTTAAAGTGAATCCTAACCTGCCTGTCGATTTAACCCTAGCCTAATCATGGGACAACTTACAATGACCACTACCCTACCGATGCGTCTTTGAACTGTGGGACGAAATTGGAGCACCTGGAGAATGTCCACGTATTACACGGGGAGGACATACAGAATCCTTACAGGTGACATCAGAATTGAAGTCCAAACTCCATTGGCCTGTTCTGAAATAGTGTTGTGCTAATTGCTAAGCTATCAGGGCAAGTGTTTGATTGTTTAAAATAATTGCAACCAGATAAGAGATTGTTCTTTGGAGAGATATCAAAGCCTTGATTCTGGACAGAATTCCCTGTGAAAGTTAGACACCTGTGACAAAATGGAGAACACTAAAGATTCTGCATTGCTAGAAAACTTGAGCAACACATACAAGATGCTGGAGAAACTCCACAGGTCAGGAGTGAAATAAAGGGTCTTGGTCTGAAACATCGACTGTTTTTTTTTCCCTTCCTTAAATGATGCCTGTCCTGCTGAGTTCCTCTAGCATTTTGTGTGTGTACGAGCAAACTGAAAACCCATAAGGAGTTGTGGTTCAAAGTAATAGGCAATTTATTAAAAAACTGGCACCGACCAGGAGACAGGTCAAAGCTGATCTACATGAGCATGAATTTGATATAGCTTTTACATTCTCAGTTGGCAAAATCACCAGTAAAGCTACATTTTGAAAACTGAATGGTGTTTACAGAAAGACTTAATTAAGTAGCAGACTAGGTCCTGATTACAGAATAAATTGATTAGCCATAAGTCTAACAGCAAATTCAATTTTCTGTTTCAACAATAGGTGCACACTTAATTAATTAATTAAGTTTCTGAAACTTTGTCACTGGTGCATTCCATGTCTTTACTTCTAGGCTTTGCCTGCAATTCCCTATTACCACTGTAGCACAATTCACATTCTTATTTACTCATTATTAGCGCTCACATATTTGTTCTGCTACAACAGTGTGAGTTGTGGCTCAACCAGTGAATTAGCAATGCAACAGCAACTCGGTCCTGTCAATAATTATCATTATATGATAGCCAATAAGGCAGATCTACCAATTCAGAGCTAGCGATACTTCCACCACCTGGAAAGTTCCGAATTGTATTGAATGAAATGATGATGAAAGTTGCCAGATTCTCATGAAAATTCAACTGAAGCTGTTGCAAGAAGAGGATATGTTGTCTCTTTGTGTTTTGGTTCATATTTCAGACGATTGGGACAATTGCTTCAAAAAGAAACTCCCTGAAGTGGTTAAGGATGTATGGCAAATGTGATCTGCCCAATATCAGCACAAAGGAAAGGAAAAATCAGAAGACTGCATTACCAGTAACCATCTGAATATGTCCTGTGAAGTAAATAGTGTACAAAACCCATCTGACAATAAGATACTGTAGGTTTTCCAATCAGATCCCTTGTATTCATCATCATCAGGTGCCATGCCCAGTTTGAGCTTTGACTGCCATGGCCCACACACTCCTGTTTCGGGTCAAGTAGATCAGTTCATTGGTATTCATTTCCAGTTCTCTGGCTGCTGTCACCATCATCATTTGTCTTTGTCTTCCTCTTGCTTTCTTCCCTTCAATCTTTCCCATAATTACAGCGCACTCTAACTCCTCTTTCCTAATCACATGTCCGATGAAATTATGTTGCCTTTTCCTGATCTCATACATTATTTCTCTTTTTGTGTTTGCTCTGTTCATGACATCCTCGTTAGATTTTTGTTTTGTCCATGATATTTTTTGCAATAAGTAATTATTTTTCCTTGTATTAGCTATGAATAAACTATTAGTGCCTTCAATGAACTATTAGTGATTCTGCCTGAACATTTGGCATAGGGTTCAATGTGCACAAGGTCCATTGGCTGTTGAGCTGAAGGTAGGTGATGGCAAGAGAGGCTGAAAACCTTGAGTAAACAAAAGAGGCTCTGATATGGCTGCCTTTGCAAAAAAAAATGTCTGAGTAAATGCCACAGTCAGAAAGCAGACCACAATAGCTGTGCATATTAAATGAAAAATTTATTAATATAAAGGGAGAGATGACAAGAAGCTCAACACTCCCCCTGCAGACTACACCAATATGCTGCGAAAGTGGTCATCCAATATGCATGTGTTTCTTCCGGTGGAGGGTAGACCACGTTACGAGTGGGGAATGTAGTACACTAGATCAGTGGAGGTGCAAGTGAATGGTTGCTTCACCTGGAAAAACTGTGTGGATCCCTCAGGATAGGAAGGTTCTAAGTGAAAGGATAGGTGTTGAATTGCCTGTGGTTGCAAGAGAAAGTGCTGTAAGAAAGGGGGGGGGGGTGCTTTTAGGAACAGAAGAATGGACTAAGGAATGGTCCCTGTGAAATGCTGAAAGGGAAGGGAAGAGGAAGCTGTGCCTGGTGGAGTATCGCTGAAAGTGGCCAAAATTACAGAGAATGATCTGTTAATTGCAAAATCTGTTGGGGTGGAAGGCGAGGACCAAGGAACTCTCTCCTTCTTCTGACCTGAAGGAGATGGGATGATTGCAGGAAATGAATGGGATGTTGTCGAGGGCTTTGTTATGAAACCATGGTTCATGAAGAAGGAAGACACATCTATGGGAAGTCTTATCTTTGGAATAAAAGCCATGGAGATGGAAGAACTTGGAGAATGGAACAGAGCTCTGACAGGAGGCAGAGAGGGACAAAGAACATGTGCGATCTACAAAGGGATCTTACCACTAAGCTATTTTTTCCCTTTCCCCAATTCTCTGCTTTCCATGGGGAAGCTCTCTATGTAACTCACTAGTACACTTGTTCCTCCCCATTGATCTTTGTTCCGGTACTTATCCCTGCATGTAAGAGAAGTGCTTCACCTACCCCTACATCTTCTCCATCATCACCATTCATGCCTCCAAACAGTCATTCCAAGTGAGGCGACACTTCACCTGTGAGTCTCTTGGGGTCATCTATTGACTTGGATTTTCTTCGTGTGGCCTTCTGTACATAAGTGAGACCAGATGAAAACTGGGTAACAGGTTTGTTGAGTGCCACAAATCAGTAGTTCCAAGCGGCCACTCATTTCAATGTGACTACCCATTCCCATTCAGTCCATAGTCTCCTCTATTGCCACGATGAGGCCACCGTCTGATTGGAGGAGCAAAAACTTATATTTTGTCTTGGCAACCTCCAACTTGATGGCATGAATATCAATTTTACAATTTTCTCTAAATCTCTCCCCTCCTCCCCCTTCTCTCTTTTCTCTTTTTCTTTTCCCAATTTTGCTCCCCTCTCATCCTTTCTCTTTTTCTCACTTGCTTATCACCTCCCTCTGGTTCCCCTTCTCCCTCCCTCTCTTTCATGGTTCACTGTGCTCTCCCATCAGATTCCCTCTTCTTCAGCCCTTCAAGTCTTCCAACTATCCCCTCCCAGCTTCTTGTTCTATACTTCCCCTCCCACCCCTGCACCTTACACCTCACCTAGTCTCACTTATTACCAGCCAGAATGAGCTTTTTAAACTCTCACACCTTCTTATTCTGGATTCTTCCTCCTTCTTCTCCATTCCTGAAGAAGTGCCTTGACCCAAAATGTCAACTGTTTCTTCTTCTTCATAAATGCGGCCTGAACTACCGAGTTCCTCCAGCTCTTTGTGTGTGTTCTTCAGGAAGAAAATGCTTGACTATAGGCCTGCCAATACGGTTGACCTTTACTGACTCATCAAGCCACTCAGTTCTGGGCCAGTTAGAGTTGGTCAATTAGTGACAGGGTTGCCTGTAACTCCCACATCAAAATAAAGAATAAATTGAATTGAATTGACTTTATTTCTTACATCCTTCACATACATGAAGAGTAAAATTCTTTACATTACATCTCTGTCTAAATATGCAATGTGCAATCATAGTAATCTATCTATCTATATACTACTAAAACTCTCATGCTCTGTCTGTCTGTTTGTCACCTCCAATTAGCGCAAACGGTGCATTACAGCGACACTTTTTTTGGCTAAGTCGAATTAAAATGTGCTAACTTACAGAATGCAGGCAAAGTTCAGGGTTATATATTTGTATAAAATTGCTCATTTGCCAAAAATCAACAGGCTGCCTTTCACCTGCAACCCAATTGGCCATCATGGAAATCAGGACACCACAACCCGACGCATGTGCACGACCAGCCTCAGCAGCTTGGAGGCTTTGGTGTTACTGCTTCCTATCTTCTGTCAAGCATTAGGGTAAAAATATATAGATAGCCTAATTATGCCACGTGGAAAGAGAAGGGGAACATTATGGTCAAGAGATGACACCAAACGTCATCGGGAAGTGGCAAGGAGAGGGAGAGAACAACAATCGGATGAGGCCAGGGCCGCACGACTCCAGGATCAAAGAATCAGGACAAAAAAGATGAGAGGAGGAGAGGTATGCATGTCTCCAAAATGACAACAATAGGCACAGACAGAACAAGAATCGGATCAGGCCAGGGCTGCATGACTCCAGGATCAGAGAGAAAGAAAAAATGGTAGATGAGATGAAGAGATGAAGTGATGAAGGATGAAAGGGCTGCGTGTCTCCAGAATGACAAAAGCTGGCAGAGAAGGAGGAGACAGAGGAGAAAAGGAAAGGTCAACTCTAGAATATGGGGCACAAAGTAATTATTGCAAGACTTGCTGAAGACGACAATGGCCACTATCGACGACAATACCTCGACAGAGAAAGAGCAAGGCAAAATGCACGACTCGCATGCTGTCACATTTCTGCTGATGTTGGTTAGATGACCAGAGTATGCCCTCACTGTCGTGCCTTACTATTCGCTGGAGAAACTGCACATTTCTGCTGTATGAAGGGAAAGGTCACGATAGGTAATTTGCAGCCTCTACCTAATGAACTATTAATTTGTACAGCAATGATGAACCTATTGCAAACGAGTTCAGGAAGAACATCAGACAATACAATTGCCTCTTCCAAATGACATCCTTTGGTGCCAAAGAAGTCATTCCAACTAGGAATCAATGGAATCCTTCTGTGATTATTCAACGCAAAATCTATCATTACATCGAACATTTAATTCCAGACCCGACCCAGCAAGCCCGATTCTTTCAAATTTACTTCATGGGTATTTAATGTCCATTCTAGTCACGTGTTTGTCTTGCTATGCGTCTTTCTTCTTTAATAAGTTGAGTTTTTCTCCTTTAATTTCCAAATCAAAGAGATAGCAATAGCATTCAGGAAAATTTAATGTTTATTCTGGTCACATCCGGCTGCACTACCCTTCTCTCAAAGGGTGCCCCAACAGGTCACCCCGTTGTCTCGTTTATAATAAATAGAACAGTCAATACAACATAGAAATACACTTAGCGTGAGTTTATCAGTCTGATGGCCTAGTGGAAGAAGCTGTCCCGGAGCCTGTTGGTCCTGGCTTTTATGCTGCGGTACTATTTCCTGGATGGTAGCAGCTGGAGTAGATTGTAGTTGGGGTGACTTGGATCCCCAATGATCCTTTGGGCCTTTTTTTCACACCTGTCTTTGTAAATGTCCTGGATCATGGGAAGTTCACGACTACAGATGCAATGGGCTGTCTGCAACACTCTTTGCGGAATCCTGTGTTTAAGGGAGGTACAGTTCCCATACCAGGCAGTGATGCAGCCAGTCAGGATGCTCTCAGTTGTGCCCCTGTAGAAAGATCTTAGGATTTGGGCGCCCATACCAAACTTCCTCAACCGTCTGAGGTGTCTTTTTCACCGTACAGCTGGTGACATTAAAATGGTAGATCCAAATTAAAATGGATCTGTTTGTCCCAACACATTGATGCAAACACGAAAAGTTTTGCCAGCAGCTTTACATCATTAGGAGTTTGAGGAGATTTGGGATATCATCAAAGGCACATGCAAATTTCTGTAGATGTACAGTGGTGAGCATTCTAACTGGTTGCATCATAGCCTGTTTATGGAATCTCCAATTCATAGGATCTCAAGCGGCTGCAGAGAGTTTTAAATTCAGCCATCCTCATCGCGAATCTGCAATGAAATTCAGTTTGCTGCTTTGTGAGATTTACTCATCCAGGCACTGTGGCTGTGACTCGCAACTATCAAAGTGCGGACTCACTTTCGTGAACTTCAGTTCTGAAAGCTATTTGCTTACTTTTCTTTGTTTTGTAGCTGCCTGTAAAGGTTGTATAAAGTATACATAACCTTGATAATAAATGTACTTTGAACTTTGAATGAGCACAAGCCTCCTCACTGTGAAGGATATCTTCGAGAGTTAGTGCCTCAAGAACTCGGCATCCTTTATTAAGGACCTCAAAGTCTTGGGCATGTCCTCTTCTTTTTACTACTGTCATGGTGGGGGTTCAGGAGACCCACACTCAGCAAATCAGGAACAGCTTCTTCCCCGCTGCCGTCAAACCTCTGAATGGTCCATAAGCATATGAACACTATCTCATATTTCCTTTTTATGTTATATTTATTTATTTTGTAGCATATGGTAATTTTAGACTTTGCACTGTATAGCTACCACAAAACAACAATTTTCATGACATATGTCAGTGATAAAAAAAAACCTGAGACTGTTTCTGATTTTGAGTTAACTTGTCAAAGCTGCGATTTGGCATTTGCATCAGATTGATTTGAATTTGACGATGGCAACTTGAAGTTAGTAAACTGTTAGTGCATCTCTGACTTTGGATATCACTCAACAATAATATCTGACTCTTTTCTCTGCTGTTATAATAGGTTGGAAAGCATTGTACTACATGAGTTAGGTTTGAAGTTGCTAATGTGACTAAAAGAGAAATGAAACACACATGCCACTTTACACTCATAGCCACTTTATTAGGTACATTGGTACAGTGCTCATTAATGCAAACATCTAATCAGCCAATCATGTGGCAGCAACTCAATGCATAAAAGCATGCATAAGAGGTTCAGTTGTTATTTAGACTAAACATCAGAATGGGGAAGAAATGTGATCTAAGTAACTTTGACTGTCGTTGGTGCCAGATGAGGAAGGTTGAGTATCTCAGAAGCTGCTGATCTCCCAGGACTTTTACACACAAGCCTCTAGAGTTTACAGAGAATGGTGCAATAAACAAAAAAGACATCCAGTGAGTGGTAGTTCAAAAATGAGAGAGGTCAGAGGAGAATGGAAGGAGTTGTCAAGCTGACAGAAAGGTGACAGTAACTCAAATAATCATGCACTACAACAGTGGCGTGCAGAAGAGCATCTCTGAATGCACAACCTGTCAAAGCTTGAAAAATGGATGAGCTACAGCAAGAGAAGACCACAAGCAGACAGAAGGAACCTAATAAAACGTCCGCTGAATGTACGTTGCAAATGTGAGTATTTAATTAAAAAACTTGGCGGTTGACTCTGTCGTCAAGTCCACCCCAAATAATTAGGTTGATTAGCATTATGTGTTAAGTTAGAATGAAAATGCAAATTGGCACCGTTTACAGCAAAAATAAGACAAGTGCAATAGCCTGCAAAACGGCTGAGATCATTATGACTGCTCCACAAGATATCGGCTTCATATGAAATAATATTAAAAGTGGTTGCAAATAGGGTTGAAGAAAGTATATGCAAATAAGGCAGATGCAGATGGTTTGAACTTAACTGCCTGTGAACGTAATGCAAACAGATTAAATCAGGCCTTTCCAAAGAAAATTGAACAGGAACTTGAGGGAGGATATTGTAGGTCTGATTTTACTTTATATTTTTATTTAGAGATAACAAGCCCTTCGCTGCCAATGAGACAGCACCGCCCATTTGCACCATATGACCAATTAACCAACTGACCCGCACATCTTTTGAACGTAGGAGGAAACTGGAGCACCCAGAGGAAACCCAGTCAGTCGTGGGAGAATGTATAAACTCCATACAGACAGTGGTGAAATTGAATATGAATAGGAATTGATATGGTAGGAATTAAATGTTGTAATTGCACGAGCCTCTAGTTTCCTCAGGCAGATCATTCTACATTTCCACCACCACCCTCTGCATGAAAACATTTCCCATCTCGTCTTAAATCTAATGCCCTATGGTTTTATCCTTCCTATCTTGGGAAAATAGACTGTAACCTCTCACTCTATCTATGGCCTTCAGGATTTTATGAACTTCTGTGAACATAGAACGTAGAACACTACAGTGCAATACAAGTCATTTGGCCCACAACATTGCGCTGACTTTGTAGCCTACTCCAAGGTCAATCTGGCCCCTCTCTCCCACATAGCCTTTCATTTTTCTTTCATCCATATGCAAATCTACAAGCCTCCTAAATGTCCTCAATGTATCTGCCTCTACCATCACACCAGGTTTTGCACCTCTGCACCAAATACTTTTGTCTGATCACCTTAAAAGTATGTCCTCTCATAGTAGCTATTGCTGCCCTGGGAAAAAGGTGTTGGCTGTTCATTTTATTCACACTTCTTATCACCTTGTACATCTCTTTAAGGTCACCTTCATCACAAAGAGAAAAGCTTTAATTCAGTCAACCTATCCTCATCAGATATGCTCTCTAACCCAAGCTGCATTCTGTTAAATCTTCTCTGCACCCTCTCTAAAGCTTCTGATAAAGAGAAGACCAGAAGTGAGCACTCTACTGCAAGGTCTCTCTTTGTCTCTTGTGCTCTACGGAAAACAGTCTCATTCTATCCAGTCTATCCTTATAACCTTGGTTCTTTAGTCCTGGCAACATCTGGATGAATCTTTCCTGCACCTTTTTCAGCTTTATGACATCCTTCTTATAGTTCTGCAAGAAGATCTACACACAATTCTCCAAGCCTGATCTCACCAAGGACTTGTATCGTCATGATAAAACGTTCAAACCTAGTGACAGGGACTACAGAAAACTACTAGATTTTTATTTAAGACCTCATTCAGTTAATTTGAAGAAGGAAAATCTGCTGTCCCTCACCTGGTCTATCACATATGTGACTCCAGTCCATCTTTGGTGATTATTATATGACATAGTCTAAATGTTAACTCACTTCATGTTCAGTAACTGCTGGCCTATTCAGTAATATTTGAATCCTGGATAGCCTCCAACCTGATGACAGGAACATCAATTTCTCTAACTTCTGGTAATTTCTCACCCCTCCCCCTTCACTCTTTTTCCATTCCCCATTCTGTTTTCCTCTCATCCCTCCTCTTCTCCTCACTTGTCTATCACCTTCTTTCCCTCCCCCCTTCCCTTTTTTCCATGAGCCTCTCTCCTGTCCAATTAGATTCCACCTTCTTCAGTCCTTCACTCCTTCCACCTATCCTATCTCAGCTTACGACTTTATTCCCTCTCCCATTCAGCCATCTTTTCCCTCACCTGGTTTCACTTATCACCTGCCAGCTTGTATTTCCTCCCTTCTTTCCGCTTCTTTTCCAGTCCTGATGAAAGATATTGGCCCAAAATGTTGACTGTTTATCTCCCTCCATATATGCTGCTTGACTTGCTGAGTTCCTCCAGCACTTTGTGTGAGTTGGTCAAGATTTCCGGCATCTGCGGAATCTCCCATGTGTTTTTAAAACAAAAGCCCCTCTTCCCCATTTCTCTGGATCTCTGGACGTCATCTGCAGCTTCTCATGTTTAGCTCTTCTGCTCAAGACAGCATTGTCTCCTCTCTGCTTCTGATACCATCCCTCCAGGGCTAGTGAAGTCTTTGCTATGGGTCTTTGGAGAGGAGGTGTCACTAAACTGAAAGGCTGGACAAGAAAGAGGGAGGCTGAACAATTATGGTTTTCTGGAAAAGTCATAAAGTAACAATAGTAAAGAGAGAAACAAAACTTAGCAGTAAAGACTTAAATTGCTGGTCATACCTTGTTTGTTAAGTACTAATTTGTATTAAATTTAACAATTATTCATCTGAATAGAATTAATATAACCTGTCAGTATGTGCCAGTAATTTGACAGTAATGACTTCAGATAATCAACATTAATTACCTGGAATGATGGTTGAAAACTGCCATTATAGTAGTAATTTTGATAAATGGCAGGTTCTAAATATGCAATTTGCTTAATAGCTTCAAATTAATGCCTGTAGTTATTTTAATGAAAATAATCCAATTCAGTGTGGAGCCAGAGGTGCTGCATTCAACTTGTCTGAGGTGATTCAACAAGTAGAAATAAAATCCGCCTTCGAGAATGCCACTGCTCTTTGTTAAAATCCTCATTTGATCATCCACCCAAACCCACGTCTCCAGTTTCCCCCCCAAGGAAACAGACCCTTCATTCCAACTCAAACATGCCAATCAAGATGCCCATTTCAGTTCGTCCTATTTGCTGCATTTAGTCCATATTCCTCTAAATCAGGAGTTTCCAGCCTGGGGTCCACAGACCACTCATTTCATGGTAAGGGTCTCTGACATTAAAAAGGTTGTGAACCCCTGTGCTGAATCTTTCTTATCCAATTTTCTTCTCCCATCAGTTATCATCTTTCCTATAGAAATCTTTCCTGCCCATATCCTTGGCCAATCCTTCACTCCTGCATGTCAAATAATTTCCCATAATCTCAGTTACTAGCAAGATCCTCTCCTTTGACCATGTTACTCTCAGCTCCAGTTTTTTCAAGCAATTGTCACCATCACTCAGTACCCTCACAGCAGCAGTGAGATAAATAGCAAACTCATCTGTTTTGATGGTTACTGAGTCATAGAAAAGTACAGCACAGAAGCAGGCACTTCGGCCCATCTAGTCCATGCTGGACCATTTAAACAGCCATGTCTGATCAGCCTGTATCTGGAGCATACCCCTACCATTCACGTACCTATCCAAACTTCTGTTAAGCGTTGAAATTGAGCTCACATGCACCACTTGTGCTGACAGCTCATTCCACACTCTCACGACTCCCTAAGTGAAGAAGTTTCCCCTCATGTTCCCCT
Source organism: Mobula birostris (assembly GCF_030028105.1). Classification (NCBI taxonomy): domain Eukaryota; kingdom Metazoa; phylum Chordata; class Chondrichthyes; order Myliobatiformes; family Myliobatidae; genus Mobula; species Mobula birostris. Next base: position 235,770,033 of record NC_092370.1, on the reverse strand, counting down.
TAAACTTTTCACCTTTCATCCTTAACCCATGACCTCTGGTTGTAGTCCCATCCAACCTCAATGGAAAAACCCTGCTTGAATTTACCCTTCCTATACCCATCATAATTTTGTATACCTCTAACAAATTTCCTCTCAATCTTCTTTGGGAGTGGTAGTTGTTAGACATGACCTACCACACACAAAGCCATACTGACTATCCCTAACCAGTTCCTGTCTATTCAAATACTCATATATCCAGCCCTTTAGAATAATTTCCAATAACATACCTAGCACTGTTACCGCTATATGATTTCAGGTTTATTTTTAGAGCCTTTCTTAAACAGCAGAACAACATTAGCTATCCTCCAATCCTCTGGTACCTATGGTGTTGACTAAAAAATAGGTTTTGTCCACCACAGTGTGAAAACAAAACTTCCAGCACTTCTTCAATAAAGGAGCAGATTTCCGGAGCATTAGTCATGGCTTCATGCAGAGCTCCTCCAGTTTCATTGTGGTTCCTGGAGCACAGATTAAAAATTTTGGAGATCATGGGAAGCAGCATCCAATTAAGAGATGGCAACAAGTTCAGAGAAATGAAAGTGCTGTTGATTTTCTGTAATAGCAGCAGCAGGCAGACACTGGGCAATATTCACCAAAGGTTCTGTGCAGTCTCTGAGCACTGGGATATATTTGGCAGCTCTTCCAGACAGCAAGACTTCTCTGGAGCCATTAAGCTTTGTCAGAAGACTGCAAACTAACAATTTGTCACTCGTTTCATCCAAGTGAATTAACTTGCAAAGTGAGAGTTTTCTCTGTATTATGGAAGCATAAAGATGACAGTTTTATTCAAACACGAGTGGTCTGAGAATCAGATTTGGAAGTGTTTGATGTTCAAAGTCAAAAGTGAAGTCAAGTTTATTGCCATATGTACAATTGCATGTTATAGAGAAGCTGACCCATATCAAGCATCTAGGTAGGTTATTTTCTGCGCTGCATCAATAAAAATTGGTAAGGGTCAATGGGGAACATGCCAACATTCTTTAGCCTTCGGTAGGTGTGGAGATATTGATGAGTATTCTTGGCCACGGTGCCAATGTCATTAGACCAGGACGGGATAGTGGTGATGTTCACTCCTAGGAACGTAAAGATCTCGCCCTCTCAACCTCAGCACCATTGATACAAACAGAAGCTTGTGAACCAGTCCATTTCCTGAAGTCAATGCCCAGCTCTTTTGTTTTCTGACACTGAGTGAACGGAAGTAGCGGTTTTGAACCTTGGTGTGGTACATCAGGCTACTGTACTGCCTGACGAAAAATACTTGTGAAAGGATCACATGGCCCAGGTGATGGGAATCTTTGATGATAAATCTTGGGTTCTTGATGCAGCGCTTCCTGAAGATACTACCTATGATGGGCAGAATCCACTACTCTCTGCAGCCTTTTATGTCACTGTACATTTGAACTGCAGTACCAGACCACAATGCAACCAGAAATGACATTTTCAATAGTACATCTTTAGAAGCTTGTTAGGGTGTTCAATGACAAACCAAACATCCTTCTAATAAAGTAAAGGTACTGTCACACATTCCTTATGATTGCATCTATGTGCTGGGCCTCAGACAGGTAATCCGATGTGTTAACGCCCGGGAATTTAGAGTAGTTGACTCTCTCCATTGCCGATCCCCCAATATAGAGTGATGCAGGTTCATCTTCCTTCCCCTTCCTGAAGACAACCATCAGCTCTTTAGTTTTTCTGTCACTGAGCAAGAGGTTGTTTTTGTGGTGTCACTGTCCTATCTCAGTCCAGTAAGCTGACTTATTGCCACCTACGATTAACCCAACAGTTGTATCATCGGCGTAGATGGCGTTGGAGCTGTATTTGTGAACACAATCATGTGCGTATAGAGAATGGATCAGGGATTAATAATGCAGCCTTGAGAACAAATTGTGTTAATGGTCAGGAAGGCGGATGATGTTGTTACCAATCTTCACTGATTGAGGTCAGCCGCAAAGGAAAGTCAAGAAGTCGAGCACCTAGTTGAAGAAGGAGGTCCAGAGGCCCAGGTCTTGAAGCTCAACAGTGAGTTTGAATGGGCTGACTGTGTTGAACATTTAGCTATAGTTGATAAGCAACAGTATGACATACGAGTTCTTGCTGTCAAGGTGTTCCAGAGCAAAAGGAAACACCAGAAGAACTACATCCACTGTTTACCAGTAGTGGCTGGCAAATTGGACCAGATCCAGATTTCTTTGATACAGGAGCGATTCATGCCATTAACAGCCTCTCAAAGTCTTTATTATGGTTGATGTAAGTGCCAGCAGATGGTAGTCATTGGGGCAGGATGCCATGCTCTTCTTGGAGTCAGAAGGTACCTTTTTGAAGCAGGTGGGAACCACAGCACAGGGGTGAGTGGTTGACTATATCTGCAAATACTTTGGCCAGTGGGATATACGGAATGCATATCGATATGGCCCACACAGATCATTAGTACTTGGCCAGGTCCTCTGTCTGGACCAGATGCCTTTTGTGAATATACTCTCTTGAAGAATGTCTTCTAACATTGTCACAATAATTGTGTTATTATTCACAATTTGTGTCCTAACATGACAGCTGAAAAATGTAACGCTGTGTGTTACCATTAGTGGGCCAATCGATAGGTTTGTATAAGTTCCCATAAGTGCTACCTCACTGCTAATATTGGCCTGTTTATTCTAATTGGTTTCCAAATTCCATTAAAACGGCACAGAAAGGAATTAATATGTGAACTCTAATCTTGTGCAGCAGAGATTAGAACCATTAATGTTTTTCTGATAGAGAAGAGCATCTCTGTGTTACTTTTTTACAGGCAATTTATGGAGCAGCATTTAAGTGGAGGTGGCATGGGAGAGAGAGAAAAAATAAAGCTCTCGCCTGAAGTAGCTCAGTGATATCATTAAAAATGAAATCACAGACCAATTATTTGCACTATGTCAGTGTTGCCTGCCTTGCATTTGTCAAGCTTAAGAGCAATCTGCTCTCTATTCAAACTTCCTGTGTGCTCAGAATGGGAAAGATTTTATATTTACGATTACACCAGTAAGACAGTAATGGGAGTGTATGGGGTGTCAGGGAGGGGTAGCACCTCTGGTGGGGGAACATGTCGCATCCTCTTCAGGGCGGTTAGTCCACCTTTGGTCCCCACCTGGCACTCGGCTCTCACCTGTGGCTCCCCGTAGCTGTTTGCATGTGACAGCGGCCACACCCCAGGCAACGGTTCAACAAGCCGGCTAAACCAGGTGAGGGTAGCCGACGGGTCTCAAACCCTCGGTGAGATAGAGAGTTGTCTATCCCAGCATGTGAAGACAGACTTTGGCAGATTGAGCGGACGAGACCAATGGAAGGTCCAACGGTCTAGAAGGCGGTCTCTGCAAGCGTCGTGGAACGTGTAGAGCAGGACAAGACACAGAAGATGTCCTGGTCAGCCACTGCGCCTAGTCCCATCTCCAGCCGTCTCGACTCTTGTCTTGCCACTGGATCCAGATGGGAATTGGGAAGAGAGAGTGAGGCTGACACTGCGCAGCTCTCCCTCACTTAAATCCAAATCAAGCGTTAGTCTCGACACCATCAGCCAGCTGGTGGCGCAGTGACATCAGTGCCGGACACCAGGAGCGAAGGTACCCAAGTTCAAATCCAGTCGAGCTGCTCCCAGGCATGCTTTTCATTCGTGCTGGGTTGAGTGTCAAGCTAGCAACTCAACCTCGTAAAGAGTACTAATGGTGTCGAGGTCTTCATCGATGGCGATGGACAAATCTTAAGACAGTAATGGCAAGGGACAAAGATAAAGTAGGTGCAAAAGCTCTAAATTAGCCTGAAGTCTGTTTTAAGAAGTGATTCAGCAAAAGTCAATTAGAAACAGCCACTTATTGGTAAACCAGCCTTGACAATAGGAGACAATTAAGAAGGGGCTACAAAGGGAAGAATTAGGAAACTGAGAGCCTCCGCATAACACGATGTATAGAGAGTCACCTGAAGCCAAAAAGGGAAATTGCAACAGGCTGGGAAAGTCAGAGTCATGGAGAAGTACATCACAGAAATAGAACCTTTGGCCCATCTAGTCTGTGCTGAGCCATTTAAGCTGCCTACCCCCATCGAACCGCACCAGGACTATAGCCCTCCATACCCGTGCACCACTTTTGCTAGCAGCTCATTTTACACCTTCATGAACCTCTGAGTGAAGTTTCCCCTCATGTTCCCCTTAAACTTTTCAGCTTTCACCTGTAACCATGACTTCTTGTTGTAGTCCCACCCAAAGTCAGTGGAAAAAGCCTGCTTGCATTTACTCTATCTATACCCCTCATAACTTTGTATATCTCTGTCAAATCTCCTCACAATCTTCTACATTCCAAGGAATAAAGTCCCAACCTATTCAATTATTCCTTATAATTCAGGTCCAGACCCGGGAACATCCTTATAAATTTTCTCTGTACTCTTTCAACCTTATTTACATCTTTCCTGTAGGCAGGTGACCTAAACTGCACAGAATACTCCAAATTAGGTCTTATCAACGTCTATTACAATTTCAACATAACATCCCATCTCTTGTGCTCAATATTTTGATTTTTGAAGGCCAAAAGCTTTCTTAATGACCCTGTTTATCTATAGACGCAAACAACAGGAATTCTGCAGATGCTGGAAATTCAAGCAACACACATCAAAGTTGCTGGTGAATGTAGCAGGCCAGGCAGCGTCTCTAGGAAGAGGTACAGTCTGCACTTATCCTTGTAAGCGGAACAAGTGCTACACATGCCCTTACACTTCCTCCCTTACCACCATTCAGGGCCCCAAACAGTCCTTCCAGGTGAGGCAACACTTCACCTGTGAGTCGGCTGGGGTGATATACTGCGTCCGGTGCTCCCGATGTGGCCTTCTATATATTGGCGAGACCCGACGCAGACTGGCAGACGGCTTTGCTGAACACCTACGCTCTGTCCGCCAGAGAAAGCAGGATCTCCCAGTGGCCACACATTTTAATTCCACATCCCATTCCCATTCTGACATGTCTATCCACGGCCTCCTCTACTGTAAAGATGAAGCAACACTCAGGTTGGAGGAACAACACCTTATATTCCGTCTGGGTAGCCTCCAACCTGATGGCATGAACATCGACTTCTCTAACTTCCGCTAATACCCCACCTCTCCCTCGTACCCCATCTGTTATTTATTTTTATACACACATTCTTACTCTCACTCTCCTTTTTCTCCCTCTGTCCCTCTGACTATACCCCTTGCCCATCCTCTGGGTTTTTCCCCCTCCCCCTTTTCTTTCTCCCCGGACCTTCTGTCCCATGATCCTCTCGTATCCCCTTTGCCAATCACCTGTCCAGCTCTTGGCTCCATCCCTCCCCGTCCTGTCTTCTCCTATCATTTTGGATCTCCCCCTCCCCCTCCCACTTTCAAATCTCTTACTAACTCTTCCTTCGGTTAGTCCTGACGAAGGGTCTGGGCCTGAAACATCGACTGCACCTCTTCCTAGAGATGCTGCCTGGCCTGCTGCGTTCACCAGCAAATTTGATGTGTGTTGCCTGTTTATCTATAGCACCATTTTCAACAAATTATGGACCTGTATTCCCAGACTGCCTTATTCTACCACATTCCTCAGTGTCCTACCACTCACTGCTGGTTGGTCCCACCGAAATGCAACACCTCACACTTGTCTGTATTAAATTCCATTCAATGAGATTAAAGATTGTAACATTGAAATTAAAAGGATAATACAGAAAGCAAAGAAAGTGCATGAAAAATATTTCCAAGGAAACCTGGAAATATTTCCTTAGAACATAAGAGGCAAGAGAAAAAAATACCTGAGAAGGTTGAGGATGTAGGTAAAATTCATAATGAATATTTTCAATAAAGGAGGGTTGAAAATGCCACTGTTATAGTTAAGGAGAAAGTGTGGAAATTTTGGATGGGCAAATGAGACAAAAGAGGAAGTATTACAAAGTTTAAGACCATAAGACATAGGAGAAATTAGGCCATTCAGTCCATTGAGTCAGCTCTGCTATTCCATCATGGCTGATTTATTATCCCCCTCAATCCCCCTCCTATCCCCCCCCATCTTCTCTCTGTAACTCTTGACGACCATACTAATCAAAAACCTATCAACCTCCATTATAATTATAGCCAATGACTCAGCCTCCCCAGCCTTCCGTGACAATGAATTCCACAGACTTACTATGTCTGGCCAAAGAAAATCCTCCTCATCTTAATGGACATCCCTCTATTGTGAGCCTATGCCCTCTGATCCTAGACTACCCCAGTATTGGAACCATTCTGTGCATGTTCATTCTATTTAGGCCCTTCAATATTCAATAGGATTCAATGAGATTCTTCCCTCATTCTTCCAAATTCCAATGAGTACAGGCCCAGAGCTGTCAAATGCTCCTCATACCCTTTCATTCCTGGAATCATTCTCTTGAACCTTCTCTGAACCCTCTTCAATGCCAGCACATCTTTTTTTTTGGATAAGGGGCCCAAAATTGCTCACAATACTCAAAATGCAGTCTGACAAATGCTTTATAAAGAATTAGCATTGCATCCTTGCTCTTATAGTCCTCTTGAGATGAATGTTAGCTTTGCATTTGCCTTCCTTACATCCAAAAGCATCGTATCTGTAAGTTAAACCATGTAATTTTGCACAAGAACTCCCAAGTCCCTTTGCACCTCTGATTTCTGAATTTTCTCTCCACTTAGAAAATTGCCTGCACCTTTATTCCTTCTAGCAAAGTACATGAACATACATTTCCATATACTGTATTCCCTCTGCCATATCTTTGCCCACTCTGCAAATCTGTCTAAGTCCATCTGCAAACTCCCTGCTTCCTCAGCACCACCTGTCCCTCTGCCTATCCTCATATCATCTGCAAACTTAGCCACAAAGCAGCCAATTCTATCATCCAAATTGCTGATAGTTAATGTGGAAAGAAGTAGTACCAACTTTAATCCCTGCGGAACACCATTAGTCACCAGCGGCCAACCAGGAAAGGACTTTATTCCAACTTTATTCCTACTCTGTGCCGCCAGCCAGTCAGCCAATCTTCTGTCTGTGGGCTCTTACCTTGTTCAGCAGCTTCATGTGAGGCAACTATTCAAAGGCCTTCTGAAAAGTCAAGTAAGCAACATCCATTAACTCTTCTTTGTCTATCCCTCCCGTTATTACCCCAAAGAATTCAAGCTGATTTGTCAGGCAAGATTTCCCCCTAATGAAACCATGCTGTGGAAACCTTGCCTGAAAAGTCTGTTGGAACACTTTGCATCTCTGAATGTGGATAAATAACCCAGCATCAGATAGAATAGATCCAAGATTATTAAAATAAGCAAATAAGGAAAACATAGAATCATTTTAACTACATTTTTTTCAGCCTTTCGTGGTAATAGGTATGGTTCTGAAGAACTGGAAGTTTGCTAACATTCAGGAAGAGATGAAGAAGTAAACCATGTAAATACTAACCAATTGATTTAACTAGCTTTGGATAGATTATTGGAATGCATTCTAACAGGGAGTGCATATACTTATCTGTGAAAGCAAAATTTAATCAGAAACAGTCAGCATGAATGCAAGACCATCAGAAACAGTCAGCATGGATGTAAGACCATAAGACATAGCAGCAGAGTTAAGTCATTCGGCTCATCAAGTCTGCTCTACCATTCCATCATGGCTGATGTATTATCCCTCTCAACCCCATTCTCCTGTCTTCTCCCCATAACCTTTGATGCCTTTGCTAATTAAGAACTTATCAACCTCTGCTTTAAACATACCCAATGACTTGGCTTCCACAGCTGTCTGTGTCAATGAATTCCACAGATTCACCACCCTCTGCTGAAAGAAATTCCTCTTCCTCTTTGTTTTAAAGGGATGTCCTTATATTCTGGGTCTGTGCCCTCTTGTCCTAAACTTCCTCACTATTGGAATCCTCCTCCGCACATCCACTCAGCTCGTCCTTTCAATATTCAATAGTTTTCAATGAGAACCCCCCCGCCTCACATACAGACCAAGAGTCATCAAACAGTCCTCGTACATTAATCCTTACATTGCTAGGATCATTCTTGTAAACCTATATAAGAATAAGACTTGTGAGATTACCCAGTTATTATTCATCCAAGGCATGTGAGTTCAGGGCAGCAGAATATGTTAACTGTGGGCAGCAAGGGGACATGTTTCTGTATGTAAGGTCAACAGAAGATAGAGGGAAAGGGGATAGGCAGCCAATGCAGAGTGCTGCATCAATATTAAGTATATTGCTTTGGATACTGTTGAAGTGAACTAGCAGAACTAGCCACAGCGACTGGATTAGAACTGGGTCAGGCTCTGTGGCTCAGAAGGGGAGTGGGGAGAAGAGAAGTGCAGTAATGATAGGGGATTCAATCGTTAGAAGTGTGGACAGGATGTGAAAGAGACTTTCAGATGGTATGTTGCCTGCCAGGAACCGAGATCAGGGATGTCTCAGATCAGGTTCTCAGCACTCTAAAGGAGGAGGGTGAACAGATAGAAATTGTGGCACATATTTGCACCAATGACATAGATAGGAAAAGGGAGGAAGTCCTAAGAGAGAATATAGGGAGTTAGGTAGAAAGCTGCAAAGCTCTAACTCAAGGGTAGTAATCTCTGGATTTCTGCCCATGCCACCCATCAGTGAGGGCAATAATAGGATGATTTGGCAGATGAAATTATAACTGAGGAATTGGTGCAGGGTTTGAGATTTCTGGATCAGTGGGATTTCCTCTAGGGAAGGTACGACCTGTACAAAAAGGGACAGGTTACACCGGAACTCGAGAGGGACCAGTTCCTTGCGGGCAGGTTTGTTAGAGGTGTTGAGGAGGGTTTCAACTAATTTGGCAGGGGGATGGAAACAAGAGTGATGGGGCTAAGAATGGAACAGTCGGTAACCAAGTATATGTAATGTGTGGTGAGAAAATTCAGAGGTCAGATATGCAAAGGGATTTGGGAGTCCTCGTGCAGTATTTCCTAAAGGTTAACTTGCAGGTTGAGTCAGCGGTAAGGAAGTCAAATGCAAAGTTAGCATTCATTTCCAGAGGACTAGAATCTAAATGCAAGGATATAATTCTGAGGCTTTGTAGGGCATTAGCCAGACTGCACTTGGTGTGTTGTAAACAGCTTTGGTCAGTTTTGGGCCACTTATCGAACAAAGGCTATGCTGGCATTGGATAGAGTCCAAAATAGGTTTATGAGAATGATTTCAAGAATGAAAGGGTTAATGTCTGCAGAGTGTTTGAAGGCTCTGGGCCTGTACTCATTGGAATGTAGAAGAATGAGGAGTGATCTTATTGTAACGTATCAAGTATTGAAAGGTCTAGATAAAGTGGACATGGAGAAGATGTTTCCTGTAATAGGGGAGTCTAGGACCAAAGGACATAACTTCGGAATAGGAGGACAACCTTTAAAACAGATATAAGGAGGAATTTCTTCAGCCAGAGGGTAGTGAATCGGTGGAATTCATTGTCACAGAGGGCTGTGGAGGCTATGTCATTAGGTATATTTAAAGCAGAGTTTGACAGGTTCTTGAATAGGTTGTGAGTCAAAGGTTATAGCATCCTGATGAAATCTCTCAGGCCAAAACAGCGACTGTTTACACTTTTCCATAGATGCTGCCTAGCTTGCTGAGGTCCTTCAGCATTTTCTGTGTGTTCCAAAGGTTACGGTGTAATGGATATTCACTTCCAGGGCCTGGGGATGTCATGTTTTTTGCCAAGCTTAGCTTTCTAAACACAGTATGTACCTCTTATAAGATAAAACAGTCCAAGTTAAACTTCCAACTATATTGTTTGTTTAGTTTCTGGTCATAAACAGGAGCCTATGGCAAGCTGTAATCAGTTTGAAGTTTGAAAACACAGCTTTGCAAACACACTCTCTATATAGCAGATGCGTTGTCTGTAGAAAATAGGATGTTGGTTTATCACTACTCAAGAGATGCAGTATAAGACAATTGGTTATTTAATTTGGATTATTTCAAACAGAAATTGCTGGCTAAATTGCATAGCTCAAAGAAGCTTGCAAACCATACAGAGTCAAATCACTTGCATATTAGTAATTTATCTACCAATAAGATAGGAGTTTTATGTACTCAAATAAGTTAGTTTTACAAACTAGTTGTGGGTAGTTAGGAACTGTGTCTAAAGAGGCTTTTAGACTCTGTAAAAAGGGTATCTGATGAAATGTCATATATATGTGAAGTCACTCAGGTGGCAAAGAAATAATATAAATGTAAGGAGCAGTTCATGCTCATTAGGAATGGGATAGGGAACATTAAGAAGAATGAAAGAAACAAGGGGTGAACTAGAATCCATTCCTCTGGCTTCAATTTCTGCGATGAACTTTTTATTCATTGGTATCATTGGTATGTTTTTTTAGTTTATCGGAATGGTACCCATGTTTTGGAAATCATTTGTGTTTTAGCAATGTTTGTAATTTGGAAATGTTTAAGATAGAATAACTCTGTAAGAACCTTGTTTAGATTTAAATGTGTATCACGATAAATAACGGAATTGTGTTTTAAACTATTTTGTTAACTGTAAGTACCTTGTCCTTGGTAGAGACAGGGGTCCCACTGCTTAAATAGTGGGTATTGGTTGCTAAGCTCACAGTGGAGAATAAACAGGGAAGTGAATTAATCTTTAAAGGTTGGGTAGTTACAATATAACCTCCCTTTAGTGAGGTTACTTATATCGAATAGGGCTTAAGGTCTTTGTTTGAGTTTAGAACTTCATGTTCAGCAAACCTATCACCCAAAGAATCTGAATGTGAAAGGAAAAATCCGAAGGGAACAACTACAGCAAAATACCACGGATGGGATGTTTGCATAACATTAAAGTGAACGAGTAATGTGACAATGGTATTGAACGTCTTGTGTTCTTCGACAAGATGTTAAATCTTAGAGGAAGAGAAGATGGTGGCGCAACGCAGCTCGCAGCGGCCACCCGGTGGTGATGTCTGTTATTTGTCAAGTAGGGTGCCATGCCCAATCCTGATTTGATGGAGACGGACGTGAGAGCACGGAGGAACATCTGGTGAAACCTCTTGAAATGCCTGCTTCGCTGCCGCTGTTACTGTGTGATCCAGAATCTCCGGAGGAGAAGGCCGAGTCCTCAGCTTTGCTTGTTGCTCAGCGGCCGGGGCATGGTCGAAGTGCTCGGCAGAGGATGGTGCTCGGAGAGGCTGTGTGGGAGGGGCTGGTCGGAGGTTCGAAGTTTTCGGACGTACTCAGAGTCCGCTGCGGTCGGGTGCTTCCAATGGTGCTGCATCAGCAAGTTGGTGGTGCTTGGAGGTTCATGGCAGGGAGAGTTCCTCCCTTCTACCGCCCGCGTGAGATGATGAGTCTGTCGGGACTTTGAGACTTTTTTTTTACCGTGCCCATGGTCTGCTCTTTATCAAATTATGGTATTGTTTTGCACTGTTGTAACTATATGTTATAATTATGTGGTTTTGTCAGTTTTAGTCTTGGTTTGCCCCGTGTTTTCTTGTGATATCATTCTGGAGGAACGTTGTATCATTTTTTAATGCATGCATTTCTAAATGACAATAAACGAGGACTGAGTGTCCTCATAATCTAATCTAATCTAAATCCCCTCTCAAGGCCAGAACTTACTGTCCATCTCTTCATAAGTGGGCCAGAAGTCAGAAAGAAGCAAAATTGGGTAGGGTTGGCTGACTACCCTCTCTGAAGGATCATGGAGCATCAGATTTAAAATTAGGATTAGGTTTTATTTGTCACCTGTAAATAAAAACGCAGAAAAATGTAAACACGAGGAAATCTGCAGATGCTGGAATTTCAAGCAACACACATAAAAATGCTGGTGAACGCAGCAGGTCAGGGCAGGCAGCATCTATAGGAAGAGGTACAGTCGACTTTTCGGGCCGAGACCCTTCGTCAGGACACCAAAACTTCGACTGTACCTCTTCTTATAGATGCTGCCTGGCCTGCTGCATTCACCAGCAGAAAAATGTGTCATGCGCAGCAGTCCAAGGTGTGCCGGGGGCAGCCTGTAAACATTGCCATGCTTCTGGTGCCAACGTAGTATGCCCACAACTTAATAACCCTAACCTGTATGTCTTTAGGATGTGGGGAGAAACTGGAGCACCGGAGAAAACACACATGATCGGGGGAGAATGTACAAACTTACAGACAGTTGTGGGAATTGAACCCTGACCTTACAGTTGCACCGTAAAATGTTATGCTAACCACCATTCTACAGGTGTCCCCCGCTTTTCGAACGTTCGCTTTACGAAATCTCACTGTTACGAAAGACCTACATTAGTACCCTGTTTTCGCTTTCAGAAGGTGTTTTCGCTGTTACGAAAAAAAAGCAGCGCCTGATAAAAAATTCAGTGCGCAAAAAAATCAGCGCACGATGAAAGGCAGCGCGCGCCCCTAGCAGCCGTTTGCAAGATGGGTCCTATGGTGTCAGAAAAGCCTAAAAGAGCTCCTAAGGGTGTTACACGTAGCGTAAAACTAGAGATAATTAAGCGTTTCGATTGTGGTGAACGAAGTAAGGACAAAGTGAGTTTGGCTTGTGGAAGCTGACGAAGATGATGTTGAAGAGGTTTTGGCATCCCATGACCAAGAACTGATAGATGAAGAGCTGATGCAATTGGAAGAGGAAAGGATAACAATCGAAACTGAATGCAGTAGCGAAATGAATGTGAAGCAACTGCGTGAGATTTTCACTGCAATGATAAGTACGACTTTAATTTTGAAAGGGTACGTAGGTTTAGGAGATATTTTTAGCATGGTTTGAGTCCTTATGAAGAACTGTATGATAGAAAAATGTGCGAGGCTCAGCAGTCAAGCAAGCCTTCCACAGCAGCCACAGCAGACGACGAACTTCGACCTTCGACATCGAGGCGGGCAGTCATAGGAGAAGATGAGCTGCCTGCTCTAATGGAAATAATGGAAATGTCGGCCCAGATCAAAGGCGATGCAATCGGCAATCGGCACTGATCTGGGCCGACAATTACGTGCCGGGCAGCCCCTAATTAATTAGCATGTTTATTTCGGCTTTTTTCTTAAAGATGTGCTGGATGCCTCCCGGCTACCGCTGGACCCCTGCATGCTTCGCGGTTCGGTATCTGTCGGCGGCCCGGAGGGTGGGGGCCACTGCACCACCCAACCTGCGATGACTCAGTCTAACACACCATCATCAGTGTGCTCGGTGCTGTCCCGATACCGGTAAGTGATACTACACTGTACATACATTATTTCTACTTTATATAGGCTGTGTATTTTTACGTGTTATTTGGTATGATTTGGCAGCTTCATAGCTTAAAGGTTACCGGAGAGCGCTTGCGCCGTGTTTTTGCCAACAGCGCTTGCGTGAGATTTTCTGCCAACGGTGCTTGCGTGAGATTTTCGCTACGGAGAACAGATCAGTAACCATTGTGGAGAAGTATTTCTACTTTATATAAGCTGTGTATTTATCATATCACTCCTGCTTTTACTATATGTTACTGTTATTTTAGGTTTTATGTGTTATTTGGCATGACTTGGTAGGTTATTTTTGGGTCTGCGAACACTCACAAAATTTTCCCATATAAATAAATGGTAATTGCTTCTTCGCTTTACGACGTTTCGGCTTACGAACCATTTCATAGGAACGCTCTACCTTCGGATGGCGGGGGAAACCTGTACTATGGCAGTAGATGGATTTTCACAACAGTTTTGCGAGCTCACAGTCACTTTCATTATTAATAGTTCTTAATTCCAGATTTACTTAACCACATCAAAATAAGACCACCAGCTGCTTTGGTTGGTTGTGAAAGTAAGACCCTAGACCAATGGATGCCTTCAGGATGCTGGTTCAGTAATTTAATGTCTCAAACAGTGTTGATAAAACAGACAACTATTTCAGAATTAAATATGAATAAAAATAGTGATACTGCCTCAGACAGTTCTATCTGGGAAGATGTATGTACAGTCAAAGATTAGGAAGCTGCTGTCAGCAAGGAGCATATTGAAGTTGAGACTTTATGCTGGGGGAGGCCCTGAGCTTAAGGAAAAATGGAATGTGCTGGTAAGCCAAGGCTACCAACCGAGTTCTCATGAAGGGTCTCAGCCTGAAATATCGACTGTTTACTCTTTGCCATAGATGCTGCCTGGCCTGCTGAGTTTCTCCAGCGTTTTGTATGTGTTACTACCAACGATAGAGGCTGATTTAATGAACAAACCAAAATATGCTCAAGACAAATTAGCTAACAGAGGTGGGTTAGAGAAACATATTTGTGGGAGGGGAGTGGATTAGATCATCATCCTTTTCCCAGGATTGGGAATAGAGTTAAACTGAGAGGGGCATGACTTAAAGAGCACCTGACAGGAAATGTTTTCACACAGAGGATTGCGGATAGATATAACAAGTTTCACGATGAAGCTGTACGAGCAGGTACAACTACAATGTTTAACAGACTTTTAGATGGATCCGTACATTGAAACAAAAGGTTTGAAGGGGATGTGAGCTAAACACAAGCAAATGGGACCAACTCAGGTAGTTGAGTTGGTCACCATGTTAAGGGTCTGTTTCTATGCTGTTCAATTTAAGTCACTATGTCATGAATATGCTAAAGGAAGCTCCCTGAAAACATGAGGATAAGTTTAAGGATATGTACATCCGTTGGCAATAGGAGCACCAAGACTATCCCATCTACCAAATACTATCAAGACTACAAAAGCAAACTGAAACTTAAAAAAATTCAGATACTGGTTACCTGAAATAAAATTAGATAAGGAATCTTCCATCTGAAACGTTAACTCTGTTTCTCTTTCCACAGGTGCTGTCTAATTTGACAAGTGTATCCAGCATTTTCTGTTTTTATGCCAAACCAATCTGTACCGATTGCTTAGAAACACGAGTGGAAGAAAGTTAAACAAATTAGAGAAACGCAGAGTAACAGTGAAAAAGCCACAGAGTGAATGGACTATGCTCGTAGTGTTGGTGCAGAAAAGAAACAAGGTAATACAGTCCTGCAGAAATTATAGCGACATCTATGGAGCAGTGAATGATTGACTCACACCTCACAAATTTCTACAGATGTACCGTGGAGAGCATTCTAACTGACTGCATTACTGTCTGGTATGGGGGTGGGAATACTTCACAGCACCACAATAAACTGCAGAGAGTTGTAAACTTAGTCAGCTCCATCATGGGCACTAGCCTCCGTGGTATCCAGGACATCCTCAAGGAGTGATGCCTCAAGAAGGTAGCATCCATCATTAAGGACCCCCATCACCCAGTTCATGCCCTCTTCTCATTGCTGCCATCTGGAAGGAAGCACAGGAACCTGAAGGCAGACATTCAGCAATTCAGGAACAGTTTCTTCCTTTCTGCCAACTGACTTCTGAATGTACATTGAACTCATGAACTCTACCTCAATACTTTTTAAAAAATATATTTTTGCACTGATTATTTAATTTAGCTATTATATTATTTATTTACTGTATTTCAGTTTTTTTCTCTCTATTGTCATGTATTGCAATGTACTGCTGCCGCAAAGATAACAAATTTCACGACATTTGTCAATGACATTAAACCTGATTCTGATTCTGCTTTTATGTGCTGGATTGGAAGGGGTGAAACTCTTCACTAAATTTAGCCCATTTTATGTCTTTGGCCGGTTTAATGAGGATGAGGTAGTAGGCAGCTGTCGATCCCAGGGGATCATGGGTTTGCGTCTCTGGTGGACTGTGCACTTTCCAGGTGAAAGCCTGGGCGGGAAGATTTGAGGAACCGGCTGTTCCTCATGCAGCGGGTTCCTCCTCTCCACGTCACTGATGTCGTCCAAGGGAAGAGCATGCACCAGTACAGCTTGGTACCAGTGTTCTCGCTGAGGTTGCCAGAGTGAAGTTGTAAACAACATCAAACTGACATAGGGACCCTGGCTCTGGATTTCTTCCTCGTGGTTTCATCCCAGAGCCTTTCCCATGGGTGGGTATGGCCGCAAGGCAGCGGAGGTTTAAAATCAGAGTTTTCCTTCTCCTAGGCGGGCTGCCGTCCACGGCTAAAAAGCCCCACCTGCCTGATGAGGATGAAGTATGGTAACACTATTTGACAATTAACATCCACAAGGGTTTGTTCCAAAAGACTTCCAACATTTTAAGGATTTAAAGACCAACTTCATTTGTCACATGTACAAGGACACATACAATAAAATGTGCCATTTGCATCAGGGATGTACTGGAGACAGCCCGCGAGGGTTGCCATGCCTCTGCCGTCAACATAGCATGCACAAGATTCACTAACCCTAACTCGTACGTATTTGGAGCGTAAGAAGAAATCGGAGCATCTGAGGGAAACCAACACAGTCACAGGGAGAATGTACAGTCTCTTTACAGACTGTGGCAGGAATTGAAATGCTGCTGAAAGAGTTACACTAACCACTATGCTACCAGGCTGCCTCACATAGTGTGTCTGATCTACGTTACTGAAATGATTTGGCTTCAGTGTGTGTCGATGACTGTTGGTGGCTGTAACATGGATGGTAGGGAAGAGGATGTTGACGATTAAACGTACTGCCTGCAGACTTTCTCGGACTGATAGGCAGAGGTAGATTTATTGGTTGGCCTACTTTACTGCCAATCTATAAGTTCTGTTACCTAGAGTATGTCATTGTTCAAATTGTATGTTGCTGAAAAGGAAATCATCTAAAAGGTGATCAGAATGCATATCCCATTGTATCATGTAGTTTAGAGTTTAAAAGAGGCAATTTAACTGAGGCTGGTCGCATCAGACTAAACGTGGTGAAAATGTTTTTGTTGACTGGGTTTCTAGGACAAATGATCACAGCCTTAGGTTACTGAAAAAGGGATTTATAACTGAAATGAAGAGAACTTCTTTACTCAGAGTATGGTGAACCTCTGGAATTTGCTGCTAATTGGGGCTGTAGATACCAAGTCATTGAATATTTTTAGAAGGAGATAGATTCATTTTTAGAGGGATTGTAGGGCCTGGGGTAAGAGAGCAATATGGTATTGAGATTGGTGATAACCCACTTTTGCATTGAGTAGCAGAACAGTCCTGAAGGGCTGAATGGCAACCAAGTTTCAACACTTCTATGTGTACTTACTAAACAATCAGATTGATGTACAAATGCAAAACTCTTCAAATGGAAGAACAGAACCAATGTTAAATTTATGAAACTCTCTCCAACTAATCTGAACACAATCCCTCTCTATTAACGCTATTACTATCCAAAAATCAGCACAAAGTCCTACTTTTCTAGGATGCCTTGGGCTTGCAAACCAAATATCCCCGACCACCCAAACTTTTAAATCTCGTTGTCAATTCCTTCCAACACAGTCACAAGTTCTTCAGACTTTTTGATTCACTCCAGCATTCTTCATGCCAGAAGAACTTATGCAATGTCTTTTAAAAATTTCACAAGGGGATTATTGAACAAGGTACAACACTAATCCACAAAAGGAAATAACAGAATCAATTAAAATGGGACTGAGAGATAGGTTCGCGGAAGGGGGGAAGGGTTTATTCCAGAACATAAGGACTAGATCAAAGGTGTAATGTGACTTGGGAGTCCATGTGCAGGATTCCCTAAAGGTTGACTTACAGGTTGAGAAGGTGGTAAGGAAGACAAATGCAATCTTAACATTCATTTCGAGTATAAGAGCAAGGATGTAATGCTGAGGCATTATAAGGCATTGGACAGACCACACCGAGTATTGTGAACTGTTTTGTGCCCATTACCAGATGTGCTGCTGGCATTGAGAAGGATCCAGAGGAGGTTCAGGAGTATGACTCCAGCAATGAAAGGGTTAACTTCTGAGGAGTATTTGATGGCTCTGGACCTACACTCGCTGGAGTTTAAAAGGGGGATTTCATTGAAACATATCAAATATTGAAAGGTCTGGATTGAGCGGATGTGGGGAGGATGTTGTTTATGGTAGGTGAGTCCTGAACCAAAGGGCACAGCCTTTAAGACAGATATGAGGAGGAATTTCTTTAGCCAGAGGGTAGTGAATCTGTGGAATTCATCACCTTGTATGGCTGTGGAGGTCAAATCATTTGATATATTTAAAGTGGAGGTTGATCTGTTCTTGATTAGTTAGGGCATCAAAGGTTACGGGGAAAAGGAAGGAGAATGATCAAGAGGGATAATAAATCAGCCATGAAAGAATGCCAGAGCAGACTTGATGGGATCAATGGCCTAATTCTGCTCCTGTGTCTTATAGTCTTATGACTTGGTGCAAGAAATGAAAATCCAACATTCAGCAGAGGTAACAGAGGAAGTGAGGGGCAAGGTCATGAAAGATAACAAAAAAACGAGCGAACGGACTGTTGCAAGGTTGGGAACAGCTATAAGTCAGCAAGCACCAGGATAATCGATAAACTGGACCTGATGCAGCAAAATGTTGGACGAGCTCCAGTTTACGGATTATGGAAGTTATTCATGGCCAGCCAAGATTTCTTCCAAATAACCTTTTATGTCTAATAAAAGTGTTTTAACGACGAGTTTCAGTGACAGAAGAACGATTAGTTCCACTTTGATCTTCTTTCTTTTGACCCTGTTCCATATGAATAAGCTAGAGTAATAAATGTGATTAAGCTGGAGAGAGAGCAGGAAAGGTTTAAAAGGACCGGAGGGCTTGATTTATGAGGAGGGACTGGATCAGATTCCCCTGAAGTTAAGAATGCTGTTAGGTAGTCTTACTGAAGTTTATAAAATCATGAGGGGCACAAATAAGGTGCTCATCAACTTTTTCCAAAGATTCAGATTTGAGATTGTTTAATATCATTTCCAGTACACAAGTGTAAAGGAGAATGAAATCGGGAGAATGGAGGCGGGAGGAGAAGATGGCGGCACGACGCAGCGCGCGCAGCTCTCTGGTGAAATGATATCATATTTGTAAGTAGGATGCCATGCACAATTCTGATTTGATGGAGACAGACGTGAAGAAGCGCAGAGGAATATCTGGAGAAATTTCTGAAACGCCCGGTTCGCTGCCGCTGCTACTGTGCGATCGAGAATCTCCTGAGAGAAGGCCCCAAAATCCCCAGCTTTGCCTGCTGCTGGAGACCGAGGCTGGGGTTGAAGCATTCGGCAGAGATGGTGCTCGGTGCTTGGTGTCGGAGGGCTGATCGGAGGCTCGAAGTTTTCGGACGAGTCAGAGTCGGACTGTGGTCAGGCATGGCAGGGAGAGTTTTCTTCCTTCTCCCGTCTGCGTGAGATGTGGGACTTGCGAGAGACTTTGAACTTTTTTACTGTGACCATGGCCTGTTCTTCATAAAGTTATAGCATTGTTGCACTGTTGTAACTATATGTTATAATTATGTGCTTTTTGTTAGTTTTTCAGTTTTGGTTTGTCCTGTGTTTCTGTGATATCACACCGAGGAATATTGTATCATTTCTTAATGCATGCATTACTAAATGACAATAAAAGAGGACTGCGTGTCCTCATAATCTAATCATTGTTACTCTAGATCCATTGCATCACAGAAAAAAAAACTCAATAAGATAAAGAACACAATAATAAAGAAACACAATAAATATAAATACATAAAAAGCTTATATACAAAGACTGATTGTATGTCTATAAAGTGACAGCAGGCACAGGAGTGACTTTGCATATGGAGACTCTGTTAGTGGTTGGGGCTGTTGACCAGCCTTACTGCTTTTGAGTCTGGTGGTCCTGCCATGAGTGCTATGTAGCCTCCTCCCTGATGGGAGTGGGACAAACAGTCCATGAGCAGAGCAGGTGGGATCTGTTGTGCTGTTACTGGCCATTTTCTGGCACCATTCTGTATATACTGAATGTCCATGATGGCTGGCTGGTGCTGGTGAAGTGATGGGCAGTTTTGACGACCCATTGTAGAACCTATCAGTTGTAGGGCACAGGTATCTAAAACTAGAGGGCATAGTTTTAAGTTGAGATGGGAAAGATTTAAAGGAGGTCAAGGTGGCATGTTTTTCACACAGAGAATGGTAGGCATATGGAACAAGCTACATGATGTGGTAGAGGCAGAAAAATTACAATGCTTAAAAGACATTTGGGCAGGCTCATGGATAGGGAAGGTTTAGAGGCATTTAGGCTAAATAGGACGAGCTCAGGAATTCATTTTTTACCAGCATAGACAAGTTGGGCTGTTCTCCATCCTATGGAACTCTAAGAATCTGGAGGTCTCTGTCTAAACCCTCACCCCCTGCCCTTGCCTCTCTCTCAAGCCTCTCGGAAAATGTTCCAGCAAGGCACACAGTTGCCTCCCTGATCTCTTCCAAAGTGACTGTACTAATGTTCTTTATACAGTGCCTTAAAAAAGTATTCAGTCCCCACAACTATTTTCACATTTTACTGTCTCATTTTCTAAACTTAGAATATACTGAAGTAGTACTTTTTTGACCTAATCTACAAAACATTGCACATCATGTGAAATCAAAAAAAATTCCAAAACCTGCCAACAGTTTACTAAAAATTGAAAACCAAAATCGTGAGGCTGAAAAAGTATTCATCCCCTTTGTAATTACTATGCTAATTTTCCTCAAGTAAAATATTACTTGACCAACTCACCCAATTTGCTGATGTAGAAGATTGGAGGATCTTCGTCTAGTCCTGACAAAGGGTCTCGGCCTGAAACATCGACTGTACCTCTTCCTAGAGATGCTGCCTGGCCTGCTGCGTTCACCAGCAACTTTGATGTGTATTGATTGAATTTCCAGCATCTGCAGTATTCCTGTTGTTTGCAAGATTGGAGGATCACTAGTTTTCAATGAATTCATGATTTCAATGAATCTCCTCTCCCTGTAAGGTCCAACAGTATGGTACATTTTCAACAGACCAAATCAAAATGAAGATAAAAGAGCATTCAAGACAAGTCAAGGAAGTTATAAAAGAGAAGCTCAAGTCTGGGGAATGGTACAAATGTGGTTCAACCAAGTACTGATCAAAGGGGGATGAATACTTTTGAACTGCTGACGTATCAGTTTTTGAATTTTGAGTGTTTCCATTCTTTACAATTTTCTCATTTTTTAATCTCTACTGTGATTCACAAATAAAATTTCTCGGTTCAATTAATTCCAAGTCCCAGGTTGTAATCACGAGGAAATCTGCAGATGCTGGAAATTCAAACAACACACATCAAAGTTGCTGGTGAACGCAGCAGGCCAGGCAGCATCTCTAGGAAGAGGCACAGTTGACGTTTCAGGCCGAGACCCTTCGTCAGGACTAACTGAAAGAAGAGTTAGTAAGAGATTTGAAAGTGGGAGGGGGAGGGGGAGATCCAAAATGATAGTAGAAGACAGGAGGGGGAGGGATGGAGCCAAGAGCTGGACAGGTGATTGGCAAAAGGGATATGAGAGGACCATGGGACAGGAGGTCTAGGGAGAAAGAAAAGGAGGAGAAGGAAAAACCCCAGAGGATGGGCAAGGAGTTTAGTGAGAGGGACAGAGGGAGAAAAAGGAGAGAGAGAAAAAAAGAATGTGTGTATATAAATAAATAATGGATGGGGTACGAGGGGGAGGTGGGGCATTAGCGGAAGTTTGAGAAGTCAATGTTCATGCCATCAGGTTGGAGGCTACCCAGGCGGAATATAAGGTGTTGTTCCTCCAACCTGAGTGTGGCTTCATCTTTACAGTAGAGGAAGCCGTGGATAGACATGTCAGAATGGGAATGGGATGTTGAATTAAAATGTGTGGCCACTGGGAAATCCTGCTTTCTCTGGCAGACAGAGCGTAGGTGTTCAGCAAAACAATCTCCCAGTCTGTGTCAGGTCTCGCCAATATATAGAAGGCCACATCGGGAGCACTGGACGCAGTATATCACCCCAGCCGACTCACAGGTGAAGTGTTGCCTCTGCTGGAAGGACTGTCTGGAGCCCTGAATGGTGGTAAGGGAGGAAGTGTAAGGGCATGTGTAGCACTTGTTCCGCTTACAAGGATAAGTGCCAGGAGGGAAATCGGTGGAGAGGGATGGGGGGACGAATGGACAAGGGAGTCGCGTAGGGAGCGATCCCTGCGGAAAGCGGGGGGGGGGGGGTGGAGTGAAATATGTGCTTACTGGTGGGATCCCCTACTTCCATCCCCTATCAGGACAGTCCCTATATACATCCATCCCCCATCAGGAAGGTCTCAAAGCTCTTCGCTTCTTTTTGGATTCCAGACCTAACCAGTTCCCCTCTACCACTGCTCTGCTCCATCTAGCGGAATTAGTCCTTACTCGTAATAATTTCTCCTTTGGCTCCTCCCACCTCCTCCAAATTAAAGGTGTAGCTATGGGCACCCATATGGGTCCCAGCTATGCCTGCCTTTTTGTTGGCTTTGTGGAACAATCTATGTTCCAAACGTCTGCTGGTATCTGTCCCCCACTTTTCCTTCGCTACATCAACGACAGCATTGGCGCTGCTTCCTGAACGCATGCTGAGCTCGTTGACTTCATTAACTTTGCCTCCAACTTTCACCCTGCCCTCAAGTTTACCTGGTCCATTTCTGACACCTCCCTCCCCTTTCTAGATCTTTCTGTCTCTGTCTCTAGAGACAGCTTATCCACTGATGTCTACTATAAGCCTACTGACTCTCACAGCTATCTGGACTATTCCTCTTCTCACCCTGTCTCTTGCAAAAATTCCATCCCCTTCTCGCAATTCCTCCGTCTCCGCTGCATCTGCTCTCAGGATGAGGCTTTTCATTCCAGGACGAGGGAGATGTCCTCCTTTTTTAAAGAAAGGGGCTTCCCTTCCTCCACCATCAACTCTGCTCTTAAACGCATCTCCCCCATTTCACGCACACCTGCTCTCAATCCATCCTCCCGCCACCCCACTAGGAATAGGGTTCCCCTGGTCCTCACCTACCACCCCACCAGCCTCCGGGTCCAACATATTATTCTCCGTAACTTCCGCTACCTCCAATGGGATCCCACCACTAAGCACATCTTTCCCTTCACTCTCTCTCTGTTTTCCACAGGGATCGTTCCATACTCGACTCCCTTGTCCATTCGTCCCCCCCATCCCTCCCCACTGATCTCCCTCCTGGCACTTATCCTTGTAAGCGGAACAAGTGCTACACATGCCTTTACACTTCCTCCCTCACCACCATTCAGGGCCCCAGACAGTCCTTCCAGGTGAGGCGACACTTCACCTGTGAGTCAGCTGGGGTGACATACTGCATCTAGTGTTCCCGATGTGGCCTTCTATATAGTAGGCTGTAATAGTATTGCGCTAACGTGCTACGATCCTGTCTCACTTTGATTATTTCTGTCAGAATCTAATCTCTTTTGGCCAGTAATCGGGAAGGGAATCCCGGTCTCATCCTCCATGTGGGCCATTGTGTTCATTGCTCCTGTTCCTGAGCATAGCAACATAGAATAATGAAAAGGCAGGACTCACTGTGATGGCATGGCAACACAGCGATTAGTGCAACCCTATTACAGTGCCAGCTGTAGGATCAGGCTTCAATTCCTGCTGCAGTCTGTAAGAAGTTTGTACGTTCTCCTCAAGACCATATAGATTTCCTCCGGGTGCTCCGGTTTCCTCCCACATTCCAAAGATATATGGGTCAGGGTTACTAAGTAGTTGGCCTGCTATGTTGGTGCCGGAAGTATGGCAACACTTGTGGGCTGCTCAGCACAAACAGTACTGACTTGATTCAGTGCAAATGATGTATTTTGTTGTATGTTTCAGTGGACATATGACAAATAAAGGATTCCTTCCTAGCTTCTTTGTTCCCTCCCTCTTTCCCTTCTTCCTTCCAACGTTTTCTCCCTCCTTTCTTCCTTCATTCCTTTCCTCCTTCCCTCCTTCCTTCTCTCCTCACTTTCTTCCTTCCCTCCTTCTCTCCTTCCTTCCTTCCTCTTTCCTTCCCTCCTTCATTCCATCCTTTCATCTTTCCCTCCCTTCATACCTCCTTCCCTCCCTCCCTCTTTCCCACTTTCATCCCTTCCTTCTTGTATGTTTGTTCTTAATAAGGACAAAGAGCGTGGGTAATTGCTAGAATATTTTATTTGCAGAATGGCTTTGGCTGCACACTGAGTGTGTGCGACCAGCTCCCCCATTGAAGCTTCCGGTTCTGGGGTGAACCACCCACATTGCACACTGGGAACTGAAGATCTTCATTATGTACACACATAACACATCTTCCCGCCCCCTCCTTAACAAAAAGCAAACGCAATAGTATGTTCTCATAAACTTGTAAGGAACAATAATTCTTTCCAACAATGATATCCTCATTAACTTTAATGGTAATGAGCAAATACAGTCCCTTATTCACTCAGCATCTTTCAATCAGTTTCTGAGGTGGTTTCATTATCCTTTTCAGTCTTCTGTTTGTTTCAACAGATGTATTGCTTTTATTTGCTGCATTAATATTAGAGTCTTTCTGAGAACTATGATCAACATGTTCATTTGTTTCACATCCTTCTGTTAGGATTCTAACTTTTTTCACCAGGTTGAGCTTTTCACATGCATTTAGACCTAATATTGGCCATACTCCCTTTTCTACAATCAGTAGCTGCGTCTTTAGGTGCTGCCCCTTGAGATTGAAGGTCACTATGCAGTCTCCTTTTACTGGAAATTTCACTCCAGGATAGCCTGTCACTTTTAAGTCACTGGGTAAATCTTGCTGTTTACTTTGAGATTCCTGTAATTGTCTATGGACAACAGATTCACCTGGGATTCAGTGTCAAGCTTGAATGGAATTACTATCTCATTCACAGTCATTGGAGCAACCCATTTCCTCATCAATCGTGTGCACCTTTCTCTTGGTAGCCCCAGCTATGCAGCACTTTGCAAAATAATTCTTCTTCCCACAATTATTGCAGAGCTTTCCATAAGCAGAACTCATCTTTGGAATGTGATTACTTCTGTATTTGTTGCATTTTCTGTTTGAGCCTACCTTTTCGCTTTACTGTTGCTTTGGGAAATGCCTTTTGCTCTGCCCCTCTGTTGTGTTGGCTCTGTGAAGCTTCTTCAATTGTGCTTATGTAGTCTCTGCTGCCTTACACATATACACAGCCTTTTTCAGCATCATATTATTTTCACAGAGCAATCTTCCTCGGATTACATTATCTGGGATTCCACAAGCTATTTTGTCTCTCACTAGTGAGTCTCTCAAATCTCTAAACTCACAGACTTACTCAGAGTGTGAACCTCAGGTAAGTATTGGTCAAAGCTATCACCTTGCTTCTGGTCACAGAAAAAGAAATTATATCTCTGAAAGGTGATGTTTTTACTTGCGACAAAATACTGTTCAATTTTTGTGCACAGAGTGTCCAACGTAAAGGCTATCTCAACAATTTGAAAGCTGTTGTAGATGTCCAAGAGCCAGATGGTGGCGTAGTGGCATCATCTCTGGACTTTGAGGCAGATAGTCCTGAGTTCAAATCTAGCCAGGTCCCCAACTGGGCAGCAGCAGTAACTGCAGGGAAGAATGGCCTGGCAATCTACTTCCGCATCTTGCCACAAAACCCAATGAACAACTATGATAGTCATAGGGTTGCCATGAATCAATGGCACTCAACAACAACAACATAGATGTCCAAATCAACTTCGGCAATTACATGTAGAAAAATAAAGACTTTAGATTTTTCATGGGTCCCGTTCCCTCCCCTACCTGCTGAATGAAGCACTTCCAGTTATCAGTTAGATTTCTGGAAAACTGCGTAGATGCAAGAGGACTTATGCTATCCATGGTGGGAATTTTCAGCCTCTCGCCTGAATTTCTCTTGGTTAATTTAGGAACAACGTGCTCTGTTGTCTCACTGGCCTGCTTCTTTTTGTTGGAGTCTCCTTCTCAGCCGTGCATGGTATTCATTTACACTCTCTGGTTAAAGCTTACACTGACTTCTGACACCATGTTAAGTTTGTTTTTACTAGTGACGAACTAAGCATGGGTAAACACTAGCACATTTTATTTATAGAATTGTTTCGGTTCCACACTGAGGGCATGTGACAAGCTCCCCATCAAAGCTTCGCAATACGGGGTGAACCGCCCGCAATGCCCACAGGGGACTGAAGAGCTTTATTATGTACCCACATAGTAACAAACTTCCTTCCTTTCTTCCCTCCATCCCTCCCTCCTTACCTCTTTCATTCCTTCATTCCCTCCTTTCCTCCTACCATCTTTCCTTTCTTCTTTCCTTCCCTCCTTCATTCCCTTCTTCCTTCCCTCTCTCCTTCCCTCCCTCCTTCCCTCCTACCTTCCTTCCTTCCCTCCTTCCCTCCATCCTTCTTTTCCTCCATTCATTCATCCCTCCCTTTTTCCTTCCTTCCGTCCATCCTTCATTTGTTCCTTCATTTCTTTCCTCCCTCTCTCCTTCCCTCCTTCCTACATTCCTTCCTTCTTTCCCTCCTTTCCTCCTTCCTTCTCTCCTTCCTTCCCTTCCTCCCTCTATCCCTCCTTCATTCCTTTCTTCCTTCCTTTCTACCTACTCTCCCTCCCTCCTCCCTTCCTTCCTTCTTTCTGAGAATCAACACTGGTGCACGTCAGGGATGTGTGTTTAGCCCACTGCTCTGCCCTCAATGCCTATGACTATGTGGTTAGACGCAGTTCAAATCCCATCTATAAATTTGCTGATGATACAACCCTTGTTGCCAGAATCTTAGGTGGGGATGAGAGGGCGTACAGGAGCGAGATATACCAGCTAGCTGAATGGCATCACAACAACAACCTTGCGCTCAACATCAGTAAGACCAAAGAATTGGTTGCGGACTTCAGGAAGGGTAAGAGGAGGGACTACAAAATGGAGAGAACTCAGAAATGGAGAGAGTGAGCAATTTTAGGTTCCTGCATATTAATATCCCTGAGGATCAAACCTGGTCCCAGCACATTGATGCAGCTATAAAGAAGGCAAGACAGTGGCTATACTTCATTAGGAGTTTGAGGAGATTTGGTTTGTCACCCAAAACACTTGAAAACTTTTACAGATGTACAATGGAGAGCATACCAGTCACACCTTTGTATACTGGTCCAGAAAGGGACAACTAAGTTGCGTAAAAAAGGTAACAAAATTTATGTTTGTTGCTTTTTTTTCTTCATTTCACCTTCAGAGGTTTACTTCACAGAACTTCAACGCATTTTAACTGAATTTCTAAAAAAAAGAATTAAATTACTGTATTATAGCTGCTTTTAAATGTCTTCATTTAAAAATTGTGGCCATTAAAAAATGACAGCACCATTGTGGCCAGGGCATGTTTCCAATAAATGAGAGCTAGTCACTGCTTGCTGACATCTGCTTTGGTGTTCGGCAAGCACGACAAGGCCTGGTACAAATGGAGAATGAGTGGCTCTGTATTCTTGGGCTTGCTAGTTATCACAGTTCACATGCAGAGTAGTTTGTCTTCATAAACACCAGGTTACAATGGAATTTTAAATTTGCACAGACTTCACAGAGTAAATATGTGTGCATGGTAGTAATAAATCAAACAATAAATACCATTATGAGCGCAAACAACAAAATGATGCAAAGATCATAATGCAAACTGAAATAGTGCAAAAAAGAGATACTGAATTGACAATAATGGAAAGAGTAGAACTGAGGACATGGCAGCAGCACTGGAAGGGGGTGCGAGAAAGGTGACTGGTGAAGTCGTCTGATATCCGTGGAGAAGAAGCTGCTTTTAAGTCTTGTCTTCCAGCCTTTCAGAAGAGATGAGAGAGATAAGAGAATGGCCAGGGCTGCAGGCATCATTAACAGTCATTTAGATGTCCTGAAACAAATGTAGCCCCCTGGTAAGCCTCAGGCTCGCTCAGCTCGCTTTCGTCTAGGGGGAGCAGCCTTCAGCCCCGCCAAACTGGGTAATTAAGTTTGCATGGATACTGTGTGATGTACCCCATCATGCTAAATAACAGACAATACACCATATGTGAATAAATGATTGCAGTTTATAGCTATTACTGGAACTATGTAATTAATAGAGATAAAATATAAAAGGAAAGTAAAAGGCGCCAAACTTACCAAAGTTCAAGCTCTTCGTGCACAACAGTTGGAATTCTAGTAACGGGGTTATATTTCCACATTCGACCCCCTCCGACCACTGCGACCCGCTACCTGAGACCAACCACGGTGGTCGACCAGACGCTCCACTTGAGTCTGTCTTCATCTCCTCTCCTCGCCGAAGACCCTGTACCTCGGACTCCGGCTCGGAGTCCGTCCCGTCGGCCAGCTCACAGCATCGTGTCCACTCTCTCTCTCCCCATCGCGCCTTCTCTCAAAAACCCGCGCATCACAATAGCTTACAGACACACAAGAAAGAATAGCATCTATCCCAATTGGTTAGCAACTGAATACAACTCTCTCTATAACCCAAGCAAGCAGCTAACGAGAGAACTTTCTCAGCAGTTAACATAACAAAGAAGCCATTTCGATTAGTCTACGCAGTAACATAAAAGAAGAAATCCCTAACACAAAGAAACTTGAAGATGGACCAGACTGAAGTAAGTTATAAAGTCACAGAGCAATACACCATGGAGATAGGCCCTTCGTCCCAACTTATCCATGACAGCCATATTCAAAGTACAATGTACATTTGTTATTAAAGTTACATACAACGCTGAGGTTCAGTTTCATGTGGTGTAACACACCAGCATCAATAGATATGAAATTAAATCAGGTTTTTATAAATAAACAACGAAGTTTATTAACCTCTACTCAAAAATATAGAAATGTAAACACACGGCTAACAAATGGAAGTTAACAGTGTTGTGTGTCTATAGTTATCAGTCGAACTTAAAGACAATTCTTAACACATCTTACTCAAACACAGTCTTAAGGTGGTGGTTCAAAGAGTCCAAGTGATTTATGAAATAAGCCAGAGGAGAGATCTCCCAAACCAGCGATAAAGAAAAGGCAAAACTGCCCATGCAGATCCCAGCCGAGAAAATTTTTTTTCATTTCTATTTATTTGATTTTTTTTCCTCTCTCTCTCTCTCCCACCCCCCCCCCATGATTACATAACCACCGACTGTGACTCCCCAACAAAACAACGACACAACACACTGTGGTCTCCCCTTTTATACTTGTTGGAACATGCCATCATGTGACATCACATCACCCCATTATCACGACCATTACGTCATGCCACTATCATGAGACAATTACATCATGCTCACAAGATACTCACAGGACAGGTAACAGTGGGCAGACTCAATAAATCAATAATAGAATCAGTAAAAGGGTACACCAACTAGAGTTCAACCATGTGTGCAAAAGACGCCATACCTGATGGTTGAGGGGTACTAATATGGAGGTAGGTCCTTCATTCCAACTCATCCATGACAACCATGTTTCCTGCCAAGCTAGTCCCATTTACCCGTGTGTGGCGCATATCCCATGAAACCCCTCCTATGCATGTCCTTATCCAAATGTCTCTTAAATGTTGTTTGATTATTAGCCTCAACCACTTTCTCTGGTAGTTTGTTCCATAGATGTACCACCTTCTGCACGAAAAAATTGCCTCTCAGGTCTTTTCTGAAAGTCTGAAATGCGAAGCCTATAATGGGCTGACCAGTGTTCATCACCTTCTGAGGGTTTCATCAGACTGTTTCCATGCTGGATGACTCCTTGGACCACCATATCCATGGCAACCGTCAAATGTCACCTGTATCAACACATGGACCAAAGATCATGATGTCATACAGCACAGAAAGAAATCTTGCATCCTTCTGTGTTCATGCCAACCATTGAGTATCTGTACTAACATTTGGAATCTGTAAATCTAAATTAACACTCTGATTTTACTTTACTACTTAACACACTCATACATATCATCATCACTATGTGCCATATCATTTGAATGGGCGATCATATCTTGACCATGATTGTTCTTGGTTAATTTTTCTATAGAAGTGCCTTCTGAGCAGTGACTTTACAAGACAGGTGACTCCACCCATTATCAATACTCTTCAGAGATTGTCTGCCTTGTTTCGGTGGTAGCATAACCAGGACTTGTGATATGCATCAGCTGCTCATACAGCTATCCACCATCTGCTCCCATGGCTTTACATGACCCCTCAGGGTGGGGGGGTGGGGGCTAAGCAGGTGCCATACCTAGTATAGGGAAGGTGCTCCTTACTCCACCTTTGGTAGAGACATAACTCCACCCTGCCACCCTTCTCATGTAATAGAACAAGTAGAACAGAAAACAAACTTAAGTAAATAATTGTCAAACAGTCTTGTATTGGCACTTCTAGTGTTACGTGGCTCTGTCTTCTTGGGATCCCATTGAACTGGAATGAATTCCTCAGCCTCAGGGTTGGGAAGGCTGGTTGAAGTTGGTATAAAAGCTGATACTGAGGCCAAAGGACTGTATGCGGAAGGCCTTTACATCCTTGGGACCTGAACCCCAAGTTAATAAGTTCTGTGAGTCTATGTTTCTTGCTCATTATTGTGATTGAGGAGTTCTAGGCCATGGGTTCTTGATATTGACTAAAACCTCACAAGGAGGCACTAAATAGGTATTCTTTCCTACACACAGCACTTTATTAGGACATCAAAAGCAGACTGAAAATGATTTTCAAAGCTAAATGATTTGTGTGTACAAAGCATAGTTCCCAGACTCACTTAATCATTTCTTCAATTGAATCACTTGATATTGTCATAAACCTCAGGGACTATGGAAATAATAAACCTTCTATGTTATATCTTTTGATCGGATTTATTGAAATATTGTTCAGTTACAAGTTTATTGTAAAAAATTCTATTGCTTCTCAGTCTAGCTTCTGTACCTTTATCAAAACAGACAAGTAATAGATTCATATTCTGTTCAGTGACCTTCTCTATCTCCTCACCACCTGTCATGGGTTCATTAGCCTGACTTTGCTTTTATCTCCCTACTTTCATGGTCCTTATTCTCCGTTTCCCTCCTAAGGAGGAGGAACAATTCAATCAGATTCTCCCTCATCCTTTTGAACTCCATTGCAATTAGGACCAGAGAAATCTATCATTTCTCATGTGTTAAATTTGTCTTTCTTGGGAGGAAATATTGTATCATTTCTTAATGCATGCATTACTAAATGACAATAAAAGGGGACTGTGTGTCTTCATAATCTAAAAAAAAATTCAGGTGAACTTCCTCTCGACCCTCTCCTGGGCATGCACATCCTTCCTTAAATACGGAGTTGAAAACTGCTCACAATTTTCATATGGAACATACAACACTGAAGGACAGTACAGGTATGTACCTGTAAGATGCATCATGGGATCACAGTAGAGCGATGGTTAGCGAGATGCTATTACAGCTTGAGGGAGTCAGAGTTCAGAGTTCAATCCCAGCATCATGTGTAAAAAGATTTATGTTCTCCCCATGACCATGTAGATTTCCTCTTGGTGCTCTGGTCCCATGATCCAAAGACATATTGATTGGTAAGTAAATTTGTCATTGTAAATTGTCCTGTGATTAGGCTAGGGTGAAATAGATGGATTGCTGGGCTGAAGGCCCTGTTCTGTATCTCTAAACAAATAGATAAATATATAAATAAATAAATGTTGCAAACATCTGGAATAAATAGGCACTTGCTTCCTGTCTATAAATTTGGTAGCAAAAATTAGTGCCCAAAGAACATGCACTTCATAGGACAATGTACAGCGTGATAACTCCTTTCAGCCTTGTATGCATTTAAGCACAGGTGTAGACTACAGAGTCAAATTCACCAGACCTGCCCTCATCTCTTGCTTCCTTGTCTAAAGCTTTCCCCATTCCTTTCCTTTGTTGCCCAGCTTCTTTCCATCTCACCAGCTATCGTTTGCCACTAGCTTCTGTTGCCTTCATAGGACATAGAACATAGAATAGTACAGCACAGTACAAGCCCTTCGGCCCACAATGTTGTGCTGACCCTGAAACGCTGCCTCCCATATAAGCCCCCACCTTAAATTCCTCCATATACCTGTCTAGTAGTCTCTTAAACTTCACTAGTGTATCTACCTCCACCACTGACTCAGGCAGTGCATTCCACGCACCAACCACTCTCTGAGTAAAAAACCTTCCTCTGATATCCCCCTTGAACTTCCCACCCCTTACCTTAAAGCCATGTCCTCTTGTATTGAGCAGTGGTGCCCTGGGGAAGAGGCACTGGCTATCCACTCTATCTATTCCTCTTATTATCTTGTACACCTCTATCATGTCTCCTCTCATCCTCCTTCTCTCCAAAGAGTAAAGCCCTAGCTCCCTTAATCTCTGATCATAATGCATACTTTCTAAACCAGGCAGCATCCTGGTAAATCTCCTCTGTACCCTTTCCAATGCTTCCACATCCTTCCTATAGTGAGGTGACCAGAACTGGACACAGTACTCCAAGTGTGGCCTAACCAGAGTTTTATAGAGCTGCATCATTTCATCGCGACTCTTAAACTCTATCCCTCGACTTATAAAAGCTAACACCCCATAAGCTTTCTTAACTATCCTATCCACCTGTGAGGCAACTTTCAGGGATCTGTGGACATGTACCCCGAGATCCCTCTGCTTCTCCACACTACCAAGTATCCTGCCATTTACTTCGTACTCTGCCTTGGAGTTTGTCCTTCCAAAGTGTACCACCTCACACTTCTCTGGGTTGAACTCCATCTGCCACTTCTCAGCCCACTTAGGTGCTTACCCACTTGTAATAACTGACAACTGTTGAAAAGAAGCATTCATCCATAACTCAACGTAAGCTGACAAGAGCTGACAAAAACCAAAAGCTCTCTAAGGGACTGTTAAATTAAATCCATTTTTATTATTTTGGACTGCATTAGTTAAGGAAACATTATGTTTCAAATGTCTCTCAAAGCAATAAGAAATTTGCATAGATTCAAATAGAAAGCAGAGTTGTGCTATTGAAAACTGGCTTGGCCTGAAGTGGAGCAGCTTTGTGGAAAACAAATTGCTGATGCAAAATTTTGAAACAAGAACAAAAGTTGTGGAACAACGCAGCCAGTCAGGCAGCATCTGTGGAAAGATAAACCAGTCAGAAAGGCAGTTTTGATGGTGGGTCCCAGTCCCAAAAGCTGCTTTCTACAGATGCTGCTTGACTGTTTGAGTTTCTCCAGTATTTCAGTTTCTATTAGAGCAATTTTATGTTACTTTTGTGGATACTTTAGCATTCTTCAGGGGAAGTTTTGTTCTCTCTTGCATATATATTCCAGCATAATCTGCTCCAAATAACATCCACACACAATATTCACCTGCAGTGAGGTTTTGAACCTCAAAAGCCTTAAAAGTACCAGTTTCCCCATGCAACCTTATTACTAGGTTCAAATAAGACCTGTCTCTGTGGGATCTGCACATACACACTGTGATTACCTGAGCTTCCTCCGAGAGCTGTGGTTTCATCCCGCATTCAATGTTGGTAGGATGCTTAGCCATGGTAAATTGCCCCTAGGATGGACGTGAATGGTAGAACCTTGGGGAGAATACAACGGGATTGGTGTACATAGCACAATGCAGCATAGGGACAGGTGCTTCAGGCCACGATGTCTGTGCTGACCATAATGCTAAATTAAGCTCAATGTATTGGTCTTCACATGATCCATATCTCTCCATCCCCAGTGTGCTCATGTCCCTGTCTAGATGCCACTATCATATTTGATTCTGCCACTTCCCTGGCCGTGCTTTCCCGGTGCCTACCACTCTCTGTGCAAACGACATGCCCACACATCTCTAAATGGAAATTTTCCTCTTTCACCTAAAAGATATTTTCCTCTAATATTTGGCAATTCTACCTGGGAATAAAATTTCTAGTGTAGTACTGGTGCAACTGGGTGCTTTGATATTTAGTGTTGACAATTGGCTGGGCCTGGTGAGGCAAAGGTTAGTTTTTGAAGTGGTATGACTTCAGAACAGTCCCACACTTATGATATGACTGCTTTTCTCATGGAGATCAAGACAATGGACATCTTCAGCTTATCAGCCTCAGAGTCATTCCATGCTGCTCACCTCTGCATTTTTAACAGCATGCTGCTCACAGCTGTATTAGATTTTGTAAGGTGTTGGTCAGACCACATTTGGATAATTGTAATCCAGAGTATGATCCCAGGAATAAAATGTTAGCAAAGGATGTAGCGTTTTTTGGCTCTGTGTCTGTAGTCACTGGAGTTCAGAAGAGTAAAAGGGGATCTCATTGTAATTTGCCATATATTGAAAGATCTAGATAAGTGGACATGCAGAGAATGTTTCCGATAGTGGGAGAGTCTAGGAACATAAGGCACAGCCTCAGAACAGAAGTCCCATTAGTAAAGAGATGAAGATTAATTTCTTTATCCAGAGGTGGTGAATCTGTGGAATTCATTGCCACAGATGGCTGTGAAGGTCAACTCATTGGGTATATTTAAAGTGAAGGTTGATAGCTTCTTGATTAGTCAAGGCAGACAATCTCTGAAGAGTATTGATAATGGTTGGTGTGGCCCATCTTGTAAGACACTGCCCAGAAGAAGGCAATGGCAAACCACTTCTGTAGAAAAATTTGCCAAGAACAATCATGGTCATGGAAAGAGAATGATTGCCCATGTCATACAACGTGGCACATAACAGATGGACTACTTGACCAGGCTCCTTTCCATCATTAGCAATCTGCTCTCAAAGAAGCTATGAAATTGAAGTGCTCACCAGTCATTTGTCCTGGTTTTGTCAGTACCACTCAGTTACAGAACTCAACACACCTTTGTTCCAAACACAGATTAAAAAACTGAGGTAAAAGTGCCTCCCCTGGACATCTTGGAGATTTGTTCCAAACACAGATTAAAAAACTGAGGTAAAAGTGCCTCCCCTGGACATCTTGGAGATTTGTTCCAAACACAGATTTAAAAACTGAGGTAAAAGTGCCTCCCCTGGACATCTTGGAGATTTGTTCCAAACACAGATTTAAAAACTGAGGTAAAAGTGCCTCCCCTGGACATCTTGGAGATTTGTTCCAAACACAGATTAAAAAACTGAGGTAAAAGTACTTCCCCTGGACATCTTGGAGATTTGTTCCAAACACAGATTTAAAAACTCAGGTAAAAGTGGTCCCCCTGGACATCTTGTCAATTTGCTCCAAACACATCATCAGAGACTTGGTGAAAGTGAAGTCGTTGGGCATCAGTGGAAAACACCACAGTGACTGGAGTCATACCTTGCTAAAAAGGTTGTGTTTATTGGAGACCAGTTCAAGGACCTCACAGAAAATGACAAATTTAAAAGGGTAAGGGTTTAAGGTGAGAGGGGATAGTTTAACAGGGATTTACGTGGCAAGTTTTTTACATAAAGAGCAGTAGGAGTCTGAAAACCATATCAGAAGAGGCAGTGAAAGCAGATACAATAGCAAAGTTTAAGAGGTATTTAGAAAGGTATATGAACAGGCAGGGGATGGAGGGATAGACACCATGTGTTGGCAGATGTATAGTTTAAATTGGCAACATGCACAACATGCACAGACGTTGTGAGCCGAAGGGCCTCATCAATGTTCTAAGTTTCTATCCTGAGCCCACCATATTGATGCAATTACAAAGAAGGCACAACAGCAGTTATGTTTCACTAGGAGTTTGAGGAGATTTCATATGTCACCCAAGACTCCAGCAAATTTCTACAGAGGCACCGAGGAGAGCATTCTAACTGGTATGGAGAGGTTACTGCACAGGGTCAGAAAAAGTTGCAGAAAGTTTCAAACTCAGCCAGCTCTAACATGCGCCCTAGCCTCCCCAGCATCGAGGTCAGCTTCAAAAGGTGATGCCTCAGAAAGATGGCCTCCATCATTAAGGACCCCCATGACCCTGGACATGCCACTTCTCATTGCTACCATCAAGGAAGAGGTACAGGAGCCGGAAGACCCATATTCAATGTCTTAGGAACAACTTATTTCCCTTTGCCATCAAATTTGATTTTTTCTCTCTCTTTTTGTACTACTTGTTTAATTTAATTTATAGTTTTTAAACATTATTATGTATTGCAGTGTACTGATGCTACAGAACAACAAATTTCAAAACATATGCCAGTGATACTAAACCTGACTCTGATTCTGTGTAGGACTCCAGTCCAAAGTATCAATGACTTCATTACTTTTAAAAGGTTCACTGATGACTGCACAATATTCAGTTTTATTTCTAACGTGTCTGCAGATGAAGCATCCAATGACTGCTTGCTGTAAGGCTGATAAGTGACTGGTGATATCATTGCCACACAAGTGCTAGGCCCAACAAAGGACTTTCCAACCCTTTGACCTTTGGCATTTATTGGCATTACCATCATCACGTAAATACTGAAGCTGAGTACCCTGTGGCAGTTGTCCCAACTTCTGACACACTTACCATCAGTGACAAGGCATAAGGCAGAAGTTCCACTTACTGGATGAAAACACCTCCAACAAGAAACTTGACATTATCCAATACAAAGCAGACCACCCCACTGGTACCGCATTCATTCTCTCCAGAAACTGGAGCTGCAGTGTTCAGCATCTACAAAAAGCACTGCAATTGCTCACTTAAGCTTTTCCAGCAATGACTCCCAAATCACCGCCTCCACTATTATGAAGGACAAAATCAGAGAGTGGCTGGGAAGACAGTCAGCTGCAGATTGCCTTTCCTTGGAACCACTCAGATTCAGAAATATATCTTTCGGCCTTTATCATTGCTGTGTATGTACACTGTAACCAACAGTACAATTGGAGTACTTTCACCAGAAGAGCTGTGGTGGTTGAAGCAGTCAGCTCACCATCGCCACCATCCAATTCTAGGTTGGACTCTGGAAATGTAGAATGTAGAATATATGGCAGTACAGGAAAAGGACCTTTGGCCCACAGTGTTGTTCCAAACCAATTAAATTGGTAATCAATTGGCCAACTAATCCCTTCTGCCTACACAATGTCCATATCCTTCCATTTTCCTCTCATTTATGTGCCTACCTGAACATCTCGTAAAATTCTCTAATATTTCTGGCTCTACTACCACATTCCAGGCACTCACCACACTGACATGCCCCTCACATCTCCTTTGACATTGCGCCCTTTCACTGTAAATGAGTTCCCTCGTTATTAGGCGTTTCAACCTTCAGAAAAAGATACTGCCTGCCTACTCTATCTATGCCTCAATCTATATACATTGAGGAGCATGCACCTAACCATGAACCAACCATGGTATCAGACACGGACTTCAGCAGTAATCTTATAAATGAAACTCCCATAGCTGCCTAGTAGGTGGAATTATGGAATTGTACATTAGATAAACGGACTTTTTTGGTTCATACCAACTGTGATGCCTAGCTACAGAAATCCCATTTACCCATGTTCTACATCTTTCCCATCTAAATATTTGTCCAAATTTCTTTGAAACATTGTAATTAGATCTGCCTCCTCCACCATCTCTGGCAGCTCAGTCCAAATGCTCACCAGCCACTGTGTGAAAAACTTAGATCTCAGATCACCTTTCAATTTCTTCCCTCTCACCTTAAATCTACACCCTCTAGTTCAGGACTCCCCTGTCCTGGGAAACAGATTTTGACTCTTTATCCTATCTATCCCTTTTATATTTATACACCTCTACCAGGTCTCTTCTCAGCCTTCTGCATTACAGTGAGAACAAACTCAGCCTATCCAAGCTCTTCATATAATCACAGTCCTCCACTGTAGGCAACATCCTGGCGAATCTCTTCCGTGCTCTCTCTATTGCTAGCACATCCTTCCTGCAGTGTGGTGAACAGAACTGTACATAATACTCAATGTGTGGTTTGTCCAGTGTTTCGTATAGCTTCAATGTGATATCCCAACTTTTATACTCGTTCAGCCTAAAAAGGGAAGCGTTTTAAATATCTTTTCCACTACCCTATCCACCTGTGCCACTATAGATTATCGGACACGATAGATTTGTAGCCCAATTAGATCTTTTTGTCAAAGGTTGGAGTGCTATATGCTGGTGGTTTGCTATACCCGTGCTTTGGGCTGAGGGAGTCATCTCGGTGAAGGTAGTGGGTGTGGGGGGGAGTTGTCGGAGTGAGAAGATCGGAGAAGGTAACTTGAAAATCAAATTAGGCAGCATTTCGGCAATGCGCACAGTAAAGGTCCCTGAACCATCATAGCTCCAGAATTTCCTTCTGGATTGCGTAGTATTACTGCTGTTCATCTGACCCCCAAATAGTTCTGCTTTTCCTAAATTACAAGTGATTAGCTTCTACTGCCTGGGTAATGAAGTGCTTTGGGAACTGCTGAAGTCGTGAAAGCCATGTCATGGTCATTTTTCTTTTTTATTTTTTCCCAGCTGTCACCACCTATATTAATCCATTAAAGAGGAAGCTGTCGACATTAATTACTATCACCAGACACCATTAATTGCTATCACCAGATTTAGGTCTCTTCTAATACACAGACTGACAGAAACTTTCAGATTATTCAGACCAGGTGGCAGGATGCCATAGTTTTGAATGCCATCCTGAATTCTAAGAAGGATTATTAGAACAATGTAAGATAAGATATGGCCATAAAATATAGGAACAGGATTAGGTTACTTAGCCAATCGAGTTTGCTCCGCCATCTCATCATGGCTGATTCATTTCCCTCCCAGCCCCATTCTCCTGCCTTCTCCCTGTAACCCTTCATGCTCTGACTAATCAAGGATCTATCAACCTCTGCCTTAAATATAACCAATGACTTCGACTCCAGAGCCACCTGTGGCAATGAGTTGCACAGATTCACCAGTTTCTGGCTAAAAATAAAATTCCTCCTCATCTCTGTTCTAAATGGGCGTTCCTCTATTCTGAGGCTATGAACTCTGGTCCTAGACTCTCCCAACATAGGAAACGTCTTTTTCACATACACTCTACTGACGCCTTTCAACTTTCGGTAGGTTTCAATAAGAACACCCCTCATTCATCTGAATTCACTGTATAAAGGGGTCTTGAAGTGCTCCTGGAGAGAGGCACAAGGTTTGTTTGCTTCCATTGGCCAGGCTACTGAGTATAAAAGTTAGGGAGTCTTGTTGCAGCTCTATAAAACTCTGTTAGGCCTTATATAGAGTATTATGTGCAGTTCTAGTTGCTGTATTACAGAAAGGATGTGGAGGCTTTGGAGAGGGTACAGAACAGTTCACCAGATTATAGAGTATTAGTTATAAAGAGAGACTGGAGAAATTTGGGATTATTTTCTCCAGGGTGTTGGGGAGAGAGAGGAGAGACCTGATAGAAGTGTATAAGATTATGAGAGGATGGGTCGATAGAGGATTTGTCTCAGGGTGGAAATGTAAAATCTCAGAGGACCATTATTTGATAAACATTTCTTTACTGGATTATTTAGGTACCTGCCGGCGAAGGTAATGTTTGGGACATATCGGGTAAAATGCAGTGGCCGTGATTGGGACTTTGACCATAGCTGACTACACATCCTATCATCCTACCTCCCTAGATCTTACGATCGGGGAGGTGGTACAAGAGCCTGAAGACACACTCAATGTCTTAAAAACAGCTTCTCCCTACCCACCATCCAATTTCTAAATGGTCCATAAACCAACGAACACTACCTCATTATTTGCCTTCTGTAATATTAATTTGTTTTGTAACTCATAGTAATTTCTATGTCTTGCACTGTACTGATGCTGTATTTACAGGACAGATTCATGGCACAGACTGGATGGGCCACAAGGTGCGTTTCTGTGCTCTAGGATTCTTTAATGATATAAATTAGTGTTAAGAAACCTAATTCTGAAACTGGGAGACACAACGCTGCCAGACCTGGGTGGTTGTGCTGAATCTGTCACTTTGCTTCATCACTAGACACCATGGAGCCCAGCAATGGCACTCAGCCTTGCGCAAGTTCTTCAGCATTTCACAAATCCTGTAGAAGATTAGACCTAAGAATCGGAATCAGGTTTAATATCACCGTCAAACGTCATGAGATTTGTTAACTTTGTGGTAGCAGTTCAATGCAATACATGATAAATATAGAAAAAAATGAATTCCAGTAAGTATATATATGCATTTTAAATGGTTAAATTAAAATATGGAGTGCAAAAACAGAAATTAAAAACAAGTAGTGTGGTAGTGTTCATGGGTTCAATGTCTGTTTAGAAATCGGATGGCCAAGGGGAAGAAGCTGTTCCTGAATCGCTGAGTGTGTGCCTTCAGGCTTCTGTACCTCCCTTCTGATGGTAATAACAAGAAGAGGGCATGTCTGGGGTTGTGGGGGTCCTTAATGATGGAAGCTGCTTTTTTGAGGCACTGTGCCTTGAAGATGTCTTGGATACTATGGAGGCTAGTAGCCATAATGGAGCTGACTAACTTTACAATCCTCTGAAGCTTACTTCAATCCTGTGAAGTAGTCCCACCCCCAACACCCATTCCAGACAGTCATGCGGCAAGTCAGAATGTTCTCCATGGTACATCTGTAGAAGTTTCTGTGTGCTTCATCTTTTTGCAGCCAAATCCTAGGACACCAATCAGGACATCAAGGGGAAGTCATGATGAAAAGTCTCAGCCTGAAATGTTAACTGTTTATTCCTCTCAGTAAACGCTGTCTGATCTGCTGAGTTCTTCCAGCATGTTATGTGTGTTGCTCTGTATTTCCTGGTCCAGTCACCATTTGGACCTCATTATTGTACTGAAGATCAGTAAAATCAGCATTCTACACATGATATAATAGGCATGGATCTGCAATGACAGCAAGTGGTGATTCTGGACAGTGGGTCACGTTGAACATGATCCGGCCATTGGCTTTTGGAATTCTTTTGGGATGATTATTAGAAAGTTTACTGTCAGCACTTAGGTGGCTTTCCATTTGCAAGATCAGCTGAAGAAGATGACAGGCTCAAAACAGGCTTATTATTGCAATGACCTCTAACAAGCAAAATCTTTCAACCTGGAGTATTTTACAAGGTTGTCCCTAATTGCTTTCCAGACATTTTCAGCATGTTGTCCTTTCTCAACCTGTTGAAAGTAATAAGATCCCACGTCATATCTCCTCAAGTCTTTGATTTTTCCAATAAATAAGTCTTCCAATTCTTGCTTAGCTTTAAGAAACTCAACAAAGAGCTGTCAACACCTTGACAAATACAGTACGGTTCCACATACTGATTTATGAAAAAAAAACTCCAGGGTTTGTACCATGCTGGGATTTCAGAGCAGACTGTAGCGCTATGCATTTCCTGAAGTTTTCTTACAATCCCATCTGTCGGGTACATTTCATCTAATACTTCTCGTTAGCTTCTAGTTGACTACTCAAATTAAAGGTCTCTTGTTTTACTCCTTTGTGTACGTATGTATGGTAATTTTATAGCAAATCATAACTTTAATCACTTCCTCACTTCTGTTCCGAGGGAAATAGATGCAGATTATTCATTCCTTCTTGATGAGTCTTTCTCATCAACCTTGTAAATTTCTGTATACCACCCCCCGTCCCCTGATGCCTTTTTTATATAACATGGGAGCCAAAAGTTGAGTGTCAAGTTCATTGTCATATGCACAAGTACATGTCTACACAGGTGCAATGAGAAACGTGACATGCTGCAGCCTCATAGGCGTCTGAAGTTTGAGCATTGTGAGCATACCAAGCTGGCACCACAATGTGTGGTGACACTTACAGGCTGTCCACAGCACACCCATAGCCATGTTGGTTGTTAACTAAATGCAAACTACACATTTCATTGTATGTTTCGATGCACGTGTAATAAATAAACTTGAATCTGAACTACAGTACTCTGAATGACTTAAATTCAATACACGTTTAATAAACAGTATTTTTTTCAGTTCTATCCTTTTTGAAATAGCCCCTTGTGCTGGGTTTGATTTTATTGTAGGTCTATTGATCATTTGTGGCAACATTTAGTGATTTATATATTTGTGTTTCTGGATCTCTTTGCTTTTCTACTCCTTGAACAAGTAATAATAAGCTCCTTATATTTCCTCAAGAATGTAATTGCTTTTTTTTGTAATAGTGTTGAAATTCATCAGCCAATTATAGGGCCATTCTTCAAGTTATTTCAATAATGCAATATGTTGCATTTCTCTTGGTGCTGACTTCCCTTTACAATTGGACTGGATTTACAATGTTAGCACTCTAACAGAACTCCCAAATGTAGCATCACTGAAGGGAGATTATTATCTAAGAAGGCCAATTCTGTATTGTTAGTGGAGAATGGGACCTTCACTACGCACACAGTGCAAAATGGTAGAATTCGCAAAGTGGGTCCCAGTAACCCACACTATGTAACTTATTACAACTCAATCTTACAGTGTCAGCTTGAGGGAAACAGGTAGCATAGACACTGGAGTATGACAGACCAAGAAAATCCAGCCAGACACACAATGAGATTGAACAAAATGAAATGATAGTTTCCATTAAAATCTGAGAAGTGATCAAGGTTATCAAATGTTAACTTACAGCAATAATGGCTGCAAAATAGAACTACCTTGTGTTCTCACCTTTTAAAGACAAAAGATGTCTATCTTCAAATCTACCTCATCATAGTCCTTAGACTTTATTTTTCTACCTGCACAGCACCCTCTTTCCAAACGCAATCTACGACCTCAATATAATTCCGCACAGCTTATTTATTTATTTATTTAGAGATACAGGCTGGTCCAGCCCAGCAACCCATGTATTTCCCAGCATTTGCCAGTGATATTAAACCTGATTCTGATTCAGATTCAGATTCTATTTAACACTGCCCTAATCACAAGACAATTTACAATGATCAATTAACCTGTATTTGTCAAGGAGGGACTGTACTTGATTTGGTATTGGGAAATGAACCTAGTCAGGTGTCAGATCTCTCAGTGGGAGAGCATTTTGGAGATAGTGTCAAGGGCAGGTCGTGCTTTACGAGCCCGATTGAATTTTTTGAGGATGTGACTAAACACATAGATGAAGGAAGAGCAGTAGATGTAGTGTATATGGATTTCAACCAGGCATTTGATAAGCTACCCCATGCAAGGCTTATTGAGAAAGTAAGGAGGCATGGGATCCAAGAGGACATTGCTTTGTGGATCCAGAACTGGCTTGCCCACAGAAGGCAAAGTGTGGTTGTAGACGGGTCATATTCTGCATGTCAGTGACCAGTGGTGTGCCTCAGGGATCTGTTCTGGGACCCTTACTCTTCGTGATTTTTATAAATGACCTGGATGAGGAAGTGGAGGGATGGGTTTGCTGATGACACAAAGGTTGGAGGTATTGTGCATAGTGTGGAGGGCTGTCAGAGGTTACAGCAGGACATTGATAGGATGCAAAACTGGGCTGAGAAGTGGCAGGTGGAGTTCCACCCAGATAAGTGTGAGGTGGTTCATTTTGGTCGGTCAAATATGATGGCAGAATATAGTATTAATGGTAAGACTCTTGGCAGTGTGGAGGATCAGAGGGATCTTGGGGTCCGAGTCCATAGGACGCACAAAGAAGCTGCTCAGGTTGACTCTGTGGTTAAGAAGGCATACGGTGTATTGGCCTTCATTAATCGTGGAATTGAATTTAGGAGCTGAGAGGTAATGTTGCAGCTATGTAGGACCCTGGTCAGACTCCACTTGGAGTAATGTGCTCAGTTCTGGTCGCCTCACTACAGGAAGGATGTGGAAGCCATAGAAAGGGTGCAGAGGAGGATTACAAGGATGTTGCCTGGATTGAGGAGCATGCCTTATGAAAACAGGTTGAGTGAACTCGGCCTTTTCTCCTTGGAGTGATGGAGGGTGAGAGGTGACCTGATAGAGGTGTATAAGATGATGAGAGGCATTGATCGTGTGGATAGTCAGAGGCTTTTTCCCAGGGCTGAAGTGGTTGCCACAAGAGGACACAGGTTTAAGGTGCTGGGGAGTAGGTACAGAGGAGATGTCAGGGGTAAGCTTTTTACGCAGGGAGTTGTGAGTGCATGGAATGGGCTGCTGGCAACAGTGGTGGAGGCAGATATGATAGGGTCTTTTAAGAGACATTTAGATAGGTCATCATCATCATCAGGTGCCATGCCCAGCTTGAGCTTTGACTGCCATGGCCCACACACTCCTGTTTCAGGTCAAGTGGATCAATTCATTGGTATTCATGTCCAATTCTCTGGCTGCTGTCTCCATCATCATTTGTCTTTGTCTTCCTCTTGCTTTCTTCCCTTCAATCTTTCCCATAATTACCGTGAATTCTAACTCCTCTTTCCTAATCACATGTCCAATGAAGTTACGTTGCCTTTTCATGATCTCATACATTATTCCTCTTTCGTCCATGATATTCTTTGCATCCTCTTCAAAAACCACATTTCTGCTGCTACAATTCTTTTCCTCATGTTACTTGATATTGTCCAACATCCTGAGCCATATAACATAACTGGATAAACATAACATTTCAGTATCTCTGAGGCAGGTTGTCATGTCTAGTTTAGTATTGGTC
The DNA here is from genome assembly GCF_030028105.1 of Mobula birostris. Taxonomy (NCBI): domain Eukaryota; kingdom Metazoa; phylum Chordata; class Chondrichthyes; order Myliobatiformes; family Myliobatidae; genus Mobula; species Mobula birostris. The sequence goes on along the minus strand of NC_092370.1, from coordinate 235,725,794 downwards.
AGTATACTCCTCATTCTCGTAAAGGTGTTTTTTGCCATCCCTATTCTTTTTTTAACATCCAAGTTGCACCTGCCATCTGATGTCACCCAGCTTCCTAAGTAGCAAAAGTTCTTTACATGTTTTATGTCTTCCCCATTTATTCTCAGCCTGCAGATAGGATTCTCCTTCTTTTTGGATATCACCATACATTCTGTCTTTTTGCAATTGATAGATAGACCCAGTTTTGCACTTTCTTCAACAATTATATCAATTAAGTTTTGTAGTTCTTTCTCCGTACTTGCAATTAACACAGTGTCATTTGCATATCTGAAATTATTGATGTTTTCACCACCAACTTTGATTCCCAAGATGTCTCTTATTTTTGTAATATTGTTTCACTGTACACATTAAATAAATCAGTGGAGAAAACACACCCTTGTCTAACACCCCTCGTGATTTTCGTAAACTGACTCACTTCTCCATCTATTCTTACGGCAGCAGTTTGTTCCCAGTACAGATTTCTGATTAGGCGGAGGTCTTTCAAATCTAGATCTAGAGTTTTCTGTAATATTTCAAATAACTTATTGTGCTTCACTTTATCAAATGTTTTTGTGTAGTTGATAAAACAAACAAACAAATCTTTCCGCACTTGAATAGCTTGTTCTGATAGTATCCTTAACATCAATATTACATTTCTTCTGCATTTGTCTTTCACAAAACCACACTGTTCTTTGCCTATTTCAGCTTGTGTCTTACTTTTAGCTCTTGTCATCAAAATTGTTAGAAGTACCTTGGTGATATGACTCATTAAACTTATGGTCCTATGTAATTCACATTCTATTGCTCCAGGTTTCTTAGGAAGAGTGATAAGTGCTGATTTTTTTCATCTCTTCTGGTATTATTCCAGTCTGATAAATGTTATTGGTTAAATCAGTAAGTTTTTCAAATCTATAATCTTCAAGGACAATAATTTGTTCCATTACTAATTCATCAGGACCTGCTGCCTTTTATCTTATTTATTGCATTAGGAAATTCAGATTTTTAAATACTTGGACTTTCAATGTTTTTCTTAATTTCTGGTTTTTCGCCTTGATCGTCTTCAAACAATTCCTGAATATACTCAGTCATCTGTTCATAATCTCATCTTTTTCCATGATAATGGTACCGTCCTTTGCTTTCGAACATCCACCTGAAGAACAGAGGAGCTTTTTACCAGTAACGTTCTTGATTTGTTGATGTAACCTTTTTGGATCAGTAATAGGGATTCTTTCTATTTGCTCACATTCCTGGTTTAACCATTATTCTTTGGCTTTTTGACATAAGCTTTTAACTTTTTTATCTAAGGACTTATATTCTATTGGATTTGCTTTCGTCTGTCTCCTTTCTTCTATTAGATTTTTCTTCTATTAGATTCATCTGTCATCCATTTATTCTTTGTGCTTTTTTTCTTTTTTAGGAATCACTGACTTTGCTGATTCTACCAAGGCATCCTTTAGAGAGTTAAATTTCATTTCTACATGATTGCTATCATCTTCAACAGACTCTATTTCTAGACTTTGAAATCTATTCCTTACTTCAATTGTAAATTTTTGTCTTAAATGTTCTTCTTTAATTAATTGCAAGTAGTCAAGGGATTGTTCAGGTAGTTGCTTCTTTAGTTTTTTAAGTTTTACTTTTACATAACATACTACTGGGTTATGGTCACTATTACAGTCTGCACCTGGATATGTTTTGCATTGAGTCACTGAGTTTCTAAATCTTTGGTTTATAGTAATAAAGTCAATTTGATTTCTAGTGTTATCACCTGGACTTTTCCAGGTCCACAAGTGTCTTGGATGGTTTTTAAAGTAGGTATTCATAATGACCTGATTATTCATCTTGCACCATTCTACCCATTTGTCGCCTCTTTCATTTCTTTCCCCCGTCCAAATTTTCCTATGGTATTTCCATCAGCACCTTGTCCTACTTTAGCATTTGGATCTCCCAAGTCAATAACAATATCTTGAGATTTGCATCCATTCTTTGCTTGTTCAAGCTCTTCATAGAATTTATCCATATCTTCATTTGTTCGATCTGTTGTTGGTGCATATACCTGTATAATTGCTAAATCAAAAGGTTGTCCCCTGAATCTAACAAGGAGCATTCTTTCTGATATTGCCCAATGTCCTAAAACACTTTTTGCCATGTTTTCATCCATAAGAATTCCTACTCCATTAGTATGGGATGTTCCACAAGAATAAACTGGTGTTTTATTTCTAATTTGACATGTTCCAGCACCTATCCAACGAACTTCGCTAATTCCCATGATGTTAATCTTTAGTCTTTATATTTTATTTATCACATTGTCCAATCTTCCTGCTTGATATAGGGTTCTTACATTCCAAGTGGAAATAATTTTCTTTTGTGTTACTTTAATTTTATGAGTAGAGCTTGATGATGGTCGGGGATCCCCTGCTGGCCAGAATCAGCACTACCGAGTGAAACATCTTCAGAGTTGTCTTGAAGATCTTCTTGACGCTATTGTTGTGTGATACATTTTGTGAGTTTGACCATGGTTTTCTTAGCAAGTTTCAGTGGTGGTTGGGCGAACACTGGGTCGAAGGGCCTCTGCTGGTAGCTCCGGATCACGGCAGCCTTTCATTTCTGTTTTCTTTCACCTGGCCATGTGGGTTCTGGCCCAGCCCCTTTCCTTTTTTGGACTTCCTCCAATTACCTGCTTGTCTCCTCATTTGCACCCACCTGTTTCTGATTTTCACTCATTACCCTGTCCATTTAAACCCTGCCTTGACTAGTATCCTCTGTCAGTTTGTCTCAGTTCTGACCTGTGTTGTTCTAGCCTGTCATTGTGACTTCTGCTAACTGATTTTGCCTGATTCTATGTTTTGGATTTTGCCTGTTCACTCTGGATTGTCTGCCCTTGCCTGACTGCCTTTCCTGGTAAGACCTCTGCCTGCCATTTTGGATTCATGCCTGCCTTCTGTTTTTGAAAGACTGTTGCCTTTGTGTTCCCTAATAAATCCTGGTGAAAAAGTATTCATTGGTCTGCACTTCAGTCCAGCTAAAACCTGACAGAATGAACAAGCTAAGGTGGACTCAGTGGACCCCAATCAGGTGTGTGAGGCCCTCTCCTGACAGGGTGTGTTGTTAGGGAGATATGAAATGCAGTTTGCCTCTATCAACCAGTTGATGGAAGCCTCCCAGCTGCAGCAGATTCAGCTAGTGCTGAGCTCTAACCTGCCTTCTCTTGCTGTGCCATCAGCCCCACAGACTCCAACCCAACCAGCCTGAGAGCCCCATTTACCTCTACCTGAACTTTACAATGGTAAACCAGGAACCTGCAGATCCTTCCTGTCTTAATGCTTGCTGATTTTTGAGCTGCAGCCCACTACCCTTCCCACTGATTGATCCTGTATTGCTTATGTTATGCTGCTGTCAGGAAGAGCAAGAGTGGGGTATGGCTGTGTTGGACAGCAGAGCCCCTTTTTGTCACATGTTTGAGGACTTTTGTGAGAAGAGTCTTTGACCGTTCCCAGCAGGGGTGAGAGGCAGCAAGGGAGATGTGAGTTTGTCAGAGTAACTGTTCTGTTTTGGACTATGTCATTCAGTTCTGTACATTAGCTGCCACTACCAACTGGAATTTGCCGGTCCAATCTAATGTGTTCCTCTATGGGCTTAGTGAAGAGGTTAAGGATGAACTAGCCACCTGTGACCTGCCTACTGGCTTCCAAGAGCTGGTTGATTTGGCTATTAAGATTGATAGCTGCCCAAAACAATATCAGCAGGAGTGTGATGTCTGGGGGGGGTCATGAAGAACCACTGGGGGGGGGGGGGGTGGTGTCTGACCTCTTCCCAGCCAACACTCAGATCTCCTTCCCTGAGTCCTCAGTCACCCCCAACCAGCCCAACAGAGCTCATGCAGATTGATCGTACCTGTCTGTCTCCTTCGGAAAGGAGGACAGTCAGTACCAATGCCAGTCTGTATTGTGGTCAGGCTGGTCACTATGTATCTACCTGTCCTGTAAAAGCCAATGCTCGCTTGTGAAGAGGGGACTATGGGCGAGCAGTACTTCCTTCCCCCGGTTCCCTGTCACTTGAACCCTGCTACCTGCTTTTATACTGGCTGAAGGGAGGAGACGCACCATTTCAGTTTTTTATCGACTCTGGGGCTGAGGGAAACTTTTAGTTCCAGCTTTGCGGCCAATCTTGGGATGCCACTCTCCTGCCTGAAGCAACCCTTGGAGGCCAGTGGCGTAACTGGAGTGAAACTCGCCATGGTTACCCACTCTACAGCTCTGGTGATTCTCCTAATTTCTGGCAATCACCAGGAGAGCATTGCTTTCCATGTGATAGATTCCCCCAAAGCTGAAGTCGTGTTAGGCCACCCATGGCTAGCTCAGCATGGTCCACACATTGATTGGTCTAATAACAGTGTTAAGCTGGAGTCCTTTCTGCCTAAATCATTGTCTGCGTGTTGCTCATACTACTCAAAGTCCGGTTCCTCTGCCTACAGAAGAGTTTCCCGATTTGTCCTCTGTACCCCCTGAATATCTGGACCTAAAACTGGTATTTAGCAAGACTTGGGCCACCACCTTACCCCCACATTGCCCCTATGACTGTGCTCTAGATCTCCTTCCAGTACTTTGCCACCTAGGAGCCGTCTGTATTCCCTGTCTCCACCTGAAAGGGAAGTGATGGACGAATATGTCCAGGAGGCCCTGGCTGCATGAATTATCCGTCCCTCTTCCTTTCCAGCAGGTGCAGGATTCTCCTTTGTAGCCAAGAAAGATGGGTCCTTGCGTGGACTATAGAGGTCTCAATGAGGTCACCGTTAAGAACCGCTATCCTCTTCCTCTTATGTCATCTGCATTTGAATTGCTCCAGGGTGCTTCTATCTTCTCCAAGCTCGACCTCCGCAACGCTTACCATCTGGTCCGCATAAGAGAGGGGGATGAGTGGAAGACCATGTTCAATACGCCCTCTGGGCACTATGAATATTTGGTAATGTCTTTTGGACTTTCTAATGGTCCTGCTGTGTTCCAGTCCCTGGTGAATGACACTGAGATGTTGAATCAATTTGTATTTGTGTACTTGGATGACATTCTGATACTTTCTGGTATTTTCTAGGTCCCTCTGAACACAACCAGCACATCTGTTGGGTGTTCCAACGACTCCTGGAGAATCAGTTGTTTGTGAAGGCAGAAAAGTGTGAATTTCACCAGAGTTCAGCTTCATTTCTGGAATATGTGATCGGTGCTGGAGGAATCTAGATGGACCCTCAGAAGATCAAGGCGGTAGAGGAGTGGCCACAACCTGCCTCTCGATGAGATGTCCAATGCTTTCTTGGGTTTGCCAACTTCTCTCACTGATTCATTTGAAATTTCAGCATCCTGGCTGCCCTGCTGACTGCCCTAAACTCCAAGTCGAAGTTCACCTGGAATCCAGGGGCTGAGAAAGCCTTTTCTGATCTAAGACCCATTTCACCACGGCACCTATCCTCCTTCAGCCCGATCCTACAAGGCAGTTTATTGTAGAGACTGATGCCTCTGATGTAGGAGTAGGGGCTCCACTGTCACAGCGTTCAGCAGAGGACGACAAGCTACACCCGAGCACCTTTTTTTTCCCACAAATTTTTGCCCGCAGAATGCAACCATGACATCGGCAATTGAGAGTTATTGGCTGTTGAACTTGCTCTTGAGGGATGGTGGCATTGGCTTGAGGGAACGACTACTCCTTTTCTAGTCTGGACAGATCACAGGAACCTGGAATATATCCCTTCAGCCAAACACCTCAACTCTTGCCAGGCCCAGTGGTCCCTGTTTTTTGCCATTTTAGATTCACCCTGGCCTACCATACTGGCTCTAAGAACAGCAAGCCTGATGAGTTCTCCAGGCAGTTTCCAACAACCAACGAGACACCTGAGGTTACAACCATTCTCCCCAAGCAATGCCTGGTTGCCGCAGCACAGTGGGAGATTGAATCTGTGGTCCAGTCTACCCAGCATGGTGAGTCTCTTCCTAGTTCCTGCCCTGCTAATCTTTTGTATGTTCCCCAGTCTGTCTGCTCCCAGGTTCTCCACTGGGGGCACCTCCAGACTGGCATGTCACCCTGGCATCAGATGCATGATGACTTTCATCAGTCAAAGATTTTGGTGGCCATCCCTGAGGAAGGATATTGAGCTTCATTTCTGCCTGCCTAGTCTGTTCACAGAACAAGACCTCCAGCCAGCCACCAACTGGTCTCCTGCAACCCCTGCACTGGACTTTGTCACCGGACTCCCTCTGTCAGATGGTAAAGCTACCATTCTTACCATAGTGGATCGTTTTTCCAAATTGGTCCACTTAGTTCCCTTTCCCAAGCTGCCCTCTGCCAAGGAGACTGCCAACCTGGTGATTCAGCATGATTTCTATGTTCACGGTCTCCCCATTGAAGTGGTATCTGATAGAGGTTTGCAATTTACCTCCCACTTTTGGAGGGCCTTTTGCAAACTACTCGGGATCAGTGTTAACCTCTCATTTGGGTTTCATCCACAGTAATGGCCAGACCGAGTGGGCTAATCAGCAGATGGAGGCAATGCTCCGTTGTGTGTCTCAGGAATCTTCCTCTTGGAGTCAGCAACTTCCCTGGGTCGAGTATGCTATTAATTCTTTGCTTTCTGCTTCATCAGATTTATCCCCATTCCAGTGTTGTCTTGGCTATCAACCCCCGCTTACTCACGTCTCAGGAGGAGGAAGTGGGCGTTCCCTCAGCTGAAGCGTTTGTCCAGAGGTGTTCATGGACCTGGAGACGAGCCCGAAAGGGGCTGCTTCAATCTACAGCCAGAACGAAGCAGCAAGCAGACCGTCACCACATCGAGGCCCCCATTACCACCAGGGTCAGAAGGTGTGGTTATCTTCACGTGACATCCCCTTGAAGGTGGACTCCTGCAAGCTGGTGCCAGACTACATTGGACCCTTCCCCATCACCAAGGTGATCAGCCCTTCGGTGGTACATCTAAAACTACCCCTACCCTTCGCAGAATCCATCCTTCATTCCATGTTTCAAGGATTAAGCCCTTTGTCTGCAGCCCCCTCCCCGTCTCATTGATGGCTCAGACCTTCACCGTGTGCCGATTACTGGGCGTTTGACGCAGAGGTCGTGGACTACAATACCTTGTTGATTGGGAGGGTTATGGCCCCGAAGAGAGGCGTTGGGTTCCCACTCAAGAGATCCTGGATCCCTCTCATTAAGGACTTTCATAGGAACCATCCTGTACCAGCAAGAAGGGCATCTGGAGATGCCCGTGACAGCAGGGGGGGGGGGGAGGGGGCGGGGTGCTACTTTTAAGGATCCAGGGCCTGTGCTGGTAGTGCTGGATCATGGTAGTCTTTAGTTTCTGTTTTCTTTCACCCAGCCATGTGGGTTCTGGCCCAGCCCCTTTCCTTTTTGAACTTCCTCCAATTACCTGCTTGTCTCCTCATTTGCACCCACCTGTTTCTGATTTTCACTCATTACCCTGTCCATTTAAACCCTGCCTTGACTAGCATTCTCTGTCAGTTTGTCTCAGTTCTGACCTGTGTCGTTCTAGCCTGTCATTACGACTTCCGCCAACTGATTTTGCCTGATTCTGTGTTTTGGATTTTGCCTGTTCCTGGACCTGATTTTTGCCTGTGCGCTCTGGATTGTCTGACCTCACCTGACTGCCTTTCCTGGTAAGACCTCTGTATGCCATTTTGGATTTGTGCCTGCCTTCTGTTTTTGAAAGACTGTTGCCTTTGTGCTCCCTAATAAATCCTGGTGAAAAAGTATTTGTTGGTCTGCACTTGAGTCCAGCAAAACCCAACAGAACTAAAGAAATTGCTATTTCTCTTCCCAAATGTTGATCTACCTGTACTGTAGCCATTGACATTTGAGGTTGTAGCACATCCACCACCTCTGTCATAAGTTCAGTTACTGATCCTGCTGGATCTGTCATTGACCTTTGCTCATATCCTGAGCAGGAACCCTTTCAGGTGCTATCATTCTGGGTCAGTGACCCTGGGAACAATGAATGACTGAGGGGTAACTCCACTTTCTGCAAAGCTCTGAAAGTCCCCAATCAGAGCCTCATCACTGGTTGCAGTTTAGTCATACCAGAACTGTTTAGATAGGTACATGGAGCTTAGAAAAATAGAGGGCTATGGATAAGCCTAGTAATTTCTAAGGTTGGGACACGTTCCGCACAACTTTGTTGGCTGAAGGGCCTGTATTGTGCTGTAGATTTTCTGTTTCTAACCTAGTAGCTTGCAAGTCTTTGGACTGTGAGGAAACCCATGCATTGACAGGTTGAACAAATGTACAAACTCCTTACAGATAGTGCCAAAATTGAACTTCAAACTCTGAACACTGAGCTGTAATTCAGTTGCCACATTGGAGTGGCACACTATTCTGTCTGCATGATATGCAAACCATAAAACTTTTTACATGTACCAACAATAAACCAATATCAATACCATATTAATTAAACTTTGTGAACTCCTTCTAGATTTGAGCTGGACTAATCAGGAAGGTCCATGGCTATTTTGAATCAGACTGAATATGCTTATTGCAGATTTCTTCAACATCCTTGGGGTGAGATGACAACCAAACAGGTGCAGTGTTCCTGTCTGCAAACCTCGCTCAATAGCCAGGAATTGATGATAATTCTGAATGGAGCCATCATCACTCAAAATCCACATCAATTCCATATAGAATCCTAATGATAGGTCTTGGCCTGAATGTCAATGGTTTATTCCCCTCCAGGGATGCTGCCTGACCAGCTGAGTTCCTGCAGAATTTGCGTGTGATGCTCAACATTTCCAGCATCTCTTGTAGCCACATGGTTTTCACTAGAACAGTTGATGGGCTGAGTGATTTAATTCTGATCCACTGTCTTATACTCTTAGGGATATGCTTTAGAAATTGTTTCCATAAGACTATAATACATAGGCCATTAGCTGATCCTTTTTTCCCCTTCTCAGCCCCACTCCCAGGCTGTTTCCCTGTAACCTTTGATGCTGTGTTCCAATCACCTCTGCCTTAAATACACCCAACAACCTGGTGTCCACAGCTGCGTGTGGTAATAAATTCCACAAATTCACCAACCTCTGGCTAAAGAAATTTCTCTACATCTGTTTTAAATGGATGCCTCTCTATCCTGAGGTTGTACCCTTTTGTCCTAGACTCCCCCACCATGGAAAACATCCTTTCCCCATCTATTCCATCTAGGCCTTCCAACATTCAAAAGGTTTCAATAAGATCCCCCCCATCCTACTAAATTCCAGTGAGTACAGACCCAGAGCCATCAAATGATCCCTGTATGATAATCTTTTCATTCCTGGGATCATCCTTGTGAACCTCCTCTGGACCCTCTCCAATGCCAGCACATCTGTTCTTTGAGGAGCCCAAAACTATTCACAATACTCAATGTGAGGCCTCCCCAGTACCTTATAAAGCCTCAGCATCACATCCCTGCTCTTTTATTCTAGATGTCTTGAAATGAATGCTAACATTGCATTTGTCTTCCACATTACTGACTCAACCTACAAAGGAGTCTTTGTGCAGAATACCCTAAAAGCTAACAAGTCCCTTTAAATCTCAGATTTTTGGATTTTCCCTCAGTTTAGAAAATAGTCTGCACATTTATTTCTACTACCAATGTGCATGAGCATGCATTTTCCAATGTTGTATTTCATTTGCCATTTTCTTGCCAATTTATTTAATTGTTTTATGTCCTTCTGCAACCTTCCTGTTTCCTCAACACCACCTACCCCTCCACCAATCTTTGTAGCCCCCTGTTAAACCTCAGGCTCACTCGGCTCACTTCCGGCTAGAGGGAGCAGCCTTTGGCCCCACCAAACTGGGTAATCAAGTTTGTGAAGATGCTATGTGATGTACCCCACCCCACCAAATTTCAGACAGTACACCATATGCAATTAAATGATTACACTTTATAGATCTTACTGGAACTATGTAATTAATAGAGATACAATATAAAAGGAAAGTAAAAGGCACCAGACTTATCAAAGTTCAACTACTTCGTGCACACTGTTTGTGCTCAATTAATGGAGTCTTCCTTCCACCATTCGATCCCTTCTGACCCCCTCAACTCGCCACCTGGGACCAACCACGGTGGTCAACCAGAGTGTGTCCTGCACATCCTTCCTCTTTGGTTCTCCTGAAAAGCCCTGGGCCTCGGACTCCCTCATGGGTCTGATCCTTGCCCAGCTTACAGCATCACGTCTCCTCTCTGTCCCCATCACACCACCTCCCCAAAGCCTGTGAAAACAATAGCTTGCAGACACACAATAACATCTATCCCAATTGGTTAGCAAATGAATACAATTCTTATCAGTAATTATAACCCAAACAAGCTGCTACTGTTAACTCAGCAGTTAACATTACAGAGAAGCAATTTCATTATAACATAACAAAGAAGCCATTTTATTAGCCTTAGCAGTAACATAAAAGAAACCCCTTACAGTATCATCTGCAAACATAGCAATAAAACCATCTATTGCACTATCTAAATCATTGATGTACAGCATTAAATGAAGTAGTCCCAACACTGACCCCTACAGAACACCACTAGTCACTGGCAGTCAACCAGTAAAAGATCCTTTTATTCCTACTTGCACTCTCCTACCAATCAGCCCATGCTCTAACCATGTTAGTAACTTTCCTCTTAGCTTGGTAAGCAGCCACATGTGTGGCACCTTGTCAAAGGGCTTCTGAAATTCCAATTATACAACATCTATAGCATCCCCTTTATCTATCATATTTGTAATCCCCTCAATGAATTCCAACAGGTTTGTCAGGCAAGATTTTCCTTAAAGGAAACCATGCTGACTTTGTCCTGTCTTGTCCTGTATCACCAAGTGCTCCATCACCTCATCCTTAACAATTGACTCCAACATTTCCCAACTGCTGAGGTCAGGCTAACTGGTCTATAATTTCCTTTCTGCTGCCTTCCTCCTTTCTTAAAGAATGGAATGAAATTTCCATTCTTCCAGTCCTCTAGTACCATGTCAGAGTCTGTCAGTTCTTGAATGTTCATAACTAATGTCTCCACAATCTCTACTGCTACCTCTCTCAAAACACTAGGGTGCTGTTCATCTGGTCTAGGTGATTTATGTACCCTTGGGTCTTTCAGCTTTTTGAGCACCTTCTCCCTTGTAGTAGTAACTGCACTCACTTCTCATCCCTCTCAACATTCAACATTTGGTTCACTGCTAGTGTCTTCCACAAAGACTGAAGCAGAATACTCATTTAGTTCAGCTGCCATCTCCTTTTCCTTATTATTTCTCTGGCCTCATTCTCTAGCTGTCTATCTTCACTCTCATCCCTCCTTTATTTTTTACATACTTGAAAAAGCTTTTACTATCCACTTTGATATTGTTTGCTAGCTGGCTTTCATATTTCATCTTTTCCCTCCCAATGATTCTTTTAGATGTTCCTGGTAGCTTTCTAAAAGCTTCCTAAGCTTTTATCTTCTGGCTAATTTTTGCTTTGTTGTATGCCTTCTCTTTTGCTTTTACATTATCTTTGACTTCCCTTGTCAGCCATGGTAGTACTATTTTGTCATTTGAGTATTTCTTTGTTTTTGGAATACATCTATCCTGCACCTTCCTCATTTTTTTTTCCCAGAAACTCTCACCATTGCTGCTCTGCTGTCGTCCCTGCCAACAGCTCTTTCCAATTTACTTTGGCCAGCTCCTCTCTCATACCACTTGTAATTTTCTTTACTCCACTGCTGTTTCAGACTTTTTCCCTATCAAATTTCAAGTTGAACTCAATCATATTGTGATTACTGGCTCTTAAAGATTCTTTTACCTTAAGCTTTCCTAATCACCTCTGGTTCATTACTTAACAGCCAATTGGTATAGATGATCCCCTTGTAGGTTCAACAATAAGCTGCTCTAAAAAGCCATCTCATAGGCATTCAACAAACTCACTCTAGTGAAATCCATTACCAACCTGATTTCCCCAATCAACCTGCATGTTTAAACCTTCAATGACAATCATAACATTGCCTTCTGACATGCCTTTTCTATTTCCTGTTGTAATCTGTCACTGATATCCTAGCTACTGTTGGGAGGCCTGTATATAACTACCATCAGGGTCCTTTCACCCTTGCAGTTTCTTAACTCAGCCCACAAGGATTCAATCTCTTCCAATTCTATGAGACAATTTTTTAATGATTTGATGAAATTCTTTACCAGCAGAGATGTGACACCCCTTCTGCTTACCTTCCTATCCCTCTGATACAACCTGTAACTTTGGACATTGAACTCCCAACTACAACCATCCTTCAGCCATGATTCAGTGACGACCGCAACATCATACCTGACAATCTTTAATAGTGCAACAAGATCATCCATCTTTTTTCTTATACTCTGCACATTGAGATATAAAACCTTAAGTACTATATTTGCTACCCTTTTTGATTCTGCATCCCTAATGCACTGATACTCGCCCTGCAAGCTGCAATTTGGTCCTATCATCTGCCTGCCCTTCCTGATAGTCTGACTGCATGCTACCTTTGCTTTTTTACCAACTGTCCTATCCTGAGTCCCTTCACTGCAGTTCCCATACCCCTGCTAAATTAGTTTACCCCCCACCCCCATCAGCTCCAACAAATCTGCCAGTGAGAACACTGGTCCCCCTCGGGGGCAGGTGCAACCCGTCACTTTTGTACAGGTTATACCTCTCCCAGTAGAGATCCAAATGATCCAAGAATCCGAAGCCCTGCCCCTCTGCACCAGCTTCTCGGACATGCATTAATTGGCCAAATCAGCCTGTTTTTATCCTCACTAGCATGTGGCACAGGTAGCAGTCCAGAAATTACCACCCTGGAAGTCTTGCTTCTCAGCTTTCTGCTGAGCTCTCTAAATTCTCTCTTCAGGCCCTCTTTACTTTTCTTCCTATGTCACTGGTACCAATATGTACCAAGACATCTGGCTGCTCTCACTCCCTCTCCAAAATGCTGTGGACACGATCTGAGATGTCCCTGATACCTGGGAGGCAACATACCATCCAGGAGTCCAGATCACATCCACAGAATCTCCTGTCTCTTCCTCTGACTATTGAGTCCCCTATTACTATCATTCCCTTCTTCTCCCTCTTCCCTGCTGCCTGTAGATGCATGTGCCTGTAACCTGGCCTCCATGGCCTTCCCCTCGGAGGTCATTCCCACAACAGTATCCAAAACGGCATACTTTTTATTGAGGGGAATAGCTACAGGGGTGCTCTGCACTAACTGCCTCTTCATTTCCATTTCTCCTGACAGTTACTCAGCTACTCGCCTCCTGCAACCTAGGCGTGGCTACTTTCCTTTTAACTCCGATCGATTATCTCCTCACTCTCCTGTACAAGCTGAAGGTCATCCAGCTGCTGCTCCAGATCCCTAACACGATCTTCAAGGAGCTGCAGCTAGATGTATTTCATGCAGATGTAGGTCCCTTGGAGATTCTGGGTCTCCCAGAACTCCAACATCCAGCATGAAGAACAGACAATGGCCATTTACTACATTAGGTACAGTGAGAAAGAAAAGGGAACCTTAACAGAAACTCACCCAGTTTCTCTAACCTTGCATCGGGTAAGAACCCATCAAATAGCATTCCATTCCTAATTGTGATACTATCATTATGAACATCAGAGATAGAGTATTAATTTTCTTCCAGTGTGCTTACTGCTAAGCACTGTGAAATCTGGCTGTTAAAGACCTTGAGGTGCTTCAGTAGAAGGGCTTCATTGTGACATTTTTGGCATTGCAGCCGGATGCAAGATGCATTGAGACAGAAATATAGTCCTACATAAAAATCAGGGTAGCAAAGTTGAAAGTTTCAGCAAAGTAATTTTTTTTTTAATCCAAGCATGTATATGTCACCCTCTATTACCCTGAAATTTATTTTCTAGAAGGTATTTACAGTAGAGCAGAAATATAATAAAATCAACAGAAGGCTACACACAAAGACTGACACTAATCTGCAAATGAAGATAAACTATAAATACAAAAAACAATACTAATATTAATATTAAATAATAATAAAAGAAGTCAGAAACAATCCAACACCCTACAGGATCCTGCAGCAGTTTAACTCAATCTGATTACTTACATGGGCATAATCAAGTGGGAAATGTCATTCACCAAAGTCTTGCTTAAAAGTACAAACTCTTGAAGGACACCATACCTTACTATAAACATGAGCCTGATTCAGTTTTAGAGTCAGAGTCCTACAAATTATATTATTATCAATCCAGTATTACAGATAGGACAATCCATAATAACTGTCTGGATATAATATTGCAAGATAAACAAGCAAGAACAAACTTACTTAATAGATATTCCAAACACACATTATGTACAGAAATCAGTAAGTGAAAAACACCAGCAATATGCTGAATTAAAAGAGGAAATTGAAAGACATTTTATAACATAATATCTAGAATTGGTATCATCCTAAAGTCACTACACAATAGCATTAAACAATTATGTCTACATAGTAATACCTATGTAAATTTCCAGAAAGCAATAGTACTAAACACCACAAGAATAGTCCAAAAATTCCTAGTAATTGAGAAATGAGTGTGCTTAGCTATGTCTGTATCTCAGGTTTTACCCTTTGAACTGAAAAAAAATAATAAGTGGGTAAATAAATGATACTGAACACATTAGTTTTAGAGTTCATAAGACAGAGGAGGAGAATTAGGCCATTTGGCCCATCGAGTCTGCTCTGCCATGTCTGATCCTTTTCTCCCCTCCTCAGTCCCACTCCCCGGTTCTTGAAAGTGATTCCATAGGCTGTGGAATCAGTTCAGTGCTGAGGTAAGTGAAGTAACCCATGCTGGCTTAGCAGCATGACGGTTGCAGGATAATAACTGTTCCTGACACTAGTGGCATAGAACATAGAATAGTACAGCACAGTACAGGCCCTTCAGCCCACAATGTTATGCCAACCCTCAAACCCTGCCTCCCATATAACCCCCCCCACCTTAAATTCCTCCATATACCTGTCTAGTAGTCTCTTAAACCTCACGAGTGTATCTGCCTCCACCACTGACTCAGGCAGTGCATTCCACGCACCAACCACTCTCTGAGTAAAAAACCTTCCTCTAATATCCCCCTTGAACTTCCCACCCCTTACCTTAAAGCCATGTCCTCTTGTATTGAGCAGTGGTGCCCTCGGGAAGAGGCGCTGGTTATCCACTCTATCTATTCTTATTATCTTGTACACCTCTATCATGTCTCCTCTCATCCTCCTCCTCTCCAAAGAGTAAAGCCCGAGCTCCCCTAATCTCTGATCATAATGCATACTCTCTAAACCAGGCAGCATCCTGGTAAATCTCCTCTGTACCCTTTTCAATGCTTCCACATCCTTCCTATAATGAGGCAACCAGAACTGGACACTGTAGTCCAAGTGTGGCCTAACCAGAGTTTTATAGAGCTGCATCACTACATCGCGACTCTTAAACTCTATCCCTCAACTTATGAAAGCTAACACCCCATAAGCTTTCTGAACTACCCTATCTACCTGTGAGGCAACTTTCAGGGATCTGTGGACATGTACCCCCAGATCCCTCTGCTCCTCCACACTACCAAGTATCTTGCCATTTATTTGTACTCTGCCTTGGAGTTTGTCCTGCCAAAGTGTACAACCTCACACTTCTCCGGGTTGAACTCCATCTGCCACTTCTCAGCCCACTTCTGCATCCTATCAATGTCTCTCTGCAGTCTTCGACAATCCTCTACACTATCTACAACACCACCAACCTTTGTGCCACTTGCAAACTTGCCAACCCACCCTTCTACCCCCACATCCAGGTCGTTAATAAAAATCACAAAAATTAGAAGTCCCAGAACAGATCCTTGTGGGACACCACTAGTCACAATCCTCCAATCTGAATGTACTCCCTCCACCACCACCACCCTCTGCCTTCTGCAGGCAAGCCAATTCTGAATCCACCTGGACAAACTTCCCTGGATCCCATGCCTTCTGACTTTCTGAATAAGCCTACCATGTGGAACCTTGTCAAATGCCTTACTAAAATCCATATAGATCACATCCACTGCACTACCCTCATCTATATGCCTGGTCACCTCCTCGAAGAACTCTATCAGGCTTTTTAGACACGATCTGCCCTTCACAAAGCCATGCTGACTGTCCCTGATCAGACCATGATTCTCTAAATGCCCATAGATCCTATCTCTAAGAATCTTTTCCAACAGCTTTCCCACAACAGATGTAAGGCTCACTGGTCTATAATTATCCGGACTATCCCTACTACCTTTTTTGAACAAGGTGACAACATTCGCCTCCCTCCAATCCTCCGGTACCATGCCCATGGACAACAAGGACATAAAGATCCTAGCCAGAGGCTCAGCAATCTCTTCCCTCGCCTCATGGAGCAGCCTGGGGAATATTCGGTCAGGCCCCGGGGGCTTATCCCTGCTAATGTATTTTAACAACTCCAACACCTCTTCTCCCTTAATATCAACATGCTCCAGAACATCAATGTCACTCATATTGTCCTCACCATCATCAAGTTCCCTCTCATTGGTGAATACCGAAGAGAAGTATTCATTGAGGACCTCGCTCATTTCCACAGCCTCCAGGCACATCTTCCCACCTTTATCTCTAATCGGTCCTACCTTCACTCCTGTCATCCTTTTATTCCTTCACATAATTGAAGAATGCTTTGGGGTTTTCCTTTACCCTACTCGCCAAGGCCTTCTCATGCCCCCTTCTTGCTCTTCTCAGCCCCTTCTTAAGCTCCTTTCTTGCTTCCCTATATTCCTCAATAGACCCAGCTGATTCTTGCTTCCTAAACCTCATGTATGCTGCCTTCTTCCGCCTGACTAGATTTTCCACCTCACTTGTCACACATGGTTCCTTCACCCTACCATTCTTTATCTTCCTCACCGGGACAAATTTATCCCTAACATCCCGCAAGAGATCTCTAAACATCGACCACATGTCCATAGTACATTTCCCTGCAAAACATCATCCCAATTCACACCCGCAAGTTCTAGCCTTATAGCCTCATAATTTGCCCTTCCCCAATTAAAAATTTTCCTGTCCTCTCTGATTTTATCCTTTTCCATGATAATGCTAAAGGCCAGGGAGCGGTGGTCACTGTCCCCCAGATGCTCACCTACCGAGAGATCTGTGACCTGACCCGGTTCATTACCTAGTACTAGATCTAGTATGGCATTCCCCCGGTCGGCCTGTCCACATACTGTGACAGGAATCCATCCTGGACACACTTAATAAATTCTGTCCCATCTAAACCCTTGGAACTAATCAGGTGCCAATCAATATTAGGGAAGTTAAAGTCACCCATGTTAACAACCCTGTTATTTTTGCTCCTTTCCAAAATCTGCCTCCAAGTCTGCTCCTCTGTATCTCTGCTGCTACCAGAGGGCCTATAGAATACCCCCAGTGGAGTAACTGCTCCCTTCCTGTTCCTGACTTCCACCCATACTGACTCAAAAGAGGATCCTGCTACATTACCCACCCTTTCTGTAGCTGTAATAGTATCCCTGACCAGTAATGCCACCCCTCCTCCCCTTCCCCACCCCCCATCCCTTTTAAAGCACTGAAATCCAGGAATATTGAGAATCCATTCCTGCCCTGGTGCCAGCCAAGTCTCTGTAATGGCTACTACATCATAATTCCATGTATGTGTCCAAGCTCTCAGTGCATGCCACCTAGGGTTCCTACAGTCATAGTCATAGTCATACTTTATTGATCCCGGGGGAAATTGGTTTTCCTTGCAGCTGCTCCATAAATAATAAATTGTAATAGAACTATAAATAGTAATGTATAAATTATGCCAGTACATTATGAAATAAGTCCAGGACCAGCCTATTGGCTCAGGGTGTCTGACCCTCCAAGGGAGGAGTTGTAAAGTTTGACGGCCACAGGCAGGAATGACTTCCTATGACGCTCCGTGTTGCATCTCGGAGGAATGAGTCTCTGGCTGAATGTATTCCTGTGCCCAACCAGTACATTATGCAGTGGATGGGAGACATTGACCAAGATGGCATGCAACTTGGACAGCATCCTCTTCTCAGACACCACCGTCAGAGAGTCCATTTCCATCCCCACAACATCACTGGCCTTACGAATGAGTTTGTTGATTCTGTTGGTGTCTGCTACCCTCAGCCTGCTTCCCCAGCACACAACAGCAAACATGATAGCACTGGCCACCACAGACTCGTAGAACATCCTCAGCATCGTCCGGCAGATGTTAAAAGACCTCAGTCTCCTCAGGAAATAGAGACGACTCAGACCCTTCTTGTAGACAACCTCTGTGTTCTTTGACCAGTCCAGTTTATTGTCAATTCATATCCCCAGGTATTTGTAATCCTCCACCATGTCCACACTGACCCCCTGGATGGAAACAGGGGTTACCGGTACCTTAGCTCTCCTCAGGTCTACCACCAGCTCCTTAGTATTTTTCACATTAAGCTGCAGGTAATTCTGCTCACACCATGTGACAAAGTTTCCTACCGTAGCCCTGTACTCAGCCTCATCTCCCATACTGATGCATCCAACTATATCCAACTCCTGTACCTCCTTCTGGAGGGCAGCCATGAGAAGTGAGCATGGCCTGGAAAATGGAAGCTCTGAGCGGTGGAGGCTGAATTCTTGTGGCGGCTGTCTGGGCAAATGTGCTCAATGCAGAGTCAGATTTTGATTGTGACCATTGTTTAGAGGCGGGGATGCAGGTGACTATAATTTTATGTATTTAGAGTTAGTGTGGAATAGGCCCTCCCCACACATCGAGCTGCTCCACTCAGGATTTAACCCGGATTTAACCCTAACCTAATCACAAGACAATTTACAATGACCAGTTCACTTCTTTGGACTGTGTGAGGAAACACGCATTCCACAGGGAGGACGTGCAGCGACTCCGTACAGAGAATGTAATGTATACAAAATGTCGGAGGATCTCAGCAGGTCAAGCAGCATCTATGGAAAAGAGTGAACAGTTGACATTTCGGGCTAAGACCTTTCATCAGCACCTACGGGGAATGCTGGGATCGAACTCCAAACTCCGACGCCTCCAGCTATAAAGGCGACACTCTAACCGCTACACTACCATGGCATAAGTTATTAATATTAACTTCCCACGGTAATTGTAACTGGGAGACCAGCTGATAAGATGAACGGTATCTGTCAAGAGTACTTGGGACCGAATAAGACAAGAAACAAGGGGTGGTGATCCAAGCATAGAAATGATCACAGTTATTGATTTATTATTTTATAATCATGAGACCAAATGTTAGCTCAGAAGATGAGAGACTATAATTAGAATAAAAACAGGTTGGCAATACAAATCTGCCCTTTTGCATTTCTGATGTGGGCAGTAATTATGCCCCCACACTAACAGGATAAATACCATACAAATTCCCTTTCTCAGCTGACGTGTAATCAATGAAATGAAGTCCTGTAATCTTAACTCAGTTTCTGAACACATTCATCTACAGCATTGAACACTCTAATGATATATCGATATATCGATTAATACAAACAGGGCAGTCTTGCCTATTTTGAACTGGGACTTCAATTTGTTACATTGCTTTTGTTTCATGGTCACGTTTGCTTTGATCTGTCCGATGACATACAGCTGAACTCCAATGAATGAAAGATTTCAATAATATCGAAAAAGTACACAAAAATGTACAAAAATGATGCTGGGACTAGAGGACTTGAGTTATAGAGAAAGGTTGAATATGTTAGGCAGCGAGTGGGAATAAAAGGATCCTTTGCTGGTTGGCTGCCAGTGACCAGTAGTGATCTGCAGGGGTCTGTGTTGGGACCACTTCTTTTTATGCTGTATATCAATTATCTAGATGATGGAATAGATGGGTTTGTTGCTAAGTTTGCAGATGATACGAAGACTGATGGTGGTGCAGGCAGTGTTGAGGAAACAGGTAGGTTGCAGAAGGATTAAGAGAATCAAGAAACTGACAAATGAAGTACAATGTTGGAAAATGCATGCTCATGCACTTTGGTATTAGAAATATATGTGCAGACTATTTTCTAAACGGAGAAAATCCAAAAATCTGAGATGCAAAGGGTCTTGCGAGTCCTTATGCAGAACACCCTGAAGGTTAACTTGAAGGTAAAGTCAGTGGCGTGGAAGGCAAATGCAATGTAGCATTCATTTCAAGAGGTCTAGAATACAAGAGCAAGGATGTGATGCTGAGGCTTTATAAAGTACTGGTGAGGCCTCACCTTGAGTATTGTGGACAGTTTTGGGGTCAATTTTGGATTCAGAGGAGGTTCAAAAGGATGATTCCAGGAATGAAAGAGTTATCATACGAGGAACGTTTGATAGCTCTGGGCCTGTACTCACTGGAATTTAGAAGGATGGGGGGGGTGGATTTCATTGGAACCTTTTGAATGTTGAAAGACGTAGACAGGATGTTTCCCATGGTGGAGAAGTTTAGGACAAGAGGGCACAGCCTCATGATAGAGGGGCACCTATTTAAAACAGAGATGGTGAGAAATTTCTTTCATCAGATGGTGGTGAATTTGTGGAATTTGTTACCACAGGCAGCTGTGGAGGCCAGGTTGTTGGGTGTATTTAAGGCAGAGCTTGATAGGTTCTTGATTGTACACAGCATCAAAGGTTATGAGGAGAAGGCTGGGGAGTGGGGCTGAGGAGGGAATAAAGGATCAGCCATGTTTAAATGGTGGAGCAGACCATGTGCCAATGGCCTAATTCTGCTCCTAAGTCTTATGGTCTTATTATGGTCTTTATTCCCTGGAGTATAGGAGAATGAGTGGAGATTTGATGGAGTATACAAAATTATTAAGGGTATAGATAGGGTAAATGCAAGCAGGCTTTCTGCACTAAATTTGTGTGACACTAGAACTAGAGGTTATAGGTTAAGGATGAAAGGTGAAATGTTTAATGGGAATCTGAGGGGAAACTTCTTCACTCAGAGGGTGTTGAAAATGTGGATTGAGCTGCCAGCGAAAGTGGTGGATAGGAGTTTGATTGCAATACTTAGGAGAAGTTTGGATAAGTATATGGATGGGAAGGTATGGAGGGCTGTGCTGCAGGTGCAAGGTGATAGGACTAGGCAGAAAAACAGTTAGGCACAGATTACTAGATGGGCTGAATGGCCTGTTTCTGTGCTGTAGTGCTCTATGATTCTATGACTCTAATGGGAATTTAAGGTACAACTGTGTCAGTTCAAGTTCAGCAAAAGGACTTTCATGAAAGACCTAAATGACAAGGACTTACATTTGCACAAACAAATGTTGCAGAACAAGTTAAACGTTTTCTTTTCTTATATTCATGGCATGCCTGCTGTTAAAGTTTCCATTATTTTAATGTTAATGAGCACGATCCTAGCTGGCCTTAAAGCAAGCTAAATTATAGGAACTGAAGGATATGTAATTACTTATTCTAATACACTAATAGACTTATTTGAAAGAGTCAGCATTGTTTGTGTGTGCTTGTTCATGACTTACCAACTTGATTGAGCTTTCTGAGGAGGTGGCAATCAACTGGGATTGAGGAATGAATGTTGTTTATGTGGATTTAGGTAAAGCATTCAATCAGGTACACTGCTTGAGCTAGGAGATTAAGGTTCATGTGATCCACTGTATTTTGGAAGACTGGGTTCAAAATTAGCTTTGTCATAGCAGACAAGATAGTGGAGGAAGGTTGTAATTCTGACTGAAGGATGAATGACAATAAGGTCATGAGATATAGGGGCAGAATTAGGCCATTTGACCCATCAAGTCTGTTCCACCATTTTGTCATGGCTGATCCATTTTTCCTCTCAATTCCATTCTCCTACCTTTTCTCCATAACCATGCATGCTGTATCTAATCAAGAATCTAACAATCCCTATGTTAAATACACTCAGTGCCTTGGCCTCCACAGCTGCCATTGGCATCGAATTCCAGATTTACCACCCTGGCTAAAGAAATTCCTCATCTCCATTTCGTCCCTCTGTTCTGATGTAGTGCCCTCTGGTCTTAGACTCACTGACTATGGGAAAAATCCTCTCCACATCCACTCTATCGAGGCCTTTCAACTTTTGCTAGGTTGCAATGAGATCACCCCTCATTCTTCTAAATTCCAGCAAGTACAGGCCCGGAGCCATCAAATGCTCTTCATATAATAACCCTTTTATTCCCAGAATCTTGCTGATGAAACTCTCTGAAACCTCTCTAATGTCAGCACATCCTTTCTTAGTTAAGGGACCAAATACAATACTCTGTGCGCCCTCACAAATGCCTTTATAAAGCCTGAGCATTACATCCTTACTTTTATATTCTAGTCCTCTCAAAATGAATGCTAACATCGCATTTACCTTCCCTACCACTGTCTCAACCTGCAAATTAACCTTAAGGGACTCTTGCACGATGGCTCCTAAGCCCCTTTAAACTTCCTATTTTTGAATTTTCTCCCCATTTAGAAAATATTCTACGCTATTATTCCTTCTCCCGAAGAGCATGACCACACACATCCCAATGCTGTATTCCATTTACCACTTCTTTGCCCATTCTCCTAATCTGTCTAAGTCCTTCTGTAACATACACAAAATGGTGGAGGAATTCAACAGACCAGGCAGCATCTATGGAAAAGAGTACAGTCGATGTTTTGGGCCTAAACCCTTCAGCAGGACTCCTGTTAAGTCATTCTGTAGCCTCTTTACTTCCTCAACACTACCTGCCCCACCACCTATCTCCCTATCATCCACAAACTTGGCCACAAAACCATCAATTCATCATCCAAATCATTAACATGCAATGTTTTAAGGAGCAGTCCCAACACCAACCCCTGCAGAAAACCACTAGTCACCAGCAGCCAACTAGAAAAGGCTCCCTTTATTCCCAATCTTTGCCTCTTGCCAATCAGTCAATGACCTATCCATGCTAGTATTTTTCTTGTAATACCATAGGCTGTTATCTTGTCAAGCAGCCTCATTCACAGTACCTTGTCAAAGGCCATCTGAAAATTGAAGTACACAACATCTACCAATTCTCTTTTGTCCATCCTATTTGTTATATCCTCAAAGAATTCCAATAGATTTGACAGGCAAGATTTTCCCTTAAGCAAACCATGCTGACTTTGGCTTATTTTATCATGTACTTCTAAGTACCCTGAGAACTCATCCTTAGCAATTGATTTCAACATTTTCCCAAACACTGAATTCAGGCTAACTGGCCTATGTATAAGTTCATTTCTTCTGTCTCCCGCAGTTTCTTGAACAGTGGAGTGACATTTTCAATTTTCCAGTCCTGTGTCTATGCCAGAATCTAGTGATTCTTGAAAGATCATTACTAATGCCTCCACAACCCTTTTTTTTTTACGCAGAGGGTGGTGAGTGCATACTGTTAGTGTCTTCCGCAGTGAAGGCTGATGGAAGATACTTATTCAGTTCATTCACCATATCCTTGTCCCCCATTACTACCTCTCCAGTGGTTTGGCTTGTTTTTAGTTGCCTTCTGCTGGTTTTTAAAAACTTCCCAGTTTTCTAACATCCCATTTATTTTTGCTTTATTAGATGCTCTTGCTTTAGCTTTTATGTTGACTTTGACTTCCCTTGTCAGCCATGGCTGTGTCATCCTGCTTTTAGAATACATATTCTTCATTGGGACGCAACTATCCTGCACCTCTCTACCTGCTCCCAGCAACTCCAGCCATTGCTGTTCACCCGCCATCCCTGCTAGTGTTGCCTTCCAATCAATTTTGGCTCGTTTTTTTCTCATGCCTCAGTAATTCCCTTTACTCCACTGTAATACTGATACATAAGACTTTAGCTTTTCCTTCTCAAATTGCAGAGTGAATTCTATCATATTATGACCACTGCCTCCTAAGGGTTCATTTCCGTAAGCTCTCTTAGTCAATTTCCGGTTCATTTCACAACACCCAATCCAGAATGGCTGCTCTAAAAACCCATCTTATAGGCATTCTACAAAATTCCTCCTTGGGATCCAGCAACAATATAGATTTCCTAATCTACCTACACATTGAAATCCCCCATATCACAACATTGCCCTTTTGACGTACATAGAAAACCTACAGCACAATACAGGCCCTTTGGCTCACAGTGCTGTGTCAAACATGTACTTACTTTAGAAATTACCTAGGGTTACCCATAGCTCTCTATTTTTTTTAAGTGCATGTACCTATCCAGGAGTCTCTTAAAAGACCCTATCGTATCCACCTCCACCACTATTGCCGGCAGCCCATTCCACGCACTCGTCAGTCAGTCAGTGGGAAAAGTCCCGAATCCGGGGTTGGTGGCTATACACCTCCATCTTCTTCAATCTTACGACAGCACCGAGTACAGCCTCTCCTCTAGTTTGTTCTCGCTGGCCGCCTTGGCACCGCCCGCTGCCGCCCCTGCTGAACTTGAGCCCGAGGATGTGTCAGCCTCCAGCCATGGCCGCTTCTTCAAGCTCAGCCCTTCCTTAGGCGGAGGCCCTGGGCAGGTCCAGGCACACGGTGCAGCGCCCAAGTTCATCATGTCTCTTCTAACTAAGTAGATACATGGCGAGGCTTTAATGTCTTCCACGGAAGATGGCCGTTGGCTCACAAGGAGCTCATCCGCCCTTTGTCAGGTCTTGTTTATTTTTTTAGTCCTGCTGGGTGTCCTCACTCCCTCCTCACCAGACTAAGTCCGGTGGGGGAGCACTCATCACTCTCTGCGTTTAATAATAATAATAATAATAATAATAATAATAATAATAATTTTAAAAAAAACTTACCCCTGACGTCTCCTCTGTACCTTCTTCCAACCACCTTAAAACTGCCATTTCAGCCCCGGGAAAAAGCCTCTGACTATCCACACGATCAATACCTTTTCTATCTCCCATTGTAATTTGTACCACTGTTCAGATGCCTGTACGTAACTCCCCCTGGGGTCTTTTTACTCTTGCAGTTTCTTAACTCTGCCCACAGGGATTCTACATCTTCCAATTCTTATATAAGCATCTGTTTGTCTCGTGAGACCATGGATTTGCACCTTGGAAGGTTTCCAGGGTGTAGGTTTGGGCAAGGTTGTATGGAAGACCGGCAGTTGCCCATGTTGCAAGTTTCTCCTCTCCACACCACCAATGTTGTCCAAGGGAAGGGCACTGGGGCTGATACAGCTTGGCACCGGTGTTGTCGCAGAGCAATGTGTGGTTAAGTGCCTTGCGCAAGGACACAATACGCTGCCTCAGCTGAGGCTCGAACTAGTGACCTTCAGATCACTAGACTGATGCCTTAACCACTTGGCCACATGCCACACATCTTCCAATTCTATGCCACCACTTTCTAAAGATTTGATTTCATTTTTTTTTTACCAACAGAGGAACACTGCCTCTTCTGCTTACCTGCCTGGCCTTTTGATACAATGTGTACACAATGTATAGCTCTCAGCTATAATCGTCTTTCTGCCACAACTCAGTGGCACCCACAAAGTCATAACTGCCAGTCTCTAACAGCAGTACAAGATTATATATCTTATTCCATATGCAGTGTTAACTCAAATATATCACCTTTAGTCCTGTATTCCCCACCCTTTTCAATTTTGTCCCCATGTTACACTGCAACTCATCCCATTAATTGCAATTTTGCCCCATCGTTTGCCTGTCCTTTCTGACTGTGCTCATTGATGGTGAGGGCTTTATCTGTAATGGACTGGACCATACCCATTACCTTTTGTAGGCTTTTCTGTATGAGGTGTTTCCATACCAGGCCATAATGCAACCAGTCAATATGCTCTCTACTACGTATCTATGGAAGTCTGTCAGAGTTTTAGTTGACATGCCAAATCTTCGCAAACTTCTAAGAAAGTAGAGGTATTGCATGCTTTCATTGTAACTGCACTTGCATGCTGGACCCACGACAGATCCTTTGAAATGATAACACCAAGGTATTTAATTTTGCTGATCCTCTCCACCGCTGGTGCCCCAGAGAGGACAGGCTCATAGATCTCCAGTTTCCTCCTCCTGAATTCAAAAATCAGCTTCTTAGTCTTGCTGACATTGAGTGAGAGGTTGCTGTGGCAGATTCAATCTCCCCTCTAAACGTTGATTCATCACCACCTTTGATTCGGCCAGCAACAGCGGTGTCCTTGGCAAACTTAAATATTACCAGGATGTTCACCATGGTGTTGCCTGGATTCGAGATTAGCAATAAGGAGAGGTTGGACAAACTTGGATTGATTTTCCTGAAGCAGCAATGCAGCAGGATAGAATTAAATAAAGTTAAGATAAGTATAGATAGGATAGTCAGTCATTTTCTTAGGTGGGAAGTGTCAAATGGCATAGTTTTATGGTGAGAGAGGCAATATTTAAGGAAGAGTCGTTAGGGATTTTTACACACAGGGTAATAGGTACTTTAAACAATGGACCATAAGGTAGATAGATATATATATTTATATATTTCTCTGACAGAAATATTTCAAATGTCATTAGAAATGGGAATGGTGCCGGAGGACTGGCGTATTGCTCATGTGGTTCCATTGTTTAAAAAGGGTTCTAAGAGTAAACCTGGCAATTATCGGCCTGTGAGTTTGATGTCAGTGGTGGGTAAATTGATGGAAAGTATTCTTAGAGATGGTATATATAATTTTCTGGATAGACAGGGTCTGATTAGGAACAGTCAACATGGATTTGTGCGTAGAAGGTCATGTTTGACAAATCTTATTAAATTTTTTGAAGAGGTTACTAAGAAAGTTGACGAGGGTAAAGCGGTGGATGTTGTCTATATGGACTTCAGTAAGGCCTTTGACAAGGTTCCACAGGGATGGTTAGTTAGGAAGGTTCAATCATTAGGTATTAATATGGAAGTAGTAAACTGGATTCAGCAGTGGCTGGATGGGAGACGCCAGAGAGTAGTGGTGGATAACCGTGTGTCCGATTGGAGGACGGTGTGTAGCAGTGTGCCTCAGGGATCTGTACTGGGTCCAATGTTGTTTGTAATATATATTAATGATCTGGATGATGGGGTGGTAAACTGGATTAGTAAGTATGCAGATGATACTAAGATAGGTGGCGTTGTGGATGATGAGGTAGGTTTTCAAAATTTGCAGAGAGATTTAGGACGGTTAGAAGAGTGGGCTGAAAGATGGCAGATGGAGTTTAATGCTGAAAAATGTGAGGTGCTACATTTTAGTAGAACTAATCAAAATAGGACATACATGTTAAATGGTAGGGCATTAAAGAATGCTTTAGAACAGAGGGATCTAGGAATAATGGTGCATAGTTCCCTGAAGATGGAATCTCATGTGGATAGGGTGGTGAAGAAAGCTTTTGGTTTGCTGGTCTTTATTAATCAGAGCATTGAGTATAGGAGTTGGGATGTAATGTTGAATTTGTATAATGCATTGGTAAGGCCAAATCTGGAGTATTGTGTATAGTTCTGCTCACCAAATTATAGGAAAGATGTCAATAAAATTGAGAGAGTACAGAGGAGGTTTACTAAAATGTTGCCTGGGTTTCATCTCCTAAGTTACAGAGAAAGGTTGAACAAGTTGGGTCTTTATTCTTTGGAGCGTAGAAGGTTCAGGGGGGACTTGATAGGGGTATTTAAAATTATGAGGGGGATTGATAGAGTTGATGTGGTTAGACTTTTTCCTTTGAGAGTGGGAAAGATTCAAACAAGAGGACATGGGTTGAGAATTAGAGGACAAAAGTTTAGGGGTAACATGAGGGAGAACTTCTTTACTCAGAGTTGTAACTGTATGGAATGAGCTTCCGACAGAAGAGCTTGAGGCAGGTTCTATGTTGTCGTTTAAAGTTGATTTGGATAGATATATGGACAGGAAAGGAATGGAGGGTTATGGGCTGAGTGCAGGTCGGTGGGACTAGGATAGGGTAAGATTTCGGCATGGACTAGAAGGGCCGAGATGGCCTGTTTCAGTGCTGTAATTGTTATATGGTTATATGGTTGTATAGGAGCAGAATTAGGCCATTCAGCCCATCCGCACTAATCTTCCTTTCCATCATGGCTGATTTACTATCCCTCTCAACCTTATCCTTCTGCGTTCTCCCTGTAACTTTTGATGCCCTGACTAATCAAGAACATATCAATTTCCACTTTAAATATATCCAATGACTTGGCCTGCACAGCTGTCTGTGACAATGAATAGCACCCTCTGGCTAAAGAAATTCCTCCTCATCTCCGTTCTAAATGGACATCTCTCTATCCTGAGGCTGTGCACTCTGGATCCAGAGATGCTGCATGTGGGATTAACTTAGATTGGCATCACGGTTCTCACAGGTATCATGGGCTGATGAGACTGTTCCTGTGCTGTACTGTTACATATTAATACTAGTAGAGAAGAATGCTGTTGCTTTGAGACCATCACCCTCTAAAGAGAGACTAACTGCTCTCAGGGCTGTATTGTATGTGAAGCGTCCAGAGACAGCCTGTGAAGATGCCTTAAATAAATACCACGTTTGGTTTGAACTCCTCCTCTCTCCTCTGTATCAGTCTCACACTCTGCAACTGGATTGGAATCAGAATCAGAGTCAGGTTTAATATCACTGGCGTATCTCATGAATTTTGCTATTTTGTGGCAGCAGCACAATGAAATGTATGAAATCCCGCTGGTCTCATTGGCTGCATAAGTCTAGGGGAGGCACTCTCCAGTTCTGCAAGAGATTGAGATGTTCTTCCACCCCAAACCCCCTTTTGTGTGGATGCTGTGTAATTTGCTACCCTGTTACAACTCAGTGCCAAGAAACAACTACATACGATTAAGGGAATTATATTTATGACTCTTAACTAAAAGGTTAGTAAAGAAAACAAAAAACAAGAAGGACCCATTATTATTAAACAGTTAAATGTGCACCAGTGGAGCACAATTCATTGATCCTCAGTCGATACCACTGTCTGGCTTCATCGAATCATGATCTCCCCACCGAGTCGTATCCTACGATTTGTTCGGTGGGAGAGGAAGAGAGAAGACACTGGAGAGGACCAAAGACCCAGCTCCCATTCCAAAGCATCCGTTATCTCTAACCATAACCCAAGCACTGTTTCTACAGAAAGACCATTATGTTAGCATCAAAACTTTCTCCGGGGCATTACGTACATGATTATAAAAAAGAACTATACATTAAAATAAGGAAAAAAATATAAAACAATTAAATAGTAGTGCAAAAAGAGAGCAAAAAAAGAAAAAAAAAATAATGAGGTAGTGTACATGAATTCATTGTCCATTTAGAAATCTGGTGATGGTGGAGAAGAAGTTGTTCCTGAAATTTTGACCGTGTGTCTTCAGGGTCCTCTACCACCTCCTTGATGGTAACAATGTCCTGGGAGAAGGGGGTCCTTAATGACAGATGTCGCCTTTTCCCTTGAGGTATCACTTCAACGCCGTGGAGGCTAGAGCCCATGATGGAGCTTTTTTAGAACCTGTGTTTGACTTTCTGACTAAGACTACTATCAATAGTGAGAGACAGCATTACCTCTGCCATGATTATCCTCAACACCGGTGCTCACAAGGTTGCATCCACAACCCACAACTCTACTCCACGCACATTCTTGACTGCATGACCTGGCTCAGCTCTAAAGCCATCTGCAAGTTTGGAGGTAATACCACTGTAGCGGGCTGCATTGCAGATAACAAGTTGGAGTACAGGAAAGAGTAGAGGGATTTTGACATGGTGTCATGACAACAACCTCCCCCTCAAAGTCAGCAAATGAGGTGCCATTGATTTCAGAAAGGGTGGCAGTGCACGTGCCCCTGACTTCATCAAGAGTGTTGAGGTTGAGAGGGTTGATAAGTTTTAGTTGCCAGATATGAACAGCACCAGTAGGCTGACCTGGACTAACTACATTGATGTCACGGCCAAGAAAGCTCACAAATCCCATTGCTTTCTCAGGAGGCTAAAGAAATGTGGTGTGTCCTCGTCTACTCTCATCAATTTTATCACCACAGAAAGCACTCTGTCTGCACGCATAATGGCTTGTTATAGCAACTGCTCTGCACATGAGAGCCGTGGACATAATTCAGCATATCATAGGAATAAGCCTCCGCTCTGTGGACTATTTATACTTCTCACTGCCTCAGTGAAGCAGCCAGCATAGTCAAAGACCCCACCCACCCAGACATTCTCACTTGTCCCCTCTCCCACAGGGCAGTAGATACAAAAGTCTGAAACATGTAACACCAGACCCAAGGACAGCTTTTATTCCAAACTCTTGAACAGACCTCTTGTATGATAGAATCTATTCTTGGCCTTACAATGTACTTTGTTAAGACCTGCTCTGCACTTTTTCAGTGCTTTTACACTTTATTCTGCAATGTTATAGTTTTATGCTATTCTAGCTCAATGTACTGTTTTAATGATTTGATCTGGATAAACTGTATCTCAGTACATCTGACAACAATCAACCAATACCAATACCAACAGGTTCCTTAAGGTTGTCATAACCAGAGGTGGCAGTAGGGATAAGCTCTCACTACCTATTAAATGGTCCCGATGGCGTGGATGTCAAATAGCCTCTGACAAGCAAGTCCAGCTCCTGATCTTTATTTATGGCTTAGCTACTAAGCCCAGCAGAAGCATTTGACAGGAGAAGGGGAGCATTACTGGTGCCTTAAAACCATTCACTCTGAAAAGATGGGACTCGACAGCTGTGTTTTGCAGCTCAACTAGGAGAAAGAAAACTTTGATCTTAAACTCCACTGCCTTGTGGCTATTCCCACTCATGGGGGAAGCTTCGGAGTAAACCCCAAGGAAAAATCCGGCACTGGCGTCCCTCAGCCAGTCCTGCATTGAGGAGCCAGAGTCCCTAAGGCAGTCCTACATTGAGTTCAATCCTGAATGGCAATTCCTGTGACACCGCTGGTGCCGAACTGGTTCAGTCTCTGCCATTCCTTTGGATCCATCAGTTGCATGACGGCGGGGGGAGGGAGAGCATGCTGCATAGGCAACAAGTTTACTCTCCATATTGTACTGCCCTTGCTGACATACTGGTTTGCATAGATAACTAGGACGCAACACCCATGGTCGACTCTGATCAACTTAAGGCCTACCAATACAGACTATGTCAGCAGTCAAGAATTATTAAGCACATATACAGTGCATTGAAGAACAGCGGACTGTAAAGCTTACAGTGAGAGAAAATATTGTTCCGCTATATCAATACTGATAAAATAAGTTTTCTTAGTGTGCCTGACCAAGTGTGTCCTTTCATTCTGGAAAGTAATTCATTTTGCAGAAGCAGCCATAAACTATCTCCATTTCCTCTTGTTTCAATTACCTCTCTATGAAGGAGAAATCTTGCTTCTGCACTGCACTTATCCTGCATCTGGTAGAATTATGAGACATGCACTTTACTCAGAGTAAAAATTTTATCTTAAAACATTTCTTTAAGTCTGTCTCCTGAGGTAGTTAGTTCTCTTCTCCATCAAAATGTGTGTCCAGTTCCCTGAAGACTTCAGAGTAACAACATATTGGCAATTGCTCAACACTGGAAATATTTTTCATCTCTGAAGATGACATTCTTTTCTCTCTTTGCAACAATTGCAAAATATTATATGCCGCTTGTAAGACTTTGCAGTGGTGCTTACAACAATATCTTGTTGGGTAGACGTGATAGGTTGAAGAAATCTGGGCTAAGAGGGCTTGTGCTTTGTCGTTTGTTCTGTCACAGGACAAACCTGAAGATTTATTTCATGTCATCTGCAACTTGTCAAAAATTGCATCTCTTGGATAGAGCTAAAAGAGAAGGGAAAGAGGATGTGAGGCAGTTATCACCTTCTGGAAACTTAGCAATATGAAGTGACAGCCTGAATGTCATTAGAAAGAAAAGACTCAGAACCTGAGCATATGAGAAGGAACTGAAGTGCTTTTATAAAACAGTATTTTATACAACTGGCAATTCATTAGCCATTTTTGCAAAGGAAAATCAAAACTCTGATTAGGAAAGGAGAAGTAGGATACAAGGATAATCAGAGTAGAACTATGAAACAAGCTGTTAAAACTTCCAAAGATATACAAAAGGGCATAGGGAAAGACATTTTCGGTATCTCAAAGAAAGTAGCATGGGTGAAAAAATAGTATTGGAGAAATTAATGAGAGAGAAAACCAATAACTCCCTAAGATCTGGAGCACAACCTTCTGAGTGAATGAATTTTCTTGAACTCTTTCTTAAATGAATAACCCAGTGACGTCATGATTCATATTCTCCCACAAGAAGACAAAACTCTCCACCTAAGCCCCGACAAGAATTTTATATGTTTCAAACATATTCCTTCTCACTTTTCTGAACTTCAGCAGATGCATGACAACGATTCATTATAAAACAATCCGCTTATTAGCATGGTAAACCTTACTGGATTGATAAACATTCTCAGAACTGCTTCCAAAGCATTAACACCCTTCTTTAAATAAGGACATTGATAATGTACCGTACATCAGACGTGATGTCCCCAAGATCCAATGTAATTACAGTATAATCACCCTGAACACAACATTTCTACTTTTCTATTCTGTTGTCCAGGCAATAAACAACAATATGCTGTTACCTTTTCTACTTGGACTTGAACACCATTCTGTATCCCAGAGCTGTACAATCGCTCACCATTTAGATAATGTCAAATATGCTTCTTTATTATTCTGGCCAAGATGGACAATTTCACATTTTCAACATTATAAACCATTTGTCATGTTTTTGGTTATCGCCTAACCCTTCTTAATCTCTTTGTGGCTTCTTATTATGTTCTCTTCACAACTTACTTTCCTACTCGCGCTTGACTCTATCTGTCCTTGCGTCATTGGGTGATGAGAAATGAGAGGGTAATTAGGCTATAAAACATAGGAGCAAAATTAGGCCATTCAGCCCATAAAGTCTGCTGTACAATGCAACATGGCTGAATTATTATCTCTCTCAAACCCATTCTCTTGCCTTCTCCCCATAATTATAGAAGCACCGACCAAACAAGAATCTATCAGACTCTGCTTTAAATATACCCAATACCTTGGCCTCCACAGCCATCTGTGGCAATGAATTTCACAGATTCATCACTCTCTGGCTAAAGAAGTTCCTCCTCATCTCTGTTCCAAAGGGACGTCCTTGTAGTCTGTGTCCTCTGGTGCTTGGCTCCCCGAACATGGGAAGCATCCTCTCCACTTTCACTCTATCTAAGCATTTCAGTATTTTAGATTATGAGAACACTCAGTCCTCTTTTATTCTCATTTAGAAATGCATACATGCATTAAGAAATAATACAATGTTTCTCCGGCGCGATATCACAGAAAACAAGACAGACCAAAGACTGACACTGACAGAACCACATAATTATAACATATAATTACAGCAGTGCAAGCAATACCATAATTTGATGAAGAACAGTCCATAGGCACAGTAAAAAAAAAAAAAATAGTCTCCAAGTCCCCGAGTCCCCGATAGCAGGCGGCAAAAGGGAGAAACTCCCTGCCGTAAACCTCCAGGTACCGTCAACTTGATAGGTTTCAGTGAGATCCCCCCCACCAAGACTCTAAGATTTAATCTGTTCTTGTGTCAGTGGCATATGAGAATTTAAAAGATAATACTGTCGGGAACAGATTTAGTTGTCAGATTAGATGAAAACACAATGAAAGAACAGCAAGGAACATTGTAATTATGCCAATACAAGAGGTTTGACACCTAAGTAGAATGAACTCAGACCATGGATTGGCTCTGGGGACTGGGGTACCATAGCCATAGCAGAAACATAGTTTAGAGAAGGGTAGGGCTGGCAGCCTGGTACTTCAGGATATAGATGCAACAGACATGACGGAGTGCATAAAGAGAGCACATGAAAGGGGACATAATAACAGCCCTTAGAGAGGATATTCATAGAAACATAGAAAATAGGTGCAGGAGTAGGCCATTCGGCCCTTCGAGCCTGCACTGCCATTCAGTATGATCATGGCTGATCATCCAACTCAGAACCCTGTACCTGCTTTCTCTCCATACCCCCTGATCCCTTCAGCCACAAGGGCCATATCTAACTCCCTCTTAAATATAGCCAATGAACTGGCCTCAACTGTTTCCTGTGGCAGAGAATTCCACAGATTCACCACTCTCTGTGTGAAGAAGTTTTTCCTCATCTCGGTCCTAAAAGGCTTCCCCTTTATCCTCAAACTGTGACCCCTCGTTCTGGACTTCTCCAACATTGGGAACAATTCTTCATGTATCATTTACAAACACCATGTAGACAGAACCAAATAAGAGTAACTCTGCTGGGATCGTATTATAGACACCCTCTGCCCCCCAGTAATCAATGGGAATCAGAAAAGCAGATACATAGAAAAATTTCAACTAGTTGTAAATATAATATAATATTATGTAGATAATCAAAACAAGGGGCTTAGCCTGAAACATTGACTACTTGTACCTTTCCACGGATGTTGCCTAACCTGCTGAGATTCTCCAGCATTTTGCGTGTTATTCTCAATCTGCAGAATCTCTTGTGTTTATTCATTTCCCTGATATTGACTGGGCCAACCATGGTGTGGCCCGCTTGGATGAAGTGGAATTTGTGAAATATGTCCAGGAAAGCTTACTTGTTCATTATTTAGCTGCTGGAGATGGTGTCAACACTAGACCTCTTTCTGCAGAATGTGGTCAGGCAAGTGGTGGAGCCCTGGCACTTTGGGATGACAAACCAGGGTACATGGTGATTGGTTGGGCATGGTGGAACAACAGTATATGGGAATACAGATGTTATAAGGAAAGGTTGAATAGGTTAGGACTTTTGGAGTGCAGAATAATAAGGGGAGACCTTATACAGGTATAGAAATTTATGAGGAGTGAAGGCATGCAAGCTTTCTCCATTCAAGTGGTGTAAGAATAGAACAAGAACTATTTTAGAGTGAAAGTGACATTTTTAAGGGAATTTTTGGGGAAGCATCTTCACTCAGAGGATGGTGTGAGTGTGGAACAAGCTGCGAGCGGAAGTGGTGGATGTGGGTCCTGTTGCAACATTTAAGAGAAATTTGGATAGGAGGTGCTGGGAGGGCTATGGTCCAGGTGCAGGTAAATGGGACTAGGCAGAAGATCAGGTTAGCATGGACTAGATGACCCAAAGAGTCAGTCTTTGTGCTGAGGTACTCTACGACTTTATGACTCTATGTAAGATTGTGAGAAACATAGACAGGGCAGATAGTCAGTATCTTTCTCCCAGGGTAGAAGTGTCAAACACGATAGATTTAAGGTGAGAGGGGAAGGGTTTAATGGAGATTTATGAGGCACGTTTTTTACAGAGAGAGTTAGATGCCTGGAAAGTCCTGCCAGGGTAAGTGATGGAAGCAGAAATAGCAGCAAATTTCAAAAGGCACCTAGATACTTGAACAGGCAGGGAATGGAGGGAACTGAGCAAGTGCAGATGGCATTAGTTTGCTTTGGCACAAACATTGTGTGGCGAATGGCCTGTGGCTGAGTTGTACTTTTTGATGTTCTAGACATTAAAAAGAGATTCAGATAAATTAGACTACTTGCATTTTTATTTGTCTCAAATTGTACCTAAAGTACAGTGCTGGGTAGTTTTTTTAAAAATATAATTCTGTTAAACAAATAAAACAATATGCCAGAGGAAATGGTTGAGGCAGGCACAATAACAAGATGTATACAGCATTCGGACAGTCACGGATATATAAAGGTTATATATGGGTCAAACACAGGTAAATGGTCCTAGCTTAGATGGGCACGTTGGTCGGCATGGAAAAGCTGGCCCAGAGGGGATGTTTCTGGGCTGTTTTACTCCATAGTTCCATAATAGTTCAGATATGACCATGCTTGTGATCCTTCCCGGATGTCTGTGAAACTGTCTGGGCACCTCTGTTGCATTCAGTTCTGTTGGTGTTGTATGAGTGAGAGTTGTGGATCATGTGACATGGTTCATGCTTCCTCCATTTCCTGCAAACCATCAGAGCCTTTGGGAGAAACATATTCCCATCATTACTTGCTCTCAATAAACTAGAAGCACATCTCACAGACTCTAGGAATGAGACTTCAATTAAAACCTCTGCACTGTCACATCAATGACCTGCACACAGCACCCTCAGGATCCTTAGCATCCTGTTAGATAATTCACTGGAGGTCTCGTCACCGACAGAAAATATAAATATTGAAGTATGTTGGATGCCTGAAATAAAAACAGAAAATGCTCAAAAGGCTCATCTCTGATGAAAGGCTTTCAATTCTGTTTCTCTCTCAACAGATGCTGCCTGACCTGTTGAATGTCTCTATTACTTTCTGCTTTTATTTCTTCACTTAAAAAACACAACACACAAAATGCTGGAGGAATTCAGCAGGTCAGGCAGCAACTTTGGAGAGCAGTTTCACGGCAGATGCTGGTGATATTAAATCTGATTCTGATTTTGAAGTAAAACAGTCGACCTTTTGGGCTGAGGCTCTTCGTTAGGACTGGAAGGGAAGGGGGAAGAGGCCAGAATAAGAAGGTGGCGGGGGGGGAGGAGGAGAACAAGCTGGCAAGTGATTGGTGAAGCCAAGTGAGGGAAAAGGTGGGTGAGTGGAAGAGGAGCGATGAAGTGAGAAGCTGGGAGGTGATATGTGGAAAAAGTAAAGGAGTGAAGAAGAAAGAATCTCACCTGGCTTCATCTATCACCTTCTACCTTGTGCTTCTCACCCTTTCCATCACCTTCTTTTTCTGGCTGCTTCCCCCTTACTTTCCAGAACTGATGAAGGGTCTTGGTCCAAAATGTTAACTCCTTATTCCTCTCTATAAATGCTGCCTGACCTGCTGAGATCTTCAAGCATTTTGTGTGTATTAATCTAGATTTGTAACATCTGCAGAACCTGCTGTGTTTAAAGCAAGTCGCTTGTAAACTGAGTCACTTTGGTCTGCTCACAGTGCCACAGGCCTGCTTGTGGCCTAGGAGTCTATCAGACCAGTCCATTGTGAGGGGATACCTCAAAGACATTCCTCCTTTCCTGCTCTTCTCCTCACCTCTGCTGCTGTACTGTGGCTGCCTTGGGGAGAGCTCTTTCAGATTCACTTCCCAGTGAGATGGAACAGCAGTTGTAAATTGCAGTCCTACTTCAGCGCATGTCTCAGTGTACAAAACATTGAAACCCCATTCTTCACATATTTTTACTTTTTAGTTTTTTGCACTCTTTGGGAGAGATCAGTATGGGTGGCAGCACTATGTGGGGGATGTATTAATGTACCAAAAGACAGCAAGCTCCAATGTCTAGTCACATTATAAAAATGCTACTTTCTTATTTATACAAGACCAAGTATCAATTTAGTGCCTACTTTTGCAGATTTAAATTACAATAGGATCATATATACAATATGCATGATAATACACACAAAATGCTGGAGGAACTCAGCAGGTCAGGCGCATCTATCGAGAGGAATAAACAGTTGACAATCGGGCCGAGATGCTTCATCGGGATTTGTAGAATCTCTTGTGTTTACAGGTATGCATGACAAGATTTTCATTGTATCTTTGTACCTATGAAATAATAGCTCAATTTACCAATTTATCCACCAAAATGTACATTCAATACAGGGAACTCCTGCCAATGTAGCTTTGTTAAAAGTGTGAGGACACAATATTTACAAATTAACTCACAAGCCAAACACAAATTCCAATGATGCAGCAAAGAAGTATAAGGATTTTGTGGAGAATAGCTTAATTAATAAAGAACTTCAATGCAAATCTAGAAGGTGGCAAATAGATTCTCTCTTTGGGGGTATGTCAGTATAGGAACCAATTTGGGTAACCGGAGCAGATCCAGAGGCAAGTTAAAGCACTGCCAACAAAGTTCAGAAAAATTCCATGGCTTAAATCATAGCAGAAAGGTAGAGTGTGAATGATTCTTTGGTGCCACAGTAAGATGTATATGAACACAATGGCTAATAGATAAAGATCTAGCAGCTTTGTAAGATACATTGGGTAAGCAATTGAACATAACAACAAATGGGTTGTACAAAATGCAGTCAACATAACACAAAACAAAGGAGAAGCGAAAACAAGAAGGAATTTCTATTGGCAAAATTATTCTGTCTCCAGTCTGGTGTGTAAAATTGAGATGAGTACATTAGTGGAGAACACTTGCTGTAAAGTCTGGTTTCCAACACTAACCTGATCACACTTCATTAAGCTGTAATATGTTTTCAGATGGCCAGAGGGGAGGATGGGAACCTCATTAATGCAATTCTTATTTAAGTACCACCAAGATATGCACTTCATGTGCTTTAATCTACACGTTAAGTAAGAAATAATAAAGGAGAAAATATTTGAAGCACTCTGGTCAGGCACCATCTGTAAGAGACAAAGAGAGTCAACGTTTCAGGTCAATACACACAAAATAATGATGCTCTAATGAAGGGACTCAGCCAAAAATATCAAATATTTATTTTCCTCCATAGATGTTGCCTGACCTACTGAGTTCCTCCAGCATTTTGTGTGTGTTGCTCTGGATTTCCAGTATTTACAAAATCTCTTGTTTATGATGTCAGGTTAATGATCAGATTAAGTTATCAGAAATGGGAATAGTTATCAGAAATGAGATGAGGAGCAACACACACAAAATGCTGGAGGAACTCAGCAGGTTAGGCAGCATCTATGGAAATGCATAAACAGTTGATGCTTCAGGCCGAGACCCTTCATTGGGACTGGAAAGGAAAGGGGAAGAAGCCAGAATATGAAGGTGGGAGGAGGGGAAGGAGTAGAAGTTCAAAGGTGACAGGTGAAGCCAGGTGGGTGGGGGAGGGGAGATGAAATAAGAAGCTGGGAGGTGATAGGTGAAAAAGGTAAAGGTCTGGAGAAGAAGGAATCTGATAGGACAGGAGAGTCAGCCATGGGAGGGAAGGAGGAAGTGCCCCAGGAGGAGAATTAGCCAGGTGAGGAGAAAAGAATAGGTAAGAAGGGAGCCAGAACGGGGAATTGAAGGGGGTTAAGGGGGTGGGGGGGAAGAAAGGTTAAATGAAGGTAGAGAAATCAATGTTCATGCTCTTATATTGGAGGATACCCAGATGGAATTTGAAGTGTTTCTCCTCCAACCTGAGAGTGGATTCATCACACAATAGAGCAGGGCATGGACTGACATGTCAGAATAGGAATGGGGATTCAAATTGAAATGGTTGCCCACCAGCAAATCCTACGTGTTGTGATTGAAGCAAAGGTGTTGAACAAAGTGGTCAAGATTAGAGATCTTGACTGGTTTGAGATGAATAGTTAGAGTTGAAACACATTTTAACCTACAGAGAAAGGGAGGAGAAGAGGAGAGAACAAAAGGGAAGGTCTGAGTGAGAAGGGAAGGCTGGGGCTGAATGATGAACACGGAGCAGGGACACGGTGAAACAAGGTGGTGATCGGGAACAAGCCTAGAGGATGGGTCATCACAGAAATATTTCCTGAAATTATCAAAGAAGTGTAGATTTAATTTTGGAAATCTGAAATGAATTTACTCGGAATGCTGATTTTTTGAGATTTTTACACTCGGTATTGAATCTGGAAGACTGTAATATATTCAGTTAGAAGATGAGGTTGGGTTCCACAATAATTTGTCAGTGTACTGAGATGAAGCACCTTAGACTCATTACATGTTGAGCCTCTAAGCTCTGCTGGAATTGCATGTGACATTTAATGTCAGATTGTACAAAACAAGCATACAATTTGGCTCTCCTGTCCAATGTAATCAGAATATGAACACACAGAAAGAGTCAACGAGGATGGCCGTACATAAGACCACAAGACATAATAGCAGAATTAGGGCATTCAGTCCATCAACTCTGCTCCATTATTCCATCACGGCTGATTTATTATCCCTCTCAACTGCATCCTCTCGTCTTCTCCCTGTAACCTTTGACATCCTGACTAATTAAGACTTATCAACCTCCGCTTTAAATATATTTAATGACTTGGCGCCTACAGCCACTTGTGGCAATGAATTCCACAGATTCACCACCCTCCGACTAAAGAAATTCCTTCTCATCTCCATTCTAAATGGGCATCCCTCTATTCTGAGACGGTGCTCTTTGGTCCCAGACATGCTGCGTGTGGTGAAGGCAGATTCAATAGCAACATTTTTAAGAGACATTTGGACAGATACA
Organism: Mobula birostris; assembly: GCF_030028105.1. NCBI lineage: Eukaryota > Metazoa > Chordata > Chondrichthyes > Myliobatiformes > Myliobatidae > Mobula > Mobula birostris. The sequence continues at coordinate 235,685,764 of NC_092370.1, read as the reverse complement.
TGAACAGGCAGGGGCTGGAGGAATAGAGACTACATGCAGGTATGTGGGATTGGCATTTTGGTTATCATAGATACTGTGGGCTAATGAGTCTGTTTCGGTGCTGTACTGTTGTATCTTAATACTGGTTGAGAACAATATGTTTGCTTTAAGACCATCACCCACTAAAGATTTCATCAGGTGACTAACTGCTCTCAGGGCTGTACCTTATGTGACACTTCCAGAGACAGTCTGTGAAGACGCCTCTGCTTTACGGACACATTTCAAAGAGGACTGATCAAGTATCATTATCATGCTTAATGCACACTCCAATCGAGACATGTGTACTGGGAAGATCATAATGCTATTGAAGAGGAGGCAGAAGCTTTAATGACTATGAATGAAGATACTGGGTTAATGCCCCTATGACCCAGGCAGGTTGTGGGATCCATAACCATAATGAAGATACTGTAGAAGGGTTCACAAGGTCCTAGATGACAATATATCTGCTGACCTTTTGGTATTGTAAAATGTTGCAGTTTGGCTCCCACATACTGCCAAGAGCAAAAAGTTACCCTGGAAACAATTGAGGCAAAGAATCTCCTCTTTCCCCCCAAGAAAAACAAATCCCTTTGGGGAAGTGCTCACTCTCTGAGCTACAAATCTGAATCTACATCATGGGCAAAGTAACAGCACAAACCCCTGGTTTAACTCCTTTTCTTATCATAATGGTGCACAAAACACACACTCTTAGATCCAGTGATATAAACTCAGTGGCCATCTTATTAGATATGGGAGCGGAACCTGGTGTGGTCTTCTGCTGCTATAGCTGATCCACTCCAAGGTCCAATGTGTTGTACATCCAGAGATGTTCTTCCACACAGAACTGTGGCAACATGTCACTATTTGAGTTGCTGTCACCTTCCTCTCAGATTGAACCAGCCTGACCTCTCTCATTAGTAAAGCATTTTTGCTCACAGAATTGCTGCTCACTGGATTTTGCTTTGTTGTTTTCTGCACCATTCTCTGTAAGCTCTAGAGATTGTTGTGCGTGAAAATCCTGGAGATCGGCAGTTTCTGAGATACACAAACAACCCTCTCTAGCACCAACAATCATTCCTCGGTCAAAATCTCATTTCTTCCCCATTCTGATGTTTGGACTGAACAACAGCTGAACTTCTTGACCACGTCTGCTTGCTTTTATGCATTATGTTGCTGCCGCATGATTGGCTGATTAAATATTTGGATTAAAGAGCAGATGTATGGGTGTGCCTAATAAAGTGGCCACTAAGTGTATTTCACGAGAAGCTGAAGAAGTCTATGTCTCTCATCTGAGAGTTTATCAGTAAGATAGCTGTTTGATTAATGTTGTCCCAGTTAAATTTACATCTTTCTCTCATCCCCAAAATAAATTGTGTTTTTTTATTATTAATTTGTAAATCCCATGGGGAGCCAGCAGTCAGGGAATTCAATAACAAATTGCATATGCTGCAATTTTCACATATCAACTGCTTGGAGGCTATCTTGCAAAGCAGGGAAGAGTTTTATCTCTCGATTTTTAATGAGTCTTCAGCCAAAGTGTTTGATATTCAGAGGGAAAGTGAGAAGGACAAAAATATAGCTAAAGGTGAACAATCTTGCAAAAGAGCTATTATTTAAAACAGATCTTATAATTCAGTGAAGATTCAATTGCAACACGGCACGGCATCACTTGTTCTTTCATGGTGAAGGTAATGTGGTGGAATGATCCTTTAACAAAGCTAAGTACACAGAGATAAGCTAATTCTATTGAGCGGTTTGAAGAAATTTCTGAAAGAAACCTATTTTGTTCAGAAATTCAATTTCAACTCCATTAACGTTACCTCCAGGGAATCATGCCACGGGAAATTTCACCTCGAGGCATGCAGAGTATACTTTGCAGGGTATACTGCAAGAGAGTTGTATATTCGGCCAGCTCCAATGACGGCTCAACCTTCCCCACCATCGAAGACATGTTCTAGAGACCTTGCCTGAAGAAGGCAGCATCTATTGTTAAGAGCCCGCACTATCGTTTAACTCCATCTTTTTCCTCAAAAAGTGGCTCTGCTACAATTGGAGCCTGCTGGGAATGCCTGTGGGAAGAGAAATCTCAGGATTGTACACTGCAAACATTGATAATAAATGATAATAGATAAGCACTTTGAATCTGGGGCTTGCCTCTTCTCGTTACTACCACAGAAGCCTAAAGACCCACACTCAATGATTCAGGAAGACTTTCTTTGCCTTTGTTATCAGATTTCTGAACTGCCCATGACTGCATGAATGCTACCTAATATTCCTATTTTATTCCACTATTTCATTGTTTCATAATCTATAATAATTTTATGTCTTTGCACTGTACCACTGCCACAAAATAACAAATTTCACAACATATTAGACAAGTGATAATTATGATTTTGATTTTATTTATTCATAGAACATATAGCACGGTATAGGCCATTCAACCAACAATATCATGCCCAATCTTTTAACCTACTATAAGATCAATCTAACCCTTCCCTCCTAAATAGCCCTCAATTTTTCTATCATCCATGAGCCTAAGAAACTCCTACATGCCCCTAATTTATCTGTCCTCCAATATCACCCCTGGTAGCTGTTCCATGCACCCAACACTCTAAGTAAAATCTACCTCTGACATTCCTCCTATACTTTCCTCAGTCACCTTAAAATTACGACCCCTTGGTATTATCCATTTCAGCCCTGGGAAAATGTCTCCAACTCTCTTCATTTTCTATGCCCTTTATATTCATAAACACCTCTATCAAGTCATCTCTCATCCTGTCAAGTTGTTTCTACTTGTAGGTGAGACTAGAACTATGGGACATAGCCTCAAGATTCAGAGTAGTCGATATGGGATGGAGATGAGGAGGAACTGTGTTCCTCAGGGAGCTGTGGAATTCTCTGTCCAGGGAAGTAGTAGAAGCTACCTTATTAAATATATTTAAGTCACAGTTGGATAGGTTTTGGCATAGCAGGAGAATTAAGGGTTATGGGAGAAAAGGCAAATAGGAGATGAGTCCATTGCCAGATCAGCCATGATTTTATTAAATGGTGGAGAAGGCTTGACGGGCCAGATGGCCAACCCCTGCTGCTAGCTCTTATGTTCTTATTAATTTTGTGGTGATATGGATGGAGCATCAGTACAAGCAGTAAGCATGCCTTTTTAAACACTGCCTGTTATTGCTGATTGCCCTACGTAGTTGCTTGCAGCTACGAGCAACTGCAGCTTCTCTGCATTGTGGGATAACACATCAATACTGTCAAAATTTCACCTCTATAAGACTTAAAACTGAACTCAAGTGATGCTGCAGATTCAGGACATTGAGATCAATACACACAGAATGGTGGAGGGACTCAGCCAGCTGGGCAGCATCTATGGAAATGAATAAACTACTGATGTTTTGGGCCGGGATCCTTCTTCAGGTCTGGAAAGGAAGGGGGAAGACACCAGAACAAATAAGGTGGGGGAGAGGAAGGAGAACAATCTAGAAGGTGGGTGGTGAGAAGGGGTGGAGCAAAAATCTGGGAAGTTATAGGTGGGAAAAGTAAAGGCTGGAGAAGAAGGAATCTGATAGGAGAGGAGAGTGGACCATGGCAGAAAGGGAAGAAGGATAGGCAGGTGAAGAGAAAAGTTTGTGGAATAGAAGAGGGAATGGGGAGGGGAAAAATGTTCTGGAAGGAGAAATTGATGTTCATGCCATCAGGTTGGAAACTCCCTAGATGGAAGCATCTTCACCCTGAGAGTGGCCTTATCGTGGCAAAAGAAGAGGCCATGGACCAATGGGCCTTGCTCCTTAATGAAGACATAATTTTCTCTCATACCATGGCTGTTGTTAGTAGGATGCAAGCATTACTGGTAAGGCAGGCATTTATAGAACATAGAACACCATAGTACAGTTCATGATGTTATAACCCACGTGAAGATCAATCTACCCCTTCCCTCTGACATGGCTCTCATTTTCTATCATCCATGTGCAAGTCTAAGAGTTTCTGAAATGTCCCACTGCTCATTATCATTACTCATGCCAGTCTGGGTCCAGCACAGGGAGACTTGCTGGACCCTCTTAGGGTCAGTGCCTTGGTGATCTGGACTCACCCATCGGTAAGGACAGCACACTGACAATGATCATGATGAAAGCAATTCAGTGTCAAGTCTGTCCTTCCTTGTAATGGAACAGTCTGCTTCTGTCCTGCCCTAATTTCTGATTTTAATAACTTCGGTCAAAACCATAAGCCCTTGTGTACTTGTTATACAAAATAAACTGTGTAGCATCTGTAATAAGTGTATCATAGTGTAGCATCCCTCTTTTTTTTGGCGTGCGCCTGCGTGCGAGTCTGTGCGTCTGCGTATGTGTGCGTGCGCGTCTGTGTGCCCATGGTGATGTCTTTTTCATGGCTTTTACAAGGCGCGGAGCGAAAGAGAGAGAGACTGTGGCACGCCACTCTTCACACAGACATTTTCGCAGTATTTTACAAGGTCGAGTTGCAATCTCGGCACTCAACTCATCACGGATGGAAAGCGTACTCTGGAGCGGACTCGACTGGTTTTGGATCCGAGAACCTCTGTTCCTGGGTCCGGCGCCGATGTCGTTGCGCTACCAGCCGGCCCGTGTAGATTCCCTCTACGTGATATTTTTTGAGAATCACATTCTTTTTGTGCTGATGTTGCATGACTCTCCTCTGTATTTCGTTGTGTTTCATTTTACTGGCTGATCGCTACAGGGCCTTTTCTTCTGACCTAAGTAATATTCAGGCTTTTTAAGAATAAAACATTGTATAGGAAAAGGATTACCATTAGTACATCTGTACATTCATGGTGACATGCTGCCATCTTTGTTATTGGACCAAAGCTTTGAAAGTTTCCTTTCTTTAAAAGGCAATGAATATACTTATTTATTGGGCAGCATGGTAGTGTAGTGGTTAGTGTAATATTTTACAGTGCTAGAGATCGGGGTTCAATTCCCACCTCTGTCTATAAGGAGGTTGTACGACACATATTTAATATTTAAGTAATGTTTGAGTATTCTTGTATTGGTTGTTTAAGCATCCTGTTTGTTTAAACAATTCATTATGGGTTATATGTATAAATACATTAATTGTATACATCATCGCACTACCATAATATACATGCATGACTTGCTTTAAGTAAACCCGTATTTAAATTCACATTTCAGACTCAGTGCCTTCATCTGAAATAATTTAATGTTTTGAAGTTACAAGACATAATTCTCCCTATGACTGCATGGATCCAGTTTCCTTGAACATTCCAAAGACGTATGGGTTAGTAAGGTGCAAGCATATTATGTAAGCACTGGTATTATACTATGGTTATACACAGACAGCAACCCTAGCGTTGGTGGACTGTGCTGGTCGGTGACACAAACAAAACATTTCACTGTATGTTGTGTTGCACATGTGACAAATAAAGTTAATCTTAAAAAAAAACATATTTTAATATTTATTTTTGGTTGACACAGGAAAGAATTCCTGGGACTTCTTGGTTACCATCTTCACAGAACTTATAAGCCTGCACCCTCTATCAAACCTAAAGCCTTTAATGTCAAACAGCTTGTCTCTCTGATTATCTGAAAACTATTCAAGTCTTATATTTCCAACATTTAGCACTTCCTATCTTCTTCTGATATTGCAGATTCCGTTTGTCTCCTATTGACACCTTATCCAGACATATCCTTAAAACCCTTTTTCAGTCCTTACGTCACAGGTAAAGCACTCCCAACCATTAAGATCATCTACATGAAACACTGTTGTAGGAAAGCAGCATCCACCATCAAAGATTCTTACCTCCCAGGCCATGGTCTTTTCTCACTGCCGCCATCAGGTAGAAGAAACCTCAGGACTTGCACCACCAGGTTCAAGAGCTGTTACTACCACACAATCATCAGGCTTTCGAACAAAGGGGTTAACTACACTCCCATCCATTGAGATGTTCACTCAACCAATAATCTCACTTTAAGGACTCTTTTTCTTGTTATTTCATGTTATTGTTATTTATTACTATTTACAAACCCCATTTCCAGAAAAGTTGGGATATTTTCCAAAATGCAATAAAAACAAAAATCTGTGATATGTTAACTCACATGAACCTTTATTTAACTGACAAAAGTACAAAGAAAAGATTTTCAATAGTTTTACTGACCAACTTAATTGCAGTTTGTAAACATACACAAATTTAGAATTTGATGGCTGCAACACACTCAACAAAAGTTGGGACAGAGGCATGTTTACCACTGTGTTACATCACCTTTCCTTTTAATAACACTCTTTAATCGTTTTGGAACTGAGGATACTAATTGTAGTAGATTTGCAATTGGAAATTTTGTCCATTCTTGCTTGATATAAGACTTCAGCTGCTCAACAGTCCGTGGTCTCCGTTGTCTGATTCTCCTCTTCATGATGCACCATACATTTTCAATAGGAGATAGATCTGGACTGGCAGCAGGCCAGTCAAGCACACGCACTCTGTGTCTACAAAGCCACGCTGTTGTAGCCCGTGCAGAATGTGGTCTGCATTGTCCTGCTGAAATAAGCATGGACATCCCGGGAAGAGACGTCACCTTGATGGCAACATATGTCTCTCTAAAATCCTAATATATGCCTCAGAGTCAATGGTACCTTCACATAGATGCAACTCATCCATGTCGTGGGCACTGATGCACCCCCCATACCATCACAGATGCTGGCTTTTTCACCTTTCGCTGATAACAATCTGGATGGTCTTTTTCATCTTTGGCACGGAGAACTTGACGCCCGTTTTTTCCGAAAACTAGCTGAAATGTGGACTCATCTGACCACAGCACACGGTTCCACAGTCTTTCGGTCCATCTGAGATGAGCTTGGGCCCAGAGAACTCGCTGGCGTTTCTGCATAGAGTTGATGTATGGCTTCCTCCTTGTGTAATACAGTTTCAAGTTGCATTTCTGGATGCAGCGACGAAGTAACAAGAGCTGTGTGCATAGGAGAAGTGTTGGATATGATGTAATTAGATGTCTAGAAGGAATTAAATAAGATGCTGCCTCAAAGGAAATAAGGAAAAAATTAAAAATTATGGAGGAGATAACGTAATGATACAGGTAGAAGATCAGGTGGCTACTAAGAAGCGGAGAGTAGGTAAGGATGGGACTTGTCTGGTTGTCAGGCTTTAGTAAACGGGGTGCCTCAGGGATTGGTACTGGAGCTTCAACGTTTAACAACTTATATAAATCACTTTGATGAAAGCCCCAAAGAAATGGCTGCTAAATTGCTGACAACATAAAGATTAGTAGGAAAGTACATTGTGAAGAGGGCATAAAGGATTATAAGGAGATGAGGACTAGCTAAGTGATAAAAAGAATGGATCAATGGAATACATAGTGGGAAGAAGTAAAATCGTCCATTTTGGAGGAAAACAATAACAATTCAAGCATACAGTGGATTCCGGTTAATTGAAACGTTGGTTAATCAGTGTAGCCGCTCAATTGGGACAAGTCTTAAAGAACAAAAGCAAATTGAGAGAATAGCCAGGATTCCCTTTGTTTATTTGGGGCATTCTGCTGCTTAATTGGCACAGGCAACCATTGCCGAACATTTTCTAATTAGTGTCAATTGTAGGCACTTGTGAGGTCTTTCACCTCTACCCTATGCTTACAGCAAACAGTTTTTAAATAGCAAACAAGAGAGAATATTTAAAGCAGCTTGTAAATAGTGTCCCCTGCATGTTGGTGTCTGTGCTGATTTTATTAATTTACAGTCAATGAAGGGAGCATGTCAGGGTACAATAAACTGTGCTGTAGTGCTCTATGACATCACTGGTCTCCTTATTTGAGAAAGAATAGCAATGTTTTGGAAACTTTTCAGAAGTTCACTGAACTAATATCAGGAATGGACACATTTTGTTAGAAGTTTGTTGCTGAGCTTGTGTCCACTGGAGTTTAACACAGGGAAACACATACTGTACAATCCTGATGTTCCATTCATGGCAGAATTTAGAACTGGGAGCTCTAGGTATCTTACCAACCCCCACCCTCCACCCAAAGCTAGTTACTGTCTGTCTATAACCATAGTTTAATACCAATGTATCCATGTTCTTAGCTATCATTTTCTTAATTTTACGAGGGGTGATTGATAAGTTTGTGACCTAAGGTAGAAGGAGTCAATTTTAGAAAACCTAGCACATTTATTTTTCAACATAGTCCCCTCCTACATTTACACACTTAGTCCAGCAGTCCTGGAGCACATGGATTCCTTCTTTGTAGAAGTCGGCATCTTGGACCTCCAGAAAGTGGTCCAAAGCAGGGGTGATTGATAAGTTTGTGACCTAAACTAGAAGGAGATGAGTTATTAACTTCAAACTTTTTGCATAGTCACTCAAAGAGTTGAACTGTACATGCATGTAACGAGAGCTGTATAACTCATCTCTTTCTACCTTAGGCCACAAACTTATCAATCACCCCTGCTGTGAACCGCTTTCTGGAGGTCCAAAACGCCGACTTCTACAAAAAAGGGATCCATGTGCTCCAGGACCACTGGACTATGTGTGTAAATGGAGGAGGGGACTATGTTGAAAAATAAATGTGCTAGGTTTTCTAAAATTGACTCCTCCCACCTTAGGCCACGAACTTATCAATCACTCCTCATATATACGCTGTAAGATCCACTCTCATTCTTCTGAATTCCAGTGAGAGTAGTCCCAGGCAACTCAATCTCTCCTCATAGGCTAAACCCTTCATCTCCAGAATTAACCTAGTGAAACTTCTCTACACCATCTCCAAAGCCAGTATACCTTTTCTCAAGTAAGGAGGTCATAATTGCATGCAGTACTTCAGCTACAGCCTGGCCAGTTCCCTGTACAGTTGCAGCATAACCTCCCTGCTCTTAAATTCAGTCTCTTTAGAATGAAGGCCAACATTCCATTTGCCTTCTCGATAATCTCATGCACAAACACCCCCATATCCCTCTGCACAACAGCATGCTGCGATCTTTCACCACTTATATAATAATCTGATCCTTTTCCTTCCAAAGTTGACGACTTTGCATTTACCAGTATTGGAGTGTTAGCCATTTGACAAGTTGCGATAAGAGACTTCCCTGCCTCTTATCTATCAGGACTCGATGTAGGATCTCGGCCCGAAAAATCGACCATTTATTCCTCTCCTTAGATGTTGCCTGACCTGTGGAGTTCCTTTAGCATTGTGTGCGTTTCTCAGATTCAAAATCAATAGGCTAAGTAGCATCTAATTAAGACACCAGGCAGTCCAATATTGCCCTCAGCTACATAAAGCAATTAGCAATTGATTAATGAAAGAATAATAAATAACTTAAACATTTTGGTACCCTCATCCAGAGCTAATATTCAACTCTCGGGTTATCATTTTGTCCTCGTTGCTTGGTGTTGATACAAAGTAATTGTATGCATTAAATCTTCAACCACATTACCACAGTAAACTGTCAAGGAATATGTGTATGGTATTGTCACAAAAAAAAACTCCCACTGGCCTTTTAAGGGATGAGATAAGCTTTAAAAAAGCAATTTGCTACTTATTCATAATAAATTGGACTGTCAGCCACTTGGCAAGACTAGTGAATTAAATGCCATAGGCAGGTTATCTGACTAATAGCATTCTTTGGAAATTCATATTGCTGTGTACTATAAGCAGCATAAAGAGCTTATTCCGCTAGGAATACTGCACCTGGTCACAAACAAACACATGTACCAATGTTAATTAAACTTTTCATTCCTCCACTGTGCAGGGTGATTCTCATTAAGCTTTGTTTCAAAATGTTTGGAGCTTGGTAATAGTTTTTTTTTATTTTCACACATGCACAGACATACAGATGTGCACACGCATAAATGCATGCGCACACGGTCACAGGCACACGCAAATGTGCACACGCACGTACACCATTGCGCATACACACAAACGTGAACATAGGCAGGTGCATATGCATGCACACACACATTCACATCTACATCTATGTATGGTACACTTTGCACACAGGCAGATAAACACTTGGACGAAGGCATGTATACTTTCATGCGTACACTTACAGACGGACACATACACACTAGTTGAGTGGGCATTTGTCACATGTGTAAACTAGGCCCTTTTGACCTTGGAGGAAATAACAGAGATAGAGGCTAACAGCAATTATTACAATCAATATAGAAAACAAAGTACTATTTGCATGTGTTCCTAATAGCACACAAAGATTATCTGTAATGCAACCAGAGGTTCATTGTGTAAAATGTTCAAAAAATGCCTCAGTCAGTCTTGATTCAAGCAAGATGTGTCATGCTGTTTACAAAATGAGATCCAGAACTTGAAAAGCACGCACAAAACCACCACCTTTCTTCTGTGACTTCTTTCTTCTCAGATTTGTGCAGGTTCCTGATGGTTTTGATGTATGCCAGCTTCTGTCACCCTCTGTAACATCATCTGAGAAGTGTACGCCTTGGCAGAGAAGCCAGCGAACCTTTCTTAGTCCTATTGTCATTGAAGCCCAGGCAATTGTGCCCCCAGCAAGTTACACTTATTATTTATGCTTACCTGGCTTTAGATTGACTTCTGTGAGCTCCCAAAGGAGAATTCAAACTCATGCTTATTTTGAGATGCAAGAGACAACTTTGAATTTGTCCCAAAGATACTGGTTTACCAGAAAGGTTAATAGAATATTGCCCTTTATCCCAAAGGGATGGAATAGAAAGAGAAAATGCTCTGCTTGGTTGTACATAGCTTTGGTCAATCCCAATACGAAGTGCTACTTTCCATTCTGGGTTCACTATCTCAGGAGTAATACATAGAACATTACCACACAGCACAGGCTCTTCGGCCCATTATGCTGTGCCAACCTTATACCCTACTCTCAACTGTGACTAAGCAATGTTTAGTCCCAAATGATAAGTTGATATTTGTCTCAAAGTTGTGAGGATAGATTGCTGAAATTTGCTTTGCATTCTTTGTACTGGAAGGTATTCTTATCGAGTGGAGATTCATGGGAGAAGGGATGTAAGAAAGACATGGAAGAAATCCATGACAAGCTAATAAGATATTGGTCAGGCCACATCTGCACTATTGTGTTCAGTCTTGATCAGCCTGCTAGTAGAAAAGATGGAAAAAGCACAGAAGAGACTTAAGACAATGCTGAACCTGGAAAACATACAAAGAAGACTTATGAGGATGTTGCCAGAACTCAAGGGACTGAGTTGTGGAGAGAGGTCAAACTGGCTGGGACTTTATTCATTGGAGCAGAGGAGAATGAGAGGTGATATTACAGAGGTGTATAATATCATGTGGGGCATAGATGGAGTGAATGTGAAAAGTCTTTCTCCTAGGGTTGGGGAATCAAGAACTAGAGGGCACAGGATTAGGGTGAGAGCGGAAAAATTTATTAGGCACCTAAGGAACAACTTTTTCACCCAAGGAATGGGTATGGAATGAGCTACCAGAGCAAGTGGTTGAGGCAGATACATTAACAATGTTTAAAAGACACTTGGACAAGTAAATGGAATAGGGGAGGTTTAAAGGGATATGGACCAAATGCATGCCTATGGAATTGCTTTAGATGAAAATATTGATAGGGCCAAATGGCCTATTTTCATGCTATATGCTCTGTAAGGGAATATTAAGGTCAATATTTTGTGGTTAGCAGGAAATAAACATACTAAATATTCATGAGACAAGTCCTAGCTCTATAATTTTCTTTCACCATACAACCCTCATCTAGTGCTGGGCTCTATCAACTTACAATTTCATTGCAATGGCAAATTTGGCTTCAGCTTTGAAGCACAAAGCCCGAGAACTCACTCTCGAAAAATCTGCATTTTACGATCTCTCTTTTCAATGCTACTTAAAACCTTTCTTCTTGATCAGGCATTTACCCACCTGTCCTAAAGCTTCATTATATTGTTTAATGTGAAACGCTGGCTAACAGTATTACTGTGACAAAATTATGCAACATATTTCGGTCTTTGCTTTAATAGTCAGTTTTTAAAATGTAGAGTCATAGAACACTCCAGCACAAAAGCAATTCCATCTAGTCTGTGTTGAACTATTAATCTACCTAGATCCATTGACCTGATCCCGGACCATAATCAAAAATATTTCAAAGGCTTTCACAGAAGATTTGAGATGCACACCAGCAAAATCAACAGGTGATTGTCTCATAGTATCATAGCTTTATCCAGCATGGAAGCAGGTCATTCAACCCAACTTGTGTATTCTGATCTTGATTGGCCTACATCCCTCTGAACATTTCCACTCCATGCACCCATCCAAGTTAATTGAACCCTCCTCTATCACTTCTTCTGGCAGCTCATTCAATGCATGAGTTTCCTTTGGGTGCTCTGATTTGCTCCCGGTGTTTGAAGATATATCGGTCAATAGGTTAATTGGTTGTTGTAAATTGTCCCATGGTTAGGTTAGGGTTAAATCAGGGGTTGTCCTGGGTTGGTGGGGGTTTGGAAGGGCTTGTTCTGTGGTATGTTTCTAAATAAATAAATACCCACCACCTTCTGTATGAACAATTCGCCTCCCAGTTTCCTCTGAAATGTTTTCCTCTCACTTTAAATCTACACCTTCTATCTTTACACTTCCCTGCTCTGTGGTATTTAAGTAAGCTATGCCCCTCATAATTTTATAAATCTCCATAAGGTTACCCCCTCAGCCTCCTACACTCAAGGAGTAAAAGTCCCAGCCTATCCTCTTTATTACCCAAGACCCCAGTTCTGGGAACATCCTTATAAACCTTTCTTGCACTCTCTCCTCAACGATCAGCTTAAGAATTTTCACTGACTGTGGGCCGGCTGGTGGCGCAATGACATCAGCGCCGGACTCTGGAACGGAGGTTCCCGGGTTCAAACCCAGTCGGGTCCGCCCCCGAGTACGCTTTCCATCCGTGCTGGGTTGAGTATCAAGATCGCAACTCAAACTCGTAAAATAAAGGGAAAAATGCTGTGAAATGTCTGTGTGGGGAGTGGTGCAACACACACTCTCTCTCTCGCTCCATGCCTTATAAAGGCATTAAAAAGACATCGTCCCGCCAACGTCGCAGACGCACGGATGCACACACATGCCAAAAAAAAGAAAAAGAAAGAATTCTCACTGAGTCATTCATATTTTGAACAGGTTAGAAAAGTTAATTCTATATCAAATTACTCTATAATTAGTAAACACAAAGTCTGCTGATGCTGGAAATTCAAAGCAACACTTACAAAATACTGGAGGATATCAGCAGATCAGGCAGTATCTGTGAAAATAAATAAGTAGTCGATGTTTCAGACCAAGACCCTTCATCAGGACAGGAAAGGAAGAGAGAAGATGTCAGAGTAAAAAGGTGAGGAGAGGAGGAGGGGAAGGAGGCTAGCTAGAAGGTGATATGTGAAGCCAGGTGGGTAGGAAAGGTAAAGGGTTGGAGAGAAAGAAATCTGATAGGAGAGGAGAGTGGACCACAGGAGAAAGGGAAAGAGGAGGGGACCCAGGAGGAGGTGATAGACAGATGAGAAGAGGTAAGATGTCAGCGTGGGGAATAATAGAAGAGGAGCGGAGGGGGAAGGAAAACATTGTTTTACTGGAAGGAGAAGTTGACATTCATGCCATCAGGTTGGAGGCAAGCCAGATGGTGTTGCTCCTCCACCCTGGACCTCATCTTGGCACAAGAGGAGGCCATGGACCGATATGTTGGAAGAGGAATGAGAATTAGAATTGAAATGTTTGGCCACCGGGAAGTCATGCTCTTGTAGATGGAACAGAGGTGCTCAATGAAGCGGTCCCCCAATTTACGGCGGGTATCAACAATGTAGAGGAAGCCTCATTATGAGCACCGGACACAATAGATAGGCCCAGCAGATTCACAAATGAAGTGTTACCTCATCTGCAAGGGCTGTTTCGTGCCCTGAATGGAGGTGAGAGAAGAGGTAAGTGGGCAGTTGGGGCACTTACAATTGAAGTCAAAAGTTTACACACACCTTAGCCAAATACATTTAAACTCAGTTTTTTACAATTCCTGACATTTAATCCTAGAAAACATTCCCTGTCTTAGGTCAGTTAGTATCACTACTTTATTTTAAGAATGTGAAATGACAGAATAATAGTAGAGAGAATGATTTATTTCAGCTTTTATTTCTTTCATCACTTTCCCAGTGGGTCAGAAGTTTACATACACTTTCTTAGTATTTGGTGGCGTTGCCTTTAAATTGTTTAACTTGGGTCAAACGTTTTGGATGGCCTTCCACAAGCTTCTCACAAGCTTGCTGGGATTTTGTTCCATTCCTCCAGACAGAACTGGAGGAATAAACTAAGTTACTAACTAAACTACATAAAGTAAGTTAACTGTGCCTTTAAACAGCTTGGAAAATTCCAGAAAATGATGTCAAGTCTGCTTCATCCTTGGAAGCAATTTCCAAATGCCTGATGGTACCACATTCATCTGTACAAACAATGGTATGCAAGTATAAACACCATGGGACCACGCAGGTATCATACCGCTCAGGAAGGAGACATATTCATCCCCTAGAGATGAACGTACTTTGGCACGAAAAGTGCAAATAAATCGCAGAACAACAGCAAAGGACTTTATGAAGATGCTGGAAGAAGCAGGTAGACAAGTATCTATATCCACAGTAGAACAAGTCCTATATTCATATAACCTGAAAGGAAGAAGCCACTGCTCTAAAACTGCCATAAAAGAGCCAGACTACAGTTTGCAAGTGTACATGGGGACAAAGATCTTACTTTCTGGAGAAATATCCTCTGGTTTGATGAAACAAAAGTTAAACTGTTTGGCCATAATGACCATCATTATGTTTGGAGGGAAAAGGGTGAGGCTTGCAAGCCGAAGAACACCATCCCAACCGTGAAGCGTGGGGGTGCTTTGCTGCAGGAGGGACTGGTGCACTTCACAAAATAGATGGCATCATGAGGAAGGAAAATTATGCGGATATATTGAAGCAACATCTCAAGACATCAGCCAGGAAGTTAAAGCTTGATCGCAAATGGGTCTTCCAAATGGACAATGACCCCAAGCATACCTCCAAAGTTGTGGCAAAATTGCTTAAGGACAACAAAGTCAAGGTACTGGAGTGGCCATCACAAAACCTTGACCTCAATCCAATAGAAAATTTGCGGGCAGAACTGAAAAAGCATGTGCGAACAAGGAGGCCTACAAATCTGACTCAGTTACACCAGTTCCGTCTGGAGGAATGGAACAAAATTCCAGCAACTTACTGTGAGAAGCTTGTGGAAGGCTACCCAAAATGCTTGACCCAAGTTAAACAATTTAAAGGCAATGCTACCAAATACTACAAAGTGTATGTAAACTTCTGACCCACTGGGAAAGTGATGAAAGAAATAAAAGTTGAAATAAGTAATTCTCTCTACTATTATTCTGACATTTCTCATTCTTAAAATAAAGTAGTGATCCTTACTGACCTAAGACAGGGTATGTTTTCTAGGATTAAATGTCAGGAATTGTGAAAAACTGAGTTTAAATCTATTTGGCTAAGGTGTATATAAACTTCTGACTTCAACTGTATGCCATTTGCAGGGTTAAGTGCGGGGAGGGATGAATTCACAAGGTAATCCATGAGGAGAAATCCCTGCGGATGGTGCGGGGGTGTGGCAGGGGAATAAAGATATGCTTGGTGGGAGGATCCCTTTGGAGATGGCAAAGTTGCAAAGGGTGATGTTTTGGATATGGAGGCTTATGGGGTGGTGGGTATGGTTATTTAAAACGAGAGCTTCGCGGGCGTTAGTCCATTGTGCGTGGCCTATCAGCAGTGGCAACTGAGCTCGACAAAGGAGTGCTTCTCGCAGGTCAGAGGTGGTTACTTAAAATGAGAGCTTCACAGACGTTAGTCCATTGAGGCTTATCAGCGGTGGCAACTGAGTTTGACGAACTAAATAAAAGTACAGAAGGGATAAGTGGAGCAGCCATTGTCGGGAGTAGGCCAGTGGCGAAAGTAGAAGTGACAGGCTCTGACCCATTCAGGCTTCGGCAAAAGTGGGCTTCGGCGAGGTAAGTGGTTAGCTGGAATTTGGTTCATCTTTGAATTTTTTTGAGGAATAGAGAGCATGTTGGTAGGGTTAGTATTTTGCTCGGGGTGTCAGATATGGGAATCCTGGGAATCCTCCAGTCTCCCAGATGGACACATCTGCACCAGGTGCACCGAGATGCAGCTCCTGAGAGACCATGTTAGGGATCTGGAGCTTCGGCTCGATGACCTACTGCTTATCAGGGAAAGCAAAAAGGAGGTAGAGAGGGGCTACAGGGCGTTGGTTACCCAGAGGCTGCAGGAGTTAGGTAGGTGGGTGACTGTCAGGGAAGGGAAGGGAAGAGCTCAGTTAGTAGAGAGCACGCTGTGGTCATCCCCCTCAGTAATCTCAGCAATTTTGGATGCGTTGAGGGGGATGACCTGACAGAGGACAACCATGGTGATCGGGTCTCTGGCACTGAGCCTGGTTCCGTGGTGCAGAAGGGAAAGAGGAAGATGAGGAATGCAGTAGTCACAGGGGATTCCATAGTGAGGGGAACAGACAGGAGGTTCTATCAGCCTGATAGAGATACCCGCATGGTGTGTTGCCTGTGCAGAGTATTCTGAAGGGAGAGGGTGAAATCCAGAAGTCTTGGTGCACGTTGGTACCAATAACATAGGTAGAAGAAGGGAGGAGGTCCTGAAGAGAGAATTCAGGGAGTTGGGTAGGAAGCTGAAAAGCAGGACTTCTAGGGTAGTAATCTCAGGATTGCTGCCTGTGCCACGTGCTAGCGCGTGCAAGGATAGAATGATCAGGCATAGTAATGTGTGGCTGAGAGACTGGTGTAGGGGGCAGGGCTTCAGATTCCTGGATCATGGGGGCCTCTTCTGGGGGAGGTATGACCTGTACAAAAAGGATGGGTTACAACTGAACCCAAAGGGGTTCAATATCCTAGCAGGTAAATTTAATAGAGCTGTTAGGGAGGATTTAACCTAATTTGGTAGGGGTCTGGGAACCGGAATGATAAGGTTGAGGAAGGGGAAAACAGAAATAAATCAAAGATAGCATGCAACAGAGTTTATAAAAAGAACAGGCAGGAGATGAGGCTTAATCACAGCCAGTGGCATGAGTTACAGGGCAATAGAGGTGTGGTGCAGTTAAAACAGAAAACAAGAAATATTGGGCTTAAAGTGTTATATTTGAATGCACGCAGCATAAGGAATAAAATAGACGATCTTGAAATTCAACTATAGGTTGGGAAATATGGCGTTGTGGCCATCTCTGAAACTTGGCTAAATTATAGCTACCATTGGGAGCTGAACGTCCAAGTATATACAGTCTATCGGAAAGATAGGTTATTAGGCAGAGGGGGTGGTGTGGCTCTGTGTATAAGAAATAATATTAAATCATTTGAAAGAGATGACATAGGATTGGAAGGTATAGAGTCTCTAGGAGTTGAGTTAAGAAATGACAAGGGTAAAAGGACCCTAATGGCAGTTGTATACAGGCCTCCAAACAGCAGCCGGGATGTGGATTACAAATTACAGCAGGAGATAGAAAAGGTGTGTCAGAAAGGCAATGTCATGATAATCATTAGGGATTTTAACATGAAAGTGGATTGGGAAAACCAGGCCAGAACTGGACCTCAAGAGAGAGAATTTGTAGAATGTCTAAGGAATAGCTTTTTTGTACAGCTTGTTGTTGAGCCCACTAGGGGATCAGCTGTGCTGGATTGGGTGTTGTGCAGTGATCCAGAGGTTATAAGAGAGCTTAAGGTTAAGGAATCCTTAGGGAATAGTGAGCACAATATGATCGAGTTCACATTGAAATTTGAGAGGGAAAAAATAAAATCCAATGTGTTGGTATTTCAGTGGAATAAAGGAAATGACAATGGCTTGAGAGGGGAACTGGCCGAAGTTGACTAGAAAAGGACATTTACAGGAAGGACAGCAGAGCAGCAATGGCTGGAGTTTCTGTGAAAAATTAGGGAAGTGCAAGACAGATATATTCCAAATAAGAAGAAATTTTCAAAGGGAAGAAGGAAACTACCGTAGCTGACAAGTGAAGTCAGAGCCAAAGTAAAAGCAAAAGAAAGGACATTCAAGGAAGCCAAAGCTAGTGGGAAGATAGAGGATTGGGAAGCTTTTAAAAGCTTACAGAAGGAAACTAAGAAAGTCATTAAGAAGGAAAAGATGAATTATGAAAGGAAGCTGGCGACTAATATCAAAGAAGATACTGAAAGCATTTTAATGTATATAAAGGGTAAAAGAGAGTCAAGGGTAGATATAGGACCAATACAAAATTACGTTGGAGTTATTGTAATGAGAGATGCGGTGATGGCAGAGGAACTGACTTTGTATTTTGCATCAGTCTTCACAGTGGAAGACGTCTGCAGTATACCGGACATTCAAGGGTGTCAGGGAAGTGAAGTTTGTGCAGTGTTAATTACAACTGAGAAGGTGCTAAGGAAGCTTAATAGTCTGAAGGTGGATAAATCTCCTGGACCTGATAGAATGCACCCTTGGGTTCTGAAGGAAGTAGCTGGAGAGAGTGCAGAGGTATTAATGATGGTCTTTCAAGAATCGATAGATTCTGGCATTATACTGGATGACTGGAAAATTGCAAATGTTACTCCACTATTTAAGAAGGGTGGGAGACAGCAGAAAGGAAACTATAGACCTGTTAGCCTGTCATCAGTTGTTGGAATCGATTGTTGGGGATGAGTACCTGGAGACACATGACAGGATAGGCCAAAGCCAGCACAGTTTCCTGAAAGGAAGATCCTGCCTGACTAACCTACTGCAATTATTTGAGGAGATTACAAGCATGGTAGACAAAGGAGATGCAGTAGATTTGGTGTACTTGGATTTTCAGAAGGCCTTTGCCACACATGAAGCTGCTCAGCAAGATAAGAGCCCATGGAATTACAGGGAAGTTACTAGCATGGGAGGAGCATTGGCTGGTCAGCAGAAAACAGAGAGCGGCAATAAAGGGATCCTATTCTGGTTGGCTGCTGGTTACCAGTGGAGTTCCAGAGGGGTCGGTGTTGGGATTGCTGTTTTTTACAATGTATGTCAATGATGTGGACTATGGTACTAATGGATTTGTGGCTAAATTTGCAGATGATACAAAGATAGGTAGAGAAGTGGGTAGTGTTGAGGAAACAGAGAGCCTGCAGAGACACTTAGATAGTTTAGGGAAATGGGCAAAGAAGTGGCAAATGAAATACAATGTTGGAAAGTGTATGGTCATGCACTTTGGTGGAAGAAATAAATGAGCAGACTATTATTTAGAGGGGGAAAGAATTCAAAATGCAGAGATGCAAAGGGACTTGGGAGTCCTTATGCAAGATACCCTAAAGGTTCACCTCCAGGTTGAGTCGGTGGTGAAGAAGGCAAATGCAATGTTGGCATTCATTTCTAGAGGTATAGAATATAATAGCAGGGATGTGATGTTAAGACTCTAAAAGGCACTTGTGAGACCACACTTGGAATATTGTGTGCCGTTTTGGGCTCCTTATTTTAGAAAGGATATACTGACATTGGAGGGGGTTCATAGAAGATTGACAAGAATGATTCCAGGAATGGAAGGTTTACTGTAGGAGGAACGTCTGGCAGCTCTTGGGCTGTATTCCCTGGAGTTCAGGTGAATGGGGGGGGGGGGATCTCATTGAAACATTCTGAATGTTAAAAGGCCTAAACAGATTAGATATGGCAAAGTTACTTCCCATGGTAGGGGAGTCTAGGACAAGAGGGCACGACCAGGGCTGAAGGATGTCTATTTAGAACTGAGATGCAGAGAAATTACTTTAGTCAGAGGGTGGTAAATCTGTGGAATTTGTTGCCACGAGCTGCTGTGGAGGCCAAGTCATTGGATGTATTTGAGGCAGAGATAGATAGGTTCTTGATTAGCCAGGGCATCAAAGGGTCTGGGGTGAAGGCAGGGGAGTGGTAATGTCTGGAAGAATTGGATCAGCCCATGATTGAATGGCAGAGCAGACTCGATGGGCTGAATGGCCTACTTCTGCTCCTATATCCCGTGGCCTTATGGACAAGAAGAGGAATACTCTCACTGTTAAGACAACGGGAAGATGGCATGGGCGCAGATGTTCAGGAAATAGAGGAGATGTATGTGAGGGCACCATCAATGGCTATAAAGACGACTAGAACAAAGTAGGAAAGATGAGGCAGGAAGTTGTGTATTCGTACCAGCAATATTTCCAATGCAGCAGGGTTTAGCAGTGAGGAGGGCAGGGACACATATTGATCCCTGACACAGCAGTGCCCAACAGGAAGGAGAGCAGGGATTTACTCCAGGTTTATGACACAGCATGATGCCAATCGAAGTGAGTGCCTTTTCCTAAATACTGTGAGATAATGGGCTGAAGGACCGGGAGCATCTAGTGGACCAACACAGTGCAAGGCAGTCTGAAACGAGCCTTCCTTGTCTCCCACCATTCACCTCCAGGCTTAACCACGTATTCTGAAGTAATTTGAAAACAAATTTACAGACAGTTCAAGCAACCATCAAACTAGTTGAGATCAAAGTGAAAGGTAACCCAGTACCCTCACACTGCAGGTCACTTTGTGTTACAAATAACTAACAGAGCTGATTATATTCCAGCACAGCTGTGAACTCCACATTGAAACAGTGTGGACCTGACAGCCCCATTGATTCTAAATACAAACCAGCCATTGATTTAGAATGAATGTGCTACCTGTTGTCCATTAATGCTCTGTGTTCTTGATAATGTAACTGATGTTGGATTGCTGTCCAAGCCTTTACAGACAATGGAGACAAACAAGGGAGTGCTTAGCAGTTACTTAGTAGCAAATGACTTATTATAAAACTGAAAGGACGTTACCTAACAAAGGGATTTAGGAAAACATTCAATCTGAAATAACATTGGATCAAATATCCACTCCATGGCCACTTTATAAGGTATCCCCTGTATGTCCATGGCCTTCAGCTGCTGTAGTCCATCCCCATCTCCATCTCCATCAAAGTTCCACATGTGCATTCAGAGATGCTCTCCTGTGCAGCAGTGTTGTAACGCATAGTTATTTGAGTAATTATCACCTTCCTATCAGCTTGAACCAGTCTGGCCATTCTCCCCTGACCGCTCTCATTAGCAATGCATTTTTGCCCAAAGAACTGCCATTTGGTGGATTTTTTTTGGTTTTTGTATTATCCTCTGTAAACTCTATGTCATGTTCACTCACCCATGACTACTGTTGAGACCCAAAGCCAGACAATAGACCAAGCTGGAGTACAAAATAACCCTTTATTCAGTAAAACTACATCAGTCTCAAAACTCAACTTTTTTTTTGTTTTGATGGCAGTTGGCATCCACACTGTTGCATTACTGCCATCTTCAGGATTTATTCTCCTTCATTGTCCATTCACTTTAAAGCCGTCTTTCCAGTTCCGTTGCCCTTAAAAAACTAAACAACCATTTCCTCCCCTGATCATTCCAATAAACCTTTAATACTGTTCTCTACCAGTCCTATTTTGCGCAATTGTTGTAATATTTGTTGCCTTTCCTGTGCAAATTTCCGGCATGAAATAAGGATATGCTCTACTGTTTCAGTCTCCTGACGTAGATCGCAAAAACCTGTTGGATGCTTATTTATGATGGCCAGAGTATCATTAAGGTTGCTGTGCCCAATTCTCAGTCTACTTATAATTACTTGCTCCTTCTGCTTTACTCCTCTACTTCTTCCCATATCTACTCTGTTCTGAATTGAATGTAAATGTCTTCCTTTTATTGCTCTATCCCAATGCTGCTGCCACTGTTGATTTATCCTTCTCCACACTATGCTCTTCCCCTCTGATTTTGATAGTCTAATATTGACCTCTACAGATCCTTTTTTGACTGCTGCTTTTGCCAGCCTATCTACTGTCTCATTTCCCATAATACCCAAATGTGCTGGAACCCACATGAATGCGATATTTTTGCCTTGTCTAGCCAGTCTTGATATTTGCAAACAGGATCTCATAAAGCAGATCCTGGTGACCTCTAGCTGTACCTGCCTTAATGCTTGCACGGGCTGATACAGAATCGCTACGTATCATAATATTACTACAATCAACCTGCTCACTCCATTCTAGTGCTAACAATATGGCAAACATTTCAACTGCATATACACTCAAGCAATCAGGTGTTCTCTTGCTAATTTCCACTTGGTAACTTGGTACAACAATTGCAGACCCTGTTGCACCTGTTTCTGGATCCTTTAATCCATCTGTAAAAATCTGTATGCCTTTATATTTACATTCCCTATAACTATGATATTCACTGAGTATATCAGCCGTCTTATTACTGTGCTTAATCTTAAACAATTCCAAACCTACAGAGGGATCATCTAATACCCAGAAAGGTCTAACAGGCCACACCACACTTGGACAAAACTCTTTATCGGATACACCCATATCTTTTGCTGTTTGCTCTCCTGTCCAGCCAAAACTTTCTTTTTGTGTCCTCTCCTTCTCCCAACATGTCTGCAACACTCTTTTTGTAGGATGGCTATCACAATGCCCCCTTAAATTAATCCAGTAATTGGCCTCCAGCTGCTTATGCCACAGCCCCAATGGCATTTCATTTGCTTCAACTTGGAGTGCACACACTGGGGAAGTTCTAACCACTCCCAGGCACACCCTTAGAGCCCGAGCTTGCACGATA
The DNA here is from genome assembly GCF_030028105.1 of Mobula birostris. Lineage (NCBI taxonomy): Eukaryota > Metazoa > Chordata > Chondrichthyes > Myliobatiformes > Myliobatidae > Mobula > Mobula birostris. The sequence goes on along the minus strand of NC_092370.1, from coordinate 235,663,102 downwards.
TCCAGTTCTGCCAGCACAGTTTTGCTGCTGACCCGTATACAATACTTCCATAGTCTACTCTTGATCTTATTAACGCTACATAAATATACTTCAGCGATGAAAATCAGCACACCTTTCCAATCCAGCAAGACACCTCATGACATTTATCACATTTTTACATTTAGTAACTACATATCTAACATGTTAATCTCAAGTCAAAGTGCACTCCCAAAAACCGAAAACTTTCAACTCACTCCAGGTTACTTCCATACAAATTCAAATTAAGTCCCCTGAAACTGTTCCTTGTAAAGAACATGGTTTTTGTCTTCTCTACTGAAAATTTAACACCCCACTTTGTCCTCCACTCTTCAACTTGATTAATTCCATCTTGCATTTTCATAACTATATGTTCAATATTTCTCCCTCTTTTCCACAAAGCCCCATTATCTGCAAACAATGACCTCCCCACTTCCGTTGGAATATTTACAAATATATCATTTATCAAAATGGAGAATAAAGTTGGACTCACTACACTCCCCTGAGGCATCCCGTTTTCTACAACATACTGGCTTGATAGCTCTGATCCTATCTTCATCTGAATAGTTCTCCCATTTAAAAAGTCCTTAACCCAATTGAGCATCACCCCCCCCCCAATTCCCATTAAATGTAGCTTGATTAGGAGCCCCTCTTTCCATAACATATCATAAGCTTTCCCAACATCAAAAAAAAACTGCAACCACTGTCTCCTTATTTACTTGAACCTTTCTTATTTCATCCTCTAGACACGACACTGGATCCATAGTAATCCTTCCTTTCCTAAACCTGCTTTGATACGTAGCCACCATACCTCTACTTTCCAAGAAGTACACTAACCTCTCATTTATCATATGTTCCATAAGTTTACATACATGTGACATCAAGGCAATTGGCCTGTAGTTTTCTGGCCTGCTGGCATCTTCCCCAGGTTTCCTTATTGGAATAATTATTGCCTCTTTCCAGCTCCCTGGTATTCTCTCTTCATCCCAGACTTTGTTATACAGAAGCAGTCAAAACTCAACTCAAACTCACCCTCCCAGCACAACTAGGTGGATTACCCCAGAACAATTGAGTCCTTGACTGGGACAATGACCAATCAGTGAACATCAGCCCAGGATTGGTTTCAGCTGATCACTAGGTGCTGATTCTTTCGAGCACTGTAACACTCCGGAGACTGATGTGCATGAAAATCCCAGGAGATCAGCAGTTCCTGCGATTCTCAAACCTCCCCATCTGGCATCAACTATCATTCCATGGCTAAAGTCACTTAGTTGACATTTCTTCCCAATGAGGTCTGAACAACAACTGAACCTCTTGACATTATCCGCACGCATTGAGTGCTGCCACATGACTGGCTGATTGGATATTTGCATTAGTGAGCAGGTGAAGCTAACAAAGTAGCCACTGAGGGTATAGCAGTTATCCTAGAGCACCAGTTGGGGTTCTATTCCAGCCGCTGTCTGTAAGGAGTTTGTACATTCTTCCTGGGACCGTGTGTGTTTTCTCTGGGTGCCCTGGTTTCCTCCCATGTTCTGAGGATGTATGATTCGGGTTAGTAAGTTCTGGGCATGCTATGTTGGTGTTGGAAGCATAGCGACCCTTGCAGTTTGCTCCGAGCACAATCCTTGCTGATTTGGTTTAACACAGAATGACATATTTCACTATGTGTTTCAATAAGTCGACTACATGTGACAAGTAAAGCTAATCTCCATCTTAACTTTGCTGATGGTGCAGAGATCTATCACCAATCTGATATCTGATTTCATAACAAATTCCGCTCTAACATATGAAATCCCAACTTTGAAATGTGTTGAGAAACATTACATTGTGTGTTTCCATCTGCTGGATCACTGGATGCCACAGGAGATCCTTTCTCCCCGTGGCTATAAGACACTACAACTCCTCCTCCTTAAGTATATAAGTATATGGGTTCATTCCACATCTGTATTTTCCACTATTACTTTTTAATGCACATTCTTTATCCTTTTTGATTACAATGTTTACACTTTGTGTTTGAAAGTATCTATTTCTGACTGAGCAACCTTGCAACAATAATTTCCCTTGGGATAAAGAAAGTTTTATCCGATCTTATCTTACCTTGTGTATATATGACCCAGGATGACAGGATGTTGATTGGACAAACTGCAGCCAGATGGACAGTGACTGTGATGCAAAGGCACCTACCAGTTCAGGTTCCTGCTTAGTAATGTGGGTAGTAACGATGAGTCTGAGTGCCGAAGGTGTCATATAGCATCAATTTTTACAAACATCAGTGGAAGGAGAGGCAATGGAAAGGTGAACTGCAGCTGCCTCTCCTCTCTGGATAGGTCTCTGGATAAGTGCTATGGAACTGCACTTCGGGAGCCGAGCGAAACATGCAGTGCTTCAATACAGGGCACTTAACGCTGGTAACTGAAGATGAATCTCTAGGCTGTTTATTGTTTGCTTGTTTATTTAGAGAAACAGTGTGGTAACATTTGCCAGCCAGTGGTGAAGTAGACTAGTTCAAGACGAGGTGAGTGCACCTGGGTTCAGATCAGGCCGGCTCTTTACACACTTTCCATCTGTGCTGGCTTGAGCTTCGAACTAGCAACTCGGTCTCATAAAAATCAGACAAACCGCTAAAGAAACAGCAAGGTTGCCACCCGATGTGCTGCAAGACGCAGAGAGGATTAATAATGGCAACAGGCCCATCCAGCCCAGTGAGACCGTGCCTCCCAATTACACCCATGTAACCAATTGACCTATCGAACCCAGGAACAAGTGGGAATTCTACCACTGAATCATCAATCTCAGAGAATTATAAACACATTCATTATGTTTACAGTTTCCATAGCTTCCCGGTGTGTATTTGCTGCCATAGAATAGCTACACTTCAAAAGTACACCACTGGTGAAATCATCAGAAATTATGAAAAATAAATTCAATTCAACTCTCTGCCAGATACCTGTTATCCCAATTAAATGACATTTCATTATCGCAATTAAATTACTTTTCATCTCCAAACAGTGAGTGCTGCAATTAAAAACATGAACAGGAAAGTTTTAGGGTAAAATGGGCCAAATGCAGGCAAGTGGGACTACTTTGGATTGGAATCTTGCTCAGCATGGATCAGTTAAGTCAGAGCACCACTGCACAGAAACAGGCCCTTCAGCCCATCTAGTTCATAGCAAACCGTTATTCTGCCGAGTCCCATTGCCCCGCACGTGGATCCCCATTCAATCCATGTACTTAACCAAACTTCTCTTAAATGTTGCATTCAAACCTGCATCCAGCACTTCCACCGGCTGTTTATCCACACTCTCATCTAAATGAAGAAGATCCCCCTCAGGTTCCCCTTAAATATTTCACTGTTCACCTTTATCTCATCATCTCTGATTGTAGTCCCACCCAACCTCAGTGGAAAAATTCCTGTATGCATTGACCCCATCTATACCCCTCATAACTTTGTATACCTCTGTCAAATCTCCCTGCATGCTCATACATTCCCAGGAATAAAGCCTTAATCTATTCAATCTTTCCCTATAACTCAGTTCCTCACGTTCCAACAACTTCCTTGTAACCTTTTCTGAACTTTTTCAAGCTTATTGATATCTTTCCTGTGGGTAGGTGACCAGAACTGTTGAAAAGTCTGTTTCCATGTTGTGTGACTCTATGATTTTCAAAGTAAGTTGTTTTTTATAAATAAATGTGGACAGAAGCTACATCTCCTACATTGTGATTTAACCTAACCCCTTCTTAGCTTCTGGGTAACTTAGACATCAGAACTCTTTAAAATGTGGTTGAATATTTACATAGGCTGAAGGGCTATGCCTCTGCTGTTGTGCTCCATGGCTTTGACTGAAGGCAAAAACAAAAAATGATCGGAATATAATACGCAAATTGAAAATGTTGAAAATGCTCAGCTCAGGCAGCATCTGTGGAGAGGGAAAGCATAAACAATTTAACCAATTTCCCCCGGGATCAATAAAGTATGACTATGACTATGCCAATGACACCTTATCCCTCTGTACATTCTTGAGACATATCAGTTGTAATGTAGAACGCAGAGCTTAGGAGGCATAATAACACCTAATGACCACTCCTTTGCTTGCATCTTTGGAAACAGCTCTATTTCCATCTTTAATATCTCTATTTTTCTCTTTCAGGGTTCTTTTGAAGACCCTGACCTGGAGTTATGTGCTGACTATGGTTCATTACAGGAATGGGACCCGCTCTCGGGGTTTCACAACTGGCCGTTGTTCAGCACGCCAAGGGCTCGGCCTAAGAGCTCCGCTCGCCTTCGGAGGACCGAGTTTTTGTGGCTCTGCAGACGGGGGGATCGGAGGTCGGTGTCCAAGCAGAAGACCGGTGTGTCGTGGGAGATGGAAGATCTAAGGCTGTGTGCCCAGAGACCCGAGATCTTTGGACACAGAGCTCGGAAAAAGTGACACAATGGGCTTTTAACATCATAAACCAGCGAGTTGTTTGTTATGTCTCCCCTCTCGCTGTGAAAAGGAGACAACTCTTTCTCCCTTATTAGGGAGAGAGAGAGAGCCTGTGGTATGTCGAATGCCAGGTGAACAAGTAGTCTTTGGAGTACTGCAAGTCTGTGTCTTTGCTGTTGCTTTGCTCACGCTTGAGTGCTCGGTGGCAGGTGCTGATGCCGGTGGGGGGGAGGGGGTATTTTTGTTTGCTACCGCTTACGTGCGGAGGGAGGGGAGCTGGTGGGGGTGGGCAGACTTTGGTGTTCTAACATTTAACTGCCATTTATTCTTTGGGGGCACTCCTCTGTTTTCGGGGATGGTTGTGAAGAAAAAGCATTTCAGGATGTATATTGTATACAATTCTCTGACATTAAATTGTACCTTTGAAACCTGTGATTAACAACCCTTTACCACCCTCTCTCAACAAGCAACACCACTGCTTAGCAAAGTCATTCAACCTGCCATGGAGACATCTCCACTGAACATTGTGAAATCAGATTTACAGACTGCAGGATTTCATTACAAAATTTTCTCTATAGCCGGACAGAAAAAGATGAGAGTTAAACGACGGGGATAAAATTCCTCCTCAAATGAATGTAGAGAGGAGATGAGAAACAATAGTGGGTGCTAGACTTACTAACAGACCAGGTAAGGAAGCCAGACCTCTTTTGTAGAAAGACTTCAGATTTCAGTGAATCATATACACTACTGTGCAAAAGTCTTAGGCACATAGATATAGCTAGGGTGTCGAAGACCTTTGCACAGTACTGTAGTAATTTTATGTATTGCACTGTACAGGGGGCACAAAAAAAAATCATGATATATGTGAGTGATGATCAGCCTGATTCTGATATGGGTCTCTGTTGTGGACTGAGAGTGGGGAGGGAGCAGGCAAAGGGGAATCATGGTTGGGAAAAGGGAAAGGGAGAGGGGAGGGAGCGGGAAGCACTAGAGAGACATTCTGTAACAATCAGTAAACCAATTATTTGGAATCAAGTGACCTTGCCTGGTGTCTCAGGGCTGGGTGAGTCTTCACCCGCACCATCCCTCTCCGCCCGGACACTCCTTCTCTGCCACCTGAAACATGCCCCCCAACATAGCACTCCATCCTAGCCACTCCCAACTTGCTTTATTTCTGCCAGATTTACTAACTCTCTCTCTCTGCTCCACGTTGACAAGTACAGTACTGACCAAAGGTCTCAGGCACCCTACCTATATGTACATTATGTGTCTGAGAAATTTGCACAGTACTGTGTGTTCTACAATCTTGGGAGTTGAATGGTCGCCCTAACATTTTTCATTCCTGATTTATTTAACTACTTGGTCAAAGTTCCCCACTTGTGAGGTTTGAACTTGTGTGTCCAAATCAATAGCACCAGCCTCTGGTTCCAAGTCTGGTAATATAACAACATATCACAAATGTCTGTTGCCTTCTTGCTTTTCTCAGCAGCTGTTTCTCTGGTCTATTATTTCTGCGTATACTCTGTGCATGATGTCATTGCAAAGGTAGGTGGGTGACAAGCCATGCCGTTAAAATTAGTAGCTGTAGCAAATGGAGCTCCTTCAATTTCCTCAGTGGTCCTAATGAGAACTGCCTCTCATTGGCACACACTCACATCAGAACAAATGGAACAAGAGTAGCAGGAGGGCAGATCACGCTTGGAGACCACTTCATCATTCATCAAGATCATGTCTGACCCTTTACCTCAATACCATTTCCCTGCAAAGTTCCCTTCTCTCCTGGATCCCTTAAAATCCAGATGCCTATTGATTTCTGTTTTGAAATCAATCACTAAATCTCAACAGCTTTCCAGGGTAGAAAATCCCAACTTCCAGCTCCCACTGCATGAAGAAATTTCTCTTCATTTCTGTGCTAAATGGACTGCAACAAAAATGTTTTAAAATTCGTTCCTTGTTCATTTCTGATTCAGTCGCAAGAGGTGTTCGCCATCAAAGGAGGCACTGTTAAAGGTTACATGAAATGACTTTATATGAAGAATAAAACACCAGGAAGAAAGAAAATGGTTAGTGAAATGAACGAGGGATGACTTGATAGAGGTGTACAAGATGATAAGAGGCATAGATCAAGTGGATAGTTAAAGACTTTTTCCCAGGGAAGAAATGACTAACACGAGGATGCATAATTTTAAGATGATTGGAGGAAAGTACAGGGGGGATGTTAGAGCGATGAATGCATGTAGTGCCCTGCTGGGGTGGTGGCAGAAGCAGATAAAGGACATTTAAGAGATTCTTAGACATATGGAGAATTATGGAAGTGTTTAATTGATCTTCGAGTAGGTTAAAAGGTCGGCACAACATTGTGGGTCAAAAAGCTTGTACTGTAATGTTCTATGATCTAAGATAGTGAATGAGACAAAATTAAACCCAGATTCAGATTTTCTTCCGATTCAGTCTCAGATCTATTTGTCACATGCATATCAAAATATACAGTGAACGGTGCCATTTGCATTAACAGCCAGTATAACCAAGGGCGTGCTGGGAGCAGACTACAAATGGCGTCATGCATGCCAGCGCCACTGTTGCATGCCCACAGTGAACTGCAGAACAACACAAACAGCTAAACAAGCCCTCTTCCCATCCATCCCAAACCCCCACCCCACCCACTCACAAACACAGTCAGACCTCCAACCCCAGGGCAGATTGTGGACCTATCAACAAATTACTATGCTATGCCACATCATGTCGAGGGGAACTGCAAGTATCCAAAAGCTTTTCCAGTCTCTCTCTCTCTCTCTCTCTCTCTCTCTCTCTCTCTCTCTCTCTCTCTCTCCTCTCCCTCTCTCCCTCTCTCCCTCTCTCCCTCTCTCCCTCTCTCCCTCTCTCCCTCTCTCCCTCTCTCCCTCTCTCTCCCTCTCTTCCTCTCTCTCCCTCTCTTCCTCTCTCTCCCTCTCTCCCTCCCTCCCTCCCTCCCCCTAGTTCCTGTTCTGGTCTCCATCTCCAACTCTTAGTACTATTTGACACCCAGCCTAAGAGAAGGTTCCACTTGCACAAACAAATTTCCCCTTTCTAAGCCATTCAAACCTTTTTCAAAACTCTAAGCTAAGTTTTACCCCAGTACTTTTCTGTCCTTTAGTGGTTCCAGCCTGTACCTTGGGCATCCCGGTAGAGTAGTGGTTAGCATGACGCTGTTACAGCTCTGGGCATTGGAGCTTGGCGTTCAATCCCAGTGTCCTCTGTAAGGAGCCTCTGTACGTCTGATCTGTGGAATGGGTTGGTTTTCTTCAGTTGTTCCAGTTTCCTCACACAATCTAAAGACATACCAGGTAGATTAACTGGTCATTGTAAATTGTCCCAGGGTTAGATAAGGGTTAACTCGGGGATTGCTGGAAGGTGCGGCTCGAAGGGAAGGAAGGGTCTGTTCCATGCTGTATCTCTAAGTAAATAAAAACAAATCTCTTGTGACCTTCAGCCGAGGCACATAACTTGGAAACAGAGACAACAGGTCTGTAAGGAGGAACACATTCTTCACCAGTATCTAATCTCAAGGATGTGTGTTTATATACATATCTGGGTTATTATCACATTCCAAGCTGACACATTTGTCTTACAAACTCCCATTTTGCATTACATAGTTTAACATACAACAAGAAGGAACCAAGTTTAACTCTTTCCATGCATAGATTACCCTTTAGTCTGAGCCTGTATCCCTGTCTCTGTATTGCTTAGAGAGGGGAAACATCCTTTCTGCATCCGCCTCTTCAAGCCCTGTAAGAATTCTGTAAGTTTCAATATGATCACCTCTCCATTTTACACTGTGGAGAATAAGGACCTGATTCACTCCTGGTACCTTAGAGACTTGTGTAACACTTGAACACATATACAGAAGCGCTGTCACAGGAAAGCAACATCCACCATCTGCTGGTAAACATGAGATAAAAAGCCCTTAAAAATGAGTCCATTGGTTGTAGGAATATTTCAATGATGGGTCAAGTGAAGTTATCCCTTTTGGTTCAGGAGCCTAATGGTTGAGGGGTAATAACATCCTGATCCTGGTGTTGTGAGTCCTGAGGGTCCTGACCTTCTTTCTGCAAACAACGACAGCAAAACAAGCCACTTTCCCATCCCTCCCACCCACTTATCCAACCACACACAGACAGGCCACCACCAGGCCTCAAATACTTGACACAGATTCTCAGACTCAGTATTGGACCCACAACTTCAGACTTCACTCCGGGACTTGCTGATCAACAGGTTTGACCTTTTGGGCTCGCACAGACCCCTGACTCTAGTGACGCGGACTCTCTTGAATCCTTCATGCCTTCGTGTCCCCTTCAACCTCTATCTTTGGTCCATGACCTTCAGGTTTCTACCTCCAGACTCACCCTCGCTTTGACCATCAACTTTGTCCTCGCCAAGTTTGAGCTCAGATACTTGACTCACATGGACCTTGACTTCCAGACTCACATGGACCCCCAACCTCAGTGTTCCTGCAGCGGGTCGTGGTGGGTGCCACTAACCCTAATGACTCACTCTCGTAACCAGGAATTACTGCTCCATACAGACCCCTGACCCAGGACTGGTCTCTGACCTGGATCAAAGAACTGCTTCCTTGAAAGGGGTGGGTGTGAAAGGAAGAGAGATTGAGTAAGATTGCCATGTATCCGTTGGAGTTCGGAATAATGAGTGGTAACTTTATTGAACCTTTGAATATTTTGAAAAGGATCTACAGGGTAGATGTGGGGAGCTGTATCCTCAAGTGAAAGGCTCATGGAGGGATACGTATGGTGTATTCATTGTAGTTTTATGTCACTCTTTGTACAATGGTAAATGTTTTACATTAGCAGTAAAATACTTGGAATTATCCTGTAATTGAAAGCATTATTTAATTCCAAGCATTCCTTCAGTCCTAGATAAACTCTGTGTGTTAGGTTGCAAAATTAAACCCAAGACTCACCATTATGAATATTTACATACCAAAAATTCAGTGGTAGCTAACTTGGACGAAGTCTCCAAACATTGACCTACAACAAAACCCCATGACGGTATAACCCTAAAATGCTGGCAATCTTTAGGCCAGCTATCATCTGTGGAGAGAAGAATGAAAGAGAAAATTATAAAATAGAATGTATCATTTTATCCTGATGGCATTTCAACTGTCACTTATTATTCATCTGAATTATTCACTTGGCTTTTCACTGACCATCTGAGCATTTCTGCCAGTTGCGGAGCTGACTTGATGGGCTGAATGGACTAATTCTGCTCCTATGTCTTATGATCTTATGGTCTTAATATTTTTATTTTTGATTTATTGCATCTGCTCTATTATATACATGTAGGTTCTGAATATGATAAGAAATAAAAACTCATAAATGTCCTGACCAAATACATCAGAAACTTGCGACTCCTTTGTGTTGGGTTCATGCACGTAGCTATAGAAACAGGGTTGACATTTGTATTATATACAGCTATGTTGCAACAGCCAATAGCTGGAATCCTAGAAATATGCACCGCCAATCAGCCCATCATGTCTATGTCAGCCAAGTTAGTTCAACTTCCACCACCTGATCTATAAGATTTGTAAATCATGGTTTTCAAGTTCTCAAGTCAGCATCTCCATTCCACTTCATTTCAGCCTGGACTTGGGCCACTGGCAACACTCCCACTAATTATTATCATTTTTTTAAAAAAGCTGCGCATACCGACCATTGCTCTGAGCGGGAAATTTTGACATGGCCTGAAAACTGTGTGGGTCATTAAAAGTTTAAATGTTAAGAAAATTCCAGCTGCGCGGCAACAAAGGCAATGTGCATGGGAGCATGTTAGTTATTGTGCGGCCGTACACCTGTGCGACCGAGAGGGAACAGTGATGACTGGTCCAACTCAGAATCATGTTTAATGTCATGGACATATGTCATGAAATTTGTTGTTTTGTGGCAGCACTATATTGTGATATATAATAATTTTAAAAATTAGAATAAGAAATATATGCTTAAAAATAAATTAAATAAGTAGTACAAAAATAGAGTAAAAAAGAAAAATATAGTGAAGTAGTTTACGTGGGCTCATTATCCGTCATAAATCTGAAAGAAGCTGTTCCTACATGGCTGAGTGTGTGTCTTCAGGCTCTTGTACCTCCTCCTTGTTGGTAGCAATGAGAATATCCTGGGTGATGGGGGTCCTTAATGATGGACGCCGCTTTATTGAGGCATTGCCTTTTGAAAATGTCCTTGATGGTGGGGATCCTATTGCCCATGATGGAGCTGGCTGAATTTGCAACTTTCTGCAGCCTTTTCTGATCCTGTGTAGTAGCTTCCCACGCCCCTCCCCCCCATACCAGACGGTGATGCAGCCAGTTAGAATACTCTCCAAAGTACATCAGTTGAAATTTGTGACAGTCTTTGTGACTAACCGTGTCTCTTCAAACTCTAATGAAATATAGCCACTGGTATTCCTTCTTTGTGATTGCATTCAGAATAGACTTTCAGAGATGTTGACACACAGGAACTTGAAACTTCTGACACTTTCCAGTGCTGATGCCTTGATGAGGACAGGTGTGTGTTCTCTCGACTTCCCCTTCCTGAATTCCGCAATCAATTCCTTGTTCTTGCTGATGTTGAGTGTAAAGGCTGATTTATACTTGTGCATACGGGTTATGCCGTAGACTGCGCCGTAGGCCTGATTTATACTTTTGCGTAGCCCTACACCATAGCGAGCACGCGCAGTTGTGTCTGCGTCGCTCTGCTATTCACCTCCAAAACGCTAGTTGGCGGTGGGGTTTCTATGCCACTGTGTTGAGTTTCTCCATGAGAGACATGGACGAGGAAATGCATTTCAAATATTTTCGGATGTCAGCAGGTGGATTTGACGATTTGGTTCATCATCCCCAACCATTAATTTCACATCAGTGTACAGACATGGCGGAGAAAAGCAACACGAAATGCGTAGGAGGAAATGCGATGCTACCAAGCGGACCAATCACAGTTGTTGCAGTCTGCTTGATGGACAGCTGGTATTCAGCACAGAAGAAGAAGAAGAAGGAGGAGCTGGTTATCCCCAGAAATGAACGCTTCTGCAGTTCAGTCATTGGTATGAAAGTTTATCTCTGAATGTATATCCAGAGATGTTGCCTCAACCCACTGAGTATTTCTATCATGGTCCGCTAGAAATAACATACAGATGATTCATCATAAACTTCCTGGAGAGATCTCCTGAAATCTCATCACCACTGGATTACTTTGTAGTTGATTCCAATCATTGCATGTGATATCCAGAAACTGCTGCAATGCACACAAAATGCTGGAGGAACTCAGCAGGCCAGGCAACATCTATGGAAATGAATAAACAGTCTGCTGACAGCACTGGGTATAGACCTGCACTCCAGAACTAGTTGCCAATCTATTGAAGATGTTCCATTACATCTACAATGCAGACATCTACCCAACTACATGGAGAATTGCCCATATTGGTCCTTTTCACAACTCGCAGGATAAATCCAATCTAGTTAATTGCTGATGTATGAGGATAGAGTGATTGGGTAGCAAAGTGATGGAAGCAGTCAACAGAGGGCCAGAGTGGGTTGACGTGGCAAAATTCTTCCACGGTCTACAAGGCCCAAGTTGGGTTCCTCTCCAATTGCCTGGAATATGTGTAACTCCAACAATTCCCAGGAAGCTTAAAACCATCAAAGACAAAGCAACCCATTTGATTGAAACTCCAGTCACCATCCTAAAGATTCAGTTGCTCAATCACTAGTGCAGGGCACGTGCACCATCTACAAAATGCACTTTGCAGACTAACCGAGGTTCTTCTAACAGCAAGTCCCTGACCAATGGCCTCTACAGGCAAGAAAGACAAGGACAACAGGTACATGGGGCACACCATTCCCAGTGAGAGCCTCTCCAAGTTGCACACCATCCAAACTCAGAAATGTACCGCTACTCCTCATTATCAATGAGTCTAAATCCAAGATATTCCCATACAAAGATAGAAGAAAGCACCATCACCACAGGAACAGCAGCAGTTCAATAGCATAGGCTGTCTCAGTAGAGTAACGGCTGGCATAATGCTCTACAGCGTCAGCTATCGGTGTTAAATTTCCACTGGTTTCTGTAATAAGTTTGGGTGTTCTCCCCATAACCACATGGGTTTCCTTTAGGGTGCCGGAATTTTCTCCCACATTCCAAAAACGTGTGGGCTAGTAAGGTATGTGCATGCTATATTGGTTCCAGAAGCATGGCTACACCTGCTCTGAGCATATCCTCGAATTGTCTTGGCCACTGGCGCAAACGATGCATTTCACTGTGTTTTGATGCTTAGATGTACATGTGAAATATAAAGCTACTAAAAAAACTAATCTTCAAAAACATGATTTATAAACATCTGTAACATGCTGTAAGGTTTCACTGCTAATTTAATGCCCTGTCTGTAATGTTTCACTGCTAATGCAATGGTTTCTCTGTAGCAGAAATGTTTGGGTTATGACTCGAGATAATGGGGTTTTGGAATGTGGGGACTACCCAATGAGAGAAATATTGTTCTTTCTTGTGAGACTGGATTTTTGCGGTCTTTTGCCGGGGAGAGATGAGGAGTGAAGGCGTGAATCGAGAGTGTTGGTAGACCGCCAGATGGAGTGGGCTTGGAGCGAGGGTCCAAAGGTCAGCGATGATCGAAGGAGGTCGATGGTGGAAGACGGGCTTAGCAGTGAGCTCCAACATTTGTATGTTAGACTGTTTCATGAGAATGGGCCCTTTTTCTTTTTGTTTTCTTTACTAACCATATAGTCAAATTAAGAATTATAAAGCTCAATCATTTAATTGCATATTGTGTACTGTTTGTTATTTCGTGGTACTGATTTTTAACAGGGGACACATCGCGCAGCATCCACCCAAACGAGATTTCCTAAGTTTGGCCGGGCCGGGGGCTATCACCCCCTATATTAAGCTGCTAGCTGAAGCGAGAGTTACACATCTTTTCTAATGCCTTTACTTTCTGAGAGAGTTAAAGAGAGTTGCATTAAGCTCATCAATGCTCACAACCTTCTACAGCTGCACCGTGGAGAGCATCCTAATCCTAACGTGCTGCATCACTGCATGCGACAGAAAATGAACTGCGGCAGACAGGAAGGCTCTACAACGGGTAGTCAAAAGTGCCCAGTGCATCACTGACACCAGTCTACATACCATCAAGGACATATATACAGAAAGGTGATGGAAAAAGGCCAGCAATATCATGAACAATCTCACTCAACCCTGCTTATAGATTGCTTGCCCCATTCCCTTCAAGGAGGAGGCTACATTGCGTCTATGTCAGGGCCACCAGACTCAAAAGCAGATACTTCCCTTAAGCAATAAGGATGATCAATATGTCCACCCACTTCCCCACCATCTCTACTTTATCATTTTCTGTCAGTCACCCTTATGTACAAGGGTCACAATAAATGTACAGTTGTGTTTTTTTTAAATATTGTGTTTTTAATCTTTTTGAGTTTTTTTTAAGGCTGCATCAGGTTTGGAGTAACAATTATTTTGTTCTCCTTTACACTCGTGTACTGGAAATGACATCAAACAATCTTGAAACCTTCTCAATGCTGTTAAGGATGCACAATAAATGGAGGTCGAGCCAGTGATGCCAAATCCTGAATATGAATACCAAAGAAAAAAAAAACTACCTTCAGAAACTAAGACGCAAATGGGACTTCAGATACTGGAAACCTAGATCAACACACACAAAATACTGGAAGAACTCAGCCGGTCAGGCAGTATCTGCGAAGGGAGATAAGCAATGGAAATGTCAGACCAAGACCTTTATTCAGGACTTGGAACAAAGAGTGTAAAACCCAGAATTGAAGAGGAGTGAGGGGAAGAAGAGCAGGAGCTGGGAGGTAAATAGTTGAGTCCAGATGAGAGGGGGAAGGCAGAAGTGGGAAAAAAGGGAATAATGTGAGAGGCTTAGAGGGGATAGGTGGGAAGGACAAATGGCTGAAAAAGAGGGAATCTGATAGAAGAGAAGAGTAGACTATGGAATGAAGGGAAGAAGGCAGGAAGGTGAAGGTGATGGGCAGGTCAGGTAGTTGGTTGAGAAGAAGAGAAAGGGTTAACAGGGTCACAGGGATAAGGGAAAAAAGAGAGGAGTAGTTATTGAAATTTAGTTAAAAATGTTAATGGTGTTGGAGGCTATCAAGACAGAATATGAGGTGTTTCTTCTCCAATCTGTACCTGGCTTCAATGTGGCAGTGGAGGAAACTGTGGACAGACATGTCAGTGTGAGAATGGAAAGAGAAATTAAAATAATACATGCAGGTTCTGATGAAGGGTCTCAGCCCAAACCGTCGACTGTTTACTCTTTTCCATAGATGCTTCCTGTCCTGCTGAGTTTCTCTAGCATTTTGTGTGTATTGCTTTGATTTCCAGCATTTTCTCTTGTTGGTGAAATTAAAATGGTAGGCTGCCAGGAGATATTTGTTGTTGTGGTGGATGTATTCGGCAATACGAATTCCCCTCTCCTCGCACATGCATTTCCTCCATTTCCATCATGTTTGGTCCCCCTGCCCCCCTCCCCTAACCCAGCTCCATTGCCCAACTTTCCAGGTAGAACAGAGGTAGAGTCCCCTGTCCTCATCTTTCACCCGACTAGTTCCCACATCCAACACATCGTCATCTGGCATTTTTGCCATGTCTAGCACAATCCCACCACCAGTCTTGTCTTCCTCCGTCCTGCTCCTCTTTCTGCTTTCAGCAGATACCACTCTTTTTGTGACTCCCTGGTCCTCTCAACCCTCCACATCTCCAGCACTTCACCTAAACAGTGTTTCCAGGAGAGCCAGGGGATCACCTCCACCTCTTCCAAAGTGGCCTCCTCTACACTGGGGAATCTAGGTGTAGACCAAGAGACCATCTTGCAAAGCACCTGTTCTCCGTCTACTCAGGCCATAGAGTAATTGAGTACTACAGCACAGAACCATCTGGTCTGTGCTGAACTATTACTGTGCCTAGTTCTATCAACTTTCACCTGGACCAGAGCTCTCCGTACCCCTCCTGTCCATGTACTTATCCAAACTTCTCTTAAAAATTTGAAATCAAATCCGCATCCACTACTTCCACTGGTAGCTCATTCCACACTCTCACCACCCACAATGAAGCTCCCCCTCAGGTTCCCATTAAATATTTCACCTTAACCCCTGAACCCATGACCTCTTGTTCTAGTGTCACCCAAACGCAGTGAAAAAGTCCTGCTTGCATTTACCCTCCCCTTTTCCTTTATAATTTTGTACATATTTGTGATCTTGATTTTTCAGTTGCATGTCAGTTTAACCCTCCTTCCCACTCTGACACTGACCTCACTGTCCCCTGCCTTCTCCATTGGCAGCTTCCAATCCAATCGTATGAACACGGAATGTTCCAACTTTAGGTAAACCACACCCCCAGTGATTTCCTCCCTCACACGGTCACCTCCCACCTAGTTTTCTTCCTCCTTTGTTCACCTTTCCCATCTCCTCCCTCATCTGGCTTCATCTGCCCATCATTCCCTCCCCATCAGCTTCCACGCATCATTTATTGATCTCTGTCAAAGGCCCCATCCCTCACCTTGTTCCATTTTACTCACCATCCTTTTCCACTGGGTTCCACCTGCCCAGCCTTGACCCGTTCCTCATACAGCCGTACACTGCAATGGTTCTTCCTCCATTTCTGCTCTGATGCAGGGTCATGAACTGAAACAGTGCTTTACACCTTTTGCCTTCACAGAGACTGTTTGACACAGAGTTCTTTCAGTGTTCTGTTTTTCTTTTGTTCCACAATCCAGCATCTGAGTCTCAAAGGTTTATAGGTTCTTGATTAATCAGGACATTAAATATTATCGGGAAAAGGCAGGAGAATGGGGTTGATAGGGATAATAATAAATCATCCATGATAGAATGCCACAGCAGACTCAATGGACTGAATGACTGAATGGCTTAATTCTGCTCCAATGTTTTATGGTGTGTGTCTTCAAAGAAATTATACTGTTTTACTTCAGGCTTTCACTGTCTGCAGCACACCATTGCATTAGTCTTGATAAAGGTAAACTGATAAACCTTTTGCATCATCTTACAGATCTCACTGCATGACTTGAAGGGAGTTTTTAAAAAAAAAAGCAGCATAAGGCCCTGGACCACACTTATTCCTCAAAAAAGCAAATCTGCTCAGGTAATCTATTAATTAATTTCTGCCGTTTCTGGAGCCTTGCTGTGGGTAATTTGGCTGATGAGTTTTTTTCCCCCCAAGTTATACTAGTGTCAGTGCTTCCAAAGTTAATTAAATTGTTGCTGTCTTGTGGCGTTCTGATGACATGACAGGTGCATTATTAGTACAAGTCTTTCTTACTGCATTTAAATGTCAGGCTGATATCATGCAGGAAAGGAGGAACAGTGACTATTCCAATCTGTAGTCAGGAACACTTACATAATCCCGGAATCACTTTTCTATTCACTTGATATAAAATGGTGATGAAACAAAAATAACATTCATGGTGACCCATATGCCCCTGAACTGAATGGCTCATCAGACGAGGGCAGAGTCTGAAATCACAATTATACAGTCATACAGCTCGGAAACAGGCCTTCCAGCCCATCTAGTCCATACCCATCCAAGCTTACGAATAAATGTTTTTATATGAAGGCATTCTGGCAAAGGGTGGGGAATTTCCTTTGAGAAGATATATTTGAAGCCAAGACAAATTTTACTGAGCGTCCAGAACATAGAACAGTACAGCTCTTCAGCTCATGATGTTTTGCCGACCTTACAACCTACTCTAATTGCAATTTAAAGTCCCCTCCTACAGAGCCTTCTATTTCTCTATCATCCTTAATGTCGTCAATGTAGCTGTTGTGTATTAAATATGTCAGTAATATTTGAGTAATATTGTAAATATTTGATTAAACATTCTTTATTATTTACATAATTCATTGCAGGTCATATGTAAAAGTACATGAATGGCATACGTCATTATGCCACCACATCATAAGTGCGCTCCTCACTACAGTAAAATGTGAAGCAGTCATGCATCTCCCTGCGACACGTTTTTCTTCCGATGAGTTTTGGAGTTACAAAACACAACAGTGGTGATGAGTTATGCTATCAGTTTTGAGGCTGCCCAGATGGAATACAAGGTGTTATTCCTTCAACCTGAGTGTGGCCTTATCACAACAGTAGAAGAGGCCATGGATTGACATATCGGAATGAGAATGGGAAATGGAATTAAAATGGATGGCCACTGGGAAATCCTGCTTCTTCTGGCGGACGGAGCATAGGTGGTTGGCGAAGTGGTCTCCCAATTTTCGTTGGGTCTTACCGATATACAGGAGGTCACACTAGGAGCACCAGACACAGTATATAATCCCAATAGACTCACTAGTGGAAAGACTGAGGCGCTGAATGGTAGTGAGGGACGAGGTGTAGGGGCAGATGTAGCACTTGTTCCACTTGCAAAGTCAGTGCCTGGAGGGAGATCAGTGGGACGGGATGAATGGACAAGGGAGTCATGTAGGGAGCAAACCCTGCTGAAAGCAGAAAGCAAGGTGGGGGGAAAGATGTGTTTGGTGGTGGGATCCCGTTGGAAGTTTGGGAGTAGAACTTTTATTAATAAAGCCGCAGTAAAAAGACTCAGGAAACAAGTTATTTAGTAGCAGAAGTTATTAACCCGAAAGGAAAAGTCACACAGTTAGTGAGAACCTAATAATAAGACCATAAGACATAGGAGCAGGATTAGGCCATCTGGCCCATCGAGTCTACTCTGCCACTCAATCATGGCTGAACCTTCTTTTCCTATCTCTTCCTCAACCTCAGTCCCCGGCCTTCTCCCTGTAACCTTTGATGCCATGTCCAGTCAAGAACCTATCAATCTCTGCCTTAAATGCACCCAATGGCCCGGCCTCCACAGCTGCATGTGGCAACAGATTCCACAAATTCACCACCCTTTGACTAAAGAAATTTCTCCGCATCTCTGTTTTGAATGGACGCCTCTCTATCCTGAGGCTGTGCCATCAAATTTTTTAGATTTTTTTTGGAACCAGCAAGTTTAATCGACTAAAGTCACACAAGCAAACATTTGCACAAAGCCTTTCCCATTTCGTGCAATGAATCTGGAAATAGTGCCAGAGCTATGGACATTTGGATAATAGTTACAAAAGTATTCTATCCATGGGGATTATGTTACATGGTGAAGGGTCTAATTATTATTGTCTAATGCCTTATGGAGACCATAAAAGAATAATGCCAGGATGTAAAATGTTAGTGGATAAAATGCTAGGACAAGATGCTGCACGGGAAATTGAAAAGACTTCACTCTCAGACAATACAATAGGTCAATGTATTGATGACATGTCACATGATGCTGAAGAGGTTTTGTGTGATAAATTGAAAAACAACAGTTTCTCTATCCAGGTTGATGAGTCAACAGGGTTCACCAATAAATGCTTTTTGTTGCACTTTGTAGCATTTGTAAAGATTTGTAAATGATGGTGAAATTCAAGAGATATCTGACACAAGCAAAGGCCAAGATATATTTAACGTTTAGTCTTCATATCTGGAAACAAAAGGTCTGTCTTGTAGGAACTATGTTGGCATCTGTACTGATTGTGCCCCATCCATGGTTGACTCCAGGAGAGGCTTTGTTTCTCTTGTTAAACAAAATTCTGACATTGTCACAACTCACTGCTTCAACATTGTCAGTAAATTTTCATGTCGCAAATAGCATTAGTTAAAATCAATTTACAACCTTTATTTAACTTAAATCTACCAAGCTCACCTTTAGAAAAATTAAATCCCATTTTGGTTAAGCCAGTTATTTAGCAGAAATTTATTATGTTTGCCTTATGAGTTTTTGAAATTTATGAAAGGGAAAGAAAGAGATTAATTTCAAGGAAGGTAAACTAAGCTTAATTACCCTTTTTTCTAACAAGGTTGGCTAAAAATTAATTCTCTCTCGAAAGAGCATTGACAATTATTTTGGATTATTATATCTACAACTTACTGAACACACTAAAGTACTGTGAGCTATAGATATAATCATTTTTATGCTGGGGTTCCTGAAACCTGAAAATTATTTCAACAGCTCCTCCATTGCAAAAAGGTTGAGAAAGGCTGATATATATTCACTTTATATATGGATATAAGTCGAGATGCATTCTACATTGAGTTGGAGTTTGTAGCTGAGCAAGAAGGAGTGTTGCGTATTTAATATTTCAGTAATATTAGAATAATCTTGTACATATATTGTTTGTTTAAGCATTCTTTGTTTATATACAGTAATTTATTACAGGTTATACATAAAGGTATGCGATAGCATACGTCATTACATCACTACATCATAAGTGTGCAAATCACTAAAGTAAAAAATGAAGTAGACACACATCTCCATCACCACCCCGGTAGGGTCCATGCACTAACCAATCTCTGTGTAAAAATACTTCACTTTGACATCCCCCCTATACTTTCATCTGCCCACCTTAAAAGTATGTCCCCTCGTATTAGCCATTTTTGCCCTGGGAAAAAAGTTCTTGATATCCTGTTGATCTACGCCTTTTATCATCATGTATACCTCTGTCAAGTCACCTTTCATCTACCTTGGCTCCAAATAAAAAAGCCCTAGCTCACTCCACCTATAACACATGCTCTCTAATCCAGGCAGCATTCTGCAAAGGAAACATAATTCACACAAAATTATAGAAGAAGACAATTAGAACAATAAAGTCCATTGTAGTGCAAAGTGTTCAAAGTGGACACAGCGTTGCTATACGGAGGGAATGATGAGATCAAGCAGGTTGCTTCAAGAACTGAATGGTTTCCAAAGGCATTAGACAACAGAGCAGAATGAGGCCATTCAGACCACCGACTTCATTAAAGCCTCTGTGGATGAGTGTGTGCCTTCGAAGACTTACTGTACATTCCCAAGCCAAAAGCCGTGGATGAACCAAGAGGTACGTTATCTGTTGAAGGCTAAATCTGTGGCATTCAAGTCTGGCGACCCAGGTCTGTGCCAGAAAACCAGGTATGACTTGCGGAGGGCTATTTCAAGGGCGAGGAGACAATTTCAAATGAGTTTGGAGGTGACATCGGATGTATGACAACTCAGGCAGGGTTTGCAGGACATTACTTCCAACAAAGCGAAACACTGTAGCATGAATGGCAGTGATGCTTCACTACCAGATGAATTCAATGCTTTCTATGCATGCTTTGAAAGGGAGAATATAACTGCAACTGTGAAGATCCTTAAAGCACCCGGTGACCCTGTGATCTCTGTCTCAGAGACCGATGTTAGGCTATCTTTAACCCTTGCAAGGCAAAAGGCTTCGATGGAGTACCTGGTAAGGCTCTGAAAACTTGTGCCAACCAACTGGTGGGAGTATTCAAGGACATTTTCAATCTCTCACTGCTACAGGTGGAGGTCCTCACTTGCTTCAAAAAGGCAACAATTATACCAGTGTCTAAGAAGAATAATATGAGCTGCCTTAATGACTATCGCCCGGTAACACTCATATCTAGGCTGGTCATGACTAGACTGAACTCCTGCCTCAGCAAGGACCTGGACCCATTGCAATTTGCCTATCAGCATAATAGGTCAACGGCACATGCAATCTCAATGGCCTTAGACCATCTGGACAACACAAAACCTATGTCAGAATGCTGTTCATCGACCATAGTTCAGCACTTAATACCATAATTCCCACAATCCTGATTGAGAGGTTATAGAACCTGGGCCTCTGTACCTCCCTCTGCAATTTGTGCAGTTTGGTGATAACATCTCCTTGGTGATGATCAACACAGGTGCACCTCAAGGGTGTGTGTTTAGCCCACTACTCTACTCTCTCTATATCCTTGATTGTGTGGCTAAGCATAGCTCAAATACCATCTATAAACTTGCTGATGATACAACCATTGTTGGTAGAATCTCAGATGGAGGTGAGCAGGTGTACAGGAGCAAGATATACCAGCTAATAGAGAGGTGTCACAGCAACAACCTGGCACTTAATGTCAGTAAGACAAAAGAGCTGATTGTGGACTTCAGGAAGGATAAGATGAAGGAACACATACCAATCCTCATAGAGGGAACAGAAGTGGAGAGAGTGAGCAGTTTCAACTTCCTGGGTGTCAAAATCTCTGAGGACCTAACATGGTCCCAACATGTCGATGCGGTAATAAAGAAGGCAAGACAGCGACTATATTTCATTAGCAGTTTGAAGAGATTTGGTATGTCAACAAGTAGACTCAAAAACTTCCATAGATGTACCATGGAGAGCATTCTGACAGGCTGCATCACTGTCTGGTACGGGGTGGGGAAGGGGGGGGGCTACTGCACAGGACCGACAGAGTCCGCAGAGGGTTGTAAATTTAGTCGGCTCCATCTTGAGTACTAGTCTACAGAGCACCCAGGACATCTTCAAGGAGCAGTGTCTCAGAAAGGCAGCATCCATTATTAAGAACCTCAAGCACCCAGGGCATGTCCTTTTCTCACTGTTACCATCAGGTAGGAGGTACAGAAGCCTGAAGGCACACACTCAGCGATTCAGGAACAGCTTCTTCCCCTCTGTCATCCGATTCCTAATTGTGCATTGAACCTGTGAACACTACCTCACTTTATATATATATATATATTTTTTTTTTAATATATATTATTTGTTTTTTGCATGATTTTTAACCTATTCGATATACATATACTGTCATTGATTTACTTATTTATTTATTATTATCCTTATTATTTTATTTTTTTAAAAATTATTTTCTTCTTCTATATTATGTATAGCATTGAACTGAGGCTGCTGTTAACAAATTTCATGACACATGCCGGTGATAATAAACCTGATTCTGATTCTGAAGTCAGTTCTGCCATTCTGTCAAGGCTGATATATTATCCCTCCCAAACCCCCTCTCCTGCCTTCTCATTGTAACCTTTGACGTTATGACTGACCAAGAACCTATCACCTCTGCTTTACCATAGCTGCTTATTTTAATGAATTCCAAAGATTCACCACTCTCTAGCTAAAGAAATTCCTCATCTCTTTTCTAAATGGACATCCCTCTACTCTGAGTCTGTGCATCCTGATCTGAAGACTTACCCACAAAAGGAAGCATCCACTCCATATCCACTCCACTGAGGCCTTTCAGTATTCGATAAGTTTCAATGAGATCCAAAAGTCAAAAGTTCATGTGTGATCAAGTATACAACTCTGAAATTCAGCTTTTCAAGGAAGCTATGAAACCAAGAACGAAAAGAAAGGCAGCGTGATTATCAACCCCAAAATCCCCGCTCCCAACACAAAAAAATAAGCAAAAACATAACAGGCCCATCAACCCCCAAAGCCCTCCTCCTCCCAAAAAAAAACAAACAAAACGGAACAGGCACATCAACCCCTGAATCCCCCTCCCCACACAAAAATACAAGAAAGATTGGGCGAAAAGCACCGAATATAAGAAATAATAAGACAGAAAAATGTCCGTTGTCCAAGTCTATATCCAAAATGCAGAAAATCTCTGGGCACAGCGGCAGAACATCCCCTCTCTGGTCGCAGAGCGATCGAAAGGCAGGCAGCTGGTGCTCACCTTCCATATTCACCTCGATGTTTCAATCCCTCGTTGCTTTAATTGGTGAATAAGAAAAGCTTTAATTGGCAAAATAGAGTCAACGACACTGCCCGCCACGGTGTTTACACACGCTGCCTGTCTCCCAGAATCCTCTTGGAGATGGTGGAGTGGAGAAGCACCCAAACAATCTCCAAACTTCCTCATTCACCTTGATATTTCAATCTTCCTCGACACTTTAATCAGTGAAATAGAGTCAAACATTGGCTCACACCCCATCCCACAGCCTGCCCACCGCAAAGTTCCTGCATGTTGCCTCTGTCTCTCGGAGACCGCAGAGAACTGGAACACCCAAAAGATCTCCAAACAGCAAATCACAGACTCCAACACTTCCAGAATCACATCCAAGACAAAAAAAAACAAACATAAAAGACATAAAATATATGGTTTCTTGATCTATCAAGAAGATGTTGACTGAAGGAGCATTGTACAAAGGTGCCATCTTGACCAGAAGATTCCCCCCTCATTCTTCAAAACGTCAATGAATACAGGCTCAGAGGCATCAAAATGTTCCTCAGACATTAACCTGTTCATTCCCGGGATCATTCTTCTGAACCTCCTCTACACCCTCACCAATGCCACCACATCCTTTCTCAGATAAAGTTTTCCACACTTTGCCCCAGACATTCTTAGATGGTCACAATCCTTCCAAAGCCCCCAAACTCCCTTCCCCCCAATGCACCAGGAACTTCACGCAACCTTCCTCCCACAATACATCCCTCTTCCTTCACTGAAGGGAAGTAGCTGTTCTTGAACCTGGTAGTTCTGCTTGATGGCAGCTGTGTGAAGATGGCATGGTGCAGATGGTGAGGCTCCTGATAATAGATGTTGCCTTTTTGAGGCAGTGCCTCCTGTAGATACTACTGATGGTGGGGAGGGAAGTGCAAGGGATCTATTGGATAGGGTTCGCTACACTGCAGTTTCTTATGTTCCTGCACATTCAGATGGCTGTAATTTCAACCCTTGCTTTTTTTTCCTATTTTGATTTTGCATTTATAGGTGGCAAGGTGGAGATACATCTCTAGGAAAGGAGGTGCAAGGTGTTCCTTCCCTCCGCCAGCCCGCAGGTCACCCTTGGACAAGGTGTAGCACCTGTTTATCCTCCTGACCAAGCTATGAGAGCAGGTGGTGGATGGTCATATAAGCAGCTGGTTGCATATCACAAATCCTAGTTATGCGACCACTGATGACAGGCAGACAATCTCTGAAGAGTATTGATAATGTCACTGATCATCCATCTTGGAAAGACACTGCCCAGAAGAAGGCAATGCCAAACCACCTCTGTAGAAATATTTGCCAAGAATAATCATTATCATGGAGACCATGATCAGCTATGTCATACAAAATGGCATGTAATGATGACATCATACAACATGGCACATAATGATGATGGCATTCAACATGGCATGTAATGATGATGAATATTGCTTATTCCTTAAGAAACCAAACTGATCAGATGGGTACTGAGTGATAAAAATTAAAATATTCTATTCTCTCACAGAGATACTCTTGCAAAGAGAAGAATCTTTCACCCCTCCTGGTCTGAATTTGATCCTAGATTCCTGAGATTTAATGACATTATCCTAGCTGACACTGTATATGTAAAATTGGCCAAGTGGCCATATTTGGTGCAAAACCAAGGAATAACTGTGCACTGAAGTGTAAATAAAGGCACATTTCTTCTCTGGAGCTGTGACATGTATTTCAGTGGCAATATAATCGTTTCTGTTTGTTTATTGGTAACTCAAAAACAATCTCTAAAGAAGAATCATTACAACTGCACTCCAGGGAATTCATGATCCATGAAATTTATCAACACCCATCCACATATTGTGAAAAATTCACAACTACATCAGTTATAGACGAGTGAATGAAGTTTGCTGTATCATTTTAATGCTGAACCAGATGAGTGATGAGTCTCTTTTTTCTCCCCAGTCGGTTGAAGCACCTGGTTTTATTCTATTCGTCTTCATAACCTCCTGTCGATGAAATATCTGCTTTCGGGTAATTTAATCTAATGTGAAACTTTCTTATATAGAGTCATAGAGTCATATAAAAGTACAGCATAGAAACAGGCCCCTCAGCCCATCTAGTCTTTCCCAAGCCATAAATGCCTGCTCACATCAACTGGCAACAGGGACATACGCTCCATGTCCCTAACATCCATGTACAGTACCTATCCAAATTTCTCTCAAGCATTGAAATTGAGCTCTCATGCTCCTCTTGTGCTAGCAACCAGTTCTACACTCTTAAGACCCTCTGAGTGAAGAAGTTTTCCCTCATGTTCCTCTTAAACATTTCACCTTTCACCCGTAGCCCATGACCTGTAGTTGTAGTCCCAGCCAACATTAGTGAAATAAGCCTGCTTGCATTTACCCTATCTATACCCCTCAAAATTTTGTATACCTCTGTCCAATCTTCTCTCAATGTTTTGCATCCAAGGAATAAAGTCCTAACCTATTCAAACTTTCCCTATATCTCAGGTCATCTAGACCCTGCAACATCCTTGTAAGTTTTCTCAGTACTCTTTCAACCTTACTTACATCTTTCCTGTAAGTGGGTGACTGAAGCTGCAACACAGTAATCGAAATTAGGTATCGCCAATGTCTTGTACAACTTCAACATAACATTCCATCTCCTGTACTCTACACATTAACTTGTGAAAGCCAATGTACCAAAAGCTTTCTTTATGACCCTGTCAATCTGTGACACTATTTTCAATGAACTATAGACTGGTATTCCCAGATCCCTTTGTTCCACCACACTTCTTAGTGTCCTACCGTTTACTGTGTCAGATCTACCCTAGTTGGTCCTACTGAAGTGAAACACCTCACATTTGTCTGCCTTAAATTCCAACTGCCATTTTTCAGCCCATTTTTTCCATCTGGTCCAGATTCCACTGCAAGTTCTGATAGACTTCCTCACTGTCCACCACACCCCAGTCTTGGTGTCATCATAAATTTAACATCTCCTCTGTACCTACTTCCAAGCAACTTAAAACTGTGCCCCTTCATGTTAGCTATTTCCGCCCTGCGAAAAAGTCTCTGACTATCCACACGATCAATGCCTCTCATCATCTATACACCTCTATCTGCTCACCTCTGATTCTCCATCACTCCAAGCAGACAAGACGAAGTTCACTCAACCTATTCTCATAAGGCATGCTCTCCAATCCAGGCAACATCCTTGTAAATCTCCTCTGCACTCTTCCTCTAGTATCCACAAGTATGGCGACACTTGCTGGCTGCCCCCAGCACAATCCTTGCATTCCAAGGATTGTGCTGGAGGTTGTTGGTTGTTGAAAAACAATGCATTTCACTGAATGTTTTGATGTTTCGATGTACATGTGACAAATAAAGCTAATCTTTACCTTTCCTTCATGTATTTGACTTTGGAGATGCATCATAGCTGAGCTGGATCTGACAGCCATTTTTGGTTTTGCACAGCCCTTTCAGCTAGACTCATTGTATTGTGGCCATAAGTGGATGTATAACATGTTGGTTAGGTCATTTTGGACTATGGTGTGCATTTCTGCTCACCATACTACAGGAAGGACGTGGAGGTTTTGGAGAGGGTGCAGAAGAGGTTCATCAGGATCTGCCTGGATTGGACTATATTAATTATAAGGAGAGATTGGAAAATTTAGATTTTTTTTTCCTGGAGCTTCAAAGGCTGAGGGGAAAACTGATAGAACTTAATAAGAATCTGGAGTAGATCACTAGAGTCTGGATGTCAAGACCTCTGAGGACCTAACCTGGTCCCAAAATATCAATGCAGCTATAAAGAAGGCAAGGCAGTGCATACACTTCATTAGGAGTTTGAAGAGATTTGGTATGTTAACAAATACACTAAAAAACTATTGATGTATCATGGAGCGTACTCTGACATGCTGCATCACTTGGGTACTAGCCTACAAAGTACCCAGGACATCTTCAAGGAGCGGTGTCTCAGAAAGGCAGTGTCCATTATTATTTTCACACTGTTACCATCAAGTAGGAGATACAGAAGCCTGAAGGCACACACTCAGCGATTCAGGAACAGCTTCTTCCTCTCTGACATACAATTCCAAAATGGACATTGAACCGTGAACACGACCTCTCTTTTTCGATATATATTATTTCCGTTTTTTCATGATATTTAATCTCCAATATACATATACTGTAATTGATTGATCGATCGATCAATTGATTTTTTTTCTATCTCTCCTATATTGTGTATTGCATTGAACTGCCGCTGCTAAGTTAACAAATTTCATGACACATGTTGGTGATAATAAATCTGATTCTGATTCTGATTCTGAAATGTCAAATACTAGAAGCTATAATTTTGAAATGAGGAGGGAAGCTGTGGAGAAACTTTTAAATGGTGGTAGGTGCCTGAAATGTACTGCGGTGGGGGTGGGGGATAGCAATATTTAAGTGGTGTTTAGACAGACATTCAAAGATTCAAACTGCATTTATTATCACACAATGTATAAATTATACAACATTGAGATTTGTTTATTTACAGGTAGTGACAAAGCAAGGAATCCGAAGGAACACGATTTAAAAGAATAAGACCAACCCCCAGTGCCTACAGAGAAATAAAAAAAACGAATCATGCAAACAATAGAAGCGAGCAACAACAGCGCTCCAAACCAAACTGAGTCCTTAGACCCAAATCCCCAGAGCAGCCTGGAGTAGATCTAAAGCTTCTGCACTCAGTTCATGTGAACAGGCAGGAAAGAGAGGAGTATGATTGCTGAGCCTCTGGTGATGATCTTTGCATCATCCATGTGGACAGAAGATGTTCCAGAAGATTGGAGGGCTACAGATGTTGTTCCTTTATTCAAGAAAGGCAGTAGAAATAGCTCAGGAAATTATAGACCAGTGAGTCTTACTTCAGTGGTTTGTAAGTTAATGGAGAAGATCCTGAGAGGCAGGACTTATGAACATTTGGAGAAGCATAATATGATTAGGAATAGACAGCATGGTTTTGTGAGAGGCAGGTCGTGTCTTACAAGACTGATTGAATTTTTTGGGGATGTGACTAAACACATTAATGAAGGTAGAACAGTAGATGCAGTTTATATGGATTTCAGCAAGACATTTGACATGGTACCCCATACAAGGCTTATTGAGAAAGTAAGGAGACATGGGATCCAAGGGGACACAGAAGGCAAAGAGTGGTTGTAGAAGGGTCATATTCTGCATGGAAGTTGGTGACCAGTGGTGTGCCTCAGGGATCTGTTCTGGGACCCCTACTCTTCGTGATTTTTATACATGACCTGGATGAGGAAGTGGAGGGATGGGTTAGTAAATTTGCTGATGACACAAAGGCTGAGTGTGTTGTGGATAGTGTGGTGGGCTGTCAGAGGTTACAACGGGACATTGATAGGATGCAAAACTGGGCTGAGAAGTTGCAGGTGGAGTTCAACCCAGATAAGTGTGAGGTAGTTCATCTTTTAGTAGGTCAAATATGATGGCAGAATATAGTATTAATGGTAAGACTCTTGGCAGTGTGGAGGATCAGAAGGATCTTGAGGTCCCAGTCCACAGGACGCTCAAAGCTGCTGCACAGTTTGACTCTGTGGATAAGAAGGCATATGGTGCATTGGCCTTCATTAACCATGGGATTGAGTTTAAGAGCCGAGAGATAATGTTGCAGCTATATAGGACCCTGGTCAGAATCCACTTGGAGTACTGTGCTCAGTTCTGGTCGCCTCACTATAGGAAGGATGTGGAAACCATAGAAAGGGTGCAGAGGAGATTTGCAAGGATGTTGCCTGGATTGGAGAGCATGCCTTATGAGAATAGGTTGAGTGAACTCGGCCTTTTTTCCTTGGAGCGACAGAGGATGAGAGGTGACCTGATAGAGGTGTATAAGATGATGAGAGGAATTAATCGTGTGGATAGTCAGAGGCTTTTTTCCCAGGGCTGAAAGGGCTAGCGTGAGAAGGAACAGATTTAAGGTGCTTGGAAGTAGCTACAGAGGAGAGTCAGGAGTAAATTTTTAACGCAGAGAGTGGTGAGTGTGTGGAATGGACTGCTGGCGATGGTGGTGGAGGTGGATATGATAGGGTCTTTTAAGAGACGCCTGGACAGGTATATGGAGCTCAGAAAAATAGAGGGCTATGGGTAACCCTAGGTAATTTCTAAGGTAAGGGAATGTTCGGCACAGCTTTGTGGACCGAAGGGTCTGTATTGTGCAACACTTCACCTGTGAGTCGGCTGGGGTGACATACTGCCTCCGGTGCTCCCGATGTGGCCTTTTATATATTGGCGAGACCCGACGCAGACTGGGAGACCGCTTTGCTGAACATCTACGCTCTGTCCGCCAGAGAAAGCAAGATCTCCCATTGGCCACACATTTTAATTCCACATCCTATTCCCATTCTGACATGTCTATCCACGGCCTCCTCTACTGTAAAGATGAAGCCACACTCAGGTTGGAGGAACAACACCTTATATTCCGTTTGGGTAGCCTCCAACCTGATGGCATGAACATCGACTTCTCTAACTTCCGCTAATACCCCACCTCCCCCTCGTACCCCATCTGTTACTTATTTTTATACACACATTCTTTCTCTCACTCTCCTTTTTCTCCCTCTGTCCCTCTGAATATACCCCTTGCCCATCCTCTGGGTCCCCCCCCCCCTTGTCTTTCTTCCCTGACCTCCTGTCCCATGATCCTCTCATATCCCTTTTGCCTATCACCTGTCCAGCTCTTGGCTCCATCCCTCCCCCTTCTGTCTTCTCCTATCATTTTGGATCTCCCCCTCCCCCTCCAACTTTCAAATCTCCTACTTACTCTTCCTTCAGTTAGTCCTGACGAAGGGTCTCGGCCTGAAACGTCGACTGCACCTCTTCCTAGAGATGCTGCCTGGCCTGCTGCGTTCACCAGCAACTTTTATGTGTGTTGCTGTATTGTGCTGTAGGTTTTCTATGTTTCTATGAATGCTAGCCAGGCAAATGGGGTTAGTACACCCACTCTGAAGACATTTTCCTGCTCTGGGATTAGTTTAATTTGGCATCATTGCCAGTGCAGACATTGTGGGCTAAAGGGTCTGTTCCTGTGCTGTACTGTTCTATATTCTGTGTTACAAGCTGATTAAGCTTTCTTCTTATTGTGCCTCAACTTCTGGTCTCCAAGCCAAAATCCTCACCCATTCTCTGTCATGGGCCATCACTTTACCACGATATGAAAATAAAAATCACTGGAAAGTAAACTTCCCAGTCAGTGTTCTGAAGTACATCATTCTAAGTGATATACAGAGGCCAGCTCATTACAGTGATGTCCGTGTGTTTGCATGCTTCGTGCCACAGTGCAGTTTCGTCCAGTGGCTTCAGGATGGAGTGAGAGGACTGGGAATGCTGAGGGGAGAAACCTAGCTTCTGTCTCACTGAATGTGATGCCTCAGTAGTCCCAGCAATCCTTCAGAGCATAGGTTGCTTTATCGCTGTGACATCCCGCAAAGGACTTTGCTCATGGGTGTCCAAGACCGCAATGGCACTAGACTGACAGTATAGAGTACTGTGTGCCTAAGACTATTACACAGTACTGTACGGTTCAACTTTTCAGAACTAGACACTGCTAGAGTTGATGGAAACTGAGTTAATCAGTTCCTTGAAATAGGAGTTGGATATGTACGAGAGAGTGAATACCGTGGAGTGTTGAGGGGAAGGAGTATTGGAACAGGCAGGTGGGAAGTTTCTAAGCTGGGAAGGCACAAAGTGTCAGCACAGACTCAGTGGGTCTATGGCTTCCTTCCGTGACATAACAATTCCATCATTTTATGGACAATAGGCAAATTAAAAATGAGACGCTGACAAAACACACCTAGACACTCCCTCAGGGATGATGGATGAAGTGCAAGACTCAAATAAAGAGAAAATAAGAAGCAGCTCCTCACTGTTATAGATATAAAATCGCTGATCGGGAGATTCTAAACGTGATTTAAAATTCACACAGTTGTAATCTTTTATTTAATATTGACATACTCCAAAGCTTTTTCCCTGTGGATGCAGAGGAATTAAACTCTGAAAGCTTTAATGCTTTGCTTTCAGCCTTCCAGTGCCGAGGTATTTCTTTAAAGACTGTCAGCAGCTCCAGAAAGATGCATACACTGGTCCCAGACTTAGCGGTCAGAATGCATTTGTAGGAATGAAACAGTCATTCTAGAACTGTACATGGAGGAGTACCATATTACTGACTGCACAGCTGTGCTGGTAAGTAGGCACAGTGGGAGCGAGGTCAGAGTTCAGTGGGGGGTGGGGGGGAGTTGCTGGTATTAGCTGGACAGAGATGAGTACTGAGATGAGGGGCTTGGAGCTGCACCCTGGCTGGTTTAATGAGTATAGGTACTGCTGGGGATTGGCAGCAGATACTCCACAGATCCAGATCCTTCACTCCACCTCCTTACTTCCTGGGATGAGAGGGCTATCTTAGCAGTGGAGGCTAAATGGGCTGGCTCCTTATTCTCTGGAGTTGAGAAGAATGAGGGGGCAAATATTGAGGAAACTATAGAGGGGAAAGTACAGGGGGAATGTACACAGAGAGTGGTAGGTACATGGAACATGCTACCAAGAGCGGTGGTAAAGGCACATTCATTAGGGACATTTAAGAGACTTAGATAAGCACATGATAGAATGAAAAAACAGAGGGCTATGTGGGAGAGAAGGGTTAGATTGACCTTAGAGTAAGTTAAAATGTTGCCACAACATGGTAGGTTGAAGGACCTGGACTGTGCAGTACTGTTCTGTGGTCTGTGTTATTGAAACATACAATATGCTGAGGGGTAATGACAGAGAAAATGTGAAGATGTTTCCATGAGTGGGAAAATGTCAAAAGAATGGACATCATTACGTGATAAGGCTATCGTTTCTTTAGACTAAATGTAGAACTCATCACAATTCCACATTGAAGAATCTGTAATTCAGCTTAACTATAAGAGGAACTAATTTGCTCTAAATTTAGCTGGATAACGTAAATGGCTGTCACCTGCGCGGGCTTAAAGGAAAATGAAGGGTCTCGGCCCTAAACATTCGCTCATTATTCTCCATAGATGCTACCTGACTACCTGACCCGTTGAGTTCCTCCAACATT
This sequence comes from Mobula birostris, assembly GCF_030028105.1. Classification (NCBI taxonomy): domain Eukaryota; kingdom Metazoa; phylum Chordata; class Chondrichthyes; order Myliobatiformes; family Myliobatidae; genus Mobula; species Mobula birostris. Next base: position 235,630,965 of record NC_092370.1, on the reverse strand, counting down.
GTGTGTGTGTGTGTGTGTGTGTGTGTGTGTGTGTGTGTGTGTGTGTGCGCGCGCGCGCGCGTTACTCAGCATTTAAAGGAACTAAAATACTGAGGCTACAACAGGTTGTAGCCTCAAACCTGATGGCATGAACATTGACTTCTCTAACTTCCGTTAATGCCCTTCCTCCCCTTCTTATCCCATCCCTTATTTATTTGTTTGTTTGTTTATTTATTTATTTATTTCCCCCCCCCTTCTTTCTCTCTCTTTTTTGTCCCTCTGTCCCTCTCACTATATCTTCCTCTGGTGCTCCCCTCCCCCTTTCTTTCTCCCTAGGCCTCCCGTCCCATGATCCTTTCCCTTCTCCAGCCTTGTATCCCTTTTGTCAATTGACTTTCCAGCTCTTAGCCCCATCCCTCCACCTCCTGTCTTCTCCTATCATTTCGGATCTCCCCCTCCTCCTCCCACTTTCAAATCTCTTACTATCTCTTCCTTCAGTTAGTCCTGGCAAAGGGTCTAGACCCGAAACGTCGACTGTACCTCTTCCTATAGATGCTGCCTGGACTGCTGCGTTCCACTAGCACTTTGTGTGTGTTGCTTGAATTTCCAGCATCTGCAGATTTCCTCATGTTTTCATTCCCAGTTGAGCAGGTTTGGAATTAATGAGACTGTTGGCAGGAAGAAGGTGAACCATTGTGAGTTTAGACTCAGATGGGGGGAATTGGATGAAATAAAGCAGGACCTCTTGTCTCCTTGCTGTGAGTTTATTTTTTCGTACATTGAGGATCAAATTAACTGCATGTATCAATTGATACAGACTCTGTATTCTGACAGCAGTGATATTCCACATGAATCCTCATCTTTTATTAGCATCAACCGACCTCCATTCCCTTTCTACTCACATGCCACCTAGATTTGCCTTAAAATAGACACCATTATTTGTCTCAAATTGCTCTCCGTGGTAACAAGTTCCACACCTTCAGTGCTAACTGGATTTCTTCTGAATTTCCCTTTTGATTTCCTGCTGACATCGTTATAATAGTGGCCTCTGGGTTTTTTTTTTTATTTTTCTCTTCCACAGAAGTGTAACTATGCTTTGAGAACCTTTCAGCAATCCATTCAATTGTGTGATGTGACACACAACAGCCTATCACTATTCACCCTCAGGTCGCTGGTGCTGAGTTGTCCTCTTGATCTGCTGCTGTCCTTCTGCCGAGGATAGCACCACTGTGCTGCAGGAGTGGAGTTTTCAGATTTAGATTCAGCAATGAAGAAGTAATGATAAAGTTTCATTGACCTGTTGGCAGTTGCATATCTATGTTATGATCATCATACAGTCTTCCTCATTTAAGAACATTAACAAAAGGCCAAATCTGATTATTCATCCTCAACATTTTGTTCTTGTACATTGTTTTCACACTCTCTTCCAATATCTCTGTTTCCTTTCAATGTTATGGACTTTTATGCAAGGCAATCACCCAGCATCGAGTGGATAGTATTTGCTGAAGAATGTCACTGTAAACATTAAACTTGTAGTTATGTTCAATCACAAACAAGAGAAAATCTGCAGATGCTGGAAATCCCTGTAGGCCAGGCAGCATCTATGGAAATAAGTAAACAGTCAACATTTCAGGCCGAGACCCTTCATCAGGACTGATAAAAAGGAGATGAGAAGTCAGAGTATGAAGGGGGGGGGGAGGGGAAGAAGAAATACAAAGCAGTAGGTTATTGGTGAAACTGGGAGGGGGGAGAGATGAAGGATCTATCTATAAATTTGCTGACGATACAACCTTTGTTGGTAGAATCTACGGTGGTGACGAGAGGGCATACAGGAGTGAGATATGCTAACTAGTGGAATGGTGTCACAGCAACAATCTGACACTCAACATCAGTAAGACGAAAGAGCTGATTGTGAACTTCAGGAAGAGTAAGATGAAGGAACACGAACCAATCCTCATAGAGGGATCAGAAGTGGAGAGAGTGAGCAGCTTCAAGTTCCTGGGTGTCAAGATCTCTGAGGATCTAACCTGGTTCCAACATATCGATGTAGTTATAAAGAAGGCAAGACAGTGGCTATACTTTATTAGGAGTTTGAAGAAATTTGGCATGTCAACAAATACACTCAAATACTTCTATAGTTGTACCGTGAAGAGCATTCTGACAGGCTGCATCACTGTCTGGTATGGAGGGGCTACTGCACAGGACCGAAAGAAGCTGCAGAAGGATATAAATCTAATCAGCTCCATCTTGGGCACTAGCCTACAAAGTACCCAGGACATCTTTAGGGAGCGGTGTCTCAGAAAGGCAGCGTCCATTATTAAGGACCTCCAGCACCCAGGGCATGCCCTTTTTTCACTCTTACGATCAAGTAGGAGATACAGAAGCCTGAAGGCACACACTCAGCGATTCAGGAACAGCTTCTTCCCCTCTGCCATCCGATTCCTAAATGGACATTGAAATTTTGGACACTACCTCACTTCTTTTTAATACATAGTATTTCTGTTTTTGTATGTTTATTTAATCTATTCAATATATGTAATTGATTTACTTGTTAATTTATTATTATGTATTATTTTATTTAGTGTTATTATTTTTTTCTCTCTGTTAGATTATGTATTACATTGAACTGCTGCTGCTAAGTTAACAAATCTCACATCACATGCTGGTGATAATAATTCTGATTCTGCTTCTGATTCTAAAGAGCTGGGAAGTTGATTGGTGAAAGAGATAAAGGGCTGGAGAAGGGGGAATCTGATAGGAGAGGACAGAGGCCATGGAAGAAAGGGAGGGGGAGGTGCACCAGAGGGAGGTGATGGGCAGGTAAGGAGATAAGGTGGAAGAGGGAAATGGGAATGGGAAAAGGTGAAGGGGAGCGGGTGGGGGGTCAATTATTGGAAGTCTGAGAAATTTATGTTCATGCCATCAGGTTGGAGGATACCCAAACAGAATATAAGCTGTTGCTCCCCCAACCTGAGTGTGGCCTTATTGTGGCAGTAGAGGAGGCATGGATTGGCATGTCGGAATGGGAATGAGAGGTAGAATTAAAATGCGTAGCCACTGGGAGATCTCGCTTTTTCTGGTGGATGGGGCGTAGGTGCTCAGTGAAGCAGTCTCCCAATCTATGCTGGGTCTCATCGATATGCAGGAGGCCACTCCGGAAGCAGCTGCCACAGTATATGATCCCAATAGACTCACTGATGAAGTGTCGCCTCACCTGGAAGAACTGTTTGGGGCCCTGAAAGATAGTGAGGGAGGAGGTATAGGTGGTATAGGGGGCAGGTGTAGCACTTGTTCCACTTGCAAGGCTAAGTACCAGGAGGGAGATCAGTGAGGAGTGAGATCCGCCATCTTCAAGGGAATCCCCAGCACCAAGCACATCTTTCTCTCTCCCCAATTTCTACTTTCCACAGAGATTGGTCCTTACGCGACTCCCTTGTCCGTTCATCTATTCCCACTGATCTCCATCTTGGCACTATTTCCTCAAAACTATCTGCCCATCCAACCTACCTTCGTATTGTCTGAAATCTTTGCGATAAAGCCATTAATTCCAGATCCAAATCATTGACGTATAATGTAAACCCAATCGATCCCAGTACAGACCCCATTAGTCACCACTAGTTATCGACAGTCAACCAGAAAAGAGTTCTTTTATTCCCACTCTTTGCCTCCTGCCAATCAGCCATTGCACTACCTTGCCTGTAAACCATGGACTCAAAGCTTGTTAAGCAGCCTCATGTGTAGCACCTTGTCAAAGACATTCTGAAAATCCAAGTACATAGCATCAACTGATTCACCTTTGTCTATCCTCCTTGCTATTTCTTCAAAGAATTCCAACAGATTTGTCATGCAAGATTTGCCCTTGAGGAAACCATGCTGACTGCAGTCTATTTTATCATGCCTCCAAGTATCATCCTTAACAATTGACTCCAACATCTTCCCAACCACTGAAGTCAGAGTAACTGGCATATATTTTCCTTTCTTTTGCCTCTCTCTCTTCTTCAAGAGTGGAGTGACATTTGTAAATGCCTCCACAATCTCTTCAGTCACCTCTCTCTTGGGGTGTACACCATCCAGACCAGGTGAATTATCTACCTTCACACCTTTTATTTTCCCAAAAATCTTCTCTCTAGTTATTTCAACTTTGCATGCTTCACGACCCCTGATACCTGAAACTTCCACCAAACTGCTAGTGTCTTACGCAGTGAAGACTGGTGCCAAATGCTGGCATCTGTCATTTCCTTGTCCCCCATTACTACCTCTCCAGCGTTGTTTTCCAGTGGTCCAATATCCACTCTTGCCTCTCTTTTACACTTGAGCTATCTGAAGAAACTTTGATATCCTCTTCAATATTATTGGCTAGCTTACTTTCACATTTCGTCTTTACCTTCTTAACAAATTTTTCAGTTGCCTTCTGTTAATATATAAAAGCTTCCCAATCCCTTAACTTCCCACTAAATTTTGCTCTTTAAATATATCCTCTTTTATGTTGGCTTTGACTTCCCTTGTTTGAAATTATTGTGTCATCTTTCCTTTAGAATACTTCTTCTTCTTTGGGATGTATATATCTTGTGCCTTCTGAATTGCTTCCAGAAATTCCTGCCATTGCTGCTCTGCTGTCATCCCTACCAGTGTTCTTTTCCAATCAATTCTGGCCAACTCTCTCTCATGCCTCTGTAATTCCCTTTACTCCACTGTAATACTGATACATCTGACTTTAGCTTCTCCTTCTCAAACCTCAAGGTGCAAGTGTTCATATTATGATCACTTGACAAGGATTCTTTTACCATAAGCTCTCTAATCAATTCTGGTTCATTGCATAACACCCAATCTAGAATAACTGATCTCCTAGTGGGCTCAACCACGAGCTGCTCTAAAAAGCCATCTTGTAGGCATTCTAGAAATTCTCCCTCTTGGAATCCTGCACCAACCTGATTTTCCCAATCTACCTGCATATTGAAATCCTCCATGACTATTGTAACATTGCCCTTTTGGGATGCATTTTCTATCTCCTGTTGTAAATTGTAGAACACATCCTTACTACTGTGTGGGCAACTGTATGTAACTCGCATCAGGGTCTTTTTACCCTTTCTGTTCCTTAGCTTTACCCACAAATATTCAACACCTTTCCACCCTATGTCACATCTTTCTAATGATTTGATTTCATTTTTTACCAACAGTTATGCCACCCGCCCTGCCTTCCTGCCTGTCCTTCTGATACAATGTGTATCCTTGGACATTAAACTCCCAGTTACAATATTCTTTCAGCCATGATTCAGTGATGTCTACAACATCATACTTGCTAATCTTTAACTGTGTTGCAAGTTCATCAACCTTATTACTTATACTGCACACATTCAAATATAACACCTTTAGCCCTGTATTCGACTTTTTCGATTTTGTCCACCTTTTACATTGCAACTCATCCTGTTGACTGCAATTTTGCCCTATCATCTTTCTCACTGCACATTGCCTCTGGTTGTAAACTAACCACCTCATCTTCAGCACTATTACTCTGGTTCCCATTCCTCTGCCAAATTTGCTTAAACCCACCAAACAATTCTAGCCAACCTGTTCACAAGGATGTTGAAACCACTCAGGTTCAGGTGTAACCCATCCCTTTTGTACAGGTCATACCTTTCCCAGAGGAGATCCCAATGATCCGTACATCTAAACCCCTGCCTCTGCACCAGTTCCTCAGCTGCACATTCACCTGCAAAATCATCTTATCCTTATTCACAGTGGCACATGGCACAGGCAGCAATCCAGAGGTTATTACACTGGAAGTCCTGTTTCTCAGCTTTCTACTTGCTCCCAGAAACTCTCTTCCAGACGTCTTCATCTTGTCTACCTATGTCACTGGTGCCAATATGTCCCAAGACTTCTGGCCGCTCACCTTCGCCCTTGAGAATGCCATGGACCCAATCTCGGATAACCCTGATCCTGGCATCAGGGAGGCATCTTGGTTTCTCTATTGCACCTACAGAACTCCATCTCTGTTCCTCTGTCTAAGGAATCTCTTATCAACACTGCAGTCCCCTTCACCTCCCTGCTCCTCTGAGCCGCAGCAGCAGACTCAGTGCCAGAGACCCGGTCACTGTGGCTCCTCCCGGTAGATCATCCCCCTGAATTGTATCTGAAATTATAGGTTTATTATTGAGGAGAATGGCCAGAGGTGTACTCTGCAACGGCTGTGCATTTCCCCTCTTTCTCCTCACAGTCATCCTGATACCAGTTTCCTGCATGCTGGGGGTGACTACCTCCCTGTAGCTCCTGTCTATCATCTCCTCAATCTCCTGCATGAGTTGAGGGTCATCGAGCTGCAGTTCCAGTTCCTTAATACGTTCTCTCAGGAGCTGCAGCTCGGTCCACCTGGTGCAGATGTGTTTATCTGGGAGACTGGACATCTCCCAAACTTACCACGTCCTATGCACAGTACAAAACACTGCCCATGGAGCTATTCTCACTAATGCAGTAATTGATGAGGATTGAACAAATAAGGACACAGAGGGAGTGACTTAAAAGACAATCTTCCTCACCCAAGTCTGATGTGCCAAAGCCACTCTAAAGACTGGCACACTCTAAGTGAACGGCCGCTCTGCTTACACTTGAATTATTCTTATTGGCCCTTTCTAATGGAGCCTTCTTGCTGCTTGGTCACTCCTCGACTCAGGAAAACTCCTGGGAAACTCTGCCCGATTACTGCCCTGATTAAAAAGTCGACCATTTTACGCACCTGTGGTATGGATTGTCCAACTCAGCTCAGCTTTTTGAATCTTGAACGCGGACCTGGATCTTTTTACGCACTGCCACTTGCTGATTGGTTGTCCTCAAATCAGAAAAAAACTACTGTGAAACTCTGATTTCAAAATCTTGATTGCCAGCCTGATTAAAAAGTATCTCTTTCCATGCACCCCTGGTATGGATTTTCCAACGTATTGATTGGTCATTGATTTATTATTGTCCATGAAAGCTGCTGCTGCATGTCATCTAGATGGTTCTGGTGCTGCTGCAAATTATTTTCTGCTACTAATCTATTTAATACTATTTTCCTATTACTGTTTTGTTTTTATCTACCTGTACGGGGTCTTTCTTTTTTGTGTGTTAAATTTAAAATGGCTTCTTTGTTATGTTATACCTGGGAATGCTTCTTTGTTATGCTAAATGCTGAGAGAGTGTCTAGCTAGACATTTGCTTGTGTTAATACAGACAGCAGGGTGCTATTAGCCAATGGGTGGTCATGTATCGTTTTTTTCGGATGATAATGCTGTCTCATATGACTGTGGACGGGGTTTTTGGCGGGGAGTCGGAGGAGAGACGGGGAGGACGGCGGACGGGGTTTTGGCGGGGAGTCGGAGGAGAGACGGGGAGGATGGCGGACGTGCGGAAAGGCTCCGGTCGATCACTTCGGGTGGTCCCAAGCCATGAGTCAACAGGGTCCGGGTGGTCGTCAGGAATTGATTGAGCTCCAACGGTTGTGCACGAAGAACTTGGACTTTGATAAGTCTGGCATTTTTTTTTTCCATTACTTCCTTTTCTGTATAGAATTTATATTAATTTCATAGGCTTAGTAATATGTACAAAGTGTACTTGGTAAAACGTACTGGGTGTGCTGGCTGATGATTGATGTTTGGGGATGATTCGGGCAGCAGGGGTGCAGCGACCAACTCCGTGGGAAGCGTGCAGGCAGGTGCTGGGTGGGATTTCCCCTAGACATATATGAGCCAATATAACTGAGCATTACATACCACTTTATTTAATTGCCTGAGAGGAAGCCAAACAGAGTTTCATTGTACCTATGTACAATGACAATAAAGATCATTCAATTCAATTCAGTTCAATTACTCCGTACATAAATACACCAAGACTGTAGAAAATGAAAAACAATTATACATACAGAACATGGAGTTACCATTATAGAGAAAGTTCAATGCAGATAGGCAAATTATGAGCAAAGGTCTCAACAATGTAGACTGAGAGATCAAGAGTTCATGTTTATCACATGGATAACGGCTGTGTCGGAAGGAAAGGTTAGTTTGGTCTTGGACTAGGTTGGGAGTTTGGCACAAAACTGTGGACCAAAGGGCCCATACAGCTGTAATTTTTGCACTTTCTATATAGGAGGCTTGTTCAAGAGTCGTATATCAGTGGGATAGGATCTTTCTTTGAACCTAGTGATACATCTTGTTGGGTTTTTGCATCTATTTCCAATTAGAGGAAGGAGAAGAGAGAATGACTGGAGTGGGGGGGGTGGTTTAACTATGTTGGCTGCAAAGGACTGGGAAGCTGGAGGGTGACAAAATGTGAGTGTAGGGTTGGGAAGATGAGGGAAGAGAATTGAAGAAAAGGAATCGAGGAGCTGGGACTGGGGACTGGGGAGCCAAGGTCAGGGCTTGAGAAACTTGGATACAGGGAACGGGAGAAATAAGTAGTTAATCATAGTCATAGTCATAGTCATACTTTATTGATCCCGGGGGAAATTGGTTTTCGTTACACTTGCACCGTAAATAATTAAATAGTAATAAAACCATAGATAGTTAAATAGTAATATGTAAATTATGCCAGGAAATAAGTCCAGGACCAGCCTATTGGCTCAGGGTGTCTGACCCTCCAAGGGAGGAGTTGTAAAGTTTGATGGCCACAGGCAGGAATGACTTCCTATGATGCTCTATGTTACATCTCGGTGGAATGAGTCTCTGGCTGAATGTACTCCTGTGCCCACCCAATACATTATGTAGAGAATGGGAGACGTTGTCCAAAATGGCATGCAACTTGGACAGCATCCTCTTTTCAGACACCACCGTCAGAGAATCCAGTTCCATCCGCACAACATCACTGGCCTTACGAATGAGTTTATTGATTCTGTTGGTGTCTGCTACCCTCAGCCTGCTGCCCCAGCACACAACAGCAAACATGATCGCACTGGCCACCACAGACTCGTAGAATGTCCTCAGCATCGTCTGGCAGATGCTAAAGGACCTCATTCTCCTCAGGAAATAGAGACGGCTCTGACCCTTCTTGTAGACAGACTCAGTGTTCTTTGACCAGTCCAGTTTATTGTCAATTTGTATCCCCAGGTATTTGTAATCCTCCGCCATGTCCACACTGACCCCCTGGATGGAAACAGGGGTCACCAGTACCTTAGCTCTCCTCAGGTCTACCACCAGCTCCTTAATCGGTTATCATGTTAACCGATTATCACGTTAACAGATACGATGGGCCGCATGGCATCCTTCCATGCTGAATATTCTTGGAATCCATTAAGATCTGGTAGCTTTGACCCACTTGTCGCAGCAGAGATCCAGGTGTTGTGTACACAAAAGCATTCTACCATCCACTTAGCCTGACAGCAATACCAGGAGACGTGAACTGTGTAATGGACTCCTCATGGAATCCAGCAGAGGGTGCAAACATCTACAACTTTCTGAATCTCTCTGCTGAAATGACATCGGATTAACAAATGTAAAAGAGATTAACTCTGACTTCTATGCAAGGACCGTTCTTTAGTTATTTAAACATTAAAAGCTGTTGCAAAATGGATACTTGCGCTCCATCATGTAATAAATTACTCTGCTTTTTCTAATTATATCATGTCCTTGTACTAGTGTATCGCTGCTTAGTTTCAGGTTTCTAATGCGTTCAAAGCTGTCTTTGAACTTTATTAGCCATTAAGAGAATATTTAGGGCTATGGGGAAAGAGCAGGGGATTGCGATGGATTTGTCTATGAAGTGCTGCCAAGATTCAAGATTCAAATTTATTTATCACGTGTATGTCGAAGCACAGTGAAATGCGTCATTCACGATAACAACCAACACACCCGAAGATGTGCTGGGGGCAGCCGACAAGTGTTGCCACACATTCTGGAGCCAACATAAAATGTCCATAATCCTCAGAGGAACAACACAATAAGCAACAAAACAACAGCAAAATAAGCTCTATACTTTCATCCCACCCTTGCACATACATAGTCCTTTAACTCCAGGCCAGATATCCAGCCTGCAGCCTCCAGTGGACTCAAGCCTGCAGACATTGGGCTGCAACCTCCATGCCCTCAGTGGGCCAGACAGGTTCACTCTGTGTCAGTAACCCACATCGATGTGTGCAATTCAAGTCCATGCACATACAAACAATTCAAGTTGTGGAAATCTGAAATAGAACAGAAAATTCTGAAGATAGTAGGTCAAGTAGCATCTGTGGAGAGAGAAAAATAAAAATAACTTTTCAGATTTGGTTCTGATGAAGAAGCATTAACTCTCAGAGTCTCTTTCCACAGAACCTGTAGCTGAGCTCTGGTCTGGGAATCAATTCTTAGTTATAGAATATAGAACATGGATCATGACAGCACAGTCATTCCTTTCCTTTGTGATCACTTGAGTTGAGCGTAATGTTCTCCTAATGGACTTCTACCGGTGAGACCTCAAGCAGCTGTAGAGGTCGACTTGGGATCCACATCTCTAGTTGAGACTTGGGATCCTCCTGTTTGGACAGGGAATGAGACAGTGAATAGACAGTTTTCACAGAGCACCCCTGTGGCATTCCCCTCAAAAATAAATATACCATTTTGGATACTTTTATGGGGGATGACCTCCCAGGGGAATGCCATGGAGACCAGGTTACTGGCACTGAGCATGGGTCCGTGGTGCAGAAGTGGAAGTGATGGGGGGCTCAATAGTCAGAGGAACAGATAGGAGATTCTGTGGACCTGAGTGGGACACCCGAATGGTATGTTACCTCCCAGGTGTCGGGGTCAGGGATGTCTTGGATCACATCCACAACATTTTGGAGGAGGTGGGAGAGCAGACAGATGTCTTGGTGCATATTTGTACCAATGACATAGGAAGGAAAAGCAAAGAGTTCCTGAAGAGAGAATTTAGAGGGCTAGACAGAAAACTGAGAAACAGAATCTACAGTATAGTAATTTATGGATTGCTACCTGTGCTACATGCCATTGAGGTTAGAAACAGGATGATTTGGCAGATAAATTCATGGCTGAGCAGCTGGTGCTGAGGGTGGGGCTTCAGGTTCTTGGATCACTGGGATCTCTTCTGGGGGAGGTATGCCTTGTATAAAAGGGATGGGTTGCACCTGAACCAGAGGGGGCCAATATTCTCGCGGGCAGGTTTGTTAGAGCTGCTGGGGAGGGTTTAAACAAATTTGGCAGGGGTGTGGGAACCGGAGTGAAGGGACTCAGGATAGGATGGATGGTAAAAAAGCAAAGGTAGTGTGCAGTCAGACCATTAGGAATGGCAGGCAGATGATAGGACAAAATTACATCCTGCAGGTTGAGTATCAGTGCATTCAGGACGCAGAATCAAAAAGGGTAGCAAATACAGTACTCAAAAGTGTTATATCTCAATGCATGAAGTATAAGGTGGATGATCTTGTTGCACTTTTACAGATTGTCGGGTATGATGTTGTGGCCATCACTGAATTTGGCTGAAGGATGGTTGTAGTTGGGAGCTGAATGTCCAAGATTACCCATTGTATTGGAGGGATAGGATGGTAGGCAGAGGGAGTGGCGTGGCTCTGCTGGCAAAGAATGGCATCAAATCTGTAGAGATATGTGACATAGAATTGGAAGATGTTGAATCCTTGTGGGTTGAGTTAAGAAATTGCAAAGGTAAACTACTCTGATGGCAGTTATATACAGGCCTCCAAACAATAGCTAGGGTGTGGACTACAGAATACAATGAGACATAGAAATGGCGTGTCAAAAGGGCAATGTTATGATAGCCATGGGAGATTTTAACATGCAGGTTGATTGGGAAAATCAGGTTGGTTATGGATCTCAGGGTTGTGAATTTGTTGGATGCCTATGAAATAGCTTTTTAGAGCAGCGTTTTGTTGAGCCTACTAAGGATCAGCTATTCTGGATTGGGTGTTATGTAATGAACCAGAGGCAATTAGGGAGTCTAAGGTAAAGGAACCCTTAGGAGGCAGTGATTACAATATGATTGAGTTAAAGTTGAAATTTGATAGGAAGAAAGTAAATTCTGACATAGCAGTATTTCATTCGAGTAAAGGAAATTACAGTGATATGAGAGAGGAGCTGGTCAAAGTAAATTGGAAGGAGATGCTGGCAGGGATGACAGCAAAGCAGCAATGGCTTGTGTTTCTAGGAAAAATGAGGAAGGTGCAGGATAGATGGATTCCAAAAACAAAGAAATACTCAAATGGCAAAATAGTATAACCATTGCTGACAAGAGAAGTCAAATCCAATGTAAAAGTAAAAGAGAGGGCATACTACAAAGCAACAAGTAGTAGGAAGACCAAGGATTGGGAGCTTTTAAAAACCTACAGAAACAATGAAAAGAATCATTAGGAGGGCAAAGATGAAATATGAAAGCAAACTAGCAAACAATACCAAGGTGGACCAAGAAGACTTTTTCAAGTGTACAAGAAAGTAAAGGAGAAATGAGAGTAGATAGAGGACCATTAGAAAATGGGGTTGGAGAAATAGTAATGGGGTCAAGTAACTAAATGAGAATTTTGCATCAGTCCTCACTGTGGAAGAGACCAGCAATCAGCCAGGTGTTGAAGGGTGTGAAGGAAGAGAAGTGAGTGCAGTTACTATTACAAGGAAGCAGGTGCTTAAAAAGCTGAAAGATCTGAAGGTGCTTAAGTCACCCGTTCTAGATGAACTGCACACTAGGATTCTGAAGGAGGCAGTGGTGGAGATTGTAGAGGTACTTTGTAATGATCTTTTAGGACTTACTGGACTCTGGATGTTGTATACTTGGACTTTCAGAAGGCCTTTGACAAGGTGCCCTACATGAGGCTGCTTACCAAGTTAAGCACCCATGGTATTACGCAAAAATTTCTAGCACTGTTAGAGCATTGGCTGATTGGTAGGAGGCATCAAGTAGGAATAAAATAATCCTTTTCTGGTTGGCTACCAGTGACTAGTGGTGTTCCAGAGAGGTTGGTGCTGTGACCACATCTTTTTATGCTATATATCAATGATTTAGATGGTGGAATAGATGGCTTTGTTGCCAAGGTTGAAGATGATACAAAGATTGGTGGAGGGGCAGGTAGTGTAGGGTTGCCAACTGTCCCGTATTAGCCAGGACATCCCGTATATTGGGCTAAATTGGTTTGTCCCATACGGGATCGCCCTTGTCCCGTATTCCCCCCACTAAGGTAGAGCATTCCTATGAAATCTTTTGTAAGCTGAAATAGCGTAAAGGGAAGAAACAATTACCATTAATTTATATGGGAAAATTTTTTGAGCATTACCAGACCCAAACATTAACGTACTAAATCATACCAAATAACACATAAAACCTAAAATAACACTAACATATAGTAAAAGCAGTAATAATATGATAAATACACAGCCTATATAAAGTGGAATTAATGTATGTACAGTGTAGTTTCACTAACAGAATTGGGGAGATTAAACCAAAACCGATTTGTAGAAAAAAATTGGTACGTACACACATGCGCACGTCACATATGTGCATGTCCTGCATTCGCACACAGGTGCCCGTGCAAGGCTTCATGGTCATGGTAGTCTTTCTCGGGGTAAACACAAGTGTCCCGTATTTGACTGCTACTTATGTCCCTTATTTGGGAGCGAGAAAGTTGGCACCCTAGGTAGTGTTGAAGAAGCAGGTAAGCTGCAGAAGGACTTAGACAGAATAGGAGAATGGGCAAGAAAGTGACAAATGAAGCACAATGCTGGAAAATACATGGCCATGCACTTCGGTATAAGAAATTAACAAATGGACTACTTTCTAAACAGGGAGAAAATACAAAAATCTGACATGCAAAGGGACTTGGGAGTCCTTGTGCAGAACACCCTGAAGGTTAACTGCAGGTAGAGTTGATGGTGAGGAAGGCAAATGCAATGTTAGCATTCATTTCAAGAGGTCTGGAATACAAGAACAAGGATGTGATTCTGAGGCCTCACCTTGAGTATTGTGAACAGTTCTGGGCTCCTCATCTAAGAAATAATGTGCTGGCATTGGAGAGGGTCCAGAGGAGGTTCAGAAAGATGATTCCAGGAATGAAAGGGTTATCATATGAGGAACGTTTGATGGCTCTGGGTCTGTACTCACTGGAGTTTAGAAGAATGGGAGGGGTGGGGGGGTGGGAATCGTATTGAAACCTTTTGAATGTTGAAAGGCCTAGACAGAGTAGATGTGGAAAGGATGTTTCTCATGGCGTGGGAGTCTAGGACAAGAGGGCACAGCCTCAGGATAGAGGGGAGTCCATTTATAATAGAGATGTGGAGAAATTTCTTTAGCCATAGGTTGGTGAATTTGTGGAATTTATTACCACATGCAGCTGTGGAGGCCAGGTCATTGGGAGTAACTTAGATGGAGATTGGTAGGTTTGTAATTGGCCACGGCATCAAAGGTTACATAGAGGAGGCTGGGGGGTGGGACTGAGAACGGGAAAAAAGGATCAACCATGATTGAATGGCAGAGCAGACTCAGGGGGCCAAATGGTGTAATTCTTCTCCTATGTCCTATGGTCTTATGATCACATATTCTGGTTCAGTGTGGGCAAGAGTAAGTGGTGGCTGTGGTTAGTGGATGGGTCTTTTGGTTGTCTAGTCTCTCCTCATTGATCTCTGCGACACAGTGGAGGTCGTTCTCATGCAGAGCAGCTCATACTTGAACAGATTTCCTCCAGGTGTATCTATTGATTGCAATATCTTCCTGGAATTTAGATGTAGTGCTGAAATTTTTCAGTCTGATGTGTTTGGTGTTATCTTTAAACATTTCCATTGCCCACAGTACAGGCCGTTCGGCCCATTATTTTGTGCCGACTTTATCACCTACTCTAAGATCAATTTAAACCTTCCTTTACGTATTGTATTTAATATTTCTATAATATTTGAGTAATATTGCAGATATATTGTTTGATCAATCATTCCTTGTTCACATAATTCATTATTGGTTATATGTAAGAGTACCTGAATGGCGTATGTCATTTTGCCACCAGCTCATGTTTGAGCGCCTCACTGCAAAAAAGGAAAGAGGAGCTAAATAGCTAAGCATACTGGCTCATTTATTTTTATTTTTCTTTTGAATTAGTTTCTGGAGTTACGAAATATAATAGCCATCCTCTTTTCTATCATCCATGTGTCTATCTAAGAATATATAAACTATATAAAATCTGAAACACAAGGAAGTCTGCAGATAAGGGAAAATCTGCAAATGTGGAAATACAAAGCAACACAAACAAAATGCTGGAGGAACTCGGTAGGTCAGGCAGCATCTACGGAAAAGAGTAAATATTCGAGACACTTCCTCAGTCTTGAAGAAGGGTCTTGGCCTGAAATGTTGACTATCTAGTATTTCTACAGCATTTTGTATGTGTTCTATAAACTGTCAGTTAGATTCTAACCTGTCTGTGATTTAGTATCTGGTGTTTACAACTGTATGCATAAAGCATATGAGACCTCATTTAGATTCCAACTTATGAATCAATCCTGGGTATCCATAAAACCATAAATAATTCCCAACCTGTTTCTTACTTACAGATATTCCCTGTTCTCTCCTAAGCCACCTGATCTCTTGCATTAGACTACAGTCTTTTAGTCACATACAAATATCTTTTATATATTTGTAAGCCGTTTGTGTTCTTTGGTAGATTCCAGCCTGTAATTCATTTGCAAGTATTCATTTTACATAAAACACATGAGTTGTTCAATTATGTTGCAATCTGTAATACACTCCCAGCTATCAATTATTCTCCTTTCGTGGGTGCCATGATGTGGAACTGCAGCTTTAGTTAATATTCTGACTGAATTCAGATTTTCTTGTAAATGTAATTACTGGCTCATGCCAGGTATTACAGACTTGGCTGAGGCTGCCAGAGCTTATATTAGTCCAATTATCCAAACATTATTCGCTCACCTTTGGGGATTGATAATTGATCTGAAGACATCTTTTGCCGAACCACATTTTTGCAGTGTGCTGTATGTGAGCAGTACTGAAATTTCTACACCAAAGCACCACGAAATAACTAGAATAAATGAAGTATAAGTATCAGGTTGAACTACCTCCAAAATAAAGTCTCAGGTTCCAATACAGTATCTGCTATTTCCAGTTTACGTTCAGTGCCCACGTTATTAGGTACCTCCTGTGCCGTATAAAATGGCCACTGAGTGCATGTTCGTGGTCTTCTGCTGCTGTAGCCCATCCACTTCAAGGTTCGACGTGTCGTGCATTCGGAAAAGCTATTCTCCACGCCACTGTAGCAACGCGTGGTTATTTGAGTAACTGTCACCTTCCCGTCAGCTTTAACAAGTCTGGCCATTCTCCTCTGACCTCGCTCATTAACAAGGCATTTTCACCGACAGTGCTACAGCTCACTGGATTTTTTCTTTGTTTGTTTCTCGCACCACTCTCTGTAAACTTTAGAGACTGTCCTGTGTGAAAATTCAAGGAGATCAACTGTTTTCGAGATACTCAAACCACTCCATCTGGCACCAACAATCACTCCATGGTGGAAGTCATTTAGATCACATTCCTTCCCCATTCTGACTTGCTCTGAACAACAGCTGAGCCGCTTGACCATGTCTGCATGCTTTTATGCACCGAGTTGCTGCCCCATGATTGGCTGATTAGATTTTTGCATTTACGAGCAGGTGAACCTAATAAAGTGGCCACTGAGTGTAACCGTATAATAATATTTTAAAATGTACCATTTAGATTTCTGCAAAATTTAAAAATAGGTAGGCTAAACTTTGTAGATGTGAATATTTGTTGTGATTATAATCATAAGACTATAAAATGACATGGCAATGTAAAATGAGATGATAAACGTCATATTAATTTGGTATTGACTAGCTCTGGAGCATTCACGTTTCTCTGTATTCCATTGCTTTGACAGAAATTGATGAAATAATTTTGAGCAGGAGAGCTGATTTTACAAAGGCCATCCGTCACTTTCAAGTACGACTGTTGTGTATACTGGAATCAGCTTTCTGTGGGCAGAATTTGAGAAACAATTTGATGCCTGTGCTTTACCCAACCAGAGCTGGCGTGATGATTTTTTTGTTCCTTTCATTAGCGTGGGCCATTGCTTCGCAAGCTGTGTGGGCCATTCAGCGGAGTGTAAATGCTCGTATAGTAGAAGAGCCCAAAGTCTGTTACAGTGGGGCAGCACAGTAGCATTGTGGTTAACGCCGGACTTTACACCGCCAGCTGTAAATTGTTTGGTGTTCAATTCCCACTACTGTCTGTCAGGAGTTTGCAAGTTTTCCCCATAACCACATGGGTTTCCTCCAGATGCTTCGATTTCTGCCCATACTCCAAAGATACACGGTTAGGTTATGAGTTGTGGGCATGCTATATTGGCACAGGAAGCATGGCAGCACCAGCAAAATGCCCAGCATAATCCTCACTGATCTGATCTGCCGCAAATGACACATTTCACTGTATGTTTGAATATACATCTGACAAATAAAGCTACCATTGAAACTTTTCTTTGTCAAATTCACCAACAAAATGTTCTTAGGCAGTCGAATCTTGCCCATAGAGTGGTGTATGTGATCCACGTCGTTTGCCTCTGTTTGGCAGTGTTCTTAACTGACAATGCTACCTATCGTAGATATTGGTGCTTGGTCTATACTGACATGGAGAGGGTTCAGAGAAGATTCACGAAAATGATTCCAGGAATGAAAGGGTTACCGTATGAGGAATGTCTGGCATCTCTTGGGCTGTATTCAGGAGAATGAGGAGGAACCTCATAGAAACATTCCAAAGGTTAAAAGGCCTGAACAGATTAGATATAGCAAAGTTATTTCCCATGGTAGCAGAGTCTAGGACAAGAGGGCATGAATTCAGGATTGAAGGACATCCTTTTAGAACTGAGATGTGGAGAAATTACTTTAGTCAGTGGGTGGTAAATCTGTGGAATTCATTGCCACGAGCGGCTGTGGAGGCCAAGTTATTGGGTGTATTTAAGGCAGAGATAGATAGGTTCTTGATTAGCCAGGGCATCAAAGGGTATTGGGTGAAAGCAGGGGAGTGGGGATGACTGGAAGAATTGGATCAGCCCATGATTGAATGGCGGAGCAGACTTGAATGTCTGAATGGCCTACTTCTGCTCCTATCTCCTATGGTCTTATGGTCTTAATTCCCATTACCACAGCTTTGGTGATATTGCTGGAGGCAGTTATACTTTGTGATGTCGCGATAGTAGTTAGGCCACAGATGGAGCCCACTGTCCTGGTTGTCAGGCTACGGGCAGGATGTAGTGACTTCAGGAAGGATAAAACAAACAGTCTGCTGGAAAAGCAGCATCTGTCAGGGGAAGGGAATTGGTGAAATTCTGGTTCAAAACCCTGTCAAAAAAGAATGAACTTACTTGGGCCCTTAACTCCTAACTGGAGCATAGGCCATCGACGACCTCTCTGAAGGTGATGGTATGGTTGCAGTTCATCAATGCTTCTGTAATCTTGTTGTTCGTCCATCGTTGACGTCCATGAGGACCTCGACATCATTATGATGGTGTCAAGACTAGCGCGTGATTTGGATTTAAGTGAGGGAGAGTTGCGCAGCGTCAGCCTCACTCTCTCTTCTCAATTCCCATCTGGATCCAGTGGCAAGACAGAGTCTAGACGGCTGGAGATGGGACTAGGCGCAGTGGATGACCAGGACGTCTTCTGTGTCTTGTCCTGCTCTACACGTTCCACGACGCTTGCAGAGACCGCCTTCTTAACCGTTGGACCTTTCATGGGTCTCGTCCACTCAATCCGCCGGAGTCTGTCTTCACATGCTGGGATAGACAACTCCCTATCTCACCGAGGGTTTGAGACCCGTCGGCTACCCTCACCTGGTTTAGCCGGCTTGTCGAAGCCGTTGCCCGGGGTGTGGCCGCTGTCACATGCAAACAGCTACAGGGAGCCACAGGTGAGAACTGAGTGCCAGGTGGGGACCAAAGGTGGACTAACTGCCCTGAAAAGGACGCGACATGTTCCCCCACCAGAGGTGCTACCCCTCCCTGACACCCCATATGCCCCTCTGTAATGTACTGTATGCACTGTACAAGGGAATTGGTCTATACAGCTTCACCAGAGCCCTGTTGGCTGGCCCTTCCCACTTCCACCTCTTCTGACATTGATGTAGGGCTGGACTTTGAGAGGCATCAGAAAGAACTGTCATCCTGAAATGTTGACAAGTCCCTTCCCCCTGCAGGTGCTGCTCGACCTGCTGAGTTCCTACAGTTGGATGTTTGTTACTCCAGGTTCCAAAATCTGCAGTCTCTTGTATCCCTGTACAATGGCCGTGACGCACAAGGGAAGGAGAGAAGAGAGCTAGAAGGACATAGAGGAGAGGGTGGCTGCAAATATGTAAAAATTATGAGAACTCAAGAGAGGGTGAAGAGTAAGGATTCATAGAACATTCCATTTCAAGTGGGCCTGGCTCATTTGGAAAAGAATTAGGAAAAATTCTTCCGCTCATCAAATATTGGGGCTTTGGGACCCACAGTCCAAAAGAGAAACCCTCGTCATATTTAAAAAGCACCAGGATGAGAACATCAGCTAGCTGTGACCCGCAAAGCTCTGCACCAGGAGCCAGACAAGGGGATTAAACTAAACCCATTTTTACTGGTATGAACATGATTGGCCGAATGGCCTCCAATAGATCTCTGTGATGGAGAAAATAGGCAAGTCATGAGTAAACAAGCTCCATAAGCTTGGAATTTTGTGGACTCTGTGACCTTGTCTTCCCCAACCCCATTTTTGCCCAGTCTTTATCCTGTAGCTGACTGAAAGTTGAGGAGGATGACTTTAAATCAGAAAAGTACTTTGTCAAAGGCAGTGTAACTGATTTACCTTAGCAACAGATCGACAAAGGTTCAAACAACTAATTCTGTATTGGTCCAAATTAGATTCAAAAGGAATTTTACTTGCTCTGGAAACAATATTGTGAAAATAACAGTGCAGGTTCGGACAGCAAACTTTATTGTGCATCTACAGTTGGACTGGCTCTGTTTCTACAGCAATGCCAGTTCAGGATAGCTGAACTAAACATATACCTTCCCTCTGTTCCATGCCAAATGAGGTCCAGATCACTGGTGGTAAACTCCAAATGTGCTGCTAAAGAACAGGAACTCTGATACCTTCCTAGTCACAGCTTTGTGGATTTAAAAGCCCATAACAAAATCGAAGCATATTTGACTGATTAAAAATCCTCATGAAGTCAAAAAATTCAAAGTTCAAAGTAATTGTTATCATCAGAGTACATATATATCCCCATATACAATCCTGAGTTTCATTTTCCTGTGGGCAAATCTATAGAATAATAACTATATTAACAATGGCATGTGGCAAAGGAAATGTCACAGAAGTTATGGGGGATTTCAACATGCAGGTGAACTGGGAAAATCAGGTTGGTACTGGACCCCAGGATAGGGAGTTTGTAGAGAGCCTACGGGATGTATTTTTGGAGCAGCTTGTACGAGAGCCAACTAGGGATAAGGCTATTCTGGATTTAGTGTTGTGCAATGAACAGGATTTGATAAGTGATCTTGAAGTAAAGGAGCCATTAGGAGGTAGTGACCATAATATGATAAGTTTTTATCTGCAAGTTGAGAGGGATAAGGGCAGATCAGAAGTGTCAGTATTGCAGTCGAACAAAGGAGACTATGGAGCCATGAGGGAGGAGCTGGCCAAAGTTGACTGGCCGGATATCCTAGCAGAAAAGCCAGTGGAACAGCAATGGCAGGTATTCTTGGAAATAATGCACAAAGTGCAAAATCAGTTCATCCCCCGGAGAAGGAAGGATTCAAAAGGGAGAAAGTGGCCACAGTGGTTGACAAAGGAAGTCAGAGATAGCATAGCATTAAAAAAGAAGTATAACAGAGCTAAGGTGAGTGGGAAGACGGATGATTGGGAAATTTTTACGGAGCAACAGAACTTAACTAAAAAGGCAATACGGGGAGAAAAAATGAGGTATAAACCCAAGCTAGCTAGGAATATAAAGGAGGATAGCAAAAGTTTTTTTAGGTATGTGAAGAGAAGAAAGATAGTTCAGAACAATGTTGGGCCCTTGAAGAATGAATTGGGAGAAATTGTTATGGGAAACAGAGAAATGGCAGACAAATTTAAGAAGTACTTTGGATCTGTCTTCACTAGGGAAGACACAAGCAATCTCCCAGATGTATGGATGGGCCAAAGACATAGGGTAACAGAGGAACTGAAACAGATTGACATTAGGAAGGAAACGGTGATGAGTAGACTGATGGGACTGAAGGCTAACAAATCCCCAGGTCCAGATGGTCTGCATCCTAGGGTACTAAAGGAGGTGGCTCTGGAAATTGCGGATGCATTGGTGATCATTTTCCAATGTTCCTTAGATTCAGGATCAGTTCCTGAGGATTGGCGAATGGCTAATGTTATCCCACTTTTTAAGAAAGGAGGGAGGGAGAAAACACAGAACTATCGCCCTGTTAGCCTAACATCAGTAGTGGGGAAGATGCTAGAGTCCATTATTAAAGATGAAATAGCGACACGTCTTGATAGCAGTGATAAGATTGGGCCGAGCCAGCATGGATTTACCAAGGGCAAATCATGCTTGACTAATCTATTAGAGGTTTTTGAGGATGTAACCAGGAAGATAGATGCGGGAGATCCAGTGGATGTGGTGTACCTTGACTTTCAGAAGGCATTTGATAAGGTACCACATAGGAGATTGGTGGGTAAAATCAGAGCTCATGGCATTGGGGGGAGGATATTGACATGGATAGAAAACTGGTTGGCAGATAGAAAGCAAAGGGTAGCAGTGAATGGGTGTTTCTCAGAATGGCAGGTGGTGACTAGTGGGGTGCCACAGGGCTCGGTATTATGACCACAGCTGTTTACGATTTACATCAATGATTTAGAGGAAGGCCTTGTGAATAACATCAGCAAGTTTGCTGATGATACTAAGCTGGGTGGCAGTGTGACATGTGATGAGGATGTTAGGAGAATTCAAGGTGACTTGGATAGGCTGGGTGAGTGGACAGAAACTTGGCAGATGGTGTTTAATGTGAATAAGTGTGAGGTTATTCACTTTGGGAGCAAGAACAGGAAGGCAGATTATTATCTGAACAGTGTGGAGTTAGGTAAGGGAGAAATGCAAAGAGATCTAGGAGTACTTGTTCATCAGTCTCTGAAGGTGAATGAGCAAGTGCAGCAGGCAGTGAAGAAGGCTAATGGAATGTTGGCCTTTATTACAAAGGGAATTGAGTACAAGAGCAAGGAAATCCTTTTGCATTTGTACAGGGCCCTGGTGAGACCACACCTGGAGTATTGTGTGCAATTTTGGTCTCCAGGGTTAAGGAAGGACATCCTGGCTGTGGAGGAGGTGCAGCGTAGGTTCACTAGGTTAATTCCTGGGATGTCCGGTCTGTCTTACGCAGACAGGTTAGAGAGACTGGGCTTGTACATGCTAGAATTAAGGAGATTGAGGGGGGATCTGATTGAGACATATAAGATTATTAAGGGATTGGACAAGATAGAGGCAGGAAATATGTTCCAGATGCTGGGAGAGTCCAGTACCAGAGGGCATGGTTTAAGAATAAGGGGTAGGCCATTTAGGGCAGAGTTGAGGAGGAACTTCTTCTCCCAGAGAGTTGTGGAGGTGTGGAACGCGCTGCCTCAGAAGGCAGTGGAGGCCAATTCTCTGGATGCTTTCAAGAAGGAGGTAGATGGGTACCTTATGGATAGGGGAATCCGGGGTTATGGGGACAAGGCAGGAACCAGGTATTGATAGTTGATGATCAGCCATGATCTCAGAATGGCGGTGCAGGCTCGAAGGGCCGAATGGTCTACTTCTGCACCTATTGTCTATTGTCTATTGTATAAACAGGATCAATGGAAGATCAACCAGAGTACAGAAGACAACAAACTGTGCAAACGCACATATAAATAAATAGCAATAAATAACGAGAACATGACATAATGAGATAAAGAATCCTTAAAGTGACATCATTGATTGTGGGAAACATCTCAAAGATAGGGCGAGTGAGTGTAGTTACCCCGTTTTGCTCAAGAGACAGAGTCATACAATCATTGTCCTTTGACTTGCTCATGCTGACCAAACTGCCCGTTTGCCTGATTTGCCCAATGTTCCTCTAAATCTTTCCTATCCAAGTAGCTGTACAAGTGGCTTTTAAACGTTGTTGCAGTACCTGCCTGAATCATAACTTCTGGCTACTCATTCCATGAATGGAATACCTTCCATAACGTCTTCTACAGATGTACTGTGCAGAGCACTCTGATAGTCTGCGTCGCTGTCTGGTATGGTGGGGGGGGGGGGGAGGGAGGGGCCATTGCACAGGATCAAAAGAAGCTACAGAAAGTTGTGAAATTAGTCAGCTCCATCTTGGGTACTAGCCTCCGTAGTACCCATGACATCTCCAAGGAGTGGTGCCCCAGAAAGGCAGTGTCCATTATTAAGTACCCCCATCACCCAGGACAGGCCCTCTTCTCATTGTTACTGTTGGTAGGAGGTACAGAAGCCTGAGGGCACACAATCAGCGATTCAGGAACAGATTACTCCCCTCTGCCATCCGATTCCTAAATGAACATTGAACCCACAAACACTACCTCACTTTTTAAAAAATATGTATTATTTCTGTTTTTACACTATTTTAAATCTATTCAATATTCATATGTAGCCTGGGGAAAAGTACACACTCAGGACAGCAAATACGTTTTCGGGTTTTAATTCCTTTACCTGTTTTAGATGTTTAAGTGCCAGAAGAGGGTCGCAAAACAGCACGACCGAATTTCCAACCAGTTCTTGCCGTTACAATCTCAGTCTAACTTTCGATCCACACCCTTGTGTATGGACAGAATTGCGTATGAAGTATAAAAAAATACCAGAACTAATACGGTACTAATACAGTAGTGGCAATTCTACTTGGCTAGTGAGGAACTTTGCCCAAGCCATGCTACCCAGTGTCGATTCCTTCACTTGTGGAAATCTTTCCTCACCATGCCCAGCCTCGGGAGGAACTCAATTCCAATGCCCCAACGTGTCTTCAGCAGAAAACAAAATGGTCTCCCCACTATCCTGCATGTGTGAAATGACATCACCGTCTCCCTTAAAGGTACAGACAATTATTCTAGCATTACCCAGATGGATGCCTAAGTACACTTTTAACAATATTGAATAAGATCCGACGGTCACCCGGTTACATATATATATATACTTACTTTAATTGATTAATTTATTTATCTATTTTACCCCCTTTCTATATTATCATGTACAGTATTGCATTGAGCTGCTGCTGCTAAGTTAACAAATTTCATGATACATGCCGGTGATAATAAACCTGTTTCTGATTCTGATTCTGGTGAGATGGTGAGGTGTTCAGACACAGAGCCTTTTGGAGGCCAGCCAAATGTGTTCATCTTTTTTACGATGGCAGGATAATGCTGGACATAAAGAACTTGCGGTAATCCAGGTTCACTCCATCAGCTCATTGGTGGAGGAGTAGGAGGAGCTGGGCTTAGTGTGGACGGTGTTACTGCCTGACACAGGAAGACATCGGAGTCAGTATGCCGAGGCAGTGTACGGTCTAACAGTGAGTGATCATCTTGGATGTTTCTCTGGTGATTGCAAGACCCTGTTGGTCATTGAAAATACTAAGTGCTGCAAGTCCGTTTCCCTTGTTTATTGCCGAGACAGGCGATGGGGGTTGCTGCATGGCGACGGTTGCAGTGAGGACTAGGCCTCAAGCTGTAGGCTTGTCCGTTGCAGCAGTCCGGGAGAGGAGACGCCAGAGGTGGGGTAGCACACCATCCATGCTGGCCCCTCCTGTTGGTGCTGCCCTCCAGTGATCATTTGGTGGAATGACAATCTGGATTGCATGCATGTGGGCATTCATCTGCAGACTGCTGAGAACTGCTTGTTCTTGCCAACAGTACCCATGCACCATCAATTTACAGGACATACCATTCAGGGACTTAGGCTATATATGTATATATATTTTTTGTGTGACCATGTTTACTTGCTATCTTATATATGCTATATGTGTTTCGTGCTGTGTGTGACTGTTGGTACTGTGTTTTGCACCTTGGCCCTGGAGGAACACTGTTTCTTTTGACTGTATTCATGGGTATTCACGTATGGTTGTGCGACAATCAAACTTGAACTTGAACTTGACATGCACCATCCTCTGTGTGGAGAAGTTATCCCTTAGGTCCCTTGTAAATCTTACCCCTCTCACTTGAAACCTTTGCTCTCTAGTTCATGATTCCCTTTCCACGGGGAAGAGGCTGTTTACATTCACCCTACCTATGTCTCTCATGATTTTATTCACCTCTATAAGGCCACCTCTCGGTCTCTCATATTCCGAGAAGCAAAGTCCTCCTCCCCCCAGCCGCTCCCCTTAACTCAAGCCCTGTAGTCCTGGCACATTGTCGTAAGTCTTCTCTGCACTCAACCAAAAGAGTTACACGCTACCCTGGATGTGGCTTCACCAACATCGTGTGCAACTGCAACATATTAGAATTAAGGGTTTAAATTCAGATTTAGAGAAACAGCACAGTAACGGGGCGTTCCAGCCCAATCAGTCTGCTCCACCCAATTACACACTGATGTGACCAATTAACCTACTAACCTGTAAGTCACTGGAATGTGGGAGGAAACCTGGAGCACCCGGGGAAACGCGAGCAGTCACCTTGGGAACATACAAACTCTTTACAGTGGTGGGATTGAACCCTAGTTGCTGGGGTTGAAATAATGTTACGCTAATCACTATCCTACTGTGCTACACAGAAAGACATACAGGAAAACATACAATGTAAAATGTCCAGGTATTTTCAATACTAGATGATAAATAGATGTAAATAATTAAGTTTATTAATGATCCCCAATAATATGCTCTATGTTTTTGATCTCTAAATAGCTAAAATTATTTATTTTAACATCCAGCTCCCCAGGACTTCCAGACACTTTTACAAACACTAAGAACGTGAGAAACAGGATTAAGAGGAGGCCAGTCAGCTCCTTGAGCCTGCTTGCCATTCAATAAAATCAGGGCTGATTCAACCCTGGCCTCAAGTAACCCTTGACCCCCTGTTCAGATTCCATGGTGAATGCACTAAATAATTCCTTCATAGTTCTCTTGCAACAAGAATGCTGAAGTATCCAAGAGAAGAGATACCTCCTCACCTTCAGCTTACCTCAGAATCAGAATCAGATCTAATATATTGGCACAAACAAGAGGAAATCTGCAGTTGCTGGAAATTCGAGCAACACACACAAAATGCTGGTGAACGCAAAAGGCCAGGCAGCATCTATAGGAAGAGGTACAGTTGACGTTTCGGGCCAAGACTCTTCATCAGGACTAACTGAAGGAAGAGATAGTCAAAGATTTGAAAGTGGGAGGGGGAGCGGAGATCCAAAATGATAGGAGAAGACAGGAGGGGGAGGGATGGAGCTAAGAGCTGGAAAGTTGATTGGCAAAAGGGATACAAGGCTGGAGAAGGGAGAGGATCATGGGACGGGAGGCCTAGGGGGAAAGAAATGAGGAGGGGAGCACCAGAGGAAGATATCCCTTTTGCCAATCAACTTTCCAGCTCTTAGCTTCATCCCTCCCTTTCCTGTCTTCTCCTATCATTTCAGATCTCCCCCTCCCCCTCCCACTTTCAAATCTCTTTCTATCTCTTCTTTCAGTTAGTTCTGATGAAGGGTCTTGGCCCGAAATGTCGACTGTACTTCTTCCTATAGATGCTGCCTGGCCTGCTGCGTTCCACCAGCATTTTGTGTGTGTTGCTTCATATATTGGCATAGGCTATGTAATTTGTTGCTTCGTAATATATGATAATTAAAATTATAAGATCCTGTGCAGTGGCCCCTCCATACCAGACTGATGCAACCAGTTAGAATGCTCTCCACTATACATCTGTAGAACTTTGCAAGTGCCTTTGGTGACATACCAATTCTCTTCAAACTCCTAGTGAAATATAGCTGCTGTAGTGCCTTCTTTCTAATTGTATCCATATTTTGGCCCCAGGATAGACCTTCAGAGATGTCGACATCAAGGAATCTGAAGTTACTCACTCTTTCCACTGCTGATTCCTCGATGAGGACTGGAGTGTGTTCCCTCGATTTCCCCTTCCTGAAGTCCACAATCAGTACCCTGGTCTTACTGACACTGAGTGCAAGGTTGCTGCTGCAACTCCTCTCAACCGGCTGATCTGCCTCACGCCTGTATGCCTCCTCATTATCATCTGAAATTCTGCCAACAGAGGGAACATGGGAAATCTCTTACTCTGAAACTGTGCTTCCTAGTTCTAGATAACCCCGTGAGGGTAAACACCCACCCAGCCAACCTCCCTTTTAATTGGATCACTTCTCATTCGTCTAAACCAGGGGTGGCCAACCTTTTACATTCCATGTGCCAATTTTTTCACTCACGAGTTCAGATGTGCAGTACAACACTTGCACCCCCTTTCAATTCTTGTAAAAATATGTTAATATAGAACTTGTGCATGAAAAAATCTCATCTAAACTCGTGTGTGAAAAAATTGACACATGGAGCGTAAAAGGGTGGCCACCCCTGGTCTAAACTCTAATGAGTATAAGCACACCCTCTCTTTACACAACATGCTTCTCAGCCCAGGAACCAATCAAGACAAGTTTATTGTTAATGTTTTTGGAGTCTTGATCTCGCAATCTATCTTATTATGATCTTGCACCTTATTGTCTCCCTGCACTGCACTGACTTTCTCAGGAATTGTTACACTTCATTCTGCATTCTGTTATTGTACTCACCATCATCTTGCTACCTCCATGGGCTTACTGACCTCATCATCGTCATCATTATGTAAAGTCTCAAATGACGTGAGCAATCGTGCTCCTCGACCATGATTGTTCCTGGCAAATATGTCTGCAGAGGTGGCTTGCCAATGCCTTCTTCTGGGCCAGTGTCTTTACAAGTCAGGTGACCTCAGCCATCATCAATACTCTTCAGAGATTGTCTGCCTGGTGTCCGCGATTGCATGACCAGGACTTGTGATATGCACCAGCCGCTCATACGACCATCCACCACCTGCTCCCATGGCTCCACGTAATCTTGATTCAGGGGCTTAGCAGATGCAGGCTAGTGGAGGGAGGAGTGCCTTACATCTCTTATAGTAGAGATGTATCTCCACCCCACCACCTTGTACAACCTCATGCAGTGTTCCAATAAATTGATCTGTATGAGCCATGCGTCAGACAAACTGTACACTGTACCTGGGCACAAGTGATGACATTAGACCATTTTCAATTCCAATTCACAGGTGCAGTGAAAAAGCTCACTTGTAGCAGTATCGAAGGCATATACGTAGAATCAGAGTCACAATGTGCACCGGGAAAATGTAAATCAAACATAAATTATGCAAGAAGGAATGCAATTAGTAAATCTGTTCTGCACTGTCACCTGTGCAAAGATAGCTTGTACACTGTATTTCCAGGTGGCCTGTGAAGTTGAGTCAAAACTCTGTGATTATACTCTATAGTTATTGCCAACATTTAATTTGCCTTTCTAATTATAGGCTGCACCACCAGGAACGCTGCGAAAAACATCTGCTCTATGTAATTAAAAGTGTCACAATTAGTTAATGGATTTTGATTATACCTTCACGGGATATTGAAACAGATCGATCAAGTTCACTAGTGCATATATTTTAAAAATTAAATAACGGTGTGGTGGGCTTGATTGGCAGCCGTGTCTCAAACAGCTGAGACTGAATAAGCTCGGCAACTAGCTCTCGGCCTCTGGGCGGCTGTGCGACTGGAAGTTTTGAGTGCTGACTGCTAATGTCTGCATCATTCTTCTGCCCGAAGGCAGGACAGGAACCGCGGCAGAGGCTCATCATGTAAATAAGTGTCTCTTTCAAGGTTCTGTTAGATGTTAAGAAATACCTCAGGAAAAAAAATGAATCATCCTGTTTATATTTTGTGAGCAATAGCGAGGCCTGAAAATTCTGATAAATGACAGGCGCTTATTGAATTCTGTTCATTTATTGGGTCTATGTGAAGTAAACTATCTGTTGATTGATAGCTTGAGTCCATGACAGAGTCTGTAATCTGTCACTCTATTAGAGAATAGGAAAATGCCGGGCTGCACAAAGTCAATTCTACTAAGCCTATATACATTGGCAAGGGCTGCTTATTCAACTATTGGAATCGTGCTTTAAATTGTCTCAATCATGGAGGCTGTTCAGGATTATAACAACCTTCCACACGGTGACACTTAACACAAAGGATAATTCTACATAAAACTCAAAAATGTAACTCTCAGCTTTCCCCCACTCAAAAAGAAAAAGCTGAGAGATTACAATTTCAGAACGAGCACTCGGTTTTTGAATGGGCAACAGCTTTTTCAGGGCCATGTCATACTGACTGCAGCTAATGATACTAAGGGGAGCCATTTGTGTTCGGCTGCACGAGGATAAGGATAACCTGCGTTGGTACCGATCTGCTGTATGTCTGAGGCATGCCGAGAGACAGACCACAGCGCATGAATCACTTAGCATTATGCTGAGGAATCTGCCTCCCTAATCTTCCACTGACAGATTCAGCACCGAAACTGTGGCACCACTGACTTGAACGGGAATTTAGAGAAGGTAAATTCAGTCGCTTGCGAATGGTCACAAAATAAAATATATGGGGGATGTTGTAAATCTGAGAAAATGCCGCAAACTCTCAGCAGATCAGATATTGATTAATTTTAATGTTTGGATTTATTTTCTAATATTTTAAGCCTGAGATATACACACAGAGGTGCCTTTATTATGTACTTCCTGCACCTAATAAAGTGGCACTGAGAGAATATTCAAGGTCTTCTGCTGCTGTAGCCCATCCACTTCAAGGTTTGATATGTTATGCATTCAGAGATGCTCTTCCGTACACCACTGTTGTAGCACATGACCATTTGAGTCCTGTCAGTTTGAACCAGTGTGGCCATTGTCCTCTGACCTCTATCATTAAGAAGGTGTTTTCACCAACAAAACTGCAGCTTACTGTTTTTTATTTGCTTTTCACTCCATTCTCAGTTTCAGCAGTTTCTGAAATACTCAAATCACCCTGTCTGGCACCAACAACACAAGCCACAATACCACCAATGACTCCAATGGAATTCACTGTAAGAGTGTAGAAACAGCACAGGAACAAGGTAGTTAAGAAAGTGGCGATTGACAGTACGTTGATGGGTGTAGGAACAAGCTGAAACGTCACATGGAGTTGGTTTTCGAATAGCGGGAGATTTATTAAAAACAGGTGCTCACCGAGAGATTGGCCAAAGCTGATCTACCTGAGCAGTAATTTGGTACCTTTTGTAGTTTCTCAGTTAACATGAAACCAGAAAAACTACACTTTGATAACAGAATGGTGGTTACAGGAAGATGTAATTAAATAACTGACTAGGTCCTGATTGCACAATAAAATGATTATCGCCAGGTCTAGCAGTGAATCCAATTTTCTATTACAATATGGGTGCCTGCTGTAACATAAGTAATTAGTGAAATTCCTGAAACCTGGGTCTCATCACTGATACATTCCATGCCTCTACTTTTGTCTGCAGTTCCCAGATACCACATTAGCACAATCCATGTCTCTACTTTACTAATTGTTAGCCCTCACAGTTCTTTCCCCTTCTTTCCCTAGGCCCTTGGCCAATAAGGCCAAAGGATCAGATCCCCAACAGTGCTCTTGTTTGGCATGCAGAAGTGTTAGGCACATATATATAGCTAGGGTGCCTAAGACTTTTGCACAGTACTGAATTTGTCAACGTGGAGCAGAGAGCGAGCTTGTAAATCTGGTGGGATGTTTGAAATGGCAAGTGTGGAGCACCACAGGAGGGTTGTTGGGCAGGTGACAGAGAGGGGCGGAGGATGGCGCAGGTGCAAACACACCCATCCCCGAGATACCAGGCACCATCATTCGTTTCCAATCAATTGGTTTATTGATCGTTACAGAATGTCTCTGGTGCTTCCCGCTCCCTCCTTTCTGCCTTCCCCTTTTCCCAACCATGATTCCCCTCTCCCTGCCTCCTTCCCACTCTCAGTCCACAACAGAGACCCATATCAGAATCAGGTTTATCACACTCATCAGTACTTTGGCACAGTGCTGTAAATGACTATCCCCTTTACATGAATGCTTCAACTGCACACTTAGTTAATAAAAGTCCTTAAAATAATCAGCTGTACAACACCAATGAAAGTTCAATCCAGGGATGGATTTGTACATTCAGAATCAGAATCAGGTTTATTATCACCGGCATGTGTCGTGAAATTTGTTAACTTAGCAGCAGCAGTTCAATGCAATTCATAATATAGAAGATAAATAAACAAACAAACTAATAAATAGATTACAGTATTTGCAAATTGAATAGATTAAAAACTGTACTAAAACAGAAATAATATATATATTAAAAAAGTGAGGTAGTGTTCAAGGGTTCAATGTCTATTTAGGAATCAGATGGCAGAGGGGAAGAAGCTGTTCCTGAATTGCTGAGTGTGTGCCTTCAGGTTTCTGTACCTCCTACCTGATGGTAACAGTGAGAAAAGGGCATGCCCTGGGTGCTGGAAGTCCTTAATAATGGATGCTGCTTTTCTGAGATACCACTCCTTGAAGATGTCCTGGGTACTTTGTAGGCTAGTACCCAAGACGGAGCTGACTAAATTTACAAACATCTGTAGCTTCTTTCAGTCCTGTGCAGTAGCCTCCCACCCCCCCCCCCCGCAATACTAGACAGTGATGCAGCTTGTGAGAATGCTCTCCAGGGTACATCTATAGAAGTTTTTGAGTGTATTTGTTGACGTGCCAAATCTCTTCAAACTCCTAATGAAATATCGCAACTGTCTTGCCTCCTTTATAGCTGCATCAATATGTTGGGACCAGGTTAGGTCTTCAGAGATCTTGACACCCAGGAACAGAAACTGAACTTGAAACCCCAATTCCAAATACTGTCCCTAGAGCAGGGGTTCCCAACCTGGGGGCCATGGACCCCTCAGTTAATGGCATGGGTCTATGGCATAAAAAAGGTTGGGAATCGCTGCTCTCGAGCCGCTTTGAGACTATTATAATGATGTATTATCCCTTTCGACAATGCATCCCATTTGTTATTGACTTTCTTCCTCTCACTACCCCCAGATTATCTTTTTGGACTCAGCCGAAATGGCTGGTAGATCTGTGGCTACATACTTGTGCAATCCCTTGTTAGTGTCACTACCATAAATAGGAAGCTCCAGCTCCAACTCCAGCGTCCCTTCTTAAGCAGGATCTGCTCCACAATAATTAATTCAGTAGCAATATCACTGGTTGCCACATTATAGCTAGCCAGATTGTATTATAACTGCTCCTTGTGATATGTTCTTACTGATATTGTGATGTAGGAGGTGTTGTTCACCAAAGTATGTCTCAGGAAGGTTTCGTTATCAACAGGCAATATGGACAGGGACCAGTTGTTATATGTAGCAAAACCACATTGAGTCAGGTGTCTTCATGCAATCTCTTCTGGACATACCCAGTGATTCTCTATTCAGTGACATTTCATCAAGTTCACCCCCCTGCCCCCTTGGTCTTGTGTAACTCAATTACACAGACCAGAGAATCTTTCAGAGATATCCAAGTCCCTTCATGATATTTTCCAACATTAGGCACTCTCATATGAGAGTGCGTCTGATTGTCATCGTGTTGGGGAATGGGGAGAACTGTTACAGCATACTCTGGACTTCTCACTTTTTATAGTCTCTCAGACCATGATTAGTCAGAGTGTGATCACAAATGTGGCCCACCGGGGAGCCTTCACCCACCCATTCTTTCAGCTGTTTGTCTGATATTCAATCCAGTCCAGGACTCTGTTGCCTTTTAAATGTAAAATGTTTGCCCCAGCAACAAATAAAAGCCAAGTAGTATACTGGATGTTGTGTAGGCTGCATTTTTATCACAGTGTTAGGTGTCATTGTTCACTCTATCGATAACCTCGTTAGTTATATCCTTTAATGACCACACTAACTGGATAGTTTCCAACTCCACTTCTGCCCCCTGCTCTCCTATTCTACTAGCCTGTCTTAGGTCACCATAATTTTGTGTTTTGATCCCCTTCAACTTCTGCTGAAGGGAACTGATTTGTGCATCTATATTTGCTATTTTTAAACTATTGATTGTTGGCAGAACTGCTGAATATCCTGCTCCTTACAACTCTAAAGTCAGAAAGTAGTCAGGTTCAAAACTACACCCTCAAAATGCTGGTGGAACTCAGCAAGTCAGGTAGCATCTATGGAAATGAATAAAAAAAAGTCAATTTTGAAGGGTCTTGGCCTGAATTCATTTCTTTAGATGCAGCCTGATCCGTTGAGATCCTCCAGCATTCTGAGTGTGTTGCTCTGGATTTCCAGCATTCGCGGAATCTCTTGTATTCAAGTTCGAAGCCACCTGCACGTGCCTGCAGCCTGGTAATCGAGTAACCCTTTCGCCCATATTCTATTTCCAACCCTATCCCCCAGTGTCCTCTGGACCTCGCTATGCGGTTGTGCACAGGTGGTAACAGGGGAGTCCCACAGAGATCGATTCCCAAACAGAGCAGCCCTCTCACAATACTGGACAAGTTCGATTGCCACTCTTAAATGTGAAAAGTTTGTTGGTTACATGTCTCAGCATGATGAACATTAAAATGGAGTCCCTCTCTTGCAATACCCACTTCCCACATATGCCCCGTGAGTGTCATGCAGTTTTCAAAATGTCCTTTCAGAGCATCACATACGATCACATTACCTGTGTAAAACCGCACACCATTGATACACTTTTCTTTATTATTCTCTCAACCTAGTCTGCATGTTGTTTGCTATTGAGAGGGAGCTCAAAAGGGTGACACATCCAATTATCCAAATCCTTCGGTGAGTAGTCTGTCGGGCTCCATGTTTATTGTTCCTGTCTGCATGGTTACATCATTTCTGCCCAAGCTATCTTTCCAGGTGCTACCAGCGTTTCCTTCTTGGGCCTTTCCTTAGACTCCACCAGGAGACATGTCTCTCCAGTCAAGATTACCATAGATGGTCAAGTTAGTCCAGGTTGCGGTTCCAGTTTAAACCATAAGACATATGAGCAGAATAAGGATATTTCACCCCTTGAATCTGCTCCGCCTTTTCATCATGGCTGATCCATTTCCCTCTTGAGTAAGACCATAAAATGTAGGTACAGAATTAGATCATTCGGCCTAAATCCGGTACAACCTTAATCACAATCTTACCTCCTGTTTCTGGCTGATTCCCCTTCACTAGGGCATCTTCATACTTCCAGCCTTCACTCTCTACCAAGGGCTTCCCCTTTTAGATCATACACACAAGTGGCTCTCTCCCGTACAAATGGATAATACAGTCCTTACCACTGCAGCTCTTCAGTCCTCCGTAATCACATACTCCATTATTTGCCAAGCTCATCCTGTCATTAATTCGAAAGGACTGAATCCTTGCCCATGAGCAGGGTTCACCCAGAGTTTCATCAGCACCACTTTTTTCATATACAGTATTACTGCTTTTGCACATTTTTAATAATCTATTCAATATATGTAATTGATTTACTTGTCTATTATTGTTTTATTTTATCTATTATTTTTTCTCTCTCTGCTAGATTGTGTATTGCATTGAACTGCTGCTGCTAAGTTAACAAATTTCACATCACATGCCGGTGATAATAAACCTGATTCGGATTCTGATTCTGATTCTAGTGAGACCCTAGACCAACTTTCCCCAGTCTCTATTATGGCGTGAATCTTTCTCTCAGTCATACCAGAACTCTGAGGTCAGTGTGGAATGTAAAATTTCTGCTTGACCCCCAGGAACACGCAAACCCTCTGATTACCTTTCTAGTAAATTACTGTATATTCTCTGATCCAAATCAGGGCTGGCCAGTATTCCGCATGTGGATATCACCTCCTCAGCTAGCACAGAGACTACCTCCTCAGCAAAGCAATTCCAACAGGGAACACTTTCCCCCTCTTGCTGAGCCTATCAATGATTATGAAGCTCGTAGACTGGGTAATGGCCCTGTGAAGTCTGTCTGAAGTTGCTCCCAACGGGCCTTTAGGCCATGGCTGATGGTCTGGTCGGATTTTAACAGTCACATATGATACAGTCAGCAGAACTTAGCAATATCCCTCCCCATCCCCTGCCTTATCTTGAATTTCTAGCTGGGTCATTATTTGTCCTGTCCTCTGTGAGCTAAACCATAATAGGAATTTAACAATGTATGTCTGACGCACTTGGAGAAACCAAGTGTTCACTTTCTCACCACATCCCATCTTCTTTTTTTACACTGCTCCAGACTGTTCCTAAATCTGTTTTTCCACTGACGGCAACCACTTTTGCATTACCTTTAAATCTTTCTCCTTCCCGTCCCTGACCGTCGCTACCCACGATTCCCCCACAAGGCAAATGCAATGTTGGTATTTCTTTCAAGGGGAACAGAATAGAAAAGCAGGGATGCAATGCCGAGTCATGACAAGACACTAGTCAGGCTGCACTTGGAGTATTGTCAACAGCTTTGGGCCCCGTATCTCCAAAAGGACCTGTTGTCATTGGAGAGAGTCCAGAGGAGGTTCACGAGGATGATTCTGGGATGAAGGGATTAATATACATAGAAACATAGAAAACCTACAGCACAATACAGGCCCTTCGGCCCATAAAGTTGTGCCGAAAATGTCCCTACCTTAGAAATTACTAGGTTTACTATTTTTCTAAGCTCCATGTACCAATCCAAAAGTCACTTAAAAGACCTTATCGTATCCACCTCCACCACCGTTGCCAGCAGCCTATTCCAATTCCACACACTCACCACTCTCTGCGTAAAAACTTACCCCTGACATCTCCTCTGTACCTACTCCCAAGCACCTTAAACCTGTGCACTTTTGTGTCAGCCATTTCCGCCCTGGGAAAAAGCCTCTGAATCTCTTCTCATCAATGATCAAGGCCTCTCATCATCTTATACTCCTCTATCAGGTCACCTCTCATCTTCCGTCGGTCCAAGGAGAAAAGGCCAAGTTCACTTAACCTATTTTCATAAGGCATGCTCCTCAATCCAGGCAATATCCTTGTAAATCTCCGCCGCACCCTTTCCACATCCTTCCTGTAGTGAGGCGACCAGAACTGAGCTCAGTACTTCAAGTGGCATCTGATCAGGGTCCAAAACAGCTGAAACATTACCTCTCAGTTCCTAAACTCAATCGCATGGTTGATGAAGGCCAATGCACAGTATGCCTTCTTAACCACCCAGTCAACCTGCTCAGCAGCTTTGAGTGTCCAATGGACTTGGAGCCCAAGATCCCCCTGATCCTCCACACTGCCAAGAGTTTTACCTTTAATGCTATATTCTGCCATCTTATTTGACCTACCAAATGAACCACCTCACACTTATCTGGGTTGAACTCCATCTGCCACTTCTCAGCCCAGTTTTGCATCCTATCAATGTCCCGCTGTAACCTCTGACAGCCCTCCACACTATCCACAACACCCCCAACCTTTGTGTCATCAGCAAACTTACTAACCCATCCCTCCACTTCCTCATCCAGGTCATTTATAAAAATCACAAAGAGTAGGGGTTCCAGAACAGATCCCTGAGGCACACCACTGGTCACCGACCTCCATGCAAAATATGACCCGTCTATAACCACTCTTTGCCTTCCGTGGGCAAGCCAATCCTGGATCCACAAAGCAAGGTCCCCTTGGATCCCATGCCTCCTTACTTCCTCAATAAGCCTTGCATGCTGAAATCCGTATATACCACATCTACTGCTCTACCTTCATCACATCCTCAAAAAATTCAATCAGGCTTGTAAGGTACAACCTGCCTTTGACAAAGCCATACTGACTAATCCTGATCATATTATGCCTCCCTAAATGTTCATAAATCTTGCCTCTCAGGATCTTTTCCATCAACTTACCAACCACTCAAGTAAGACTCACTGGTCTATAATTTCCTGAGCTATCTTGTCGTGAGAGGCCCCTTGGGTAAGAGTGACCATAATATGGTGGAATTCTTCATTAAGATGGAGAGTGACAGAGTTAATTCAGAAACAAAGGTTCTGAACTTAAAGAAGGGTAACTTTGAAGGTATGAGACGTGAATTAGCTAAGATAGACTGGCAAATGACACTTAAAGGATTGACGGTGGATATGCAATGGCAAGCATTTAAAGGTTGCATGGATGAACTGCAACAAATGTTCATCCCAGTTTGGCAAAAGAATAAATCAAGGAAGGTAGTGCACCCGTGGCTGACAAGAGAAATTAGGGATAGTATCAATTCCAAAGAAGCAGTATACAAATTAGCCAGAGAAAGTGGCTCACCTGAGGACTGGGAGAAATTCAGAGTTCAGCAGAGGAGGACAAAGGGCTTAATTAGGAAGGGGAAAAAAGATTATGAGAGAAAACTGGCAGGCAACATAAAAACGGACTGTAAAAGCTTTTATAGGTATGTAAAAAGGAAGAGACTGGTAAAGACAAATGTAGGTCCCCTACAGACAGAAACAGGTGAATTGATTATGGGGAGCAAGGACATGGCAGACCAATTGAATAATTACTTTGGTTCTGTCTTCACTAAGGAGGACATAAATAATCTTCCAGAAATAGTAGGGGACAGAGGGTCCGGTGAGATGGAGGAACTGAGCGAAATACATGTCAGTAGGGAAGTGGTGTTAGGTAAATTGAAGGGATTGAAGTCAGATAAATCCCCAGGGCCAGATGGTCTGCATCCCAGGGTGCTTAAGGAAGTAGCCCAAGAAATAGTGGATGCATTAGTGATAATTTTTCAAAACTCGTTAGATTCTGGACTAGTTCCTGAGGATTGGAGGGTGGCTAATGTAACTCCCCTTTTTAAAAAAGGAGGGAGAGAGAAACCGGGGAATTATAGACCGGTTAGCCTAACGTCGGTGGTGGGGAAACTGCTGGAGTCAGTTATCAAGGATGTGATAACAGCACATTTGGAAAGTGGTGAAATGATCGGACAAAGTCAGCATGGATTTGTGAAAGGAAAATCATGTCTGACGAATCTCATAGAATTTTTTGAGGATGTAACTAGTAGAGTGGATAGGGGAGAACCAGTGGATGTGGTATATTTGGATTTTCAGAAGGCTTTTGACAAGGTCCCACACAGGAGATTAGTGTGCAAACTTAAAGCACACGGTATTGGGGGTAAGGTATTGGTGTGGGTGGAGAGTTGGTTAGCAGACAGGAAGCAAAGAGTGGGAATAAACGGGACCTTTTCAGAATGGCAGGCGGTGACTAGTGGGGTACCGCAAGGCTCAGTGCTGGGACCCCAGTTGTTTACAATATATATTAATGACTTGGATGAGGGAATTAAATGCAGCATCTCCAAGTTTGCGGATGACACAAAGCTGGGTGGCAGTGTTAGCTGTGAGGAGGATGCTAAGAGGATGCAGGGTGACTTGGATAGGTTGGGTGAGTGGGCAAGTTCATGGCAGATGCAATTTAATGTGGATAAATGTGAAGTTATCCACTTTGGTGGCAAAAATAGGAAAACAGATTATTATCTGAATGCTGGCCGATTAGGAAAAGGGGAGGTGCAACGTGACCTGGGTGTCATTATACCCCAGTCATTGAAAGTGGGCATGCAGGTACAGCAGGTGGTGAAAAAGGTGAATGGTATGCTGGCATTTATAGCGAGAGGATTTGAGTACAGGAGCAGGGAGGTACTACTGCAGTTGTACAAGGCCTTGGTGAGACCGCACCTGGAGTATTGTGTGCAGTTTTGGTCCCCTAATCTGAGAAAAGACATCCTTGCCATAGAGGGAGTACAGAGAAGGTTCACCAGATTGATTCCTGGGATGGCAGGACTTTCATATGAAGAAAGAATGGATGAACTGGGCTTGTACTCGTTGGAATTTAGAAGATTGAGGGGGGATCTGATTGAAACGTATAAGATTCTTAAGGGATTGGACAGGCTAGATGTAGGAAGATTGTTCCCGATGTTGGGGAAGTCCAGAACGAGGGGTCACAGTTTGAGGATAGAGGGGAAGCCTTTTAGGACCGAGATTAGGAAAAACTTCTTCACACAGAGAGTGGTGAATCTGTGGAATTCTCTGCCACAGGAAACAGTTGAGGCCAGTTCATTGGCTATATTTAAGAGGGAGTTAGATATGGCCCTTGTGGCTACGGGGGTCA
This sequence comes from Mobula birostris, assembly GCF_030028105.1. Taxonomy (NCBI): domain Eukaryota; kingdom Metazoa; phylum Chordata; class Chondrichthyes; order Myliobatiformes; family Myliobatidae; genus Mobula; species Mobula birostris. Next base: position 235,591,867 of record NC_092370.1, on the reverse strand, counting down.
GGGGGTATGGAGGGAAGGCTGGGGCGGTGTTCTGAGTTGGATGATCAGCCATGATCATAATAAATGGCGGTGCAGGCTCGAAGGGCCGAATGGCCTACTCCTGCACCTATTTTCTATGTTTCTATGTTTCTATCTCTACTCCATTGCTTGAATAAGGGAACAACATCTGCAACCCTCCAATCCTCCGGAATCTCTCCTGTCCCCATTGATGATGCAAAGATCATCGCCAGAGGCTCAGGAATCTCCTCCCTCGCCTCCCACAGTAGCCTGGGGTACATCTCGTCTGGTCCCGGAGACTTATCCAACTTGATGCTTTCCAAAAGCTCCAGCACATCCTCTTCCTTAATGTCTATATGCTCAAGCTTTTCAATCCACTGTAAATCATCCCTAAAATCACCAAGATCCTTTTCTGTGGTGAATACTGAAGCAAAGTATTCATTAAGTGCTTCTGCTATCTCCTCCGGTTCCACACACACTTTTCCATTGTCACACTTGATTGGTCCTATTCTCTCACGTCTTATCCTCTTGCTCTTCACATACTTGTAGAATGCCTTGGGGTTTTCTTCAATCCTGCTCGGCAAGGCCTTCTCATGATCCCTCCTGGCTCGCCTAATTTTATTCTTAAGCTCCTTCCTGCTAGCTTTATAATCTTCTAGATCTTTATCATTACCTAGTTTTTTTGAACCTTTCGTAAGCTTTTCTTTTCTTCTTGACTAGATTTACAGCAGCCTTTGCACACCACGGTTGCTATACCCTACCAACCTTCCACCGTCTCATTGGAAGGTACCTATGCAGAACGCCACGCAAATATTCCCTGAACATTTGCCACATTTCTGCCGTACATTTCCCTGAGAACATCTATTCCCAATATATGCTTCCAAGTTCTTGCCTGATAGCATTACATGTCCCCTTACTCCAATTAAATGTTTTCCTAACCCATCTGTTCCTGTCCCTCTCCAATGCTATAGTAAAGGAGATAGAATTGTGATCACTATCTCCAAAATGTTCTCCCACTGAGAGACCTGACACCTGACCAGGTTCATTTCCGAATACCAGATCAAGTACAGCCTCTCCTCTTGTAGGCTTATCTACATATTGTGTCAGGAAACCTTTCTGAACACACCTAACAAACTCCACCTCATCTAAACCCCTTGATCTAGGGAGATGCCAATCAATATTTGGGAAATTAAAATCTCCCACCACGACAACCCTTTATTTGTCACAATGGCGGGGCCATAGGGAGCAAGGGTGGACCCAAGTGCAAGACACATCTTGTGAGGTTAATTAAATTTAGTTTATTGTTCGATATCAGGAGAAATAGGCAGGAGCAGGAGTAGAGAACTGGACATGGACTGAGGACTACGACCAGGCTGGAACCAAGGGTCTGGGCTAGGACTTGGAATCAGCTCCCAGAACTAGAGGAGACATGAAGAGGCTACGGTATGGACTCCGAGCCAGAGACTGGGCAAGGACCCAGTACCTGGGTCTTGCCTTGGGCTCAGACCCCAGAACCAGGCATGGACATGACATAGGCTAGGGAGAGGAGGAACATGGGAACACAGAGCCTCGGTCTCGGGAGAGCAGGTACATGGAACCATGGACACATACACAGAACACAGAGTCGGGACCCTTCCTTGGGTACAGGACATAAGGCCCGGACTCACACACAGAACAGAGAGCCAGGACCCCTCCTTGGGTACAGGACATAAGGCCAGGACTCATGACTCTCCACGGGGCAATGGCAGGATGGCCTGACTTACCCCACAGAGGCGAGGACAAGACAAGACAGAATATGACCCCCCGCGGGGCAATGGCAAGACGGCCTGACCTACCCCACAGAGGCAAGGACAAGACAAGACAAGACCAACACGAATGAACACCAGACATTACCTATCTAGCTCCGGCGATGGAACTAGACCGAAGTGCAGGCGGGGGCTGCAGACGAGGGCTAGAGGCGAGAGGGGCAGAGAAGGGATTCAGACAAGGGGGTAGGACAGGAATCACAGACCGCCAGGGCCAGGACTTGACTCAGAACTGGGAAGCCGCCAGTACCAGGACTTGACTTGGTGCTTGAATGCAACTAGGGCCCGGACTTGACTTGGTGCTTGAATGCCGCCAGGGACAGGACTTGACTTGGTGCTTGAATGCCGCCAGGACCAGGACTTGACTTGGTGCTAGAATACCACCAGGGCCAGGACTTGACTTAGTGCTAGAATGCTGCCAGGGCCAGGACTTGACTTGGTACCCCCGGGTAGTGGTAAGCTCCTGACTCGACCCGGGAACAGTAGACAGCGGTTCTTGATTCCCTCCGGCGGGTTAACTGATGGACCCACCTCAGTGAAGAAACTTTGCAGGCTCGCTTTGGCGAGGTAACTGGACAGGTTTGCTCCGGTGAGGAGAGGCGAATTACCGGCACTCGCTTCGGCAGAGACTAGGCTTGCTCTGGCCAGATGACATCGGCACACCGTACCTTGGATGACTTTGCAGACGCTCCCGCGCCGAACGGCTGAAAGCCGGAGATTATAAACTACCGGTTCAGCGGAGAATTAATTGCCTCTAATCACCAAAATCGAGGGACAAGGGAAAACAGGGAATCAACTGTCCGGATCGTAACATAAACAAGGTAAATTTAAAGGGACCCCGATCCGGACCATGACATTATAATTATACCTTTCCAGAATCTGTCTCCCTACCTGCTCTTCAATATCCCTGTTACTATTAGGTAGTCTATAAAAAGCACTCAGTAGAGTTATTGACCCCCTTCCTGTTCCTAACTTCCACCCACAGATTCTCGGTAGACAATCCTTCCATAACTTCCTCCTTTTCTGCAGATGTGACACTATCTCTACTCAACAGTGCCACGCCCCCACCTCTTTTGCCTTTCTCCCTGTCCTTTCTGAAACATCTAAAGCTTGGCAATCTAAGTAACCATTCCTACCCCTGAGCCATCCAAGTCTCGGTAATGGCCACAACATCATAGCTCCAAGTACTGATCCATGCTCTAAGCTCATCTGCTTTGTTCATGATGCTTCCTGTGTTAAAATAGACACATCTCAAGTGGACATATTGGTCTGAGCGTATCCCTTCTCTATCACCTGCCTATCTTCTGTCTCACACTGTCTCCAAGCCTTCTCTATTTGTGAGCCAACCACCCCTTCCACCGTCTCTTCATTTCGGTTCCCAGCCCCCAGAAATTCTAGTTTAAACTCTCCCCAGTAGCCTTAGCAAACCTCCCTGCTAGGTGACTTGGATAGGTTAGGTGAGTGGGCAAATTCATGGCAGATGCAATTTAATGTGGATAAATGTGAGGTTACCCACTTTGGTGGCAAAAACAAGAAAACAGATCATTATCTGAATGGTGGCTGATTAGGAAAAGGGGAGGTGCAACGAGACCTGGGTGTCATTATACACCAGTCATTGAAAGTGGGCATGCAGGTACAGCAGGCGGTGAAAAGGCGAATGGTATGCTGGCATTCATAGCAAGAGGATTCGAGTACAGGAGCAGGGAGGTACTACTGCAGTTGTACAAGGCCTTGGTGAGACCACACCTGGAGTATTGTGTGCAGTTTTGGTCCCCTAATCTGAGGAAAGACATCCTTGCCGTAGAGGGAGTACAAAAAAGGTTCACCAGATTGATTCCTGGGATGGCAGGACTTTCATATGATGAAAGACAGGATCGACTAGGCTTATACTCGCTGGAATTTAGAAGATTGAGGGGGGATCTTATTGAAACGTATAAAATCCTAAAGGGACTGGACAGGCTAGATGCAGGAAGATTGTTCCCGATGTTGGGGAAGTCCAGAGCGAGGGGTCACAGTTTGAGGATAAAGGGGAAGCCTTTTAGGACCAAGATTAGGAGAAACTTTTTCACACAGAGAGTGGTGAATCTGTGGAATTCTCTGCCACAGGAAACAGTTGAGGCCAGTTCACTGGATATATTTAAGAGGGAGTTAGATATGGCCCTTGTGGCTAAAGGGATCAGGGGGTATGGAGGAAAGGCTGGTACAGGGTTCTGAGTTGGATGATCAGCCATGATCATACTGAATGGCGGTGTAGGATCGAAGGGCCGAATGGCCTACTCCTGCATCTATTTTCTATGTTTCTATGTTTCTATATTGATCCCTTTCGGATTCAAGTGCAATCTGTCCTTTTTATACAGGTCATGCCTGTCCTAAAAGAAGTCCCAATGATCCAGATATCTGAATCCCTGTCCCCTGTTCCAATCCCTCAGCCACGCATTTATCCTCCACCTCACTCTGTTCCTATACTCACCAACACGTGTCCCTAGAATATGATGCAGATTGGGAGAATTCGGCTGATGCAGCCGGTGAATACGGAATGTGTAATAAAGACTCACAATCATAATGTCAGCAGGCTGGAGCCACTGGATGAGCATAGAGGGGCTTGAATCTTATGAGTCAGACCATGTACTGCATGCCAAAATTCATAGCAGGATCAAGTGTTACCGGTGTCTGCATAGTGCTGGGGCAGTCCACCAATCATTTTGAATCTGCCCCAGTCTGGCTTGGAGGGTGTTACTTGATGCTCTGTATTCTGCCTTGGCTGCTTGTTTATCAGGTCTAGACAGCACCACTTGATGGGAGGAGTATTCCTTCTGGAGCAGGTTCTGGACTTCAACGTCGTTTTCATCAAACCAGTCCTTCTTTCTTCTAGAGGAGTACCCAATTACCTTGACAGCCGCATTAGATGGCAGTCTTCAGGTGCTCCCATTTCCTTCCTGTGTTGCACTCTGTGCTTGGGGAGCCTTTGCTGTCCAGTTTCTCCCTCAGCTTGACCTGGAATACATCTCAGAGACCAAGCAGTTTATCTACCTGGAGCCTCTTCGACCGTGTTCCCCTTTTCCTTATTGCTGCCTTGATAGCCAGCCCGAGTTTTGCCCTGACCCGTCTCTGATCTGTTTAATAGTAACAACATTACCGTGCATTCATCACAGGGTAGCAATTGCCAAACTAGTTTAGAATCTTCTGACTTCAGGAAGCTATTATGAGGTGATAGACAGACCACTGCAAAAGCATTTTTGGGGATAATCATCAAGTACAAGAAACATCCATTAAAATGATCCCCAGCATGAGTTCTGGCTTAAGCTGATGGCCCACCAACTCTAAACAAGGTCAAAGACATTTTTTCCATGCTGAAATGCCATAAAGCTCCAGGCATTGATGGGATACAGCAGGTGTACAAAATGGGCAGAGGCATCCTCCTGAGCGAATGCACAAACCTGTTTGCACTCTGTTGGGAGAAAGATTCAATCCAAAATGACCTACACAATGCTGTAAATGTCTCTTTGTACAAGAACAAAAAGGTGAAATCGGATTGCTCAAACTACAGAGGCGTTGCCCTGCTGTCCACTGTTGGGAAGATCCACACCAGAATTTTTCTGGATAGAATCATTCCTACCGTTGCTGAAGGTAACCTCACAGAGAGGCAGTGTGGACATCAGAGTGAGGCAAGGCACCTCTGGTATGATCTTCATCCTGCGCCAGATTTGGGAGAAGTGTTGTGAACAGAACATGGGACTGTGTATGGTGTTCACTGACGAGACCAAGGTCTTTGATACAATGGTCTCTGGAAGATTTTGTCGAAGCGCAGTAGTCCCCCGAAATTCCTCACCGGCCCGCAGCAGCTGCATGAAAGCCAAAGCGGTCAGGTTAAACACAACGGGAACTGTCTGATCCGTAGCCCATCAGTACTGGAGTGAAACAAGGCTGCGTTTTGGCACCAGCGCTCTTCACCATCTTTTTCAGCGTGATGCTATGGGAAACAAAATACACCGCCTCGGAGAGCATCTACATTTGGTTCTGTAGTGACAGAACTACCTTCAGCCTCCACTGCCTTCTCACCCGAACAAAAACCATGCAAGAGCCCATTCTCCAGCTACTATATGCGAATGACTGTGCTCTTCTCACGCACACGGAGGATGCACTACAGGCTGCAGTTACTCAGTTCGTCAAGGCTGCAAGGACTTTAGGGTTAACGGTCAGTCTGAAGAAAACAATGATCCTCCATCAGGAACCCCCTCGTGGCGTTCACAACCTACCTCGGATCAGCATTAACGGCTTCCTCTCACCATGGTTGAGCAGTTCACCTACTGGGCAGCGTCATCTCCAACGATGTTACAGTAGCAAGGGACGTTGACAAATGACTGCCCAGAGCCAGCAGTGTCTTTGGATGCCTCCAGAAATGTGAGTGGGAGAATCATCAGCGGTGTCTGTCCACAAAAATCAAGTTGTACAGAGCTGCCATCATCACAACACTGCTATACGGCTCTGAATGCAGGGTCTCATACCACAAGCAAATCCGGTTGCTTGAGCTCCTCCATCAGTGCTGTCTCCGCTCCACCATGGGTATCAGCTGACAGGATCGTGTCTCCAACAATGAGGTCCTGGAGAAGACTCAACTTCCAAGCATTGAAGCCACTTTGCTGCTCAAGCAGTTCTGCCGGCCTGGCCACCTGTCCCGCATGTTACCGAAAGCAGTATTGTACAAAGAACTCTCTCAGAGCAAGAGAGACTGTGGTGCCTTGCACAAGAAATACAAAGACCAACTTAGGCAGCTGCTCTCTCAGACAAATATCGAGGTCAACAAGTGGCAGTAGCTGGCTTGTGACAGAGACCGCCAGAGAACACTGATCCACGGAGTAGCCATGAATTTTGAGAAATCCAGAAGAGCGACTGCTGAAGAGAAGAGGGGACACAGCAAGGATCCTACTACCTAAGTGCCGCATCTCAGCTGTTCCCCTGTCCCTACTGTCCCATAGTCTGCAGATCCAGAACTGGCCTCTACAGTCACCAACGATCATGCCTTCGCTCCTGAAGATTCTTCTTCCATCCTGATCTTCACAAGTGAAGAACCAGCCATCATCATCATTACTATGGCCTTTTTATATTTGCTCTTCCCTTGTCCCTTCCACTGAGCAATTTGCTTATGCATTGTCCCATCCAGATTGTAACCCTTCTTTACCATACTTATAGTTACAGTGCACTACTGTCTGTATGAGGTATTCCCACACTAACTCACTGGTTTCCTCTGGCTTCTTGTTTTTCCACTATGCCCATCACTTACAATGTCTGCATACTTTAGTGTCTGCAATTCCAGCTCCCAAGCCCATGCCTCCAATAAAATTAGTTAATCAATTGATTTCCCAAATCATTCGCAACCCGTAACCACCTGGACCCTGTCCGCCAGTTACCCAGACACCGCAGTCCCCCGTTTGCCAACACCAAACTCCTCACGCTCCACAGTTTCTTTTTAACACAACTTATGGTCACAGTCAACTATGAGGTTATCTCCTAACCAAGCAGGGTGGTATCTTAAACACACCAAGCCAACCAGAAGCCACATAGTCAGTTTCGATCCAATGGGGTATCCTGTCGACTATACCAATTGTCAGAGCAAACTGAAAGAACACACGGAGTTGGTGTTCCAACAGTGGGTGATTTACTAAAAACTGATGCACACTGGGAGACCAGCCGTAGCTGATCTATCTGAGCATACATTAGGTAGAGTTTTTACATGCTCAGCTGACGAGAATACCAGTAAAACTGCATTTTGATTGTAGATTGGTATCTATATGAAGTCACAAATTAAGTGATTTAAAACCATAAGACCATAAGACATAGGAACAGAATTATGCTATTCAGCCCATTGAGTCTGATGATTTATTATGCTTCTCAACCCCCATTTGTCTGCCTTCTCCTCATAAACTTTGAAGCCTGGACTAATCAAAAACCTATGAAACTCCACAGGTTCACCACTCGCTGGCTAAAGAAATTCCTCCTCATCTCTGTCTAAATGGACCACCCTCTAATCTGAGGCTGTGCCCTCTGGTCCTAGACTCCCCCACTATAGGAAACACTCTCCCCACATCCACTCTATCTAGGCCTTTCAATATTTGATATGTTTCAATGTGATTCCCCCCCCCCATTCTTCTAAACTCAGAGTCATCAAACTCTCCTCAGACATTAACCATTTCATTCCTAGAATAATTGTTGTGAAGCTCTTTTGGGCGATCTCCAATATAAGCGCATCTTTCTGAGATAAGAACCCCAAAACAGCTCACAATATTCCAATTGCAATCTGATCAATGCCTTATAAAGCCTCAGCATTACACCCCTGCTTTTATCATCTAGTCCTTTTGAGATGCATGTTAACATTGCATTTGCTTTTCTTACCACCAACTTAACCTGCAAACTAAACTTTAGGGAATACTACTACACGAGGACTCCCAAGTCCCTTTGCACCTGATATTTGAATTTTTCTCCCCATTTAGAAAATAGTCTACACCTTTATTCCTTCAACAAAGTACATGACCAGACACTTCCCTACACTGTATTCCATCTGAAACTTCTTTGCTCATTCTTCCAATCTGTCTAAGTCCTTCTGCAGGCTCCCTGTTTCCTCAGTGCTCCCTGCCCATCCACCTATCTTCGTATCATATGCAAACTTGGCCACAAAGCCATCAATTCCATTATCCAAATCAGTGACATATAACATGACAAGAAGCAGTCCCATCACCAACCCCTATGAAATACCACTAGTCACCAGCAACTAACTAGAAAATGCCCACTTTATTCCTTACTGCCAGTCAACCAATCTTCTGTCCATACCAGTATCTTTCCTTTAATACCATAGGTTCTTAACTTATTAAGCAGCATCATGTGGAACACCTTGTCAAAGGCCTTCTGAAAATCCAAGAAAACAATATCCTTTGTCTATCTTGTTTGTTATTTCCTCAAAGAATTCCAACATATTTGTCAGGCACGATTTCCACTTAAGGAAACCATACTGGCGGCCTATTTTATCATGTGCCTCTAAGTACCCCAAAACATCATTCTTAATAATGGATTCCAACATCTTCCAACCACTAAAGTCTGGTAAACTGGCCTATAGTTTCCTTTCTTCTGCCTTCCTCCCTTCTTAAAAAGTAGTGTGACATTTCCAATATTCCAGTCCTCCTCCTTTAGAATGCCATGGATCCAGTCCTGGATGTCTCTGACCCTGGCAGCTGGGAGGCAACATACCATCCGGATGTCTCTTTCTCATCCATAGAATCTCATACCTACTTCTCTAACTATGGAATACCCTATCACTACTACAGTCCTCTTCTCCCTCATCCCTTCTGAGCCACAGTGCCAGAGACCTGGTAGCTGCAGCTCGCCCCTAGTAGTCCATCTCCATCAACAGTATCCAAAGTGGTATACTTATTATTGAGGGGAACAGCAACAGGGGTACTCTGCACTGGCTGTCTATTCCCTTTCCCTCTCCTGACAGTCACGTAGGTACCTGCCACCTTTTGCCTTCTGACTATCTCCCAGTAGCCATTATCTATCAACTCCTCATTTTCCCATATGAGTCAAAGGTCACCGAGCTTCAGCTCCAGTTCCCTAACATGGTCTCTAAGTAGCTGAAGCTTGATGCACTTTGTGCAGATGTAGTTATCAGGGAGACTGGAGGTATCCCAGAGTTCCTGCATCTCACTTGAAGAACATACCATTAAACCTGGACCCATTCTTACTGCATACTAATAGACAAAGAAAGAAGGAAAAGCATTTACTAGAGAGTTACTGAGAGCTATTCTTTCCCAAGCCCATTGAGCCAAAGCCTAACCATTCTGACACCATCCACTACAACAATGGCTCCCTAATCACTTCACCTGATGAAGTGTCCTGGCCCTTAACATCGACTGTTTGTTCCTCTCCATAGACACTGCCTGACTTCTTAGCTCCGCCATCATTTTGCTTGTGTCACTCTGGATTTCCAGCATTTGCAGAATCTTTTGTGTTTAACCTTTAAATACTTTTCTTTCCTCCTCCCCCCCCACCACTTGTTCTGTTCCGATGAATAGTATCTAACCCAAGATCTGGACCCTCTCCTCTCCCTTTCCCTCTCCATGGATGTTGGCCCATCTGCAGAGTATTATCTGCATTTTCTGTCTTTGCTTCGGATGTCAAGCATCTGCATTATTTTGTGCTCGAGACCTTATCTCCTGCCTAAGGATATTAAGGCTTTCTAGGGGCAGTTAGCCTACTCAAGGCTGAGATTTCACTCTGTCTTGCTTCTGCTGGTTAAAGCAAAGTATTTTTGAAAATCTGAGGCTGATAAATTCTTGATAAGAGGTGAAAGGTTACCAGACGAGGAGTCATGTCAACTACAATCATAAGCAGATTCAAAGGCTTAAGTAGGATCTATCCCTATTCTGAATTCACATGTCTGTGTATAATCTACATAAAATATACATCAGAAGCAAAATAAAAATGTTTTGTGACACAAAAGCCCAACAGGAAGAATTGTTAGTGACCGAGATGAGAAGTTAAGGACAGGAAGGGTGTTATGAAATCAAAGGATGACCTGCATAGTTGCCAGAAATAGAAGCAAGCCTGAAGATTGTGGGTGTTTTAGAACTTAGTAAAAAGAACCAAGAAACCAATAAAGGATGTGAAAATGGAATAAAATGAGAAACTGGTGAGAAACATAAAAACAGACTGCACAAGCCTTTATCAGAATATATAAAGCAAAATATTAATGAGGACAAATGTGGATTCCTTTTAGACAGAATGAGGGGAATTTATAATGGGGCATAAGGTAACGAAAAAGAAATGAAACACATGCCTTCCAGTCTGCCTTTATGGACACAAAAGAAAACCTGTTAGAGAAAGTGGAGACCTAAGAGTAGAGAGGAAATGTAGAAATATTTGCCAGAATGGCTCCTGGCTTGGCAGGTTTGCTGTATGACGAGAGATCGAGAAGACAAGGCCTGTATTTTCTCTGGTTCACAAGAATGAAAAGTGACTCCAATGTCACTTGCAATATTATCACAGGGCTCAGAGGGTGAATGAAGGGAGGATGATTTCCCCTGGCTAACAAGTCTGGAGCCCGGGGTAGTAGATATAGAATAATGAGTATGTCAATTGGAACTGAAATGAGGAAAAATTTCTTCACTAAGTGATGTGTGGAGCATTAGAGACTTAATCATTCCAATTAGAGATCAGCAGATTTCTGGATATTAAGGGAATAAATTATATGTGCATAGAGTAGGAAGATGCCATGGTTAGAAGATGTTTATGAATTGCCGTTGAAGAATCAGTTGCCAAATCTGCCTCCACGTATTTTTTGATAATCACAACACTTCTCATTAAGAATTCACAATGAACCCTCTTAATTGGAATGAGGTCATGCCAATGCTGAAGCTATCTCTGCTGTAACTTTCAGAAACAACACACCATTGGGGCTGACTGGCTGCCAAAGAAGTTGGATGACTGTTGTAGTCAGCTCTTTCCAACTTTTCATGTAGTTGCATCCTCAGAATAGACAATGTGTACATCGATCTTAGAGTGGATCAAAAAGTTAAGGCATTATTGTTGACCGAAAGGCTGTACTATACTGTACCCTTTTATGTTCTATGATATTTCTGTTCAATATTGGGACAGAACAAATTTGACATGGCATGCTGGTGTTCCAGTATGGTTGTCAAAAATGAAGAGCAGCAGAAACAATTTAGTGGTAAGCGATCACCTTAATAATAAATTGAAAAATAATAAGCCACAAGGGGCCACAAAACAAGAGAGTATGGAACTTAACATGACGAGGCAACAAGGTAACTAAAGGCTAAAAACAACTGGCTGAGGCTGGCTGGTTCAATTGATGAACAAGGACTGTGGATCATGGCTGGGTTTGAATAGGCTGCAGGTGATGAGATGGAAATGAGTGGCAGGTGATTCCTGTTAGCTGACTCGAGACTGGGGTTGTCTGCCTGTGCAGGCCTGACAATGGCTTGGCCAAATGTACACGGAACAACATTGTCCATGTCAGAATTGCTGGGACAGGTTAAGGTTAATTGGATTCTAGTTAACTCCTCGAGGGACACATTGATATACCAAGCAACAAGATGATGATAAGATCCAGCATATAAATACAAAGCAGCAGAAGATGGCCATCAATACATATAAATAATAGGTGAATGAACCAGGCATCAGTACTCAACTGGAGAGATTTTTCATTTCGATCTCATCTGCATGATTGCACACACAGATTAAAGGTTTGTTACATTGACAGCGCTGGGCTCCAGGTAGATTTTCATCCGCAACAATCAGAGAGACGTCGGTGTTGTAAACAGCTCGACTGGAGACATATATCTTCGAGTCCACAGCTGTTGCCTTTGCTGTAACCAGTGTTCTCACTTGTTTCTACATACGGTAGTTCGGCTGAGCGGTCTAAGGCCCTGGATTAAGGGTCCAGTCTCTACAAAGGCATGGGTTTGCCTTGACCACTGCCAGCAGATGGATACCTGTTCCTTCTCTTCCACGAGTATTTATGGAAGCAGCACAGTGATGTAGCGGTTAGCGTAATGGTACTACAGTGCTAGAAACCCAGATTCAGTCCCGGACAGTCTATAAAGAGTTTGCAGGTTCTCTCCATGACCATTCGGAATTTCTGTGGGTGCTCCAGTTTCTTTGCACATTCCAAAGATGTATGAGTTAGGAGGTTAATTGGTTACATAGATGTAATTGGGCAGCGTGTACTTGTTGGGCTGGGAGGGCCTGTTGCTGTGCTGTATCTAAATAAAAATATCAGGTGGAGTAAATAGAATTTGCTTTTCCTGGGTAGTTCCGATGGTAGAGATTTCAAGAGATGAATGGATGGATCACTGATTCAGCACTTCTGGCTGAAAATGTTTGTAAATATTTCCACCAGCCAGTAGCTCTTGCAGGCTAATTCCACCATCTCTGATGGTTGGAATAGAGTCATAGACAGAATCATAGAGAGATACAACATTAAAACAGGCCCTTTCTCCCACTGAGTCTACACTGACCATCACCCATTTATATACATAATACTTCCTTAGGAGTCTGTGGAGATTTGGCATGACACCAAAAACATTGACAAACTTCTATCGATATATAGTCGAGAGTATATTGACTGGCTGCACCATGGCCTGGTATGGGAACACCAATGCCTTTGAATGGAAATTCCTACAAAGGCTTGTGGATTTGGCTCAGTACATCACGGGTAAAGCCCTCCCAACCATTGAGCACTTCTACATGAAATGCTGTCAAAGGAAAGCAGTATCCATTATCTTCACCACTCAGGCCATGTTCTTTTCTTACTGCTGCCATCAAGCAGAAGGTACAAGAGCTTCAGGACTCACATCACCAGATTCAAAAACAGTTACTATGCCTCATTCACCAGGCTCTTGAACAAAAGGGGATAACTACACTCATCTAGGGAGATGTTGCAATGGCCAATGATCTCACTTTGAGGACCCTTTATCTTGTTATTTCATGTTCTCATTATTTATTGCTATTTATTTATAATTGCACTTGCACAGTTTGTTGTCTTCTATGCTCTACATGGTCATTCAATGATCCTGGTATAGTTACAATTCTATAGATTTTCTGAGTATTCCTGCAGGATAAAGAATCTCAGAGTTGTACGTGGTAACATAGAACATAGAACATAGAATAGTACAGCACATTTCAGGCCCTTCAGCCCACAATGTTGTGCTGACCCTCAAACCCTGCCTCCCATATAATCCCCCACCTTAAATTCCTCCATGTACCTGTCTAGTAGTCTCTCAAATTTCACGAGTGTATCTGCCTCCACCACTGACTCAGGCAGTGCATTCCACACACCAACCACTCTCTGAGTAAAAAACCTTCCTCTAATATCCCCCTTGAACTTCCCACACCTTACCTTAAAGCCATGTCCTCTTGTATTGAGCAGTGGTGCCCTGGGGAAGAGGCGCTGGCTATCCACTCTATCTATTCCTCTTATTATCTTGTATATCTCTATCATGTCTCCTCTCATCCTCCTTCTCTCCAAAGAGTAAAGCCCTAGCTCCCTTAATCTCTGATCATAATGCATACTCTCTAAACTAGGCAGCATCCAGGTAGCCTCCAACCTGATGGCATGAACATCGACTTCTCTAACTTCCGCTATTTCCCCACCTCCCCCTCGTACCCCATCTGTTATTTATTTTTATACACACACTCTTTCTCTCACTCTCCTTTTTCTCCCTCTGTCCCTCTGAATATACCTCTTGCCCATCCTCTGGGTCCCCCCCCCTTGTCTTTCTTCCCAGACCTCCTGTCCCATGATCCTCTTGTATCCCTTTTGCCTATCACCTGTCCAGCTCTTGGCTCCATCCCTCCCCCTCCTGTCTTCTCCTATCATTTTGGATCTCCCCCTCCCCCTCCAACTTTCAAATCCCTTACTCACTCTTCCTTCAGTTAGTCCTGACGAAGGGTCTCAGCCTGAAACGTCAACTACACCTCTTCCTAGAGATGCTGCCTGGCCTGCTGCATTCACCAGCAACTTTTATGTGTGTTGCTTGAATTTCCAGCATCTGCAGAATTCCTGTTGTTAGCATCCTGGTAAATCTCCTCTGTACCCTTTCCAATGCTTCCACATCTTTCCTATAGTGAGGTGACCAGAACTGGACACAGTACTCCAGTTGTGGCCTAACTAGAGTTTTATAGAGCTGCATCATTGCATTGCGACTCTTAAACTCTATCCGTTGACTTATGAAAGCTAATACCCCATAAGCTTTCTTAACTACCCTATCTACCTGTGAGGCAACTTTCAGGGATCTATGGACATGTACCCCTAGATCCCTTTGCTCCTCCACACTACCAAGCACAAATATGTACTCTTGATAATAAAATTTACTTTGATTTTGACACCAATCCCACGTTCTCCTCAACTCCATCCAATTCTGCCACTTGTCTCTACACAAGGGGCAATTTACCATGGCCAATTAACCTACAGACCTAGGCATCTTTGGAAGATGGGAAGAAGGAAGGAGAATAGGTTTGAGATGGAGATAGGTCAGCCATGATGAAATGGTGGAGCAGACTCAATGGACCAAATGGCCTAATTTTGCTCCCATGTCTTATGGTCTTAAGGGCCCAGAGGAAACCCGCACAATCAAGACGAAAATGTTCAAACTCCTCACAGACTAAACCGAATGTTAGCATGGCACTTGGGTCACTGGCACTATGAGGCACATGGCTACCCACAGTACAGCCCAATCATCTTGATGTTCATGGAGCCTCCTCCTCCTATTGGCTGCTTAATGAATCACCACCATTCACGAATAGACATGATAGTACTGTGGAACTTCTTATGAATTTGATTTGCTGGTTCTGCGATCATTCTGCCTGCCACTTCATGCTGTCTTTGCTGTTCTGCAGGCACATAGTATTGAAACTTCACCAGGCACCCTTAGGTGTGCCTACTGCTGCTCTGGGCTAGCCCTTCTGCACTCCTCATTCATCTAGAGCTGATATTAATGGTAGAGTGAGGAAGGTGCCAAGCCACGAGGTTACACATTGTGGTGGTGTATATTAAACACAAAATACTCTGCAGATGCTGGGGTCAAAGCAACACTCACAACACGCTGGAGGAACTCAGCAGGTCGGGCAGCATCCGTGGAAAAGAACAGACAATGTTTCGGACCAGAACCCTTTGTCACCTTCGAAACTTTGTCTGTTTTTTTCCACGGATGCTGCCCGGCCTGCTGAGTTCCTCCAGCGTGTTGTGAGTGGTGGGATATATTTCTGCTGCTGATTCTCCTTGCATATGCCCAGTTTTGACCTGACAGATCTGTTCTGAGACAGTCTCATTTAAAATTTTTGCATTGCCTTCAGCAGGAAGGAGGTTGGCCTCAGTGTACAGACAAGACTTTGTACTTGCAATTCTGGAGGTCTCTATGGATGCAGTTGACGTAGACCCTTCATCAGGACTAGAAATGAAGGGTGCAGATTCTGGCTCCTTTCTGGTTCCTTTCTGCCCCCTTCCTTTCCACTCCTGCTGAAAGGTCTCCCACCCAGTATACATTCAAAGCCTTTGTTACTTAAAGTACATTTTCTGAGTAGAGACACAAGGAACTGCAGATACTGGAATCTGAAAAGAAAATAAAAACAAACTTCTGAGGAACTCAGCAGGTCAGGCAGCATCTGTGGAAGGAAATGGACAATTGATCAATCGCTGTTTTGGATAGAGGCATTCCATTTGGACTGAAATTGACTGTTCATTTCCCTCCACAGATATTGCCTGATCTATTGAGTTCTTCCAGCACGTGTCTGTGAAGCCACTGAAAGCAAGTCTTTTATTGCATATGTGCATACACATGACAATGAACGGGACTTGACACGCCAGCAGTTTGCTTTTAACAATGCTTTTCAAGTATTGTTCAACATGCAGAAGTACTAATTCATCAGCTACGAAGGGCACAAATCAGGGGACAGGATAACCTGCAAACCCATTTCCCTGCAAGTAGCTCTTTAAAACACTATGCCGCAATAAATAAAACGTTGTGGCCATTACAACAGAAGACAATAATAAATAGGAGCAGAAGTAGGTCATCTGGCAGGTTGAGCCTGCTCCACCATTCAGTAACGTCATGGCTAAGGTAGCCATGGACTCAGCCCCACCTACGTGCCTTTTCACCAAACTCCAACCAGATGGCATGAATATCAACATCCCCCCCCCTCTCCTTCACCATTCCCCATTCCTGTTTCCCTCTCTCACCTTATCTCCTGAACTGCTCATCCTCCCCCTTCCCTTCTTCCATGGCCTTTTGTTCTGTCCTATCAGATTCCCTCTTTCCCAGCCTTTTATCTCTCTCACCAATCGACTTCCCAGTTCTTTACTTCACCCCTTCCCCGTCTCCCAGATTGACCTATCACCCGTCACCTTGTACTTTTTCCTCCACTCCCCAACCTTCTTAATCTGACATCTCCCATTCTTTTGCAGTCCTGATGAAGGGTCCCGGCCTGAAACATCAACTGTCTACTCTTTTCCATAGATGCTGCCTGGCCTGCTGAGTTCCTCCAGCATTTTGTGTGTGTTGCTCTGAATATTTCACTCCTATGCTAAAATGTAGCTAACTGTGTCTTAAGTGTACTTGATATGATAGCTTCCAATAATTCCTTAGGCAGCGAACTCCATAGTTCCACTACACTCTGGGAAAAGCACTTTCTCCACATCTGCATTCTAAACCTATTCCCCTTAATCTTAAGACTCTGTCTTCCAGTTCTAGTCTCACCTACAACTGGAAACAACTTTCCTGCCTCTATCTATCTATCCTTTTCATAATTTTATGCCATATGTTTCTGCAGAATATCCTTTCATTCTTCTGAATTCCGGTGAGTATAGTCCCAGGCGACCTAATCTCTCCTCATAGGCTAACCCCCTCGTCACCGGAATCAACCTGGTGAAGCTCCTGTGCACCACCCCCAAAGCTAGTATGTCTTTACTCAAGTAAGGAGACCAGAGCTTCATGGAGCACTTCAGATAACTGCGTGCAGTACTCCAGGTGGAAACCTCTTTCCCTGTGACTGGCCCTTTAAATCACGTGGCTACAATGAACAAAATGTTCTGGTACTTGGCAGGTCAGGCAGCATCTATAGAGAGGAACAAACAATCCATATTTCGATCCAAAACCTGTCATCAGACTCAGCCTAAAATACTGGTCTTGGCCTGAAACGTTGACTATTCATTCTTCTCTACTTGACCTGATGAGTTCCTCCAGCATTTTGAGACCATAAAACCATAAGACATAGGAGTAGAATTAGGCCATTTAGCCCATTGAGTCTGTTCTGCCATTCGATCATGGCTGATCCTGCTTCTTCCCTCCTCAGCCCCACCCCCAGCCTTCTCCCTGTAACCTTTAGCCTTGTCCAATCGAGAACCTATCAGTTTTTGCCTCAAATATACCCAACGACCTGGCCTCCACAGCTGCCAGTAAAAATAAATTCCTCAATTCACCACCTACTGGCAAAAGAAATTCCTCCACATCTCTGTTTTAAATGGACCCCCCTCTATTCAGAGGCTGTGCCCTCTTGTCCTGGACTCCTCTACCATGGGAAGCATCCTTTCCACATCTACTCTGTCATTCGAAAGGTTTCAATGAGATTCCCCCCCCCCATCCTTCTAAATGTCCGTGAGTACAGACCCAGAATTATCAAACATTCCTCATATGATAACCCTTTCGTTCCCAGAATCATCCTTGTGAACCTCCTATGAAACCTCTCCAATGCCAACACATCTTTTCTTAGATGAGGAGCCCAAAACTGTTCACAATGCTCAAGGTGAGGCCTCACAAGTGCTTTATAAAGCCTTGACATCACATCCCTGCCCTTATATTCTAGACCCCATGAAATGAGTGCAAACATTGCATTTGCCTTCCTCACCATTGACTCTACCTGCAATTAACCTTTAGGCTGCTCTGCACAAGGACTCCCAAGTCCCCTTGCATCTCAAGTTTTAGGATTTTCTCCCCCTTTAGAAAGTAGTCTGCATATGTATCTCTTCATCCTTTGATTTCATAACCATGTATTTTCCAACATTGTATTTCATTTGCCACTTTCTTGCCCAAGCTCTGCCCCAGAAGGCTGTGGAGGCCAAGTCTCTGGATGCTTTCAAGAAAGAGATGGATAGAGCTCTTAAAGATAGCGGAATCAAAGGTTATGGGGATAAGGCAGGAACTGGATATTGATGGTGGATGATCAGCCATGATCACAGTGAATGGCGGTGCTGGCTCGAAGGGCCGAATGGCCTACTCCTGAACCTATTGTCTATTGTCTATAAGCTCCTAATCTGTTTAAGTCCTTCTGTATCCTACCTGTTTCCTCAACACTACCTGTCCCTCCATCAATCTTCATATCATCTGCAAACTTGGCACCAAAACATCTGTTCTATCATCTAAATCATTGATATACAGCAGAAAAAGAAGCCATCCCAATGCTGACCGCTACAGAACACCACTAGTCACTGGCAGCCAACCAGAAAAGGATCCTGATGTGTGGCATCTTGTCAAAGGCTTTCTGAAAGTCCAAATATACAACATCCACTGCATCCCCTTTCTGTATCCTGCTTGTAATCTCCTCAAGGAATTCCAACAGGTTCATCAGGTGAAAATTACCTTTCAGAAAAACATGCTGACTTTGTCTTATCTTGCCCTGTGTCACCAATAACTCCATAACCTCATCCATAACAATTGACTTCAACATCGCTGAGGTCAGGCTAACTGGTCTATAATATTCTTTCTGCTGCCTTCCTTCCTTCTTAAAGACTGGAATGACATCTGCAATTTTTCAGTCCTCCGGCACCATGCCAAATTCCTCCACAATCTCTACTGCTACCTCTTTCAGAACCCCAGGGTGCAGTTCATCTGGTGCAGGCGATTTATGTACCTTAGGTCTTTCAGCTTCTTGAGCACCTTTTCTCTTGTAATAATAACTGCACTCACTTCTCTTCCTTCAGACCTTTCATCATCTGGCCCTATGCCAGTATCTTTCACAGTGAAGTCTGATGCAAAATACTCATTTAGTTCATCTGCCATCACTTGTCCCCCATTATTATTCCTCTGGCCTCATTTTCTAGTGGTCCTATATCCATTCTCATCTCTCTTTTATTTTTTACATACTTGAAAAAGCTTTTAGTATCCACTTTGATGTTGTTTGCTAGCTTGCTTTCATCTTTCATCTTTTCTTTTCTAATGATTCTTTCAGTTGCTCTCTATAGGTTTTCAAAAGCTTTTCAATCCTCTGTCTTACCACTAATTTCTGTGTTGTATTCCTTCTCTTTGCCATTACATTAGCTTTAACTTCCCTTGTTAGCAGTGGTTGGACTATTTTGCCATTTGAGTATTTCTTTGCTTTTAGAATACATCTGTCCTGCACCTTCCTCATTTTTCCCAGAAACTCACATCATTGCTGTTCTTTTGTCATCCCTGCCAGCAGGTCCTTCCAATTGACTTTGGTCAACTCCTCTCTTATACCACTGTAACTTCTTTTACTCCACTGAAGTACTTCTACATCAGACTTTACTTTCTCCCTATCAAATTTCAAGTTGAACTCAATCATATTGTGACCACTCTCTCCCAAGGGTTTCTTTACCTTAAGCTTCCTAATTGCCTCTGGGTCATTGCATAACAGTCAGTGCAGTATAACTTATCCTCTAGTAGGTTTAACAACAAATTTCTCTAAAAAGCCACCTTGTAGGCATTCCACAAACTCACTCTCTTGAGATCCATTACCAGCCTGATTTTCCCAATTGACCTGCATGTTGAAATTTCTCATGACTCAAAACATTGCCCTTTTGATACACGTTTTCTATTTCCCATTGTAACCTGTGGTCCAGCTACTGTTGGGTGGCCTGTATATAACTGCTATCAGGGTCCTTTCACCCTTGCAGTTTCTTAACCCAACCCACAAGGACTCAACATCTTCCAATCCTATGCCACATATCTCTACTGATTTGATGCTACTCTTTACCAGTGGAGTCACATCTCCCCCTCTGTCTACCTTCCTGTCCCTCTGATAACCATGTAACCATGGACATTCAGCTCCTAACTGCAACCATTCTTCAGCCATGAATCAATGAGGGCCACAACATCATATCTGACAATCTGTGAAAGTGCAACATGATCATCCACCTTATTTCTTTTCTTCTGCGCATTGAGATCTAACACTTCGAGTACTGTATTTGCTGCCATATTTGATTCTGCATCCTTAATGCACTGATACTCACTTTGCTGGCTGCAATTTTGTCCTATCATCTGCCTGCCCTTCCTGATAGACCGACTGCATGCGACCTTTGCTTTCTTACTATCCGTCCTATCCCGAGACCCTTCACTCCAGCTCCTATGCCCCTGCCAAATTAGCTTAAACCCTCCCCAACAGCTCTAGCAAACCTGCCCATGGGAATATTGGTCTCCCTCAGGTTCAGGTGCAACCCATTACTTTTGAACAAGTCATACCTCCCCCAGAAGAAATCCCAATGATTCAAGATCTTGTGTTAGTTCCTCTTTAGGTACATTTGCAGTATCTCTTGTTTGTATGAAATGCTGTGAAAACCCGTTTCCCTGTAAGTGTTCAAAAACTTCCATAAGGCCGAAGTACAATCAGTGGCCACTTTATTAGGTACACTTGTACACGTACTTGCTAGTGGAAATATCAAATCCGCCAATCATATGGAAGCAACTCAATGCATCAAAGCATGCAGTTATAGTCAAGAGATTCAGACCAGGTACTGTATCAGGATAGGGAAGAAACGTGATCCTAGTGACTTTGACAGTAGAATGATTGTTGGTGCCAGATGGGGTGGTCCAAGTATCTCAGAAACTGCTACTCTTCAGGAATTTTCATAACACTTTCTAGAGTATATGGGAAATGGTGTGTGAAACAAAAAAACCTCCAGGGAGAGGTGGTGCTGAGGGCAAAATGACTTTTAAATGAGGGAGATCTGAGGAGAATGGCCAGACTGGTTCAAGCTGACAGGAAGGTGACAATAATTCAAATAACTATGCATTACAACATCGGTGTGTAGAAGGGCCACCTCTGAATGCCCAACATGTGAAACCATGAAGTGAATTTACTGAAAGTGGTTTCACAGGTAGAAAGGGTCATTAAGAAAACTTTTAGCACATTGGCCCTCATAAATCAAAGTATAAGAGTACAGGAGATGGGATGTTATGTCAAAGATGTATAAGACCTTGGTGGAGCCTAATTTGGAGTAGTGTGTACAGTTTTGGCCACCTACCAACAGGAAAGATGTAAATAAGTTTGAAAAAGAAAATTTACAAGGATGCTTCTGGGTCTGGGCGACCTGAGTTATAAGGAAAGACTGAATAGGTTAGAACTTTATTCCTTGGAACATAGAAGATTGAGAGGAGATCTGATAGAGTTACAGGTGTCCCCCGCTTTTCAAACGTTCGCTTTACGAAACCTCACTGTTACGAAAGACCTACATTAGCTACCTGTTTTCGCTAACAGAAGGTGTTTTCACCGTTACGAGAAAAAGCAGCACATGGAAAGAAAAGGCAGCATGCGCCCCGAGCAGCCGCTCTCCCCCGGATTCGGAACGGCAGTCTGGCCGGTATTGCTTAAACACGTGCCTGTGAGCAGCCATTTGCAAGGTGAGTTCTAAGGTATCAGAAAAGCCTGAAAGAGCTCATAAGGGTGTTACACTTAGCATAAAACTAGACATAATTAAGTGTTTCGATTGTGGTGAACGAAGGAAGGACAAAGTGAGTTTGGCTTGTGGAAGTTGACGAAGATGATGTTGAAGAGGTTTTGGCATCCCATGACCAAGAACTGATTGATGAAGAGCTGAAACCGAATGCAGTAGCGAAAGGACCGAAAGTGACTGCGTGAGATTTTCGCTGCAATGATAAAGTACGACTTTGATTTTGAAAGGGTACGTCGGTTTAGGGCATATTTGCAGGATGGTTTGAGTGCTTACAAAGAACTGTATGATCTTAAAATGCACGAGGCTAAGCAGTCAAGCAAACCTTCCACATCAGCCACAGCAGACGACGAACCTCGACCTTCGACATCAAGGCAGGCAGACATAGAAGAAGATGAGCTGCCTACCCTCATGGAAGCAGACGATGAGATGACACCCCAGTGTCCCACCACCCCAAACCCCAGGCTGCGGACAGATACCGATCCGCGAAGAACGCAGCGGTAGCCGGGAGGCACCCAGCACATCTTTAAGAAAAAAAGCCGAAATAAACAAGCTAATTAATTAGGTGCCGCCCGGCACGTAAATGTCAGCCCAGATCAGAGACAATTGCCGAATGCGTCGCCTCTGATTTGGGTCGACATTTACGTGCCGGGCGGCACCTAATTAATTAGCTTGTTTGTTTCGGCTTTGTTTCTTAAAGATGTGTTGGGTGTGTCCCGGGCACCACTGGACCACTACATGCTTCGCGGATTGGTATCTGTTTGCTGCCTGGAGGGTGGGGGCCACTGCACGACTCCGACCTCCGATGACTCAGCCTAACACACCATCATCAGTGTGCTCGGCGCTGTCTTCCCAATTCTGGTAGGTGATACTACACTGTACATACAATATTTCTACTTTATATCGGCTGTGTATTTTTACGTGTTATTTGGTATGATTTAGCAGCTTCATAGCTTAAAGGTTACTGGAGAGCGCTTGCGCCGTGTTTTTGCCGAGAGTGCTTGTGTGAGATTTTCGCTACGGAGAACAGTGCAGGCAATTATTGTGGAAAAGTGTTTCTACTTTATATAGGCTGTGTATTCATCATATAATTCCTGCTTTTACTATATGTTACTGTTATTTTAGATTTTATGTGTTATTTGGCATGATTTGGTAGGTTATTTTTGGGTCTGCAAATGCTCACAAATTTTTCTCATATAAATAAATGGTAATTGCTTCTTCGCTTTACAACATTCCAGCTTACGAACTGTTTCATAGGAATGCTCTACCTTCGGATGGCGAGGGAAACCTGTGTACAAAATTATAAGTGGTATAGATAGGATAAACGCAGGCAGGCATTGTACACTGAGGCTGGGTGGGACTACAATCAGAAATCATGGGTGAAGTGTAAAAGGTGAAAATTTTAAGGGGAACATGAGGGCAAACTTCTTTACTCAGAGGGTCATGAGAATGTAGAACGAGCTGCCAGCACAGGCGGTGCATGCAAGCTTGATTTCAATGTTTAAAAGAAGTTTGAATAAGTAGACGGATGTTAGGGGTATGGAGGGCTACGGTACCGGTGCAGGTCGACGAGAGTAGGCAGTTTAAGTGGTTCGGCATGGACTAGATGGGCTGAAGGGCCTTTTTCCATGCTGTACTTTTCTATGAATAGGTGACAGCAGCAGAAGACCACAAGCATACACTCACCTGGCAACATTTAGAACTAGCCACACATCATGAAAGACACAGCTCTGTGTACGTCCCATTTATTCAGCCTTTGGCATGGGATGCATCTGAACAGGAAGCACTGGCCTGCATCTTCTGTACTGAAGGATTCATGAGTCTTACTCACCTCCCTCCACAAAACATCATCTTCCAGTCATAAAGTGCTTACAAGCACAGCACTAGATGATAAGCCTTAAGGCATTTTTTTTGAAAGGCTTAGAAGACTACGACATCACAAAAATTTAGTGTTTAGCTGCCAGAGCTTCAGCAATTGGATAGATGCCAGTTAAAGCAGATTATTTTAAAATCTTTGATGTTTTTCTGAGACTGAAGGAGATTGTGCAAGAATAGATGAAGCTGTGAAATTGTGAAGTGATTTCTGACTGGGTTCAGTCAGACGGGTACTGTTTCAGTGGCTTCGTTCAATTATGTACAAGATGATAAGAGGCATTGATCAAATGGA
Organism: Mobula birostris; assembly: GCF_030028105.1. NCBI lineage: Eukaryota > Metazoa > Chordata > Chondrichthyes > Myliobatiformes > Myliobatidae > Mobula > Mobula birostris. The sequence goes on along the minus strand of NC_092370.1, from coordinate 235,567,710 downwards.
CAGTCACAGAGTTTTTCCCAGGGGGAATTGGCTAAAGTAAGGTGACATAATTTGAAGGTGTTTGGAGGAAAGTATGAAGGGCTCATGTCCATAAGACCATAGGACATAGGAGTAGAATTGGGCTATTTGGCCCATTGAGTCTGCTCCACTATTCAACCATGGCTGATCCAGTCTTCCCCTCCTCAGTCCCACTCCCCAGCCTTCTCCCTGTAATCATTGATGCTGTATGCAATCAAAAACCTATCAATCTCTGCCTTAAATACACCTAATGACCTGGCTTCTACAGCTGCCTGTGGTAATAAATTTCACATATTTACCACCCTTTCACTAATGAAATTTCTCCGCATCTCTGTTTTAAATGGACATCCTCTATCCTGAGGATGTTCCCTCTGGTCCTAGATTTTCCCGCCATGGGAACCATCCTTTCCACATCCACTCTGTCCAGGCCTTTCAACGTTTGAAAGGTTTCAATGATATCCCCCATCATCCTTCTAAATTCTAGCGAGTACAGACCCAGAGCTATCAAACGTTCCTCATATGATAATCCTTTCATTTCGGGAGTCATTCTTGTGAACCTCCTCTGAACACTCTCCAATGTCAGCATGTCTTTTCTTAGATAAGAATCTCAGAACTGTCCACAATACTCAAGGTGAGGCCTCATCAGTGCCTTATAAAGCCTCAGCATCACATCCCTGCTCTAATAGTCTAGACCTCTTGAAATGAATGCTGACTTTGCAGAAGAACTCCCAAGTCCCTTTGCATCTCAGATTTTTGGATTTTTTTGCCCATTTAGAAAATAGTCTTGTAGTCGCACTCATATGCAACGAGTGAAAGCAGCACACTGACTCGAGCAGGGTCTGGTTGAACTGTTTACTGTTTAAATTTACACGCGCTTAAGTGCCTGCTCCCAGCATCCCCCGCTCTTTGCAGGGCGGAAGTGACATCGGCTTCCGGGCCGAAGTCTGCCCCGCACTCAGAGCTCCCTCGGTTGCCGCTGGCTGCGGACTCCCCCGCGACTGCTGGAGATGGTTCGGTTGCCGCGTGGGCGAGCCGCCACATGACCCCACCCCCCCCGCACCCAGAACCGGCGCTAGGAGGTGCAGAGTCCGCAGTTTGCACGCTGTCAGTTCTTTTAGGTGGCCGGCCTCATCGTCGTGGGGGTGGCACCGCAACCGGGCGTTCAAGGTCTAGATGCGCCGGTTTGAGACGGTCAATGGTAAAAGTCTATTCACGGCCGCCGATGTGGAGAACGCAGGTCGTCCCATTATGGAACACCACCCTGTAAGGTCCTTCGCATGGTCGCTGCAGGGGTGGTCTGTGTGCGCCTTGGCGAACGAAAACATATTTGCTCTGTTGTAGGTTCTTGGGCACAAAAGAGGGTGTTGTTCCATGATGGGACGTCGAGACTGGGGCAAGTGTTCCAAGCTGCTCCCGGAGTTTAGTTAGGACCGCCGTAGGTGTGTCCTTTTGGCCACGGGGTGCTGGCATAAACTCACCGGGAACTGTGAGCGGGGCACCGTAAACAAGTTCAGCCGATGATGTGGCCAGGTCCTCCTTGGGTGCCGTGCGGATGCCAAGCAGCACCCAGGGGAGTTCATCCACCCAGTCTGACCCTCAAAGGCGTGCCATCAGGGCTGACTTCAAGTGCCTGTGGAAATGTTCCACCAGGCCATTGGGGACTGCGGGTGGTAAGCAGTCGTTCGGTGGAGCTGGGTTCCGCGGAGTTGTGCCAGTGCAGACCACAAAGCCGATGTGAACTGCACACCCCTGTCTGAAGTGACGTGGGCTGGGAGTCCGAACCGTGCCACCCAGGTGGTAATCAGGGCTCTGGCGCATGTATCCGTGGCCATGTCAGCGAGTGGGATAGCTTCCAGCCACCTCATGAACCTGTCCACCATGGTGAACAGGTATCTCGCTCCTCTCGAAACCGGCAGTGGGCTGACGATGTCCACATGGACATGTTCAAACCTCCTATGTGTCAGCTGGAAGGGTTGCAGTGGGGCCCTCATGTGCCTCTGGATTTTGGAGGTTTGACAGTGCGTCCATGTCCTGGCCCAGTGCCCGACCTGCTTGCGTAGGTCGTGCCACACAAACCTGTCTGCGATCAGCTGGATGGTCGCCCGGATGGAAGGGTGGGCTAAACTGTGCAAGCTGTCGAAAACCCGGCGCCCCCAAGCAGTCGGGACAATGGGCCGAGGTTGCCCGGTGGACACATCGCAAAGGAGCTCATTACCTTTGGACCCAATGGGTATGTCTTCGAGGTGGAGTCCTGAGACTGCGGTTCGGTACGCTGGCATCTCGCTGTCCAGTCATTGCGCCTCAGCTAACGTCGCATAATCCACCCCAGAGACAGAGAGTGCACTGATTGGACGGAGGTTTGTGACAGCGCGTCGGCTACCATGTTGTCCTTCCGGGAGATGTGCTTGATCCTGGTGGTAAATTCTGAGATGTACGACAGGTGGTGTTGCTGGCGGCCCGACCACAGGTCCGACACTTTGGCAAAAGTGAAAGTGAGGGGCTTGTGGTCTGTGAAGACCATGAACTCCTTCCCTTCCAGGAACTACCTGAAGTGCCGGATGGCAAGGTACAGGGCCAGCAGCTCCCTGTCGAAAGCGCTGTACTTAAGTTCCAGGGGTCGTAGGTGCCGACTGAAGAAGGCGAGCGGCTTCCACTGACCTTCGATGAGCTGCTCGAGCACGCAGCCAACTGCCGCGTCAGAGGTATCCACAGTGAGGGCAGTGAGGACATCGATCCGAAGGTGGACCAGGAGCGTGGCGTTTTCTAGTATGTTCTTGGCTTGTTCAAAACTTGCCTTCGCCTCCTCTGACCAGGTGACCTCTTTGACCTTGCCAGTCACCAAGCCGAAAAGGGGCCGCGTGATCCGGGCCGCTGAGGACAGGAAATGGTGATAAAAATTAACCATCCCAACAAACTCCTGCAGGCCTTTAACAGCGCTGGGTCTGGCAAATTGGCGGACGGCTTCAACTTTTGCCAGCAGGGGCACAGCTCCATGGCGATCGATCCGGTGTCCCAAGAAGCCGATGGAGGGTAGGCCGAACTGGCACTTGGCGGGGTTGATACCCAGACCGTAGTCGCTTAGGTGGTGGGAGAGCAGGCGTAAATGTGCTAGATGTTCCTAGCAGGAGCGGCCGGTGATAAGTATGTCATCCAGGTAGATGAACAGAAAGTCCCTAGATCTCGCCCTACTGCGTCCATGAGGCGCTGGAACGTCATCACCGTGTTTTTGAGCCCGAACGGCATCCTGAGGAACTCGAGCAGGCCAAAGGAGGTAACGAGGGCCGTTTTGGGTACATCGTCCAGGTGGACTGGGATCTGACGATATACTCGTACCAGGTCAATCTTCGAAAAGATGCGCTCCCCATGCAGGTTGGCTGTAAAGTCCTGGATGTGCAGTACCAGATAGCGATCGGACATGGTGGCATCGTTCAGCCTCTGATAGTCGCCGCAGAGTCTCCACACTCCTGCGGACTTGGGCACCATATGGAGTGGGGAGACCCACGGGTTGTCAGAATGCTGCACAATCCCCATCTCCTCCATCCTCTTGAATTCTTCTTTCGCAAGGCAGAGCTTGTCGGGCGGAAGCCTGCGGGCCTGGGCATGAAGGGGAGATCCCTGTGTGGGGATGTGGTGCATCACGCCGTGGTTGGGGTCTGTTGAGGAAAACTGCAGCGTGAAGATAGATGGGAACTCCGATAATACTCTGGCGAACTCATCGGAATATGTGATGGAGTCCAGGTGTGGAGCTGGTAACCTGGCCTCACCCAGGGAGAAAGACCGGAATGTCTTTGCATCGACCAATCGTCGTCCCTTCAAATCCACGAGCAGGCAGTGCGCGCGGAGGAAGTCCGCACTTAGCAATGGTTGTGTAACTGCGGCCGGCGTAAATGTCCGTGTAAAGCGGTTGGAACCCGATTGCAAGGGGATGGTTCTTGTGCCGTAGGTGCGGATGGTGCTGCTGTTGGCTGCCGTAAGTTCCAATCCTGTTCTTCTAGTTCGGGTATCGTGGCTCGAGGGGGGTAGGACACTGATTTCTGCCCCCGTGTTCACCAGGAATCTACGCCCGGAGTGCTTGTTCCAAACATAGAGGAGGCTACCACAGTGACCAGCCGCCGTAGCCATCAGCGACGGCTAGTCCTGGCGTTTCCCTGGAACGAGCATGGCGGTCGGCAGCGGTGGGCCCCGGAACCCCACCTTTGATGATAAAAGCACCAAGACTCAGAAGTGGTGCCGTCCCTTGGTGTGAGTGTTTCGTGCTCCGCTGCTGGGGTGTGGGAGGGCTGGGCTTTCGACCGTGCTGCAGAACTACCTTCGATGGTGGTTCCGCCATTTTGTCTGGCGCATCAAAGCAAGTCCACGCGAGCAGCCACCCTGTGTGAGTCTCTGAAGTCTTCGTCTGCTAGCAGGTGGCGGATATCTTCTGGCATTTGCTCCAAGAAGATCTGTTCAAAAAGCAGGCATGGCTTATGGCTGTCTGCCAGTGCTAGCATGTCGCTCATCAGGGCTGGTGGCACGCGGTCGTCCAGGCCGTCCATATGCAGTAACCGCCCGGCCCGTTCGCGGTGGGAGAGGCCAAATGTGCGGATTAACAGGGCCTTGAGTGCCCCGTACCTGTCTGTTGCCGGGGGCTGATGCAGAAAGTCGATAACGTGGCCCGCTGTCTCCTGGTCGAGGGCGCCCACCACGTAGTAATACCTGGTGGCATCTGAGACAATTTGCCTGACCTGGAATTGGGTCTCTGCTTGCTCGAACCAGACCAGTGGTTGAGTGGTGCAGAAGGTTGGCAGTTTAAGGGAAACTGCATTCTGCAGAGCCGAGTCGTTCATGCTGGGTCCAAGTGCCATTGGACCATCTGGGTCACCAATGTGGTCGCGCTGATACCCAACTGAGTGGAGCAGGGTCTGGTTGAACTGCTTACTGTTTCAATCCATGCGCGCTTAAGTGCCCGCTCCCAGCATCCCCCGCTCTTTGTGGGGCAGAAGTGACGTCGGCTTCCGGACTGAGGTCTGCCCCGTACTCAGAGCCCTCTCGGTTGCCATTGGCTGCGGACTCGCCCACGACTGCTGGAGCCGGTTCGCTTGCCGCATGGGAAAGCTGCCACAGTCTCCTCGTTTATTTCTACAACCAAAGTGCATGACCATGCATTTTCCAACTTTGTATTTCATTTGCCACTCTCTTGCCAGTTCTCCCAATCTGTCTAAATCCTCTGCAGCCTACCTGCCCTTCCACCAATCTTTGTATCATCTGCAAACTTGGCAACAAAGCCATCTATTCACTAAATCATTGATATACAGCATAAAAAGAAGTGGTCCCAACACCGATCCCTGTGGAACACCACTAGTTACCGGCAGCCAACCAGTACTATTGGAAGGCATGGTGTTGGAGTCATGAATGACAATGGTGAAAGGCTTTGTGACTTTGTGAAATGAACCGTCTTACAGTAGGAGGCACCATTTTCCAGCATAGAGATATCCACAAACTCACGTGGAAATCCCCAGATGGGAAAACAGAGAGTCAGATTGACCATATCATTATCAACAACAAATGGAAGAGATCGCTCAACGATGTTCGGGTAAAAAGGCTAGTGGATGTTGGCAGCGATCACCATCTCCTTGTAGCAAAAGTGAAACTAAAATTGAGGAAAGTGCGAATGGGCTTAGGCAGAGGCCGACGCTTCGATTCCAGCAAACTTCAAAACTTCAAGATACAGAGAAAATTTACACTCAAACTTACAAACAGATTTAGCATACTTGGCAAAGATACTGATTTGACAATCCACGACTTTAATAATGTGATGAAGGAGACTGGGATACCAAAAGAAATGGAAAGAAGAATGGATTAGTGAGACAACCTGGATGAAAATAACGAAACGGAAAGAAACCAAGAAAAAAATGCTGAGTACAACTTCCCGTCGCCTGAAGGAGAGACTTGCTGCTGAATATGCCGAGAATGACAAGGATGTTAAACGAAGCTGCAGAAAGGACAAGCGATAGTACTTTGAGACACTTGCCTCAAAAGCTGAAGAAGCTGCAAAAAATATGGATATGAGAACATTATACAAAATAACCAAGTGCATGAAGGGGAACTATGGAAATAGGCATGATACCACTATAAAAGCAAAGGATGGCAATATTATCAAAAACGAGAAAGGAATAACCACCAGATGGAAAGAACACTTTGAAGCAGTTTTGAATAGACCAACACCTCGAGAAACCCCTGAGATTTGTGAGAGTAATGAAGACCTTGATATCTCCACGGAACCACCTACAGTTAAAGAAGTCCAGCAAGCCATCAAGAAAATGAAATCAGGAAAGGCACCTGGAGAAGATGAGGTAAGTGCAGAAATGCTTAAGGGAGGTGGCAGAGAAATATGCCGTGTGCTGTGTCAAATCTTTAACACCATCTGGAAAAGTGAAAGAATGCCCGAGGAGTGGAAAACTGGACTTATTGTAAAACTGCCAAAGAAAGGAGATTTAAGTATATGCAACAACTGGAGAGCTGTTACACTCCTCTCAATTACAAGCAAAGTTTTCAGTTGCATCTTGCTAAATTAGCTCTCAGAGGTTGTGGAAGATAGCATCCGGAAAGAACAAGCTGGCTTTAGAAAAGGTCGATCTTGCATAGACCATATATTCGTACTAAGACAAATTCTCAAACAATCTGCAGAGTGGAACAGCAATCTTTATGTACTATTTGTGGACTTCAAAAAAACATTTGACACTCTGGAAAATTTTAAGAAGATACAGATTTCCCCAAAAAATTGTAAACATTATCCAAATGATGTACAGCGACTTTCAGTGCAAGGTGATTTGTGGAAAGCAACTGACAGAAAGCTTCAGGGTATGCACAGAAGTTAAACAGGGATGTGTACTATCACCTTTTCTCTTCATTTTAGCAATGAATTGGCTTATGAGGGAAACAATCACAGAAAAGAAACGAGGTATTCAATGGACACTTACCTCAACACTTGAAGACCGAGTTTTTGCTGATGATATCAGTCTGCTAGCGAGTCGTCATTGTGACATTCAGGAGAAATCAGACAGACTTACATCATATGGATTGCAACTTGGGAAGAACATTCAAGTGAGAAAAACAAAGATCATGAAGATGAATGCTTCCAACCTCCAACCAGTAATCATCAATAATCAGCAAGTGGAAGAGGTAGATGAGTTCACGTACCTTGGGAGTAAAGTCAGCACTGATGGAGATAGTGGTAAGGACATCTTAGCAAGACTATCTAAAGCAAATTAAGCTTTTGGCAGCCTCAGTGCAGTTTGGAAATCCACACAACTCAAACTTAACACCAAAATCAGAATTTTTAAAAGCAATGTCCTAAGCGTGCTACTTTATGGAAGTGGATTTTGGAAGATGACAAAAGACATCTGCAAGAAACTTGATATATTCCAGACAAAATATCTACGACGTATCAAGAAGATCTTCTGGCCTGAGAAAATCAGAAACCAAGACTTGCTTACATCTTGCAATATGGAATCAATCTCAATTTGTGTGAAAAGAAGACGATGGAGATGACTGGGCCATGTAATGAGAATGCCAAATGATCAACTAGCAAAAATAGCACGAAAGTGGACCCCACAGAGAAAGCGAAGTAGGGCCAGGCCCAAAATGACGTGGTGAAGATCTGTGGAAGCAGAACTGAAAGAAGTAGGCATGAACTGGGTAATGGCGAGCAGCAGAGCGAAAGACTGGCAGAAATGGAAGACCCTTGTGGAGGCCCCATGTGCCACCTAGGCACTTAAGGGTTCAGACGACGATGAACCAGAAAAGGATCCTTTTACTCCCACTCACGGCCTCCTAACAATTAGCCAGTGCTCTAACCATGCAAGTAACCTTCCTGTAATACCACGGGCTCTTAACTTGGGAAGCAGCTTCATGTGTGGCACCTTGTCAAAGGCCTTCTGAAAGTCCAAATATGCAACAGCCACTGCATCCCCTTTATCTATCCTCGAAGAATTCTAACAGGTTCATCAGGTGAGATTGTCCCTTTAGGAAACTATGCTGACTTTGTCTTATCTTGTCCTGTGTCACCAAGTACTCCATAACCTCATGCTTAACAATTGACTCTAACATCTTCCTAACCACTGAGGTCAGGCTAATTGGTCAATAATTTCCTTTCTGCTGTCTTCCTCCTTTCTTAAAGAGTGGGATGGCATTTGCAATTTTCCAGTCCTCTGGCACCATGCCACAGTCCGATGATTTTTAAAAGACCATTTCTTTCTTTCTTTTTTTTAGGTTTTAAATTTACAAAATTACGAAAAACAAACAAAAAAAAACAAAAAAATTACAGCACATCCACAAAAACCACAACCATAACAAAATCAAATTAAATATAGAGCAGCAAAAGGGAGAAAAATATAAAGGCAAAAGTAAACACACACAGCAGAGATGCACCGCACCAAAACACCTCAGTCCTCACCCCGTGAGAAAGCCAATACAGGGCCCCATATTCTTTCAAAGATGTGCCCTCTGTCCTCACTACATAGTCTCTGTCTCTCCAAATGTAAAGTATTTGCCAGTTCTCTTCGCCACAGATAGTATGTAGGCACAGAGTCCATTTTCCACATTTGCAGGATTAACTTCTTAGCAATCACTATTCCAAACAATACAGCCATTTTTTCATACATATTGGCTGAAGATAGGGAGCTTGTGGCTCCAAGCATGTCTATGAGCGGGTCTGGTTCCTACCGCTTCCCAAAAGCCTCAGAGAAACAGTGAAAAATACTTTTCCAGTATGCATAAAGCTTACACTGGGCATTCTTTCTAGACAGTGACGCTACCTGAACTCCAAGGCATTACAGAATGGGCATGACCTGGTCTCTATAGTGCCCCCTAGTGACTCAGGTGAGGATGATGGTTATGAAACAATAAGATTGGGAGCTCTTTGTATCACTGCTTGCTCCAATAAAGGAGAAAGCAGCAAAGATATGTGGGACTGAAGATGAATCCCATGAAAGCAGACTAACAGTGAATTCTCAGGTTGCTACTCAATGTATTGCCAAGCTAACCCATATAGTGATAGGTCCATTCACTATTGCTCAACCACTCAACAATCTACTGAAAGGGTGTAAGTGCTCAAGCAACCCTGTGACTTAATAAAGGACAATTAGAAGTATCTCAGACTTTAAAGGTGTACTGCAACTGCATTAAGAGTCTCTGATACAGAAAAATCATTTACTCTGTGTGTCAACGAGAAACACATGATGGTAGTCGTAACTCAAGCACATGCAGGCTGACAGTCTCCATTGATTTTTACTCTGTCAAAGGTCAATATCCTGATAGTTCCTTAATAATTGAGAGAGGAACTATGACTCCTGGTATCTCTACACAACAAGCAGAACAAAAAGCTCTGATTGAATGCTGTAAGTTGGCAGAAGGAAGATCAGCTAATATCTACACTGATTTTTGATTTGCCTTTGGAGTTGATCATGATTTTGGAAACTTTTGGAAACAAAGAGGATTTCTTACAGCTGTAGGAACCCCAATCAATAATGGCCAACTACTACAAGAATTCATGAATGTCATACAACAGCCATCAGAAATTGCTGTATTAAAATGTAAAAGTCACTGCAAAATGACTACAAGGGAAAGCCGTGGAAATGAATTTGTGGATGAAATTGAAAAAAGAGCAACACAGGCAAGGGTAAAAGAAGTTAAAAAGGTCAAAGAATTGGAAGAAGTACCGAGAACGTATCCAGTGAACCTAACAACTGAAGTTATGGAAACAATGTTGAACTCTGTGTCAAAGGCAAACATACAAGATTGAAGAGATGAGAATTTGATGCTCTAACTGTGAAAAGTGGTTCTGGATGGAGAATGGTGAGAAGTTAAACAGAGATGGAGTATGAAGATCTGGCACTAGTTACAGACTAGTAGCTCCAACTATGTTGCTTCCTTATCTGGCACAGCAGATACACACCTTAGTACACATTGCAGTGGAAAAGATGATCAACAGATTTTCCCAGTGATGATGGAATCCAAAATAAAGGGCCCAAGCTTGACAAATGCTTGAAAGATGCATGACGTACCAGAAAATGGATCATTAAGTAACAGAAAAGCTACCACAAATAAGTGCTTCTGCCTCACCTGGTCCATTTTTACACTTCTAAGTGAGCTTTATTACTTTGCCAAAGTGTCAAGGATATTCAGATGTACTGGTAAAAGTGGACAAGATTTCAAGATAGTTGGTAGCTATTCTAGAAAGGAAAGCCACTGCCATACACACAGCAAAACTCTTTCATTAGGAGGGTTTGTCAGGAATTATGTCAACTGGTGAACTTTGAACATCGTCCGCATCACCCAGAGTCATCAGGAAATGTTGAATGAATGAATGGAGCCATCAAACAATGACTGACTAAGTATCATGAGGAAGGTGTCCTCTGGTCTTATGTAGCATCAGGGCAAACCAAACAAGAAAGTTAAATAAAGTCCATTTGAGGTCGTATGTCCCACAGTATGTCCCTGCTGGATACTACCTCAAGTATCTAACACTACACTGTGCTGCTGCTCAGAAGTCCCAACCTGACACTTTACAAAGCTCAAAACTGAATTCAACAACTTCAGGTTTCTATTAGTGCTGACCAGTTTTGGTGAAAGATCATCAAACTCTTCCCAGATGTTGCCTCATTTATTTTTTTTTATTTATATTTTTCTTTTCCAATATTTTTTATTGATTTCTATATAGAAGAATACAGAGTTCAAGAGAATACATATTATAAAACAAAAGAAAAAAATATAATAATACCAGATACAGTATATTAAATCACATTAATAAACTCCTTATTCTATATTCATATGGATTAGATTAATTTGTATATTAGAATATAAACAGTTTTATTAAAAAAAGAATCTACACCCACTACCAAAGTCGAAGCTGTTTGGGAAAAAAAAACCTTATCAGAAAATAAAATAAACTATTAATCACCTTCTGTACTTTAAAACGCAGTCAAAGATTATGAAAATAATTTTAAAATGGCCCCCACAAATTTTGAAAATCTTGGTTAGATTCAGAAATTGAACAATGAATCTTTTCTAAATTTAGGCATGCCATAACATCCCGTAACCACTGAGCATGATTAGGCGGAATATCATCCTTCCATTTAAACAAAAGCGCCCTCCTAGCCGTAAGAGAGATAAAAGTCAGAATGTACAGATCAGATGTCTTCAAAATGATATCTTTCCTTCCAACAATACCAAATAGGGCAGTCAAAGGATTAGGCTTAAAATTTACTTTAAAGAGTACAGAAAAAGTTTGGAATACTGCCTTCCAATATTTTCCAAGACTTGGGCACATCCAAAGCATATGAATAAGTGAAGCTTCTCCATTGTTACATCTATCACAGAAGGGAGATATATTCCTATCAAAATGAGATAACTTATCCTTGGTCATATAAGCCCTATGAACCACTTTAAATTGCAGGAGGGAATGACGAGCACACAGTGATGAAGTATTAACCAACCTAAAAATCTCATTCCAAGTTCCTTCAGAAATTGAGGTCTGTAAATCTTGTTCCCAAAGATTTTTAATCTTGTCTAAAGAATCATTTCTCATTCTCAACTACTACTACTACTACGTCGACTCAAGCCTAGGGGCCAGCGTCGGGCACGATGACGAACTCTCCACTTCTCCCTCTCCCTCATCAGTGTGCGCAGTTCATCTACATTAGCCGCACCGCTGTCTTCTAGGAGCGTGTTGACCATAGACTTGGGAGGGCGCCTAGGGTTCATTCTCCCGTACTTGGGCTCCCATATGATGACTCAGCTGGCAGGTAGCTCGGGGTGGCGTAGACAGTGCCCCGCTAGTTGCAGTCTTCTCGCCTCGATTTTAGTGGTGAGCATCGGTAGGTTGTTATAGAGCCCAACGTTTGTCATGTGCTGTTGCCAACTCACGTCAAGAGCCATCCGGAGCATTCGTGTGTAGCAACCATCTAGAGACTTTCGCATAGTCCTGGTGAGTGTCCACGTCTCACATCCGTACGTGAGAATGGACTCTATGACTGCTATGAAAATCCTCTTTTTAAGCCCTCTGGTCAGGTTCGACTTCCAGATTTCCTTCATTCCCATCAACATATTATAAATATTGGATATTGAGCCATTAGAGAATGGTTTCATATTAAGAATTTCATCTAATACGTTCTTATCAGGTCTATTAGGAAATGTATATAATTCAGATCGCAGAAAATCTCTGAATTGTAAGTACCAAAAAAAATGGGTTTTTGGTGAACTATATTTAGTTGACAATTGTTCAAACGAAGAAAGACTTCCTCCCACAAACAGATCCCGGAAACATATAATGCCCAATCTTTCCCATTGTTTAAAGTCTGCATCAGTCATAGAAGGCTTAAAAAAATATTTTTTTAATATTTTTATCTAGGGATTCAGCTGGGTAGCAGGCCCTTCTGGCCAACTGGCCCGCACTGCCCAATTACATCCATGTGACCAATTAAACCACTAACCCTTACATCTTTGGACTGTGAGAGGAAACTGGAACACTCAGAGGAAGCCCATGTGGTTACAGGGAGAACATACACACTGTACTCCATTTGGACAGCTAGGGGAATTGAACCCAGGTGTACTGAGTCTTTCATTTCAAATTCCTGACATCTTCAGAGTTTTATATCTCATAATTCCACTATTGTTTTTCTCTTTCTTTGGTCTTCAATCAATCCTTTTATTTCCCTGTATGCCTTCACCATGTGCTCTCCACTGGCAGTACCATTGCTGTCATTCAGTTTCTTTCACTCCCCACCCTATCATAGGCATCCCATGTTCTCAACATTGTTCTCCCCATATCCTCCCCTTCTCTGGAACTTAAAACATGTTTCATTTCCAACCTTTCCTTGTTCTGATAAAAGACCACAAAAGTGAATTATTAACCCTGTTTCTCTCTCCATGGCTGCTGCCTCATCAGTTGAGCATTCTGGGAATGAAGGGGTTAGCATATGAAGAGCGTTTGGCAGCTTTGGGCCTGTACTCACCGGAATGTAGAATAATGCGGGGTGGGGGGGGGGAATCTCATTGAAACCTGCCAAATGTTGAAAGGACTAGACACGGTGGGTGTGGAGAGGATGTTTTCTGTGGTGGGGGTGTCCAGAACTAGAGGGCACAGCCTCAAAACTGAGGGGCAATCTTTTAGAACAGATGTAAGGAGGAACTTTTTTTAACCAGAGAGCGGTGAATTTGTGCAATGCTGTGCCATAGACTGCATGAAGGCCAAGTCTGAGAGTGTAGTTAAAGCAGAAGTTGTTAGTTTTCTAATTGGTCAGGACATCAAAGGATATGGTGAGAAGGCAGGTGTATGGGATTGTGTGGGATTTGGGATTGGCCATGATGGAATGGCAGAGAAGACTTGATGGGCTGAATGGCCTAATTGTGCTCCTAGGAGTAGAAGTAGACCAATCGACACCTTTAGACTACTCTGTCATTTAACAAAATCGTGGCTGATCTGAATGGAAGACACATTTCTGCCTATCTTCAGCGACCTTTAAGACCCCACCCCAGCTGATTAAGAACCCAGCTACCAGCATTTTCGAAATTATTTCAGAATCTCAAGTCTCTACATACTCTTATTAGGCAGACCATTCACATTGGTCACCAACTTTAGCCCTAGCTGGTCCCTCTTAGACATTGGTCCACAAGTCCCACAGTGGTTAGCTTAGGAATGTAGTGGTGAACTCTCTCCCATCCCAATATGATTGCGACAAGGAACATTGAACATCTAAACAAAAGTTTAAGAAGAGTCATTAAAGATACCTTATGAAAACACTGATACAAATGTACAGAAATTGATGTAGAGCATAATTTTCTGTTCACTTTGGGTGGTGGGGTGAATATACACCTTTATCAAAGAGGTGTAAAGTGCTCCTTCTCTCCACTAGCCTGCTGATCACTCTTGGACAAGGTGTATTATCTGCTTAGCTTCCCCAGTCAGCATTACATGGAGCCATGGGAGCAGGTGGTGGATGGTCGTATGAGTCACTGGTGCATATCACAAGTCCTGGTTATGTGACCACTGACACCAGGCAGACAATCTCTGTAGAGTATTGACAATGGTTGGGGGTCACCCATCCTACAAAGACATTGCCCAGAAGAAGGTGATGTCAAATCATTTCTGTAGAAAACTTTGACAAGATCAATCATGGTTGCCCACGTCATACAGCACAGTACATATTGGTGATGATGAAGAGAGGGTCATTAGCTTATGGAGATAGCAAGGTTGGTGCAGAACGCCCCATCACTGATGCCACTTTAGGAGTACCTGCTAAGAGGTTGGTTTAACTCAGATATGTGTATTAATAAAAAGTTATTGAATTACAGATGTTACAAGTTGCCTAAGTCAGGATTGTGTCATATCAAGGTTACTGTGTTTTGTAGAGTCATAAATTCACAGCCATATAACATGTAAACAGGCCCACTGTCCTATTCAGTCCATACCAAACAAAATCCCACCTAAGCTTGTCCCATCTGCCTGTGTTTGGCTCATAGCTCTCCAAACTTCTCCCATCCATGTCTCATCCAAGTGACTTTAAAATGTTGCTATTACATCTGGCTCCACCACTTCTTCTGACATTTCATTCCATATCTGCACCACCCACTGTGTGAAGAAATTGCCTCCCAGATTTCTATTAAATCTCACCCATTTCACACTAAACCTATGCCCTCTAGTCTTGATTCCCCAACTGTAGGAAAAAGACTGTGCACATTCACCCTGTCTATGTCTCACATAATTGTGTACACCTCTGTAAGATCTCCCATCATTCTCAAGTGCTCCAATGAAGGAAATCTCAACCTGATCAACTTCTCTCCTTATTCTCTCCCTCGAGTTCTAGCAACAACCTTGTAAATCTCCTCTGCACTCTTTTCAGCTTAATGTCATCTTTCCTTTACTAAACTGAACAAATCTAAACTTGTACTAGAGAATCTCTGTGACAAATAAAAGAGGAACTTTGACAGAGTAATTGGGACCAGTTAACATGAAGGCAAAAGCTCACTGTTTTGTTTATTAGCTTGGCAAGGCTCGCCGGAAAGTACAGACGGCAGTGAAGTACATGATGCCCAATTCAAAACAGACTTGATGTAAGTGGAGAGTTACTTGAAACGAACTAAGTTAAAAATTCAGGCATCAGGCATCACCAAAGAACATTGTACGAAAGAACTGAAGATGCATGTTTACTAACTCTTCCTTCAGTTAGTCCTGACGAAGGGTCTCGGCCTGAAACATCGACTATACCTCTTCCTAGAGATGCTGCCTGGCCTGCTGCGTTCACCAGCAACTTTAATGTGTGTTGCTTGAATTTCCAGCATCTGCAGAATTCCTGTTGTTTGCCTTTTAAAATTCACTACTGCGAAGCCTCTTCCGGTGATGCCTACACCGAAGAAGTTTAGATCCTCTCTTCGACGGGAGTTCAGTGAAACCATCTCTCACTGCCCCCCATCTGTAATTTCTTCAGCTCTTCAACTTTTCGACCTGATTTTGTCTCAGACTCACCATCACACCCATATATCCTTTCTTGGAACGTGATCCTCTCATATCCCCTTTGCCAATCACCTGATCAGCTCTTGGCTCCATCCCTCCCCCTCCTGTCTTCTCCTATCATTTTGGATTTCACCCTCCCCCTCCCACTTTCAAATCTCTTACTAACCCTTCCTTCAGTTAGTCCTGACGAAGGGTCTCGGCCTGAAATGTCGACTGTACCTCTTCCAAGAGATGTTGCCTGGCCTGCTGCCTTCACCAGCAACTTTGATGTGTGTTGCTTGAATTTCCAGCATCTGCAGAATTCCTGTTGTTTACATTGTGTTGTTTTCCTGAAGGCAATGTTTTACATAATGGTCCACAGTTTTGGTTATTTCAGTTTGAGCTATGAAATGAAATACAATCCTACACCAGTGGGATTCACCAATTGTGAACAGTTTTGGATCCCTATCTTCAGGAAGGGTGTGCTGGCATTGGAGGGGATCCAGAAGAGGGTCACCAAATTTATCCTGGGAATGAAAGGGAGAAGTGTTTGATGGATCTGGGCTTGTACTCATTGAAGTTTCGAAGAATGAAGGGGATCTCATTGAAACCTATTGAATATTCAAAGGCCTAGATAGAATGGATGTGAGGAGGATGCTTCCTACAATAGGGAGGTCTAGGAACTGAGGACACAGCCTTAGAATAGAAGGACATCCCTTTAGACTAGAGACAAGTATGGCTTTCTTTAGCCAGCGGGTGATGGATTTGTGGAATTCATTGTCACAGACAGCTGTGGAAACCAAGTCATTGGATATATTCAAAATGAAGGTTGATAGACTCCTGATTAGTGTGGGGGTCAAAGGATATGGGCAAAAGGCAGGAGAATAGGGTTGAGGGGGTAATAAATCCACCATGATGGAATGGTGCAGGGGACTCGATGGTCTAAGTGGCCTAATTCTGTTCCTATTTCTTATGGTCTTATGGTTTTGTGGTCAGTTCAAAACTTCTTAGCAGCCAGCTTCAAATGGTGAAGTTGACGGTCAATATTCAATGAATGAGGCACTGAGAAAGCAAGCCTTCAGGGACGCCAAATATTACTTTGAATATCAAGCCCCAAATTTTATTCTGAGCCACAGATCATTACGACGCTTCATGATAGGTTATTCCTGCAGCAATACTGATGCATAGAAGATTGTGGATATCTCAGAATCTTCCAGCCATGTATGGAAGCGAAGGTGGAAGAAAGGCAGTCGATAAAAAAGCTTGAAACAGAAGAGTTTTGGATTGCATGATAAAGTTTGCGTGTTGACAATACTAAGCAGGTGAGATGTGAGAAAGTGGGAAATTAGAGAGATCATAGCAGCATATAGCTGCCAGAATTATCGCAGAAAGAGATTTGGAAAGGTTCACAAAGATGACGACCTCAGATGAAGTTTTACCCGAGAGAACGTGATGGTTCTGATGGTAAGTCTGATTTTACTCATGGTGATTCCTACAATAAAAGATTTGATGCAGAATATGAGTGTCAAGAATCGATGCTTTCAGTGACTCTGATGATGGTTGCTATGGTAACATCAGCCAAGATCCCAGCAACAACATAAGCAACACATGGAATAGAATGGTCCTTTCTGGCTAGAGAGATGTAATTAAAACAGTTTTAAAGGGGGAAAGCAGGGTAAAGTATGTAATGCTGTGTACAAAAAAGGTCATTCTCAGCAGCTCAGGCAATATCTTCGGTGACAGAAACGGAGCTAATGTTTGAAGTTGATGACCTTTCACCATAAGAAAGTATGTGTGGTATCATTTGCAATATATGTATATATTGTTGTGCCCACATGCTTATCCTGAGATGTCACAACATATGGTGTTCTCTTAAACACAAGAGATTTTGAGGATGCTGGAAATCTTGAGAAGCACGCATAAAATGCTGGAGGTCAGGGATAAGCAGTTAACGTTTTAGGCTGAGACCCTTCATCAGAACTAGAAAGGAAGAGCGAAGAAGCCAGAATTAGAAGATGGGAGGAGAGGAAGGAATACAAGCTGGCTGGTGATAGGTGAAACCAGATAAGAAAGAAAATGTACAAGCTACAAGAAATGCTTGCTCTGCTTGTAAACTCCTCTGTATTGTCTGTAGTAAATCACATCATTAAGAATGCACAAGTCCATTTCTTACAGTCTGAGATATTGACAGTTTCTCTTTCCACAGACACTGCCTGCTGTATTGTATATTCCCAACATCCTTCATTTTGAAATCATCATAAACCCATGTCCGTTGATAACTTCATGTTCTGTAGAGCTCTAGGTAATGCAGATAGGTATAGACCAACTCAAATGAAAGTATGGACTGAGTTAGCAAAATTCTGGCCACAGTTCAAAAGGTAAGGATGAGGAGAGAGATTCGAGTATGTCTCAGAATGGCAAAAGCTGGGAGCTACAGACTGCAGAAAGAATTAAGGATCCCATGGGTGGAGTCACTCATATAATTTAAATCAATTAATTACATGTTACATAGTCAAAATACAGGAGGAACTCAGCAAGTTAGGGAGCATCAGTGGAGGGGATTGAACAGTTGTTGTTTCAGACTGAGACCCTTCATCAGGACTGGAAAGGAAGGGAGAAGAATTCAGAATGAGAAGGCAGGGAGGAGCACAAGCTGGCAGGTGATGAGTGTGATCAGGTGAGGGGGAAAGGTGGGCTGGTGAGGGAGGGTGGATGAAGTGAGAAACTGAGACGGAATAGTTGGAAGCGGTAAGGGGCTGAAGAAGAAGGATTCTGATAGGAGATGACAGAGGATCATGGAAGAAAGGGGAACCAGATGGAAGAGATGGGCAAATGAGGGGAGGAGAGGGGGTGAGAGGGGAATTAGAATGGCAAACGGTAAAGAGAGAAGGAGGGAGGGGGTGGGGAAATTACAAGAAGTTGCAGAAATCAATGTTCATTCAGGGCATCAAGTTGGAAGGTTTATCTCAATGGGAATAGATTACATTTCTGTATACAATGCCCTGGATTGACCTCTTTTACTGTTCTGAGCACTGCATCATGGGAAGAGTATGTTGGCACATTTTTTCAGTATGACAGTGATGGAAGGTTAAATTGTGAGAACAAGTTATGTGGTCTACACCTCAATACTGAAGTGACAGGTGATTTAATAGAAAGGGTTAAGGTGATAAAATAATTATTTGGATAGATAGAGTAAAAATTAAGTTTATTGTTTTCCTTTGTATAGGATATCAGCAACTGAGCAAATGGGGTGTTAGGGATATGTTTCAAAACCATAGAAAAAGTTAATCAACACACATAAAATCTTGGAGGAAATCAGCAAGTTAGGCAGGGGGTGGGGGCAGGGGAAAAACCAGTTGACATTTCAGGCCGAGACCCTTCATCACGACTGGATAGGAAAGGAGCTCTTTCATTGAACGCCAAGCTACAATCTATAAGCAACAACCTAATGCAAGTTTTGCTGTTGTCTAGGTCAGCTCATTCATGAATACCTAAATTCCTCTGAACAACACTGATCTTCAGTCTTTTTCCATTTAGACCAGGTGTTGCAACCTGGGGCCCATGGACCCCTTGCTTAATGGTATTGGACCTTGGCACAGAAAAGGTTGAAGCTAAAGGAATAGCAAAGTTGCTGCCCAATGCACCACGAGGCATGAAGAGGAACAACAGCAATAAAAACAGGTTGGGAAACCCTGAATTAGAGAGTAATTGTCCTTTTGATTCCTCCTACCGTGGTGGATGTCCTCACATTCATCTCCATATTCCAGGTTACATAAAGCAAAATGCTAGACGGGCTCAGTTGGTCAGGGTTTAGACCTGAAACATCGACAGGCCTTCTGCTTCCATAGATGCTGCCTGACCAGCTAAGTTCTTCCAGCAGTTTTTGTGCTCCAGATTACGGCAATTGCAGTCTCTTGTATCTCCTTTTCACCAAAAGTTTGTCCAGTCACAATCTACCTATATCCCATTGCAGAATTACAATGTCTTCATTACAATGTAACCTTTCATCTATTTTCATATCATCAGCAAACTTTGACACCTTACATCCAGTCATAATTTAAGTAGTAAACACAACTAAGGATCAATGACTAATATCTGGAGTACTTCAGTAGTTACTTCCCTCCAACTGGAAAAGGACCTATTTATTCCATGTGACAGCCACTTTTCAGTCTTTGCCAAAGCACTTCCTCAAGCATTTTGACTTCTTAGTTCATGCATCAGCTTGTTATGTGCAACTAATCAATTGCTATTTTGAAATCTAAATATACTACATCTATAGGTTCTCCTCTATCATCTATCCCTGATACATCTTCAAAGAATTTGAGGAAATCTGTCAAACATGAGTTATTTTTCTAAAACCATATTGACTAGATTTGATTACATTCAGATTTCCTAATGATTAACGACTAGCATCAGTAAAACAACCGGATAAATAATTCTCTGCTAATGTGACGCTCCTTTTGAAACAAGAGAGTCACATTAGCTGTATTTTTTAATCATGCTGTATGGTAGTATAATTATTAATGCAACACTTTACAGTGGTGTTCGCACGTGGCCAAGTGGTTAAGGCGTTCGTCTAGTGATTCGAAGGTTGCTGGTTTGAGCCTTGGCTGAGGCAGCGTGTGTGTCCTTGAGCAAGGCACTTTACCACACATTGCTCTGCGACGACACTGGTGCCAAGCTGTATGGGTCCTAATGCCCTTCCCTTGGACAACATCGGTTGCGTGGAGAGGGGAGACTTGCAGCATGGGCAACTGCTGGTCTTCCATACAACCTTGCCCAGGCCTGCACCCTGGAAACCTTCCAAGGTACAAATCCATGGTCTCATGAGACTAACGGATGCCTATAAGAAGAACTTTACAGTGCCAGCAGTAAGAATGGGGTTCAATTCCTGCTGCTTTCTGTAAGGAGTCTGTATGTTCTCGTCATGACAGCATGGGTTTCCTCCCACATACCGAAGATACATGGTTAGGCTCAGTGAGTTGTGGGCATGCTATGTTAATGCCAGGAATGTGGCGATGCTAGTGAGCCGCCAGCCCAATTGGCTGGAGGAACTCATCAGTTCAGGCAGCACTTATGGAAATGAATAAATATTTGATGCTTTGGGCCAAGACCCTTTACCAGTCTTGACCTGCTGAGTTCCTCCAGCATTTTGTGTGTGTTGTTTTGGATTTCCAGCATCTGCAGACCTTCTCGTGTTTAGGCCAGCAGAATCTGATTTAATTTGATGTAATCACCACATTTCATTCTGTTTCAATGAAACAAATGAAACTAATCTTTAATCATCATTATCTGGCTCCCTCCAGGAACTTGGTGAGTCCTGAATAACAGTGGATCAATATTTTGTTGCCAGCAGCATAATTTATCCCAACACATATGTTTGGGAGAAACAAAATTGTATTTCCGTTTAGAAGGATGTAGGAAAATTATACCTCTTAAGCTTTGGGACTTGAATCCAAATCCAGTCCCAAAATGCTTGCCAATGGCCACCTTTCCAGAGGTGGGCACTGAGGACAAATGGAAAGACCTAAACCATACTTATATTCATATTAAAACACGCAAATGCTGGAGGAACTCAGCAGGTCAGGTAACTTCAATGAAAAGGAATAAATAGTCGGCATTTCCAGCTGAGACCCTTCATCAGGAATGGAAAGGAGGGGGGAAGAAGCTAGAATGAGGAGCTGGGAAAAAGGGAAGGAGTACAAGCTAGAAAGTGGTGGGTGAAGCCAGGTGAGAGGGAAGGTGGATGTGCGAGGGGGGACGAAATGAGAAGGTGGGAGGTGATAGGTGGAAAAGGTAAAAGGCTGAAAAGAAGGAATCTGATAGGAGATGAAAGTGGACCATGGGAAAAAGGTAAGGAAGAGGGGCACCGGGAGGAGGGGATAGGCAGGCGAGGAGAAGGTAAGGGGGAGGAATGGAACAGAAGGGAAGGGTGATGGAGGAAAATTACTGGAAATCAGAGAAATCGATGTTCATCCCATCAGATTGGAGGCTAACCAAATGGAATATGAGGTGTTGCTCCTCCAACCAGGGGGGTGGCCTCATCACGGCAGTAGAGGAGGCCATTGACCAACATGACAGAATGGAATGGAAATTGGAATTAAAATGGTTGGTATCCTGCTTGTTGTGGACATATTCATATTGGCAGTTATATGAAGAACTGTGAGTGCTGTGAGGGGCAGATCATGCAATAGTTTTGATGCCCCCACAGGTGCAGAGATCAAGCACGATTTGGGATCATGCTGAGGTCGAAGCACAAGCACTGCATTATGCCCAATATTGAAGCAACGTCTGACTTTGAAGGATGGGCAGAAGAAGACGCTGATAACAAAACCCCCTCTCCCTCTGATGGAGGTGAGACAATCCCAGTCCTGGTGGGTGTGAATATGTGGGAGTTAGTATGCTACGTTTTTGTGCTATGGGAATGCTTTTCAAGATTGAAGGTCTATTGCTTTGACAAGGTAAAGGCAGTTTCCCTGAATGTTTCACCCATGGGATGAATCTGACTTTCAGTACCAAATGTGTTATTTTTCAGCAATGCCGTTGTTTATGTTAGTGAGAACAAGATGTTCCCTGTCCAAAGTTGAAAGAAATTGCTGAGAGTTGTGAACTCAGCCAAGATCATAAAACCATAAAACATAGGAGCAGAATTAGGCCATTCTGCCCATCAAGCCTGATCTACTATTCCATTACAGCTGTTTTATAATTTCCCACAGCCTCATTCTCCTGCCTTCTCCTCATAACCATTAACCCCCTGTATTAATCTAGAAACGATCAACCTCCTCTTTTACTATACCCAATGACCCAGCCTATACAGCTGTCTGTGGCAATGATTCTACAGATTCACCACCCTTTGGCCGAAGAAATTCTTCCTCATTTCTATAAGGCCAAGTTCATCATGCTGACCACGCTGCCCACCAATGATTCCACATGCACTGCCTCAAGAAATCACCCAACTAATCAGGACCCCACCAACTCTGGACATTCTCCCTTTTCCCCTCTCTGGACAGAAGATACAATACTCTGAGAGCACGTACCACTAGGCTCAAGGACAGCTTCTATCACACCTTCATCTTGAATGGACCTCTCATGAACTTACAGGTGAACTCTTTATCATCCAATCTATTTTTTCATGGTCCTTGCAATTTTTTGTCTACCTGCACTTCCCTTTCCTGCTGACAGCAATACTACATTCTGCATTGTTTTCTTTTCACTACCTCAGTGTGATTATGTATGGATTAACTTGTCTGGATGACTGAAGTGATTAAAGATTAAAGGTTAGATTTACCTGTCACATATACATTGAATCATCAGATCTCAGGATTGTCCATGGTCGCATATATGCTCTTTGATAATAAATTTACTTCGAGCTTTGAAATGCGTGGTTTGCATCATTATCCAACATGAGAGCGTGCTGGGGCAGCCTGCAAACGTTGCCACACTTAGCAACCCTAAATTGTATATTTTTAGGATGTTGAACGAAATGGAACACCCTGTGGAAATCCATACATTCACGGGGAGAATGTACAAACTCCTTACAGACAGTGGAGGGAATTGAACTCTAATCACTGGTGCTGTAAAACGTTGCGCTAGCCACTACGCTAATGTGCCACCCTGTAAATTAAACAGAACTTTTCACTATGTCATACTACAGTTTCTGAAGCTCTTCTCCAACCTCCTCTGCCTCTTCACCTTCTTCTCCCATGCTGCTGACAGTCTGACCTTCAGCACACCCCCTCACTCCATCAGAGATCACATCTTCAGTTTTCTGCCACTTCTCATGCCATTCTTCATTCATCTCATCACCATCCCTCTCTCCACGACTTCATCCAGAACCTTGCTCACATCATCTGACCATTGAGTTAAGAAGTTCCCCTTCCATATAGTTACAGAAGCACTTCCGATATAGTCAAGGGTTTGCAAGTATTTGGTTCAACTGCTTGTGGAAACGATGCTTCCAATTGGATTACTTGGTTCATTCCTATTTTCCTTTGATCTGCTAGCTGATCAAAATGCAGTGCTGAACCGGTGAACATTCTCTACTGTAGCAAGTTTCAGATTAATATGGAATAGATCAATCAGTTTTATTCTCCTTTGCGGGGGAAATAACTCCATGAAATAACTTTGCCATCTCCTTTCAGAAGAAAGCCTCCATTGAGGTTTTACACAATGCAGTGATACACTCTCTAAATCTGGGGCTCTACTTAGTTCAACTCCTGATGTTGCTTACTCCTTTATCAAATATCACACCCAACACAGCAATAGTTTGGGCAGTGAGGACCAATTACATTGCCCTTTATTTTATCCTCTTCTAAGTCCTTCATCCACAATGAGTCTTTTCTCAAGAGCAAAGGAGCTTGAACTACAAACATGATCATTTATTTAATATTTATAGAGCTGATGAGAACAGTTTTGTATTTCTCAACTTTAATGTTGAGTGGAGGTGCAGCATCTTGCAAGGGGGAGAGTTTATGGGGTAGGCTTTTCCTGGCCTGGATCATGTGAGCAAACTTCCCATAGCTCAGAAGAAGGGTAAACCTCTGTCAGAGATTTACATTGAGCTAAAGAAGGTAGTGTGGGCACATGGCCAAGTGGTTAAGGCATTGGACTAGCGACCTGAAGGTCGTGAGTTCGAGCCCCAGCCGAGGCGATGTGTGTTGTGTCCTTGAGCAAGGCACTTAACCACACATTGCTCTGCGACGACACTGGTGCCAAGCTGTATGGGTCCTAATACCCTTCCCCGCTGTATGGGTCCTAATACCCTTCCCTTGGACAACATTGGTGTTGTGGAGAAGGGAGACTTGCAGCATGGGCAACTGCTGGTCTTCTATACAAACTTCCCCAGGCCTGCGCCCTGGAGAGTGAAGACTTTCTAGGTGCAGATCCATGGTCTCGCAAGACTAACGGATGCCTTTACTCTAAAGAAGGTAAAACAAGAGAAGGCCACGTCAAGACAATGCAATGAAAATCACTTCAAGATGGAGTCTGAAAGCAGATGTAGAAGTTAAGTGACAAGAATAATGTTCCAGATTATTGAGATCAGAATCAGGTTTAATATCACCATCATATGTCATGAAATTTGTTAACTTTGCAGCAGCTGTAGAATGCAATACTTACTATAGTAAAAACAATTACAGAATTCAGTCTTCAATAATTATAGTTCTAATGTCAAGTAGTGTTCGTGGATTCAGTGTACATTGAGAAATTGGATGTCAGAGGGGAAGAAGCTGTTCCTGAACCTCTGAATGAGTGCCTTCAGGCATCACTACCTCCTACCTGATGGTAGGAATGAGAGGAGGGAAGTCCTGGGTAGTGGGGGTCTTCAATGATGGACGCCGCCTTCTTGAGGCACCGCTTCTTCAAAATGTCTTGGATACTACAAAGGATCGTACCCATGATGGAGCTGACTAATTTTACAACTTTCTGCAGCTTACGTTGATCTTGTGGAGTTGCACCCACCCCACCCCCGCCATACCAGACAGTGATGCAGCCTGTCAGAATGTTCTCCATGGTACATCTATAGAAGTTTTCAGGTATTTTAGGTGACAAACCAAATGTCCTCAAACTCCTGATATAATATAGTCACTGCCTTGCCTTTATAGCTGCATCAATGTGTTACGATCAGGTGAGGTCCTCAGAGATATTAACACCCAGGAACTTGAAATTGCTCACTCTCTCTGCTTCTGATCCCTCTATGAGGATTGGTTTGTGTTCCCTTGTCTTACCCCTTCTGAAATCCAGAGTCAGCTCTTTGATCTTACTGACACTGAGTGCAAGGTTGTTGCTGCGACTGTCACAGTGGGGTACTGGGAACGGACCCAAATGCGAGACACAGACACTGAAGTACAAGGAACAGGACTTGACTGGAGAAGGGACGTGACGGGATACAGGCAAGGAGCAGGGACAAGAACGCAGACTTGGGCTAGGGAAAGCAGGACCAGAACTAGGAACCACAGACTAGGAGACAAGGCTTGGACTCCGAGCCCTAGACTGGACAAGGTCCCAGAACCTGGGTCTTGCCTTGGGCTTGGACCCCAGAACCAGGCAAGGACATGACATGGCTTCAGGACAGGACGTGGCTGGGGTCTAGAGGCCTGAGCTTGGAGACAAGATAAGGCTTGGACTCCGAGCCTGAGACTGGACAAGGATCCAGAACCTGGGTCTTGCCTCAGGCTCGGACCCCAGAACCAGGCAAGGACAAGACATGGCTTGAGGTTGGGGTCTTGGGTCTTGAGCTTGGCTTGGGATCCTCCAGGCTTGGGGTCTGGGGCCTTGAGCTTGGCTTAGGATCCTTGAGGCTTGGGGTCTTCACCTTGAAATGCAGAGGCTGATAACTCAGAGACTGGATCTGAGAGACAGACTGGGAACTGAACATCAACATAGAGCTGGGACTTATCCTTCAACAAGCCAGGACTCATCTTTAACACAACACAAACATGAGACTGGACAGAACATAGACAGAGAGCCAGGATTTATCCTACAACAAGCCAGGACTCAACTTCATCTCCACACCAAGGTGGGACAGGTCTCTCCATCAGTTAACAGCAGAACGGCCAGACTTACCCAACAGAGGCAAGGACAAGACAAGACAGGTCCCCCCACAGGGGAACAGCAAAACAGCCTGGCTGACCCCACAGAGGCAAGGACAAGAAGAGACAAACACCAAAGAACAACAGACAGTTCCATCTCTGCTCCAGGGAAGCTCCAAGTCTCAGTTCAGCCAGCAACCTCAGCTGGCTAAGGAAACAGCCAGATCCCTACCTAGCTTGGAGTGGCTGGCAGCCACTCAGCTGGCCTAGGAAACAGCCACAAAGACCACTCTAAAAAGTGGCAACAAGGCTCTATGAAGCAGTGGTCCTCCAACCAGACCTAGAGATCACAAATGGTTTCACTAGCCTTCCATCAACAGGTTACTCCAAGAAGGACTAACAAGACAAACCAGCAGCCCACATTCAATCCCAAGGCTACTTATATTGCAAGCCCAAAGGTGGGAATCAGGTGCCTTTGGTTTAGTCAAACAAGGGACAGCTGGAAAACCCGGAGTCCTGAGTCCATGGACTGGACCGTGAACCGGAATGCAGATTTCACGGACCGGACCATGACAGCAACACCACTCAACTAGCTGGTATATCACACTCCTATATGCCCACTTGTTCCCATCTGAGATTCTGCCAACAATGGTTGTATCATCAGCAAATTTATAGGTGGCATTTGAGCTATGCCTAGCCACATAGTCATGGGGTTAGACAGAGTAGAGCAGTGGACTAAGCAAATGGCTCTGTGGTGCTCCAGAGTTGATTGTCAGCAAGGTGGAGATATTGTTTCCAATCTGCACAGTTTGTGGTCTTCTGTTAGAAAGTCAAGGATCCAGTTGCAGAGGAAGTTATAGAGGCCCAGGTTCCAAACATAGAGCATAGAAACATAGAAAATCTACAGCACAATACAGGCCTTTTGGCCCACAAAGTTGTGCCGAACATGTCCCTACCTTAGAAATTTCTAGGATTACCCACAGCCCTCTATTTTCCTAAGCTCCATGTACCTATCCAAAAGTCTCTTATAAGACCCTATCGTATCCGCCTCCACCACCATTGCCGGCAGCCCATTCCACGTATTCACCATTCTCTGAGTAAAAAACTTACCCCTGACATCTCCTCTGTACCTTCTCCCCAGCACCTTAAACCTGTGCCCTCTTGTGGCAGCCATTTCAGCCCTGGGAAAAAGCCTCTGACTATCCACACGATCAATGCTTTTCATCATCTTATACACCTCTGTCAGGTCACCTCTTGTCCTCTGTCGCTCCAGGGAGAAAAGGCCGAGTTCACTCTACCTGTTTTCATGAGGCATGCTCCCTAATCCAGGCAACATCCTTGTAAGTCTCCTCTGCACCCTTTCTATGGCTACCACATCCTTCCTGTAGTGAGGCAACCAGAATTGAGCACAGTACTCCAAGTGGGGTCTGACCAGGGTCCTATATAGCTGCAACATTACCTCTCGGCTCCTAAATTCAATTCCACGATTGATGAAGGCCAATACACCATATGCCTTCTTAACCACAGAGTCAACCTGGGCAGCTGCTTTGAGCGTCCTATGGACTCGGACCCCAAGATCCCTCTGATCCTCCACACTGCCAAGAGTCTCACCATTAATACTATATTCTGCCATCATATTTGACCTACCAAAATGAGCCACTTCACACTTATCTGGATTGAACTCCATCTGCCACTTCTCAGCCCAGTTTTGCATCCTATCAGTGTCCCACTGTAACCTCTGACAGCCCTCCACACTATCCACAACAGCTCCAACCTTTGTGTCATCAGCAGACTTACTCACCCATCCCTCCACTTCCTCATCCAGGTCATTTATAAAAATCACGAAGAGTAAGGGTCCCAGAACAGATCCCTGAGGCACTCCACTGGTCATCGACCTCCATGCAGAATATGACCCGTCTACAACCACTCTTTGCCTTCTGTGGGCAAGCCAGTTCTGGATCCACAAAGCAATGTCCCCTTGGATCCCATGCCTCCTTTCTGTAGCTTTGTGATCAGGACTGTAGGAATGATGGTGCTAACCACTGAGTTATAATCAATAAACAGAATCCTGACATAATGTATTGTCCAGGTGATCCAAGTCTGTGAGGCGAACAATTAAAATTGTGTCTGCCATAGACCTATTGGGGTGATAGACAAATTGCAGTGGGTCCAGGTCTGTACTGAGATGGGCGTTGTTTCTAGCCATGACTAACCTCTCAAACCATTTCATCACTTGTAGGTGTGAGTGCTACTGGATGATAGTTGTTAAGGCAGCTCATCCTGCTCTTCTTGGGCACTGGTATAATAGCTGCCCTTTTGAAGCAGTTGGGGACTTCCAACCATAGTAGGAGAGACTGAAAATGTCTTTGAATGTCCTCGCCAGTTGGTTGGCACAGGTTTTCAGCGCCTTGCCGGGTACTGCATTGGGGCCTGTCACTTTGTGAGGGTTCACCCTCCAGAAAGACCACCTGATGTTGGCCTCCCAGACACAGATCATAGGGTCACCAGGTGCTGCAGGGATCCTCAGAGCTGTAGTTTTATTCTCCTTTTCAAATCAAGCATAAGCTCGCCTGGTTGTGAAGCATCACTACCATTCATGATGTTGGGTTTTATAGGAAGTTAATATGCATCTGACATCACCTCCAACCTCACTTGGAATTGTTTCTTAGCTCTTGAAATATCCCTCTGTAAGTCATACATGGTTTTCTTGTACAAACCTGGGTCACCAGACTTAAACGCCACAGATCTAGCCCTCAGCAGACGACGGACTTCCTGATTGATCCACTGCTTTTAGTTTGGGAATGTATAGCAAGTTTTCATCAGCACACTTTTTAATTAAGTCAGTGACAACTGCAGCAATCTCATCCAGACTTGGAGAAGGCTCCGCGAATACAGTCCAGTCTAATGATTCAAAGCAGTCCTACAGGTGCTGCTGTGCTTCCCCTTGTCCGTACTTTCTTGGTCCTCACTACTGGTGCTGCAGTCTTCCGTCTCTACCTATACTCAGGGAGTAGAAGTTCAGAAGATCAGACTTTCCAAAGTGTGGACATGGGATAGTATGGTAAGCACTCTTGATCTTAGTGTCCACTGTGTTATTTCCTCTCGTGCTACAAGTGATTTGTTGATAATAATTATTTAGAGACTTTTTCAAGCTGGCTTGGTTAAAATCCATCAAGTTGATGGGGAAGGCATCAAGATGCGCAGTTTCATGCCTTTTGCTGGCTTCACTCAGTTTGTCTAGAGCTTGTACAGCACCAGAAAAATGATCACTGAAATCTCCCATGAAGGGAAAATGGCTGGCACATAAATGAGAGATTTTCCAGGTCTGGTAAGCAGGACTCTGAAAGCACTGCTATGTTTGTACAGGTGATCAGGATGCATGCACCTCTTACCTCTGCGTTTGAGAGACTCGACAGACCTATCTTGGAGGTGTATAGTGAACCTGTCTATTCAAATCACTGCATCCAGTATGGAAAGGTTTAACCAAGAATGTGACTGGGTGACCATTGGGTCTTATTCAGGGACTGAGGTCCTTTAACACCTGTCGGGCGATGCTGAGGATGTTCTACGAGTCTGTGGTGGCCAGTGCTATCATGTTTGCTGTTGTGTGCTGGGGCAGCAGGCTGAGGGTAGCAGACACCAACAGAATCAACAAACTCATCCATAAGGCCAGTGATGTTGTGGGGATGGAACTGGACTCTCTGACGGTGGTGTCTGAAAAGAGGATGCTGTCCAAGTTGCATGCCATCTTGGTCTATGTCTCCCATGCACTACATAATGTACTGGTTGGGCACAAGAGTACATTCAGCCAGAGACTCATTCCACTGAGATGCAACACTGAGCGTCGTAGGAAGTCATTCCTGCCTGTGGCCATCAAACTTTACAACTCCTCTGACACCCTGACACCCTGAGCCAATAGGCTGGTCCTGGATTTATTTCATAATTTACTGGCATAATTTACATATTACTATTTAACTATTTTTATGGTTTTATTACTATTTATTACTTATGGTGCAATTGTAATGAAAACCAATTTCCCCCGGGATCAATAAAATATGACTATGTCTATGTTCAAAGTGTACTTAGACATCCATCCGGGTAATGGTAGAATAGTTGTCTGTGCCTTTAAGGGAGATGGTGATGTCATCACGCATGCGCGGGATAGTTTTCTGCTGAAGACGTGGTAGGTCGTCGAAATGGGGCCTTTCCCAGAGTGTGCTGGGCATGGCGAGGAAAGTTGCGCATTAATTGATGATATCCATGTGAATTTGTTTATGCTGGTTGGCGGATTGAGAATATCGGTAGTTTGACATGTTTTACATGTGGATGCTTTAGATTTTCTCGAGTGAATGACTCAGCGCTGGATCGCGTGGCTTGGGCAAAGTTCCTCACCATCCAAGTAGGTCGGGCTTCCTGTAATTGAACTACCAAGCAATACATTGTAAAAGTTGTGCCAAAGTCTACCTTTTGTCTAACTTTATTGTATCGGGACTGATTGTGCTTGTAACCGCGTAGCGTGAATGTTTAGTCTCTGGAAGTTCAGCACGTGTGTACGTCTTAGATGAGATGTATTCACTTACATTTTTCGCTGCTATGTTTAAGATGCAGGGTGGGTTGGATACTAATGATGTTTGTATTGTGTTCCTTCAGGATTGCCACTACTGTATTAGTTCTGGTAGTTTTTATACTGCATACGCAATTCTGTCCATACACAAGGGTGTGAATCGGAAGTTAAACTGGTTGTAAATTCGTTCACTTTGTTTCGTGACTCTCTACTGGCACTTAAACATCGAAAACCGATAAAGGAATTAAAACCCGAAAAAGGTCCTGAGCGTGTACTTTTCCCCAGGCTACAAAGATTCTGTTAAACACAATGTACCCCTGATAGAGCACCCTAGCTCTGAGCTCTTCAGTTTTATTTACCAGAGACTGAACGTTTGCCAGCAAGGTATTCAGTATTGTGAGTCAAAAACATCGTTTTTTTTTAAAGTGCACCGTTAGCCCAGTGTGACAACCTCACTTCCACCACTGTCTTAAATGGGCAATGCACCAACCAGAGTCCAAATTATTTCCATCAGTTTTGAGCAGTGATGGATTGTTTAATAGCATTAAAATGTTGTTACTGACTGTACACACCTTAGGTGCAGTTGTGGTTCTCAGCTGCAGCAGACTGAAACAAGGGTATTCAGTGATTTCTATCATAGCTGCTGCACTGAGTCCTTGTTTTAAAACTCCATCATTAATGAAGGGATTAACATTTGATAACTAAGTCAATCAGGTGGAAGTTAAAATTTTGATTAAGGAAAATATCTGGTTCTGTCATTTCAGGAAAAGTCATAAGTTCATCTTATTGCCATTTGCACAGGTGCAATGAAAAACTTACCTGTAGCAACATCACAGAGACATTGCATCAGGTAAGCTGCAGTCACAAGAAAAACATAAACATAAAACTTATGAGGAAAACAAATGGAACAGAAAAAACAAAGTACACTTGTTTGCAAAGTGCTTGAAGCGGTCACAGTATTGCTAAACAGTAGTGATTAGACTTCTTGGAGGACCGTCCCCTTGCGGTGGTGGAGAGGCTTGAGAGTGATGTGGTCTGGAGCTTAGCTCCTCGTAGGGTCACCCATGGAGGTAAGGTCAAGCATGAGGTTCCAGACAAAGAGCGATCCAGCCAGTAAGTCATCAGTGAGACTGAGGGGAGATGATGACACGTTGCAATGACAGTGAAAGCTGCAGCACTGAATGGTCCCCAGACGTGTTGGATGCAATGCCATTGGACAAGGACTGCAAGCTGTCAAGGACCATGTGGTGGCTGCCCTTGCGTCACCCTACCCACGTTAAATCAAGTCAAGCACAGGCATTCTCCACGAAGGGAATAACCCCTTTGGAGAACATCATACTCAACTTGAGTGATCGAGTGATTAGGTTTTTCCTGTTGGTTGAAGGGGTTTAGATGTTCTTGAACCTGGCGGTGTGAGACTTCAGACTTCAGTACTCCTGCTAGATGGTAGCTACAAAAAGATGGCATGGCCGAAATGCTGGGGATATTTGACCTGGCATGTATGCTTCAGCAATGTGACTGTTACTATACTCAGTTGTGTCTTCTGCACTGGCATTTTAAGAGGGTAACTCACCACCACATTTCCAGTGTGATTTAGGGGTCAGTGGAACTACGGGAAGATGATGGAACGTCACGGCAGCGGTGAAGTTGGAGGAAGGCTGTGGCAGTGAAGTGTCTGCACCGCAACGAACCAACCCGCACCCTCAGACCTGCCGGCCAGTAAGCCAGAGGAACCGGGTTGGGTTTGGAGGAGCTGACCTGGATGCAGACCGTGCTGCCGCCGGCTACTCAGAAGGCGTCGGAGTTGGTGCGCAAAAGCGGCGTGCAGTGTAACCCTGAGAAACAGTCCTGGACGTTTCTCTTGTGATTGCAAGACACTGTTGGACATTGAGAGTGTAAGATGCCACAGGCCTGTTTACCTTGTTCGGTGACGTGACAGATGGCGAGTTGCTGCTGCAGTCCAGGTGAGGAGATGCCAGAGGCGGTGTAGTGTGGCATCCATGTTCGGTTGGGGGCTGGCCTCCAGAGTTCGATTTGTGGAATGATACTCTGGATTGCCAGGAATGGTACCATCAATTTGCAGGACATACCGCCTGGGGTCTGGAATATACAGGTATGTGTGTTTTTTTCATATTTTGAATATGCTGTGTATGTTTTGCACTTTGGCCCAGAGAAACCCTGTCTCAGTTAGCTGTATCCATGTATGGATGAATGGTAATTAAATGTGATTTAATTTGATTTTGATTTTGATTTGATTTGGATAGGTAATAGATTCTGGCCTTGTCAGTCACACTCACATGCTCAGAGACTAAAGTTAAAAATAACGGGCAGTGTTATCAAAACTATATTTTTAAAGAACAGCATAGTTTTTTAGAACAGTAAAAAGCATAACATCAGTGCTGTTTATTGGGGAGGGAGATAAATATGCAAACCCTGAAGTAACAATTGAACTTCACTACTTTGCTGAGATAAGAACATTAAAAATAGAAATGAGTAGATCCTTTGTGCATGTGTCACCATTCAGTCTTTTCCTTCTGTCATTTCCTACATTATCCCTGTATTCCTTTCTTCCTTTAATATCTAAAAATGTACTGAACTCTGTCTTGAATATACTAGACACTGAGTTTCCATGGCTGATTTTGGTAGAGAATTCCAAAGATTCACCAGCCTCCCTGTGAAGAAATTTCCTTTTATTTTGTCCTGTATTTGAAATTGTGACCTTAGTTCTAGAAACCCACGTCAAGGGAAATTTCATCCTTGCATCTACCATGACAGTATTCCTAATAAATATTTGGAGATCACCCCCATACACCTAAACCTTACAGAGAATAGGCCCAGTCTGCACACACAACAAGATTCATTGTGGTGAACCTTCTCTGTAGTCCTTTCATCCCCCCATATATTTCTTTTCATAGAGGAAGCACACTTACAAAACTATCTATGAAGATCCTTGAAGCATCTCTGAAGAAAAAGAGTTTGACACCAGAAGAGGTTTTCACCATGAAGAAACCTCCTTGATCTCTCTGGATGAGAGATCCTCCCACCTTGAGTAGCCTCACTTCACTCAGTCAGCCAAAATGGAGAATAGAGAAAGGAAAGGGAATTACAATGAGTATGTAATTATAAACACGAGATTCTGCAGGCACTGGAAGTCCAGAGGAAGATACACAAGATGCTGGAGGAACACTATAGTTCAGGCAGCATCTATTGAAGTTCTCAGCCCAAAACATTGACTGCTTATTCCCCCCATAGGTGCTTCCTCGCCTGCTGATTTCCTCCAGTATCTTGTGTGTGTTCCTGTGTGGATGCTGCCTGATCTGCCGAGTTCCTCCAGCATTTTGTCAGAATCAAAATCAGAATCAGGTTTATTATCACTGGCATGTGTCATGAAATTTGTTAACTTAGCAGTAGCAGTTCAATGTGATACATGATAATATAGAAAGAATAAGTAAATAAATAAATTGCAGAAAGTATTTATATGTATATTGAGTAAATGAAAAATAGTACAAAAACAGAAATAATATACTGTATATTAAAAAAAAGTGAGTAGTGCTCAAGGGTTCAATGTCCATTTAGGAATCAGATGGCAAAAGGGACGAAGCAGTTCCTAGATCACTGAGTGTGTGCCTTCAGCCTTCCGTACTTCCTACCTGATAGTATCAATGAGAAGAGGATATGCCCTGGGTGATGGGGGTCCTAAATAATGGACACTGCCTTTCTGAGGCACCGCTCATTGAAGATGTCTTGGGTGCTATGGAGGGTAGTACCCAAAGTGGAATTGACTGATTTTACAATTTTCTGTAGCTCATTTTGGTCCTGTGCAGTAGCCCCCTGCCCCATATATCAGACAGTGATGCGGCCTGTCAGAATGTTCTCCATGGTACATATATAGAAGTTATTGAGTGTTTTAGTTGACAAACCAAATCCCTAGTTCCCCTATAGATCCTGCCTGATCTGCTAAGTTCCTCCAGCATTTTGTACGTCGCAATGAGCAGGCCTTTCCTTGACCAATGCATGCTATCTTTGTCCACTGGTTTGTGCCTTGAATATTATAGTCATTAGAGTATTTATCATTGCCCATCAAAGTAGTGATTTGGTACACCTATCACTATCTTCAATTTTATTGAAGCAGACTGAAATGCTGAGATTTTCTGTCTTTATTTTTGATTTCTATAGCAAAAAAATATAACTTAAAGTTAAACACCGTGAAGGTCAAAATGTCTTCAGCCGCCAATTTGCACAAGGTGAAATAATTTAACGTGGCAACTTAAAGTTGAAGGTGATCCATGTTCTTGAAACATTGATAAGTGTGAGTGTAATTTCTGGATCTATTTCTTTTAGAGAAATGACTGACCCCCCCCCCCCCCTTTAGCACTATGTATTGATCAGTAGTCTGCGCATGTGTGTTGTTTCCTCAATCTCTCTCTCTCTCTCACTGCAATGTGAATACACCAGTTAAAGCCATCTTCCAAGTTTATTTAATGGATATGTAGTTGTGCAGAGATACAATAAATTGGCGACGAGTACGAACCTGAATGTCAGAGACTATCACCAACTGCACTGACGGTTACGGGATGAAACAGAAAGTGTCAAACAGCATGAGAAAGCCGAAGGTCACGTGAGTAACAGTGAAAGATGCATTAAATTTAAAGTGACAATAATGTGGTGATGGCTTCAGTCGGGAAAGTTGATGTATTTGATAGCGCTAATGAAGGCTGAGAGTCATACATTGAGAGGGTTGAACTGTATTGTAATGTGAACAATGTGGAGGAACAAAAGAAAACCCTA
Source organism: Mobula birostris (assembly GCF_030028105.1). NCBI lineage: Eukaryota > Metazoa > Chordata > Chondrichthyes > Myliobatiformes > Myliobatidae > Mobula > Mobula birostris. The sequence continues at coordinate 235,532,342 of NC_092370.1, read as the reverse complement.
TGCTTCTTAGCTTAAAGGGCGTATGGCCTCTTGTGCAACCTAGTAACCCTTGAAAAGCTCGCAAGCAAGATGTCCAACAAAATTGTTATAATTTTACAAAATCACTTGAGCCTTAAACCATTGATAATAGCTGAAAGATTTAGATTTTACAAAAGGAACCAGTCAAAAGATGAAAGCCTTTCTGAATACTTGGTGGAACTGCACAAACTTTCCCAGTACTATAACTTTAGAGATGGACTTTCTGATGCATTAAGGAACAGGCTTTTATGTGGCATGCATAGTCAAAGCAATCAAACAAGGCTACTGTCAGAAAGAGACCTAACCTTAGAATGGGCTTTGACCATTGCAATATCAATAGACCACAGCAAATGATGCAGCAGAATTACAGAGAAGAGGGTGAAATAGTCATAGTCATACTTTATTGATCCGGAGGGAAATTGGTTTTCGTTACAGTTGCACCATAAATAAATAGTAATAAAATCATAAATAATTAAATAGTAATATGTAAATTATGCCAGGAAATAAGCCCAGGACCAGCCTATTGGCTCAGGGTGTCTGACCCTCCAAGGGAGGAGTTGTAAAGTTTGATGGCCACAGGCAGGAATGACTTCCTATGACGCTCAGTGTTGTACAAAATATACCTGAATAGTGCAAAGAGCCAAAAATGTTATCAATGTGGCATATCCTCCCATGATGCAAATTACTGTTGGCTCAACAAAAAAGTGTGCAGAAAGTGTCACAGACAAGGGCACACAGAGAGAGTGTGCAAGGCAGACAAAAAGCAGAACTGAGTGAAAAGTCTCAGACACAAAACTAAGCAAATGCATAAAGTTACCAAATGCAAAACAGAATCAGACAAAGCTAAACTGTCATGCCTGGAACTCCATAGTATGACTTAAGCAGATCACAAAATCATCTGGATCATAAATGGAGCTGGATACAGTTTAGCTTTGTCCATAATTCTAAAGGCTGACTACAGCAGACTGTTTTCTAAGATAACATTATAGAAGACCTCAGTGATGCTAGAGAATTACACAGGCAGAAAAGTGTCTGCCAAAGGTGAAGTGAAAGTAAATGTGATATACGTAGGCCAAACACAACAGTTAGAACTTTATGTATTGAAAAGTGGAGGGCCAACACTTCTCAGGTGTGAACGGTTGAGAAAACTAGACCATAAGATATAGGAGCTGAAGTAGGCCATTTGGCCCATCAAGTCTGCTCCGCCATTCAATCATGGGCTGATCCAATTCTTCCAGTCATGCCAACTCCCTTGCCTTCACCCCATACCCTTTGATGCCCTGGCTAATCAAGAACCTGTCTATCTCTGCCTTAAATGCACCCAATTACTTGGCCTCCACAGCCACTTGTGGCAACAAATTCCACAAATTTACCACCCTCTGGCTAAAGTAATTTCTCCACATCTCTGTTCTAAATGGATGTCCTTCAATTCTGAAACCTCTTGTCCTAGACTCCCCTACCATGGGAAATAATTTTGTCATATCTAATCTGTTCAGACCTTTTAACGTTTTGAATGTTTCTGAGATCCCCCTCATTCTCCTGAACTCCAGGGAGTACAGCCCAAGAGCTGCCAGATGTTCTTCATACGGTAACCCTTTCATTCCTGGAATCATTCTGGTGAATCTTCTTTGAACCCTCTCCAATGTCAGTATATCCTTCCTAAAATAAGGAGCCCAAATCTGCACACAATACTTCAAGTGTGATCTCACAAGTGCCTCGACATCACATTCCTTCTCTTATATTCTATACCTCTAGAAATGAATGCCAACATTGCATTCACCTTCTCCACAACCAACTCAACCTGGAAGTTAACCTTTAGGGTATCCTGTACAAGGACTCCCAAGTCCCTTTGCATCTCTACATTTTGAATTCTCTTCCCATTTAAATAATAGTCTGCCCATTTATTTCTTCCACCAAAGTGCATGACCATACACTTTCCAACATTGTATTTAATTTGCCACTTCTTTGACCATTCCCCTATATTATCTAAGTCTCTCTGCAGGCTCTCTGTTCCCTCAACACCACCCGCTCTTCCACCTATCTTTGTATCATTGGCAAATTTAGCCACAAATCCATTAATACCATAGTCCAAATCATTGACATTACGTCGATAAAGCAGTGATCTCAACACAGACTGCTGTGGAACTCCACTGGTAACAGGCAGCCAGCCAGAATAGGATCCCTTTGTTTTCTGCTGATCAGCCAATGTTCCACCCATGCTAGTAACGTCCCTGTAATTCCATGGGCTCTTATCTTGCTAAGCAGCTTCATGAGCGGCAGTATGTCAAAGGCCTTCTGAAAATCCAAGCACACCATACCTACTGCATCTCGTTTGACTACCCTGCTTGTAATTTCCTCAAAAAATTACAGTATGTTTGTCAGGCAGAATTTTCCTTTCAGGAAACCATGCTGGCTTTGGCCTATCTTGTCTTGTGCCTCCAGGTACTCGGTAATCTCATCCCTAACAATCGATTCGAACTATTTCCCAACCGCTGATGTTAGGCTAACAGGTCTATAGTTTCTTTACTGCTGCCTCTCACCCTTCTTAAATAGCGGAGTAACATTTGCAATTTTCCAGTCATCGGGTACAATGCCACAATCTATCAATTCTTGAAAGATCATTGTTAATGCCTGCAAAATCTCTCCAGCTACTTTCTTCAGAAACTTTCCATCAGGTCCAGGAGATTTATCCACCCTTAGACCATTAAGCTTCCCGAGCACCTTCTCAGTTGTAATTTTCACTGCACATACTTTACTTCCCTGTGAAGACTGATGCAAAATATGCTTTCAGTTCCTCTGCCTTCTCTGCATTTCTCATTACAATATCTCCAGCGTCATTTTTATTAGTCCTATATCTACCCTGAACTCTTTTACCCATTATATACATAAAAAAGCTTTTAGTATCTTCTTTGATCTTAGTCGCCAGCTTCCTTTCATAATTCATCTTTTCCTTCCTAATGACCTTTTTAGTTTCCTTCCACAAGTTTTTAAAAGCTTCCCAATCCTTTATCTTCCTACTAGCTTTGGCTTCCTTGTATGCCCTCTCTTTTGCTTTTACTTTGGCTCTGACTTCACTTATCAGTCATGATAGTGTCTTCTTCCATCCGAAAATTTCTTCTTATTTGGAATATATCTGTCTTGCACTTCCCTCATTTTTTGTAGAAACTCCAGACATTGCTGCTCTGCTGTCCTTCCTGCTAGTGTCTCTTTCCAGTCAACCTTGGCCAGCTCCCCTCTTATGCCATTGTAATTTCCTTTATTCCACTGAAATACTGACACATTGGAATTTAGTTTCTCCTTCTCAAATTTTAAAGTGAACTCGAGCATAAACTAAGGATTCCTTAACCTTAAGCTCTTTTATTCCCTCCGGATCATTGCAGAACATCCAATCAAGCACAGCCGATCCCCTAGTGGGCTTAACAACAAGCTGTTCTAAAAAGCCATCCCTTAGACATTCTACAAATTCTCTCTCTTGAGGTCCAGTTCTGGTCTGGTTTTCCCAATCCACTTTTATACTAAAATCCCCAACAATTATTATGACATTGCCCTTCTGATATGTTTTTTCTATCTCCTGGTGTAATTTGTAATCCACATCCCGGCTGCTGTTTGGAAGCCTGTATACACCTGCCCTTAGGGTCTTTTTACCCTTGCCATTTCTTAACTCAACCCATAGAGACTCTACACCTTCCAATCCTATGTCATCCCTTTCTAATGATCTAATATTATTTCTTATTCACAGGGCAACACCACCCCCTCTGCCTACCAACCTATCTTTCTGAAACACGGTATATCCTTGGACATTCAACTCCCAATGGTAGCCATCCTTCAGCCAAGTTTCAGAGATGGCCACAATGTCGTACATGCCAATCTGTAGATGCATCTCAGGATTGTCCATTTTATTACTTATGCTGCGTGCATTCAAATATAACACTTTCAATCCAGTATTTGTTGCTTTCTGTTTTAACTGCACCATGCCCCTATTGCCCTGTAACTCATCCCACTGGCTGTGATTATGCCTCATCTCCTGCCTGTCCTTTCTGTCATCTCTGTTGCATGCTATCTTTGATTTATTTCTGTTTTTCCCTTCCTCAGCCCTATCACTCCAGTTCCCACCCCCCTGCCAAATTAGTTTAAACCCTCCCTAACAGCTCTATTAAACCTGCCCCTTTGAGCTCAGGTGTAACCCGTCCTTTTTGTACAGGTCATACCTCCCCCAGAAGAAACGTCAATGATCCAGGAACCTGAAGGCCTGCCCCCTGCACCAGCCTCTCAGCCACGCATTAATATGCCTGATCATGCTATTCCTGCGCTTGTTAGCACGTGGCACAGGCAGTAATCCTGAGATTGCTACCCTGCTTTTCAGCTTCCTAGCCAACTCCCTGAATTCTGTCTTCAGGACCTCCTCCCTTTTTCTACCTATGTCATTGATACCAAAGTGTACCAAGACTGTTCATCCTCTCCCTTCAGAATACTCTGCACCCAATCTGAGACATCCCATACCCTGGCAACACCCCATGCAGGTATCTCTATCAGGCTGACAGAACCTCTTGTCCGTTCCTCTAGATTAACTCCAACTGGATTGGCACTCAATCAAAGCTCTCAGTGTGACTTCAACAGGCGATGGCAGCCCAAATGGTAGCACTAACCAGAGACTGGCACAGCTGGTTAATGCTAATGACAACCGCATGAGAAGAGAATAGATAAACAGATCAAAGACCTGGCCATAAGCCGTTCAGGATGCTAAAAAAACTCAAAAGTTCACCCCTACTGGTTCTGTTACACCCATGGGAGTGAGCATGGCAAAGAGTACATATTGACTTTGTCGGGCCATTCATGGACTCAATGTTCCTGGTTGCTGTGGATGCTCATTTGAAGTGGCCGGAGGTTATAACATGAAGTCAACAACCTCAGCAAAGACTTTCTCCACCCTGAGGACTATCTTCACCAGAAATGGCTTACCAGAGCAAACTGTGAGTAACAACAGACCACAAAACTTGTCAGAAGAATTCCCACTGTTCATGAAGGAAAATAGCATCAGACAGTTCAAGAGTGCTCCTCATGACTCAGCAATGAATGGATTTGCTGAAAAGTTTATCCAAACCTTCAGGAAGTCCATTAAATTGATGGACAAAGAATACATTTCTCTACAGAACAAGGTGAACAGCTTCCCTTTTGTGTATTGGAACTCTGTTCACGTGATGACAAATCATAAACACCTGCAATGCTGTTCATGAACAGAAGTCTGAGATCTCGCATAGATCTCTTGAAAGCAGATCTGTGGGGGGAAGATCAGAATAAACAGTTCAGCAAGCAGCTTCCAGCTTGGACAGCAAGTCCTAGCACGTGATTACCAAGAAGACGAGTGGGCACCTGGTGGGATAGCTACAAGAACTAGACCACCGATGTACACAGTCGATGTTGGAGATCAGTCATGGAGACGTCATGTGGACCAGATGCTGGATACTCAACCAAAGAACACACCTGAGTCAACTGCATCCAACAAGACGGGCACATTACAGCCACCGGACTTACCTCTCAGTGATGCTATCTGACAGCAATGTAACACTGGCAACCGAGAACATTGTCTTAGACAAGACACCTAACAAACCTGATACCACTCCACAGGTCCAGAGGCGTGATGAGAATGTTATCATTGACTAGATACCTGCCAAACCTGAATCCACTCCACAGGTCCAGAAGTGCTATCCTGAAAGAAAAAGAGCACCACCCAAAAGACTGAATCTTTAGGACTGTGAAGTTAGTTATGGACTGTTATTATGAAGGCATGTTTACTTAGAATATTGGTTTATGGAAGGGAAATTGAATGCTTTGTACATATACAGTTTTATGTTGCATTAATCTAACCAAGGGAAGGAAGTGTCATGTATGGATCTATTTCTTTTAGAGCAATGACCTCCCCCCCCCCCCACGCTTTAACACTACATATTGATCTGTTGTCTCTGTATGTGTTGTTGTTTACACATGCACATTGTTTTCCCCCCTCTCCCCCCCCCTGCGATGTGAATACACCAGTTAAAGCCATCTCCCCCCGTGCATACTTTTATGCAATTGATACATAGTTGTGCACGGAGACAACAGTGAAGTTGTGGACTGGAATTTACTTTTAACAGAGTGCTTTCCAATTGTCTCCTTTTTTCTCAGTTATCTGTGGGGTTTAATGCAACCTAATCTCCCCAGTTTATATTAATCTCAGACTATCAATACAACTGGAATTTAATAGTCAGTGATCCAGTCTTACTTAAAAGTTATACAGCTTTCCCAAAGTCCTTCTGGCTTTGTGAGTTAACTGTCTCAATATTTAGTTGTCTGTATTGCTATTCAAGAGTGTTAAGTTAGTGAACAATTGTTAGTGTGCAACTTAGTTTATGAGTTGGAGAAAAAGGATTGATTTATTTGCTCAGGATCCCATGGATATTCCCAATGGAAGCTGACTCAGGCAGACCTGCATTCAATCTGATGCTTCACTGAACCAAACATTGGCATCGTTCAGTCATATGTGTAATTGGGAACGTAAACCCCACATGGTTCCTTACTTACAAGTTAACGAGAAGGGGTTCAGAAATTCTTTGCCAGGCTATCAACCCAATCCATCTTCATCGGCTGCCATTATTAAGCCCTGTGTAGTGAATTGTCACAGTAAGTTTCTTCTCTAATTTCTTTTCATTGAAGCCTAGGAACTCCCATAGCAAGTGGACCAAACCTGTATTTAAACTGCATCAATCAATAGCTGTGATAAATGGAAGAGTAAATTCTATTTGATACAGGGTTCATGGCTCACAGAGTGTTTTGATAAATCCATCCTGGAAAGGACTACTCCATATTCAGACCAGCAAATTTGGACTGAATGGGGTTGGAACCTAGTTATTATCCCGTGCCAAAGAAAAATAAGCTAACATGCCTCAGTGACTATCACGATGGTGAAAGTCACTGGCTCTGTTCGTGGAAAAGCATTCTATCCAGATGCATTGTGGCTTGGGATGGCAACAACCCAAAATTCAAAGATTTGAAGGACATTTATTCTCAAAATATATATGCAGTATACAATTTGTCTTCCCTACTGACAGTCACAAAACAAAGAGGAGCCGTGGATGCAATACGTAAAAAAAAAATCAAAACTCCCCCCCCCCCGCATGTGCAAATGGCAACAAAAAAAGAGTGAAAATGCAGAAAATTAAAACACGCAAAATCAAAAGGCCTGTTTCAATAGAGTTCAGCTCGTGTTCATTATTTTCAAGATGCCCTGGTTCTAACTAAAAAACATGTCATTTGCCAATTTCTCCTGCAATTCCCATTGAAGTGAATGGAGACACTAATTTCTCCAGGTCTGTGATCAATGAAAAGCAAGGGATCCTCAGTGAGGCACAGTCACAGAACACTACAGGAAAGAAACTGTCCCTTTGGTCACCTTGTTCATGCTGAACTGAGTCCGATCACATTGCCCTATATTCCTTTAAATGTTGCAATCAAATCTGCAGCCACCACTTCCGCTGGCAACATGTTCCACACTCTCACCACTCTCTAGTGAAGAAGTCCCCCTTAAATATTTTATCTTCCATCCTTGGCCTGTGACTTGTAGCTCTGGTCTCACCCAACCTCTGGAAAATCCTGCTTGCATTAATGCTATCAATACCTCTCATATTTTTACACCTCTGTCCCATCTTCCCTCATTCTCCCACACTCCAAGTAATAAAGTCCTAACCTAGTCAACCTTTCTCTATAATTCAGGTTCTGATTTTGCTGCTGGACTCTGTCCAGCCAAGGCACAAGAGTTTAGATTCGCAGAACCTATCACTGAGAACATTCTTGTCCTACAGCAGATGGATTTGCTTCTACAAGAACAATGAACGATAGCTATTCCCTTCTGAATCTCAGCTCGATTTCACCCATTAGATGGTTCGTTCATTCATTCACTATGACATGGGTGATTATGGTCTTTCCATAATCATGGTAAATTTTCCTATAGAAGTGGCTTGCTATTGCTTTCTTTTGGGTAGTGTCTTCACAAGATAGGTGACCCCCAGCTGTAGTCAGTACTCTTCAGAGATTGTCTGGAATCAGTGGTTGCATAATTGGGACTTGTGATAAGCACCAGCTGCTCATATGACCATCCACCACCTGCTCCCATGGCTTCACGTGACCCCGATCGGGGGTGTGGGGGGTGGGGTAGGGTGGTGCTACCTCTGGCCCAAGAGTGACCTGTAGGCTAGCAGAGGGAAGGACTGCCTTACACCTCCTTTGGTAGAGACATACCTCCACCCTGCAACCCATATTAGAAGGTATCAGGTGCTCAATTTAGAAGGCCTTAACCTGAATAGCAATCTGATGCCGGCATATCAGACCAAAGACCTGAAATAAAAACAGAAAATATTGGAAATACTCAGCAAGTATTGATATTGGTTTATTATTATTACTGAAAAACTTTTGTTTTGCCTGTCACCAAACAGTCATGTCATATATAAGCACATCGAGGTAGTAAAAGAGAACAGAATGCAGTGTTGCAGCTGTAGAGGAAGGCAAGTAGACAAATAAATTGAAATGGCAGCAGTGAGGTAGATTATGTTATGAAGAATTCATCTTTAATGTATAAGGTACTTGCTCAAGGTCAGAAAGGATCTGTGGAAGGAAGAAGCCAAGGCCATGCTTCAGGTTGATAACATGTAATCTCCACCACCTGATTTATAGTTTGCAATTGAAATCCACACAATTGTCCATGGAATTTCACTGTAGAGATAGACAAAATTTAAATCTTTCCATGGTCATAGTTAGGTGTTAAAAATATCCTGATGATTAGGCAACAAGAAATTATTATGCATAGATCTCCAAAGCCAGTCAAAATTCTGCTCAAGCCATTGACAAGGTGCAAAAGCAGCATGAACCTGGCTCTAAAATCCATTTACAGCAACAGAGCTGAAAAGCTGAAGGTTTGCTGGACTACAGTCAGAGAACAACCTAGCTTCCTGCAATATTGAGGAATACATTCCTTCTGCACAGTTCCAGTTGATGACTCTGTCCACCTTCACTCTCCTCAGTGATTAGCACTGCCTTCATCTGTACAGTTTCTGATTAATCAATTACAGTCTTGGAGCTGTGTGCAAACACAAATAGGGAGATAAGAGACAGAGGGAGAGTATAAATAGGACACTAATTCTCCCAGCTCTGGTAAATGATGAGTGACTTGTGTAGATTAAGTTCTTTCTCTCTCAGGATCAATGCAATGAGCAGTTTTTAAACAAGCTTTAAAGTATAATGTGAAATTCAGAATCCTCCAAGCTGCTGCAGTCAGGGTTGTCAAAGGGGAAATGTCTTCATAGTTCATTCCAAGGAAAGACATTTTCCAAATAGTGCAGTTCCCATCTCAATGTAGCTTTAGCTCAAATGTACCTCCTGCTGGAATTGTGTTGTCATAAGAGTCTACAGAACATAGAACAATGCAGCACAGTACAGGCCCTTCAATCCATAATGTTGTGCTGACCTATTAACCTACTCTAAGATCAATCTAACCCTTCCCTCCTACATAGCCTCTATTTTTCTACCATCAATGTGCCTTTCTAAATGTTCTTAAACCCTCCTGTCTCTACCACTACCCATGGCAGGATGTTGCATGCATCTACCATTTTCTATATAAAGAACTTACTTCTGACTTTCCTCCAATCATCTTAAAAATTATCCATCCTGGAAAAAAGTCTTTGGCTGTCCATTCATTTTATACCTCTGTGGATATCTATATAGTAGTCGTATTATATAGCACATTAATATTTGAGTTATATTGTAAATATTGTTAGATTAAGCATTTCTGTTGCTTACATAATTCATTATAGGCTATACGTAAAGGTGTGTGAATAGTATACGTCATTATACTACTACATCATAAGTGTGTGCCTTACTAAAGTAAAAAATTAAATAGACACGCACCTCCTGGTTCCGCATTTTTCTTTCAATTAATTTTGGAGTTACTGAACAATACAGTACCTCCCTCAATTACCACCCCTTGTAGGGTGTTCCATTCACCCACCAACCTCTAGGTAAAAGAAACTTATCTCTGACATTCCCCCCAATACTTTCCTCCATTTACCTTAAAACTATGCCATTTCTGACCTGGGAAAAGGTCTTTGGCCAATCCACTTGACCCCTTCCTCTTATCAATCATCCTTCACAACAAACAGAAAAGCCCTCGCTCACTCGACCTTTCCTCATAAGACACGCTCTCTAATCCAGGCAGCTTCCTGGTAAATCTCCTATACACTCTTTCTAAATCTTCCACATCTGTCCTGGATCAAAGCTGAACACAGTATTTCTAGTGTGGTCTAACCAGGGTTTATAAAGCTGCAACAATAATTTGCAACTCTTGAACTCAGTCCCCTGACCAATGAGAGCCAGCACACCATATGCATTCGTAACCACCGTATCAACTTGTGCGGCACTTTTGAGGAATCTACGGTCATGGACCATTTTGTTAGTACAAGAATCTTGCGACAAGATGGGAAAGGTCCAGACTGCGATATCAGAGCTTGGACACTCAATCATTATTCCAGTGGCAGTGTGGCATTTATTGTATAACGATTTATTGGCCACTCATTTTATTTCAACTTCCCATTCCCATTCTGACATTTCAGTCCATGGCTTTCTCTACTGGAATGATGAGGCCATGCTCAGGAGGAGCAACATCACACATTCTATCTGGGTAGCCTCCAATCTGATGGGCTGTACATCGATTTCTCTGGTAATTTCTCCCCCTTCTCACTTTTTTCTATTTCCCATTGAGTCTTCCCTCTTACCCTAATTTTCTCCTCACCTGCCCATCACCTCCCTCTGATGCCCCTCCATGGTCTGCTTTTCTCTCCTATCATATTCCTTCTTCTTCAGCTCTTCTTCCACCTATCACTTCCCAGCTTCTTACTTCTTTCCTCCACCCCTACCCTCCCACCTTCCTGCTTACCTGTTCTCAACAATCACCTGCCACCTTGAGCTCCATTCCCTCCACCATTTTCTTCTTCTGGCTTCTGTCCCCTTCCTTTCCAGTTCTGATGAAGGACTTCAGCCCAAGATGTTGACTGTTAATTCCCCTCTTGACCTGCTGAGTTCCTCTAGATTTCCAGCACCTGGAAAATCTCTTGTGTTCAATTATTGTGTGCAAGTGTCCAGTGTACTATAGGCTTGTGCACCCGAGTTAAGCTGCAAGTGATTGCCCAAGAGCAGCTCACACTGGGCTGGCCTCGAATGAGAACATCATGACTGCTGCCTGGATACAGGCCTAAATATGTTGATTACAACAAAGCCTGCTACCTGAGCGACAGTGAATGAAACTGGTGTTCCAGAACTAGCCGGTATGGTTCCAGTATTCATTGTCCTACAATGACAAAATAAAACAACTGTGTCCTGTTGATAGAAACAACAAATCCACCCAAGAAAATCTTCATCCACTGGTTATGGAGTCATGGAAAGATACAGCATGAAATCAGGCCTTTTGGCACACCAAGTCCACACAGTAAACACAAGAGATTCTGCAGATGCTGGAAGAGTAACAAAGACAAAATGCTAGTGGAACTCAGCAGATCAGGTAGCATCTCTGGAGAGAAATGAAGAGATTTATGTTTCAGGCTGAGACCCTACATCAGGACTTCGCACTTGCCTGCATTAAATTCCATCTACCATTTTTTAGCCCATTTTTCCATCTGGCCCAGATCCCGCTGCAAGCCATGATAGCTTTTCTCACTGTTCACTGCACACTCCATTCGCAAATTTGCTGATCCAGTTAACCATATTATGATCCAGATCACTGATGGATCTCAGCCCGAAACATCGAATGTTCATTCATTTCCATCGATGCTGCCTGGCCCTGCTGAGCTCCTTCAGCATTTTGTGTGTGTTGCTCTGGATTTCCAGCCTCTGCAGTATTTCTTGTGCTTATGGTGGCACATATGTACCTTGATAATAATTTACATTGAAATTTGAACTCCGAAACTGCTGTTTAGAATATCTGGCCATACTGTATAAATAACTGAGAAGATCTGAGGAGACATTTAACTGCTTCTACTGATGGGAAAATGAAGATCAAAAGATCTTAAGTGCATCATCTTAAAATCTGTGATGAAATCAGAGAACACTGAAAGTACTCTATCAATGCTACTCAACTATTTCAAATAATGAGCATTTCTGCATTCTTTCCAGTTGACAACAACATTATTCAGTGCACACAGAAATCATTGACAGCTCATTGGCTTAACTTGCACTTCCTCTGAGCTAAACCATTTAATTTGTCTTTACCATCCAATCTCTAGAGGGATTTGAACAGTAGGATCACAACAAACTCCCTTAAAGTTTCTTTTAGGATATTATACTTTGGTAAATGTGGTAACCATATATATGTTGTAACTGGGTTAACTGTCTGGACACGCCCCTCTGCTGACTGCCCCTGTGGCTCCTCCCACAGAATCCTGAATAAGGGTGATTTCGCCGTGCCCCTCCCCCTCAGTTGAGGGGCAGACACTCAGCATGGAAGTTGTATTGTACAGCGAATAAAAGCCTTTCCGTATTTACCCTAGCAACACACATCAAAGTTGCTGATGAACGCAGCAGGCCAGGCAGCGTCTCGAGGAGGAGGTACAGTGGATGTTTCGGGCCGAGACCCTTCGTCAGGACTAACTGAAGCAGTTAGTCCTGATGCAGGGCCTCGGCCCGAAACGTCGACTGTACCTCTTCCTAGAGACGCTGCCTGGCCTGCTGCGTTCACCAGCAACTTTGATGTGTGTTGCTTGAATTTCCAGCATCTGCAGAATTCCTCGTGTTTACAGTATTTACCCTACTTCAGTCTTTTGGAGTTATTGAAGGTGCTTCAGTAATACAGATAATCGTTCTGTATTTACACCTTCTCTTAAGTTATTTTTAAAATCAGTCTTACACTATTAAATGATAATGTGATAGATTAAATGACCCTTGTCATTTAACCTTTCACCTTCCAAACAGCGGTGGACATTTTGTTTACTCCGCACCACCCTGCCCGTTTATTTCTTTCTTTACTTAGAGCTATAGTATGCCACAGGCCCTTCCGGCTCAACAAGTGGCAGCACCCAGCAATTCTCCTCTGTGAACCTAGTCCAACTACAGGACATTTTATAACTACCAATTAACCTATCAACCGATACGTCTTTAGACTGCGTGAGGAAACTAGAGCACCCAGAGAAAACACACACACTCATGGGAAGGACGTACAAAGTCCTCACAGATGGCGTCAGAATTTAACCCCATACACTGACATCCCATATTGTAATAACACCGCGCTATTGTGGCGCCGCTCTTTCCTATCTGTCTCTATCTTTTTGCTCTTCTCACCTGACATTAACTCTGATTTTCTTCCTAAACGTGTAGCCTGTCCAGTTCAGCATTCACATATTTATTTCAGGTTTCCAGCAACTGTAGTATTTTGCTGTACCATTAAATTGACTGTACTTCAGGGTAAAGGTGGAGGAGAAGCAGTTTTGTACTCCAAGAGCAGCAGATTACGGAAACTGTCCGTAGCCACCAAGTAAGTTAGAATCTTCAATAGATGTGTGAAGTCAAAGCTCAGGTCAGTTGGGAGTAGTGTCGATGTCATATTTTGTCTCACAGTGCTCCCAGAATCATTTAATCATCAGTCTAACAAATTCCAATCTCACTTCCAGCTTGCTTGCCACAAACCTTTTTAAAGTGATTGAATAATTTAACACAAACTAATCTTGATAGAAGCATATTCCTCATAGTTAAACCTCTGCAGGTAAAAGCAATCCCCAGATCTCCAGCATTCTGTGAATCTGGTTAAATATTCCTGCAGAGAATAAACACAGTTTAGGGAATTGCAGGAAAGCATAAGGAACATTTGGCCCTTCAAGCCTGTTTACTATCCAGCAATCTCCTGACTTGTACTTTAGCACCATTTTCCTATAATATCCCCATAACCCTTAATTCATTTGATATCCAAAAATCTATAGTTAGAATTACTGAGCATCTTCAGTTTTCTAGGGCAGAGAATTCCAAAGATTCATCACCTTCTTTGTGAAGAAATTTCTTCTCATTTCAGTCGTAAATGGCCTCTCCAAAATTCCAAAACTAGACTCTATACTCCTCAGCTAGAGTATACATCCTCCTTGTACCCATAAACGCAGGAGATTTGGCAGATGCTGGAAATCCAGAGCAACACATATAATGTGCTCGTGGAACTATGAAAGATAGGCAGCATCTAAGAAGAGAAATAGAGAGTCAATGCTCTGGGCTGAGACCCTTCATCAGGACAGGAATGTAAGTGGGGAAGAGGCAGAATCGGAAGGTGAGGAAAAGGGATGGAGGACAGGCTGGCAGGTGATAGATGAAACCAGGTGAGGCGGTGGCTTGCTCCCAGCCTACTGAGGCCACTAAATATGTTACAAATTTCATTGAGATTTCCTGCATTCTTCCAGTGTAGGCCAACTCAATTCAATCTTTCTGCATGTGTCAAACCCTCCATTCTTGAACTCAGTGTAATGCCAAGTATATCCATGTTGAGGAAAAGGAAACAAGACTCTACGTTGCAGGTGGGGTCTCTCCAAGTCTTTATAAAACAGCAGAAAGCCATCTTTACTCTTGCACAGAGTCCTAAAGTACAGCACAGAAATAGGCCATGCTGACTGGGATGCCTATCTACGTTAATCCCATTTCCCCGCATTAGGCCCGTATCCCTCTGTTCCTTTTCCTTTCAAGTTCCTGTCCAAGTGACTTCTAAATGTTGTAATTGTATTTCTCCCACCATCTCCCCTGGCATCTCATTCTATATAACCACCAGCCACTGTGTGAAAAACTTGTCCCTGAGATCTCTTCTTAAATTCTCACCTCTCAACTTAAACTGATGCCAAGTTTTAGATTCCCCCACCCTCGTAAAAAGACCCCTTCTATGCCCCTCATAGTTTTATAAACCTGCATTGGGTCACCTCTCAGTTCTCTGCATTCCGGTGAGAATAAACCCAGCCATTCCAAACTCTCCTCTATAAGTAAAACCCTGCATTCTAAGCAAAATTCTAATGAATCTCTTCTGAGCTCTTCCTCACGCTAACACCGCCTTCCTGTCGTGTAGCAACCGGAACTGTACCCACTATTCCAAGTGCAGCCTGAACAGTGATTTGTACAGCGGTAATATAGATTCCCCAACACTTACACACAAGGCAAAGCACACAAAATGCTGGGGGATCTCAGCAGGTCAGGCAGCATCTATGGAAATGAATAAACACTCGATGTTTTGGGTCGTGACAATTCTTCAAGGCTGAAAGAGAAGGGGGAAGATGCCACAATAAAAAGGTGAAGGGAGAGAGAAGGTGATAGATGAAGACAAGTGGATGGAAAAGGTAAAAAGCTAGAGAGGAAGGCATCTGATACGGGAGGAGAGTGGACAATAGGAGAAAGGGAAGTAGAAGGGGGAAGTGAAGGGCAGTTCTTAAAGCCTCAGCCTATGAAAACAAGCGAGTTGAATATCTTTATCAATGTATTACTATTTTCAGTGTGCTATGAACTAATACCCCCCCACCCCAAGATACCTCTACATGAACAGTTGTGAGGTCTCCGCCATTGACAGTTTATCTGCTGTTGGTATCTGAAGTCCTAGACAAGATACCATTTGGCTTCCTACAAGTTAGTGATTGTGGCTTTGGCACATGATTACCTAGGCCCCCTTCATTAGCAATTTTTTATCCTATTTCTCAAAGTTTAACAAATGCTCCAATCTTATATATTTTCAACCACAGATCACATCACATTGTTCTACATTATGTTACCTCTGATATGTTCTTGGCCACATGTTGATCATATTGCATTGAAACTTCTTTACCTCCTTCTCCCTCACAATCCTATCTACGTTTCTACCATCAGCAAATTTGTCCTCAGTCAAGTCGTATACTGCGATCATTCCCCATGCTACCTATCGCATCACAACCTGATAATATCAAGATTCTTACTCTTTTCTTTCTGCCTGCTGACCATTTCTATGTCAGTATATTGCTCCCAGGTCTGTGTGCTCTGACCTGGTTGACTGAGTCCGCATATGTGTGGGCACGAGGCTTGGTGGATGGTAGGGAGGAAAGGGGCTTGTTTTTACTGTTGTTGTCTTGCTGTGCTCTGTGTTGTTCTGCTGAGCATTCTGGGCCGTCTATGTTGGGCACTGGAAAGTGCGGTGACACTTTCAGGCTGCCCCCAGCTCATCTTTAGGTTGTACTGATTGATAACACAAAATGACACATTTGACTGCACGTTTTGATGTACGTTAGATTATGAGGGCACACAGTCCTCTTTTATTGTCATTTAGTAATGCTTGCATTAAGAAATGATACATGTTCCTCCAGAATGATATCACAGAAACACAAGACAAATCAAGACTGAAAAACTGACAAAAACCACATAATTATAACATATAGTTACAACAGTGCAAAGCAATACCGTAATTTGATAAAGAACAGACCATGGGCACAGTAAAAAAAAAGTCCAAAGTCTCTCAAAAGTCCCATCATCTCACGCAGACGGTAGAAGGAAGAAAAACTCTCCCTGCCATGAACCTCCAGCACCGCAAACTTGCCAATGCAGCACGCTAGAAGCACCCGACCACAGCCGACTCTTGAGTCCGTCCGAAAACTTCGAGCCTCCGACACCGAGCACCATCTCTGCCGAGCGCTTCGGCCCCGGCAACAGGCAATAGGCAAACCCAAGGATTTGGGACCTTCCCCTCCGGAGATTCTCGATCGCACAGTGGCAGTGGCAGCGAAGCAGGCATTTCAGAAGTTTCTCTGGATGTTCCTCTGTGCTTCTCACGTCTGTCTCCATCAAATCAGGATTGTGCACGGCTCCTACTTAACAAATACAATATCATTTCAGAGCGGCAAAAAGGTGGCATCCATCATTAAGGACTCTCACCATCCAACTCATACTCTCTTCTCATTAATACCATCATGGAGGAGGTAGAGCAGCCAGAAGACCCATATTCAACATTTTAGGAACATGTGATTAATAATGAATCTGAATCTAAAGTTTCAGTGTGGGACATTATTAAAGGCCTTCTATAAATTCAAATCCATCACTATCATTAGTTTTCTGCTTCTACTTGTCAAAGAACTCCAATAGATTAATCAATTCTGATGTTCCTTTCATAAATGTATACTGGCTTTGATCAATGCTGATATTCTTTTCTCGGCGTCCTGTTATTACATCCTTCAGTCGAAATTTCAGTGTTCCCCTGTTGCCTGTGCTACACTAACAAATTGATAGTTCCATTTTCTCTCTTGTGACCATCTAAAGGCATTTCCTGAATTCTCTAACCCATAGCAATAGTTCTGGAATCGATAGAATTTCAGAAGGTGATATCCAGAGTGCTTACTACTTCCATAGAAATCCCTTTCAAGGATCTTCAGATCATTAGGATTTATCATCTTTTAGACTCACCAACCTCTTTCATGCTAAGACTTTTTTCCTTCAGTTCCTCATTCTTGCCAGTCCCTTGGTTCTCTGGTATTCTTGGTAGGCTTTTGTTTCTAAATTCTGCTTCTATGAAAACAGAAAGTTCTGTGGAATTTTTTCATTCCAGGACAGAAGAAACTGTAGATGCTGAGACCTGGAGCAACACAAAAAGCTCTGGAGGTACTCAACGGGTCAGGTAGCATCCGTGGAGGAAAATGGAGAGTTGACATTTTACATTGAAACGTCTTAGGTTCAGATGAAAGGTCTTGACCCTAAATGTCGACTGTCTCTTTACTCCAGAGATGCTGCTGAGTTCCTCCAGTGTCTTATTGTAGATATTTAATTTCTTTGCCATTTTGTTATTTTTCAGAATCAGGTTTATTATCACTGACCTATGTTGATTTGCTGCAGCAGTGCAGTGCAAGGCACAAAAATAACTATAAGTTACAATAAACAAATAAATAGTCCAAAAGAGGCGGAGCAAAGCTGTGTTCATGGGTTCTTAGACCATTCAGAAATCTGATGGCAGAGGGGAAGAAGCTGTTCCTAAAATGTTGAATATAGGTCTTCAGGCTCCTCTACCTCCTCCATGATGGTATCAAAGAGAAGAGAGCATGAGTCGGATGGTGAGAGCCCTTCGTGATGGATGCCACCTTTCTGGGGCACCACCCGTTGATGCCCTTAATGTTTCGATTAGATTAGATTAGATTATGAGGACACTCAGTCCTCGTTTATTGTCATTTCTTAATGCATGCATGCATTAAGAAATGATACAATGTTCCTCCAGGGTGATATCACAAAAAAAAACAGGACAAACCAAAGACTAACACTGACAAGACCACATAATTATAATATATAGTTACAGCACTGCAAAGCAATACCATAATTTGGTAAGGAGCAGACCATGGGAATGGTAAAAAAAAAAGTCTCAAAGTTCCGATTGACTCCCGATAGTAGGCGACAGAAGGGAGAAACTCTCTCTGCCATAAACCTCCAGGCATCGACAACTGTCGATGCATTGGAAGCACCTGACCACAGCCGACCCTGAATCTGTCCGAAAACATCGAGCCTCCGACCAGCCCTTCGACACCGGGCACCGAGCACCATCTCTGCCGAGCGCCTCGATCCCATCCCGGCCGCCGAACAACAAGCAAAGCCAAGGATTCGGGGCCTTCCCCTCTGGATATTCTGGATCACACAGTAACAGCGGCAGTGAAAAAGGCATTTCAGAAGTTTCTCCAGATGTTCCTCAGTTCTCTCACGTCTGTCTCCATCAAATCAGGATTGTGCACGGCACCCTATCTGACAGATTACAGATATTGGAAAGTGTTGTGCCTGTGATGGAGCTGTTTGAGCCTCTGTGCCAGGCGAAGATGCGACCAGTCAGAATGCTCTGTAGAAATTTTGGTGACGCACCAAAACCATACCAAAGGCTTTGGTGACATCCCTATCATAGATTCACCCATCTCTGTGTATAAGTAACCCATATTTGATACTCTTTCTTTATCTACTTACTTATGGAAGCTCTTACAATCCATTTTTAGGTATCTTGTCATTTCACACCCACTGACTGTCTTCCTTTATGAATTTCTTTGTCCTCCTTTGTTGAATTGTGTAATCCTCCCAATCCTTGGGGCTAATGTTATTTATGACAACTTTATAAATCTCTCTCTTGGATTTAATACAGCCTTTAATTTCACCTGTCAGCCATGGATGGACCATTTTCCCTGTTTGGTTTCTATGTTTCTTTCTACAAATTATGCACTTTTTATTGCTAGTCATTGCTTAGGCACTGCCAGACATTTCATTTTTTTTTCCATTCATCCACAGTCAATTCACCTTCATACCTTCATAGCTTCTTATTTTTAGATTTAAGACCCAGTTTTAGATAGAACCACATTACATGCAAACTCAATGTGAAATTCTGTTATATTATGCTATATGCCTTAAAGGCCCTGTTACAACAAGGTTACTAATTAACCCTTTCTAATTGCATCTTTTGCAGCATTTTCTGCAGCAATCCTGCTTATTTGAAATTCAATCTGAATCTTCGGCAAAGCCACCTTCATCCAGTTTCCCCAGTTCTAACTCTACTGCCCAACACAAGCTAATGGACAATACAGTATACACATTACAATTTATGCAATGCGACTTCGTTCCACAGATCCACCTCATTATCATGCATGAAATGATTGCTTCCTGGCACTGCTTCTTCCATTCAGAGCAGTATGCAACCTGTACTCCCACTAAAGTAAATAGGATGGTCCCAAAACGTGCTGTAGTAATTGGCCAGCAGAGAATTCCTAAATTGTGCACATTTGTATTGTCCACAGTGTGAGAGAAGATAATGAGTAGGTGATATATATACTCAAAACATGCTCAGTGTTTTTATGCCTATGGCTGGAAATCTTAATAACAGTGGCTGACAAAAATTATTCAGTGGAAAATTATACACATGCATTATCATAGCTGTGAAGTGTGAGATGAATGAACACTGGGTCTTCCAGCAGTAGCATAAATTGTTCTGCACTTGTGTTTCTCCCTTTTATGAGACTGTAATCCTCAGGTTTATTGTTTTAGAAGCAGTTGGGACAGGAAGCATTTCCCTTCCCAGTGAGTTTAAAATATCCCATGTTTTTTTTGAACAGAGGAGAATGGAATGTCACTCCTGCCCTGAAAGCCTTCAACGCGGACATCAGATCAGCCTTCTAGAAAGTGAACCTGCTGAAAGCCTTGTCCTCTGATCCTGTGTAGATCAGCTTATAGGGGCACTTGCAGGTACTTTTAACTTCTCTCTACTAAGGTTCTCATTTGCTTTAGAAGCACCACTGTCATCTCAGTATCCATGAAAAATAATGTAATGGGCTTTAATGACCACCACTCTGACATCCATCATCACAAAGTGCTTTGAGAGGTTGGTCTCAACACACATCAACCCCAGCCTCCTCTACAACCTCGAACCACTGTAATGCATCTACTGTCCAAACTGCTCCTCAGAGGGCACAATCTCCCCTGGCCTAAGCTAATCCTTGGAGCATGTGGGCATTAAAGACATCTATGTTTGAACATAAGACCACAGACCATAAGACTTAGGAGCAGAATTAGGCTTTGACTGTTGTTTCTTGTCTACAGCTCTGTCTTCAATATTAAGATTCCAATCAGATTCATCCCCAATCTCCTAGACCTGGGCTGAGGGAGCTGAAAGCTTCAAGTTCCTACAAGTGAACATCACCAATAGCCTTTTCTGATCCAAACATGTAGACACCATGGTCAGGAAAGTGCACCATTACCTCCACTTCTTCATGACGCTGAAGAAATTTGGCATGTCCTCTTAGACCCTCACCAATATTTATTGATGCTACAGAGAAAGCATCTTATTCAGATAAATACGTCACAGTTTTTTTTCTGTTTTTCCAGTGACTACAAGAATCTGCAGAGTTGTGGACACTCTTTGCATATCACGAAAACCAACCTCCTCTCCATGGCCTCTGTCTCTACTTCTTGCTGCCTCAGTAAAGCAGCCAGCATAATCAAAGACCCCAGATGCCTTGCATGTTCTCTCTTCTTTCCACTCTAATTAGCCAGAAGATACAGAAGTTTGAAAACATGTACCATCAGGCTCAACTATAGCTACTATCCCGCCTCTATAAGACTTATCAAGTAGTCCCTTAGCATGATATGATGGACTTTGACATTACAATCTACATTGTTTTGACTTTGCATGGTATTGTCTACCCCTACTGCACTTTTTCTGCAACTGTAACACTTTATCATCAGGTAGAAGGTACAGGAGCCTCAGGACTTACATCATGAGGTTCAAGAATAGTTACTATCCCTCAACCTTGAACAAAAGATGATAAATACACTCATCTATTGAGATGTTCCCACAACCAATGATCTCACTTTAAGAACTCTTTATCTTGTTGTTTCATGCTCTCATTATTTATTGTTATTTATTTATTTGCATTTGCACAGTTTGTTGTCTTCTATGTTCTACTTGCTCTTTCATTGATTCTGTTTATAATTAATGTTCTATAGATTTGTTGAATATCCGTGCAGGAAAATGAATCTCAGGGTGTGTGTGGTGACATATTAGATAAAATTAGATTAGATTAGATTCAACTTTATTGTCATTGTGCCGCGTGCAGATACAAAGCCAATGAAATGCATTTAGCATCTGACCAGAAATGCAAAGAATAGTGTTATTTGCAAAATAATTGAGAGTAAAAAAAGTGCTACAGCACACAAATATAAAAGTACTGAGACAGTACAATACGGATGCAATACTGCTTAGCGCTGTGATGAGAGGTTCAGCAGTGTCACAGCCTCAGGGAAGAAGCTCTTCCTGTGCCTGCTGGTGTGGGAGTGGAGGCTCCTGTAGCGCCTACCGGATGGGAGGAGAGTGAAAAGTCCATGGTTAGGGTGAGATGCATCCCTGATAATGATTTTCGCCCTGCCCAGGCAGTGTTTATGGTAGATGTTCTCAATGGTGGGCAATTGGGTGCCGATAATCCGCTGGGCAGTTTTCACCACACGCTGGAGTGCTTTGCGATCTGATACGGGCCAATTGCCATACCACACTGAGATGCAGTTGGTGAGTATGCTCTCAATGGTACAGCAGTAAAAGTCCGTCAGTATCCTGGGACAGAGTTGAGCTTTCTTCATGTTCCGCAGGAAATAAAGGAAATATGTACTCTGATAATAAGTTTTACTTAGAACTTTGAACTTTATTCTGCATTCTATTACTGTTTTCAAATGTACTATCTCTGTGATGAAATGATTTATGGGGAAGGCACATAAAACAAGTTTCCCTCTGTGTGTAGTCATACTGTGAATGTGCCAATGGAATCAGTGAGTAAGTTTACATGAAGGTACAAACGTGTCTGTGTCTGGGCCATGTCAACATGTCCTGCAGTGTGGATGTGTGAGTGTGAGCATACACATCCTCTGTGAATTTGTGTGTAAGTGTTTGTAAGTGGGTACGGTCATCTCAGTACAGTCATTGACAGAAATGGCACTCAATACGTGCATGTGTGTGCATATATCACCCTGTGTGTGCACATATATGTATGCAAATGCACATGTATTAATGCTTGCACATGTACATACTTGTCTGTGTGTGTGTGCGCGCGTGTGCTTGCTTTTGTGTGTGTGCGAGTGTATGTGTGTACCTGTATTTTGCCTTTCAGTGTTTCCGTCTTCTATTCAAATTCCATTCCCTTGTAAACACATTATAGACCTGACCAAGGCTCTGTACTAGTGCAGCTGCTGCCTCACTCCTGCTAAGTATTCTCAGCATTCTCTACCTCTGAGAATTTCATCATCTGCACTATTGTTCTCTGTATTTTTATTCAAAGTTGTTTCATATTCGAGCGCTACCTGATAGAATATCAAACAGCCATGCATTTAAACATAAGTACTTTCACAGGAAACAAGAGTATAATAATAGGGGTCTACCTTTGGAATGTGTAATAGGTTCTTTTACTTTGCTGCTCAGTAAATTAAAAGCAAGGATGTAATGTTGAGGCTTTATAAAGCACTGGGAGGCCTCACTTGGAGTATTGTGAGCAGTTTTGGGCCCCTTATTTAAGAAAGGATGTGCTGGCATTGGTGAGGGTTCAAAGAAGGTTCACAAAAATAATTCCAGAATTGAAGGGCTTGTCAGATGAGGAGTATTTGATGGCTCTGGGACCACTCACTGGAATTCAGAAGAATGAAGGTGATTTATTGAAACCTACTGAATGTCAAAAGGCCTTGGTAGATTAGATGTGGAGAGGATGTTTCCTATGGTGAGAGAGTCTAAGACCAAAGCACACAGCCTCAGAGTAGAGGGGCTGCTCAATAAATTCAAGGTAAGGATGTAATGTTGAGGCTTTCTAAAACATTGGGAATCCTCACTTGGAGTATTATGAGCAGTTTTGGGCCCCTTATCTAAGTAAGGATGTGCTGGCATTGGAGAGGGTTCAAAGGAGGTTCATGAAAATGATTCTGGGATTGAAAAACTTGTGATACAAGGAGTACTTGATGGCTCTGAGACTCACTAGAATTCTGAAGAATGAGAGGACACATCATTGAAGCCTTGATAAAGTGGATGTGGAGAGGATGTTTCCTATGGTGGGAGAGTCTAAGATCGGAGAACACAGCCTCAGAATAGAGGAGCATCGTAATAGAATGGAGATGAGGAGGAATTTCTTTAGCCAGACAGTGGCAAATCTGTGGAACTTGTTGCCATAGGCGGCTGTGGAGGCCAAATCATTGGGCATACTTAAGGCAGAGGTTGAGAGGCTCTTGATTAGTCAGGGCATGAAGGGATACAGGGAGAAGGTAAGAGATTGGGACTGAGTGTAAAAATGGATCAGCCATGATGAAATGGCAGAGCAGATTCGATGGGCCAAAAAGCCTAATTCTGTTCCTATATCTTATGATCTTAAGTAACCAGGATAGAGCCCCTGACCAAGCATCCTTTTCTGAAAGCGAACAACACTCATCCACCAGTGATGCTTGATACTACATAGCAGTCATTTCTCAATGTCTGCTTAATTCCTAGAGGCTTGTACACAACTAGCAACAGCTCTACCATTAAAGCAGTGACTGTGTATTTATTTACTTACTTAATATAAATAAAAGAAAATTTATTTCATCAGGTCCATGCTGGCTCTCTAGAGTGAAAGGCCATCAGCGTCCTTCTCCTCATTTTTACTGTGGACCTTCAGCCCGTTCTGCCTGCACACAATAACATTGTGGTATCAGTTAACTATATACAGAGAGTAAACAATACAGTGCATAACTAATTTTATTTACTGTTTATAATGCTATAAACTCAATGCTACAATGTAAACAACAGTTCTACAGCAAATACCCTGATACACGTAAATAAAAATTAGCTTTAATTATATCGAAACATTGAAACATACAGTGAAATGCATCATTTGCATCAATGACCAGTGCAGTCTGACAATGTACTGGGAGCAGTCTGCAGGTGTTGCAATGCTCCTGGCACCAATATGACATGCCCAGAATGTACTAGCCCCAGCCCTAACCCTAACATGTACATCTTTGGAATACGGGAACTTGGAGGAAACTCACTGGGTCATGGGGAGAACATACAATCTTCTTATTTACATTGTGGGAAGTGAATCCCACTTGGTGAACATTGACCTGTAAGGAGTTGCATAAACCACTATGCCCACGTGCTAATGTGCTACCCCACTCGTTATCCAATATATAGTATCTCCAATAGACTTTACCTTCGGCAAAGCCTTCCGGAACAGGTAGAGGGGCATAATACACTGCCGGTGCTGGAATCTGGAACAAAAAACAGCTGGAGGAATTCAACCTGTCGGGCAGCATTATGGAGGGAAATTAACGATCAATGCTTTGGGTTGAGAACCTTCGTCAATCTGGA
This sequence comes from Mobula birostris, assembly GCF_030028105.1. Lineage (NCBI taxonomy): Eukaryota > Metazoa > Chordata > Chondrichthyes > Myliobatiformes > Myliobatidae > Mobula > Mobula birostris. The sequence continues at coordinate 235,507,456 of NC_092370.1, read as the reverse complement.
TGAGGCGTTTCGAACCAAAGCGTTTACTGTCTATTTCCCTCTGCCTGACCTGCTGGGTTCCACTAGCCATTTGATTTTTTTTTTTGGCTTTGGAGAAGATATACAGTATATTTTCTCCTGTGTAAATTTTACTATACCTGATATGACTCTAGTACTTCACATGCCTTTCTTAACAACACGAAGTATTGCAAAAACAAAAATAACAATTTCTGACTCAATTTTTTTTTGCAATGCTTGCCTTCTCCTAATACTCTGTTCCACATCTCTACTCTTGCCTCTGTTACCATCTCTGGTCTTCTCTGTATGGGTGGACTCCAGTGTGTGAAGCTCAGCCCTAATGGTTGTCAGCCTCTCATAACCAACACTAACTCCAGCTTATAGCGGCTGGTACAGAACTGAGGTAACATCATGCATGGGATCTTTAGATTCATGGCAAAATAATCCCACCTCAGGATATCCAGCTTGTTTAGTTTGTTTGGCAACTCCACAAACAGACATCTGGTGGACACTGGTCCCTCTTTCGAGACACACATGATCTCTTCCACCACAGCACCACGACCGGATACAAATGAAATGTCTTCGTTACAGCAGCCCAGATCAGGCTCATTACTATAAATCTTCATAGTGCAGCATTAATGACTACTGCCCGGTTGCTCTGACCCCCAGCATCACAAAGTGCTTTGAGAGGCTGGTCAAACACACATCAACTCCAGCCACTCAGACAACCCCAACCCACTGTAATTCATCTCCTGGCCAAATAGGTCCACAATGGACACATGCTCTCTAGCCCTAACCTCATCTCTGGAGCAGGTGAGCAGTAGAGACCCCTGTACAGCTGTCACCTTAACACTTGTGTAAACTGTTCCATTTAAGTCACAGAACCCCCTCCCGAACTTGCTTGCCACTGGAGACTGTGAAAACTCATACTGCTCAAAAATAGCAAGATCACTGTTCCCACCATACCTTACCGTTGTGCTGCTTATCATGAAATGCCAGTCACTTTAGGCCATCTCTTCCTGGTCTACATTAACTTTCTTGGGGCTGTGCCCACCTTGATGTGACTTCTACAAATACTTGCAATACCAATGTCTTCCATGCAGGTGCGTCATTGACGCTGTGCTGCAGAGTTACTGCCTTGAAGTGAAATAAGCCCTCACCAGCAGACCCTCTAACAGGCAACACTGCAAGCTCCAGGGTTCTGAAAAACTGAAAAACTCGTTATGGGACTTGACAGCGTATATGCTTTGATGATTACCCTGGCAGGTGTATCTGGAGACAGAGAAGCCTGTCTCAAGATAAGAGCATGGTCGTTTAGCACTGAGATGTGGAGTCACATCTTCATGCAGTGAATAGAGTGTTCTGTCTCTGCAATACTGCCTTTTCCATCTATAATACCGACCTAGATATGGCACGGCAGTTTTGCTGTTAGTGCAATCACATTACAGCATCAGAAATCACAGATCTGGGTCCAATTCCTGCCACTGTCTGTTGGAGCTTGTACATTTTCCCTGTGACTGTGTGGGTTTTCTCCAAGTGCTCCTGTTTCATAGAAACATAGAAAACCTACAGCACAATACAGGCCCTTTAGCCCACAAAGTTGTGCCAAACATGTCCCTACCTTGGAAATTACTAGGCTTACCCATAGCCCTCTATTTTTCTAAACTCCATGTACCTATCCAAAAGTCTCTTAAAAGACCCTATCGTATCCACCTCCACCACCGTTGCCAGCAGCCCATTCCACGCACTCATGTCTCTGCGTAAAAACTTACCCCTGACATCTCCGCTGTACCTACTCCCCAGCACCTTAAACCTGTGTCCTTGTGGCAACCATTTCAGCCCTGGGAAAAAGCCTCTGACTACCCACAAGATCAATGCCTCTCATCATCTTATACACCTCCATCGGGTTTCCTTCCACATTCCAAAGAAATAAAGTTAGGGTTATGGCTTGTGAGTTGTTGGCATGATATGTTGGTACTAGAAGCTTGGCGACACTTGTGGGTTGCCTCCGGCACGTCCTTGGACTGTGCTGGTCGTAGACGCAAAACAGTGCATTTAACTGTATGATTCGGTGTTTTGATGTGCATGTGACCCACAAAGCTATTCCTTAATTATTTATACAGTATTTACTCTCATCTTCACACACACTAGCAGTCACTAACTTTTCATTTACCATGGGCGCCATGGTGGTGTAGCAGCCAGTGCAAAGTTATTACAGCTCAGGGCTTCAGAATTGGGAGTTCAATTTCAGCACCATCTATAAGGAGTTTATACATTCTCCCCATCACCGCATGGGTTTTCTCCATCTGCTCTGGGTTCCTCTCACAGTCCAAAAACATGCCAGTTAGTACAGTGACTATAAAAAGTATTCACCCCACTTGGAAGTTTTCATGTCTTAATGTTTTACAACAATTAATCACAGTGGATTTAATTTGTTTTTTATAAACACTGGTCAAAGGAAAAAGACTTCATGTCGAAGTGAAAATAGATTTCTACAAAGTGATATAAATTAATTAAAAATATAAAACATGAAATAATTGTTTGCATAAATATTCACCCCCTTTAATGTGATGCACAAAATCATCACTGGTGTAGCCAATTGGTTTTAGAAGTCTGTTTTTGGAGACCTGTGTGCAGTCAAGGTGTTTCGATTGATTGTACTAAAAATACACCTGTATCTGGAAGGTCCAGCTGCTGGTGAGTCAGTATCCTGGCAAAAACTCCACCATGAAGACAAAAGAGCACTCCAAGCATCTCCACAAAAAGGTTATTGAAAAGCACAAATCAGGGGAGCATTTCGAAGTCACTGAATATTCCTTGGAGTACAGTTAAGTTAATCATCAAGAAACAGAAAGAATATGGCATAGCTGTAAATCTGCCTGAAGCAGGCCGTCCTCAGAAACTGAGTGACCGTGTGAGAAGGGGACCAGTGAGGGAGGCCACAAAGAGACATTGAGAACTCCCGAGGAGTTACAAGCTTCAGTGGCTGAGATGGGAAGGGCTGCGCACACAACAACTGTTACCAGGGTGTTTCACCAGTCACAGTTTTATGGAAGAATGCCAAAGAGAAAGCCACTGTTTAAAAAAATACTCACATGAAATCTCAGCTAGAGTTTGCTAGAAGGCATGTGGGAGACTCTGAAGTCAACTGGAAGAAGGTTCTATGGTCTGATGAAACCAAAACTGAACTTTTTTGGCCATTAGACTAAATGCTATGTTTGGCATTAACCAAACACCACACATCATCAAAAACACTACCACTAGCATGAATCACGATGGTGGCTGCATCATGCTATGGGGATGCTTCACTGCAGCAGGCCCTGGAATGCTTTTGAAAGGAGAGAATAAAATGAATGCAGCAAAATACAGGGAAACCCTGGAGGAAAACCTGATGCAAGGCAATGAACCAAAGCATAAAGCCAAAGCTACACAAGAATGGCTTAAAAACAACAAAAGTTAATATCCTAGAGTGGCCAAGTCAGAGTCTAGACCTCAATCCAAGTGAGAATTTGTGGCTGAACTTGAAAAGGGCTGTTCACTCAGGATTCCCATGCAATCTGACAGAGCTTGAGCAGTTTTGTAAAAGAAGAATGGGGATAAATTGCAATGTCCAGATGTGCAAAACTGACAGAGGCCTAGCTACACTGTAATTGCTGAATAAGCTGCATCTACTAAATAGTGACTTGCAGGGAGTAAATACTTATGCAATCATTTTGTGTTTTATATTTGTAATTAATTTACATCACTTTGTAGAGATCTGTTTTCACTTCGACACGAGAGTCTTTCTGGTGATCTGTGTCAAAAAAAAACGAATTAAATCCACTGAGATTCAATAGTCATAGTCATAGTCATACTTTATTGATCCGGGGAGAAATTGGTTTTCGTTACAGTTGCACCATAAATAATTAAATAGTAATATGTAAATTATGCCAGGAAATAAGTCCAGGACCAGCCTATTGGCTCAGGGTGTCTGACCCTCCAAGGGAGGAGTTGTAAAGTTTGATGGCCACAGGCAGGAATGACTTCCTATGACGCTCTGTGTTGCATCTCGGTGGAATGAGTCTCTGGCTGAATGTACTCCTGTGCCCAACCAGTACATTATGTAGTGGATGGGAGACATTGTCCAAGATGGCATGCAACTTGGACAGCATCCTCTTTTCAGACACCACCATCAGAGAGTCCAATTTCATCCCCACAACATCACTGGCCTTACGAATGAGTTTGTTGATTCTGTTGGTGTCTGCTACCCTCAGCCTGCTGCCCCAGCACAACAACAGCAAACATGATCGCACTGGCCACCACAGACTCGTAGAACATCCTCAGCATCGTCCGGCAGATGTTAAAGGACCTCAGTCTCCTCAGGAAATAGAGACGGCTCTGACCCTTCTTGTAGACAGCCTCAGTGTTCTTTGACCAGTCCAGTTTATTGTCAATTCGTATCCCGGGTATTTGTAATCCTCCACCATGTCCACACTGAACCCCTGGATGGAAACAGGGGTCACCGGTACCTTAGCTCTCCTCAGGTCTACCACCAGCTCCTTAGTCTTTTTCACATTAAGCTGCAGATAATTCTGCTCACACCATGTGACCAATGTTGTAAAACAATAAAACATGAAAACTTCCAAGGGTGTTGAACACTTAATTGGCACTGTATATTGTAAAATTGCCCTGTGATTAGGCTAGTGTTAAACATGTGGGTTGCTGGGAAGCTTTCAATAAAATAAATTAAAAAATGGTCAGCTGATTGGAATAGCAACTAGTGGTCCTTGTGGGCTTCGACTTCTTGGCTGGCCAATTATTTATTGGGCTGGGCTATTGCCTCCTATAGCTTGTGTATCTCATAGATTCTGGCACTGCCCAGTTCTTTAAAATGCGAAGTCCCTAAACTCAAGTCATTCTCTAATCAATGTTATGAAAGAGAGTACATGGCTTTAACCTTCTTCAGATTAGGTAACTGAAAACCACTGGCCAATCCTAACAGTTTATCCTCCTCATTCCAACCTCTTCCAATGACACTGACGACCACTAATTTTTTTTGAAAGTGGTGTTTCCTCAGAGGTTTTTTATGGCTATGGCAGACCACCGGAAGGTGAACACAAATATAATTTCATACTACTTGTATCAAGTAGGAATTTGGAGAAACAAGGAATCAACTTTTATTGAATATAATGCATGTAATTGCATGACAGTGCTGACACTTCGCAATTGTTCAACTAAGCTAAAAATATTTTGTTGATGATTTTCTTTGGTACTTGGTGCCTGAGGCTTCTCGCATAGATGCCCAACAATAATGAGCCAGGTTAATGGATATCAGGTTTCCTGAGACTGTTTCTCCATGACTACAATGTTCTGGTGAAACTTTTCACTATACTCATCAAAGACAGCGCTAGATTTGCAGGGAAGCAAATGCAGAAAATGAATCTTTAATGACATGTTGCACTTCCTGGTTTTCTATGCTTGACGTATGTTGGCAATCAGCTGCACTTGAAATGAATGCTAACATTGCATTTGCCTTCCTCACCACCAACTCAACCTGCAAGTTAAGGGTTAGGGTGTTCTGCACAAGGATGCCCAACTTTCTTTGCATCTCAGATTTTTGGATTTTCTCTCCCTTTAGAAAATAGTCAGCACATTTATGTCTAGTACCAAAGTGCATGGCCATGCATTTTACAACATTGTATTTCATTTGCCACTTTTTTGCCCATTCTTCTAATCTGTCTAAATCCTTCTGCATCCTACCTGTTTCCTCAACACTACATGCCCCTCCACCAATCGTTGTATCATCTGCAAGCCTGGTGACAAAGCCATCTATTCCATCATCTAAATCATTGATATAGATCATAAAAAGAATCTGTCCCAACACCAACCCCCAGGTAATACCACTAGTCACTGTCAGCCAACCAGAAAAGCATCCTTTTATTCCCACTCACCTCCTCCTACCAATCAGCCAATGCTCGAACCATGTTAGTAACTTTCCTGTAATATCATGGACTCTTAACTTGGTAAGCCGCCTCATGTGTGATACCTTGTCAAGACCTTCTGAAAGCCCAAATATACAACATCTACTACATACCCCTTATCTATCCTACTTGTCATCTCCTCAAAGAATTCCAACAGGTTCATCAAACAAGAATTTCACTTAAGAAAACCATGTTGACTTTATCCTATCTTGTCCTGTGTCACCAAGTACTCCATAACCTCAACCTTAACAATTGACTCCAAAATCACTGAGGTCAGGTTAACTGGCCTATAATTTTCTTTCTGCTGCCTTCCTCCTTTATTAAAGAGTGGAATGACATTTGCAATTTTCCAGTCCTCTGGCACCATGCCAGAGTCCAATGATTTTTGAAAAATCATTGCTAATGCTTCCAAAACCTCTAACACAACCTCAGAAATTGGGTTTCAGAGGGGAAGAAACTGTTCCTGAATCACTGAGAGTGTACCTTCTGGCTTCTGTACTTCCTTCCTAATGGTAACAATGAGAAGAGGGCATGTCCTGGGTGGTGGGGGTCATCGATAATGGAAGCCACTTTTCTGAGGCACTGCTCCTTGAAGATGTCTACAGAAGCTTATGATGGAGAAGACTAATTTTAGAACTCTGCAGTTTGCTACAATCCTGTGCAGCAGCACCCCATACCAGACGTTGATTCAGCCAGTCAGAATATTCTAGAAACATAGGAGCATAAAAAACCTACAACACAATACAGGCCCTTCGGCCCAGAAAGCCTTGCCGAACGTGTCCTTACCTGAGAAATTGCCTAGGGTTACCCATAGCCCTCTATTTTTCTGTGCTCCATGTATCTGTTCAGGAGACTCTTAAAAGACCCTATCATTTCCACCTCCACCACTGCCGCCAGCAGCCCATTCCACACACTCATCACTCTGCATAAAAAACTTACCCCTGATGTCTCCTCTTTTCTCCATGGTATACCTGTAGAAGTTTTTGAGTGTTTTAGGTGACAAACCTAATCTCCTCAAACTCCTGACGAAATACAGCTGCTATCTTGCCTTCTTCATAGCTGCATCAATATGTTGGGACCAGGTAAGATCCTCATAGATATTGACAGACAGGAACTTGTAATTGTGCACTCTCTGCACTCCTGATCCCTCTATGAAGATTGGTTTGTGTTCCTTCATCTTACTCTTTCTGAAGTCCACGATCAGCTCTTTGGTCTTATTGATGTGAAATGCATTGTTGCACCACTCATCTAGCTGGTATATCTTTCTCCTGTACACCCTATCATCAACATTTGAGGTTCTGCCAACAATGGCTGTATCATCAGGAGGAGAAGATGGCGGTGCGATGCAGCTCGCAGTGGCCACTCCGGTGGTGATATCTGTTATCTGTCAAGTAGGGTGCTGTGCACAATCCTGATTTGATGGAGATGGACGTGAGAGCATGGAGGAACATCTGGTGAAACTTCTGAAATGCCTGCTTCGCTGCCGCTGCTACTGTGTAATCCAGAATCTCTGGAGGGGAAGGTCCCGAGTCCTTGGCTTTGCTTGTTGCTCAGCAGCCGGGCGGGATCGAAGCGCTTGACAGAGGATGGCGCTCAGTGCTCTGTGTCGGAGGGCTGGTCGGAGGCTCGAAGTTTTCGGACGGACTCAGAGTCCGCTGCAGTCGGGTGCTTCCAATGGTGTGGCATCGGCAAGTTTGCAGTGCTTGGAGGTTCATGGCAGGGAGAGTTTCTCCCTTCTACCATCTGCGTGAGATGATGAGGCTATCAGAACTTTGAGACTTTTTTTTGACCTTGCCCATGGTCTGCTCTTTATCAAATTACGGTATTGCTTTGCACTGTTGTAACTATATGTTATAATTATGTGGTTTTGTCAGTTTTAGTCTTGGTTTGTCTTGTGTTTCTGTGATATCACTCTGGAGGAACATTGTATCATTTTTAATGCATGCATTTCTAAATGACAATAAACGAGGACTGAGTGTCCTCATAATCATCATAAAGAAAAATTATAGATGGTACTTGAGCTATGCCTGGCCAGATAGTCATGAGAGAGTACAGAGAGAGTAAAGCAGAGCGTGCATCAGTGTTGATTGTCAGTGAAGTGGAGATGTTATTAACAATCCATTGTCCAACAAATGTGAGGAGCCTAGGATTTGTCTTGGTCACCTACTTTACACCCAAAGTGGAGCTCAAAGGCTTTCTTAATTAGAGGAGTCATGCTCTGTCTTTGAGATTTAAGTGCATACTCACCACAAGTCCGACAGAAAGTATTGCACCTGTTGCAACTTTGGCGATACATGTTGCTATCACAACCAATCCTGAAAATACAATTACTTTATTATAATGAGTACACACAATGAGTAGGAGTGTAGAGCATGCAGATCAATGTGATCGCAAACCGACGTACATGTAAAGGCAATGCATAGAACGGTGTGTGTGTGATGCTTTTATAGCCTCTCTAAATCATGCAGTATCCACACTGCCTAAGCATGCCCAAGCATACCTGGACAAGATAGAAAATTTTCCAGCTTGCATTGTGGGCAATATTTTAATTGGCTTGAGTTATGAATTGAAATAACAAATATAGGCAATTTCAAAAAAATGGTGCATGACAGGAAAATATCATAGTGATTTTCAGGATCAGCAGCCCAAAGTCTATGAGATACATCCAAATGTACTTAGGAAGCAAAGTTGTTGTTGTCCAGTGTAATTTGTAGAATGCCTCCTAAAACCAATGTCGTCTGCCTCATTTTTCACATATTCTACCGAACCTCTTAATTCCCTAATTCAATTAAGTAGAATCATAGAGTGATAAATCTCTACAGCACAGAGTCATGCCCTTCAGCCCATCTAGTCCATGTTATTCTGCCGTCCCATCAACCTGCACCTGGACCAGAGCCCTCTATACCCGTCCTATACATGTAGAACATAGAATAGTAAAGCAAGACCTTGGCTCATAATGTTGTGCCGAACCAATTAAATTAGTAATCAAACAACTAACTGAACTAATCTCTTCTACCTACACAATGTTCATACTCTTCCATTTTCCTCACATCCATGTGTCTATCTAAACGTCTCATAGAAGTCTCTAATATATCTGCCTTTACCACCACCCTAGAGAGCGTATTCCAGGCACCCACCACTCTGTGTCAAAAAACTTGCCACTCACATCTCCTTTGAAATTACCCCCTCTGCACGTAGACAACTTCCTCAGCTCTACCTTCATCAATCACCCTCATCACCTCATCAAAAACTCATTCTTTAGTTTGGGAAACACAACTTACCCCACACAAAGCCATGCTGACTCTCCCTAATTAGGACATTATTTTCTAAGTGATCATAAATTCTATCCATAAGAATTCACTCCAGTAATTTCCCTACCACTGACTGAGACTCACCAGTATATAGTTTTCAAGATTATCCTTGGTGCCCTTCTTGGATAATAGAACAACAATGCTCTGATCTCCCTTTCCTCCACATCCTTGTCCTTGGTGATTACTGTTGTAAAGTACTCATTAAAGACCTCACCCACATCGTTTGATTTTGAGCAAATGTTTCCCTGTTATATTTGAGTGGTCCACCATCTCCCTAGTTATCCTCTTTCTTTTGATGTATGTATAGAATACCTTGGGATTCTCTTTAATCCTACCTGCCAGGACTTTCCATGGCTCCTCCTGGCTTTGCAGATTCTCTTCTTAAGTTCTTGTCTGGCTGCTTTACAATTCTCAAGGGCTCTGTTTTACTCTAGCTTCCTAAGCCTTACATACTTTATCTTTTGCTTCTTGAATAAATTCACCATCTCTGTCGACATTCAAGGTTCTCTTACCTTACCAACCTTGCCCTTCCTTCAGATGGGAACATACCTGCATTGTGTGCAGTTGGATTAAACACCCTTCACATGTCAGATGTGGACTTTCCCAAAAACAGCTGTTCCCAATTAACTCGCTCTAGTTCCTACTTAATGCTCTTGTAATTTTCCTTGCTCCAATTTAATACTCTCCCTCAAAGTCCATACTGATCCTTATCCATAGCTATCTTAAAACTTAAGGAGTTGTGGTCACTGTTTCCTAACTGTTCTCTCACTGAAAGGTTGGCCACCTGGCCAAGCTCATCATCCTTTTGCCCTCAGCCTGTGCCGATTAGTTCAATCTCATCCTTTCACCCTTAACCTATGATCTGTAGTTCTCATCTCATCCAACCTCAGTGGGAGAAGCCTGCTTGTATTTAGTCTATAGATGTGATGGGAGGTGAGCATCTCGATACAACAGCTATCACTAAAGAGGTAGTGCTAAGCACTATCGAGGAAGTCAAGAAGAACAACCAACCATCCATGCTTATTTTCATCAATTTTCGCAAAGCTTTTGACTCCATTCACTGAGGATGCTGAAGATCCTGAAAGCTCACGGAGTGCCAGACCGTCTACTGAGAGCAATAGAGTCCAGCTATACCAAAACCATGGCGAAAGTTGTATCACCAGACGGAGAAACAGCAGGGTTCGAGCTCCTAGCTGGTGTGCTGCAAGGAGACACTCTGGCACCCTACATCTTTATAATCGTCCTTGATTACGCTCTGCGTCAAGCTACCAAAGATCATGACAAGCTTGGTTTTACCAAAAAAACCAGGATGAACCAAAAGGGTCAGACCAGTTACGCTCACAGATCTCGATTTTGCAGATCACATAGCCCTGCTCTCTGACTAGAAGGATGAAGCACAGCAGCTACTGACAAAAGTGGAAATTGAGTGCAATAAAGTTGGACTTCACCTAAATGCTAAAAAGATAGAGTACATGGCGTTCAACTGCGATGAAGGTACTCTCAAGACTGTAGAGAATGATACCATTAAGAAAGTCTTTGACTAAGTACCTCGGGTCAAGAATGATGAGTTCGGAGAAGGACATAAAGATATGGAAGGCGCTGGCGTGCAGGGCTATGAACGAGATGAAGGAAATCTGGAAGTCGAACCTGACCAGGGGGCTTAAAAAGAGGATCTTCATAGCAGTCATAGAGTCCATTCTCATGTATAGATGCGAGACATGGACACTCATCAAGACTATGCAAAAGCCTCTAGATGGTTGCTATACACGAATGCTCTGGATGGCTCTTGACATGAGTTGGCAACAGCACATGATGAATGTCGAGCTCTATGACGACCTACCGATATTCACCACTAAAATAGAGGCGAGAAGACTGCAACTAGTGGGGCACTGTCTACGCTACCCCGAGCTACCTTCCAGCCTAGTTACCAAGCATGGGAGGATGAACCCTGGGCGCCCTCCCAAGACTACGGTCAACATGCTCCTAGATGACAGCGGTGCGGCTAATGCAGATGAACTGAACACACTGATGAGGGACAGGGAGAAGTGGAGAGTCCGTCATCATGCTCGACACCAGCCCCCTAGGCCTGAGTCAACGTAGTAGTAGTAGTAAACTTATGGGCCTGAAGAATGACAAGTCCACTGGTCCTGATGAAGTGCATCCCGGGGTACTGAAAGAAACAGCAGAGGTTATAGTTGAGGCTTTGGTGATAGTTTACCAAAATTCTCTGGACTTTGGGCGGGTCCCGGTGGTTTGGAAGAAGGTGAATGTCATACCACTGTTCAAAAAAAGGATGTAGGCAAAAGGCAGGTAAGTATAGGCCAGTTAGATTAACATCAGTAGTTGGGAAAATGCTTGAAGCTATCATTAAAGAAGAAATAGTCAGGCATCTGAAAAGACATGGATTCATCAGGCAGATGCAGCATGGATTCAGCAAAGGCAGTGGATGGAGGGGAACAGATAGACGATATTTACTTGGATTTCCAGAAAAATAGAGGGCAATGGGTAGTCCTAGGTAATTTCTAAAGTAAGGACATGTTCAGCACCGTATTGTGGGCTGAAGGGCTTGTATTGTGCTGTAGGTTTTTTATGTTTCTGAAGCGTTTGATTAGGTGCCACATAAAAGACTTATCCATAAGATAAGGATGCATACAGTTGGGACTGATGTATTAGCATGGGTAGAGAATTAGTTAACGAAAAGAAAGAAGAGAGTTGGGGTACGTGGGTGCTTCACTGGTTGGCAATCAGTGGTGAGCGGTACACCACAGGGGTCGGTGTTAGGCTAGCAGCTGTTGACCAGATACATTAGCAATCCCGAAGAGGGGACCCGAGTGTAGTGTTTATAAATTTGTTGATGACACTAAATTGAGTGGAAAAGCAAATTGTGGAGAGGATACAGAGAAACTGTAGAGAGATATAGATAGGTTAAGTGAGTGAGCAAGGGTCTGGCAGATGGAATACAAAATTGGTAAATATGAGGTTATCCATTTTGGAAGGGGAAATGGAAGATTAAATAGTAAAAGATTGCAGCATGCTACTGTGCAGAGGGACTTGGGAGTGCTTGTGCATGAATCACAAAAGGTTGGTTTGCAAGTGCAGCAGGCTATCAAGAACACACATGGAATGTTGGCCTTCATTGCTAGAGGTATTGAATTTTAGAACAGGGAGGTTATGCTGCAACTGTACAGTGAACTGGTGAGGCCCAATCTGGAGTACTGTGTGCAGTTCTGGTCTCTTTACTTGAGGAAGGATATACTGGCTTTGGAGGTAGTGCAGAGGAGGTTCACCAGGTTGATTCCAGAGATGAGGGAATTAGAGTATGTGGAGAGATTGAGTCATCTGGGACTGTACGCGCTGGAATTCAGAAGGATGAGAAGAGATCTCATAAAATTATGAAAGGAATAGATAAGATAGAGGCAGGGAAGTTGTTTCTACTGGTAGGTGAGACTAGAACTAGGGGACATAGCCTCAAGATTTGGAGGAGTAAATTTAGGACGGAGACGAGGAGGATCTGCTTTTTCCACAGAGTGGTGAATCTGTCGAATTTTCTGCCCAATGAAGAAATATATTTAAGACAGGGTTGGATAGATGTTTGCGTAGTAGAGGAATTAAAGGTTATGGGAAAAGGCAGATAGTTGGAGATGAGTCCATGGCCAGATCAGCCATGATCTTATTGAATGGCAGAGCAGGCTTGACAGGCCAGATGGCCTACTCCTGCTCCTATTTCTTATGCTCTTATCTATAAACCTCATGATTTTGCATACAGTATTATATGAAATTATCCAAGTATATTCCAGTGTGGGTCATTATTGGTTACATAATGTTTATACCCAAGCATATCCTTGAATCCATAAATAACTTGGCCTTCTGTAGATGGATCCTGGACCTTCTGTCAAATCACCGGCAGGTGATAAGAGTGGACTCCCTTACCTCTGCCCCTATGACCCTCAACACTGGTTCTCCTCAAGGTTGTGTCCTAATCCCCCTCCTTTACGCTCTGTATACCCATGACTGTGCTGCCACCCACAGCTCCAATCTGCTAATTAAATTTGCTGACAATACGACACTGATTGGGCTAATCTCAAATAATAATGAGAGAAGAAGTCATCACCCTGACACAGTGGTGTCAAGAAAACAACCTCTCCCTCAATGTTGTGAAAACAAAGGAGCTGGTTGTGGACTACAGGAGGAATGGCTAACTGCTATTGACATCAATGGATCTGTGGTTGAGGGGGTGAACAGCTTTAAGTTCCTCAGCATACACATCATGGAGGAACTCATGTGGTCTGTACATACCAGCTGTGTAGTAAAAAAGGCACAGCAGCATCTCTTTCACCTCAGACGGCTGAAGACGTTTGGTCTGGGCCCCCAATTCCTAAGAACTTTTGACAGGGACACAATTGAGAGCATCCTGACTGGCTGCATCACTGCCTGGTATGGGAACTGTATCTCCCTTAATCGCAGGACACTGCAGAGAGTGGTGCGGACAGCCCAGCACATCTGTAGATGTGAACTTCGCATGATTCAGGACATTTACAAAGACAGGTGTGAAAAAAGGATCACTGGGGACCCGAGTCACCCCAACCACAAATTACTCCAGCCGCTATCATCCGGGAAATGGTACTGCAGTATAAGAGCCAGGGCCAACAGGCTCTGCGACAGCTTTTTCCACCAGGCCATCAGACTGATTAATTCATGCTGACACAATTGTATTTCTATGTTATACTGACTTTCCTGTTGTGCATACTATTTGTTATAAATTACTATAAATTGCACATTTAGACAGAGACGTAACATAAAGATTTTTACTTCTCATGTATATGAAAGATGTAAGTAATAAAGTCAATTCAATTCATTTCAAATATAGAATTTCAAGCATATAAATAGTAAAATGTTGGTATAATTTTACATCTATGGTTTATTATAAAATGGATTCAATGTAGTGATTATGAATGTTTGTGTACCTTTAAGAATTGCGGTATGATCTTTGATTCATTGTTATTCCCAACCATTGATGTTAGTGAACCCAGCCACGGATGGCCCAAGCCTGGCTGTGAAAGGAGGAGGGTTGGGCACGGGGCAAGCAACCCCAGCCCGTAAAAACCAGAGCTACAGAACCGCTAATAGAAGCCTCATTCCTAGGAGATGGACTACACCTGGTGATAATTTGAAAGAGTCCAGGACCAAGGACTCTGGTATGCAGCCGTCAGCGGCCTATGCCCCAGTAGTGATGAAAGTAAGTATGGATGTTGGTTGAAAGTTGATTGCCTTCAATAAAAGGCGTACTGTTGAATGTTCTACATCTGTTATCTGACTTGGTAGTAGGTAGCACCAAGGAGCCCACAAGCACCAAAGCTACAAGGTTAGAATTGAAAATCAAGCAACGCTATCAGTGAGTACGATGCCTTATACAAAGTCTTGTCACTGCGACTTTTGTGCTTCCCTGGTTTGTGCACTGCATAGCAATCCTCTTTGTGGTTTTATCAATGAGTGAATTCAATCAAAGTTATTAATGACACTGAATTTCACATCTTTTTATGATCCTTACTTGAAAAACTGCAGTAATGTTGGAGAGGGCATTGAGGAATTTTAAGCATTTCATCTAATGGAAGCTACGTGTTCAAGGTCTGATGAAGGGTTTCATCTATTCCTTTCCAAAGATGCTGCCTGACCTGCTGAGTGTGATATTCAGGGACGAGTTAAGATATTTGTGGCAGCACAGACATCCAAGGAAGAGTGTGGAGTGAAACCAGGCTGAATAGCTTCAACTGAGACAAAGGAAACCATACCCTTCATCTATGCCAATTTAAAATGGCAAATTATTTTACCTGAAGGTGCTCTGTTTGCAAGCTTAAAGACCAAAAATTACTCAAAACTCAGGTTACTGTTTGAGGAGTGTTTGATGGCTCTGGGCCTATACTTGCTGGAGCTTAAAAGAATGAGGGGGAATCTCACTAAAAACTAGCGAATATTGAAAGGCTTTGATAGAGTGATGTGGAGAGGATGTTTCCTGTAGGTGGGCTGTCTTGGACTAGAGGGCACAGCCTCAGAATAGAAGGATATCCCTTTAGAACATAGATGATGAGGAATTTCTTTAGCCAGAGAGTGGCAAATCTGTGAAGGCCAAGCCATCAGATATAGAACATAGAAAGCCTACAGCACAATAAAGGCCCTTCGGCCCACAAAGCTGTGCCAAACATACTTACTTTAGAAATTACCTAGGGTTACCCGTAGTCCTCTATTTTTCTAAGCTCCATGTACCTGTCCAGGGGTCTCTTAAAAGACCCTATCATATCCGCCTCCACCACCATCGCCGGCAGCCTATTCCACACACACACCACTCTCTGTGTCAAAAACCTACCCCTGACATCTCCTCTGTGCCTACTTCCAAGTACCTAAAAACTGTGTCCTCGTGTTTTTGCCATTTCAGCTCTAGGAAAAAGCCTCTGACTATCCACACAATCAATGCCTCTCATCATCTTATACACAAGCAGAGGTTGTGTTTCAAGAGGAGGTATATATTTCAAGCAGAGGTAGATAGATTTTTGATTAGTAGGGGCATCAAAGGTTACAGGAACAATAATAATAAATTAGCTGTGATTGAATGCTGGATAAGACTTGATAGGCCAAATGGCCTAATGCTGCTCCTATATTCTATGGTCTAAAATAACTCCAGGACAAGGAGACTGTTTGCACGTTATTGAAGTTAACATAAACCATGTAAAATTGAGCTGATGTAGCACATATGCCAACAGCAATGATGGCAGGAAGCTGAATTTCAAGGCAAACATATGGTTAAGTGGTCAGTGCATTGACATGGGAATAGATCTGGAAGCAGATTGCTCAGTTATGGGCAATCTGCTGTCTGATCGGAGAGGGTTCAGCCAAGTATCACTAACAGAGAGTGCAGACAACTTTCAAACATATTCAGTCACTTATTGAAGACTTTAGGCCAAACAGAATGATTGGGGCATCACAACCAACAGCAAAAAGAATTACCAGGGGATTTGGCTGATTACATGAATCGATCGGCACTGATGGACAAAGATTGGCTCTGCAACCAAAACTAGATTGGAAAAAAGTGTTCAGCCTGACTGCTTCAAAATCAGGTTTAGTCAGTTAATTGGGAAATTATCCAAGCATATTTCGGATTTCAACTCAGGTTATTATATTAGATTTTAGATTAGAGTATGAGGACGCTCAGGCCTCGTTTATTGTCATTTAGAAATGCATGCATTAAAAAATGATACGCTGTTCCTCCAGTATGATATCTCAGAAACACGAGACAGACCAAGACTAAAACGGGACAAAAACCACATAATTATAACATAGTTACAACAGTGCAAAGCAATACCATAATTTGATAAGAGCAGACCATGGGCACAGTAAAAAAAAGTCTCAAAGTCCCGATAGCCCCAACATCTCAGGCAGATGATAGAAGGGAGAAACTCTCCCTGCCATGAGCTTCCAGCACCCCAAACTTGCCGATGCAGCATCCTGGAAGCATCTGACCACAGTTGGACTCTGAGTCCGTCCGAAAACTTCGAGCCTCCGACCAGCACTCCAACACCGAGCACCGAGCACCACCTCTGCCGAGCACTTCGACCCCACCCCGACCGCCGAGCAACAGGCAAAGCCGAGGATTCGGGGCCTTCCCCTCTGGAGATTTCGGATCACACAGTAGCAGCGGCAGCGAAACAGGCATTTCAGAAGTTTCACCAGATGTTCCTCCGTGCTCTCACATCTGCCTCCATCAAATCAGAATTGTGTACGGCATCCTACTTGTCAGATAACAGATATTCATCACTGGAGAGGCTGCACGCACTAATGTTGTGCCACCATTTTCTCGTCCTCCTCCTAACATTATTGGTTATAATGTTCATAGCCATGTCAAGCCAGTTGCAATCCAATCCACAGTAAGCCGTGATTGTCCTTTATGTGTTCAAGGATTAAGTGAAGAAGGAATTAGATAAATTAGAATTAAATGCCTTTCTAATAAAGACAAATTCAAATAACTGTAAACTAAAGTACAGCAGGCAGTTCGATCACATGATGAATACAAGGTGATGTTGAACCATGAAACTGATGACAAGCAGTACCTGTTGATTACTCTGCAAGTTTAATATACGGAGAAAGCAGGAGTCATAGATTTCCTCAAATTAACTCAGTCGCCTACTGTATACATAGAGACAGTCATAGAATTACAGAGATTCAGCATAGAAACAGGACTATTTTACCTATTGATCCAAATGAACCGAGTTGCCGAATGGAGCTAGTCCAGTTTTTCTGCGTTTAACCCCTATCCCCCTAAACCAGGGATTCCCAACTTTTTTGATGCCATGGACTAATACCATTAAGCAAGGGGTCCGTGCACTCCAGGTTGGGAACCCTGCTCTGAACCTTGCCTATTCATGTACCTGCCTTTTGTTACTGGGTGACGTGGTAGTGCAGTGGTTAGCATAACTCCTCTTTACAGAGCTAATGATCGGGGGTCAATTCTGGTCACTGTTTGTAAGGAGTTTGTACATTCTCCCTGTGACTGTGTGGGTTTTCTTGCTGAGCTCTGATTTTCTCCCACGTTCCAAGGACATATGGATTAGTAAGTGTTAGTAGGTTGTGGGTATGTTATATTACTGCTGGAAGCCTGGTAACACTTGTAAGCTACCCTCAGCACTTACTTGGACTGTATTGATCGCTGACAGAAATGATGTCGTTCACTATATGTTTCAATGTTTTGGTGTCGTTCTGAAAATAAAACGATAATCTAATCTGTTAAATGCCATAATTGTACCTGCCTCTACTTCCCCTGGCAACTGATTGTGTCCTCACCACCCTCTGGGTAAAATTGTTGCCCCTTGGCTTCCTTTTAAATATTTACCCTCTCTCTTGAAACCCATGCCCATTAACCATAGAAACCATAGAAACTACAGCACAGAAACAGGCCTTTTGGCCCTTCTTGGCTGTGCCAAACCATTTTCTGCCTAGTCCCACTGACCTGCACGGACCATATCCCTCCATACAGCTCCCATCCATGTATCTGTCCAATTTATTCTTAAATGTTACAAAAGAACCTGCATTTACCACCTCGTCTGGCAGCTCATTCCATACTCCCACCACTCTGTGTGAAGAAGCCCCCACTAATGTTCCCTTTAAGCTTTTCCCCCCTCACCCTTAACCCATGTCCTCTGGTTTTTTTCTCCCCTTGCCTCAGTGGAAAAAGCCTGCTTGCATTCACTCTATCTATACCCATCATAATTTTATATACCTCTATCAAATCTCCCCTCATTCTTCTATGCTCCAGGGAATAAAGTCCTAACCTATTCAACCTTTCTCTGTAACTGAGTTTCTCAAGTCCCGGCAACATCCTTGTAAACCTTCTCTGCACTCTTTCAACCTTATTTATATCCTTCCTGTAATCTGGTGACCAAAACTGAACACAAGTTTTGGTCACCAGATTCGGCCTCACCAATGCTTTATACAACCTCATCATAACATTAAGTTTGGACTCTCCTGCAGTCACACATTTCTAGATTCTTAGTTCCTTTTCTTTCTTCCTTATACCTGCCTTCACCCATCTATTAACTAGGTGACATCACTTAAAGAGCCTTGGTCTTCATCCTATCACAGACATCTCCTTTGTTCTATCCAATGTCATGCCTCGCTGCAGTATTTTCTCACTATTCAAGCTCTGTTGAGAAGTCCTTCAGCTGAAAGATTAAAGTAGTTCCCCACTCCACAGATGCTGCCTGGCCTGCTGAGTAGTTCCAGCATTTCTGTTTGTAGTTCAGGTTTTCAGCATGTACAGTTTTTTTCCCAATTATTACCCCTGAAACTCCTGGCTATCCCTGTTCAAAGTGGAGGAGGTAGATTCAGGAAGTCACTGAGCACTTCAAGTCCATGCATCAGGGCAGAAGCTCTGTGCAATTAGTGAAGGGAATGAACCACCTCACAATTTACTCACCTACGTGCCCGCTAACGCATCATCAATGGAGGGAGATGCATGCTTCTGCTCCTCGGGCTGGGTGAGAATAGAATTAGAGATCATAGGCAAAGGGTGAAAGGGAAAATGAGGGGAACCTGAGGGGGATATTCTTCACTCAGATTGTGGTATGAGCTGCGAGTTTGATTGTAACATTTAGGAGAAGTCTGTATAGGTTAATGGGTTGGAGGGTGGTAGTCCAGGTGCAGGTAGATGGGACTAAGCAGATCAGGCCAGAACCAGATGGGCAGAAGTGACTGTTTCTATGCCACAGTGCTCAGTGAATCTGCAGATCCCACCTTGGGTTCATTGGTCATCTCGGATCTCACAGAACTACACTGGATTTGTTCATGCCAAGAAAGAAATAGAAGATGGCTGAAGAAAATCCTGAAGCTGGTTACACAAACACAATATAAAACTCAAAAGAAGTAAATGCAATTATACAGAAGAAATGACTTCATCTTAGACTAAAAATAAATGTAAATGGATTATATCCAGTCCATGAAATGATGGATGAAAATATAAAGCAAGGGAACATGGAAATATTATTGCACCTACTAGACTTTACAGGTCCTAGAACAGTATTGACATCATTGCATTAACTCCTGAAGATTAATGAAAAATTAAGTTGGCTATAGATTAAAAATACATCCAAAAGTACAAAAGAGAGCATATTATTTGTTTGAGCATGTTAATGTAAGTATTACTTCTGTAAGAAGTGTCTGGGAAATAAATAACATGTTTTTTTTCTGTTCTTTAAGCTGTTCACTACTTTTCTGTTCGTTTTCTATTCACTACCCAATTCACTCATTGAAACTGATGAGTGCTGTTTTGAATTAGGGATGGGAGCTATAATTAGTTAAATATTGAATGATGATCAAGAAGAAGAGTACTCAACACATACATTGGCAACAGGTAAGAAAAATTATGCTCAAACCAAGAAAGCAACGACAGGAATTAACCTTAAGTTAAAAAGTTATTCATTTATTAAGATACAGCACAGAATAGGCCCTCCCAACACTTTGAGACACACCGTCCAGCAATCCCGGATTTAATTTGAGTCCAATCATGGAAGAATTTACAATTAACCTACCAACTGGTATGTCTTTGGACTCTGGGTGGAAACCAGAGCACCCGGAGGAAACCCCTTACAGGCAGCAGTGGAAATCGAATCCCCGTTGCCTGTACGGTAAGGCATTGTGCTGAACACTACGCTACCATGACGCCCCATTATATCAGTTCTTACTGGGCTGATGTTTAGCAATGACAAGATATCATTGGATGGCACAACCTTGTAGCAGCTCGAGCTGTTGTCTCACACCTCCAGCCACCCAGGTTCAGTCCTGTTCCCTGGGCTGTCTGTGTGGAGTTTCCATGTTTTTCCCACGACATTGTGTGGTTCACTGAATGCTGCAGTTTCTTTTCTCATTCCAAAGATATTCTGGGTTGGTTGATACAGACTGGTGTACGTAGGTAGTAGGAGACTTAGCGGTGAAGCTGATGGGCAGAGATCAGAAAGGACTACCTGAAGAAACAAGGGGAATGTTAGAATGAGGGTGGTGTGGTGTCATGAGCCCTGGAGGCCGCTGCAACTTGCCACAGAGTGTTGGGCTTCTGGGTTTCTCGAGCACCTGTGTTTACTACTTGTTGGAGCCATTGAGCCCAGGTGCTTTCAAGTTAATTGTGACTGGCAAATGTTTCCCCATGTTCTATAATTACTTAACGGGGACTATCGTTCTGCTCTGTAAGTGGAGCCCTACTGTGTGTTGGAGAACGGTTTGTCTTGTGGTATCGCTTGCTCTTGCCTCTGATGCTCTGTCGGTATTCCCATGTCTGACCTTTTGTTTCTGTCTCTTCATGGGGAGTCTGCCGTGCCTCTGCTCTTGGGTCAAGTTAGTGCCAGTGCTTACTGTGAAAGAGTCTGCCATTGTCCACACCTGGCTTGAGTTGGAGCCAGCAACCACTGTGACGGAGAAAGTCTGCCGTGCCTCCGCACCTGAGCCATGTCCCATGTGCACACAGTGGTACTGTCTGTCGAGTTGCTATGTCACATCTCCAGCAAACTGGGTTCATAGAACATAGAATAGTACAGCACAGTGCAGGCCCTTTGGCCCACAATGTTGTGCCGACCCTCAAACCCTACCTCCCATATAACCCCCCACCTTAAATTCCTCCATATTCCTGTCTAGTAGTCTCTTAAATTTCACTAGTGTACTTGCCTCCACCACTGACTCAGGCAGGGCATTCCACGCACCAACCACTCTCTGAGTAAAAAACCTTCCTCTAATATCCCCCTTGAACTTCCCACCCCTTACCTTAAAGCCATGTCCTCTTGTATTGAGCAGTGGTGCCCTGGGGAAGAGGCGCTGACTATCCACTCTATCTATTCCTCTTATTATCTTGTACACCTCTATCATGTCTCCTCTCATCCCCCTTCTCTCCAAAGAGTAAAGCCCCAGCTCCCTTAATCTCTGATCATAATCCATACTCTCTAAACCAGGTAGCATCCTGGTAGATCTCCTCTGTACCCTTTCCAATGCTTCCACATCCTTCCTATAGTGAGGCGACCAAAACTGGACACAGTACTCCAAGTGTGGCCTAACCAGAGTTTTATAGAGCTGCATCATTACATCGCGACTCTTAAACTCTATCCCTCGACTTATGAAAGCTAACACCCCATAAGCTTTCTTAACTACCCTATCCACCTGTGAGGCAACTTTCAGGGATCTGTGGACATGTACCCCCAGATTCCTCTGCTCCTCCACACTACCAAGTATCCTGCCATTTATTTGTACTCTGCCTTGGAGTTTGTCCTTCCAAAGTGTACCACCTCACACTTCTCCGGGTTGAGCTCCATCTGCCACTTCTCAGCCCACTTCTGCATCCTATCAATGTCTTTGCAATCTTCGACAATCTTCCACACCATCTACAACACCGTCAACGTTTGTGTTGTCTGCAAACTTGCCAACCCAGCCTTCTACCTTACCTCTAGTGCTGTGTGTGCAGAGTTTACATGTTCTACTTGTGACTGCCTGTATCGGCCTACCACATTGAAGCAAATGCAGTGAAGACACACCAACAGCAATACCTCATTAGGAGTGTGAGAAGATTTGTTTTTTCTTTTCAAAAGGGACAAAGCAATACCCTGTGGTGTAATAAGTGATGTTTGCATTAATCTGTTATGGGGTCAGTGAAATAAACAAGAGGCATCTCTCCTTATCTCCACACATTACCTGCTTTACATAAAAACATAGAAAACCTACAGCACAATACAGGCCCTTTGGCCCACAAAGTTGTGCCGAACATGTCCTTACCTTAGAAATTACTAGGCTTACCTATAGCCCTCTATTTTCCTAAGCCCCATGTACTTATCCAAAAGTTTCTTAAAAAACCCTATCGTATCCGTCTCCACCACCGTTGCCAGCAGCCCATACCACGCACTCACCACACTCTGAGTAAAAAACTTACCCCCGGCATCTCTGTACCTACTCTCCAGCAACTTAAACCTGTGTCCTCTTGTGGCAACCATTTCAGCCCTGGGAAAAAGCCTCTGACTATCCACACAATCAATGCCTCTCATCATCTTATACACCTCTATCAGGTCACCTCTCCTCCTCCGTCGCTCCAAGGAGAAAAGGCGAGTTCACTCAACCTGTTTTCATAAGGCATGCTCCCCAATCCAGGAAAAATCATTGTAAATCTCCTCTGACCCTTTCTATGGTTACAACATCCTTCCTGTAGTGAGGTGACCAGAACTGAGCACAGTACTCCAAGTGGGGTCTGACCAGGTCCTATATAGCTGCAACATTACCTCTCGGCTCCTAAGTTCAATTCCACGATTGATGAAGGCCAATGCACAGTAGGCCTTCTTAACCACAGTGTCAACCTGCACAACTGCTTTGAATGTCCTATGGACTCCAACCCCAAGGTCCCTCTGATCCTCCACACTGCCATTAATACTATATTCTGCCATCATATTTGACATACCAAAATGAGCCACTTCACACTTATCTGGGTTGAACTCCACCTGCCACTTCTCAGCCCAGTTTTGCATCCTATCAGTGTCCTGCTGTAACCTCTGACAGCCCTCCACACTATCTACAACACCTCCAACCTTTGTGTCATCAGCAAACTTACCAACCCATCCCTCCACTTCCTCATCCAGGTCATTTATAAAAATCATGAAGAGTAAGGGTCCCAGAACAGATCCTTGAGGCACACCACTGGTCACTGACCTCCATGCAGAATATGATCTGTCTACAACCACTCTTTGCCTTCTTTGGGCAAGCCAGTTCTGGATCCACAAAGCAATGTCCCCATGGATCCCATGCCTACTTACTTTCTCAATAAGCCTTGCATGGGGTACCTTATCAAATGCCTTGCTGAAATCCATATACACTACTTCTACTCTTCCTTCATCAATGTGTTTAATCTCATCCTCAAAAAATTCAATCAGGCTCGTAAGGCACAACCTGCCCTTGACAAAGCAATGCTGACTATTTCTAATCATATTATACTTCTCCAAATGTTCATAAATCTTGCCTCTCAGGATCTTCTCCATCAACTTACCAACCACTAAGGTAAGATTCACTGGTCTATAATTTCCTGGGCTATCTCTACTCCCATTTTTGAATAAAGGAACAACATCCGCAACCCTCCAATCCTCTGGAACCTCTCCCATCCCCATTGATGATGCAAGGATCATCGCCAGAGGCTCAGCAATCTCCTCCCTCACCTCCCACAGTAGCCTGGGGTATATCTCTTCCGGTCCCGGCGACTTATCCAACTTGATGCTTTCCAAAAGCTCCAGCACATGTTACCCATGTTACAAAGGTAATGTAATAGACAGCAACACCTCTGCCATGATTACCTTCAACACTGGCGTGCTGCAAGGATGCATCCTCAGTTCCCTGCTCTATTCCCTTTTCACTGATGGTTGTGTGGCCAGATTCTGCTCTACCTCTATCTACATGTTTGCAGATGATACCACCATAGTGAGCTGTATCTCAAATTCTGCTCTAAATCCATTTCCATTGCAGTTATTAGTACTGTAATGAGCCGTGTTTCAAATAGCTGTCATTCAGAGTACAGGAAGGAGGTGGATAGATTATTAAGATGGTGTCCTGACAACAAGCTTTCCATCATTGTCAACAGAAGAGAAAAGCTGGACATGGACTTCCAGCGATGGTGGACATCATTCTCCTGTTTGCATCAACAGTGCTGAGGTTGAGAGGGTTGAGAACTTCAAGTCCCTATGAGTGAACATCACCAAAACCCTGCCCAACCAGGATCAGTTTGGTTAGAAACTATTAATATACAAAACTCTATTATGTCAGTTGATTGTTTTTGTCCACAACCTATTAATTTTACTTTTGCCTCAGCTTTTTCTCTTCCACATTGCCCTGAAGACCACATAGCTGTGTTTTGGAAATTCTACTTATTAGTAATTCAGTGAATGTATAACCCAGTCCAGCCATGTTGAGACCTTGGTAAACACAGCTCACCTATGCCTCTATTTCCTGAGGAGGCAAAAGAAATTTGGCAGGACTCCTTTGACTCACTGATTTGTATTTATCCACCACAGAAAGCATCGTATCTTCATGCATTACAGCTTGGTACAGCAACTGCCCAGCCATTTACCACAAGAAACTGCAGAGAATTGTGAACACAGATCAGTATCCATGGAAAAACGTCTCCCTTCTATGAACTCTGCCTACACTTAGTCAAAACTCAGTAAAGCAATCAGCATTATCAAAGACACCACATATCATGAACATGCTCTCTTCTCCCGCTTCTATCTGGCAGAAGATACAAAAGCCCAAAAGTATGTACCACTAGGCTTAAAGACAGCTTCTATCTGACTAATTCAATAAGACTATTGAATTGTTTCCCAATACAATAAGATGGCCTCGACCTCATTATGACTTTGCACCTTATTGTTTTCTTGCACTTAGCTTTCTTTGAAACAGTAAAATTTAGAATAGAGTTTTATTATTGTTTTACCTGTACTACCTCAATACAAGATGTGAATAATTAATCTATATGCACAGTATGCAAGACGTTTTTCTCTGTGCCTTTTGTACATTGACAATAATAGACTAATTTAACTCTTTAATACATTGCAGAACCAAAGACAAGTTTCTTCACTTTTTTGTATTCTCTCTGTTCTATTCCTGGATAACTTTAAACACCCGTTTTAACAAAGATGACCTCCATTGTTAAAGTGAGGAAATAATTTGGTATCTGCCATATGGTCACTACCGTAAAGAGTGGCGTAGGAAGAGACACAATTAAAAATTCTGCAGAATAGCATTTACGTAGCAAGAATCTGCAAGATTATAGCCCAAGAGCTGGGAAGTGAAATTAGCCTAACGTCCATTGCTGGCCAGTATAAATACAGGCAGTTGAATTGTGTCCTTCCCCGCTGCAAGTTCACAAAATTTACATAAAATATAATTGCAGTTCAAATGGTTCAATTTAATATCAGAGAATGCATACAGTATACAAACTGAAATTCTTACTCTTTGCAGACACCCATGAAACAAAAAAACCTCAAAGAATGAATGACACCCCACCCCCTTCTTCTGCTTGCACCGGCAATAGCACCAGCCCCCCCCCCCCCCCACCTGCCTACCATAAGAACAAAGCAAAAGCTTCCGACGAGACCTCGCTCTAGAATCCAGCAGGATCCACAGTCCGTAACCCAACGCTTCGGTATCTCCGACAGGCTCTTTCTCACTAGCAAGGGAGAGAGAGATCGCTCCTGCAAAAGCAAGAGTGGGAAATCAGCAGCCCGCTGTCTTGAAATTACAATCTTCCGTGTCGCTTCTCTGAGTCCCCAGACTCGCGTACCGACAGGCTCTCACTGCCATCAAAATGTGAAAGAGAGTTGATCCTTCTTATAAAAATAAGTAATCTGTTCTAGTCAAAACAACAAAATGGAAGAATGTTAGGCAAAGGATAGCTGGTGAAGGTAGAGGCTATATTGGAAACAATACAGTGACATAACCGAATAAATCCTGCTCCATATTATTGAAATGAAAACGTTAAAATTATAAGAAGTGAAATATATTTCAGAATGGCTGAAAGGTATTTTGTCCTCAGCCTGAATATGCTATTAAACATCTTGTGTCCTGTGGTAAAAATGCAGGCGCAAAAAAAAATAGCTAGAAGGATACTGTGAATAGCTGGAGGATGACTGCAGTCTGAAAAGGTTATACCTGGGCTAAAAGGACCATTTAGTGGGGAGCGTTTGACAAGCACCATACTATATAACTCAGCCTGAGGGAATAATATGGAAACAGATAATGACTCCAACCTTCCCTCAACTGACAGCTGCTGGACTCAGTTTTGTCCCCAGATTCCATGAGTGACAGTGTGCAGCCCTTCTGCATTAAAAATGTTATTTAACACTGTTTAGTTCCTATTGGATTAATTACACGTGGTTTTAAGTCAGTGTACAGGGGCAAGACAGGAAAACAGGTTGCATGCACTGCAACAATAACCTCTCACATAACGTCAGTGAAGTGTTAGTGAAAGGGATGGAGGGCAAATATACATTGGGGGATTGGCATTGGAGAGGATCAGCAGCTTTAAATTTCTGGGCATTAACATATCAAATGACCCGTCCGGAGCCCAGCACAATCACAAGGAAGGCACACCACTCACTTTATTTCCTCAGAAGATTAAGTTTCAGCTTGTCACAAAACTCTGTAAAATTTTCTACAGATGGACTGCTGAAAGCATCCTGAGTGGTTGCATTATGGTCTGTTACAGCAACTTCAATGCACAAGAATGTAAGAAGCTGCAGACAATAGTGGACAATACATCACGGGCACTCCCCACCATTGGTGGGATCTACATGAGACATTGCCTTCAGCAGGCAATACCTATCAGCAAAGATGCCAACCATCCATGCCATACCATCTTCTTATTGCTAATACTGGGCAGGAGGTACAGATGTCTGAAATCCCTCACCACCAGATTCAAGGAAGGTTAGCACAACGCTCTACATTACTAGCAACCGGGGTTCAATTCCCGCTGCTGCCTGTAAGGAGATTGTAAGTTCTTCTCGTGACCACGTGGGTTTCCTCCAGATGCTCCCAGTTTCCTCCCACAGTCCAAAGACGTACCGGTTGTAGATTGATTAGTCATTGTAAATTGTACCATGATTAGGATTAAATCAGGGGATTACTGGGCAGTGTGGCTCGAAGGGCAGGAAGGGCCCACACCATACTGTGTTTCAATAAATAAATGAGTGAGACCAGTCGCATCCTGATGAAGGGTCTCGGCCTGAAACATTGACTGTTGATTCCCATCCATAGATGCTGTCTGACCTGCTGAGCTCCTCCAGCTCATTGTGTGTTTTGCTCTGGCTCTCCTGCATCTGCAGTACCTCTTCTGTCTATGCTTCCCTTCAACCATTCAGTTCTTGAACCAACCTGCAGAACTCTAATCACTGTCTCAATACAGCAACACTCTGACCACTTTGCATTGCAAAAATTCTGTCCAATTGATGCTTGATTCAACGAATGCTGCTTATCTGATGTTATGTGCCTGTGATTCTGCTGTAAGTAAGATTCTCATTACACCTGTGCATACAGCTACTTATGCATATGACTTTGACCTTGGCTTTGACAAAGGCAGGTATAACTGCAACATTTAAGTAGTATCTAAACCAGCACTTGAATTGCTTTTTCTTCCCAGACCCAAAAGAAGGGTCTAAGCCCAAAACTTCTTTTCCATAGATGCTGCCTGACCTGCATTTTGTGTGTGTTGCCACAGAAGGGTACAGACAAGGTTCTGGTAAATGGGATGAGTACAGATGGTCAGCATAGACATGATGGGCTAAAGGCTCTGATTATTCTATGACAAAGTGAGGTTTTGATATTTCCCAGTTGTAGGTAAGAGCTGATTGAAAGGTGATTCAGCCATATAGTGTTATGAGGGAGTCTGCTCACTGTCATAGTCGGAATAGTCACTTCCTGAAAGGCACAAGTAAGATCTTGCTGGCCCCTTTATAATGTTAAATCCCCTAGGTTTTCCTCAGCCACTTATGGCTCTCTCTCTAACCTGCTCACAAAAATGGGCCTGGGTGAGCTGGATTTTGAAGCTATGAGGTGTCAGATTTAGAAGGGGATACAATGAAAAATGGATCAACTGACAGAAGCCTGAACCTTTGAAGGGATTATTGGGTTGGACAAGCTGAACTATCAGACTGGAGCAGCAGCTACCTGCGCAATGTTCGTTTGATTGAGAAGCTCACAAAGATTAAGGGTTGGAAATTCGCAGCGACAAAGAAAATCTGTTTTTGAAGGGACTATTTCTGCTATAAACTGAGCTGATTTTTAATAGCTACTCTCTGATTTTACTTTGCTTAGTCAGGTGGCTGTGATGTGTGTGAGACGTGACTAACATGCAATTGCCAGGTTTAACGTCCTCCAAGTTAAGCTCCCAGGAAGCCGCACTTAACTCTGGCTCTCCTGTGTCCAAAGCCATGTGCCAGCCGTGGCACTGTGAAAGCATTCTCATCTTTGAGCCACCTCTGGAAACCCTTGGGGAATTTTGTAAACAGATCCTGGCATGCTTTTGTAGACCAGAAGGAATGCTGTAGTGCTAAAAGTGATATCGTTTTGATGAAGTTTTAACACCAGGTCCTGTTGATCATCAGTCAAAATTAGCAACAACCAGACATTTTTGAGGAAACTCAGTGCAGATTGTAACTTTACAATAGCTTAATGTGAAGGTGCTAAAAGAATACAGGAGCAGAAGTAGGACTAGGTCTCTTAGCCCTTTCAAGCCTGCCCTACCATTCAATGACTAACTAATGCTTGCCTCAGCTTTTCATCTGTTGCTGGAATCAAACTCATTTTCCATTTTCCATTCCAGCTCCTCTCTTATTCCTTCTCTTCTCACCTGTCTATCAGCTTCCTCTGCTGCCCTCCCTTTCTCCTATGGTCCACTCTCCTCTCCTATCAGGTTCCTTCTTCTACAGCCCTTTACCTTTTCCACCTGTCATCTCCAACTTCTCACTTCTTCCTTCCCACCCACCAACCTATCTTCCCCCTCACCTATTACCTGCCGACTTGTACTAATTTCCCTCCCTCCTCCTTCTTGTTCTGGCTTCTTTCGCTTTCTTTTCCAGTCGTGATAAAGGGTCTCAGCCTGAAGCTTCGACTGTTTATTCCTCTCCAGAGATGCTGCTGAGTCCCTCCAGTGTTTTGTGTGTGTAACTATCCATTTGTGCTAGTTCCCCATAACCATCTATTCCTCGATCTTATACATGTTGCTCTGTGAACATACGCTACGTTGGTGCTGAAAGCATGCCAACATTTGTGAGCTGCTCAGCAGAACTCTTGCTGCTTTGGTTTGACCCAAATGAAGCATTTCACTCTGTTTCGATGTACATGAAGTCAAAAATGCAAATTTCTTTATTCATCTATCTCCAGCCGAAATAAATTTAGGAGGACAGGCCCTCAAAGCTGTGATACCACCTAGCGGGCATCAGATGTCGAAGGCAGGTATCAGATGATCTTGGTGGGCTGGGGGTCTCGACTATATACATGCATATTCTGCGTCGTTGTGTTTTTCTGATATTCTATATGGATTTGTTGACTTGTATATGCGAGGACTGGGCCTCAGGCCATGGTGCCATGGGTGGTGGGGGCAGGGCGTCAGGACTCTTTTATTCTATGATTGTGATCTTGTGCATGACTGTTGGTAATTTGTTTTAGCACCTTGTCCCGAGAGTAACACTATCTTGTTTGACTGTATTCATGAGTATTCATGTGTGGTTGACTGAGAATTAAACTTGAATTGAACTGAATTGAGTTTCATTAAATGGTCCGGTCTGCACTCCACACCATGCCCCCCACCCCAGAGTTAGAGATTCCCAGAGGCTCAGTACCATTTGAGAGAAGTTTCTACACACCTCAGTTCTAAAATAACCAGACCCTTATTTTGTAGTTATGCCTCATTGTTTATGACTTTCCACTTACGGACGTATCTCAATATCTACGCTCTCAAGCTCCCTTGCAATCTTATATATTATTTACCTCATATATACATACATACTTGTATATTGATACATACATATCTTAGTGAAGTTAAACCTGATTCAGATTCTCCTGAGCTCCAACATTCACAAACTGTCTAGCTCCTCTTGATAGGGCAACTCTCTCATCCTAACAATTTTTTTTTTTTCCAAAAATACTTTATTCAGAAATATTACAAAATAAAAATAATTACATACAGAAAAAGAAAACCATTCGTTGACTGTGAGTCCTTATTCAATACAGTTACTAACAATAAAATTTTGCGTTGACTCTGTTCATTTACAAATGAAAGATGTTTACAGTAAATCATGCGTTTACTCTCAACTCTTGGTCAAGTGTTAAGACTTATTAACAATCAAAATTTTCAACAATAAAGGCAGGCAATGGCTCTAATACTTTCCCAAATTAACAATTGCACCCACTCCTTGGGCACCATGTTGATTATCTGTCCACACCGCTGATGAGGGTAGGTCTCCTCCCCACCCAACCTCTCCCCCTCCTACGGGTGATGAACGTTAAACTGTGGTCCTTCCCCACCGGGCCTTCGCGGTTAGCCTGTTAACAACACACATTAAAGTTGTTGGTGAATGCAGCAGGCCAGGCAGTATCTCTGGGAAGAGATCTCCAGGAATTAGCCTGTTAATCTGCTTTGGGCGGCCTCCGATGACATTACATCCTTTTCTTTGGAAAAAGGAACTAAACTGCTCACTGTTCTCCAGCTGAGGCCTCACAAACACCTTGTACAATTGTAACAACACCTCTCTTGTTCTTGACTCCAACCCCAAAATTCCACCTGTCTTAACTATCTGTTGGATTGGCTGCTAAATTTTTGTGATTTTGTGACACTGGAGCACATAGGTCCCTCTGAACTTCAATCATTTGCATTCTCTCTTCCTTTAAAAAGTAATCCATTTTTCAATTCTCCTTAACATATTGCATAATCTCACATTTCCTCACATCTAACTCCATTTGCCAGATTTTCACCCATTACTCAATCTATCTATATGCTACTGCAGAATTGCGATGGCCCTGTCAAACAATGCCCTTACATCTATTTTCTTATCATTGGCAAACTTAAAAACCTTACATTTTGTTCCATCCTCCTCCGGGGCAGTAATGTAAGCAGAAAACAGTTGAAGGCTAAGAACCATCCATGGGGTATTCCACTAGATACATCCCTCCAGCCTGAAAAAGACCAATTAATTCCAGCTCTTTGTTCCCTACTTGACAGCCAGCTTTCAATCCATGCTAACACATTTCTTCCTATACTTTTGGCTTTTAATTCATGCTCAAGGTTCTATGGGACATCTTGTCAAATGCCTTTTGGAGGTCTAAATATATTCCACCTATCAATTCTCCCTTTCACGTTCTCAAAGAATTTAAGCAAATTTTTCAAGCGTGATTTAGCTTTCATAAAACCATTTTGAGTAGGTTTGATTAAATTAGACTTTCCTAAATGAATAGTTATTTGCTCTTTGATTATTGTCTGTAGCGTTTTGTAAATAATAAATGGTAAATAAGCTGGCCTACGGTTCCCTGCCTTCTGTCTTCCTCTATGTTTTGAACAGGGGTTTAAAGATTAACTTTATTTGTCACATGTACATTAAAACACCAGTCAGATGCATCACTTGTATCAAATCAAATCTGCAAGGATCGTGCTGGGGGAGCTTGTCGCATGCATCCAGCACCAACAGACATAGCATGCCCACAGCTCACCAACCCTAACTGTACGAGGGCTGATTGATAAGTTTGTGGCCTAAGGTAGAAGGAGTCAATTTTAGAAAACCTAGCACATTTATTTTTCACCCATAGACCCCTCCTACATTTGCACACTTAGTCCAGCGGTCGTGGAGCATACGGATCCCTTCTTTGTAGAAATCCGCGTCTTGGACCTCCAGCAAGTGGTCCACAGCAGGGGTGATTGATAAGTTTGTGGCCTAAGGTAGAAGGAGATGAGTTATACAGCTCTCGTTACATGCACGTGCAGTTCAACTCTTTGCGTGATTATGCAGAAAGTTTGAAGTTAACATCTCCTTGAAAGCTGGCTGTCAAGTAGGGAACAAAGAGCTGGAATTAATTGGTCTTTTTCAGGCTGGAGGGATGTATCTAGTGGAATACCCCATGGATGGTTCTTAGCCTTCAACTGTTTTCTGCTTACATTACTGCCCTGGAGGAGGATGGAACAAAATGTAAGGTTTTTAAGTTTGCCAATGATAAGAAAATAGACGTAAGGGCATTATTTGACAGGGCCATCGCAATTCTGCAGTTGCATATAGATAGATTGAGTAATGGGTGAAAATCTGGCAAATGGAGTTAGATGTGAGGAAATGTGAGATTATGCAATATGTTAAGAAGAATTGAAAAATGGATTACTTTTTAAAGGAAGAGAGAATGCAAATGATTGAAGTTCAGAGGGACCTATGTGCTCCAGTGTCACAAAATCACAAAAATTTAGCAGCCAATCCAACAGATAGTTAAGAAGACAGATGGAATTTTGGGGTTGGAGTCAAGAACAAGAGAGGTGTTGTTACAATTGTACAAGGTGTTTGTGAGGCCTCAGCTGGAGAACAGTGAGCAGTTTAGTTCCTTTTTCCAAAGAAAAGGATGTAATGTCATCGGAGGCTGCCCAAAGCAGATTAACAGGCTAATTCCTAGAGATCTCTTCCTAGAGATACTGCCTGGCCTGCTGCATTCACCAACAACTTTAATGTGTGTTGTTAACAGGCTAATTGTTAGGATGAGAGAGTTGCCCTATCAAGAGGAGCTAGACAGTTTGTGAATGTTGGAGCTCAGGAGAATCTGAATCTGAATCTGAATCAGGTTTAATTTCACTAAGATATGTATGTATCAACATACAAGGTATGTATGTATATATGAGGTAAATAATATATAAGATTGCAAGGGAGCTTGAGAGCGTAGATATTGAGATACGTCCGCAAGTGGAAAGTCATAAACAATGAGGCATAACTACAAAATAAGGGTCTGGTTATTTTAGAACTGAGGTGTGTAGAAACTTCTCTCAAATGGTACTGAGCCTCTGGGAATCTCTAACTCTGGGGTGGGGGGCATGGTGTGGAGTGCAGACCGGACCATATAATGAAACTCAATTCAGTTCAATTCAAGTTTAATTCTCAGTCAACCACACATGAATACTCATGAATACAGTCAAACAAGATAGTGTTACTCTTGGGACAAGGTGCTAAAATAAATTACCAACAGTCATGCACAAGGTCACAATCATAGAATAAAAGAGTTCTGACGCCCTGCCCCCACCACCCATGGCACCATGGCCTGAGGCCCAGTCCTCGCATATACAAGTCAACAAATCCATATAGAATATCAGAAAAACACAACGACGCAGAATATGCATGTATATAGTCGAGACCCCCAGCCCACCAAGATCATCTGATGCCTGCCTTCGACACCTGACGCCCGCTAGGTGGTATCACAGCTTTGAGGGCCTGTCCTCCTAAATTTATTTCGGCTGGAGATAGATGAATAAAGAAATTTGCATTTTTGACCTCATGTACATCGAAACAGAGTGAAATGCTTCATTTGGGTCAAACCAAAGCAGCAAGAATTCTGCTGAGCAGCTCACAAATGTTGGCATGCTTTCGGCACCAACATAGCGTATGTTCACAGAGCAACATGTATAAGATCGAGGAATAGATGGTTATGGGGAACTAGCACAGATGGATAGTTACACACACAAAACACTGGAGGGACTCAGCAGCATCTCTGGAGAGGGATAAACAGTCGAAGCTTCGGGCTGAGAACCTTTATCACGACTGGAAAGGAAAGCGAAAGAAGCCAGAACAAGAAGGTGGAGGGAGGGAAATTAGTACAAGTGGGCAGGTAATAGGTGAGGGGGAAGGTAGGTTGGTGGGTTGGAAGGAAGAAGTGAGAAGTTGGAGATGACAGGTGGAAAAGGTAAACAAACTCATCAATCACCCGTCGTATATCTTTGGAATGCGGGAGAAAATCGAAGCACCCTGAGGAGATAACGCATTCACAGGGAGAATGTGCAAACTCCTTTCAGACCGTGGCAGGATTTTAACCCCGATCTTACAGCTGGTACTGCACTGGCATTACACTGTTATGCTACTATTGGCTATTGCCTACTTTCCATATTGGCTATTTCGAAATCTGAAATCAAAACAGAGTGTAGTGTTGACCTCACTTTCTTTGTCAGAATTGCAAAGAAGAGATTTTTAAAAAATATAGGTTTAGAGAAGATGGTGGATGGGACAAAATGAGTATCTGTGAACAGTTGACAGGAGCATTGCCATGGGGATGGGTTGTATGGGTCTGATGTCATCCTGCATTTAATATTCATAATGTGACCTCCTCTACACTGGAGAAGCCAAACAGAGATTGGGTAATGGTTTTTCAATCATTGTCATCATCATTATGTGTCGTGTCATATGACATGGACAATCATGCTTTGCAAAGCACCTGCATTCAGTCTGCAGGAAGGACCCTGATGCCTGCCACTTTAATTCACCTTTCCAATTCCACTCGGATCTACCTTCATTGTTATAAGGACACCTCACCTTCCATCTGGCACACTGCAGCCTTCCAGAAGTAATATTGAATTCCCCAACTTCAGGTACTCACGTTCACTATCTGTGTTAGAATGGCCATTTCTGCTGTGAGTCATCCTTCTGTCACATTGACTCACAGTTTTATACACTGGGCATGTCCCACAACCTGCTATCAGCAACACGTCACACTCCTTTAACAATTTCTGTGTTGCAGAATCGGCGTGTCCTGGGATTGATGTCGAGGGTCGAATTGGAAGTCTGGAGTGTGTGAATCTCTGTGAATCTGCTGACAAAATTGAAGCCCAATGCCTGAAAGCCCAAGTTCACTGGAAGCTGGAGGCTGGTGGCGTGTGTGTGTGTGTGTGTGTGTGTGTGTGTGTGTGTGTGTGTGCACACGCGTGCACGCATGAATGGGACTTATTTTTGCTGCTGTTCTGTGTTGTTCAGCTGAACATTGTGTGCATGATACGATGATATGTTGTCGCCAAAATGTGTGGGACACCTGGGGGCTGCTTGCCCCCATCACACCCCCCAGTGTGCTAGTTGTTAACACAAATGATGCATTTGCCAACATCAGTGTAGCATACTGCATGCCAACATCAGTGAACTTGAGACCAGGTATCCGGAGGCTTTGCTCATTACACCTGGGGACTTTAACCAGGCCAACCTCAGAAAGGCGCTGCCAGAGTTATACCAACATGTCTCCTGCCCCACTAGAGGCCCGAATATACTTGACCACTGCTACACAGCAGTCAAGGATGCCTACCGTTCCGTCCCACGACCTCATTTGGAAAATCGGACCATCAGGCCGTACTTCTCCTCCCGGCTTACAAAGAGAAACTGAAGTGGGAGGTCACGGTTTCAAAAGTAGTGTCGCATTGGACGGAGGAAACGGATGAGTTCCTCCTTGACTGCTTTGAATCGGTGAACTGGCTAGTATTCAAGGACTCGGCAGCTAACCTCAATGAGTATGCCTCAGCTGTCATGGACTTTACTTGGAAATGCACGGAGGACTGTGTGTCTCGCAAGACGATCCGGGTATTCCCTAACCGGAAACCTTGGATGAATTATGAGGTCAAGTCCCTTTTAAAGGCTAGAGCTGCGGCTTTTAGGTCCGGGGATACCAGACGCTACACGGAATCCAGGTGTGAACTCCGGAAAGCCATTAAGGGTGCCAAGAGACAATATCGAGCCAAGTTGGAAGCTCAGGCTAACCAAGGGGATGGCAGTAGACTATGACAGGGTCTAAATGAGATCACTGGGCGCAAAGAAAAGGCTGGGAATATCAATAACTGTGGCGCTTCTCTTCCTGACGAACTTAACGTATTCTACACAAGATTCGAACAGAAGAGGAGCGTCCTGCTCCCTCCGGATGAACCGGACCTGGTGGCATCGAGATTCATCGTCACCAAGGAGGATGTTAGAAGGGCCTTCCTGAAGATAAGGGCCCAGATGGCATCCCAGGACGGGTTCTCCGGGCCTGTGCAAGTGAGCTAGCTGGAGTGTTTGCTGACATCTTCAACTGCTCCTTGCTTCAGTCTAAGATCCCCTCATGTTTTAAGAAGGCAATGATAATCCCAGTGCCGAAGAAGAGCAAGGTGGCATGCCTGAATGACTATGGACCAGTGGCTCTGACATCAATTGCTATGAAGTGCTTTGAGAGATTGGTTATGGCACGCATCAACCACAGCCTACCGGTCAACCTCGACGCTTTGCAATTCGCCTACCGGAGCAACAGGTCAACGGCAGATGCCACCTCTCTGGCCCTACATTCCTCCTTAGAACACCTGGGGAATGAAGACGCATACGTAAGGCTCCTTTTCATTGACTACAGCTCTGCCTTTAATACCACCATTCCAAATAAACTGATTCCTAAGCTCTGGAACCTGGGCCTCAGCACTCAGATTTGCAGCTGGATCTCCAACTTCCTCACAGACAGGACCTAGGCTGTAAAAATAGGGGACAAGCTCTCCTCTACAATCACTCTGAGCACCGGTGCCCCACAAGGCTGTGTACTCAGCCCCCTGCTGTACTCACTGTACACCCATGATTGTGTAGCCAAGTTTCCATCAAACTCAATATATAAGTTTGCTGATGACACAACAATTGTAGGCCGTATCTCGGGTAATGATGAGTTTGAGTACGGAGGGGAAATTAAGAACCTGGTGGCATGGTGTGAAGACAATAACCTATCCCTCAACGTCAGCAAGACGAAGGAATTGGTTGCTGACTTCAGAAGGAGTAGCGGACTGCACGACCCAATTTACATCGGTGGTGCACAAGTGGAACAGGTCAAAAGCTTTAACTTCCTCAGGGTCAATATCACAAATGACCTGACTTGGTCCAACCAAGCAGAGTCCACTGCCTTTACTTCCTGAGAAAACTAATGAAATTTGGCCTGTCCACTAAAACTGTCACTAATTTTTATAGATGCACCGTAGAAAGCATTCTTCTAGGGTGCATCACAACCTGGTATGGAAGTTGTCCTGTCCAAGACCGAAAGGAGCTGCAGAAGATCGGGAACACGGTGCAGGACATCACACAAACCAATCTTCCATCTGTGGACTCACTTTACACCGCACGCTGTCGGAGCAGTGCTGCCAGGATAATCAAGGACACGACCCACCCAGCCAACACACTTCTCGTCCCTCTTCCCTCCGGGAGAAGGCTCAGGAGCTTGAAGACTCGTACGGCCAGATTTGGGAACAGCTTCTTTCCAACTGTGATAAGACTGCTGAACGGATCCTGACCCGGATCTGGGCCATACCCTCCAAATATCCAGACCTGCCTCTCGGTTTTTTTGCACTACCTTACGTCCCATTTTTCTATTTTCTATTTATGAGTTATAGTTTTAAATTTTTAATATTTACTAATTTTATCTATTTTTAATGTTTTTTAAAATTTAATATTTGTAATCAAGGGAGTAAGAAGTGCAGAATCAAATATTGCTGTGATGATTGTATGCCAATTGTCTGGCGTAAATAAAGTAGAAAGTATTTCATTGTATGTTTCAATGTACATGTGATAAATAAACTTGAATCTAGAATCTAACTTCCTCCATTAATCTGCTCAATGAGACAAACCCTATAACTTATCCCATGGCCATGCTAGCCTTATCCTATCATACATATTCCCCATATCCTTTCTATCCCTTCCACCATTCTAGCAATTCAAAGCAATATTTTTATATCTCTCTTACACAGTCTGGCAAAGGGTCTTCAACCTTAAATGTTCACAGCTTCTCTTTTCACAGATGCTGCCTATCCTCTCGGACAGTATTTCTCTCTCAAAGAATAACTGGCTGTCAGGTAGGAAACATATTTGCAATGGGCTGCTGCAAGCTCCATTTCTACTACAAGGCTGTGAATGTGTTGATGCCTTGTCAAGAGAAGCTAAACAGTTTGTTGTTTGTGGAGTCTTGTGCAAAATAATCAGCACAGATCCAGGAGCAATGAATGAGGCCTCCATTGGTTAGTGTCAACCATGGATGTTGTGTCCTAGCTGTCTAGCTACGCATGCCAGGGCAGTAGAACGTGGAGAGCAAGCTATGCAACTGATGAACCCAAAGGAACGGCAGAGACCAATACCGTTTGGTACCAGCAGCATCGCAGGAGTTGCCAGTTAGCGTTGAACTCAATGTAGGACTGCCTTAGGGACACCACCTCCAGATTTTTTCCTCGAGGTTTACTCCTGAAGTCTTCCCCATGAGTGGGTACAGCCGTAAGGCAGCAGAGGTTTGAGATCAGAGCTTTCCTTCTCCTAGCTGAGCAGGCAAGCCCTACCTGCCCGAAGAGACTGGTTTTAAGGTGCCAGTTTCTTCTCCTGTCAGTAGAAGTGGTTCCAATGAGCTTAATAGCTAAGCCACATATGAAGGCCAGGAGCTGGACATGGTTGTCAGAGGCTATTTGAGGCAGATGTCATTGGGAGCATTTAATAGACAGTGGGCTACTTAATAGACACCCTCAGCTATAATAACCTTAAAGAACCTAAGCAATAGCATCAACATTTTTAAAAGACAATATTATAATGGGAAAATTGCACTCAATTGTACTTTAATATACTTATAAATGCACGAGTAGAAATTAAATTTCACCAGCTGATGTACCCATACCGCTAAATATTAACTTTCCTCAATCCTTCCATATCAATATTCCACCTATCCACCCCCCTCAGTGAAAGTATTTTGAAATAGTTACACTGAACACCCCCTAATTATCAATTTTGATTCAAATGGATCCAAACATGGGTATACAAAATTATGGGGGCTATAGACAGGGTTAATGCAAGCACGCTTTTTCCGCAGAGGTTGAGTAAGACTAGAACTAGAGATCATGGGTGAAAGGTGAAAGGTGAAACGTTTAAGGGGAACATGACAGGGAACATCTTCACTCACTCAGTGGTGAGAGTGTGGATCGAGGCACCAGCAGAAGTGACAGATATGAGTTTGATTTCAACATTTAAGAGCAATTTGGATAGGAATATGGATGGGACGGGTATGGAGGGCTATGGTCTGGATGCAGGTTGATGGAGGTTAATAGTTTGGCACAGACTAGATGGGCTGAAGGGCCTGTTTCTGTTCTGTAGATAGCAAGGATGTTTGATAATCTGTTCTGGAATAATTAAAGTTGGAATCATTAATACAACAGGGAAGGGAAAAATTTCTCTTTTATATCTCCCCAACTTACTCGCGTTAGCAAACTAGCAGAAATAATTTACATAATATTAGGATATTATCTTGTGATGAAATACAAAATAAACTTTGCCCTTTATCATAAAGCTCAAAATAACAAGATGCCGGGAGCTCTCAGGAGCCAATTTGTGTGTTCAGAATTGGATTCATCTTCAAAAGGTTGTCCAAAGGCCACTCTGATTAATGGCTGCTTTCATCCATGTCAGGCATTCCATTACGTTGGTGAGCTGATGTGGAATTGAAAATGCCTGTGAAATTATTTCCTCGACAGGGTCTCAAACCTGTTCCTTCTGTAATCATTATAAAGCATGTCAAGTACATTCTATTGCCGAAAACAGTTAAACCAAAGAGAATTACGTTCAATACTGATTAAAGGTTTGTTTACAGGAACATTTCACCACTGCAAGAATGTTATGTCTGTATCCTTAAATATATATTGCAGTCATCAAGGTCTGAAATAGCAGAACTATCAAGCAGACACTTTAGAATCAATATTAATACTAAACAGCTGTGGTGCAATACCTTTGCATGTATTGAGCCTCTTTTAATCCAATGATTCACCTTTGCCTGTAACTCCAAGAGGCTCAGTCCCACTAATACAATACTTCTGCTCTCCAGAGACATAATAATGGAGCTCTGTAGAGAGTGTCTGATGAACGATTGCCCAATTGCATCAGTTGTACATAGTGAGTTCCACAGAGAATTGAACAAAGATGGCAAAGAATAATCCACTTATGGTTTTCAGTGGATTGTCCATTGTGGCAGCAGCATAAGTGTCCATGCATCAAGATGAAAGCGATAGATATTTTCAGTAACTGTAGCTTCATAAGACAAGCATTGTAAGAAGATTAGATTTACTTGTCACATGTGCAACAAAACACTCAGTGAAGTGTGTTGATTTGAGTCAAATCAAATCAGTGAGCCTTGTACTGGGCAGCCTACAAGAGTCGCCACACTCCCAGAGCCAACATAGAGTGCTCACAATTCACTGACACTAACCGCATGTCTTTGGAACATGGGAGGAAGCCCATGCGGTCATGGTGAGAATGTACAAGCTTCTTACAGGCAGCAGCAGGAATTGAACCCTGCTCTTACAGACAGTGTTGTAAAATGCTGTGCTAACCACAACACTACTGTGCTGACTTGAAGGATATACAAATGAATAAATATATTCTGCTTCAGTACATAGAGAAATGATTCATGAAGCATTTAAACTTGTACACACTAGGCATTTTTACTGCAAGCAATAAACACTCTGCTGCAGGAACAAGACTGACCAGACAGTATTTGTATGGGGAAAGGAATTATCCATATTTTATGTGGAAATCCTGCATCAGGACACCTGGGTTCAAGGCATCATAGAGAAAAGCTGTTGTGCTGTTACTGATAGTGAAAGAAACTTAAAAGCAGAACTGGGAAACTATAGAGTACACTTTCCTCAAGTCTAAAAACCATTGCCATTACTTACTGTGTTTCCATTAATGCAGCTAGGCATAACGAGTACTTACAGCATTATCTGGAATGTTTTATTTCAGATTTCCAGCTTCTGCCACTCTTTTTAATGTTCTCTCAGTATTACCCTCTGTTTTCCTGACATGTTTTGATGATGCCTTTTATTTCATGGACTTCAATCTTGAAGCCTTTTATTTGTTCATGATCAAATGCTTTTTGGAGGTACGTACACTCAGTGGCTACTTCTTTGGGTACACCTGTACATTAATGCAGGTATCTAATCAGCCAACCATGTGACAGGAGCTCAATGCATAAAAGCATGCAGGCATGGTCAACGGGATTCCTTGTTATTTAGACCAAACATTAGGGTAGAGAAAAAAATGTGATCTAAGTGAATTTGACTGTAGAATGATTGTTGGTGTCACACAGGGTGATTTGAGTATCTCAGAAACCGCTGATTCCAGGGATTTTCACCTACGTGCCTCTAGAGTTCACGGAGAACAGTGCGAGAAGCAAAAAAAAATCCGCTGACTAGTAGCACTGTGGGTGAAAATGCCTTGTTAATGAGAGAGGTCAGAGGAGAATGGCCTGACTGATTCAAGCTGACGGGAAGGTAACAGTAACTCAAGTAACCACATGTTACAACAGTGGTGCAGAAGAGCTTCTCTGAACACAGACTGTATTGAACTATGAACTAGATGGACCACAGCAGCAGAAGATCATGAACATACACTCAGTGGGGCCTTTATTATATACAGGTAAGTGAAATTTGTGGATGACATGAAGATTGGGGGTGCAGTGGACAGTGAGGAAGACTACCGTGGCTTGCAGAGGGATCTGAGTCAGCTGGGAAAAAAAGGGCCGAAAAATGGCAGATGGAATTTAGTGCTGACAATTGTGAGGTGTTGCTCTTCGGTGGGACCTGCCAGGGTAGGTCTTACACAGTAAACAGTAGGGCACTGAGGAGTGCAGTTGAACAAAGGGATCTGGGAATACAGGTCCATAATTCATTGAAAATGGTGTCAGAGGCAGATAAGTTCATTAAAGAAAGCTTTTGGCACATAGGCCTTCATAAATCAAAGTACTGAGGTTTAGGTGGGACTACAACTAGAGGTCATGGGTTAAAGGTGAAAGGTTTAAGGGGAACATGAGGGGAAACTTCTTCACTCAAAGGGTCATGAGAGTGTGGAGCAAGCTGCCAGCAGAAGTGGTGCATGCAACCTCAAATATTAAGAGAAGTTTGGATAGTTACACGATTGGGGCGGTATGGAAGGCTATGGTCCCAGTGGAGATCAATGGGAGTAGGTAGTTTAAATGGTTTGGCACAGACTAATGGGACAAAGGGCCTGTTTCTGTGCTATATTTTTCTATGACACTATAAGAAGCGTACATTGAGTGAACAGCAAGAGACTTTTCCCCAGGGCGGAAATGGCAAATATGGGAAGGGGACCACAATTTTAAGGTGATTGGGGAAAAGTATAGGGAAATGTCAGTGGAAACTTTTCTATGCAGAGGGTGGTGTGTGGAATGTATTGCCAGAGGTGGTGGGTAGAGGCAGAAACATCAGGATGTTAGGGATATTTAAGAAAATCGTAGATTGGCACATGGGTGATTCAATGGGAGAGGGAAGGATGAGATGATCTTAGATTAGGTGAAAAGGTTCTTAATTGTGATGTAATATTCTATCAATTCCTCTGTCTCTGTTGCACCTGCTCTCAGGATGAGGCTTTTCATTTCAGAACGAAGGAGATATCCTCCTCCTTCAAAGAAAGGGGCTTTCCTTCCTCCAGCTGCCTTCAACCGCATCTCTTTCATTTCACACACGTCTGCTCTCATCCCATCCCCCTGCCACCCTACCAGGGCTAGGGTTCCTCTTGTCCTCACCTACCACCCCACCAACCTCCATGCCCAGCACATAATTCTCCGCAACTTCCACCATCTCTAACAGGATCCCACCAACGAGCACAGTTTCCCTCACGCCTCCCCCCCCACTTTCTGCAGGGATCGCTCCCTATATGACTCCCTTGTCTATTTGTCCCTCCCCACTGGTCTCCCTCCTGGTACTTACCCTTGTAAGTGGAATAAGTGCTACACCTGCTCCTACATCTCCTCCCTCACTACCATTCAGGGCCCAAACAGTCCTTCCAGGTGAGGCGACACTTCACCTGTGAGTCTGTTGAGGTCATATACTGTATCTGCTGCTCCCAGTGTGGCCTCTTGTATATCAGTGAGACCTAACGCAGATTGGGAGACCGCTTCGCCAAGCACCTATGCTCCGTCTGCCAGAAAAAGCAGGAGCTCCCAGTGGCCACCCATTTTAATTCCACTTCCCATTTCCGTTCTGATATGTCTATCCATGGCCTCCTCTACCGCCGCATCCAGGTCGCCTCCAATCCGATGGCATGACCATCAATTTCTCGAACTTCTTGTAATGGACGCCCACCTTTCCTTCACCATTCCCCATCTCCTTTTCACTCTCTCTCTCTCTCACCTTATCTCCTTGTCTGTCCATCATTTTCCTCTGGTGCTCCTCCTCC
Source organism: Mobula birostris (assembly GCF_030028105.1). Classification (NCBI taxonomy): domain Eukaryota; kingdom Metazoa; phylum Chordata; class Chondrichthyes; order Myliobatiformes; family Myliobatidae; genus Mobula; species Mobula birostris. The sequence continues at coordinate 235,463,932 of NC_092370.1, read as the reverse complement.
CTTTTCTTTCTTCCATGGCCTTCTATCCCCACCTATCAAATTCCCCCTTCTCCAGCCCTGTAACTCTTTCACCAATCAACTTTCCAGTTCTTTACTTCACTCCTTCCCCTCCCAGTTTCAACCATCACCTTGTGTTTCTCACTCCCCTTTTGACTCTACTCTTCATCTTCTATTCTCCGGTCCTGCTGAGGGTCTGAAACGTCGACTGTACTTTTTTCATTGATGCTGCCTAACCAGTTGAGTTCTTCCAGCATTTTGGGTGTGTTGCTTGGATTTCCAGCATCTGCAGATTTTCTCTTGTTTGTAATATTCTGTGTTTTTTTTGCACAAGGTCTTGGTGTAGGAGAGAGGGGATAAGAGTTTTGGATCATTGGTCTCGCTTCCAAGGAAGGTGGGACCTGTCCTGAAGGGATGGTTTACACCTGAACTGGAGGGGGACTAATACCCAAGTGGGAAGGTTTGTTAATGCTAAACAGTGGGGTTTAAACTAGAGTTGCACGGGAATGGGAACCAGAGTGCTAGAGCAGTTAGTGGAGAGGTTTTGTGGAGGCAGATGTTGGAAAGACTTCATACAAAATTAGGAGACAAAAATGTGAGCATGGCGCGACAAAATCGCGAAGGGTGAATACAGGACTGAAGGTGTTGCACCTGAATGCGTGCAGTATATGGAATAAGGCACTCGTGAGACCACACTTAGAGTATTGTGTTTGGGTTTGGGCTCCTTATTTTAGAAAGGATATACTGACATTGGAGAGGGTTCAGAGAAGATTCACAAGAATGATTCTAGGAATGAAAGGGTTACCGTATGAGGGACGTCTGGCAAATCTTGGATTGTATTCCCTGGAGGAGAATGAGGGGGGATCTTATAGAAACATCCCAAATGTTAAAAGGCCTGAACAGATTAGACATGATAGAGGATTCTAGGACAAGAGGGCACGATTTCAGGATTGAAGGACGTCCATTCAGAACAGAAATGCGGAGAAATTACTTTAGTCAGAGGGTGGTAAATCTGTGGAATTTGTTGCCATCAGCAGCTGTGGAGACCAAGTCATTGGGTGTATTTAAGGCAGAGATAGATAGGTTCTTGATTAATCAGGGCATCAAAGGGTATGGGGTGAAAGCAGGGGAGCGGGGATGGCTGGAAGAATTGGATCAGCCTATGACTGAATGGCAGAGCAGACTTGATGGGCTGAATGGCCTACTTCTGCTCCTATATCATATGGTCTTATGGACTAAAGTAGATGAAGTTGCAGCACAGTTGCAGATTGGCAGGAATTATGTTGTAGGCATCACAGAATCATGGCTGAAAGATTATAGCTGGGAGTTTAATGTCTAAGGATACACATTATATCAAAAGGATAGGCAGGAAGGCAGAGGGGGAGGCGTTGCTCTGTTGGCAAAAAATGAAATCAAATCATTAGAAAGAAGTGACATTGTATTGGAAGGTATTGAATCATTGAGGAGAGAGCTAAGGAACTGCAAGGACAGAAACATCCTGATAGGAGATGTATATAGTTTCCTGAACAGTAGTAAGGATGTGGCCTACAAATTACAATGGGAGATAGAAGATGCATGCCAAAAGGTCAATGTTACAATAGTCCTGGGGGACTTCAATATGTAGGTAGATTGGGAAAATTAGGTTGGTGCAGGATTCCAGAAGAGGGATTTCTAGACTGCCTACAAGATGGCTTTTTAGAGCAGCTCATGATTGAGCCCACTAGGGGATCAGCTGTTCTGGATTGGGCATTGTGCAATGAACCAGAATCGATCAGAGAGCTTAAGAGAAAGGAACATTTAGGGACAAGTGATCATAATATGATCAAATTCACCCTGAAATTTGAGAAGGAGGGGCTAAAGACAGATGTATCAGTATTACAGTGGAGTAAAGGGAATTACAGAGGCATGAGAGAGGAGTTGGTCAGAGTTGATTGGAAAAGAACACTGGCAGGGATGATGGCTCAGCAGCAATGGCTGGAATTTCTGGAAGCATTTTGGAAGGCACAGGATATATACATCCCAAAGAGGAAGAAGTATTCCAAAGGAAAGATGACACACCCATGGCTACCAAGAGAAGTCAAAGCCAACATAAAAGCTGAAGAAAGGGTATATCATAGAGCAAAGATTAGTGGGAAGTTAGAGGATTGGGAAGTTTTTGAAACACAACAGAAGGCAACTAAAAAGTCATTAAGAAGATAAAGATTGAATACGAAGGTAAGCTAACCAATAATATTAAAGAAGGTATCAAAAGTTTCTTCAGATACATAAACTGTAAAAAAAGAGAGGTGAGAGTAGATATCAGACTGCTGGAAAATGATGCTGAAGAGGTGGTAACGGGGGACAATGAAACAGTGGACAAAATGAATAAGTATTTTTCATCAGTTCTTCACTGTGGAAGAGATTATCAGTATGGTGGAAGTTCCAGGTGTCAGGGAGTATGAAGTGTGTGAAGTTACCATAACTAGAGAGAAGGTTCTTGGGAAACTGAAAGATCTGAAGGTAGATTAGTCACTTGGATAAGATGATATACACCCCAGGGTTCTGAAAGAGGGGGCTGAAGAGATTGTCAAGGCATTAGTAGTTATCTTTCAAGAAACACTAGTTTCTGGAATGGTTCTGGAAGACCGGAAAACTGCAGTCTTTAAGAAGGGAGACAGTCAGAAGAAAGATAACTATAGGCCAGTTAGTCTGACTTCAGTGGTTGGGAAGACGTTGGAGTCGGTTATTAGTGATAAGATCTTAGGGTACCTTGCAGCACATGTCAAAATAGTCCGTAGTCAGCATGGTTTTCACAAGTGAAAATCTTGTCTGACAAATCTGTTGGAATTCCTTGAAGAAGTAACAAGCAGGATAGACAAAGGAGAATTGGTTGATGTTGTGTAATTGGATTTTCAGAAGGCCTTTGACAAGGTGGCACACAGAATGCTGCTTAACATGCTACAAGCCCATGGTATTACAGGAGAGATTCTAACATGGATAGAGTAGTGGCTGATTGGCAGGAGGCAAAGAATGGAAATAAAGGAAGGTTTTTCTGATTGGCTGCCAGTGACTAGTGGTTTTCCACAGGCTCTGCATTGGGACCAGTTCTTTTTGCATTACATGTCAATGATTTGGATGATGGAATTGATGACTTTGCTGCAAAGTTTGCAGACAATATGTAGATCAGTGGAAGGGAAGGTAGCTTTGAGGAAGTAGAGAGGCTACAGAAGGACTTAGACAGCTTAAGAGAATGGGCAAAGAAATGGCAGATGGAATACAGTGTCGAGAAGTGCATGGTTATGCACCTTGGTAGAAGAAATGAAAGGGAAGATTATTTTCTAAATGGAGAGGAAATAGAAAAAACTGAGGTGCAAAGGGAATTGGAGTCCTTGTGCAAGATTCCCTAAAGGTTAATTTGCAGGTCAAGCCTGTGGTGAGGAAGGCAAATGCAATGTTAGCATTCATTTCAAGAGGACTGGAATATAAAAGCAAGGATGTAATGTTGAAACTTTATAAAGCACAGATGAGGCCTCCCTTGGAGAAATGCAAGCAAGTTTTGGCCTCTTATCTTAGAAGGAATGCGCTGAAACTGGAGCGAGTTCAAAGGAGGTTCGCGAAAGTGATTCCAGGATTGAGTGGCTTGCCTTACGAAGAGCGTCTGATGGCTCTGGGCCTGTGTTCACTAGAATTCAGAAGAATAAGGGGTGACCTCTTTGGAACCTATTGAATAGTGAAAGGCCTTGACAGAGTGGATGTGGAGAGGATGTTTCCTATGGTGGGAGAGTCTAAGACCAGAGGACACAGCCTCAGAATAGAGGTGTGTCCTTTTAGAATAGAGATGAGAAGGAATTTCTTTAGCCTGACGGTGGTGAATCTGTGGAATTCTTTGCCATAGGTAGCTGTGGAGGTCAAGTCTTTATGTATATTTAAGGCAGAGGTTAATAGATTCTTGACTCGTCAGGGCATGAGGGAGAAGGCAGGGGGTTGGGGCTGAGAGGGAAATTAGATCAGCCATGATGCAATGGTGGAACAAACTCGATGGACCAAATGACCTAATTCTGTGTCCGATGTCTTATGGTCTTGTGGTGTTCACATTTGACATATTTCAGTAGACAGGCAGCACTCCTGAATGCTCAGCTAATTGGAAGATTCGATCAGTGATTTTGCTTGTATCTACCTCACTTCCCTCTGCTGTATCTCATCTCAAACAGGTGACATGTTATTTTAAGAGTAACGAGTCCCTTCAGTACATCCCTTTAAGTAACTTAATTTTTACCTATCCAGAACTGAATCAACATATTCCTGTGCTAACACTCCACAATAGTCTTATTTGATGTAGACGTATTACATGTCCATACCTCAGCTATCCCAGTTTTACTTCCATGATTAATATCTTCTTTCACCTGCATGGGTCTGCAGCCCTCCTCCTTTTACAAACCCTTTCCTGTTTCCAGTTATCTTAGATGGTGATGAGGAGGCATACAGGAGTGAGACAGATCGGCTGGGTGAGTGCTGTCGCAACAGCAACCTGGCACTCAACATCAGTAAGACCAAGGAATTGATTGTGGACTTCCGAAAGGGGAGACTGGAAGAACACACACACACACACACACACACACACACACACACACACACACACACACCAGTCCTCATCGAGGGGTGATCAGTGGTAAGGGGGAGTAGCTTCAAGTTCCTGGATGTAAGTATCTCTGAAGATCTATCCTGGGCCCTACATACTGATGCAATTACAAAGAATGTCAGTGGCTACATTAGATTAGAAGTATAGGATTTGAAAGGTCACTGAAGACTCTAGCAAACTTCTACAAATGTACCGTGGAGAGCTTTCTGACTGCCATCTGGTATGGAGGCACCAATGCACAGGACTGGAAAAAGCTGCCAAGGATTGTTATCTTGGCCAACCGTATCTTGATCATTAGCCTCCCCACCAACGAGGACATCTTCAAAAAGTGGTGGGTGCCTCAGGAAGGCAACATCATCTTGAAGGACCCTATTCATCCAAAACATGTTGTCTTCTCCTTACTACTATCAACGAGGAGGTATAGGAGCCTGAAGACACACACTCATCAATGAGGAGGTATAGGAGCCTGAAGACACACTCATCAATGAGGAGGTATAGGAGCCTGAAGACACACACTCATCAATGAGGAGGTATAGGAGCCTGAAGACACACACTCATCAATGAGGAGGTATAGGAGCCTGAAGACACACTCATTGTTCTAGGAACAACTTTTTCACCTCTACTATCAGATTTCTGAAATGCCCATGAACCCATGGATACTGCTTCACAATTTTTACACTATTTATCTATTTTGTTTATATATTCTGACTGTAATATATAATAATTCGAATGCACTGTACTGCTGCAAAACAACCAATTTCATAACATACCACATGCCAGTGATAATAAACCTGATTCAGATCCCAGTGGAACCCTTACAGATTCCCTTTTCAATTTTCAACTGTTTGGAAGAGTAAGTGACGGAGAAGAAATGGCTCAAAAAATCATTGCAGGCTCGGAGAGAAACAGATGAAGACATACCAGAGAAGAAAGTGGCTACAAGTTATTGCTTGTTTGGATTCTTCCACAGAAAAAGGTGCTGGCTGATCACAAAGGGATTTACACAATGCCCTGCAATTGCTTGCCCAGGCTGTTCTGACAGCACCACCCAAATCACAGCCTTCACTATCAAGAAAGAGAAAGGCAGCCAAAGAATAGCAATGATACAAACTGCAGTAAATGAAAATATGAAATAAAAACAAAAATACCACTTCCACTCAGCAGGTCCAGCTCCCCTGGAGAGGTGAGAAACGGAGTGAGATGTTTCAGATTAACAACCCTTTGTGAGGACTGGCAAAAGGAGAAAACGTGAGCTGTTGGATTCCTCTGGCAACGCTCACAACACACTGGAGGAACTCAGCAGGTCGGGCAGCATCCGTGGAAACGATTAGTCAACGTTTCGGGCCGGAGCTCTTCATCCTGACCCCAGCTTTGTTGCTTTGGCCCCAGCATCTGCAGAGCATTTTGTGTTTTCAAGTTCATGTTCAGTTTATTGTCAATCAGCTGTACACATGTATACAGCGAAACAAAACAATGTCCACCTGGGACCTAGGTAGAAAACATGGAACATATTTCACAGACAGCACATAAAATAATACTGACATAATAACATTAACAGATAATAAAAAAAATTTGGTAGATGTACAAGACGACATAAAGTGCAGAGACGCCATGTAGTTAAATATACAGTTAGCATACATTTAAATATATAGCTAATGTATTGCTATTGATGCTGTCATAAATAATGACATAATAATAAAGTAATAAATAAATAATGTGTACTGGGTGGTAATACTGTTGTTCGTCCATCGTTGACGTCGATGAGGACCTCGACATCATTATGATGGTGTTGAGACTAGCGCGTGATTTGGATTTAAGTGAGGGAGAGTTGCGCAGCGTCAGCCTCACTCTCTCTTCCCAATTCCCATCTGGATCCAGTGGCAAGACAGCGTCTAGACGGCTGGAGATGGGACTAGGCGCAGTGGATGACCAGGACGTCTTCTGTGTCTTGTCCTGCTCTATACGTTCCACGACGCTTGCAGAGACCGCCACCTTGACCGTTGGACCTTCCATTGGTCTCGTCCGCTCAATCGGCCGGAGTCTGTCTTCACATGCTGGGATAGACAGCTCCCTATCTCACCGAGGGTTTGAGACCCGTCGGCTACCCTCACCTGGTTTAGCCGGCTTGTTGAAGCCGTTGCCCGGGGTGTGGCCGCTGTCACATGCAAACAGCTACGGGGAGCCACAGGTGAGAGCTGAGTGCCAGGTGGGGACCAAAGGTGGACTAACCGCCCTGAAAAGGATGCGACATGTTCCCCCACCAGAGGTGCTACCCCTCCCTGACACCCCATATACCCCAGGTAATACTGTAGGGTGTTCAGAAGTCTCACAGTTTAGAGGAAGAAGCTATTAACCTGCCTAACAGCCTCTGTTCTTATGCAATCAGAGATTATGTAACAGTTGGGAGGGGTCCTTAACAATGCTGAGTGCTCTGAGAATGCAGTTGATATACTGGACACCTCATGTTATCATCACATCTTATCATATACTGTCCTGACCTTAACACCGTCTTGTTTTCCAGATTGAGTACGAATGGGATATAAATGTTGTAATGGTATTGACAAATAAAAAGGAAGCCATTGGCATTAGAATCTCTGTCTCTTTAACTAACCTGAAGTGTATTTAATTTGAGATGAATTGCCTGTGGCTTTAGTGTTAAGACCATAAGACATAGGAGTAGAATTAGACCATTCATCCCATCGAGCATGCTCTGCCATTCCACTACAGTGATCTACTGTCCTTCTTAACCTCATCCACCCTCCTTTTCCCTGTGATGCCCTGACTAATCTACAACCGATCAATCTCTGCTCAAGTATACCCAATGACTTGACAGGCACATCTGTCTGAGGCAACAGGTTCACCACGCTTTGGCTTACCTTCGTTCTAAAGGGTTGTCATAGTGTTGTTCCGAATCAAGCTGTATATTTCAGGATCAAATTTATTCATCATATACATTTACATGTATTAGGAATTTGCTGTGGTGTGTCAGTAAGGAAGCTACATGCAACAAAAATCAACAACATTCAACAATTAAAAAGAATAAAGAATTATATAAAGTAATGTTTCAGGTTAAAGTACAGATGTGGAATAAAATGTGCATAAATACTAGCATGTATTTACAATGTAAGCAGCATTATAAATACCTGCTGGCATTTATATAATTATGCACATTGGAAGATCTATGTTGAGGTGTTCAGGACATTCAAAATGAATGTCACACAAATGCAGCAGATTTCGAAGTTATCTATTGTATTGACACAGCCCTTAAAAGTGTTTTGGTCGAGTGTCATTGATTAAGGCGCCGTCAGAGTTGATAGGTTGAGGAACATGTTGATACAGTCTCAAAGTAAAAACTGGTATTTCAGGAGAAGCTACCAGCAGAGGCACACCGCCATGTTCGGGTGGAAACAGGTGAAGAGAGCCATGTGTTCTCAACTTGGATATCACGAGGAGGACAAAATGGGGAGCACCAGAGTGATGGAAGGCTCAGGTGAGAATGTGAATAGTATTGTTCGGCTAAAAAGAGGCCGATGCTTATTGTGTTTTTTACAATGCTGCATCAGATCCTGAGTAACAATAATTTTCCTCTCCTTTACACTTGTGCACTGAAGAATGGCAATACACAATCTTGAACCTTGAAGCAGCACACATAAATTTCTGGAGGAGCTCTGCAGGTTAGGCAGCATGTATGGAAATGAGTAAACGGCTGACGTCTTGGGTAGAGACCCTTCTTTGGACCTTGAATCTTAAATCTTGAATGCTGAGAGTGAAACTCCAAGAGTGGTAACCGTACTGGAAACGGTATTGTGACTCAGGCAAAAAGAAAAATATGATTTGAAAGCAGTTGATGATTACTTGTGCAAAGAAGAGACAGACAATGAGAAAATTTAAAGAGAACATGGACTGTGATTTCTGTCGTTTAGTTACCTGCATCTTCTCAAACACACAATCTACTGTTAAAACAGGAAAGAGGGTAGGAACTGTTCTGCCCGCTCCACCGCGTGCTGATAATACTAGTCCTTCTTTATGTCCGGGAAGGTTGCAGTAGTTGTGGCATCACCACCTTCTTCTCAAGAGCATTTGGGGTCATGCCATAAATTCTGGTCTTACCTAGTCTTAACTGTCATGGTCACATCTCTAAAAACTAATTTAAAAGCGAAGTCTGATCGGTGATGCTCAGGGAACTTCCAACTGAGAAGGATTAGTCAATAAATGAAGTGGCAACTGAAATTAAGATGCAAACAACAGGAATTCTGCAGATGCTGGAAATTCAAGCAACACACATCAGAGTTGCTGGTGAACGCAGCAGGCCTGGCCTGCTGCGTTCACCAGCAACTTTGATGTGTGTTACTGAAATTAAGATGTGGTTTCTTTATTTATATTCTGGACATTGGAAAATCAAACTCTGGGAAATAAAGTGAAACTAGGATTGCTCAGGTGACCCCAACGTTTAGTTTATTTACTCGGAGATAGAGCGTGTAATAGGTCCTTCTAGTCCAACGAACTACACCGCCCAGCAACCCACCTATTCAATACTAGCCTAATCACAGGGCAATCTACATGGCCTCCTAACCTACCAACCATCTTTAGCCCAGGCAACCTGTTCATATTCTATACCTTCACAGTATGGTCCAGGTCAATTTTGACCCGGCCCAAGAATCCCCTCATAACAAGTGTCTATACCAAATTTTGAACCACAGATCTATTTAGAATGTATAAGTAGCCTGTCAGACATTAATAAATGGGTGATTAATCCTTAATTAATGTTTCAGTGATCTAAAACCCATTTCAATAGATAAGGGTCAAATTTGACCCAGAACAGCCTCAATGTACGAAACTTTGTAGCACCTGTACAAAAGTATAAAATTTTTAAATATTTTCATTTTTGCGCATTTTGGGTCACTTTAGGAAAAGTCATCAAATTTTGGCTAAAAAAATGGCATTTAGGGTGTTTTTACTGCTGTCAAATGTCAAAACGGGTCAAATTTGACCCAGTCAGTATGTATAGCTTAAACTGTGGGAGGAAACCAGAGTACCCGGCGTAAAGACACATGGTTCAGAGGGAGAAACTCCTGATAGACAGCACTGGATTTGAACTTCAAACTCTGGAATGACCCAAGCTGGAGTATCATTGTGCTATATGCTACAATACCATGGGAGTAGCTTCACCAGCAGTTCTGAAAGTGCATTAGCACCATCTTCTCAGGAGCAGTCAGGGACTTACCACGAATTCGAGACTTACTTGTGATGCTGGCATCTCAAAAAATTAATTTTAAGAAAAAGTCTGACTGGCTACGCTCAGGGAACTTCCAGCTGAGGTACCACAGTAGCGTAACCTTTAGCAAGACGCTGTTACAGCTCAGGCATCAGAGTTTGGAGTTCAATTATGACATCCTCTGTAAAAAAAAGTTTGTACATTCTTCCCGTGTGCACATGGGTTTCCTCCAGTGTTCCCGTTTCCTCCCACAGTCCAAAGATGTACTGGTCACTGCAAATTGTCCTGTGAGTAGGCTAGGGTTAAATTAGTGGGTTGCTGGGCGACGTGATATGGTGAGCCAGAAATGCCTCCCCTGCACTGCATCTCTAAATAAATATAGTGAATGAAAGAAGTGAAAACTGAAATTAAGAGCTAGTATCTTTACTTGTATTTTGGACAAGGGAAAATCAAGCCCTAGGCAGCCAATGGGCCATGAATAGCTTCGATATGGTGAGACTGGGATCTCTCAGGTGACCCCCAGTCTTCATGGAGCTCCCTGGTTAAGAGATTAAACGAGGAATGTTAAAGAGAGTGGGGAGCAAAAGCTGTAGGTGAAGTATTCAGGTAGGGCAGAGGTCAAGATGCTTTCTTTAAAAAACAAAGCAGTGTGGATGGATCTGGGTTCTAAACAATGGCTGAAAAAGGAATGAAGAAAGAAGGTGAAGGAATTAGAATCTGGAAGAAAAAGTGAGTAAAGAATGAATGCAAGACACAATGAGAACAGAAACAGTGTTAAATGGTAATCTGAGCAGAGGCTGTTTTCAATGAGTTCATAATATTGAATACTACAGCAGGTACACTGTATAATTGTCATTGTTGCCATTATTAACCAGATTTATTGGGCGCTTGTAATACAGTTTCTTTAAATTGTGTTCTATATACAGGGGACATAAGGAGATGACTGATCCATGGTTTGTAATATTGTCTGTTTGAAGTCGTTGTGGTAATTATGTTAATAATATCATAATGGAGAAAAATGCCAGAGAAAATGTGTACAAGATCTACATGAAGATGTGATTTATTGGAATCACTGGTGCATGAAGTAGATATTCAGAATGTTCAGTGCACCTTTCACTGAAGGGTTTTTGTAGATGAGGAAATGAAAAAGAGGCCAGCACAATTTCACAGCTAGTAAAGTCACTTCGTCACAATGCCAGAGACTCCAGTCCTGACCTCTGATTCTGCTTGCATAAATCCTCGCTGTGATCACGTAGATTCCCACTAGGTGCTCCGATTTCCTCACACCATTAGACCAAAATACCATAAGACATAGGATCAGAATTAGGCCATTCAGGCCATCGAGTCTGTTCCACCATTCAATCGTGACTGATTTATTTTCCCTCTCTACCCTATTCTCTCCTTCTCCACCTACTCCTTGATGCTCCTATTAATCAAGAGCACATCAACCTACACTTTAAATATATACAATGACTTGGTCATCACCGCAGTTTGTGGCAATGAATTTCACAGATTCACCACCCTCTGGCTAAAGAAATTCCACCTCATTTCTGTTCTAAATGGACATCCTCGTATTCTGAGGCTAAGTCCTCTAGTCCTAAACTCTCCCACTGCTGGAAACATCCTCTCTATGTCCACTCTATTTAGGTCTTTCAATAGGTGATAGGTTTCAATGTGACTCCCCTCATTCTTCTAAACTCCAGTGAGTAAAGGCCCAGAACCACTAAATGCTCCTTCCATTTCCGAGATTATCCTTGTGAATCTCCTCTGGACCCTCTTTAATGTCAGCACATCCTTGCTTAGATAAGGGGCCCAAAACTGCTCACAGTATTCACAGTACTCCGAATACAGAGTACTGTGAGCCAATATCAAAGCCTTATAAAGACTCAGGATGTATTTGGTCCATTAATTGGCTATTCTACATTGCCCAAAAAGCAAAGTGCTGGAGGAACTGTTCAGTGAGTTAGCCAACATCTGTGGAGGTAAAGAGATGGTTAGCACTTCAAGATGAGACCTGGCACCAGGTCCTAATGAAAAATCTCAACCCAAAACATCAAGCATCCTTCTACCTCCACAGAAGCTGCCTGACCTGTTGAGATCCTCCAACGTTTTGTTCTTTGCTCCAGATTACAGCATCAGCAGAGCCTTGTGTCATCATTGCAAACTGGCCCCAGTGCAGGGGTTCCCAACCTTTTGTAAGCCAAGGACCAATACCATTGAGCAAGGGGTCCGTGGACCCCAGCTTGGGAACTCTGCCCTGGTGTGAAAGCGTGTGGAACAAGCTGAGGGAATTGACGAGAATTTAGGAAGAACAAAAATAAACAAGATTAATGTTATATGACTACAAATGGGTGATGATGGTCAGTGAGGAGTCAATGGGCTTAGCGGCCTGTTCCCATGCATTATCTCTCTATGACGCTAAGAATCTGAGTGAATTTGTGTCTGCGTACATTCAGAACTGTGGATATACTGTATGACATTGAAAATAATTAAATTATTGTAGGTAAACAGTAATTTGATGTTTTAATTTACTGTTTATATTTCTTGGTAAGGATATGTTGAAAGGCAGACAGCAGGACATTTACTGTGTGCATATCTTTGGGTGCCACAGTCGTTGTAACGGAAAGCACAACACTATTATAGCGCAAGACATTCTGGAGTTCAAAGTTCAATTTCAGTGCTGTCTGTAAGCAGCAGGTATGCTCTCCCTGTGTGTGCTTAGGTTTCCTCTGGGGGCATGCGTTTCCTCCCGTAGTCCAAACAGTGAGTAGGTTATTTATGTAAATTCTGCTGTGATTAGGCAGTGTTGATTAGGTGGGTACTGGGCGCCACTGGGCAAAGAAGAACGCACCTGTGTATACAAAAGTCAAAAACACAAGAGGAGAGTTTGAAATAGTACAGCAACATGTTCCAGCAATACTGGGCAAAGCAACGTGCACAAAGCTAGGCCTGGTGAAGCGAATCTATGGTGTTGAAAAAGAAAATGACATTCTCAAAGACTTTGATGACTTGTTTTCTGGATTAGGATGTTTACCCGGGAAACACCATATCCAGATTGATCCAACTATTGCCCCAGTCATGCATGCCCCGAAAAAGATTCCAGTAGCTCTCAGGGATCAAGTAGTGGAGGAGCTACACAGAATGGAACAGATGGGAGTCATAACAAGACAAATAGAACCGACTGACTGGGTGAATAGTATGGTGACAGTGGTCACAGAAAAAAAGATGAGGATTTGCATGGATCCACAAGATCTCAACCAAGCCATCAAAAGGGAGCACTATCTGCTGCTCACGGTCGAAGAGGTTGTCTCCCGCATGCCTAATGCAAAATACTTTTCAGTATTAGACGCAAATCAAGGCTTCTGGCAGATCAAGCTGGATGAAGAAAGTTCCAAATTATGCACTTTCAACACGCCCATAGGGAGATATCGTTTCCTGCGTCTACCCTTTGGGATTTCTTCTGCATCAGAGGTATTCCAGAGATCCGTGGCACAAATGATTGAAGACCTGGACGGGGTGGTCAACATCACTGGTGATTTGCTGATATGGGGTGACACAATTGAGGAACATGATCAGAGACTGAGGAAGCTCCTGGAGAGAGCACGTGAGTACAACCTAAAACTGAACAAAAGTAAACGTAAGATCAGAACTACAGAGATCAAATACATAGGTCATGTACTCAGTGCTGATGGGCTAAAACCAGAAGATGAAAAGGTCAGTGCTGTGGTAAAGCTACCACCACCCAAAGACAAACAAGAACTATTGAGGTTCATGGGCATGATACAGTATCTTGCCAAATTCATTCCCAACTTATCAGAGGTCAGCGCTCCACTCCGAAAGCTACTAGAGAGCAACGCTGAATGGCATTGGGAAGATGAACAAAAGAAAAGTTTTGACACATTGAAGCAGTTGGTTACCAATGCACCAGCACTCAAGTTCTATGATGTCAATAAACCAGTGACGATGTCTGTGGGTGCCAGTTCGGAGGGAATTAGAGCTGTTATACTGCAGGATGGGAGGCCTGTGGCGTATGGATCACGAGCATTTACGGACTGTCAACGCTGATATGCTCAAATCAAGAAGGAATTACTCGCCATAGTTTATGGGTTTGAGAAGTTCCACCAATATGTACATGGCAAAGAAATCCAGGTTGAGAGTGATCACAAACCACTTGAGAGCATCTTCAAAAGGCCACTCCACCAAGCTCCTGTGAGGCTGCAAAAGATGCTTCTCAGGCTACAGAGGTACACTCTCACAGTCACCTATAAGCCAGGAAAAGAACTGCACATTGCTGATGCTTTGAGCCGTGCTTACCTCAAAGAGCAAAAGGAAGAGTTGCTAGGAAGAGAGCTGGAGGTCAACTGGGTTACACCTCAGCTACCCATCTCTGAGGAGAAGTTGAACATGTTCAGGAAAGCGACTGCAGATGATCCTGAAATGCAAATGCTAAGAGACATTACAATGAATGGATGGCCAACAGAAGGAAAATATGTTCCAAAGGAAATGCAGAAATACTGGATATTTAAAGAGGAAATCAGTTATGCATCAGGACTAATGTTCAAAACGGCAAAACTCATCGTACCAAACCAAATGAGACAGGAAATGCTCAACAGAATTCATGAGTCACACCTGGGGATAGTGAAATGTAAAGAAAGAGCAAGGGACATTCTCTATTGGCCAAGCATGTAAACTCTGATAGAGGACATTGTGTCTCAGTGTGCTGTCTGTAATGAAAACAAAAACAGCAATCCAAGAGAGCCTCTGCTTCCCCACCCACTACCAGGAAGGCCATGGGAGAAGATTGGCACAGATCTCTTTCACTACAATGGTACAGAATATCTGCTTTGTGTGGACTACTATTCAAAATATCCGGAGTTCACCAAGTTAAGTGACACGTCTAGTCAAGGTGTCATTACCGCAATGAAGTCGGCATTCGCAAGACATGGTATTCCAGATATTGTCGTTAGTGACAATGGTCCACAATATGCCAGTGGTGAGTTCAGAGGGTTCTCAGAAAGCTGGGAATTTCAACATGTTACTTCCATTCCAGGGCACACTCAGTCTAATGGACAAGCAGAGAGAACCGTACAAACTGTCAAGAACATGCTCAAGAAGGCACAAAGCAGCAACAGTGACCTTTACATTGCTCTGCTTGAATACCGCAACACACCGATTGAGGGTGCGGGGTTCTCTCCTGCGCAGCTGTTGATGGGACGTCGTCTGAAGTCCAAACTGCCAACATCCACAACTCTACTGACTCCTGAAGGTAATGCTCAAGTACATGACAAGCAAAAGTA
The DNA here is from genome assembly GCF_030028105.1 of Mobula birostris. Lineage (NCBI taxonomy): Eukaryota > Metazoa > Chordata > Chondrichthyes > Myliobatiformes > Myliobatidae > Mobula > Mobula birostris. The sequence goes on along the minus strand of NC_092370.1, from coordinate 235,448,805 downwards.
CAAGCAAATAAAGCAAAAGAGCTACTATGACAGATATACAAGACAGTTGCCAGATCTGCATACAGGTGAAAATGTCAGAATACAGAGAGGAGACACTTGGCAACCAGCTGTGGTTGTGAACAAACATCAGCAACTGAGATCCTTCATAGTTCGCATGCCGGATGGAAGAGTCTACAGGAGGAACAGGAAGCATCTGCTGAAGACAGGCGAGAGGGAGTTTCCACGTACAGATCCACAGGACATTTCCACATATACAGACATGGAAACAAACGACACCAAGAGTGATGCAGACCCCAAAGACAGAGAGGTCACTCGAGAGACTGACATTGATGAAGGACAAGCACAGTCACAGTTGTATCACACACGGTCTGGGAGACAAGGCAAGCTTCCAGCTAGATACAGAGACTAGACATACACACAGTCTCACACAGTTTGAGGCAAAGTCACACATGTCATAAGTTCCGAGGTGTGAAATAAAAGGTTTATTAGTCTATGTTAGTAAAAGAAAATACACTGCTGTTAGTATTGTAAGATACAATGCAGAATACAGTACAAGAAGGTAAGATTTTTTTTAGTTTATGTCGTGGTTGTTGCACTATAAGAAGGCATAGAGGCATTGTTTTGGTAATTCACGGTGTTGTAAAGAAAATCTTGAGAAGGGGGATGTAATGTATTGTGTAGCGTCAGACTGCGTATGACATCAGGACGTGGAAAAGGTTTAAAAATGGAAGTCTGGTGAATAAACGAGGTTGTTCAATCTACAGCGGTGTCCGAGTCACATCAATATTACAGAAACGAGAGCGACGCACTAAGTGTTCGCAGGAGAAGAGGTATTGACACACTCAGTACCTCTATGAGGAGAGAGAATGATACACTGTGTGCTTGCACAAGGAGAGAGAACTGTTTACACTCTGTATTGCACGATGAGGGAGAGTGACACAATGTGCCAGTTGGAACTGGGGATATGACACAATGTGCCTGCATGTGGAGAGAGAACTGTACACTACATGCTTGCACAAGGAGAGAGAACTGTTTACACTTTGTATTGCACGATGAGGGAGAGTGACACAATGTGCCTGTTGGAACCGGGAATATGACACAATGTGCCTGCATGTGGAGAGAGAACTGTACACTACATGCTTGCACAAGGAGAGCGAATGACCCACTGTGGGCATGCAGGAAGAGACCGGACAACAGACTCTGTGCAGGAGGGAGAACTGTAGGCTCTGTGCCTGCACGAGAAGGGGGGATGACACACCATGTGGCTGCCCTAGGAAAGAGTAACACACACTCTGAGCCTGCAAAAAGAAAGAGAAATATCCACACTGTAAACGCAAAATAATCTGCAGATGCTGGGGTCAAAGCAACACTCACAACACACTGGAGGAACTCAGCAGTTCGGGCAGCATCCATGGAAAAGATTGGTCGACGTTTCAGGCCGGAACCGTGACGAAGGTTTCCGGCCCGAAACGTCGACCGATCTTTTCCACGGATGCTATCCACACTGTGTCTGCAAGATGAGAGGGAAGGACACACTCTGCGCTTGCAGGAGGAGAGATAACTGTACACTCTACGTCTACATGAGGAGGGATAAAGACACACTTTGTGCCTGCACGAGGAGAATGACTGTCCTTGAAAGAGGAGAGAGAACTGTATGTTCTGTGTCTGCACCAGGAGGGAGAAATGTAGACTCTGAGAATTACACATACTGTGCCTGAACAAGGAGAGATAATGACAGACTGGCCTAGCATGAGGAGGGACAAAGACATACACTGAGCCTGCAGGAAGAGACAGAATGGTGCGCTGTGTCTGCATGGGGAGAGCTTACTGTACACTCTGTGTCAGCACGAATAGAGATAAGGAAACTACGTCTGCATAACCACAGAGAATGATGCAGCCAGTGCCTGCCTGAGGGGGAAAATGATTCTGAGAGCCCACACAAGGGGACAGAATCGCACAATCTATGCCTGCATGAGCAGACCCAACAACAGAGTCTGAGTGCACCAGAAAAGGGAACGACAACACCTTGTGCATACACGAGGCGCGAGAAAACACACATTGTGCTTGCTGATCAAGGGAGAACAGTACACTCAGAGAGAAGTGGACACAGTGCCCAGCCCGAGGACAGTGAACGATGCTCCCTGTCCTTGTCGAAACGGGAGAACAGCAGACACCGTGCCTGCATGAGGAAGGAGAACGATGCTCCCTGTCCTTGTCAATATGGGAGAACAGCAGACACCGTGCCTGCATGAGGAGGGAGGATGGCACACTCAGTTGCCAACACCACGGAGCACAGTGGCACAACGATGCGGGCACGAGGTGGTAGAATGAGGGACTCTGTGCTTGCTCAGGGAAAGAGAAGGACATGTCTGCACGAGGAGACAGGTTACTTCGTGCTTGCAAGTGGAGAGAGAATTGGACGATCTGTCCCTGCATGAGGAGGGAGAACTGTAGACCTTGTCCCTGCACGAGCAGGAAGAGCAAAACACTCGATCTCTGCAGGAGGAGGGAAAATAACACACTCTGTTCCTCCATCAGGAGGGAGAATAACACACTCTGTCCTTGCACAAGGAGGGAGGATAACACAATTTATCCCTTCAAGAGGAGGGAAAATAACACACTTCGTCCCTGCATAAAGAGGTAGAAAAACACTCTCTGTCCCTGCACAAGAAGAGAGAATAAAACACCATCTGTGCCCCTAGAAGAGAAAATGACACGCTCCTTGCTTGCACAAGCAGTAAGAACTGTACGGTACATACCTGCAGGAGCAGAGAGAAATACGCACCCTGTGCTTGCATGAGGAGGGAGTGCAATGCACGCTGAGCTTCCACGAGTAAAGAGAACGACTTACTCTGTCCTTGCACAAGGAGAGTGAATGATACACTCTCTGTGTGCACGACGAGAGAAAACCGTACTCTCCGTGCCTGCACGAGGAAGGGGAATGAATACTCTGTTCCCCCTCAAGGGGAGAGTATGACACATTCTTTGCCTGAACAAGGGCTGAGAACTGTGCACACTGAGCCTGCACTGCTTTATCTGCCCTGATGCCAGGAGGCGTCTGTAGAGGGGAGGGTACTGACAGTACCTCCAGTCTGCCTGTTTCCCAGTTTTGGTTTTTGGATTTCTCTGGATGTTTTGGTCTCTGCCTGAACTTTGATGCCAATTCTGTTGCTCCCCCTGGATTTGCTACTCAGTAAATGTCACAGTGCACACAGTATTTGGTCTGCAATTGGGTCCCTGCTTCAGCGTCCTGACAGGTACACTCTGTGATAGCACAAAGAGAGACACTACGCATTCTATGCCTGCACGGGGGGAGATTAAGGCACACTGTGCCTCCACCTGGAAATAGAACTTCACCATCTATCCCTGCACAATAACACACCGTGCATGCACAAGGAGAGAGATCAACGCACTTGGGAGCTGGAATGGCTCATATTGTGCCTGCAGGAGGAGAAAGAACAACATACTCTGTGTTTTCATGAGGAGAGACCTGCATACTCAGTGTCTGTGTGAGGAGGGAGAACGATGAATCTGCTATATATTTGCATGTGAAGTGAGAACTGTGTTCTCTGTGCCTGTGTATGGAGAGAAACAACACTCTCTCTACATGGTTGCACGTGAATTGAGAAATGCACCCTTTGTGCTTGTACGTGGAGAAGGAACTACACTGTTATGTTTTGTAACTTGAAAACATAAAAACTAATTAGAAAAAGACAAAGGAGCCTGGAGATAACTCATGTATGTTCACTTTTACTTTAAGCGAGATGCACACATGTATCACATGGTGCCATAATGACGTATACTATTTACATACTTTTAAAGATAACTATATATAACTGTATAACAGTTACAGCATGGAAACAGGCCATCTCGGCCCTTCTAGTCCGTGCTGAATGCTTACTCTCACCTAGTCCCATCTACTTGCACTCAGCCCATAACCCTCCATTCCTTTCCTGCCCATCTACCTATCCAATTTTTTTTTTAAATGACAAAATCGAACCTGCCTCTACCACTTTTAATGGAAGCTCGTTCCACACAGTTACCACTCTCTGAGTAAAGAAGTTACCCCTCGTGTTACCCCTAAACTTTTGCCCCTTAACTCTCAACTCATGTCCTCTTGTTTGAATCTCCCCCACTCTCAATGGAAAAAGCCTATCCATGTCAACTCTATCTATCCCCCTCATAATTTTAAATACCTCTATCAAGTCCCCCCTCAACCTCCTACACTCCAAAAAATAAAGACCTAACTTGTTCAACCTTTCTTTGTAACTTAGGAGATCAAACCCAGGTAACATTCTAGTAAATCTCCTCTGTACTCTCTCTATTTTGTTGACATCTTTCCTATAATTCGGTGACCAGAACTGTACACAATACTCCAAATTTGGCCTCACCAATGCCTTGTACAATTTTAATATTATATCCCAACTCCTATACTCAATGCTCTGATTTATAAAGGCCAGCATACCAAAAGCTTTCTTCACCACCCTATCCACATGAGATTCCACCTTCAAGGAACTATGCACCATTATTCCTAGATCACTCTGTTCTGCTGCATTTCTCAATGCCCTACCATTTACCATGTATGTCCTATTTTGATTAGTCCTACCAAAATGTAGCACCTCACACTTATCAGCATTAAAATCCATCTGCCATCTTTCAGCCCACTCTTCTAACTGACCTAAATCTCTCTGCAAGCTTTGAAAACCTACTTCATTATCTACAACGTCACCTATCTTAGTATCATCTGCATACTTACTAATCCAATTTACCACCCCATCATCCAGATCATTAATGTATAAGACAAACAAAATTGGATCCAGTACAGATCCCTGAGGCACACCACTACTCACCGGCCTCCAACTTGACAAAGAGTTATCCACCACTGCTCTCTGGCATCCCCCATCCAGCCACTGCTGAATCCATTTTACTACTTCCATATTAATACCTAACGACTGAACCTTCTACTACTTCAATATTAATACCTAACGATTGAACGATAACCCATAATGTACTATGTATACAACAAAAGCTCATTCAAACAATGTATTTACAATATTACTAAAGTATACAACACTCCTCCCTGCTTAGCTAGAAACTCCAAATCAATATAGAATGCATCTCAATTTATATACTTTTGTGATAACATCTTTCCTGATAAGGGAGGTCACTCTGTTTGACAGGAGAAACATGTGGCTGTGAAAACAATTTCGGGTTCTAGGTTCTCCTCCATAGTGGTTGTAGGAGTTGACTCTGAGACTGCAGGAAGTGGTTCTGACAGATCTGGACACTTTTCTTCTCCACCTCTTGGCTTTCCTCTCTGGATGTTGAGTTTGCACTCACGATTAAAAATGCTGCACCTCACACCAGTTTTTCAGAGTTGGTCTGCCACCAATCACTGATCAGAAGTAAGAGAAAAGACCAACCTATACACTTAGGGTCGCACTCAAGGTTAAGAGGGCTACACTTCCCATGCAGTTTTCCCAGAGTTGAACTGTGACCAATCATTGAGTGGGATTTATTAGAAAGGGTGAATAAGATAAGGCAGGCACACGCTGCATGGTCATTGTTGTGAGTGGGCCAGTGTTGGAGTAGCTTTGGCTCATCAGACTTCTGCATTTTCAGGCTCAGACCAGGTATTTGGTAGGTTTCTCTTTTTTTTCTTTATCCTTCATTCCTGCTGTATTAGGGCTCGGTTGGTGCAGTGAGAATGGCTCCGGGGCAGTGTGGTGTTACAAAATTGGTATTTGTTACTTATTGGCTATTTCAATTGCTTTAAAAGACTGCTCAGTCTCTTCAGTATACAATATCCAGTTATCTGTTGTGTAATCCAACACGTCACTCTCTCTAATGTAGCCAGCCATTTCTGCTCTTTTTTATGATTATTTCTATTTATGAACCCTGCAAATTTTTCCATTTTCTGTCTTTATTTTAAACTTGAACGTCTTCTCCTCCAAAGAGATATGTTCCACTGCTTTTTTTTTTAACTCGATATCTTGCTGCACTTCATCAGTTAGGTAGTTGTCCAGGTTCATTTTAAAAATACCTCATTACCACTGCTATGTTTTGTAACTCCAAAACATAAAACCAAATTGAAAGGAAAACAAGGGAGCCAGGGAACTCAAGTATGTTCGTCTTTACTTTAAGCAAGGCACATATGTATCACGTAGTGCCTGATGACGTATGCCATTTATGTACTTCTGCAGATAATACACAATGCATCATGTAAACAACCAAGAATCCTTAATTAAACAATACATGTACAATATTATTAAATAAACAACATGCACACCCTGTGTTGGCATGTGGAGAGAGAAGTGCACACTCTATGCTTGCAAATAGAGGGTGCTGTGGACCCTGTGACCGATCTGATAGATGTAGTGCTCACAATTTGTGCTCCTGCACAAGGAGTGGTTAGTGCACACTGTGCCTGTACATGGAGAGTGTGAGGCACACACGTGTAACACACATTCTGTGTGCCAGAACACCAAGGGTGTAGTGCCCTTTTTGAGCTTGCACATAGTGTGTACTGTCCATGGCAGTTACCATACCTCACATGGCCTGTAACAAACATTTGACATTGCAGCTGAGTAGCTGAAGTGTGGAAGTGCAATACAGAAAATCTGGAATTCAGCTGGAGACACAGGCCTTACCTACAGAGGGAAGGCTTGTTGAAGGATGACATAAAGGGGCAGTCGATACCCAAGACATTTTTGGTGTGTTTGCCAGTTTATGAAGAGCAGCTTGACATATGCAGTACTGTTGTCTGGATGACTAAGTGGAAAACCACTGGGATAGCATCCATTGCAGATGTGGGATACCGGCTATGCAGTCAAAATACCTGACTGCGTGTTGGACAGAAGGGTCTGCTTTCATGCTGGATTTCATCACGGAATTCCATCACAGATAGTGATTTCCAGAAAGGTAGGGAAACTGCTTCAAAGGTTATTCTTGAAACCTCCTTGAAGAATTGTAAAGTCCTCCTAACCTTTGGAAACCTCTGGCCCATAACCACCCAAAATGGAAAAGGGGTGGCCTGGAGGCCAACATATTTCCTGAGAGTCATTGACCAGATCAAAGTTACGTGGATAGGAAATTGTTAGAGAGATGTCGGCTAAGCGCAGCCAAACGGGTAAGCACGGACAAGTTGGGCCAAAAGTCCAGTTTTCATGCTGCAAGCTGTGGAAACAGCAGAACTTCCCAGCTGTTGGCAAAGATGGATATTGTAAATTTCCCAAAGGACAAACTACTGAAGAATTGCATGGCACAAAATCCTGATGTAGGGTCTCAACCTCAAACATCCTTCTGTCTCCACACACGCTGCCTAACCCATTGAGCTCCTCCAGCAGTTTATCTTTTGCCCCAGATTCTAGCATTAGCAGCTTTCCATGTCCCAAATCATCGTTAATTTCAAAGGCCTGTCGAACAGAGAAATTAATTTTTGCCAAGTCTTAAACACACCAGAAAATTGGGCTAATTCAGATGCATTACATTTCCCTTGGTCTGAGACTTGAACTTTAAATAAAGATGGTTTAATTAATTCCCATGGTAATCATAACTGTATTTAATATTCCTTTTAACAAAAACAAGCTAATTTCTCCTGGGGGTTCCACCAGCACAGGCATTTCACTCTTATCTGACCATTCTGCTATAATTATGTTGTTTTGTTCCATCCATGTACATTTCTTCTGTAAAGGTTACACACAAGGCAATCATGGACAAATAATGAAACATTGTTATAAAATCACGTTAATTAAACAGAGTGATTACCCATTTTCTTCTAAGGCTCTGTAAAGCGTTGGTCAGACAGCACTTGTAATATTGTGAGCAGTTCAGGGGCCCTTTCTGAGAAAGCACAGGAGAGGATCCAGAGATTTACAAGAATCATTCAAGGAATAAACAGATTAAAGTATAAGGAGCATTGGATGGCTCTGGGCCTATACTCACAGAAGTTCAGAAGAATCAGGGTGGGCCTCATTGAAACCTATTGAATATTCAAAGACCGAGATAGAGTGGATGTGGAGGGAATTTTTCCTTGTGTGGAGGAGTCTGGAACCAGAGGGCACAGCCTCAGAAAACAAGGATATCCCATTAGAAAAGAGATGAGGAGGAATTTCTTTGGCAAGAGGTTGGTAAATCAGTGGAGCTCATTGCCACAGACAGCTGTGGCGGACAGGTCATTGGGTATATTTAAAGCAGAGGTTAATAGGTTTTTGATTAGTTAGAGTGTCAAAAGTAACAGGGAGATGGTGACAGGGATAATAAATCAACCATGATTGAATGGCAGAGCAGACTCGATGGTTCAAATAGCCTAATTCAACTCTTGTTTTATGGTTTAAAGTTGCTCTTTAAGTGTCATCATTATTCAGTGATGAATTTGGCAAGACAAAGAGGTGACAATGATGATCAGAGGATGGAGGAGACTGAGTTGCATTCCACCCGTTCAAGAAATGACCTGCTGATGTCGCAGGCTTAGTCCGTGCATTGGCATTCAAGACTGTCTTTTAAGTACACGTTTAATTGCTTAGGCAGATAGGAACTGTCTGTTTAATCACACACATTATTCTATCCATGCTAAGTCAGAAGTCACAAACCAGACTGATCGCATTTTTGTATGGGTGCGTATATTACTGGTCAGCTGACAGGGCTAGGTGATTTTGAACAGTAGTTATCTTTAACCGCTTGCTTTGGCAGTCTGAGGTACCCACCTGCTTCAAACAGGCTTCAATTACACCAGTGGCAAAAAAGAACGTGGTGACCCGCCTGAATGACTATCGTCAGGAGCACTTTGGTGAACTGCTTTGAGAGATTGGTGATGAAACATATCAACTCCTGCCTGAGAAGCAACTTCGAACCTCTCTCCAATGTGCCTACCATCACAACAGGTCCACAACAGATGACATTTCAGTGGCTCGTCACTCAGCCCTGAAACATCCGGACAGCAAAGGTGCATAGATTGGGATGCTCTTTATGGACAGCAGTTAGGCATTCAATACTAACATTCCTTCAAAACTAACCAATAAGCTTCAAGACATCAGCCTTCATACCTCCTTGTGCAATTGATCCTTGGTTTCCTCAATTAAAGATGCAATTGTTTTTGGATTGACAAAAACATCTCCTCCACAATCTTTATCAGCACAGGTGCACCACAAGACTATGCACCTACCCCCTGCTCTACTTGGTTTGTACTTATGACTGTGAGGCTAAGGGCAGCTCCAATGCCATATTTAAGGTTACTGATGTCACCACTTGTAGGTTGAATCAAAGGTGGTGTTGAGTCAGCAAATGGGCGGGGGGGGGAGATTGAAAATCTGGCTGAGTGGTGCTAGAACAATAACCTTTAAGAGTGGAGAGGATCAGCAACTTTAAATTCCTTGGTATTATCATTTCAGAGGACTGTCCAAGGTCCAGCACAGCAGTGCCTCTACTTCCTTAGAAGTTTGTGAAGGTTTGGCATGACATCTAAAACTCTGACAAACTTCCATAGAAGTGGGGTGGACAGCAGATTGACTGGTTGCATCATGGCCTGATATGGAAACGCCATTGCCCCACAATTGAGCACATCTACCCAGAGTGCTGTCACATGAAAGCAGCATCTATCATCAAAGATGCCCACCACACAGCCATGGTCTCTTCTCGCTGCTGCCATCAAGAAGGTGGTACAGACTAAAAAAAACACCTTTTTTCACTACTACCATCAGGGGAGAGGTACAAGAGCTCCTGTACCACCTGGGTCCCACACGCCAGGTTTAGGAATAGTTATTACTCTTCAACCATTAGGCTCTTGAACCAGTGGGGTTAACTTCACTCTATCACTGAACTGTTCCCACAATTTATAGACTCACTTTCAAAGACTCCTCAACTCATGTTCTTGAAATTTATTGCTTACTTATTTATTAATAATGTTGTTTTTTCCTCAGGGTTGTATATGGTGACATATACAGTATGTACTTTGATGATAAGTTTACATTGAACTTTTAAACTTTCAACTTTAAAATGTGTAGCTTTAAGGCAAAAGTACAGTGCAAGACATAAGCATTACTACAAGTTACAATCCTATGTCTTATGCTCTAATAAATTAACCAATTTATAATGGAAAAGGGATAGTGAGCTAGTGATGATGAACCCTTCAGAAACATGATGGCAGAGGATAAGTCACATTATGTAAAACATTGAGCGTGGGTCTTCAGGCTCTTGTACCTCTCCCCTGATGGTAGTAGTGAAAAAAGGTGTTTTTTTTAGTCTGTCGCACCAGACAGTCAGCCATTCTTGTCTGGTGCGTGGTGTCGGGATTGGTCTCCTTTCGGATTAACCGGGTCATGATATGAACGTTCCTGACTTGGCCCTTTTTTGTTTTACGAGGCCGAGTGCCTAGCTCGACGCTCAACCCGGCACGGATGGAAAGCGTGCCGGGGGGGTGGCCCGACTTGGATTCGAACTCGGGAGCCTTCGCTCTGGAGTCCGGCGCTGATGCCATTGTGCCACCAGCCGGCCTATTCCAGGTGGTGAGGGTGCTTTAATGACGGAAGCTGCCTTCCTGAGGCAGCATCTTTTGAAGATGTTGTCAATGGTGTGGAGGGCTGTGTACATGAATGAACTGGCTGAACCTACAACCCTCTGCAGTCTCTTTCAATCCTCTGCATTGGGTCCTCCATAACAGATAATGATGCAACCAGGCAGATTGTTCACCACAGTGCTTCTGTAGTAACTTGCTGGAGTCTTCGGAGACAAACAAAATCTCCTCAAATTCCTAAGTATAGGTATTGATGTTCCTGTTTTGTAATTGCATCAATGTGTTAGGTCCAGGATAGATCAGCTGAGATGTTGATGTCCAGCAACTTGAGGCTGCTTGTTCTTTCCACCCCTCAATAAGAATTTGCCTTTCCCTTTGTAACTTTAGTTACCCTTTCTACAAACTCATTTGTCAGTAATGGTGAGGGACTTCAGTTGTCTGGTAAGATGAGAAGCTGTGTTGTTCTCTTTGGAACCAAGGGTGTTAGGAAAACACCTGTTGGTGATATTTAAATTCATGGAGGGTCTGAACTGATTAGATAGAGAGAAACTATTTCCATTAGCAGAGGGGACAAGAAATAGAAGATGTTCTGTAAAAATGGAGTGTGTCTGAAGATGCAAAAAGAGCATAAGGAATATTTCTAGTCCAAGTGTTTGAGGGTCTGGAATGCAATGCCTGGGAAGAAAGTGGTTCAATCAAAGCAATGAACAGGGAACACAGTCCCGATGATCCTTTGGTCTCAGTACCTGAAGATGACATGAGGGCTGTGTTCATGAGAGTAAATCCAAGGAAAGCATTCGGTCCGGATGGAGTACCTGGCCGAGTACTGAAGCCCTGGGCTGACCAACTGGCTGGTGTAGTCACGGATATCTTCAACCTCTCTCTCTGGCAGTGTGTGGTACCCAGCCGCTTCAAGCAGGCTTCAATTGTACCAGTGCCTAAGGAAAGTGTGATAACCTGCCTCGATGACTATCGCCCAGTTACATTTACATCCGCAGTGATGAAGTGTTTTGAGATGCTGGTGCTGAAACATAACAGCTCCTGTCTGAATGGTGACTTGGATCCACTCCAATTCACCTACCAAAGCAACAGGTCTACAGCAGATGCTATCTTGTTGGCTCTTCACACAGCCTTGGAACATCTGGAGAGCAAAGATGCATACATCAGCATGCTCTTTATCAATTACATCTTGGCATTTAACATCATCACCAAGTCAAGTCAAGTCACTTTTTATTGTCATTTTGACCATAACTGCTGGTACCAGGACACAGTAAAAACAAGAACACGAGGAAATCTGCAGATGCTGGAAATTCAAGCAACACACACAAAAAATGCTGGTGAATGCAGCAGGCCAGGCAGAATCTCTAGGAAGAGATACAGTCGACGTTTCGGGGCAAGACTCTTCGTCAGGACTAACTGAAAGAAGAGATAGTAAGAGATTTGAAAGTGAGAGGGGGAGGGAGAGATCCGAAATGATAGGAGAAGACAGGAGGGGGAGGGATGGAGCTAAGAGCTGGAAAGTTGATTGGCAAAAGGGATACGAGGCTGGAGAAGGGAGAGGATCATGGGACGGGAGGCCTAGGGAGAAAGAAAGGAGGAGGGGAGCCCAGAGGATGGGCAAGGAATTATAGTGAAAGGGAGGGAGAAAAAGGAGAGAAGATAGATAGATAAATAAATAAGGGATGGGATACGAGGGGGAGGTGGGGCATTAACAGAAGTTAAAGAAGTCAATTTTCATGCCATCAGGTTGGAGGCTACCCAGACGCAATATATGGTGTTGTTCCTCCAGCCTGAGTGTGGCTTCATCTTGACAGTAGAGGAGGCCGTGGATAGACATATCAGAATGGGGACGGGACATGGAATTAAAATGTGTGACCACTGGGAGATCCTGCTTTCTCTGGCAGACAGAGTGAGACAACGTTTTTCAGGACCATGGCGCTACATCACCATCATCCCCTGAAAACTAGTCAGTAATCTGGCCTTCAATACACCTTGTGCGATTGGATCATAGATTTCATCATGTAGATCCCGGTCAGTTCAGATTGGCAAGTACATCTTCTCCACAATCTCCATCAGCACAGGAGCCCCACAGGGATGTGTGCTTAGTCCCCTGCTCTTCCTATGTGTGCGAGGCTAATTACAGCTCCAACACCATGTACAAGTTTGCTGATGACACTACTTTTGCAGGCTGTATCTAAAGGGGTGATGAATCAGCAGACAGGAGGGAGATTGAGAACTTGGCTGAGTAGTGTAATAACAACAGCCTCTTACTCAATGTCAGTAAGACCACAGAACTGATTGTAGACCAGGAGAGGGAAACCAGGGCTTCATGAGCCAGTACTCATCAGAGGATCAGAAGTGGAGAGGGTCAGTAACTTTAAATTCCTGGGTGTCACTAGCTCAGAGCCCCTGTCCTGGACCCACCATATAAATATTATTGCACAGAAAGCACGACAATGCCTCTACTTCCTCAGTAGTCTGCGGAGATTCGGCATCTTATCGAAAGCCTGGGCAAACTTCAATAGATGTGTGGTGGAAAGGGTGCTGACTGGCTGCATTACGGCCTGGTATGGGAACACCAATACCCTTGAGTGGAAAATTCTACATAAGGTAGTGGATTTGGCCCAGTACATCATGGGTAGAACTCTTCCAACCATTGAGCACGTCTAGATGAAATGTTGCTGTAGAAAAGCAGGATCCATCATCAAAGACCCTCTCCACCTAGGCCATACTCTCTTCTTGCTGCTCCCATTGGGTAGAAGGTACAGGTGTCTCAGGACTCACACCACCAGGTTCAAGGACATTTACTACCCCTCAACCATCAGGCCCATGAACAAAAGGATAGCTACACTCATTTACAGACACATTCAAGAGCTATATTATATTGTTATTTCCTGCTTATTATTTGGTACTATTTATAGTGTCTTTAAAAAGTATTCACCTGAAGGGTCCCAGCCCGAAACGTTGACTGTACCTCTTCCTATAGATGCTGCCTGGCCTGCTGCGTTCCCCAGCATTTTTTGTGTGTGTTGCTTCACCTGCCCCCCGCCCCCAGAAGTTTTTGTGTCTTATTGTTTTACAACATTGAATCACAGCGGGTTTAGTCTGCCTTTTTTGACACTGATCAACAGACAGACTCCTTCGGGTCAAAATGAAAACAAATTTCTACAAATTGGTCTAAATTTATTACACTTATAAAACACAAAATAATTGATTGCATAATTACTCACCCACTTCAAGTCAGTATTTAATAAATGCATCTTTGGCAGCAATTGCAGCCTTGAATCTGTGAGCATAGGTCTCTATCAGCTTTGCACATCTGGCCACTGCAATTTTCCCCCATTCTTCTTTACTGAACTGCTCAAGCTCTATCGGATTGCATGGGCATTGTGAGTGAACAGCCCTTTTCAAGTCCAGCCACAAATTCTCAATTGGATTGAGGTCTGAACTCTGACTTAACCACTCCAGGACATTAACTTTGTTGTTTTTAAGCCATTCCTGTGTAGCTTTAGCCTCTATGCTCAGGATCATTTTCTTGCTGGAAAACAAATCTTCTCCCAAGTTGCAGATTTCCTGCAGACTGCATTAGGTTTTCATCCAGGATTTCTCTGTATTTTGCTGCATTCATTTTACCCTCTACTCTCATAAACCTTCCAGGACCTGCTGCAGTGAAACATCCCCAAAGCATGATACACCGCCATGCTTCATGGTAGGGATGGTGTATTTTTGATGATGTGCAGTGTTTGACTTACGCCAAACATAGCGTTTAGTCAGGTGGTCAAAAAGTTCAATTTTGGTTTCATCAGACCATGGAACCTTCTTCCAGCTGACTTCAGAGTCTCCCAGATGCCTTCTGGCAAACTAGTCGAGATTTCATGGGAGACTTTTTCCCAGCAATGGTTTCTCTTTGCCACTTTCCCATAAAGCTGCGACTGGTGAAGCACCCGGGCATTGAAGCACTCTTCTTCTTCTTCTTCTTCTTCTTCTAGTCCAACTTAAAGTTGCATTACCACCGCCAAATGGACTGCAGTGTTAAGTGGAGTGTTGGGAAATAAAACGCCTGCTAGTTCTTGATCAAATGAAAACTAAATTACCCCAAAAAGCCCTATAGATAGTAAAAAATAAAAGACATCATTGTGAATTAAATTAAATTTGAATTTGAATTAATTTAAATCTTACATCCACCCCACAACACGAGGGAGTAAAAATCTTTGTGTTATGACTCCGTCACAATGTACAGACACGTGAATTTATAAGTCTAATGGCTTTTAGAAAGTAGCTGTCCCATAGTCTGTTGGTCCTGGCTTTAATGCTGCAGTGCTGTTTGCCAGAGAGAAATAGCTCAAGCAGTTATGGTTGGGGTGACTGGTGTCCCTGATGATCTTTCAGGCCTTCTTTACGCACCTGCGGCTGTAAGTGTCCTCAATGGAGGAAAAAGTCACATCCACAGATGTGCTGGGCTGTCTGTACTACTCTATGCAGTGCCCAGTGATCAAGGTTGGTGTAGTTCCCATACCAGGCAGTGATACAGCTAGTCAGGAGGCTCTCAATGGCGCCCATATTTAAGGTCTTAAGGATTTGTGGGCTCTTGCCGAGTTTCTTCAGTTGCCTGAGATGGAAGAGATGATGTTGCGCTTTATTTGCCACACAATTAGTGTGTACAATTCAGGTGAGATCTTTGATGATGTATATACCGAGGAACTTGAAACTATTCACCCTCTCAACTGCAGTCCCATTGATGTTGATAGGGGCAAGTCTGTCTCTGTTACTCCTGTAACCCATGATCAGTTGTTTTATTTTCTGGACATCGAGGGAGAAGTTATTATCTTGGGCACTACTGCGTCAGGGTATTAACCTCTCCTGCGTAGGCTGTCTCGTCACCACTAGAAATAAGGCCGATCAATATTGTGTCACTTCCATGACTAGGTAAGGTTTTTAAATGAAACCTGACAACCCCCAAAGCCAGTAGTTCAGCCTGTTTTTGCTTTCTTTCAAGCTTATATGCTTCACATTGTAAAAGAATGTGTTCAGCTTTCATAATGATGACAACACCTACACACCCCACAGGGACGTTTTCCAACAAGATACGAGGAATAATAAAGCATAGGATGCCCAATTTTAAGTTGAGTCAATATAATTCCTTCCCTTCTTGTCTTACCCCCTTCTCCCATTAATCCAACAGTTATATGTATTCTGTAAAGGTATCTCCCTTATGCCCATAATCCCCTAATTCTTAGCCCTACCAACTCTGTAGCTTCTGATTTGCTAAATGGAAGGTCTATATCCACAGATCAACTTTTAACAGCATTGTCGGTCAAACAATCAACTCATCCATTCCCCTCAACACCTCTATGTGCAGGAACCCATATGAAGCAGACATGTAATCCAATACTTTGAATATGAAGTAAAGTTTGAAGAGCTTCCAGCAGTAAATCTGACCCACTGCTAGAATGACCTGTTTTAAGACTAGTCAAAGCCAAAAAAGAATCTAAACAAATTGTAACTTTACACGAGGAACTCTGCAGATGCTGGAAATTCAAGCAACACACATCAAAGTTGCTGGTGAACGAAGCAGGCCAGGCAGCGTCTCTAGGAAGAGGTGCAGTCTTTTAACTTTGCAAGGTCAAGTTTCCTCCACCCACTGTAAGCCCAAAATGATGGCAACAATGCTGCTGTATATACTGATAAATGGTTAGTAATACATTTCTTTATTGTTACCTGTAATTCAGGCACAAAAACAGCCACACTGGAGTCCAGTGGGTGCCAGGTAAGATGGCTGCACGTTAGCGGAGCTCCAACAACCCACCATGAAACTCTATCAATTAGAGCATATTTATCCCGCCTTGTCCGGATACAGCTGTCCTGCGGTTAAAAACTGTTTGTTTTTTTTCACTAAAAGGGCTAATAACAACTTTAAGAGATAATTCTGTACAATGCCGAGACCTAAGAGCACCACGGCGAGCCATGTGGCTACAAGACAGAGCCCACAATCTGAAGTTCAAGCCATGCTAACGACACAGACGGACCAAGGCTCCAACATGGAGGATCTACTGGATGAGGTTAGTCGTATGAGTTCCAGTCTACTCGTGGTGACTGCTGTTGTATCGAGGATTAAGGAAACGACAACGGAGTTGAAGAACTCCGTCAATGCCATTCAAGAGAGGCTGACGGAAGCCGAGGGCTGTCTCTCCAGTGTGGAGGACACCACTGTCCAACTGGTGGGTGCTAGCGAGCAGAATAAGAAACGCTTGGACCAGCTGTGGAACCATGTCGAGGAGCTTGAGAACAAGAGCAGACGCAACAAGGTCAGGCTGATTGGTCTAAAGGACGGTGCGGAAACTGGTGGTCTGATTAAGTGTGTGCAAGGAATCATGTCTGAAGGATTTGGCATCGAACTGAACGCGGAGTCTGAGATTGAGAAGGTGCACCAGGCTTCGGCTCCCAGGCCGGGCGAGGATCGCACCCCCCATGCTGGTCCTAATACAATTCTTGCGCTCTTTGGCTAGAGAGAAAGTGCTGCAAGCAGCCAAAGCAAAGAGAGGAGTTGAGTGGGAGGGATGCAAAGTTTCCTTCTTTCCAGATATGTCCAGAGAATTGGCTGAAAAACAGAGGGTATTTACTATGGCTCGGAAAATGCTGCAAAAAATCAATGTGAGGTACACACTAGCTTATCCAGCAGTTCGACGCATGGAAAGGAAAGAACAAGTTCTTTACTGCTGCTGCAGAAGCAGAGAAATTCATTCAGAAACACTGCGGCGCTGGCATTGACTGAGAGACAGGATTTGATCACAGTAATACGTGGAGATAACTTTTTAGGTATAACAGCATGGGTGGGGAGCTGGATGAAGCAGACTGATTAGAGTCTTGCTAGCTGGCACAGCACTTTGCGGACCATATCATGTGTGTTTTTCTTTTCTGTTTCTTTGTGGAGCTTATCGTTCCTGTTTGTTTTTATTTGTTAGTTAATCTGGCAGGAATATATTATTTACATGTTTTTGGGTTATGTTGGTTGTTTACTTGTTGTTTGAAAGCGCAGTATTTCCAATGTTTTTTGGTAATAATTGAGTAGGGGGATAGAGTACAGCAGGGATTTTTTTGGACTATTTTTTCGGAGTTAATGCATTTCAGACTCAGCCATCCGGGAAAATGTATATTTTTGCACATGTGTGCATGAAGTTTAGGACATGAAAATGGTTAATTTCATATCATGGAACATTAATGGATGTGGAAACCCAATCAAGAGGAAAAAGAATTTATCATACCTTAAAGGTAAACAAATTGATGTTGCATTTGTCCAGGAAACACATTTTAAAGATGTTGAAGCACTGAAATTTAGAAGAGATTGGGTGGGCCAGGTATTCTATTCATCACTTAATAGCAAACAAAATCGGACAATGATTTTAATTAACAGAAAACTTAATTTTGTATTGCTTGGAGAATTTAAAGACAAGGAAGGCAGGATAATTTGTATAGATGCACTTATTAATGGGGTGAAAGCAGTACTTTGTAACATATATGCACCGAATAAGGAAGACCCAGACATTCTTAACAAGGTGAATGAAATTTTAGGCAGCAAGGAAGGAAAAATAACTTTAGCAGGAGACTTTAACCAAGTAATGGACCCTGTTATTGATATAAGCAAATTTCAGACATCACCAATACCCAGGGATAAGGCTGCCTTACATGAACTTATTGAGGATATCGGTCTGGTGGATATACGGTGATTGGTGAGTCCATCTGGAAAAGAATATACATTTTTCTCTCATTGACATAAATCCTACTCTAGAATAGATTTTTTTTCTAATATCCAACTCTATTGTTGAACAGGTGATAGACCGTAAAATTGGCCCAACTGCGTTATCAGACCATGCACCGGTTGAAATTCAAATTGATTTAAATACTGAAAGGGGAAGGAGGGGTAGATGGCGAATGAATACTATGCTGTTAAAAGATGAGATTTCAGTGATGAGCTGGCGGAGGATCTGACTTTGTTTTTTGAATTAAACGAAGGGAGTACAGTAAAGCTGTCGTTGGTGTGGGAGGCGTATATAAGAGGAAAATTAATAGCACAAACATCTAAAAAGAAGAAAGAAAGTATGGAACAAATAAAAAATCTGAAGGCAGAAATAACCACATTGGAAAAGGTTTTAGCAAGACAATATACCGATGACTTATACAAAGAACTGTGCAATTTGAAATTCTAGCTAAATAACATATATAACAAAGAAGCAGAATATGCATTGTTTAGATTAAAAACAAGTTTCTACGAAGGTGGTGACAAAGCTAGTAAGCTGCTGGCACGATATTTAAAGCAGCAGAATACAAATAGTGTTACACCTGTAATTAAGAAAGGGGATACATTAGTCTAAAGAAATAAACAAAATCTTTCGACAGTTCTATGAACACCATTTAACCATGACGAGGAGGAGCTGAATCAATTTTTTGCTAACATAAAATTGCCTACATTATCCCCACAACAAGCTGAGTCCTTGGATGCCCCAATTACTGAGGATGAGGTCAGACGGGCTATTGCGACTATGAAAATGAGGAAATCTCCAGGTATGGATGGCTTCCCAGTTGAATATTATAAGAAATTTCTGGACACATTGGCTCCTATCCTAACAAAAATCTATTCAGAAGCACTTAATTTGGAAACTTTACTGAATACATTTAATGAAGCATTAATATAATTGATCCCAAAAAAAGACAAGGAGGTAATAATCCCTCCAATTATAGGCCTATAAGCTTAATTAATGTGGACTGTAAGATACTGACTAAAATACTGGCTTTGTGATTAGAGAAAGTATTGCCATCTATAATTAATACTGACCAGGTTGGCTTCATTAAAGGCAGATCCTCAACTGACAATTTAAGGAGATTACTGTACTTAATATGGCTGAACTCCCCAAGTAGTATCCCAGTTACTGCCATCTCCCTGGGTGCTGAAAAGGCCTTTGACAGGGTTGAGTGGAGATTTTTAACCACAGCCTTGTCATTCCTTGGGTTTGGCTCTATCTTTAAATCATGGATTAGAATTTTGTATAAAAACCCTAAGGCTGCAGTTATTACAAATGGTATCATATCCCCATTTTTCAACATCTCACGGGGCATACACCAAGGCTGCTCCCTCTCCCCACTGCTATTTACCATTTTTTTGGAACCGCTGGCAATCATGATTAGAGCAGATCCAAATGTTAGAGGAGTGAAGGGAGACGGAAAGGAGCATAAGCTGATGTTATATGCTGACGATATTTTATTACTGATTAGTGACCCTTCTAACTCCTTACCCCCTCTAATGAAAACAATTCAATTTTACTCTGAGGTATCTGGTTATAAAATCAACTGCAATAAATCTGAGGCTATGCCAATGTCAAAATTGTGTTTTTCAAATTCAGTATCTCAGTTTAATTTCAGATGGGTGCCAGTTGGATGAAGTATCTAGGGGTCAAACTTAATCAGAATTTGGAGGAAATAATTACTTTAAATTATGACCCATTATTGAGTAGGAAAAGAAATAATCTGGATAAGTGGGGGGCACTGAGACTGTCACTCTGGGGTAAAGTCAATGTAGTTAAAATGGTCATAGCACCTCAGTTTAACTATCTTTCTAGGATGCTTCCTTTAAATATATCAAATTTGATCTACAAGCAATACAACAAAATTATCAGGGATTTTCTATGGGATAAGAAGAAGCCCAGAATTAAAATGAGTACAATGTGTATGTCCAGAGACATGGGTGGGCTCAGTCTACCAAATGTCAAGCCATATAAATAATCCTTTGAAATGGCCAAGTTAGCTAAACATTGGGACAGGGCTGATGTTAATTATAGAACGGAACCTGGCTGCACCACATTCTCCCCTTAACATCCTCTCACAACATGTGGAAAACAAGACTCATCTAAATCCTATACTATCTCACTCAAGGAGTGTGTGGAGTACAATTCATAAAGCTTGTAGAATGTCACATTTAAACCAGTTATGCTCCTCGCTCTGGAATATCCCTGAGATATGCATTGGGAAAAGAATGGTGTACTGGAAAGAATGGAAGATTAAAGGTGTAAATACAGTAGGTGATCTCTGTGAGAATGGGATTTTTATGTCATATGTGGATTTGCAGAGGAAATATAACTTTGTAGGTAAGGGGAATTTTTGGAAGTATTTGCAAATAAGACATTGCGTTAGTAGCATATTCAAGAACGATGACCCACAAAGCAACCCTTTAACTGAATACTTTACCACAGGAAGTTCATAAAGCATCAGTGTTTTACAAAATGTTCAAGCATTCTGTGGGTGGATCGTGTAACAATCTCAAAGCAGTATGGCAGAAGGATCTTGGAAGCGATATTGAAGATAATGAGTGGTCAAATATTTTATCAAATGTGGGTAGACATATTAGGGAAGCGAGAGGGAAATTTATTCAATATAAGATAGTACACAAATATTATTGGACAACAACTAGACTCTACAAAATGGGGATTGTTGATAATAATTTATGCTGGAAATGTAAAAATGAGGTGGGCACATATTTTCACATGATCTGGGAGTGTTCCATGGTTCGTCTATTTTGGTGTAAAGTTCTTGATTTGTTGGGGAGTTGGTCGAGTTCCACAGTGCCCTTGTGGCTTTGTCTCCTGGGTGATAGGACAATGTTACCTAATGTAAACAATGACAAGTTCACTACTTTAAAGGTGGGTCTCATCACAGCTGAAAGAATTGTATTGCAAAACTGGAAAAAAACCCAGATGTCCCACTGTGAAGGAATGGACTGAGGAAATGATTAAGATTTCATCATATGAACACATGTTGGGAAGAATTAACAGTGAGGGAAAAGTGCAAGACATGTGGGATCAATTTTGGTTGTATGCTATTTTAAACTTAAATTAGAACTTCTTTCTGTTTCTAAGTTTTACTTGTTTTCCTATCATGGGATGGCTGTGTAAATATGCTGTACTGCATCTGCTCTATGATATACTTTGTAAAATAAGAATAATAATAAAAATTTGAATTACAAAAAAAACAGCCACACCAACATCCCCAGTAAATTATCTCTCGATCCATCAGTAAAAATGGTTAGCATATCACAATTATTTTTCCTAATATATTGATGAACTAACAGACTCTCAGGCATATCAGGATCATTGGACTTCATTAAATCATGCAACCTAAAATCAACTAATGACTTTGGAAAAAAACACAGTGGGGTTACTGAAAAATCTACAGTGGAACATATTGCATAATCCAGCAAACCCGTATTCCTAGCATGGTAAGAACCCAGCTACCCAAAACTAAAAATCACTCTATTTGTGATGTTCCGAACAGTCTTCCAACAGACTTTTAATGGGTGATCATTCCTCTTCCCCCTCAAATTAATCCAGTACCTTAGCAACAACTTCAGCCTCTGCAACTGTAAAGGGTAATTGTCCCATTTCAACCAGTAAAACTGAAACAAGAGACAACCTTACTGCAGCACACACAGTCTTAAAATCTGTGCTTGTATCACATCCAAACATCTTGAATTTGGAGATTAAGTAGATCCATTAGCCGCACAGTCAAAATCAAGTGCAGATCTTATTAAACAAATAAAAATGTTCAACAGAGATTCTCGTCTAGCACCCCAAGCATACCCACATAGACACCTAAGGATATTTAATGCTCCTTTATATTTATCAGCAAAATAATTGACATGGTACTTCCGTGTCAGCTTATTATCCAGCCACATGTCAAGAAATCTTAAGACTGACACTTCTTCAAGAGTTTGACCATATCATTTCAAATTAATTGCAGGTTTATTTTTCCTTATTGTAAAACACACAACTTGTGTTTTAGCTACTGAAAGCTTAAAACCCCATCTATTTCCTTCTTTTTGACCTTATTAATCTCTAATTGCCTCCTATATACAGTTAAATTGAAATTTCTATCTCTGATCCATAAAGCTCTATCAAAGCTATATAGGACCCTGGTCAGACCCCACTTGGAGTACTATGCTCAATTCTGGTCGCCTCACCACAGGAAAGACGTGGAAACCATAGAAAGGGTGCAGAGGAGGTTTACAAGGATGTTGCCTGGAATGGGGAGCATGCCTTATGAGAATAGGTTGAGCGAACTCGGCCTTTTCTCCTTGGAGCAACGGAGGATGAGAGGTGACCTGACAGAGGTGTACAAGATAATGAGAGGCATTGATCGTGTGGATAGTCAGAGGCTTTTCACCAGGGCTGAAATGGCTAGCACGAGAGAGCATAGGTTTAAGGTGCTTGGAAGTTGGTATAGAGGAGATGTCAGGGGTAAGTTTTTTTACACAGAGACTGGTGAGTGCGTGGAATGAGCTGCCGGCGGCAGTGGTGGAGGCAGAAACGATAGGGTCTTTTAAGAGACTCCTGGATTTGTACATGGAGCTTAGAAAAATAGAGGGCTATGAGTAAAAGCATAAGTAGTTCTAAGGTAGGGACATGTTCAGCACAGCTTTGTGGGCCGAAGGGCCTGTATTGTGCTGTATGTTTTCTATGTTTTTATGTTTCTATCTGCAAAATGTGATTTACCCATCCCAGTACCTATCACGAAGAAAATATCATTAATCATAATATTAATCAATAGAAGGCTACAAATACTGTCTTGTGGGGTCCCATTCTCTTTCTCATAGAAGTCTGAATATTCCTTGCCCATCCTTACCTGCATAGATCATCTAAATAACTAACTCAGAAAAAAATTATATAAGACAAGACAAAGGAGCAGAAGTAGGCCATTCAGCCCATCGATTCTGCTCCGCCATTTTATCATGAGCTGATCCATTTTCTCCTATTTAGTCCCACTCCCCTGCCTTCTCACCATAACCTTTGATGCCCTGACTACTCAGATACCTATCAATCTCTGCCTTAAATACACCCAATGACTTGGCCTCCACTGCTGCCCATGGCAACAAATTCCATAGATTCACCACCCTCTGACTAAAAAAATTTCTTTGCATTTCTGTTCTGAAAGGGCGCCCTTCAATCCTTAAGTCATGCCCTCTCCTCCTAGACTCCCCCATCATGGGAAACAACTTTGCCACATCCACTCTGTCCATGCCTTTTAACATTTGAAATGTTTCTATGAGGTCTTCCCTCATTCTTCTAAACTCCAAGGAATACAGTCCAAGAGCGGACAAACGTTCCTCATATGTTAACCCTCTCATTCCTGGAATCATTCTAGTGAATCTTCTCTGTACCCTCTCCAATGCCAGCACATCCTTTCTTAAATAAGGAGACCAAAACTGCCCACAGTACTCCAAGTGAGGTCTCACCAGCGCCTTATAGAGCCTCAACATCACATCCCTGCTCCTATACTCTATTCCTCTAGAAATGAATGCCAACATTGCATTCGCCTTCTTCACTACTGACTCAACCTGGAGGTTAACTTTAAGGGTATCCTGTACAAGGACTCCCAAGTCCCGTTGCATCTCAGAACTTTGAATTCTTTCCCAATTTAAATAATAGTCTGCCCGTTTATTTTTTCTGCCAAAGTGCATAACCATACGCTTTCCAACATTGTACTTCATTTGCCACTTCTCTGCCCATTCTTCCAATCTATCCAAGTCTCTCTGCAGATTCTCCGTTTCCTCAGCACTACCGGCCCTTCCACCTATCTTCGTATCATCAGCAAACTTAGCTACAAAGCCATCTATTCCATAATCTAAATTGTTGATGTACAATGTAAAAAGAAGCGGCCCCAACACTGATCCCTGCAGAACACCACTGGTAACCGGCAGCCAACCAGAATAGGATCCCTTTATTCCCACTCTCTGTTTCCTGCCAATCAGCCAACGCTCTATCCACGTATGTAACTTTCCCGTAATTCCATGGGCTCTTATCTTGTTAAGTAGCCTCATGTGTGGCACCTTGTCAAAGGCCTTCTGAAAATCCAAATATACAACATCCACTGCATCTCCCTTGTCTAGCCTACTGGTAATTTCCTCAAAAAATTGTAATAGGTTTGTCAGGCAGGATTTTCCTTTAAGGAATCCATGCTGAGTTCTGCCTATCTTGTCATATGCCTCCAGGTACGCTGTAACCTCATCCTTGACAATCGACTCCAACAACTTCCCAACCACAGATGTCAAGCTAACATGTCTATAATTTCCTTTTTGCTTCCTTGCCCCCTTCTTAAATAGCGGAGTGACATTTGCAATCTTCCAGTCCTCCGGAACCATGCCAGAATCTATCGACTTTTGAAAGATCATCGCTAGTGCCTCCGCAATCTCCACAACTACTTCCTTCAGAACACAAGGGTGCATTCCATCTGGTCCAGGAGATTTATCTACCCTTAGCCTATTCAGCTTCCTGAGTACTTTCTCTGTCCTAATTGTGACTGCGCACACTTCTCTTCCCTGCCACCCTTGAGTGTCCAGTATACTGCTGTCTTCCTCAGTGAAGACTGATGCAAAATACTTGTTCAGTTCCTCTGCCATCTCCTCATCTCCCATTACAATTTCTCCAGCATCATTTTCTATCATCCTATATCTACTCTCACCTGTCTTTTACTCTTTATATACTTGAAAAAGCTTTTAGTATCCTCTTCGATATTATTTGCTTGCTTCCTTTCATAGTTAATCTTTCCTCTCTTAATGACCTTCTTGGTTTCCTTTTGTAAGGTTTTAAAAACTTCCCAATCCTCTCTCTTCCCACTAATTCTTGCTTCCTTGTATGCCCTCTCTTTTGCTTTAACTTTGGCTTTGACTTCTCCTGTCAACCACGGTTGCATCCTTTTTCCACTCAAGAATTTCTTCTTTTTTGGAATATACCTGTCTTGCACATTCCTCATTTCTCGCATAAACTCCAGCCACTGCTGCTCTGCTGTCTTTCCCGCCACTGTCTCTTTCCAGTCAACTTTGGCCAGTTCCCCTCTCATGCCACTGTAATTTCCTTTACTCCACTGAAATACCGACACATCAGATTTCGGCTTCTCTTTTTCTAATTTCACAGTGAACTCAATCATGTTATGATCACTGCCTCCTAAGGGTTCCTTCACCTCAATCTCTCCAATCACCTCCGGTTCATTACACAATACCCAATCCAGTACAGCCGATCCCCTAGTGGGCTCAACAACAAGCTGTTCTAAAAAGCCATCTCGCAGACATTCTACGAATTCTCTCTCTTGAGATCCAGTGCTGACCTGATTTTTCCAATCTATTCGCATGTTAAAATCCCCCACAAATTATCATAACACTGCCCTTCTGACAAGCCTTTTCTATTTCCAGTTGTAATTTGTAGTCCACATCCCTGCAGCTGTTTGGAGGCCTGTATATAACTGCCATCAGGGTCCTTTTACCCCTGCTATTCCTTAGCTCAACCCATAAAGATTCTGCACCTTCCAATCCTATATCACCTCTTTCTAATGATTTAATATCATTTCTTACCAATAAAGCCACACCTCCCCCTCTGCCTACCTTCCTATCCTTCCGATACACCATGTATCCTTGGACGTTCAGCTCCCAGAGACATGCATCCTTTAGCCAGGTCTCAGTGATGGCCACAATATCATACCTGCCAATCTGTAGCTGTACAACAAGATCATCCACCTTATTCCTTATGCTGCGTGCATTTAAGTACAACACCTTAAGACCAGTATTTGATACTTTTTGCTTTGATTTCACCGCAACTTTATTGCGCTGCAACTCATCCCAATGGCTACAAATTTGCTCCATCACCTGCCTGTCTTTCCTGACATCTTTACTGCTCACTTTCTTAGATTTATTTCTGTTTTCCCCTTCCTCCGCTCTGTCATTCTGGTTCCCATCCCCCTGCTAAATTAGTTTAAACCCTCCCTAACAGCTCTATTAAACTTTCCCACCAGGATATTGGTCCCCTTCGGGTTCAGGTGTAACCTGTCCTTTTTGAACAGGTCATACTTCCCCCAGAAGAGATCTCAATTATCCAAGAATCTGAAGCCCTGCCCCCTACACCAGTCTCTCAGCCACGCATTCATCTGCCTGATCCGACTACTCTTGCCCTCGCTAGCACGTGGCACAGGTAGCAATCCCAAGATTACTAGCCTGGAGGTCCTGCTTCTCAGCTTCCTTCCTAACTCCTGGAAATCTCTCTTCAGGACCTTCTCCTTTGTCCTATCTATGTCATTGGTATCAACATGTACCAAGACAACTGGCTGCTCACCCTCCCCCTTTAGAATATTCAGGACCCGATCCGAGACATCCCGTACCCTGGCACCTGGGAGGCAACACACCATGCAGGTATCTCTGTCAGGCTCACAGAATCTCCTGTCTGTTCCCCTGACTATGGAATCCCCTACGACTACCGCATTTCTCTTCACCCTCCTTCTCTCCTGCTTCCTATATAGGCTTCCTATCACTCCTAATTTCTGTAATTTAATCAATTGACCCTTCCTCCATATAGGATCAGATCATTTTTTAATATCAGAAAATACTGCTGTTACAATTTCTTTATTTACCCGTGGTTTCCTAATATCATCTTCGAAACATAAAATTTGAACCCAATGTCATTCTGCAATTCCAAATTCCGCTCTGATAAAACACTACATCACCTCTCATTTCCCAAACATAACTCAATTGCCGTATTGTTCCATAAGTTTACACAAAAGGGATGTTAGTGATATGGGTCTATAACTGAAAGGATCTTGTGGGGGGGGTTCCCAGGTTTTAGAATAGGCACAGCTACTGCCATTTTCCATGAGGAGGGAAGATAGCCTAAACTCCAAATATGATTCAAAAATTTTAATATTATCTCAAGAGAGTTGTCAGCCATATGTTTAAATGTACAGTAACATATATCATCCTTTCTCTGAAGCAGCTTGACCTGAACTATTAATAGCATTCTTAAATTCACACAAAGAAAACTTCTACATCGCTAGTACAGTTATTGCTATAGCTGGCTTCCAACACATCAGGATATTCACTTAGAGCCTTGTCCCTACATTGTTTAGCCTCTTCACTTCAATTATTTTGATTAGGAATTGCAGCAAATAATCAAACCAATAACTCAACGTTTTCCATTTCAGTAACAATCATATTACCTTCTTTAATCAATACTGGAATGTTATTAGCTCTACAAATCATCCCCCGCCCCCGCAATTTTGTTAATCATTCCCCAACCATCTCCAAGTTTAATAATCCTTCCAAGACCATCACAATATGACCTCTAGAAAACCTTTTTCGCAACCGTCACTACTTTTCTCACCATGGCCTGTGCCCTTTTATACTTAATAAGGTCACTCAGAGAGTGATACCTCTTAACTTTCCTAAACGCCTTATTTCTCTCCCTAATTGCATTGCACACTCCTCAGTCCACCTTGGTACAATCTTTCTCCTGTTAATGCCCTTTCTAATAGGAATCACTTCCACCAGTTTGATGAATAATGTAACGTAACCTTTCATTGTTGAAACCCCCATCACCCTCAACATTCAGTTCTGATTGATATTCATCACATAAAACCTTTCTGAATTTGCTTTACCAAAATTGCACCTCCTAAAGGTGGCCTCCAGTCTTCTATATAAATCCAAGCTCAAGCTTATGAATATAGGAAAATAATCACTTCCCAATGTTTTATCTCGTGTGACATCCCACTCACTCACTCACTCCAGCCAGAACATTCGAAACTACAGTTAAATCTATAGCAGTTTCTGACCTATTATGAACATTGACTCTTGTACTCATCCCATCATTAAGAAACACAAGCTGGGAAATATTTAAAAATTCTTCTACAATCAAACCGTTACCATCATTCTGCGAACAACCCCACAGTGGACTATGCGCAAAAATCCCCACACCATACAACCCTTAATGAGTTACATGTGTTTTCCTACAAATCAATCGAAAGCTTTCCATAAGGGTTTTAAAAATTTACCACTTTAATGCCCCTACCTGTTGAATCAAATACTTCTGCTACAAGTGCTTTATGCACTTCATTCACATCCATAACCCTATGTCCTATCCCTTTCCTTATAAAACTTGCAACATCATACCTTCTAACAACTAACCTATCTCACTTAATTTCAATATAATTCTGCAAGGAAATACTTAGATGTGGTAACAACCAGATTTCCTGAATATATATAACATCAGGAGGATCTGATAAATCAGAAATAAACTTCTTACAGTCTTGACCATTGGAAATCCGGCTTCTCGCATTCCACTGCAATATTCTTAAACCCATTACGTACCTTCACAAGGAGACTGAAATACAGATACCTCACCCATTAGAGCTTCATTTACAGCTACCCACATCACACCAGTTATACCCAAATATTTTTCAGCAGCCTTCAATATAGTTTTAATTTTCTCAGTGTGACTAGATGCTTGAGTAGTACAATTCACCACATCTGTTATAAATTCATCACAAACTTCATTCTATCAACAAGTATCTTTGGTAAGAAAAGTACAATGCCAACATGTAGCCTCAGACTTCATATTCTGTTCTCTGACTAATAATACTTTATCAACATTTGGTTTATCTTTTTGCAAGGCCCCTGCATAAGACACTGTACATTAACTGGTTGAACTTCAGCTGCCTTCTTAAGCACTTCACATCCTCCGTAAGTTGCACTATGCTCCCCTCCGCAATTACAACAATTAAACTTTCCGCCTTCACAATCTTCATACTTATGTCCCCCACCACACTTACTACATCTTAGTTTCCCATGACATACTGCTGCAACATGCCCAAACCCCTGACATTTCTAACATCTAAACAGGGGAGGAATATAAGCTCATACATTATAACTAACATACCCCAAACTAACTTTATCAGGGACATCCACCTCATCAAAATATATCTATAGAGATAACTATTCATCCTTTCCCCATTTCTGACTACTTGCAATTTCTTTACCTCCTTAACCTTGCTTCCCAGTAAATGAGATTTAACCTCTTCTTTCAAAAGGCCAAGACAAAGTAGATGTGGAAAGAATGTTTCCCATGGTGTGGGAGTCTAGGACAAGAGGGCACAGCCTCAGGGTGGAGGGGCGTCCATTTAAAACAGAGATGCGGAGAAATTTCTATCGCCAGGCGGTGGTGAATTTGTGGGATTTATTACCACAAGCAGCTGTGGAGGCCAAGTCATTGGGTGTATTTAAGGCAGAGCTTGATAGGTTCTTGATTGGACACCACATCAAAGGTTACAGGCAGAAGGCCAGGGAGTGGGGCTGAGAAGGGGAAAATAAAGGATCAGCCATGAATAAATAGCAGAACAGACTCAATGGGCCAAATTGCTTAATTCTACTCTTGTGACTTATGGTCCTATGGAAATCTCCACCAGAACACCCATTATAACACCTCTATTTCCATTGGGCAGCAGAGATACTATATTTTTGCCAATTAAAGCCTTCAAATATAAGGCCTTCTCACACTGTTTCTTATCCTTACAAACAATTAACACATCGTCTCCTTGTAAAGTACAAGCTCAATGTATATTCCCTATAGCCAATTTTAACTCTGGGATTGATAGAGGAAGGCTGTTCTGATTCAAATTTAAACAATACCTTGAAGTCTACTTTCCTTTTTTTCAAAATATCCCACCCTTCTTCTCCACCACTTGAAATCATTCCAATATTATATTTCTTTTTCCATTTTCCAGATCTAGTTTCAACTTCATTCCAACCTCCTCCCACCAACCCATTCTCACCCAAACCCTTCACTTGCAGTTCATTTTTCAGAACCGTCCCCGACTTGAAGCTACACTATATCCCGAGAGAGAAGGAAAAGTCTAATTTTAAATCTCCATTGCCTTATGGCCATACCCCCCCATGGGAAAGGCTTCGGGAGTAAACCCCAAGGAAGAAATCTGGAGCCCAGGTCCCTAAGGGAGTTTGATGTTGTTTACACCTTCACTCTGGCAACTTCTGCGATGACACTAGTGCCAAGCTGTATCGCCGCTTGCCCTTCCCTTGGACTGCATCAGTGACGTGGAGAGGGGGAGCCTGCTGCACAGGCAGCAGCCAGTTCTTTAAACCTTCCTGCCCAGGTTTGCATCCTGGAGAGGACAGAGTCCACCAAAGGCACAAACCCATGATCTCCTGGGATCAATGGCTGCTGCTGATGTTTTCCCAACATCCCCACACCTTACACAGCCAGCAGTACCAACCACCACTCCTCCAAGCTCAATGAGTCTTCCAACCTCGAGCTGAGCCGCAGAGGTCAGTTCAACTCAGTTGGAGCATCTAGATACAGGTGATCTCCATTTAACTAATTATGTGACTTCTAAAACCAATTGGCTGCTCCACTGATGGTTTAGTGTGTCATATTAAAAGGGGTGAATACTTAGGCAATCAATTATTTTGTGTTTTATATTTGTAATTAATTTAGATCACTTTGTAGAGATCTGTTTTCTCTTCGACATGAAAAGTTTTTTTAAGTCCACTGTGATTCAATGTTATAAAACAATCAAACATTGAAACTTCTGTAATACCCTGGTTAAGATTTTTACTGCTATGCTGTAGGTATTTCATTTTAGTAGTTCTGCAAGAGCAGTTTGTTTGGGTGTGAGCTAAGAAAAGGGCCTTTGCTGTTCAACTTAAGAACATTGTGTCAGCCAATCAGGATGGTGGAATTGGAAGAAGGTTCTAGAGAACACTGGGCAGAGAGGTTTTTGTGATGGATACTGGTGCGGATTGAGTTCTTTTTTGTGGCAGCTGGGAAACGACAGAAGGGAAGATAGCTGAGGATACCATCCCTGTTGCACAAGGTGCTTTATGCAGATGAATGGCTTCAAGGAGGAATGACCCATCCTCCCGTGGGAAAGCCCGTTTGTTTGAGATGGATTTCAAGCAACATTCGAAAGGTGATGCGTGCTTTCATGCAGAGTGAGTGTCCAGCGCACGAGTTAAAGACAACTGCATGGTGAGCTCCAACTTAAGTGCACATGTGATCTGGGTTAACTGATGGGCTCTTCTTAATTTTTTTCTTTTCTTTTTCCTACTAACAGTTTGATAAAGCTGACATTTGTGGATACAGTTTCTTTATAATTGTATGCAGTGTACAAGCTGTTATTTCTTGCCATCGGCTAATTGTATGGGAGCAGTATTTACACAGTATTCACACAGACCAGGGTTTGGGTGGGCCCAGGTTTGGCGGGACCCAAGTCAGATCTGCCCCAGACATACAGAGGCTGTGAAAGCTGGCTTTCTCACCACTGAGTCCGGTGGCTGTTTGCGAGGAGCTAACGAACCGTATCTATAGAGACGCCCGGTAAAAGGGAGTTTCACTTCCAAGGGGGTGGGGGTGAATACATTTTATAGGCACTGTACTTATATGCATTTCCACAGTTTGCTTACAGTTAACAGTTCCTGATGTTTACAGTTTACAGTTACTGTTCTATAGATTTGCTAAGTATGCCCACAGAAAAAGAATCTCATGTATGTGGTGACATGTATATACTCTGATAATAAATTTGACTTTGAACTTTGAAATAGGAGCACTAGAAGCTATTTGATCCTTCCCACGTATACTCCTCTATTCAATAAGATTATGTCTGGTCTTCTTCCTCAATGAGACACTCCTGCCCTATCTCAAGATCTAGCTGAAAGAAGAGAATGTGCTGAACTATGGAGAGAAGGTGGGGAAGAGAGACAGAATGCATTTGAAGGACTGAATGGCCTTTATCTCTCAAATTAAAGCTCAATTGTCATTCAACACATGTATACAACTAAACGAAACATTGTTTTTCTGGGGGCAAGGTACAAAAATAGTATACACAGTCACACTTGCACTTAGCACATGTAGTTACTACAACACATGCAGCATAGCTGTAGTGTTCTCTGTTCCAGGATGAAATACACTTGACATTGCCATTGAATGCCTGAAGGGTGATATAAGATGAAGAATGGCATAGCTTCAATGGGGTCCGTACACTACACCAGTAAACCAAAGAACTTACATACAACATAGAACAGTACAACACATTACAGGCCCTTCGGCCCACAATGTTGTGCCGACCCTCTATCCCTGCCTCCCATATAACCTCCCACCTTAAATTCCTCCATATACCTGTCTAGTAGTCTCTTAAACTTCACTAGTGTATCTGCCTCCACCACTGACTCAGGCAGTGCATTCCATGCACCAACCACTCTCTGCGTAAAAAACCTTCCTCTAATATCCCCCTTGAACTTCCCACACCTTACCTTAAAGCCACGTCCTCTTGTATTGAGCAGTGATGCCCTGGGGAAGAGGTGCTGGCTATCCATTCTATCTATTCCTCTCATTATCTTGTACACCTCTATCATGTCTCCTCTCATCCTCCTTCTCTCCAAAGAGTAAAGCCCTAGCTCCCTTAATCCCTGATCATAATGCATACTTTCTAAACCAGGTAGCATCCTGGTAAATCTCCTCTGCACCCTTTCCAATGCTTCCACATCCTTCCTATAGTGAGGTGACCAGAACTGGACACAGTACTCCAAGTGTGGCCTAACCAGAGTTTTATAGAGCTGCATCATTACATCGCGACTCTTAAACTCTATCCCTTGACTTATGAAAGCTAACACCCCATAAGCTTTCTTAACTACCCTATCTACCTGTGAGGCAACTTTCAGGGACCTGTGGACATGTATCCCCAGATCCTTCTGCTCCTCCACACTACCAAGCATCCTGCCATTTACTTTGTACTCTGCCTTGGAGTTTGTCCTTCCAAAGTGTACCACCTCACATTTCTCCGGGTTGAACTCCACCTGCCACTTCTCAGCCCACTTCTGCATCCTATCAATGTCTCTCTGCAATCTTTGACAATCTTCTACACTATCTACAACACCACCAACCTTTGTGTCATCTGCAAACTTGCCAACCCAGCCTTCTACCCCCACATCCAGGTCATTAATAAAAATCACGAAAAATAGAGGTCCCAGAACAGATCGTTGTGGGACACCACTAGTCACAATCCTCCAATCTGAATGTACTCCTCCACCACGACCCTCTGCCTTCTGCAGGCAAGCCAATTCTGAATCCACCTGGCCAAACTTCCCTGGATCCCATGCCTTCTGACTTTCTGAATAAGCCTACCGTGTGGAACCTTGTCAAATGCCTTACTAAAATCCAGATAGATCACATCCACTGCACTATCCTCATCTATATGCCTGGTTACCTGGGACATACTTAGGGACTAGGATGTAAAAGAATATTACTTCTTCTGTCCTCGAAGTACAAAGTACAAATTAAATTTATTATCAAAGTCCTCGAAGTACAAAGTACAAATTAAATTTATTATCAAAGTACATATATGTCACCATATACAACTCTAAGATTTATTTTCTTGCAGGAATACTCAATAAAACCTTTGAATAATAGCCAAAACAGAATCAATGAAAGACCACACCAACTTGGGCATTCAACCAGCAAAAGACAGCAAACTGTACAAATAAAAAAGAGAGAAATAACAATAATAAATAGATAAGCAATAAATGTCAAAAACATGAGATGAAGAGTCCTTGAAAGTGGGAAACACTGCAATGATAGAACAAGTGAAGTTGAGTGAAGTTCTCCCCTTTGGCTCAACAACCTGATGGTTGGGCGGACATAACTGTTCCTGAATCTGGTGGTATAAGTCCTGAGGCTCCTGTACCTTCTTTCTGATGTAAGCAGTGAGAAGAGAGCACATCCTGGTGGTGGGAATCTTTGATGATGGATGCTGCTTTCCTGCGACAGCGTTTTGCATAGATGTGCTCAGTGGTGGGGAGGGCTTTACCCATGATAGACTGGATTGTATCCATTACTTTTTGTAGGGTTTTCCATTCAGGGGCATTGGTTGAAGGTGAGAGAGGTCTCACCCTCAGTGTCAATTTCCTGAGGTTGAGGATGGGACCTATTGAACCCATCTTTGTTCTATGTATCCAACGCTTCCACCGCTAGATATGTGGGAGAAACACAGGTCCATCCCCCTATTCCCAATGTCTGGGCATTCAGTCTAGCACCACCAATCACAGCAGTGATTCCTACTAAGAAGTAGCTTTCTTGGAGTGCCTGTCATGACGCCCACAAATGGTCCTTGGAAAGGTTTACAGACACTGAGGAGAAAACCTCTGCGGCAATACAAGCAATGTATTAGGATTACAGTGTGACTGCTGAGGGAAAAGAATGATTAAGTTACTGGATTAAACAAAGCACTGTGGTATCGATCCACAAGACAGGAGTTCAGCTGGTATGTGGGAACAATGAATATTATTAATCCAGTCTTGGTAAATGGTAACCATTAGCCCAGTTGGTTAATAATTCACAATGACCATCAATCACCTGTTTACACTAATCCCACTAATCTATTTTATGCACACCCCCACCCCCACAGAAGAAATCTCCAGTTTCCAACTTCCTTACATAAATGGGACTTCAGATGCATCAGACTCTCAGGTGTCTCCTCAGGACAATTGCAGGAATGGACGAGAAATTCATATTCAGATTTATTTACTTAATCGCAGATACATCAAAACATATAGTGAAATACTGTACGTCATTTGTGTTAACAGGTAACACACCCAAAGGTGTGTTGGAGGTAGCCCAGAGGTGTCACCAAAAATGTTGCCTTTGCTAGTAACACCTGCCTCTAGTGAATAAATTACAAAAAAATGTAGGGTTAGAAATGATGCGGTGTCAGAGAACTACTTGAGGGCTATGGATTTTAAAGATAAAAATGAACTTTGTCACATATACATCAAAACATTGAAGCATACAGTGAAATGCGTTGTTTGCAACAAATCAAATCAGTGAGACAATTGCCTGGCAGCCTGTAAGCGTTGCCATGATTCCAGTGCCAACATAGCATGCCCACAATTCTCCAACCGTAACCTGTATGTTTTTGGAATCTGGAGCACCCAAAGGAAACCCATATGGTCACGGGGAGAATGTACAACTCCTTACAGACAATAGTGGGTATCGAATCCCGATTGGTAAACACTGGCACTGTATTAGCATCACTCTACTTGCTACGTGACTGTGCCATACATAAAAAGAAGCTATAATTGCAGATCCTTAGTTACACACACAAAATGCTGGAGAAGCTCAGAAAGTCAGGCAGCATCTATGGAAAGGAGTAAAGAATCAATGTTTTTGGCCAAGATCCTTCATCAGGGCTCTACTTTTCCTTCCACTGTAGCTCCTCTTTCTCTCTGGACCCCAATGCTGGATGATGGAGATCTTGCTCACTGTGATTTACGTGGCAAGAAAAGCTGGGAGGTTGATTTGTGAGAAATCGCCAGCTTTCCATCACTCTAAACTGTTCAAATCTGTACAGTATCCAATGCCAAGTAATCCGTGTGCGCTGATGATAACTGACCTGGGCAGAAGTTCTGGATAATATATATACTTCCTGGCAGCTATAGGAGATGTACTCCGTTTCTAGTGAGATAGAATATTATTCATACAGCTGCAGTACATACCCAACAGGTTAGGCAAATGCAGCTGCTCCTCCATCATCATGACAGCTTGCTGTGCTTTCGGCTGCTCTGCTGAGGAGCGGCTCCAGCTTATTCAGTGCTTCTTACAGAATCTGACACAAGTTACACAACAAGTCAGTGTCGTCGACAGTAAGCTCTTAGTTGCAAAAATATGGAGCAAAATGTAATATAATTGCTGTAAATTTAAATGTAATGTAAGTAGTGTTATAGATGACAATCCTGAAATAAAGTTAGAATGTGTAAGAAAATTGGTGTCTTAACAGTAGCCCAACAGATGAAGCTAATGTGTATTACAGAGGGAAATTTGATTCTGAAATTGTTATGTTTTGTAACTCTGAAACATAAAACTAATTGAAGGAAAAACCCGGGTGCTGGGGATAACTCGTGGATGTTCTATTTTTATTTTCGTGAGGACGCACTTATGACGTTGTGACGTAATGGTGTATACCATTCACGTACTTTTACATATAGCCGGTAATGAATAATGCAAACAACAAATAATGCTTAATCAAATGATATATTTACAATATTACTCAAATGTTGCTAAAGTACTAAATAGACAACATTCCTCCCTGCTTAGCTATAAACCAACTTAATATAGAATACATCTCAACTTATATACGTACATAAGTACACATTATATACAACATGGAGTGGAGAGCAAGTTTGAAAATCTGGCAGGAGAAAAGGATGTTGGTAAAGGTAAGGCAAACCCAGCCCTGAGACACCAGGCAAAGTCATTTGATTCCAAATAATTGGTTTATTGATCGTTATAGAATGTCTCTCTGGTGTTTCCTGCTCTCTCCCCTTTCCCTTCCCCTTTTCCCAACCATTATACCATGATTCCCCTCCCCCTGCGCTTTCCCACTTGCTTATCTAGGAGTGAAACATCAAATCTTCTTGTCTGAGGAGCCTCAATTTGTCTCAGCTATTTGTTCTGCATACTCCTTTTGGGATTGGGTTTGAGTAGATCCCAGCACGAGCATAAGGGACGGCCCAGGAATAACATAGCTAGTGAGTTGCTGGTTGTGGAGTGTGCTGCATTGTGATATTCAGGGAGGAAATTGGCAAGCTTCTGATTCAGTGTTAGAGTAATGTGTCCTGCTGACATTGCTTGCAGAATGTTCTTTGGACTATGCACAAATCGTTCCACCAAGCCGTTTGTAGCTGGATGGTATGGCACCGATGTAATATGTCTTATTCCATTCATTGTCAGGAATGACTGAAATTGTTCTGCTGCAAACTATGTCCATTGTCACTGACAAAGTGTTCTGGGACACCAGTCCTTGAGAATAGGTTTCTCAAAACACCAACAGTGTGGGAGGCTATAGCGGAAGCAATCGGGAACACTCCTGGTCACTTTTTAGCTGCATCCACTACTACAAGAAATTTTGCCCATGAATGGTCTGGCACAATCCACATGAATCCTCTGCCAGGGCAATGCAGGCTATTCCGAGGGATGGAGAGGTGGTTCTCCTGGCATCTTCTGGCCACATTGTCATCTCAAACAGCGCATGGCAAGTTGCTCAATCTGTTGATCTATCTGAAGCCACCAGACAAAGCTTCGAGCCAGCACTTTTATCTTGACCACACCTAGATGACCGGCATGTAGCTCTTCCTACACTTTAGCTCTCAGCTTGGATAGCACAACAACTCTCAATCCCCACTTAAGGCAACCCCTGTCAAGGGAAAGTTCATCCTGGCGCTGATTAAAATGGAGAAATTGGAATTTCTGTTGCATGTTCCAGGAATTTTGGGAGGCCATGTAGACCTGAGACAGTGTGGAGTCTTTTCTGGTTTCCCTTTGGATCATTTCTGTCGTAATAGGGAGACTTTCATTTTGTATTAGGGAGAGTAGGTCAAGTGGAGTGTCCTCTTTCCAGGTATTTCCTCTTCCAATCCATAACAATCCATCAACATTTCAATGATTAGCTTTCCTCTTGAATTCGATTTTGTAATTCTGTCCTGCAAGAAGCAGAGCCCATCTCTGCATTCATACTGCTGCTGTTAGTGGAAGACCCTTCTGTAGATTGAAAATGGACACTAATGATTGATGATCAGTAGTGAGGGTGAACTCTCTGCCAGACAATTATTGGTTAAAATGTTTTATAACCAAAACCAGACTCAAGGGATCTCTGTCAATCTGTGTAAGTTTTCTCTGTAGTTGTGAGGGAACATGATGCAAAGTCCATGGGGTTGATGGCGAGCTTAAAATCACCACACATCCTTTTTGGCTACTGGGACCAGTGGCATTGCCAATGAGCTCCACTCAACATTGAAATAAATTCTTCCAGCCTCCATGTGATCCTGCTCCCTGACGACTTTATCATTGATGATATAAGGAACCAGGTGAGCTTTGTAAAATTTCGGTGTGGCATTTTCATTTAACACTATTTTTCCCTTGATATGTTGAGTTTTCCAATGCCATCCTTGAACACAGCTGTGGTATCAACTAGAATCTTTCTTAATTTGCTTTCAGTTGACTCCATTGCAGTGGATGGGGCATGCAAATAGTGGCTAGATCTCCAATCAAATTAAACCATAGAAACTACAGCACAGAAACCGGCCTTTTGGCCCTTCTCGGCTGTGCTGAACCATTTTCTGCCTAGTCCCACTGACCTGCACATGGACCATATCCCTCCATGCACCTTCCATCCATGTATCTGTCCAATTTATTTGTAGTCCAATTAAATTGTAGTTGTCTTAGCCAATCATGGCCCCACAATGCTAGCCCTCCTGTTTTTACCACGTACAAGCTCAATGTGGCTGATTGGTTGTTGCATTCCCACAGGAATTATCTTTTCACTAGTCTAAGTTCTTAGTTGGATATCTGCAGGCTTCAGTACAGCATCTTTGAAGTGCCATTCAATCTCATTTTGTGTGATGATTGAATAATCAAGCCAGTGTCCAATTCCATTTTAATTAATTTGCCATTTGCATTTGTTGTAAACTGTATTAATTGTCTCCTGTTAGTAAATCTCAAGGCTACTCTGTCCTTTATCACTTCAATCATTATCAGATTTTTCGACAGTATGCAGATTAGTGCTCTTTTCTATAACTTGATTTTTTATCTTTTTTTTTCCTCCCTGTGCAGTCCATTTATAGTTGTCTGCCCAACATGTTCTTTGTATGTGTCCTAATTGTTGTATTTTCTGCAAGATTTGCCTTTAACCCCTGCATTGGTCTGGTGTATGTGAGCCCCTGTCACAACTGTACACAATTTTTAGGTCAGGGAGGTTTCTGTTTAGACATTACAATTCTGTTAATGCTCACTTCCTTTCTGACTACAAATCAATTGTGTCTCTGGCTGCTGTTTACATTGATACAGTGATTTCAACTGTTCTTTTAAATGTGAGTTGGGCTTCAGTTGGAAACTGATTTTGAATGTAAGATTCCACAAACTAAGTGATCTCTCAGTGTATCATCAAGCCCACTACTGAACTGACAATGCTCAGACAATTTCTTCAGTTCAGCCACGTACGCTGAAATGGGCTCCACTTCCTTTTGATCCCAAAGGTTCAAAGGTTCAAATGTTCATTTCATTGTCAAAGTATGCATGTACAACACAACTCTGATATTTGCCTTTTCTGAGTTTAAGAAACATAAGAAATCTGCTTAAGAAACTTAAAGTACTGTACAATCAACAATGGGTTTGGTTCTAAATGTGCCTGCATTATTTTCACAATATCTGCAAAATTCATTTCGGTTGGTTTGGTTGGAGCAGTTAAACTTTGAAGGAAACTACATGTTCTTCCACTTATTGCACTCAGTAATACTGGCACTGGCTTTTCATTGTCTATTTAATTTGATTCAAAGTACTGCTGAATTCATTCTGCGTACTATGAGTCACTGTTTATGACAATGAATTTTTCATGTTTTCTAACTTTCTTTTAACTCAAGTGTCTTTCTCGTCTTCCAAAAAAAAATGTGCTGCATTTTGACAGGTAAGTAGTCTCGTGTTTGCTTTAAAACTTACTCATCACTGCTGTTATGTTTTGTATCTCCAAAGCATAGAACTAATTAAAGAAAAACACTGGAGCCAGGGATAACTCATGTACATTCTGGTTTTGTTTTAGAGAGGGGTGCATTTATGACATGGTGATGTAATGACGTATGCCATTCACACATCCATACTTTTACATAAAATCAGTAATGAATTATGTAAACAGCAAAGAATGCTTAATCAAATGATATACTTTTAATATTACAAAAATATTACTGAAATATTAATTATGCAATAGTATTAATATGAAATTGCTGGAAACACTCAGAAAGAGGAGCTGTTAAATCTTCTCTTTTCTAATTAATTTGTTTTTGACCATAAGATCATAAGACCTAGGAGCAGAATTAAGCCATTTAACCTATTGATTTGGCTAAACCATTCCATCATGGCTGGTTTATTATCCCTCTCAACTCCATTCTCCTGCCTTCTCCCAATAATCTTTGATACCCTGATTAATCAGAAACGTATCAAACCCCACCTTAAATAAACCCAATGACTTGGCCTGCACAGTGTTCTGTGGCAAAGAATTTCACAGGTTCACTAACCTCTGCCTGAAGCAATGTTTCCTTATCTCTGCTCTTAATGGATGGCCCTCAATTTTGATTCTATTCCCTTTGGTTCTAAATTCCCCCACAAAAGGAAACATTCTTTCCATATCCACTCGATCCAGATTTTCAATGCTTGATAGGTTTTAAATGAGATTCCCCCCATCATTCTAAACTCCAGTGAGTACAGACCTCATACTGTATGTTAACCCTTTCATTCCTAGGATAATTTTTGTGAACCTCCTTTTGGCGTTTTCCAATACCAGCGCATCCTTTCTTAGGTAAGTTGCCCAAAATTGCTCACAATACTGCAAGTGCAGTCTGAACGATGCCTTATAAAGCCTCAACATTACATCCTTGCTTCTATATTCTAGTCCTCTCAAAATGAATGTTAATGTTGCATTTGCCTTCCTTACCACTGACGCAACCTGCAAGTTAACCTTTAGGGAACCCTGCACAAGGACTCCAAGGTCCCTCTGCACCTCTGATTTTTGAATTTTCTCCACATTTTCAAAATAGTCCACGCCTTTATTCCTTCTGCTTACATTATATTCCAACTGCCACTTCTTTGCTCATTCCTCCAGTTTTTCTAAGTCCTTCTGCAGACAACTTGCTTCCTCAACACTAACTGCCTTCCAGCAATCTTTGTATCATCCATAAACTTGGCCACAAAACCATCAATTCCATCATCCAAATCATTGACATATAATGTGAAAAAATGCAGACTCAACACTGATTCCTGTGGTACACCATTAGTCACTGGCAGCTAACTACAAAAGGGTCCCTGTATTCCCACTCTTTGCCTCCTGACAGTCATCCAATGCTCTATCCATTCTGGTACCTTTCTCATAATACCATGGGCTCTTATTTTGATAATTAGTCTCATGTGTGGTACCTTGAAAAGGCCTTCTGAAAATCCAAGTAAACAATATCCACTGACTCTCCTTTGTCTCTCCTGCCTGTTACCCTCTCTAAGAATTCCAACAGATTTATCAAGCAAGATTTCCCCTTTCAAAAACCATACTGACTTTGGCCTATCTTATCATCTGGCTCCAAATACCCTGTAATCTCATCCTTAGTAATAGGCTCCAACATCTTTCCGATCACTGAACTCGGACTAACTGCCCTATAATTTCCATTCTTCTGCCTCCCTCCCTTCTTCAAGAGTGGAATGACATTTGCAATATTCTGGTGTTCAGGAACCATTCCAGAATCTAGTGATTCTTGAAAGATCATTACTAATGCCTCCACAATCTCTTCAGCCACCTGTAACAGAATTCTGAGGTGCAGTCCACCTGGTCCTGGTGACATATATCTTCAGCCTTTTCAGCTTCCCGAGCCCTTCTCCTTAGTAATAGCAACTATACTCACTTCTGCTCCCTGACACTCTTGCATTTCTGGAATTCTGTTACTTTCTTCCACAGTGAAGACTGAAGCAAAATACATATTAAGTTTGTGTGATGGAGAACAGTTTGTCTGCCATTTCTTTGTTCCTCCATTACTACTCTCCAGTATCATTTTCCAGCAGTCTTATATGCACTCTCATCTCCCTCTTACACTTTATATATCCGGGAAAAAAGTCTTGTTGACTCCTCTTTTATATTACCGGTGAATTATCTTCATATTTCATATTTTCTCCCTATATGCCTTTTTTAGTTGCCTTCTGCTGATTTTTAAAATCTTTCCAATCCTCTACCTTCCGGCTAATTTTTGCTATATTACATGCCCTCTCTTTTGCTTTGATGCTGTCTTTGACTTCCCTTAGCAGCTGCAGTTGCCTCATCCGGCCTCTAGGTTACTTCTTCATCTTTGGGATGTATCTTTCCTGTACTTCTGAATTTCATCCAGAATCTCCAGCCATTGCTGTTCGGCCATCATCCCTGCTTGTGTCCCCTTCCAATTAACTTTGGCCAGGTCCTCTCTCATGTACATTTACTCCACTGTAATACTGATACATCCGATCTTAACCTCTCCATCTTAAACTGCCTCCTAAGGGTTCCTTTATCTTAAGCTTCCTAAACAAATCTGTGTCATTATGTAACAGCCACAAGCTGCTCCAAAAGGTCATTTCATAGGTATTCTACAATTTCCCTCTCGGCATCTGATTTTCCCAATCTACCAGCATATCAAAATACCCCATGATTACCACAACATTGCCCTTTTTACATGCCTTTTCTAAATCTCCTTGTAACTTGCAGCCCAAATCCTAGCTATTATTCGGAGGTCTGTATAAAATTCCCATCAGGATCTTTTTACCCTTGCAGTTTCTTAACTCTACCCACAAGGATTCTACATCTTCTGATCCTGTGTCACCTCTTTCCAAGGATTTGATTTCATATTTTACCAGTAGAGGCATTCCACCTCTTCTGCCTACCTGCCTGTCCTTTTGATACAATGTGTATCCCTTGACTGAAGCACCCAGCTGTGGCTTCTTTCAACCATGATTCAGAGATGCCCACAGCACCATACCTGCCAATCTCTAACTGCACTTCAAGGTCATGTACCTTATTCTGTATACCGTGTGAATTAAAATATAACATCTTCAGTCCTTTTTGATTTTGGCCCCCTGTTACATTTTAGCATCAAACTGACTGAAATTTTGCCCTATCATCTGCCTGTCTTTGCTCACAGTCTCATTACTTTAAGCGTCAACTTGTATATCCTCAGCCCAATCACTCAGGTTCCCATCCCCCTGAGCCAATAGTCATCAAACTACAGCTCGATGCTTTTCATACTGATGTAGTTATCAGAGAGACTGAAAGACTCCCAGAGTTCCCACATCTCACAAAAAGAACATGCCACTACCTCTGGACCCATTCTCAGTGCACTAGCTATATACTAACAGAAAGAAAAAAATACTAAACACTTACTTAGAGCTTCCTCCTGTGCTTGCTCAAGGCTGTTGAGCCAAAGCCAGACCACTTTAACAATGTCTACTCACACAATGTCCACTCCTACAATGGTCTCTTTCCCAATACTAAAATATCTATAACCGAAAAAAAACTATTTCTCTTTCCACATATTCTGCCTGATCTGCTGGGTGTTTCCAGCAGTTTCTGACTTTATTTCAGATTTCCTGCATTTGCAATGTCTTAAAATTTTCATTAAGTGTATTTATTTACTTATTTATTTGTTTGTTTGCTTAGTGTTACAGCACAGTGAAGACCCTTCAATTACCATGTGACCAACTAAAGTATAGTCCTGGTTTAACTTACCAAAATGTGACATTTTGTACGTCTGAGATAAGTTCCATCTGTCATTTCCTTGACCACTTTCCGAGCTAATCCATATCTTGCTGTAACATTACCACCAATGTTAGTGTCATTTTTAAACTTATTCATCATGCCCCCTACATATTCCTCCAAAACTTTAATGTACGTGACAAGTAACAGAAATCTGGTCCAGGTCGCTCCGGTGCATTGATGGTCACAGTCCTGCAGTCCAACAAGTCAGGGATGTGATTAGATTAGATTATTAGATTAGATTATGAGGACACGCAGTCCTGTTTTATTGTCATTTAGTAATACATGCATTAAGAAATGATACAATTTGTTCTTCCAGAATGATCAGAATCAGAATCCTTTATTATCGCCAAGTATGTGGACACAAACAGGGAATTTGATGCCTGTTTCCCTGAGCTCTTGCTGTACAGAATCAAAAAGCAAACAAAACAATAGTGCAAATAATCGTGAACTATATACAATGAAGTATACCTGTGTATGTACAGGTGGACTTGGTTTATAATAGACTAAAATTCAAGTGTTCATAAGACTGATGGCATACGGAAAGAAACTGTTCTTGTACCTATTTATCCTGGCATACAGTGATCTAAATGATATCACAGAAACACAAGATAAACCAAGACTAAAAAAAAAACTGACAAAAACCACATAATTATAACATATAGTTACAACAGTGCAAAGCAATACCGTAATTCGATAGAAGAACAGACCATGGGCACGGTAAAAAAAATCTCGAAGTCTCTAGAAAGTCCCATCACCTCACGCAGAT
Organism: Mobula birostris; assembly: GCF_030028105.1. Taxonomy (NCBI): domain Eukaryota; kingdom Metazoa; phylum Chordata; class Chondrichthyes; order Myliobatiformes; family Myliobatidae; genus Mobula; species Mobula birostris. The sequence continues at coordinate 235,404,361 of NC_092370.1, read as the reverse complement.
GGTAGAAGGAAGAAAACTCTCTTCCTGCCATGAGCTTCCAGTGCCGCAAACTTGCTGATACAGCATCCTGGCAGCACCCCTAACACAGCTGACTCTTGAGTCTGTCTGAAAACTTCGAGCCTCCGACCAGCCCTCCGACACCAAGCACCATCTCTGCCGAGCGCTTCGACCCCAACCCTGGCAACAGGCAATAGGCAAATCTGAGAATTTGGGGCCTTCCCCTCTGGAGATTCTCGATCGCACTTTAGCAGCAACAGCGAAGCGGGCATTTCAGAAGTTTCTCCAGATGTTCCTCCGTGCTTCTCACGGCTGTCCCCATCAAATCAGGATTGTGCACGGCATCCTACTTCACAAATACGATACCCTTCTGAGGATGCTGAAGGGGTGTGAGGATTAGTTTTGTTAATTGCTGTTGCCACTGAAAACCTGATTTAGACAAAGCCAGACCTCTTATATCCAAGCGAGGTTTGCCTGAAGTGGTTGCAAGCTTGGGTCTTACTTCAATAGTGAGGATACAGATTTATTCCTTCACTAACACACACAAAAAATGCTGGTGATCGCAGCAGGCCAGGCAGCATCTATAGTAAGAGGTACAGTCAATGTTTAGGAAAGTCCTAACGAAGGGTCTGGGCCCTTAACGTCGACTGTGCCTCTTCCTATAGATGCTGCCTGGCCTGCTGCGTTCACCAGCATTTTTTGTGTGTGTTGCTTGAAATTCCAGCATCTGCAGATTTCCTCATGTTTGCGTATTCTTTCACTAAACTCATTTACGGTGATTTTTTAAAGTTACCATCGATTCGTAAACAGTGAAATCAGTCTGCGTACGACCTGCATTTCCAGCCACTACACCAGCATGCCCTGGATAATGTTCCATGTCAAGTAACATTTACATCATTCAACTGTCAGGCATTAATGATCTTCAGCAAGCGGGAAGCTACCATTAAAATTCAATGGCATTTCCAGGTATCAACTGTCTATGAGCTGTCATTGACAAGTTAGCCTGGATCAGCCACACATCATTACTGTGGCTAAGGACAGCAGGTCAGGGGTGGGAGTAATTAGAGTAGCTGGGGAATTTAAATTCTATTGAATAAATAAATGTAGAAATATGAAACTGATGTCAATAACATGACCATGAAACTACGACATTGTTGTTAAAAACCCACCAGCTGCCAACTGCACCAGGTCTGTCATGAATATAGATCATGATGCTTACCTTCCTCCTCACTTCAGGGATATCCAAGTCCTGTGAAAGAACAAATTCAAATTCAAGATTGTTTACTGTCATTTCCAATACATAGGTGCAAAGAGAACAAAATCATTGTTACTCTGGATCCAACGCAGCACCGAGAAAAACACAATAAAATGAAGGACACAATAATAAAAAACACAATAAATATAAATACATAAGATGGCTCGTATACATATGGATTATATGTCCATAAAGTGATACTAGGCACGGGAGTGTCTGTACATAAGGTAACTGACAGGAGATGATAAAGTACTGGTGATTAGGGGTGTGGAGGGGTTGGATTAGTGGGTGGAGATGTTGATCAGCCTTACTGCTTGAGGAAAGTAACTGTTTTTGAGTCTGGTTGTCCTGGTGTGGATGCTATGTAGCCTTCTCCCTAACGGGAATGATCCTTCATGATGTTACTGGCCATTTTGGCGGTAATGTAAAGAATCTAATGAACAGAGTACAAATTCTGTTGATGTCTCGGACAGACATTGGTTAACAATGCAGATGCAGGAGAATGTAGTTACTGGAAAATGGAGCAATTCAGGGGGTTAAGAAGGCATTATTCTGAAGACACTCTCAGTAGAAGCTCACATACCCAAAGCTATGACATTTTTATATCCTTACGATCAAAGGTAACAGTACAATACAATTTGAAGAGTTACAATGACATTGTTTACTTCAATACTTTGGGTTGACTAATGGTTCTTTTGTGATACATAGTGGAAGTACATAAAAGGCCCAAATGTCTTTTGGAGAAACTAATTAACACAAATATTCTAAACCCTAGATGACAGAGAACCAGACACTCAAAATTAATGTTGCTGGGGTTGCCTGTGAGTACATAAACATGACAAGTACATAAAAATTATTGATTGGCTGTGCATGTGACCATGTTTGATATGTTAACTGACTACATTTGCCAGGTCTGCCAGTTGCAGTCAAGTCACAATGGTGCCCATGTTGCCTGGTTTGATGCAAGCCAATTAACACGATCCCATTGTCATAATGTTTGGTTCTTGCATGTGCAATCTCTAGGTCTTTGGAGCGGCCTGTGATTTTAACTTCAATTTACAAAAAACTGAAGGCTAATTGTAAGTTTCCTGAACATATTTACATTTAGAATAAGAACTGAAGCCTGGTTCTTGTTTGAATTAATATCTGCTATATTCATATAACTCCAGGATATTCCCTAACACAGTAGAGTGCAGATGCTGGAATATGGAGCAATTCAGCACAGGTTATGGGATAATTGATATTTTGGGTCGAGACCCTATATCAGCACATGTGGATTAATAAAGCAACATATTATGTACATGCATATTTTCTGACTATTTCATTTCAATGAAATCCAGCAGCTATACTCACATCATATGTGGGAAGACAAAAATAAATTTAATCTTGCATTAGCATAAGGAGGTATCTAATGGTCAGCTTGGATTTCTCTATTACTCTATGATGTTTGGGCTAAAGCACTGAAAGTATACATTCCGTGGCTACTTTACAGGAGGTATGTTTGTGATCTTCTGCTGTTGTAACCCATCCACTTCAAGGTTTGTTGTGTTGTGTATTCAGAGATGCTCGTCTACATACCACTGTTGTAATGTGTGGGTTTTGAATTACTGTTGCCTTTCTGTCAGCTTGAGTCAGTCTGGCCATTCCCCGCTGACCTCTCTCATTAACAAGACATTTTTCCTATAGAACCGCCGCCCACTGGATGTTTTGGTTTTTCACATCATTCTCCGTAAACTCTAGAGACTGTTGTATGTGATAATCGCAGGAGATCAGCAGTTTCTGAGATATTCAAACCACCCAGTCTGGCACCCACAATCATTCTACGGTCAAAGTCATTTAGTTCACACTTCTTCCCCATTCTGACATTTTGTCTGAACAAGAACTGAACCTCTTGACCATGTCTGCATGCTTTTTGGAATGAGCTACTGCCAATCAATGCCTCTCATCATCTTGTACACCTCTATCAGGTCACCTCTCATCCTCTGTCGCTCCAAGGAGAAAAGGCCAAGTTCACTCAATCTATTCCCATAAGGCGTGCTCTCCAATCCAAGCAACATCCTTGTAAATCTCCCCTGCACTCATTCTATAGTGTCCACTATAGTATAATATAGTATTATAGCATTAAAAACAATTTTAAAAATAAAAATAATAAATAAAAAAAGAAACAAAAATAATCTTAGAAATTCACCTCCTTCATAGTTTTGACTACTTTGCACTACAATGGGCATCAATTTATTTTGTTCTAATTGCGTTCTCTCTTGAATAATTGTATTTACATTTTTTTGTGAATACTGCGTATCGGATTCAACTGTACTGTACAAAAGTCTTAGGCACCTGTAAAAAATCTGTAAAGCAAAGATGCCTTCAACAGTAATGAATTGAAAAGTTTCTAAATATTTAAAAAACTATAAAGAACAGGAAAAAGTAAAATAAAAGCTAAACCAAATTGATATTTGATGTGACCACTCTTTACCTTTAAAACTGCATTAATTCTCTTTGGTACACTGCCAAAATTGGCTGCTATGTTTTTCCAAGCATTTTGGAGAACTTACCACAGTTCTTCTGCAGATTTTGACTGTCTCACTTGCTTCTGTCTGCCCAGGCAATCCCAGACAGCTTCGATGATGTTCGGTCAGGGCTCTGTGGATGCTATACTATCTGAAACCATATAAAAAAATCTAGGGTGCCTAAGACTTTTGCACAGTACTGTATGTGCCTGTGATTCTGCTGCGAGTCATTGTGTGCTGTACCTGTGCGTGTGTATACGACAATAGGCTCAAATTTGACTTTGAGGCACAAGAGATTAGATCCACTCAGTGTCTCCAGCAGAATGATTGCCGCTTGATGACTTCTCATCTTCTTTTAGTTTCAGTGAACACACACAATTTATTCCTTTTATATTTGTACATTGAAAGAACTTAATGTGGATTGTAGTGGACAGTGAGGAAGACAATCAACGCTTGCAGCCGGATCTGGACCAGCGGGAAAAATAGACTGAAAAATGGAATATGGCATTTAATGCAGACAAGGGCAAAGTGTTGTACTTGGCTAGGACCAACCAGGGTACATTTTGCACAAGGAACAAAGGAGTGCGGTAGAGAAAGGGATCTGGGAATACAGGTCCATAATTCATTGTAAGTGGTGTCACAGATAAATAGGCTTGCAAAGAAAGCTTTGGTCGTCATGAATCAAATTGTTGAGAACAGGAGATGGGATGTTAGGTTGAAGTTATATAAGAAATTAGCGAGGCCTAATTTGGAGTGTTGTGTGCAGATTTGGTCACCCCACTGCAGGAAAGATGTAAATAAGATCGAAAGGGTACAGAGAAAATTTACAAGGATGCTGCAGGGACTGGAGGACCTGAGTTTTAAGGAAAGATTAAATAGGTTAGAACTTTATTCCCTAGAACGTAGAAGATTGAGGAGAGATTTGATGGAACTATACAAAATTTTGAAGGGTATAGACAGGATAAATACAAGTAGACTTTTTCCACTGAAGTTGGGTGAGAATAAAATTAGAGGTCATAGGTTAAGGATGAAAGGTGAAATGTTTAAGGAGAACATTAAGGAAACCTCTTCATTCAGAGTGGAATGAGCTGCCAACGCAAATGGTGGGTGGAATTTCTATTTCAATCTTGAGAAGTCTGGACAGGTACATGGATGGGACATGTTTGGAGAGCTATAGTTCCGGTGTAGGTCCATGGGAATAGGCGGTTTAAATAGTTCAGCATGGACTAGATAGGCTGCAAGGCCTGTTTCAGTGCTGTGGTTTTCTTTGACTCTATGACTCTAATCTAGGCCTGCTAAATAGACGGTGTAGCTTCCTAAACAGAGATTTTCTATGATTTAGTAGATATTCATAAAATTTACGTAAGTAGGTACAAATTCATTGATCCATGTCAGAGAAGCAAAAAAAAAAACCATTAGGCATGCTTTATCACCAGGACTATGAATTTTATTGATATTTATAGAGCTGTTAAAAAGATCCATAAAACATTTATAACAGCAGAAAATCCATTGAGAGAAATGAAGAGGAGGTTAGCTTGTCAGATATATCCTGACCTTAAATGAGGTTTAAAATACCACGTCTGGGTTCCAGCTGTCTTGCATTTGACAGTTTGAATACCTTGAATAATCTGCACTAATTACTCACTGGTAGTTATTATTAAAATACAATTTACAAGGACAGTATTGGTAATTGCAATTGTTTTAATTGCTCAGCAATTTGCTCATCCAATTTGTTTCCCTTCATGCCTTTCCTGAAGGCACTGATTTCTTGATCCACACTGCATTTCAAGTAAGCAACCCATGAAGCCATAATTGATGTGGGAGCTGTGGAACTGAGAACCAATGGGTTACATTAAGGGCGTAGGAAGTGGGAGGAGGAGCCACCTCCTCTCCAGCCTCCTGCAGTAAGATCAAGTCCTACCTAACTTTACTGAAAGAGTCTTATATAGGGTTTTAACCCAAAATGTCACCAATTCCTATTCCCCAACAGATATTCAATGGCACAACAGAGTCAAGGGCTTTACATCTTACCCTACATCCATTTCTTCTGGCCAATCTTCATTGAGATGCTTGTGTGATGTGAATCATTTCCTATGTACAGTTCCTATAGAAAGTATTCACACCCCCTCAGAAGTTTTCATACTTTATTGTTTTACAGCATTGAGTCACAGTGGATTTTATTTGGGTTTTTTGACACTGATCAACAGAAAAGGACTCTTTTGTGTCAAAGTGAAAACAGATCTCTACAAAGTGATCTAAATTAATTTCAAATATAAAACACAAAATAATTAATTGCATAAGTATTCACCCCCCGCTTTAATATGACACACCAAATCATCACTGGTGCAACCTGATGGTTTTAGCAGTCACATAATTAGTTAAATGGAGATCTGTTTTTGGAGACCTGCATGCACTCAAGGTGTTACAATTGATTGTAGTAAAAATACAGCTGTATCTGGAAGGTTTAATTGCTGGTAAATCAGAATCCTGGCAAAAAAAACTACACTATGAAGACAAAAGAACAATTAAAGCAACTCTGTGAAAATGTTTTTGAAAAGCACAAGTCAGAGATGGATACAAGAAAATTTTCAAGTCACTGAGTATCCTTTGGAGTACAGTTAAGTCAATCATCAAGAAATGGAAAGTGTATGGCTCAGCTGTAATTCTGCCTAGAGCAGGCTTTCTTCAAAAACTGAGTGACCGTGCTAAAAGAGGACTAGTGAGGGAGGCCACCAAGAGACCTGTGACAGCTGTGCCGTAGTTACAAACTTCAGTGGCTGAGGTGGGAGAGACTGCACATACAATAACTGTTCCCCGGGTGCTTCACCAGTCACAGCTTTATGAGAGAGGGGCAAAGAAAAAACAACTGTTGGAAAAAATCTCACATGAAATCTCAGAGTTTGCTAGGAGGCATGTAGGAGACTCTGAAGTCAGCTGAAAGGTGATTCTATGATCTGATGAAACCAAAATTGAGCTTTTTGGTATAAACCAAACACTACACATCATCAAAAACACACCATCTCTACCGTGAAGCATGGTGGTGGCTGCATCATGCTGTGGGGATGAGTCACTGCAACAGGCCCTGGGAGGCTTGTGAAAGTAGAGGGTAAAATGAATGCAGCAAAATACAGGGAAATCCTGGAGGAAAACTTGATGCAGTCTGCAAGAGAACTTCAACTTGGGAGAAGATTTGTTTTCCAGCAAGACAATGACCCCAAGCATAAAGACAAAGTTCCACGGGAATAGCTTAAAGACAACAAAGTTAATGTCCTGGAGTGGCCAAGTCAGAGTCCAGACCTCAATCCAATTGAGAATTTCTGGCTGTCCTTGAAAAAGACTGTTCACTCACGATCGCCATGCAATCTGACAGAGCTTGAGCGGTTTTGTAAAGCAGAATGGGGAAAAATTGCAATGTCCAGATGTGCAAAGCTGATAGAGACCTATCCACAGAGACTCGAGGTTGTAATTGCTGACAAAGGTGCATCTACTGAATACTGACTTGAATGGAGTGAGTAATTATGCAATCCATTATTTTGTGTTTTATATTTGTAATTGATTTAGATCACTTTATAAAGATCTGTTTTCACTTTGACACTAAAGGCTTTTTCTGTTGATCAGTGTAAAAAAAACAAATTAAATCCACTGTGATTCAATGTTGTAAAACAATAAAACATGAAATCTTGCAGTGAGGGGGGTGAATACATTTTGTAGGCACTGTAAGAAAGCAGTACCTGATACTGAGCAATGTGGGAAAGCAGTAGCCATCAGTGTGTGTGTTGTCAGAGAGCAGTGCCCATCCTATCAGTGGGTTATGTTTGAGAGCACTGCCCATCAGTAAGTGATTTCAGAGGAAAGTAGTCATCAATGGACAGTATCAGAGGACAATGCCATCAGTACGCGCTGTCAGAGGACAGTGCCCATCACTGCGTGTAATGTCAGAGGACAGAACCACTAGTGGACAATGTTAGAGTGCAGAGCTCTTCAGTTGGTGATTTCAGAGGGCAGTGCCCATCAGTGTGTAATATTAGAGGGCAGTGCCCATCAGTGGGTGATATTAGAGGGCAGTGCCCATCAGTGGGTGATATTAGGGGCAGTGCCCATCAGTGTGTAATATTAGAGGGCAGTGCCCATCAGTGGGTGATATTAGAGGGCAATGCCCATCAGTGGGTGATATTAGAGGGCAGTGCCCATCAGTGGGTGATATTAGGGGGCAGTGCCCATCAGTGGGGTGATGTCAGAGGACAGTGCCCATCACTGCGTGTAATGTCAGAGGACAGAACCACTAGTGGACAATGTCAGAGTGCAGAGCTCTTCAGTTGGTGATTTCAGAGGGCAGTGCCCATCAGTGTGTAATGTTAGAGGGCTGTGCCCATCAGTGCGTGATGTCAGAGAACAGTGCCCATCAGTGGGTGACGTCAGAGTGCAGAGCCTTCAGCTGGTGATTTCAGAGGGCTGTGCCCATCAGTGCGTGATGTCAGAGGACAGTGCCCATCCCATCAGTGGGTGACATCAGAGGACAGTGCCCATCAGTGTGTAATATCAGATGATGGTGCCCATCAGTGTGTGATATCAGAGGACAGCGCCCTTCAGATGGTGATGTCAGAGGACAGTGCCCATCGGTGGGTGATGTCAGAGGACAGTGCCCATCGGTGGGTGATGTCAAAGGGCAGTGCCCATCAGTGGATGATGTCCGAGGACAGTGCCAGTCGGTGGGTGATGTCAGAGGACAGTGCCCATCACTGCGTGTAATGTCAGAGGACAGAACCCATTAGTGGACAATGTCAGAGTGCAGAGCTCTTCAGTTGGTGATTTCAGAGGGCAGTGCCCATCAGTGGGTGATATTTAAGGGCAGTGCCCATCAGTGCGTGATGTCAGAGGACAGTGCCCATCCCATCAGTGTGTGATATTTAAGGGCAGTGCCCATCAGTGTGTGATGTCAGAGGACAGTGCCCATCCCATCAGTGTGTGATATTAGAGGGCAGTGCCCATCAGTGGGTGATATTTAAGGGCAGTGCCCATCAGTGGGTGATGTTAGAGGGCAGTGCCCAACAGTGGATGAGATCAGAGAGCAGGGCCTATCAGCGGGCAACGTCAAAATGCAGAGCCCATCAGTGTATGATGTCAGAGGGCAGAGTACAGCAGTGGGTGATGTCAGAGGACAATGCCAGAGGGCAGACCCATTTGTGTGTGTTGTCAGTGTCAGCAGTGAATAAGGTCTAAGGGCAGTTTCCATTCGTGAATGATATCAGAGTGCGTGACCTTTAGTAGGTGATATCAGATGGTAATGACTTTCACTTTGATAATGTCAGGGGCACTGATCTTTAACTTTACAGTGAAAGATACTGTAAAGTTGCAGGCGATATCAAGAAACAACGTCTTTCAGCAGGCGCTATCAGAAGACTGTGACTCTGAGTGGGTGAAGACAGTGCCCACCAGTGGTGTCAAGTTCAGAGTGGTGCTGGGAGAGACATCAGTGGAAAATAATATTCAGTGAATTATTTCAGATGACAACACTGCTGTGAATGAAATAATAGAGCAAAGCCTTTGCTGAATAAGTTCCCCAAACAGTACCCTGTGGTGAGCTGCTGAGCAGAATATCATTCCGTGAACGGTGTAAAAGAATAGTGATAACCAGCTTCAAAGGATTGCAGAGGTACAGCGGCAGTGAAGATCGTTCCTCTCATGTTTTATTTTGCTCTCTGCCTCATAAATATCAAGGTGGGGAATTTATCAAGAGCAGCTCCAAATTCAAGCAGGTAGATCAAGGTGAATAGCCCAACTGAAGTCCAACGTGCCAAACGAGAGCAAGAGCCAACATGGGAGTAAAGTCCATGAATAGCATGGAATAAATGTATACATGCTACTAAGTGGTAGTGCAGGAGCAAGTATTAGGGCTGGGGGTCAGAGAGGTTGTTGGTGGTGGATTTACATCATTTACCTCCTGTTAGACAAAATTACCACCCTTGAAGTTGGACATAATATACATAATCCCACAGAAGGATAAAGATGTTATAATCCATGCAAATAAAGTGCATAGTGCATTAACTGCTCTTTGCCTTGCCTTGTTGTTGATGAAGCAGCTAAAGATAGTTGGTCTTACCTTGAGAAACCACCAATTAACCTCCAGCAACTACAACCATTTTCCTTTCTGTGACATATGACTCCATCCAGTAGAGTTCTTCGCTGGCTGGTGGCGTAGTGGCATCAGCGCCGGACTTCAGAGTGAAGGCTCCCGAGTTCGAATCCAGCTGGCTCCCTTGCACACTTTCCATCTGTACTGGGTTCAGTGTCAGCAACGCGGCCTTGTAAACATAAGAAAGCCTGCTAAAAAAACGTTGTCATGACAGCGTCCTGATGACTCCACTCAGAGTTATGGGCTTCTTCTTCTTCTTCTTCTGTAGAGTTCTATATTCGGTTTCTATATTGATCGCACTTTTTCCAAAGCTCCTTGGTAGTTCTCAGTGGCTGATATGGTGTCAAGCTCAGAGTGATGCTACGAGACACATCAGTGGAAAATGATCTTCAGTGAATTATTTCAGATGACACCACTTCTAAATGCTGACTCCAGGAGTAATCACTCTCAGTTCATCTCCATAGAGTGACATGGCAGCGTACTGTAAGTAGGGTGACATGGTTAGTGTAACACTTTATAGCGCCAGTGATCTGGGTTCAATTCCTGGTGCTGTCTGTAAGGAGTTTGTATGTTCTCCCCATGACCGTATGGGATTCCTCTCACAAAGATGTATGGGTTAGGGTTAGTGGGTTGAGTGGCCAGGTGGAGGTATGGCTCTGCCAAAGGAGATGTAAGGCACTCCTTCCCTCCACTAGCCTGCAGATCACTCTTGAACAAAGTGTAGCCACTTGCTTACCCTTGATCAGGGTCACGTGAAGCCACGGGAGGAGGTGGTGGATGGCCGTATGAGCAGCCGGTGCAGATCACAAGTCCTGGCTGTGTGACCCCTCACACCAGGCAGACAATCTCTGAAGAGTAGTGATAATGGATGGGGTTACCTGTCTTGTAAAGATATTGCCCAGAAGAAAGCAATGGCAAACCACTTCTGTAGAAAACATTGCCAAGAACAATCATGGTCATGGAGACTATGGTCGTCAGACAACACAGCACATGACGATGATGATGGGCAAACTATGTTGACACTGGAAGCGTGATGACACTATTAGACTGTCCCTGACACTTCCTCACACTGTGTTGGTCACTTATGCAAATGACACATTTCACTGTTTTGATGTTTCAACGTGCTTGTGACAAATAAAGCAAATCTTTAATTCAGCTTTTTAGTCCATGTTTAAATGCAATGCTCTTCTCCATTTATTCATCTCTTTAATCCTTTTAGAATATGGGTTTTGATGGTAGGGCAGAGAGTTCTGGTGGAGCCTTTGTCACAAACTTTACCCCCCTGTGCTCCTGTCATCAATTCCCAGCTCTACCACTCCGGAGGATTTACACCACCCCAATCCAACTGGAAACCTGAAGCAACACACATAAAAATTGCTGGTGAACACAGCAGGCCAGGCAGCATCTATAGGAAGAGGTACATAGAACCATAGAACCATAGAAACTACAGCACAGAAACAGGCCTTTTGGCCCTTCTTGGCTGTGCCGAACCATTTTCTACCTAGTCCCACTGACCTGCACACGGACCATATCCCTCCATACACCTCCCATCCATGTATCTGTCCAATTTATTCTTAAATGTTAAAAAAGAACCCGCATTTACCACCTCGTCTGGCAGCTCATTCCATACTTCCACCACTCTCTGTGTGAAGAAGCCCCCCCAATGTTCCCTTTAAACTTTTCCCCCCTCACCCTTAACCCATGTCCTCTGGTTTTTTTCTCCCCTTGCCTCAGTGGAAAAAGCCTGCTTGCATTCACTCTATCTATACCCATCATAATTTTATATACCTCTATCAAATCTCCCCTCATTCTTCTACGCTCCAGGGAATAAAGTCCTAACCTATTCAACCTTTCTCTGTAACTGAGTTTCTCAAGTCCCGGCAACATCCTTGTAAACCTTCTCTGCATTCTTTCAACCTTATTTATATCCTTCCTGTAATTTGGTGACCAAAACTGAACACAATACTCCAGATTCGGCCTCACCAATGCCTTATACAACCTCATCATAACATTCCAGCTCTTATACTCAATACTTTGATTAATAAAGGCCAATGTACCAAAAGCTCTCTTTATGACCCTATCTACCTGTGACGACACTTTTAGGGAATTTTGTATCTGTATTCCCAGATTCCTCTGTTCCACTGCACTCCTCAGTGCCCTACCATTAACCCTGTATGTTCTACGTTGGTTTGTCCTTCCAACGTGCAATACCTCACACTTGTCAGTATTAAACTCCATCTGCCATTTTTCAGCCCATTTTTCCAGCTGGTCCAAGTCCCTCTGCAGGTTCTGAAAACCTTCCTCACTGTCTACTACACCTCCAATCTTTGTATCATCAACAAACTTGCTGATCCAATTTACCACATTATCATCCAGATCATTGATATAGATGACAAATAACAATGGACCCAGCACTGACCCCTGTGGCACACCACTAGTCACAGGCCTCCACTCAGAGAAGCAATTCTCTACCACCACTCTCTGGCTTCTTCCATCGAGCCAATGTCTAATCCAATTTACCACCTCTCCATGTATACCTAGCGACTGAATTTTCCCAACTAACCTCCCATGCGGGACCTTGTCAAAGGCCTTACTGAAGTCCATGTAGACAATATCCACTGCCTTCCCTTCATCCACTTTCCTGGTAACCTCCTCGAAAAACTCCAACAGATTGGTCAAACATGACCTACCACGCACAAAGCCATGTTGACTCTCCCTAATAAGCCCCTGTCTATCCAAATGCTTGTAGATTCTGTCTCTTAGTACTCCCTCCAATAACTTACCTACTACTGACGTTAAACTCACCGGCCTATAATTTCCTGGATTGCTTTTCAATCCTTTTTTAAACAACGGAACAACATGAGCCACTCTCCAATCCTCCGGCACTTCACCCGTAGACAGCGACATTTTAAATATTTCTGCCAGGGCCCCCGCAATTTCAACACTAGTCTCCTTCAAGGTCCGAGGGAACACTCTGTCACGTCCCGGGGATTTATCCACTTTAATTTTCCTCAAGACAGCAAGCACCTCCTCCTTTTCAATCTGTACAGTTTCCATGGTCTCACTACTTGATTCCCTCAAGTCCTTAGATTTCATGCCAGCTTCCTTAGTAAATACAGACGCAAAAAACCTATTTAAGATCTCCCCCATTTCCTTTGGTTCCGCACAAAGCCGACCACTCTGATCTTCAAGAGGACCAATTTTATCCCTGACAATCCTTTTGCTCTTAATATACTTGTAAAATCTCTTTGGATTATCCTTCATTTTGACTGCCAAGGCAACCTCGTCTTCTTTTAGCCCTCCTGATTTCTTTCTTAAGTATTTTCTTGCAATTCTTATACTCCTCAAGCACCTGATTTATCCCCTGTTTCCTATACATTTCATACAACTCCCTCTTCTTCTTTATCAGAGTTGCAATATCCCTTGAGAACCAAGGTTCCTTATTCCTATTCAATTTGCCTTTAATCCTGACAGGAACATACAAACTCTGCACTCTCAAAATTTCCCCTTTGAAGGCTTCCCACCTACCAATCACATCTTTGCCAGAGAACAACCTGTCCCAATCCACGCTTTTAAGATCCTTTCTCATTTCTTCAAATTTGGCCTTCTTCCAGTTCAGAACCTCAACCCTAGGACCAGATCTATCCTTGTCCATGATCAAATTGAAACTAATGGTGTTATGGTCACTGGAACCAAAGTGCTCCCCTACACAGACTTCTGTCACTTGCCCTAATTCGTTACCTAACAGGAGATCCAATATTGCATCCCCTCTAGTTGGTCCCTCTATATATTGATTTGGAAAACTTTCCTGAACACATTTTACAAACTCTAAACCATCTAGACCCCTAACAGTATGGGAGTCCCAATCAATGTATGGAAAATTAAAATCCCCTACCACCACAACTTTATGTTTCCTGCAGTTGCCAGCTATCTCTCTGCAGATTTGCTCTTCCAAGTCTTGTTGACTATTGGGTGGTACAGTCACCAATTAATTAGATGGTTCTTAATCTTGCGTCGCACACTCTCTCTTCCCACTGGCCATAGAGGTACACTCAGTGACCATTTTAATAGGTACCTCCTCTACTCCTGCTATTTAATGCAAATATCTAATCAGACAGGGTAGTGGGTAGTGGCTCCATATGTCACTACTACAGGGCGTGACGACCCTGCCTTACACGAGTCCTGGGCTCAGCTGGCTCCAGCTGACAGTACCCGGGTATGGGATCCTATCCACTGCCTTGTGGGTATCTTCCGGAGAAGAGGAAGCTAAGGAGTAAACCCTACACAAATCCGGAGAGGAGACCCTAAGGCAGTCGGATGACGTATCACGTCACCTCCCGGCAGCTCCTGCAGCCAAGCTGATGCCAAGTGTACTGCTTTGCATTCCTTTGGACCACATCCGCGAGGCCGAGAGGGGGATCTTGATGTCTGGGCAGCCCAGGATCTCCATATTCATCGCCCAGGTCTGCGCCCTGGAAACCGGGAGCATCCATTGTCTACTTAGACAGACGGAGCCATCAATCAATCAGCCAATCCTATGACTCTAAGTGACTTTGACAGTGGAAGATTGTTCGTGCCAGTTGAGAAGGTTTGAGTCATCGAGTCATAGAGAAACAGGCCCTTTGGCCCATCTAGTTCATGCGAGCCATTTAAACGGCCTACTCCCATCAACCTGCACCGGGAGTGGTCATACAGAATCTCAGAGTATCTCAGAAACAGCTGATCTCCCAGGATTTTCATGCACAACAGTCTCTAGGGAGAATGGTGTGAAAGTCTTACAGAGAATGGTGTGAAAAACGAAAAACATCCAGTGAGCAGCAGTTCTGTGGCGAAACCGCCTTGTTAATGAGAGAAGTCAGAGGAGAATGGCCTGACTGGTTCAAGTGGACAGTAACTCAAATAACCACATGTTACAACAGTGTTGTGCAGAAGAGCATGTCTGAACTCACAGCATATTGAACCTTGAAGTGGATGGACTACAGCAGTAGAAGACTATAAACACTCAGTGGCCACGAGACACAACATCAAGGCACCTGAAACCCTCTGTCACCTTTTAATGCCACCCCAAATGGTTCTCCCATTCTGGTAATTAACTCATTCTAGGGATGGATGACTTCAGACTAACACTAAGATTTGCAACACTCTGAGTGATGTCCCTCAGTCGCCCTTTTCCTCCTGTCCTGCTCCACATCTTTCTGCTCGACCCTTCAACTCAAGCCATTCTTTTCTGGCCAGACCCTTTTGCCAGATTGCAAGGCTGCGCTCTTCATTTCCTGGGGCTTGCTGGAAGAAAGAAAGCATTAGACTCAGCAAGTGGTGCTTTTAGTTTTTTTTCTGGTAACCTTGCAATCAAAAGTAATAGACCAGAGCCTGAATAAGCTCCATATTCAGGTTGTCCTCTAGCTTGATCAAAACTTAGAAAGAACTGCATGAAACAAAGGCTCTGGTGGTAAATAAGACTGGTGAATTGAAGTCCGAACAGGCACAAGGGATTTTGATAAAGAACTCACTCAAAGTAGGGTCTGTGTATTGAACATTCCTGGAAGAGAATTTTAGAAATCCAAAGTGTGTGTCTTATTCACACCCCCCCCCCCCCAAGTAGGAAGGGACTGGACTGAACTGTGAGGGATATGAACTGTGGATACGAATTCAGTGGGGCAGGAACAAGCTGAAAAAATGAGTCTACCTGGACATGCAGGTTTGTGCATCTTAGGTAGGAGGTAGAAATGGAAAGTGCGGGGTGTGGGAACTATGAGGTTGGTGGCAGTGGCATCTTATTTTCACTATAGACTTCCAATCCCTAAACACTTACATCACCATCCAGGAAGGCCTCAAAACCCCCTGTTTCTTTCTGAAAACTAGACACAACCAGTTTCCCTCCACTACCACTCTCCTCCATCTAGCGGAACTTGTCTTCACTCTTAATAATTTCTCCTTTGGCTCCTCCTAATTCCTTCAAACAAAAGGTGTAGCCAGGGGTACTTGCATGTGCCCCAGCTATGCCTGCCTTTTTCTTGGCTACATGGAACAGTCTCATATTCCAAGCCTACACTGGTGTCCATCCCCCACTTTTCCTATGCTACATCGACGACTGCATTGGTGCTGCTTCCTGCACCCATGCCAAGCTCTTTGACTTCATCAGCTTTGCCTCCAACTTCCACCCCACCCTCAAATTTACCTAGTCCATTTTCAACACATCCCTTCCCTTTATCAATCTCTCTGTCTCCAGCTCTAGAGGCAGCTTATCTATTGATGTCTATTATAAACCCACAGACTTTCACAGCTACTTGAACTATACATTGTCCCATCCTGTTATTTGTTAAAATGCCATCCCCTTCCCTCAATTCTTCTGTCTCTACTGCATCTGCCCTCAGGCTGAGGCTTTTCATTCTAGAACAAAAGAAATGTCCTCCTTTTTCAAAGAAAGGGGCTTCCCTTTCGTCACCATCAACAATGCCCTCACTGCATCTCTTCCATTTCACACACATCTGCTCTTACACACATCTGCTCTTACACCATCTCCCGCGATAGGGTTCCTCATGTCCTCACTTACCACCCCACCAGCCTCCGCAACCAGCACATAATTCTCCAAAACTTCTAGCATCTCTAATGGGATCTCACCACCAAGCATGCTGTTCCCTCCCCCCACTTTCTACTTTTTGTAGGGATCGCTCTCTCTCTTCCATCCTTCCCTCCCCACTGATCTCCCTCCTGGCACTTATCCTTGCAAACAAAACAAGTGCTACATCTGACCCTACACCTCCTCCCTCACTACCATTCAGGGCCCTAAACAGTCCTGTCCTTTCAGGTGAGGCGACACGTCACCTGTGAGTCTGCTGGCATCATATACTGTGCCTGGTGCTCCCGGTGTGGCCTCCTGTGTATCGATGAGACTTGACATAGATTGGGAGACTGTTGCACTGAGCACTTATGCTCTGTCTGCCAGAAGAGGTTGGATCTCCCAGTGGCCACTCATTTTAATTCCACTTTCCATTCCCATTCTGATATGTCACCCCATGTTGGAGGAACATTTAGGTTGGAGGAACAGCACTTTATCTTCCGTCTGGGTAGCTTCCAACCTGATGGCACGAACATCAATTTCTCAAACTTCCAGTAATTCCCATACTTCACCATTTCCCATCCCCTTTTCCCTCTCTCACCTTATCTCCTTGCCTGGTCATCACCTCCCTCTGGTGCTCCTCCCTCTTTTCTTTCTTCCATGGCCTTCTGTTCTCTCCTATTGGACTCCCCCTTCTCCAGCCCTGTATATCCTTCACCAATCAACTTCCCAACTCTCTACTTCATCTCTCCCCCTCCCGATGTCACTTAAGACCTTGTGGTTCTCTCTGCCCTTCTCCACCTTTTAATTCTACTCCTCATCGTTTTTTTCTCCAGTCCTGCTGAAAGGTCTCGGCCCGAAACATTGACTGTACTTTTTCCACAGGTGCTGCCTGACCTGCTGAGTTCCTCCAGAATTTTGTGTGTGTTTATTGAATATTCTTAATTACTTAATTACTTAAACCCAGCACCCCTACTGGGGCATAGGCCACCGACAGCAGCTCACTGTCATGTGCCAGTCATTCAAATTATCCCCAGATGTAGCCCACCTTCTAAGATCCTTTCTTTCCCAGGGATGAGGTCCTTGGAACTTCAGTTGGTGTTTTTGTAGTTCCGGGATTTTACACGATGGGGTTACAAACCCTGTATCCAACCCTCCTCCTCTCACAGCCGTGCTTGGCGGAGTTGCATTGAATGTTGTCCACTGCGTAGATACAGTGTAGGACAGATGGGAGTGGAAAGAAAGGAGATAACAGGTTGGGGTGTGGCTGTATTGATCATAGTACTGGAGAAGGAGAATAGTCTTGAGAGGTGAAGCAATTAATCCATACGTTTAGAGATAAGAAATAGATTTTATTACACTACTGGGCATGTTCTCTTTGTCACCAAACTGGGGAAAGATAAAAATATTGGCTTTATTTGTCAAAAGTACATTGAAGTACACAGTGAAATGTGTTATTTTCATCAAATCAAATCAGCAAGGATTGTGCAAGTGACACAACACTTAAAAAATGGAGTACTCTTCATGGGAATATACAGAAGAGTGCAAGAAAAACAGAGCTAATGTAGCTTACCCATTACTAGGATAATTTACATTACTAGGCTATTAATCCAGAGACCTGAATTAATGACTATTGTCATGAGTTCAAATTTCACTGTAGCCACTGGGAAACATAAATTCATTAAATTAAATGAATCTGGAATACAAATATAACATCAATAATCATGACTGTAAAGCTACCAGACTGGCCATTAAAAACTTATCTGACTTACAGAGTCCTTAAGGGAGTAGAATCTGCCAACTTCACTTATTGTGACTTATAGGTGACGCCAGATCCGCAGCAGTGCGATTGATTCTTAACTGGCTTTGAATATATACCAGCTTTGTCAACAGCAGCCACATTCTGTGGAAGATTGGATGCATTCTGGAGTTGCAACAGTGGGTTTGTTGTTCTTGTACGTGTCCCCTACAATAAGGAAAGTCAAGTAGGTCAGATGGCAATGGGAATCACTGATAATCCTTCTATCTTAAGGTTAGGTATTAGAAAAAAACAAGAAGCAATTTTGAGTAAAATACTGGAGGAGGTACAATTTCTGTGGGGTGAAAAAAATCTGCAAATTCTCAACATTTTAAATAAAAACAAAAAAATACCAGAAACACTCGGGAAGTTAGGGAAGATCTGTGAAAAGGGGAATAGGGCTTTGAGTTAAAGGCCTATTGAATTCAAAGGACCTTCAATCTGAATTTTCAACTAGAAACACAAGGAAGTATGCAGATGCTGGAAATCCAAAGCAACACACATAAAATGCTGGAGGAATTCAGCAGGTCAAGCAGCATCAATGGAAATGAATAGACAGTCAATGTTTCAGGCCGGGACTCTTCTTCAGGACTGAGGAAGAAGGGAGGAGATGTCAGAATAGAAGGTGGGGAGAGGGGAAGGAGGTTAGCTAAAAGATGATCGGTAAAGCCAGGTGGGTGGGAAAGGTCAAGGGCTGGAGAAGACAGAATTTGATAGGAGAGGAGAATGGACTATAGGAGAAAGAGAAGGAAGAGGGGACCCAGTGGGAAGCGATAGGCAGATGAGAAGAGGTGAAAGGTTAGAGTGGGGAATAGAGGAAGAGGGATGTTGACTGTTCATCAGGGGAACTAGGTTACGAAATTCACTACACAGTTTTTAATTAATTGAAGCTTGCCAATTCTGTTTTAAGGATCTACCCCTTAGTAACAATGATCAGAGAGGGACAGACAGAATCTGTATTTATGGACAAGTAACCTTTATTGTCTCAACTAAAAAGCACGTGGTTTCACAAACTCGTTCCCTGCGTGCACACCCTCTAGAATTCCCTGACCCTCCCATGAACAGTCAATGAAGAGAAAAGGTACTACCCAGGAAAGGACTTCTATGCTGGCCAGGTGTTCTTCGTGGTCCCAACCTTGGTTCCTCTGTTGAACTGATTATCTCCATCCCATTAGGTCAAGGTCACCTGACTTACCTGGGTCATCTTCTTACGGGCTCTGGTCCAGGGCTACAACCAACATTTTTCTATGGTCTCTGCCCTCATACTTGTGCAATTGCTCCTTTCTGCTCTGACTGGTTCAAACCAGACGGTGGCCTCTTCTTGTCACAAGACTGACTCGTTGGAATGGCAATGGGAATCGGAATTAAAACGTCTGGCCACTGGGAAGTGCCGATTGTGGCGGATGGAGTGGAGGTGCTTGGCGAAGCAGTTCCCCAAATTTACAGTGGCTCTCACCGATGTACAGAAGACCACGTTGGGAGTGCCGGACTCACTTATGACCCCAGCAGATTCGCAGGTGAAGTGTTACCTCACCTGGAAAATCTGGGGCCCTGAATGGAGGTGATTGGGCAGATACAGCACTTGGGCTGCTTTCAGGGTTAAGTGCCAGGTGGGAGATTCGTGGGGAGGGGCAAATGAACAAAGGGAATCACAGGGGGGTGATCCCTGCAGAAAGCAGTAAGTTGGGGGAGGAGTCGGGGGATATAAGGATATGTTTAGTAGTAGGGTCCCTTTGGAGATGACGGGAGTTGCGAAGGATAATGTGTTGGATGTGGAGGCTGATGGGGTGGAAGATAAAGATATGAGGAATTCTATCACTGTTAAGGAGACAGGAAGAATGGTGGACTGTGGATATATTGTTTCTCTTTCCATCGCTACTGCCTGGTTTGCTGAGCAGTTCCAGCATTTCCACTTTAAGTGGTCGGGTTGAAATTAGAAAACCTTAAACAACTGTGCTTGTGTGTTCCAGGGTAAAAAGACACCACAGAAAAGGTAATCAAAAAAGTATCAATCTTTAAAAAGCTGATTTAGCTAGTCTTGGTATATTCCCAGCAAAGGAACGGAGGGATGTCCAAAGCTAGAGCTGCCTAGAAGATGGAAAAATGGCACAGATGACATATGTTAGACTGAGCATACAAGTGAAAATCAGGTACTATCTGGAAAAAATCCAGCAAGTAGCAGAAAAAGAAATGGTGATGCAAGAAGAGAGTTTGGAATAGATTGGTAACCAACATAATGGAGGTGAAGGTGTGGCATCATACAGAAGAGCCACAGGCCATTTGGCCCACCTCAGCCATGCTGACCATTGTACCTTTTCTGTACTAATGATACTTACCAGCACTGGGTCTGTAGCCCTCTATGTTTTACTGAGTAAAATAATTTTCCAGGTATATACATACTGTGAGATACAGTTAATCTCTAATTATCTGGCATCTAATTGTCTGCCAATATGCTTGCTCATTAGTCCAGAGTTCAAGAGAACAAATTGGTTATGTGGTCACTGATGGGGTCTGGACTATGGTGGGGAGTGTGGTCAGTGACAGGGTCTGGACTGTAGTCACTTACAGGGTCCGGACTGTGGTGGAGAGTGTGGTCAGTGACAGGGTCTGGACTGTGATGGGGAGTGTGGTCAGTGACAGGGTCTGGACTGTGATGGGGAGTGTGGTCAGTGTGATGGTCTGGACTGTGGTGGGGAGTGTGGTCAGTGACAGGGTCTGGACTGTGATGGGGAGTGTGGTCAGTGTGATGGTCTGGACTGTGGTGGAGAGTGTGGTCAGTGACAGGGTCTGGACTGTGATGGGGAGTGTGGTCAGTGTGATGGTCTGGACTGTGGTGGAGAGTGTGGTCAGTGACAGGGTCTGGACTGTGATGGGGAGTGTGGTCAGTGTGATGGTCTGGACTGTGGTGGGGAGTGTGGTCAGTGACAGGGTCTGGACTGTGATGGGGAGTGTGGACAGTGACAGTGTCTGGACTGTGGTGGGGAGTGTGGTCAGTGTGATGGTCTGGACTGTGGTGGGGAGTGTGGTCAGTGACAGGGTCTGGACTGTGGGGGGGAGTGCGGTCAGTGACAGGGCCTGGACTGTGGATGGGTTGTGTGGGCTGAGCTGGGCACTGGACAATGGAGAGCATTCAGGAGCTTGAAGACCCACAGTCAACAATTCAGAAACAACGTTTTTCCCTCTGCCATTAGAACTCTGAAGGTCCATGAACCCTACCTCATTATTCTTTTCTCTGCACTATTCATTTCCTTTTATATTTTAAAGTAATTTTGTATTTTCACACTACAATGCTGCCATGAAACAACAAATTTCATATGATATATATCAGTGTACCTGATCCAATATACCAGATTATCAGAGATTTAGTTAATATGTCTCCACAATCCCCTCAGGGACTGTGGTACAGGTTCCAAATAACCTCTGGATGAAAGATGTTCTTCTTAGACTCTCTCTAAACTTTTCACCCTTTAACCTAGACCTATGCTCTCCAACTCTGCCTCCTTCATATGTTCTACCAGTACAATCTTCTGTGTGGTGGCGTGCTGGGGCAATGGCATCAACATGGGTGTTGCCAGCAGACTTAATGAACTGATTAGAAAGGCTGGCTCTGTTACAGGAGTCAACCTGGGCACACAGGAGGTTGTTGTAGAACAAAGGACCCCGCGGAAAATCCTGGCAATTCTGGACCATGTTTCTCATCCTCTGCCTGCTACCTTGGCTGAACAAGGGAGCATTTTTAGTATTGGACAAAGACAACTGCACTGCTCCAAAGAGCATTATATGGGATCATTTTTGCCCTCAGCTATTAGGCTCTATAATGAGTCAACCTATAGACGGGAAAGCGTTGACTGTTAAACTGTTTGGGGCAACTTATTTTTTATTCTTTCTTTCTTCTCTTCTAGTATCTGTATATTCATATATCTGTGAACTTGTAATGCTACTGTGATGCTATAATTTCCTTTGGGATCAATAAATTATCTAACTATCTATGAAGAATGTTTCCTACTATTAACTTTACATTGCCCTCATAATACTGTCTACCTCTATTAGAAGTAACTTCAGACTCCTCTGTGCAAGGAAAGCAAATGCAGCCCATCAAACCTCTCTTTATAACTGAAGTGCTCCAATCCTGGTTCTTTGGTAGCCTCTCTAGTGCAATCATGTTCTTCCCACAGTGTGGCAACCAGAAGCCTAGTGCAGCATAGAAATAATAACACGGAGTGAGGGGGTGGATCCAAAGAGGATTTTATACATAAAGCCAAAGAAGGGCCAATAGTCCAGTGTTCCTGGTGGAAGAGGGGAGCACTGGAGAGAAGCAAACTTCATGCTCCCGTTTAAATATGGAAGCAAGGTTCTATCTAATAATTATAGGCTAGTGAGGTTCAAAAACTTGAGGAAGCCATTCGAGAAACAAATTTGGACAAAATTGATAGTTACTTAGACAGAGTAGGTTAATAAAGAAAAGTCCAAGCCAATCTATGAAAGACAAATATTGTGTGACTAACTTAATTGAATTTTTAACTGTGAGAGTTGATGAGTGCATTGTATTTGATGCTGTGTATGTGACCTTTCAGAAGGTGTTTGACAAAGTGCTACATAATAGGTTTATCAGCAAAGTTGCAAAGCTTGCATTAAAAAGGTTACTGAAGCAAGGATATGAAATGAGCTTTGAGAGAGGAATGTTTTTTTTTCAGGCTAAAGCATGTTACTCCCAAGGGTTGGTGCGATGCCCAGTAATTTTCTGGATATATATTTATAGATTGCGTTTATGTATTCCTGGCAGAACTGTTGAAAACTTCTTGAGGACACAAAACTTGGAAGAATGAAGAAAGAGTGATGGACTTGAAGAAGGTAGAAGTCAATAAATTGGGAGTCCTGATGAAATGTAACCCAAAAAATAGGGGGCACATCCCTCCTCATCATGGATTGTACTCACAGGGCACGCTGCATCAAGAATCCATTGTCCACTATAAACGACTCCCATGATCTGGGCCATACCATCTATTCACAGCTACTCTCAAGCAGGAGGTACAGAAGCCTGAAGTCCAAAATCACCAGGTTCTAGAACAGCCTTCAACAATTCAGTTCTTGAAACAATCTGCAGAACTACAGTTTAGAAACACTATAACCACTTTGATCACTTTTCACTTTGCAGTACCTTGGATATTGTTGTTCTAAATGAGTTCTTTTGTAAAATTGTATTTAAGCTATGTTTAATTCATGTTTTTCTCGTGACTGCGGCTTATATGGTGCTATTCGCCTGTAATGTTGCGGCAAGTAAGTTTTTTATTATACCTGGGCATACACGTACTTATGCAGATGACAATAAACTCCACTTTAAATTTGGCTTGGAGTTGTGGTGATATTAAGAACAGAGTAAGAGAGTCATAGAAACCTCCAGCACAGAAGAAGGCCCTTCAGCCCATCTACTCTGTGCCTAACTATTGATCTGCTTAGACCCATTGACCCGGACCCGGTCCATAGCTCCATAGCCCTCCATATCCCTCCCATCCATGTACCAATCCAAATTTCTCTTAAGTGTTGAAATGAAAACCCACATCCACCACTTCTGCTGGCAGCTCCTTCCACATTCTCACCACCCTGTGAGTGAGGAAGTTCCCCCTTATGTTCCCCTTAAACCTTTCACACGTAACCTATGACTTCTTGTTCCAGTCTCACCCAACATCAGTGGGAAAAGACTGCTTGTGTTTACCTTACCTATACCTCTCAAATCTCTGTACCTCTGTCAAATCTCCCCTCATTCTCCTCTTCTTTAGGGAGTCAGATCCTAACCTGTTCAACCGTTTCTATGACTCAGGTCTTCAAGTACTGCCAACATCCTTGTAAATTTTGTCAGCACTATTTCAATTTTATTGGCATCTTTTCTATAGGTAAGTAACCAAAAGGGCACACAGTACTCAAAATTAGGCCTCACCAAGGTCTTACACAACTTCAATATATCTCTCAACTCAATTTATGAAGGTCAATATGCCAAAAGCTTTCTTTGTTACTTTATTTAGCTGTGATGCCACTTTCAAGGAATTATGGATTTGTATTCTATTGTGGATCCTTTTGTTCTGTTGCACTCCTCGGTGTCCTACCATTCATCATGTAAGACCTACCCGGCTTTGCCCACCAAGGTGCAAAACCTCACACTTGTCTGCATTAAGTTCCATCTGCCACTTTCAATCCTATTTTTCCAGCTGGTACAGATCTCGCTGCAAACTTTAATAGCTTTCCTCGCCATCCACTATGTCCCCAATCTTGGTGTCATCCACAAATTTACTGATTCAGTTTACCACATTATCATCCAAATGATTGATATAGATCACAAACAACAATGGACCCAAAACTGATCCCTGCAGCACACTATGAGTCACAGGCCTCCAGTAAGAAAGGCAACCCTCTACTATCACTCTCTTCCTCCCTCTGTGAAACCAATGACTGATCCAATCTTCTACCTCATTTGAATGCCAAGCAACTGGACCTCCTTGACCAGCATGTATACTGTAATTGACTTATTTATTTATTTATTTATTATTACTTTTTTTTTCCTTCTATATTATGTATTGCATTGAACTGCTGCTGCTAAGTTAAAAGATATCATGATACATGCCGGTGATAATAAACCTGATTCTGATTCTGAACCTCCCATGTGGGATCTTGTAAAAGGCTTTGCTAAAGTCCATGTAGACAAAATCCACTGCCTTGCCTTCATCAACTTTCCTGGTAGCTTCCTCAAAAAACTCTGTAAGATTTGTTAGGCATGTCCTACAGCAAACAAAGCCATATCCCCAATCAGTTCCTGTCTATCAAAATATTTATATATCGGGTCCCATAGAGTATCTTCCCACTGCTAATGTCAGGCTGACTGATCTATAATTTCCTGGCTTACTCTTCGAGTGTTTTGCAAACAAAGAAACATCATTAGCCCTCCTCCAATGCTCCAGCACCTCACCTGTGACTAAAGATACCAGCAGCTGCAGATTTTCTCTTGTTTTAAGTATCCCTGTTATGTCCCCGCAATTTCTGTACTAGCCTCGCACAGGGTCTGAGGGAGCACATTGTCAGTCCTTGGAGATTAATCCACCCTAATTTGCCTCAAGACAGCAAACACCTCCTCCTCTGTAATCTGTATACAGTCCATGACCTCACTGCTGCTTTGCCTCTCATCTCTAGACTCTATGTTCTTCTCCCGAGTAAATACAGATGCAAAAATTCCATTTAATATCTCACCCAGCTCTTTTGGCTCCATGCATAGATTATCCTCTGATCTTTCAGAGGACCAATTTTGTCCCTTGCTATCCTTTTGCTCTTAATATATCTGTAGAATCCCTTAAGATTCTCCTTCACCTTGTCTGCTAGAGCAACTTTATGCCTTTTTTTAGCTCTCCTGCTTTCCTTCGTTCCGATGTTTCTAAGCTTTATAAGAGTTCAACCATGATCTGCAATAAGACAGGTAGCTAAGATCCAATAAACAAATATCTTTATCTTGCTTCAAGTTGTATCTTCTATAAAGCCATCTCCAATCTTGAGCAACACACACAAAACTGCTGGAGGAACTCAGCAAGTCTAGCAGCATCTGTGAATAGGAATAAACAATCGTTTCAGGCCAAGACACTTCATCAGGACTGGAAAGGAATGGGACAGAAGTCAGAATAAGAAGATGGGAGGAGGGGCAGGAGTACAATCTGGCAGGTGATAGGTGAGAGGGAAAGTGGGTGGTTCTCAGTTAGTCAACCTGAGCAAGATCTTTCCCTGACAGTTTCCCTCAGCTGTCATTTCTACCTCAAGAATTCCTTTTTCCTTTTAACCATGTGGGGACAGAGAGGTTATTTCTATGGAGTTTTGTATTTTGCAGAAAGGAAAGCAAATAAGCCAAGAATGTTGTGATGGCCTGTCTGAGTCGCTGCCACAGCTCCAGGATTCTCTCTCCTCTGCATGCAATGAACCTTTCCAATACTTTATCCTCTGTTGGATCCACACTTTCAATTGTCAGTTCTTCGCCTTCCTCACCTCCAGCAAGGATTGGAAGATCGTTGGTCTGCTGACCACAGAACCCGCCATCTCCAATGCCGGCAGCCCTGGATGTCCCCAGACCACGATCCCAGCTGTCGCTCGCTTGGACTTTGATACCATTGGACACCTCCAGATTGTGAATCTCTCCAAATCCATCCATGGCCCTGATGGCTCTGGACACCTCCATACTGGTGACACTAACTTCACCAACACCGGTTCTAGCGATCCCGAGTGGATTCAGATCCTGGATTCCAGCACAGTTAATGCCAATTCCAATTACCCCAGACTGCCAGTTGTGCAGCCTCTAACTCTGATTCCAACCTGGACCTTGACTGACAGCACATCCAGGCTGCCACTGGAACCCCAGTCTCTCCTTCCTTCACCACCACTCTGCAATCCTGTGTCTCTCAGGCCTCACCGTCTGCTCTTGGGTCCACAGAGCCTCCACCTTCGTCCCACCGCATCTTCCCCGAATACCCTAACTCTTCTCACCCCTCAGACATTACCAACCCTCTTCCCACTCTCTTCCCAGCTCTCATCAGTGCCAAGTCTTCACAATTCCCCCTGACCTTCCCCTCTCTGAGACAGAATGTTCTGTCCTCAGTAAGGGCCTCACCTTTGTCCCCCTGCGCCCACACCTCAGTGAGTTCTGTGCCCACCATGACGCCGAACTCTTCTTCCGCAGCCTCCGTCTCCATGCCTACTTCTTTGGCAAGGGCTCTCCAGCCTGCATCGATGACTCCTTCTCCTGTCTTCAACTATCCTCCTCTTCCTGGATACCCTGCTCTGCTCTTCTACCTGCTCTGGATCATTTTATCACTAGCTACCAACGAGACATCAACCGTCATGACTTTAACACTGCTCTCTCCAGTTCTAACCTCATTCCCTCTGAATGCCCTGTTCTCCACTCCCTTCACACTGATCCCAACCTCACCATCGAACTTGCAGATAAGTGGGGGCGGGGTGCTATAGTAGTCTGGTGGACAGACATCTATCTTACTGAGGCCTGGTGGGAACTCTCAGACACCTCCTCTTACTTACCCCCTGAACAGGACCCCACTAAGGAGCACAAGGCCATTGTCACCAGCACCATCACTGACCTTATCAACTCTGGGAATCTCCTGACCACTGCTACCAACTTCATAGTTGCCTTACCTCACACCTCCAAACCAAGATCCTGAAACCTGCCTGTCCAGGAAAACCCATTGTTTCTGCCTGTTCCTGCCCACCTAACTTGTGTCTATGTACCACGAC
Organism: Mobula birostris; assembly: GCF_030028105.1. Lineage (NCBI taxonomy): Eukaryota > Metazoa > Chordata > Chondrichthyes > Myliobatiformes > Myliobatidae > Mobula > Mobula birostris. Next base: position 235,376,839 of record NC_092370.1, on the reverse strand, counting down.
TCTGTTTTATCCCATCTCGTTCAGTCCCTCCTTCCTGCATCCATGAAACATCACACACTCTTGACCTTTTCAATGACTTTAAGTTCACTGGCCCTAATAGTCTCATTTTCACTGTTGATGTCCAGTCCTTATACATCTCCATCCCCCATCAGGAGGGCCTTAAAACTCTCCCAACTGGACACCAGTCCCAACCTGTTCCCCAACACCACCACACTCCTCTGTCTGGGAGAACTGGTCCTCACCCTCAATAATTTCTCTTTCGGCTCCTCCCACTTCCTTCAAACCAAAGGTGTAGCCATGGGCACTCACATGGGTCCTAGCTATGCCTGCCTTTTCATCGGCTACGTGGAACAGCCCATGTTCCAAGCCTACACCGGCATCGATCCCCAACTCCTCCTACGTTACATCAACAACTGCATTGGTGCTGCTTCCTGCACCCATGCCAAGCTCTCCAATTTCATCGACTTTGCCTCCAACTTCCACCCTGCCTTCAAACTTACTTGGTGGCCCATTTCCGACACCTCTTTCCCTTTCTTGATCTCTCTGTCTCCATCTCTGGACACAGTCTATCTATCCACTGATATCTTTTATAAACTCACTGACTCTCACAGCTATTTGGACTATACCTTTTCCCAACCTGTCACACGTAAAAATGCTGTTCCATTCCCTCAATTCCTCCATCTAAACTGCATCTGCTCTAAGGATGAGTCTTTTCATTCCAGAACAACTGGTTTGTGATTGTCACATGTACTAAGATACAGAGATGGTGGGGTGGAGATATGTCTCCACCAAAGGAGGTATAAGGTGCTCCTTCCCTCTGCTAACCTGCTCATCACCCTTGGACAAGGTGTAACACCTGCCTAGCACCACCCCCCCCCCCAACAGATTAGGTTCATCTGAAGCCATGGGATAAGGTTGTGGATAGCAGTATGAGCAGCTGGTGCACATCACAGGTCCTGATTATGCAACCACTGACGCCAAGCAAACAATCTCTGAAGTGTATTGATAATGGCTGGGATCCCCCATCTTGTGAAGACACTCCCCAGAAGAAGACAATGGTAAACCACTTCTGCAGAAAAATATGTCAGGAACAATGGAAAGTCCATGATTGCCTACGCCATACGGGAGGGCACATAATGAACAAATGAACCAAGATACTGAGGGTGGCATGAGAGTGTAGCATAACGTTTTACAGTACCAGCCATCCAGGTTCAATTCCCACGACTGTCTGTAAGGAGTTTGTATGTTTTCCCCATGACCATGTGTGTATTCTCCAGGTGCTCCAGTCTCTTCCCCATACCAAGGTCAAATGGGTTAGGGTTAATAAGTTACAGGCATGCTATGTTGGCACTGGAAGCACGGCAACACTTTCAGGCTGCCCCCAGCACATCCTCGGATTTTGTTGGTCATTGACGTAAACGATGCATTTCACTGTACTGCATGTTTCAATGTCTCGATGTACATGTGACAAATAAAGATAATCATATTCTATACAGTGGAAAGCTTTTGTCTGCATGCTAACCAGACAGATTATGTTGAGGTAGTATAAAAAAACAGAATGCAGTATATAGTGTTAAAGTTTAAAGAAAATGCAATGTGGGAAGATAAATGAAGTGCAAGGGCTATGACAACAAAGATTGGGAGATCATCTTGAGTGGGTCTCTTGCAACAGCAGGGTGGAAGCTATCCTTGAGTGATGGTAAGTGCTTTCAAGTCTTTATTTCTTCTGTCTAATGAAAACGTGAACAGGGAATGACTAGAGTGGGAGGGGTCCTTAATTATATTGGCAGCTTATGGCCAGAAAGGCTTCTTTCCACACTCCCTTCCATTGGTGCACCTCCCATCTAAGTGGTACAGTCCCTATCTCTCTCCAAATCTCTAACCCTATACAGAAGCCATTCAATGCTATAGAGCTCCTTCCATAATGACGTGGAAATTCAATCCAAGTTAGACCACAGACACTGGAGTAAAATTAGGCCATTCAGAGTATTCAGTCTGCTCCACCATTTGATAACACAAAATAATCTGCAGATGCTGTTGTCAAAGGAACACTCACAATGCGCTGGAGGAACTCAGCAGGTCAGTCAGCATCAGTTGAAAAGATTAGTCGACTTTTCGGGCCAAAACCCTTCGTCAGGACTGAAGGAAGAACTTTGGGGAGGGTTTGAAGAATGCTGGTAGTGGAAAAAAACAGTAATTTTTAAGACAAAGGGGTGGGGGAGGGGAAGCAGGGAGGTGATTGGCAGGAGAACAATAGTAGAAGGAGGCGGAACTATGAGGGAGGTGATGCGAAATAGGGTTAGGGGAAGGGAGGGGGAGGAAATTACCGAAAGTTGGAGAATTCTATGTTCATACCAAGGGGCTGGAGACTACCTAGAGGGTATATGAAGTGTTGCTCCTCCAACCTGAGTTTAGCCTCATCATGGCAGTAGAGGAGGCCATGTATGGACATATCTGAATGGGAATGGGAAGCAGAGTTGAAGTGGGTGGCTACTGGGAGATCCTGTCTGTGGTGGTGGACGGAGTGGAGGTGCTCGACGAAGCGGTCCCCCAATATGCGTCGGGTTTCACCGATGTAGAGGACGCCGCACCGGGAGCTTCCAGCGCCACAAACTTGCCAATGCAGCATCCTGGAAGCACCCGACTATAGTCCAACTCTGAGTCATCCGAAAACTTTGAGCCTCCAACCAGCCCTCCGACACTGAGCACCGTGCACTATCTCTGCCCAGCGCTTTGACCCCAGCCCTGGTCACCAGCAACAGGAAAAGCCGAGGATTTGGGGCCTTCCCTCCAGAGATTGTCGATCGCACAGTAGCAGCGGCAGCGAACCGGGCATTTCAGTAGTTTCTCCAGATGTTCCTCTGTGCTTCTCATGTCTGTTTCCAGCAAATCAGAATTGTGCACGGTACCTACTTAACAAATACAATATCATTTCACCGGAGAGGCCGCGCGCGCTGCGTTGTGCTGCCATCTTCTCTTCCCGCCTGTTTGGTCTCAGGATCCAGGGCGGATTTCTTCCCCCAACCCAGCCCAGCCGCCATCCCTTGCTCAGCCACACACTCACCTGAGCCAGCAAGGTGATCGATAGTGGGGAAGGCTACCTCACCGCTGTCTGCCACCTGAAGCAGCACGACCGCCGCTTGCCCCAACCCTCTATGTTGCATCGGGCCGCTGTGAGACTGCTGGTGTTTGTTGCTGCACCCGTCTTTTCCATTTCCTGGAGCTGCCCGGCTGAAGAACCATGACTTCAGTAACAACGTAGAATTTTGCCCCCGGGGCACATCCTCGTGCACCACCCCCCCTTGCCTTCCAAGGGGACAGCAGGTCCAGGCCAACGATGCAGGAGTCCCGGATGTGAGCTAGCCACACCTCATGCTTCACTATGCTTTTCCCCGCTGCGATGTGTGGCCAGTTCTCCCCTCTCAATGTCACACAGTCGCCAGTGACCATAACGAGCTGGACCAGCGTTGTTGACCACCCGGGTGGGGAAGGCTGGTCCGTGTTGGGGAGGACACCTGGACAGATGATGGTGATGGTTGGCCCCATGTCCACCAATGCACGACATCTGACGCCCTCCACCACTCAGTCCATGTACAAGCCTTGCTCTTCACTCCAAATGGATCCCTGCGGAAGCGACATTAGGTGACACCGCCTGCTCGCTGTTTCCCAACGCCTGTGCTGGGCTGTGGTGCAGCGCTAGTGAGAGGCTCGAGAGCCTTGGGGGGCTAAAATTGCTTCTGCCCTCTCCGCCTCGGCCAGCGATGATGGCGATGTCAGGGGAACATGCTGCCGGAGGCATTCCAGCGCCAGCACCTTTACAAAGGCGTGGAGGACAAACTCTTCCTGAGCTGCTGTTGGGAACTGGGGTTTACCATGCTGAGCACAGTGGCAGAGATCTGCTGCAAACGGCCCCAGCTTTTCTCCCACATGGCATTGCCTGCTGCCCAGGTCTTCCCTCATTTGCCCGAAAGCCCACTCCAACGCCGCTACGAGAGCCCGGTAGTCACGCTGCTCAGCTGGCATTAGGTCGGGAAGAGCCCACAGGGGATCCCCCACCCCCCCAGAGCCAGGGCAAGGTGCACCACCATCTTGGTGAGGATCCATCCATTGTGCCATACGACAAGTTTGACTTGTGCCAGGTCAGGCTGCAGGTGGCTGGCATCATTGCATTTGGGGAGCTTCAGGGTGGACCTCGTGGAGTGAATTACTGAGGTCTGTCAGTCTTCCTCTTTCTCCAGTGGTGTTTGTCTACCCTGCCCGTTTTCCCATCTTCCCATGGCTGCAGCGTCTTGAGTTCCCCATCACAGCCCATGAGGAAGGCAGGTGATGCGCTCTGCCGTGTACCCTGGGTTGCAAAGCCTGGGTATGCCCAGCTCATCAGGATTCCCTGGGAAGCAACACTCTTTGGTCCCCAGGTTCTCCTCCCCCAGGTGGGTATCCCGTCTTCAGGAACAGCATACTACTTGGTCCTTCAACTTATTCCTCAGGTTTAAAGGCACTCCATCCAATGTCATAGCTCTTCAGTCTCGTTGTCCCGGTTACAGTCAGGGTGGCCCACAAACACACATGTGAATAACTATATAACCCGGGCTGAAATGCAACAATAAATGGACTTGAACATCTCACCATAATCCCACAAATGTATTTTAAAGAAGAACAATAAACAGTGCTGGCTCCAGGAATGCTGGGGTGAGCTGCTGACTACGCATTCCCCCCCCCCCACACCCAGAATGCCATAACATCTTACTATTAATACAAGCCTGATCCAGTTTTAGAGTCAGAATATCACAAATTATGTTACAACCGATCCGTTATTACAGATAGGATAATCCATAATAACCATCCGAATATAATAATAGAGTAAACAAGCAAAAACAACTTATTTAATCAATATAGCCATTCCAAACACACGTAACTTACAGAAATCAATAAGAGAACAACACCAGAAATATGCTGAATTAAGAGGAATTTGAAAGACTTTGGAACATGAACAGGGTATACATTGTCTGGATAGTAATATCTACAACTAATATCATCCCAAAGGTACTACACAATAGCATTAAACAATTAGGGCTGCACAGTAATATTTATGTAAATCTTCAGAAAACCACAATATTAAACACCACTAGAAGAGTCGGAGAATTCCGAGCAATTGACAAATGTGCTTGGCTATGCCCATACCTCAGGTTTTACCAGTTCGAGCTGAGAAAAAATAAATTGCAATAATGATAATAATAATAATAATAATCTTTATTTAGAGAGCACTTTTCAAACAGATGATGTCATTCAAAATACCTTACAATGGGATTAAAGTACAAACATGAAAATAAAATAAAATAACATGAAGATAAAAGTCAGAAAAGAGGTTAATTAAAAGCAAAGTTAAACAAGTGGGATTTGAGCTGACAACCAAGTCTGCGTCCGGTATAGTTTTAGGTATTAAATTCCACAGTTTAGCTGCATAGTTCAAAAAGCTGACCTGCCAATTATCTATCTTTTGAGGGAGATAGTTCAAATTTAAGAGACCGGCAGAAGAAGCCGTGAGAGCTCGAACAGGATTATAAAACGAAAATGATTCTGTGATGTACTCCAGAGCCAGAACATTAAGAGCTTTGAAAACAAGTAATAGAACTTTAAAATCAATTCTAAAAGATACAGGAAGCCAATGCAGAGTAGCTAGCATGGGAGTGATATGTTCCCTCATCCTGGTTTTGGTTACTATCCTAGAAGCAGTGTTCTGAATCAGCTGAAGTTTGTCAATTGCTTTGGAAAGTGCATTGCAGGAACCTAGTCTACTCAATATAAAGGCGTTAATTAGTTTTTCAGCTTCATTACATGACATAAACGAGCATACCTTTGCAATATTTCTTAAGTGTAGAAGTTCTTTATGTGAGATTTAAACTTCAAGTCTGAAATGAGGATAACACCCAGGCAAGTTACTTCTGTTTCTGCAAGGAGGTCCAAGTTCCCAAGCTAAAAGCACCCAATGACTTGGCTGCCACAGCCATCTGAGGCAATGAATTCCACAGATTCACCATACTCTGGCAAAAGAAATTCCTCCTTATTTCTGTTGTAAATGGATGCCCTTGTGTACTCTGGTCCAAAACTCTCCCACCGTTGGAAACATCCTCTCCATGTTCACTCTATCTATTTCAACATTTGGTAAGTGCTTATTTGCTTTATGAAGAAAGTCACTTTCAAATATCCACAAGCAGCTCAGCAGTGATGCACTATTCAATCGATTACCAAACAAGATATTAAAGTTTGGGGAAATCAAAATCATTTGAAGTTTCAGTCTTTTCCATCTTGCAGTCTTCCTCTCTAGCCTTGCTGAAAATCAACTTCCCTTCTCCTGTCACTGTTCCAGCTTTTCTTCCTTTCTCATTTCTCCCCGTCCCTATCCTATTCACCTCTTCTTTCCTCATTTATCGTCCTGTTTCCTTCATTCCTTCTTCTCATTGCAGAGAGGCTCACAGATCTATCCCCATGTGATTCGAACATCTAATTTAGCTCAGGCTTAAAGCAATTTGGAGGTTGTGAAGAAAAATGTTTGAGAATGCTAACGGCATTCTTGGCCGACGCTGAATATTTCAGGTTGGAAAATGGCTTTTGATTTTACGGGACGCAAGGGTCATCTGGCAAAGCCTCGCTAGCAATTTATCATCACCAAGCCTCACAGAACAAGGTGGGTGAGAGCTTGCTGATAGAACCCACAACCCAAGAGTTGCAGTAAAAATGATTTGCGGACCAAAGAGCATGAAAAATATATATATGTATGAGGTGCTGGCTGTATATTGTAATGCACAGAGGGGCCTCTGCCACTAGTGCTTCGGATAAGCTTTGATGATTTATAAAACCTGTGAGTCCACTATAATGTAAAGTTGAATAAGGCAGAAGATGGATTATTTGACTGTGATGATAACATGGCCAGATCACAGCCAGCAATCCAGTTTTATTGGTGGAAGGTCGCATCCTGTTACCTTTTGTAGTTGTGGTTTGGTGACTGATGATGGGGTCTCCACTTATTTGCCCCAGCAGTGCATTTGTAAATCAACAGAGGTAGTGAACAAGCAAGCATCTGACTGACTTCCCAGGTGACCCAGCTTGTAGCTTGACAGGACCTTTGAAGTAATCAGAGAAGAGACCAGCAGGGAGGAGGAGCATGTGGCCCTGCCGTGGATTCAAAAATTGATTGCAGCAGCAGACTGCCTTCACAGTCACTGCATTGTGTTACCTACAGATAACCAGGTCAAGGAGATCTGTGTTAGAAATCCTGAATAATCCAGGGTGAGGTTTTAGGCTGCAATCTATATTTATAAATATATATATATACACACGGCATTTATTTGTTTATTTATTTATTTACTTAGAGATACAAAACAGGTCCTTCGACCCCAACGAGCCACACCATCCTGAAACACACCTATTTTAACACTAGCCTAATGACTGGTCAAAGGAGGTGGGCTGGAGATACATCTTTACCAAAGGGGGTGTAAAGTGCTACATCCCTCTGCTAGCCTGCAGGTTATTCCTGAGCAAGGTGTAGCATCAGCTTATTCCATCCCCCCTCCCCGCCCCCACCGATCAGGGTCAGGTGAAGCCATGGGAGCAGGCGGTGGATGGTCCTGTGAGCAGTTGGCGCAAGTCACAGGTCCTGGTTGTGCGACCATTGATGCCAGGCAGACAATCGCAGAAGAGTATTGATAATGGCTAGGGTCATTCATCGTGTAAAGACACTGCCCAGAAGAAGACAATGGTAAACCACTTCTGTAGAGAAATTTGCCAAAAACATCCATGGTCATGATCGCCTACGTCATACAACACAGCACATAATGAACGAACGAATCACAGGACACTTTACAATGACCACTTAACCTACTTATCTGTATGTCTTTGGACTGTGGGAGGAAACTGGAGCACCCAGAGGAAACCTACATGGTCACGGGGAAAATGTACAAACTCCTTGCAGATGGAACCAGAATTGAGATACGAACTCCGGAATGTTCTGAATTGAAATAACATCACGCTAACCACTATGCTAACATGGCACAATATCATAGGGAGGGTCAGGATGGCTACTAGATAAGAAATGGTTGCGTAATGAATATCAATATGGTTGTGGAACAATCCACCTCATTAAGATCTTGCACCTTATTGTCTACCTGTACTACACGTTCCCTTCAGCTCAGAATCATGTTGAACATCACCGGCATTTGTCATGAAATTTGTTAATTTTACAGCAGCAGTACGATGAGTTGCATGATTGAAAATATAAAGAAAAGGACTGAGTTACATTAGGCATCTGATAGTCACATGAGACCGTGGATTTGCACCTTGGAAGGTTTTCCAGGGCGCAGGCCTGGGCAAGGTTGTATGGAAGACCGGCAGTTGCCCATACTGCAAGTCTCCCCTCTCCACACCACCGATGTTGTCCAAGGGAAGGGCACTAGGACCCATACAGCTTGGCACCGGTGTCGTCGCAGAGCAATGTGTGGTTAAGTGCCTTGCTCAAGGGATCAGCACGTTGCCTCAGCTAAGGCTTGAACTAGCGACCTTCAGATCGCTAGACGAATGCCTTAACCACTTGGCCACGCGCCAACTTAAGTATACATATAGTCTTAAACAACTTAAAGTATACATATGTCTTCTAAATAGATGTTAAAATAAGTAGTGGAAAATAACAGAAATAAGAAAGCAGTCAGGTAGTGATCATGGGTTTAATGTCTGTTAAAAAATCGGATGGCAGAGAGAATAAAGCTGTTGCGCTTTATTCTGCATTTTGTTATTATTTTATCTTGCTCTACCTCAATAGACTGTGTAATAATTTCATCAGTATGCATAGTATGCACGACAAGCTTTTTGCTGTACCACAGTACATGTGACAATAAGAAAACAATTCCAATTCCAACATAGATAAGTATAGCTCATTAACTGCCCATGACGTCTGTGCCAAACACAATGTCAAATTAAAGTTTATCTCCTCTGTCTGCACATCCCACATCCCCTGCATATTCTCATGTCTAAAGCCTCTTAAATGGCACTTTCATTTCTGCTTGCACCACTAGCCCTGGTCGCCTGTTCTAGCTACCTACCATTCCCTGTGTAAAATAAAAGATGTTGCACATATTTCCTTTATTCTTTCTCCCTCTTAGCCTAGATGCGTGTCCTCTAGTATTTGACATTCTATCCTAGGAAAAAGATTCTGACTGTCTATCTATGCCACCCAGAATTTTATAAACTTCTATCTAGTCTCCCATCAGCCTTCAAAGCTCCAGAGAAAACAAACCAAGTTTGACCAAACTGTCCTTCTAGCTCATACCCTTTAATCCAGGCATTATCCTGGTAAACACCCTTTCCAAAGCCTCCTCTTTCTGGCTGAAATGGGGTGACCAGACATGCATACAATCCTCGAAGTACAGCCTAAACAGAGTTTTATATAGCTGTAACATGCAATCAAACATATCCAGTGTTTTGTGTATACAATCATAGAATCAGATTCAAGTTTATTAGGCCACTTCACCCATCAAGTCTGCTCTGCCATTTCATCATGGCTGATTTATTATTCCTCTCAACCTAATTTTCTTGTCTTCCCCCCATAACCTTTGACACCCTAAGTAATCAAGGACCTATCAACCTCTGCTTTAAATATACCCAATGATTTGGCCTATTTGTTGCAATGAATTCCACAAAGTCACCACCATCTGGCTAAAAAAATTCCACTTCACCTCTGTCCTTCCATTCTGAGGCTGTGCAGACTTCCCCGCTCTAAGGAACATCCTTTCCACATCCAATCTGTCAAAGCCTTTCAATATTCAGTAGGTTCCAATGAGATCCTCCCTCATTCTTCTGAACTCCAGTGAGTACAGGCCTAGAGCTATCAAACGCTTCTGGTGCTTTATCACTGATGTGTGCTGTGAAATGTGTGGTTTTGCCGCAGTTGTACAGTGCAAAGCAGAAAAAATTCCAATAAGCTGCAAAATAAATAAATAGCTCATATTCAGGCTGCTAATGCCTCCGAGGCATTGTTTTACTTGGAAGTATAGATTGAGATATTGGGATTAGACGGCTGTGGCTCTGACTTTACAGGCTGCACTTCTACTCTCTTCATATGGAGGGTCTCACTCAATGCACAGACAGAATTGGCACAAATATTCTTCACTCTACACAGAATTCTGTGATCTGGAATCCACTGCTGGCAGAGTATTCAAAGCAGATTCAATAATAACATTTATAAACAGAAATGATTAGATTAAGTAAATAGCTCTATCAAATAGATGGCACAGTTACAATAGGCAGTGAATCATTCTATAATTTTATGAGATACAAGAGTGAGTTACAGGCAGGAATTTAATTCAGATGGTTTATGTAGATACAGCAAGATGAGTATCAGTGGAATATATTATTTACTGCAAGCCAGAAGGCTCAGTGATAGTCTGAACAGTGAGAGAAAGCATTAAAATTTATGCCAAGATTAGGTAATTGCCTGAAATTCACAAGCTACTTCTTTGCACTGTATGGATGCCGTATAATGTGAAAGAGGCATAAACACTCTCACCGGCCACTTTATTAGGTACCACCTGTACCTAATAAAGTGGCGACTGAGCGTATGTTCATGGTCTTCCGCTGTTCGAGCCCATCCAATTCAAGGTTCGATGCACTGTGCATTCAGAGATGCCCTTCTGCATACCACTGTTACAACACATGGCTATTTGAGTTATTTTTGCCTTCCGGTCAGCTTGAACCAGTCTGGCTATTTTCCTCTTGACCTCCCTCATTAACAAGGCATTTTCACCCACAGAGCTGCCCACTCATTGGATTTTTTTTTGTTTTGTTTTTCACGCCATTCTTTGTAAACTCTAGAGACTGTTGTGTGTGAAAGTTCTAGGAGATCATTATCTTCTGAGATACTTAAGCCACCCCATCTGGCACCAACAATCATTTCACAGTCAAAGTCACTTAGATCACATTTGCTCCCCATTCTGATGTTTGGTCTGAATAATAATGGAACCTCTTGACTGTGTCTGCATGTTTTTATGCATTGAGTTGAACTGTAAGAGAAATCTGGCCTTTCTCCAATATAGAATTTCAACCCAAGGACCAGACCTATCCTTCTCCATAATTGTATGGAACTTATAGAATTATGATCACTAGTTGAAAAGTGTTCCCCTATGCACACTTCTATCACCTATCCTATCTCATTGCCTAATTGGAGATCTAGTATCACACTCTCTTTAGTTGGGACTTCTATGTATTGAATTAGGAAATTTTCCTGAGCACATTTGACAAACTTTATTTCATCCAGCCCTTTTGCATACGGGAATCCCAGTCAATATGTGGAAAGTTAAAATCACCTACAATCACAGTCTTATGTTTAATGCAACAGTCTGCAATCTCCCTGTAAACTTGCTCCTCTAAATCCTACTAAGTAGTGGGTAGTCTATAATACAATCCTATTAACGCGGTCTTCCTTTTCTTATTCCTCATTTCCACCCATAAGTCTCAGTAGATGTCTCTAGTCTGTCCTGTGTGAGCACTGCCATGACATTCCCCCTGACTGGTAAGGCCACTCCTCCCACTTTAATCCCTCCCGCTCTATCACATCTGAAACAATGAAATCCCGGAACATTAAACTGCCAATTCTGCTCCGCCGGCAATCAAGTCTCACTAATGGCCACAATGTCATAATTCTACATGCTGATCCATACTTTCACCTGACTTTCCTACAAAACTCCTTGCATTGAAATATACACAATCAGAACTTTCGTCCCTTCATGCTGATTGTTTCGATTCCTGACTTTGTATCTTTCACCAGAACCACTCCACTATGTGCTGTGATTCCCATCCTCATGCGACTCTAGTTTAACCCTCCCACTACCCCACCCCCCAATGTGCAAACCTTCCCTCAAGGATACTAGTCCTCTTCTAGTTCAGGTGCAAATTGTCCCTTCTGTACAAGTCCCACTTTCCCTGCAAGAGAACCCACAGAGCCAGGCTCACTGTTAGAGAGTTAACTACTGAGGTTTTCCTCTGCTATGTTACCCCCTCACCCCCTCACCCCCCCCTCCAGCCCCTACAGTATCTAAAAGAGTATTTCTGTTATTGAGGGAAATGGCCACTTGCTGCCTATTTCACAAGATCACAAGATCACAAGACAAAGGAGCAGAAGTAGGCCATTCGGCCCATCAAGTCTGCTCTGCAGCTCCCCCATGAGCTAAACTATTCACCCATCTAGTTCCAATTTCCAGCTTTTTCCCCATATCCCTTGATACCCTGACTAATTAGATACCCGTCAATCTCCTCCTTAAACACCCTCAATGATCGGGCCTCCACAGCTGTATGTGGTAACGAATTCCACAAATCCACGACCCTCTGGCTAAAAAAATTTCTTCTCATCTCTGTTTTAACTGGGTACCGTCTAATTCTAAGACTATGGCCTCTTGTCCTGGACTCACCCACCAAGGGAAACAACCTTTCCACATCTACTCTGTCCAACCCTTTCAACATTCGAAATGTTTCTATGAGATCGCCTCTCATTCTTCTATACTCTAATGAATACAATCCAAGAGCCGACAAACGCTCCTCATATGTTAGCTCCTGCATTCCAAGAATCATCCTCGTAAATCTTCTCTGAACTCTCTCCAACATCAGTACATCCTTTCTAAGATAGGGGGCCCAAAACTGCACACAGTATTCCAAATGAGGTCTCACTAATGCCCCATAGAGCCTCATCAACACCTCCTTACTCTTATACACTATTCCTCTTGAAATGAATGCCAACATAGCATTTGCTTTCCTTACTGCCGATCCAACTTGGTGGTTAACCTTTAGGGTATCTTGCACGAGGACCCCCAAGTCCCTTTGCACTTCCAATTTTTGAATTTCCTCCCCATCTAAATAATAATCTGCCCGATTATTTCTTCTTCCGAAATGTACAACCATACATTTGTCAACGTTGTATCTCATCTGCTATTTCTTTGCCCACTCTTCTAAACTGACTAAGTCTCTCTGCAACCTTTCAGTCTCTTCAACATTTCCTGCTCCTCCACCTATCTCGGTGTCATCTGCAAACTTAGCCACAAAACCATTTAATCCATAATTCAAATCATCGATACACATCGTAAAAAGAAGAGGCCCCAACACCGACCCCTGCGGAACACCACTAGTAACTGGCAACCAATCAGAATAGGATCCCTTTATTCCCACCCTTTGCTTTCTGCCTATCAGCCAATGCTCCACCCATTTCAATATCTTTCCTATAATTCCATGGGCTCTCACCTTATTAAGCAGCCTCATATGCGGCACCTTATCGAAGGCCTTTTGAAAATCCAAATACACAACATCCACAGCCTCTCCCTTGTCAATCTTATTCGAGATTACCTCAAAAAATTCCAATAGGGTGGTAAGGCAGGATCTTGCCTTCATGAAACCATGCTGGCTTCGGCCTGTCTTGTCATGCACCTCGAGGTATTTCATAACCTCATCCTTGAGGATTGACTCCAATATCTTTCCAGCTACCAATGTCAGACTAATAGGTCTGTAATTTTCTTTTTGCTGCCTCCTTCCTTTCTTAAATAGCGAACTACATTTGCGACCTTCCCGTCCTCCAGAACCATGCCAGAGTCTATTGATTCCTGGAAGATCATTTCCAATGCTTCCACAATCTCCAAAGCCACCTCCTTCAGAACCCTTGGGTGCACCTCATCCGGGCTGGGAGACTTATCTATTCTTAGTCCACTTAGCTTCCCAAGCACTTTCTCTCTAGTTATCTTGACTGTACCTAATCCTATTCCCTGATACCTCTAGCTATCAGGTATATTGCTCATGTCTTCCACTGTGAAGACTGATGTAAAATACTCATTCAGTTCCTCCGCCATCTCTTTGTTATCCATTATAATTTCTCCAGTATCATTTTCAATCGGTCCCGTATCTACCCTTGTCACTCTTTTACTCTTCATATGTTTAAAAACACTCTTAGTATCCTTTTTTATGTTAATCGCCAACTTCCTTTCATAATTCATCTTTTCTTTCCTAATGACTTTCTTAGTTTCCTTCTGTAAGTTTTTAAAAGTCTTCCAGTCCTCATTTTTCCCACTAATTTTTGCTTCCTTGTACGCCGTTCCTTTTGCTTTTATTTTTGCCTTAACCTCTCCCGTTAGCCACATTTGTGCCATTTTTCCATTCATGATTTTCTTTTTTCTTGGAATATATTTTTCCTGTATTTTCCTTATTTCTTGTAGGAATTTCATCCAATTCTGCTCTGCCGTCCCTCCATTTAGTTTACTTTTCCAATCGATTTAGGCCAGTTCCTCTCTCATACCGCTGTAATTTCCCCTGTTCCACTGAAATATCGATACACCTGATACCAGCTTCTCCTTTTCAAATTTGAAACTGAACTCAATCATATTATGATCACTACTTCCAAGGGGTTCCTTTACCTCCAGCTCCCTAATCGCCTCAGGTTCATTACACAGCACCCAATCCAAAACAGCCGGTCCCCTGGTGGGCTTCTGGACAAGTTGCTCCAAAAAGCCATCCTGTAGGCATTCTACAAACTCCCTCTCCTGAGATCCATTACCTTCTTGACCTTCCCAATCCACTTTCATATTAAAATCCCCCATAATTATCTTGACATTTTCCTTCTGACATGCTTTTTCTATTTCCAGCTGCAACTTGTAGTCCACATCCCGGCTGCTGTTTGGAGGCCTGTATATAACTGCTATTAGTGTCTTTTTACCCTTGCCATTTCTTAATTCTACCCATAAGGATTCTACCTCTTCTGATCCTATGTCCCTTCTTTCTAGTGATTTGATATCGTTACCTACCATCAGGGCCACGCCACCCCCTTTACCTACCTTCCTATCCTTCCTGTACACTGTGTATCCTGGGATATTCAGTTCCCATTCACATCCATCATTTAGCCATGATTCGGTGATGGGCACAATGTCATATCTTTTAACCTGCAGCTGTGCAGCAAGGTCATCCACTTTATTTCTAATGCTGCGTGCATTTAAGTACAGTACATTTAGATCAGTATCTGTTGTCGATTTTGCTATATTTCTATTTTGCTGTAAATTATCCTGTATATTCATCGGCCTGTCCTTCTTGCCATCTTTGCTGCACAGTATTTTTGACTTATTTCTATTTTCCTCTTCCTCGACCCCAACACCTTGGTTTCCTTCCCCTTGCCAACTTAGTTTAAACCCTCCCTAACAGCTATATTAAACAATCCTGCCAGGATATTAGTACCTTTTGAGTTTAGGGGTAATCCATCTTTTCCTTTCCCCTTCCTGACAGCCATCCAGTTGCCTGCACACATTCACTTTGTATCGTCTACTGACGAACCTCTCAGCCTCCCGAATGATCCGGAGCTCATCCAGCTTCAGCTTCCTTTCCTTTCGTGGATTGTTAGAAGCTGCAGCCAGATGCACTTCTCGCAGGTGCAGTTGCCAAGGACACCGGAGGTCTCCCTGCCTCCCCACTTCACAGAAGAGGAGCATTCCACTATCCTGCCAGGCATACCCACTGCTCTAACTGTGCAATAAGAAAAAATAAATAAACCAAACATCATCCTACAGCCATCCTATAGGCCAAAGGCTCAACCCCACAATCAAGTATTGGCCTTTTCACACAATTGGCTGCTCAACTTTAACTTAATTTCTTTTCATTGGCCCTTGCCAAGAGACTAATTATGCAAAATCCAACTATTCCAGGCGATGTGTGGCGTGCAGAGTGTCCTGACATAGAAGTAGGTGTGACTAAGCAGTAAACCGGGCCTGCTCAGACTAGATGGCCCGAATGGCCTGTTTCTGAGCAGTAGTGCTCTATGACTCTATATGATAGGCTAGCACCACCTACAAAAAACATCTGTGACTGACGGCTAAGCCGTGCTCCATGGAGGAACTGGTTACACGGTGGCAATTGTAGCTAATGGCACATCTTCTAGCTCAGTGACCTTTGTATCGCAACGTACAGCAGGTAGTTCAGTAACTTGACTAGCTGGCTGTTGCCATGGTTACCCATCTGCTAAAAGAAAACTGTCAATGTTATATCAACCTGCTCTATTTTTTTGCATGATTACCTTTTAACCCTGATGTGTAAATCAGGTCTGTGTGCATTAGTCAACTCACTGTTACACTGAGGGCCTCCTTTGGTTGGGGTGACCATGGATACTGCATCCTAGCTGCCTACATAATATGCAAGCTGGTGCGCAAGCCAGGGCAGTGCGATAAGGAGAGCAAACCGTTGCCCATGCAGCAGGCTCCCCTGTCCATGCAGCTGATAAATCTGAAGGAACAGCAGATATCGATACCGTTTGGCAGCGGCAGCAGCATCGCAGGAGTGGCCAGTCAGTGTTGAACACAATGTAGGACTGCCTTAGGGACGCCAGCTCCGGATTTTTCCCTTGGAGTTTACTCACGAAGCCTGCTCCATGAGTGGACATAGCCGCAAGGCAGCAGAGGCTTGAGATCAGAATTTTCCTTGTCCTAGATGAACTGCCAACCACAGCTGACAGGCCCCTTTCACCTGAAGCAAATGGGTTTAAGGCACCAGTAACCCACTTTTGTCCCTTCGCCAGGTTCAGTAGAAATGGTTCCACAAGGGTTAGTAGCTAAGTGACTCAGGAAGGCCAGGAGCTGGACTTGGTTGTCAGAGGCTTTTTGAGATGCACGCCATCGGGAGCATTTAATCGGGAGTTCCTACTGAGGGAGGAGAAGATGGCGGCGCGACACAGCACGCACGGCCGTTCTGAATGATATCGTATGTGTTAACTAGGGGCCGTGCACAATCCTGATTTAATAGAGACAGCCGTGAGAAGCACGGAGGAACACCTGGAGAAACTTCTGAAATGCCCGCCTCGCTGCCGCTGCTACAGTGTGATCGAGAATCTCCAGAGCGGAAGGCCGCAAATCCTTGGCTTCTCCTATTGCCTGTTGCCGGGGATGGAGTTGAAGCACTCAGCAGAGATGGTGCTCGGTGCTCGGTGTCGGAGAGCTGGTCGGAGGCTCGGAATTTTCGGACGGACTCGGAGTCGGACTGTGGTCGGATGCTTCCAGGATGCTGCATTGGCAAGTTTGCGGGGCTGGAGGTTCACCGTCTGTGTGAGATGATGGGACTTTCAAGAGACTTCGAGACTTTTTACCGTGCCCATGGTCTGTTCTTTATCAAATTATGGTATTGCTTTGCACTGTTGTAACTATATGTTGTAATTATGTGGCTTTTGTCAGTTTTTCAGTGGGTTTGTCATGTGTTTCTGTGATATCATTCTGGAGAGACGTTGTATCATTTCTTAATGCATGCATTACTAAATGACAATAAAAGAGGACTGCGTGTCCTCATAATCTAATCTAATCTAATAGGTAGTGGGAGTTTATCCCCACTACCTCCCCCAATGATGACAAACTTAAGGAACCACTGCTGCTCTGCAATAAGTGTTTTATTCTAAGCTACGCTGGAGATGCCTATTAACCACTTGAAAAGGAAACTTAATGAAGCAGGAATGTAATAATCATTGACGACAATTTCTTGAAGTTATAGAGTGGCAATTACTGTCAGTTCTGCAGTATTCATAGCATTACTGTTCACATCAGGAATGCTTGTCAGGGATGTTGTTTCAATCGGTTCTACAATTGGATTTAAATTCAATCCAGCATCTTTAGATGGCTAGGTCTTAACATATTGGGTGGCCTTACCTAGATGCTCACAAAGCTGCAACTATAAGGAAGGTGTGCCAGGATTGTTTAAGAGGTTAAGGATGTGCCACCAAACACTCCAACAAATTTCTGAGGATACACTGTTTAAAGTATCCTGACCGATTGCATTATGGTCTGGACGACAATTCAGAAGATGGAAATCCATTGATTCGCGGACTATTCATAACTCTAATGGCCGAGGAAAAGAAACTGTTCTGCAAACATTGACTCTGCATTTCCAGAGTCCTGCATTTCTGCCCTGATAGTAGTAACGAGAAGATAGCAGAGGATGGTGGGGGATGGGGGTCCTTCATGATGGATACCACCTTTCTGAGGCATTGCCTTTTGAAGATGTCCTCGACGCTGGGCCCATGATGGAGCTGGCTGAGTTTACAACCCTTTGCAGCTTTTTCCGATCCTGTGCATTGGCACCTCCACACCAGACAGAGATGCAATCTGTGAGAATGCTAGTGTGTGCAGTTCCAATTACCACACTATAGAAAGGGTGTGGTAGCGCTGGGGAAAATGCAGCAAAGATTCACAAAGATATTATCTGGACTGGAGGGCTTTAGTTACAAGGAAAGATTGAATTGGTTGTGATAGTTCTCACTGGAGTTTAATAAAATTGTGATGGACATGGATAGAAGCCTTTTTCCAAGGATACAGAGGCCAAGACAAGAGGATAGAGGTTACAGTGAGAAAAGAAATATTTAAAGGAGATTTGAGGTCAATTTTTCCCACGGAGAGTGTTGGATATATGGAATAACTACTGTAGGGTAGAGACAAACACAATCACCACATTTTAAAATCATTTAGACAGGTACATGGAGTAGAGGAATATATAGGAATGCAGGTAAAAGGGATTAGAGTAGATAGGCATTATGATCACCATGAATAATTCAGTCTAAGGGGCCTATTTTACTTTGACATTAGCATCTGAGATGACTAAACTTGAGTTGTCAGTTGATGTGAGGCCAAGGTAGGTAATTGGTGTTAAAGTGCACAATAATAGAGGCACGGTGAAATTGATGAGCAGGTGGGTGAGAAAAGGTATCAGGATTAATCGGATTTTGCTGACACCTGGCATAGAACCATAGAGGTGAACAGCCTCCTTCTACATCACAATATGAGAGTTGTGAATGGTGGTGGACAACTGAACAGGAGAATGGGAACATCAAAGATAATCCTCAGCCTCAGCAATGCGAGAGCTGAGCAAGTGTGTGTTAACAACGTTGAAACACTCCCCCTCATTCAGCCTGAAGTATCAAGTGGGTGATCCATCTCTGCTTCTGCCTCAGAGGCTCTCCATCATGGAAACCAGTCTTCAGCCAATTAAATTCACCCTGCATGACAATGAAAATGACCGAGAGCGCAGAGTATAATAACCAGTAGAACCATGACCTCACAGTGTCAGAGACATGGGCTGAGTACTGATCTCAGGGCCTACCTGAGGGAGGGGTGCACGTTCTCAAAGAGCATAGAACGTTGCAGCACAGTACAGGCCCTTCAGCCCATAATATTGTGCCAACCTTTTAACCTTCCCTAAGGCTGGAATACTGCGCACATGCAACAGGTGCTCTCCCACACAGGTCCAACAAAGAGCTTGAAAAAGCAGTAGGTTTTTCAATGGGAGTCATTGATTACCCTACTGTGCAGACAGAACAGAAGTGTTCCAGTGCAGATCTGACAAAGAGCTTTTAAAAGCCCATTCTCTATAAAAGAGAAGTACTGTTTGGCGGAGCGGCCATTGTGGGAGCAGTCATTGTCGAAGCAGTCTGAGTCAGAGTAGTAAGGCTTTGGTTCAAACAGGGCTTTGGCGAGAACAGGCAGAGGTAAGGTAAGTTCATTCGTTATTTCTTATTTAACTCTAGAGAGAATAGGAAATATATCTACAGAGCCAGTGTTCTGTTCTGGGTGTTAGGTGTGGGATTTCCAGAAAACTCCCAGCCTCCCTGATGGCCACATCTACGCCAGGTGCATCGAGATGCAGCTCCTTATGGACAGTGTTAAGGAACTGGAGCTGCAGCTCGATGATCTTCAGCTTGTTAGCGAAGTGAAACAGTGATGGACAGGAGCTACAGGGAGGTAGCAGGGTGCAGGAGACAGATAAATGGGTGACTATCAGGAGAGAGAAGGGAGAACGTCAGACAGTGGAGAGCCTCTGTGGCCGTCTCCCTCAACAATAAGTTCTCCATATTGAGTACTGCTGGGGGAGGAATGGACTTCCTGGGGGAAGCAACAGCAGCCGTGGCTCTGGCACTGAGTCTAGTCCTGTGGCTCAGAAGGGCAGGAAGCTGAAAAGGATAGCAACAGTAATAGGGACTCTATAGTTGGGGGACAGATAGTCAATTCGGTGGATGTGAAAAGGAAACACGGATGGTAGTTTGCCTCACAGGTGCCAGGATCCAAGATATTTCTGGATGCATTCACAACATCCTGAAAAGGCAGGGTGAGCAACCAGAAGTCGTGGCATATATTGGTACCAATGACATTGGAAGAAAAAGGGAGGAGGTCCTGAAAAAAGAATACAGGGAGTCAGGAAGGAAACTGAGAAGCAGGACCTTAAGGGTAGTAAACTCAGGACTTCTGCCTGTGCCACACGACAGTGAGGATAGGAATAGAATAAGGAGGCAGATAAAGCCGTGCCTGAAGAATTGGAGCAGGGAGCAGGGATTCAGATTTCTAGATAATTGGGACCTCTTTTGGGGTAGGTGTGACCTGTACAAGAGGAATGGTTTGCACTTGAGTCCGAGGGGGACCAATATCCTTGTGGGCAGGTTTACCAGAGCTGTTGGGAATCATCCTCTCCACATCCACTCTATCAAGGCCTTTCATCATTCAATAGGCTTCAATGAGGTCATTCCCTCATACTTCTGAGTTCTAGTGAATACAGGGCCTGAGCTGTCAAATGCTCTTTATATGACAAGACTTTCAATCCTGGAATCATTTTCGTGAACCTCCTTTGAAGCCTCTCCAATTTCAGCACATCCTTTCTAAGATAAGGGGCTCAAAATGGCTCACAATGCTCCAAGTGAGTCCTCTTGAAATGAATACTAACATTGCATTTGCCTTCCTCACCACAGACTCAACCTGCAAATTAACCTTTAGGGAATCCTGCACGAGGACTCCCTTCTCCCCTTGTGCCACAGTTTTTTTTTTGTATTTTCTCTCCACTTAGAAAATAGTTAGCCGTTTAACTTCTTCTACCAAAGTACATGAACATACACTTCCAGACACTGTATTCCATCTGCCACTTCTTTGCTCATTCTTCTAATCTGACAAAGTCCTTCCATAGCCTCTCCCCTTCCTCAAAACTACCTTCCTCACCACATATTTTATATCATCCATAAACTTGGCCACAACGTCATTAATTCCTTCTTCCAAATCATTGACATATAATGTAAAAGGAGCAATCCTAGCATTGACCCCTGCAGCATACCACTAGTCACAGGCAGCCAACCAGAAAAGACCACCTTTATTCCCATTCTTTGCCTCCTACCAGTCAGCCAATCTTCTGTCTATGCTAACAACAGGAATTCTGCAGATGCTGGAAATTCAAGCAACACACATCAAAGTTGCCGGTGAATGCAGCAGGCCAGGCAGCATCTCTAGGAATAGGTGCAGTCGACGTTTCAGGCCGAGACTCTTCGTCAGGACTAACTCTCTGTCTATGCTAGTATCTTTCCTGCAATACTATCGGCTCTTGTTAAACAACCTCTTGTGTGGCACCATGTCAAAGGCCTTCCAAAGATACAAATAAACAACATCCACTGGCTCTCTTTTGTCTATCCTGCCTGTTATTTCCACAAGAAATTCCAAAAGATTTGTCAAGCAAAATTACCCCTTTAGAAAACCATGCTGACTTTGGCCTATTTTATCATGTGGCTCCAAGTACCCCAAAAC
This sequence comes from Mobula birostris, assembly GCF_030028105.1. NCBI lineage: Eukaryota > Metazoa > Chordata > Chondrichthyes > Myliobatiformes > Myliobatidae > Mobula > Mobula birostris. The sequence goes on along the minus strand of NC_092370.1, from coordinate 235,355,246 downwards.
CTCAAACTTAGTAATAGACCCCCAAAACTTCAAACTTGTAATAGATCAGAACCTCTTTCCAATCACTGACCCCAGGCTAACTGGCAAATAATTTCCTATCTTTTGCCGTCCTCCCTTCTTAAAGAGTGGAGTGAATTTTTTGAGGATGTGACTAAACACATTGATGAAGGTAGAGCAGTAGATGCAGTGCATATGGATTTCAGCAAGGCATTTGATAAGGTACCCCATGCAAGCCTTTTTGAGAAAGTAAGGAGGCATGGGATCCAAGGGGACATTGCTTTGTGGATCCAGAACTGGCTTGCCCACAGAAGGCAAAGAGTGGCTGTAGATGGTTCATATTCTGCATGTCGGTGACCGGTGGTGTGCCTCAGGGATCTGTTCTGGAACCCCCTACTCTTTGTGATTTTTATAAATGACCTGGATAAGGAAGTGGAGGGATGGGTTAGTATATTTGCTTATGACACAAAGGTTGGTGGTGTTGTGGATAGTGTGGAGGGCGGTCAGAGGTTACAGCGGGACATTGATAGGATACAAAACTGGGCTGAGAAATGGCAGATGGAGTTCAACCCAGATAAGTGTGAGGTGGTTCATTTTGTAGGTCAAATATGATGGCACAATATAGTTTTAATGGTAAGACTCTGGGCAGTGTGGAGGATCAGAGGGACCTTGGGGTCCGAGTCCATAGGACACTCAATGCTGCTATGCAGGTTGACTCTGTGGTTAAGAAGGCATACGGTGCATTGGCCTTTATCATCCATGGGATTGAGTTTAAGAGATGAGAGGTAATGTTGCAGCTATATAGGACCCTGGTCAGACCCCACCTGGAGTACTGTGCTCAGTTCTGGTCACCTCACTACAGGAAGGACGTGGAAACCATAGAAAAGGTGCAGAGGAGATTGACAAGGATGTTGCCTGGATTGGGCAGCATGCCTTATGAGAACAGGTTGAGCGAACTCGGCCTTTTCTCCTTGGAGCGACGGAGGATGAGAGGTGACCTGACAGAGGTGTACAAGATAATGAGAGGCATTGATTGTGTGGAGAGTCGGAGGCTTTTTCCCAGGGTTGAAATTGCTAGCACGAGAGGTCACAGTTTTAAGGTGCTTGGAAGTTGGTATAGAGGAGCTATCAGGGGTAAGTTTTTTGCGCAGAGAGTGGTGAGTGCTTGGAATGGGCTGCCAGCGGCAGTGGTGGAGGCAGAAACGATAGGGTCTTTTAAGAGACTCCTGGATAGGTACATAGAGTTTAGAAAAATAGAGGGCAATGGGTAAGCCTAGGTAGTTCTAAGGTAAGAACATGTTTGGCACAGCTTTGTGGGCTGAAGGGCCTGTATTGTGGTGTAGGTTTTCTATGTTCCTATGATTCTATGAATGACATTTGCAATTTTCTAGTCCTCTAGAATCATCCCAAAATCTAGAGATTCTTGAAAGATCATTATTAATGCCTCCACAATCTCTTCAGCTACCTCTTTCAGACCTGGGGTATAGTCCATCTGGTCCAGATGACTTCAGACCTTTCAGCCTCCCAAGAACCTTCTCCTTATAGTAACAGATAGAAAACTAATTTCTGTCCCCCTGACATGCTTACATTTCTGGCATTCTGCTACTTTTTTCCTCAGTGAAGTCTGATGGTAAATACTTCTTAAGTTCGTCTGCCATTTCTTCGTCCCTAATCACTGTCTCTCCAGTGCTATTTTCCTACAGTCCAACATCTACTCTCATCTCTTTTTTACTCTTTAAATCTGAAAAAAAAAAGACTTTTTTTTATATCCTGGCTATAGTATTCTGTTCCATAACTAGTTTAGCCTCTGGCCAAAATATTCCAGTAAAATTACAACAGTGCATCCACCTGACAATGTGGAATGATGCCCAGATATATCCTGTTCATAGGACAAATCCTATTTGGTCAATTACTGCTTAGTCTACTCTCAAGCAGCAGTAAGTGATTGCAGGTATTGTCAACAGTGTACTCCAGTGGCATCTTATTCCCTTTATATCCACCATCTGTTCTTCAGGTCACAGGGTTTCTGCTGGTGCCTGCAGAGCTGTCTTTTCCGCCCCCCGTAGAAACATGGTGGAGCTTCTAATCCAAGAACACCTTCTGTTTGTGGTTAATTAGTCAGGGATCTTCTAATTAAAGCAGCATTGGTGTGTTCTAATAGCGAAGCCAGGAGTCTCTTTAAAAATGTTAATTATGGTACACTTCAGGGCAGTCCATGGACTGCAGGCTTCCACTACTTAGAGATCATTAGCCTGATAATGAGATGCTGCCCGAGAAGAGCTTTTTCTCAGACAATTTGAGAGTTTCAATGTAGATTTTCTTGAGGTAAATATTTGATGTTTTAGAGCCAGACTGATGGAGAGGAGAATAGATAATTATGCTCAGCCCAACAGATATTGCATCGAAGTTGCCCAGGAGAACCAGTTTTGCTTTCTCAGGAACACCGGCCAACTATTTTTAAAATTCCCCTTGACCTCGTCCACAGCTCCCGAGAATATGCTAATGAGTGTGGTGTTGGTGATGTGGAGATCCTCAGAGCCTCTTTCTCAGGCCATGCCATAAACCATATGTGTCCATGCTTGGATTGCGATGATGCAGACAATTCTTTTTGTTTTATCTCTGACCATACAAGGCAATCAATGGTTGTGACAAAGCTGTGTTCTAGGCATCTCATCAGGAGGAGGACTTTACTTTGTCTACAGCCTCCTTGCCAATCCCATCTTTCCTTCCTGACCTTGGCATTGAGGTTGCCTAGGAGAACCAGTTTTGCCTTCTCTGGGACACTGGCCAGCTATTTTTAAAAATGAGCAGGATTCCCCATGGGCTCATCCACAGCTCCAGAGAATATGCTCATGACTGTGGCATGCTGATTCTACTTTAAAGTGAACTAGTACTGAGATGCTTACGTATTCCACAGGGAGGTCTGCTGAGAGGCCAAATTAGTCCATTCATCACAGCAAAGCTTAGACCCATAAGAGTACATTCCTTTTCATAAAACATAGTATGGGCATTTCAGCCCACAATGTTGTGCTGACCTACATACCCACCTTACAACCAATCTAACCCTTCCCTTTTACGTAGCCCATAACCCTCCACAGTTCTTACATCCATTTAAGAGTCTGTTAAATACCCCTGTGGTATCAGACTACCACCCCTGGCAGAGTGTTCGAGGCACGCACCACTCTGAGTAAAACAACCTACCTTTGACATCTCCCCTAAACTCTCATCCGCTTACCTTAAATGAGTGTCCTCTGATCTTGTCCATTGTGGCCCTGGGATAAAAGCACTGGCTATTCACTCTATCTATGCCTCATATTGTCTTATACACCTCTATCGAGTTGCCTCTTATCCTTCTTCTTTCCAAAGAGGAAAAACCTAACACATTCAATATTTCCTTCAAGACACGTTCTCTACTCTTGGTGGCATTCTGGTAAATCGCCTCTGCACCCTTTCTAAAGCCTCTACATCCTTCTTACAATAGTGCAACCAGAACTGAAGGCAAATTACATGAGTTTCATAGAGCTCTGGCTAAATAAATTTGTCTTCATATCTGTTCTAAAGTGACACCCTTGTATTCTGAGGCTGTGCCCTTTGAACATAGAACATAGAACATAGAATAGTACAGCACAGTACAGGCCTTTCGGCCCACAATGTTGTGCCGACCCTCAAACCCTGCCTCCCATATAAGCCCCCACCTTAAATTCCTCCATATACCTGTCTAGTAGTCTCTTAAATTTCACTAGTGTATCTGCCTCCACCACTGACTCAGGCAGTGCATTCCACGCACCAACCAATCTCTGAGTAAAAAACCTTCCTCTAATATCCCCCTTGAACTTCCCACCCCTTACCTTAAAGCCATGTCCTCTTGTATTGAGCAGTGATGCCCTGGGGAAGAGACGCTGGCTATCCACTCTATCTATTCCTCTTATTATCTTGTACACCTCTATCATGTCTCCGCTCATCCTCCTTCTCTCCAGAGAGTAAAGCCCTAGCTCCCTTAATCTCTGATCATAATGCATACTCTCTAAACCAGGCAGCATCCTGGTAAATCTCCTCTGTACCCTTTCCAATGTTTCCACATCCTTCCTATAGTGAGGCGACCAGAACTGGGCACAGTACTCCAAGTGTGACCTCACCAGAGTTTTATAGAGCTGCATCATTACATCGCGACTCTTAAACTCTATTCCTCGAATTATGAAAGCTAACACTCCATAAGCTTTCTTAACTACCCTATCCACCTGTGAGGCAACTTTCAGGGATCTGTGGACACGTACGCCCAAATCCCTCTGCTCCTCCACACTACCAAGTATCCTGCCATTTACTTTGTATTCTGCCTTGGAGTTTGTCCTTCCAAAGTGTACCACCTCATACTTCTCCGGGTTGAACTCCATCTGCCACTTCTCAGCCCATTTCTGCATCCTATCAATGTCTCTCTGCAATCTTTGACAATCATCTACACTATCTACAACACCACCAACCTTTGTGTCATCTGCAAACTTGCCAACCCACCCTTCTACCCACACATCCAGGTTGTTAATAAAAATCACGAAAAGTAGAGGTCCCAGAACAGATCCTTGTGGGACACCACTAGTCACAATCCTCCAATCTGAATGTACGCCCTCCACCATGGCTCTCTGCCTTCTGCAGGCAAGCCAACTCTGAATCCACCTGGTCAAACTTCCTCGGATCCCATGCCTTCTGACTTTCTGAATAAGCCTACCGTGTGGAACCTTGTCAAATGCCTTACTAAAATCCATGTAGGTCACATCCACTGCACTACCCTCATCTATATACCTGGTCACCTCCTCAAAGAACTCTATCAGGCTTGTTAGACACGATCTGCCCTTCACAAAGCCATGCTGACTGTCCCTGATCAGACCATGATTCTCTAAATGCCCAGAGATCCTATCTCTAAGAATCTTTTCCAACAGCTTTCCCACCACAGACGTAAGGCTCACTGGTCTATGATTACCTGGACTATCCCTACTACCTTTTTTGAACAAGGGGACAACATTTGCCTCCCTCCAATCCTCGGGTACCATTCCCATGGACAACGAGGACATAAAGATCCTAGCCAGAGGCTCAGCAATCTTCTCCCTCGCCTCGTGGAGCAGCCTGGGGAATATTCCGTCAGGCCCCAGGGACTTATCCGTCCTAATGTATTTTAACAACTCCAACACCTCCTCTCCCTTAATATCAACATGCTCCAGAACATCAACCTCACTCATATTGTCCTCACCATCATCAAGTTCCCTTTGGCCCTAGACTGCCCCACTATACTGTCTTAACATATCTGGAGAAGGGGATGCTTATGTGAAAATGCTGTTCTTGGACTACAGTTCAGAAATCAACACCATACTTCTCTCCAGGTTTGACAAGAAGCTCAAAGATCTCGGCCTTCACCCTGCCTTGTGTAGCTGGATCCTGGATTTCCTGTCAGATGGCCATCAGGTGTTAAGAGTGGGCTCTCTCACCTCTGCTCCTCTGACCCTCAACATAGGTGCCCCTCAGGGCTGTGTACTAAGCCCCCTCCTTTACTCTCTGTATACCCATGACAGTGTCACCACCACAGCTCCAATCTGCTAATCAAATTTGCTGATGACACTACACTGATTGGCCCAATCTCAAATAATAATGAGGCAGCCTTCAGAAAAGAAGTCACTACCCTGACACAGTGGTGTCAAGAAAACAACCTCTCCCTCAATGTCACAAAAACAAAGGAGCTGGTTGTGGACTACAGGAGGAATACAGACAGGCTAACTCCTATTGACATCAATGGATCTGGGGTTGAGAGGGTGAACAGCTTTAAGTTCCTCGGCATACACATCACCGAGGACGTCATGTGGTCTGTACATACCAGCTGTGTGGTGAAAAAGGCACAACAGCACCTCTTTCACCTCAGACAGTGGAAGAGGTTTGGCACGGGCCCCCAAATCCTAAGGACTTTCTACAGGGGCACAACTGAGAGCATCCTGACTGGCTGCATCACTGCCTGGTATGGGAACTGTACTTCCCTCAATCGCAGGACTCTGCAGAGAGTGGTGCGGACAGCCCAGCGCATCTGTAGATGTGAACTTCCCACTATTCAGGACATTTACAAAGACTGGTGTGTAAAAAGGGCCCGAAGGATCATTGGGGACCCGAGTCACTCCAGCCACAAACTATTCCAGCTGCTACAATCTGGGAAACGGTACCGCAGCATAAAAGCCAGGACCAACAGGCTCCAGGACAGCTTCTTCCACCAGGCCATCAGACTGCTTAATTCATGCTGACACAACTGTATTTCTGTGTTATATTGACTATCTTGTTGTACATAATATTTATTATAAATTACTATAAACTGCACATTGCACATTTAGGCAGAGATGTAACATAAAGATTTTTATTCCTCATGTGTATGATGGATGTAAGTAATAAAGTCACTTCAATATAGGAAACATCCTCTTCCCATCCACTCTATATAGGCTTTTCAATATTTGATAGGTTTTAATGAACCCCCCCGCCCCGTTCTTCTAAACTCCAGGGAGTACAGGCCGAGAACAATCAAATGCTCTTCATAAGTTAGCACTTTTATTTCCCAGGATCAATCTCATGAATCTTCTCCGGCCCCCTCCAATGCCACCACAGCCTTTCTTAGATAAGGAGCTCGAAACTGCTCACCATACTTTAGGTGCTATCTGACCAGTGCCTTATAAAGCTTCAGCATTACATCCTTGCTCTTCAATTCTAGTCCTCGAAATGAATGCTAATATTACATTTGCTTTCCTTTCTACTGACTCAACCTGCAAGTTAACCTTTGGGGAATCTTGTCCATCTCTTACTCATTGCATTGAAAGAATCTCAAAATAAGTGACAGGGCTACAGGAGTGAAATGTCCTGATGTTTATGTCAGAGGTGCAATTCCCCGTGTGTTACCTAATGTGGGATGACCATTCCTTGCAGACTTAATAGGGCAAGGTCTTGATACAGTGGTACAGGAATCCAAGATGTCTGGAAACTAGGCTCTGTTATAGGGCATGAATCACAGAGGTGGCCATGCATGTCAGTACCTATTGGCACAAACAGACAGCCACACACACATAATCAAATGCTTCCACTCACTCAACCCTTCTTCTCCATCCTTCCTGTCCCTCTCTTCACTCCTTCAGTGTCCTTCCTGACTCTGAAATTCATCCAACCTTTCTTCACCCCATCCTCTCATTTGCACCCTGCCACTCAATCCCCTTCTTCCTTCCCTGCTTTAGACAACCTCAACTCTCTTTCCTCTGATTATCTGCTTCACCTCTGTTCCCTCACCTTCCCTTCACTCTGCACCCTCTATCCCTGACCAGAAGTTGTACAGTGTGACCAACATTTGGTTGATAGCTATTTTGTGGGCAGATTTTTCAGTACTGTCAAGGTTACCTTACCTTCAGCCTATACACCCAAGGCCCCACTAATGAATCCAAACCCTGAAGAAACATTATGTAGCACAGAGAGGCAATCAGTATCCAATCGAAGGCAAGATTCAAAGACCTCTTCAAAATGGATAGTATACCATAGAAGCCTATCTAATCAAGCCTTGTTGCAAATCTGGACCAAAAGGAACTTGAAAAAGCCAAGTGCAACTAATAAACAATAAAGCATCAATCCGATGATCCAAGATATAACAGTAAAGAGCTTGAGTCACAAATTCATCTCCAATGTCTCAGTAGAAAAGGAGAGGCCCAATTGTGGCCCACCTGTCCTGACGAAGGGTCTCGGCCTGAAAAGTTGACTGTACCTCTTCCTAGAGATGCTACCTGGCCTGCTGCGTTCACCAGCAACTTCGACGTGTGAGGCCCAATTGTGACTGCCTTCCAAAAAAGAGGACAGTTTTGGTAATTACAGAGGAATCTCCCTGTTATGGTTCCTCCTCAGATGCCTCTTCCCAGTGTCTGAAGAGCTGCTCCTTGACTTGCGTTGCGGATTCTATCCATCTTGAAGCACGTCAGGCGTGATCTCTACCGTCTGACGCCTTTGAGAGAAGAGGAGGAAGCAGCCGTAGCTATGCAGTCATTCAAATTCAGATTCAACTTTAATTATCATTCAACCACACGTGAATACAGTCGAACGAAACACCATTCCTCTGGGGCAAATGTGCAAAACATACACAGCAGAAGGCACACAGCACATTCATGCTAGCGAGTACACATACAGTCACGCAAAAAATATACATACAGTATAGCTTAAGTCGCTGAGGGACGTACCCTGCATATTGATGGTGCAGTTCTTGAAACGTTGACTGTTCACTCCTTTCCAAAGATGCTACCTGACCTGCTGAGTTCCTCCAGCATTTTTTGTGTGTTGCATTGGGCTCCAGGATATTTTTTAGTTCCGGGGGGGGGGGGGAGGGGGGGGGGAATCTGTCTTAAGCACAATAGCGTAGTAAGGTTTCAGTTTTAGGCTATTAAGTCCAAAATGTTTATTTCCAGAAGATACTGCAAAAGCTAAATGATTGGTATATTAGAACTTGCCCTCAATGATCTGTGAAACTGACAACAACTTGTTGACAGAAATCGTGAGAACACTGGTGATCTAGCATTTACCTAACAGGCTTTAGTTTTTGCAGCTTTCTCCACTGGAATCAAGGGAAATCACTCAAACTGAAGTGAATTTAAGCTGCTTACAAAGTATTCTCAACTAAAATACCATGAAAATCTTATACTTTGTTGTGTGAGGACTAAGTAGGCTTTAATAGCATATTAAGCCATTCTCCTGCTTAACCAATCTTATGCCCTTAAAGACCTGGCGTGATGAATGTTCATTACAATTTCCTCATGAATATTAAAATTTAATTTATTTTGAAATATCTTTGAAGTGTATTTATCCATGTACAGAGAGAGAGCCAGAATTAGAGCATATACTCAGTCGCCATTTTATTGGGTACACCTGCTCATCAGTGCAATTATCTAATCAGCCAATCATATGCCAGCATCTCAAGGGATAAAAACACGTAGACATGGTCAAGGGTTCATTAGCTATTCAGCCCAAACATCAGACTGGGGGAAGAAATGTGATCTAAGTGATTTTGACCATGGAATGGTTGTTGATACCATATGGGGCGGTTTGAGTATCTCAGAAACTACTGATCTGCTGGGATTTTCACCCACAACGGTCTACCGAGAATGGTGCGGTAAATGAAAGACATACAATGAGTAACACACACAAAAAATGCTGGTGAATGCAGCAGGCCAGGCAGCATCTGTAGGAAGAGGTACAATCGACGTTTTGGGCAGAGACCCTTCGTCAGGACCAGGACCTTTGTTGCTTGAATTTCCAGCATCTGCAGATTTCCTTATGTTGACATACAGTGAGTGGCAGTTCTGTGGACAAAAGCACCCTCTTAATGAGTGAAGTTGGAAGAGAATGATTAGACTGGTACAAGCTGACAGGCAGGTGGCAGAAACCCAAATAACCACACTTTACAACAGTTATGAGCAGAAGAGCATCTCTGAATGCACTACATACCAAACACTAAGTGTAATATTATCATTAAAAATTGTACTTTTTCTTCCTGGCATGGGATCAGGATGTTTGCTTGTTCAGCCAGCATCCTGCTGATTCTGTTTGAACTAAAACCTGACATTAGTAGTTGCTGGAGGGAGGGATATTAAAATCATGAGGGTTACTTGATTTTAATAGGAAGCTTTTTTTGAATATTAGTGAATTTACTTCACTGCTGTGAATCCCAGGTTAATTTTTCACTCAGAAGACACCAGGTGGCCGTTCTCTGCAGATCCTCTACCAGTGTTCAGCATCAGGAAAAAACTCATGCTGAATTAATCCACTCAAAATATCTGTGAGGTTTCTTTATTCTGAGCTGGTACAATACACACACTTAATGCTTATTCACACACTAAACAGAGGAGATCTCCACCCTTGAAGAGTACACGTCAGAAAATGTGAATTCTCTAATTGCTAGTTGAAAGGCAAACATAATGTGACCACAAATGTTCAACAACTCCACTCAGAAAGAAGGAGAAGGGTTTAGGGAGTGAATTCTGTGCATAGTAAGTCTCTTGCAGTTAAATGTAATGTTGAAATTTCAGCCTTGCAGAGTGAGACCACTCGTGCCATCTGGCAAATGGCTGCCCTTTGAAAGAGCTACTCTGTTCTTTCCCACAACTCTACAAATACCTCTTTTCCAAGCTTATCATCAACTTCTTTAATCTGCTTCCAAACTAATTCTATCCAGTCCAGGGTTTAGACTCAACCAGCTCCATCATGGGCCCAACCCTCCCATCGTTGAGGACAATGGTGCATCATTAAGCATCCTCACCATCTGGGACTTGGCCGCTTCTCATTACGAACTTTGGGAAGGATGTAGAGGAATCTAAAGACCCACACTCAACATTTTTAGAAGCAGCTTCCTCCCTTTCACCATTAGAGTTCTGGATGGTCCTTGAACCCATGAAGACCACCTCACTAGTTCTCTTTTGCACTATTTATGTATGTATTTATTATTGTAACTTATAGTGATCTTTTATATCCTACACTGTACTGCTGCCACAAAACAACACACTTCACAATGTCAATGATAATAAGTCTGATTCTGATTGTTTTAGACCATAAGACGATAAGACTAAGGAGCAGAAGTCGGCCATTCGGCCCATCGAGTCTGCTCCACCATTCTATCATGAGCCGATCCATTCTCCCATTTAGTCCCACTCCCCCGCCTTCTCACCATAACCTTTGATGCCCTGGCTACTCAGATACCTATCAATCTCTGCCTTAAATACACCCAATGACTTGGCCTCCACTGCTGCCCATGGCAACAAATTCCACAGATTCGCCACCCTCTGGCTAAAAAAAATTCTTCACATCTCTGTTCTGAATGGGCGCCCTTCAATCTTTAAGTCATGCCCTCTCGTACTAGACTCCGGCACCATGGGAAACAACTTAACTGCATCCACGCTGTCCATGCCTTTCAACATTTGAAGTGTTTCTATGAGGTCCGCCCTCATTCTTCCAAACTCCAAGAAGTACAGTCCAACAGCGGTCAAACGTTCTTCATATGTTAACCCTCTCATTCCCAGAATTATTCTAGTGAATCTTCTCTGAACCCTCTCCAACGTCAGCACATCTTTTCTTAAATAGGGAGCCCAAAACTGCACACAGTACTCCAAGTGAGGTCTTACCAGTGCCTTATAGAGCCTCAATATCACATCCCTGCTCCTATACTCTATTCCTCTAGAAATGAATGCCAACATTGTTGAACGCCTTCTTCACCACGAACTCAACCTGGAGGTTAACCTTAAGGGTATCCTGCACGAGGACTCCCGAGTCCCATTGCATCTCAGAACTTTGAATGCTCTCCCCATTTAAATAATAGTCTGCCTGTTTATTTCTTCTACCAAAGTGCATAACCATACACTTTCCAACATTGTATTTCATTTGTCATTTCTTTGCCCATTCTTCCAAATCGTTGATGTACAATGTAAAAAGAAGCAGCCCCAACATGGGCCCCTGTGGAACACCATTGGTAACCGGCAGCCAACCAGAATGGGATCCCTTTATTCCCACTCTCTGCTTCCTGCCAATCAGCCAACGCTCTATCCACGTATGTAACTTTCCCATAATTCCATGAGCTTTTATATTGTTTAGCAGCCTCATGTGCGGCACATTGTCAAAGGCCTTCTGAAAATCCAAATATACAACATCCACTGCATCTCCCTTGTCTAGCCTACTTGTAATTTCCTCAAAAAATTGCAATAGGTTTGTCAGGCAGAATTTTCCTTTTAGGAAACCATGCTGAGTTCTGCCTATCTTGTCATATGCCTCCAGGTACTCTGTATCCTCACCCTTGATGATCGAATCCAACAACTTCCCAACCACCGATGTCAAGCTAAAAGGTCTATAATTTCCTTTTTGCTTCCTTGCCCCCTTCTTAAATAGCGGAGTGACATTTGCAATTTTCCAGTCCTCTGGAACCATGCCAGAATCTATTGACTTTTGAAAGATCATTGCTATTGCCTCTGCAGTCTCCACGGCTACTTCCTTCAGAACACGAGGGTGCATTCCATCTGGTCTGGGAGATTTATCTACCTTTAAACTATTCAGCTTCCTGAGTACTTTCTCTGTCGTAATTGTGACTGCGCACACTTCTCTTCCCTGACATCCTTGAGTAGCCGGTATACTGCTGATGTCTTCCTCAGTGAAGACTGATGCAAAATATTCGTTCAATTCCTCTGCTATCTCCTTATCTCCCATTACAATTTCCCCAGCATCATTTTCTATCAGTCCTATATCTACTCTCACCTGTCTTTTATTCCTTATATACTTGAAAAGCCTTCAGTATCTTCTTTGATATTATTTGCTAGCTTCCTTTCGTAGTTCATCTTTTCCCTCTTAATGACCTTCTTAGTTTCCTTTTGTAAGCTTTTAAAAACTTCCCAATCCTCTGTCTTCCCACTAATTTTTGCTTCCTTGTATGCCTTCTCCTTTGCTTTAACTTTGGCTTTGACTTCTCTTGTCAGCCACGGTTGTATCCTTTTTCCATTCGAAAATTTCGTCTTTTTTGGAATATACCTGTCTTGCACCTTCCTCACTTCTCGCATAAACTCCAGCCACTGCTGCTCTGCCATCTTTCCCACTAGTGTCGCTTTCCAGTCAACTTTGGCCAGTTCCTCTCTCATACCGCTGTAATTTCCTTTACTCCACTGAAATACCGACACATCGGATTTCGGCTTCTCATTTCACAGTGAACTCAATCATGTTACGATCACTGCCTCCTAAGGGTTCCTTCACCTCTTAGGTGGTGATTCTTACTTTGTTCCTGCCTGGAACCCAACCCAACTGCATCCTTCACGAAAGGCTAGTTAAGGCGAATTCGCACAGGTCAGGAGAATCTAATACTCGTGGGTCTCGAGGGGAGTGATTTAAGGCACAACAAGCAATCAGTTGGGGGAAGCCAGCAGGCTGATGCTGATCAATCTACTGAGTTCCTCCAGCATATTGTGTGTTGCTCCACATTCCAGCATCTGCAGTGTCCTGTGTCTCCCAGACTTAAAGAGGACCTGAGGGACAACATTGTTTAAACAGAAAGTGTTATCTATATGGAACAAGATAACAGTGGAAGCGGTAGAGACACAACACCTCAACTAACTTGTCCATCTTATTTTGCACTGTATATTCATTTTGGAAGTTACAGGTATGTCTTTAAACTCTGCTGTTGTCACAAAACTAATTTCACGTTACATAAGTCAGTGTAAAACCTGATTCTGATTCTGACACCTACACACCTACAAGAAAGGTTCAGAAGGATATGGGCCAAAGGCAAGCAAATGCAACTGGCCCAGATGAACAACTTGGTCAGCATGGATGATATAGGCTGAAGGGCCTGTTTCCTGCTGTACAACTAATGACTATGATTGTAACTCTATGATTCTTTCAGTGAGTGCATTTCGTTCATGGCAATTTGTTGTGCAAAAGGAAAATTCTCCTCATTGAAACCATGGAATATACACAATTTGAAATCCGTGTCCTCTGGTTACTGAGCCTCTTGTCTTCAGAAACAGTTTGTCCCTATCTAGTCTTTAAAAAAAACACTTTATAAATCAGATTAGAGTCACAGTACTACTAATCTGATCAATACTACTAAATTCCATTAATCAGAAAAATGCATGTGGACTGTAGCCTCAGTAAAAACAGACTGAGCATTCTGGGCAGATGATGATGATAAATAGCAGTCACTAAACCAAATTACAACATGTAACACTTTGTTAAATTTTCAATACAGTGACAAATCATCTGAGTGTACATCCCCTTAATCAAAGTCAGTTGTAATAAACATTCGATTTTAACGGCTGTATCTGATAGTGCTTGGCAGAGGTACTGTGCACAGTGCATGAAGCCACATTACCTTCCTACACCACTGGAGAGTGGCCTGCCAATAATATGAGAATCAAATCAAGTTTAATTATCATTCAGCCATATACGGATACAGCTGAACAAAACAGCTTTCCACTGGGGCCAAGGTGCAAAACATACACAGCACATTCAAAATACTGAGCAAAAAAACATAGTCACACAAAAAAACATACATATATAGTCCAAAACCCTGAGCAACATATCCCACAATTGATCATCCCGGCAATGCAGCCTGTCATTCCACCAATCAACATTATATTTTATACTTTATTGTCGCCAAACAATTGGTACTAGAACGTACAATCATCACAATGATATTTGATTCTACGCTTCACACTCCCTGGATTACAAATATTAAATGTTAAAGATATTAAAAGTAGTTAAAATTAGTAAATATTAAAATTTTAAATCATTAATCATAAATAGAAAATAGAAAAATGGGAAGTAAGGTAGTGCAAAAAAACCGAGAGGCGGGTCCGGATATTTGGAGGGTACGGCCCAGATCCAGGTCAAGATCCATTCAGCAGTCTTATCACAGTTGGAAAGAAGCTGTTCCCACATCTGGCCATACAAGTCTTCAGGCTCCTGAACCTTCTCCCGGAGGGAAGAGGGACGAAAAGCCTGTTGGCTGGATGGGTCATGTCCTTGATTATCCTGGCAGCACTGCTTCGACAGCGTGCAGTGTAAAGTGAGTCCACAGATGGAAGATTGGTTTGTGTGATGTGCTGCGCTGTGTTCACAATCTTCTACAGCTTCTTTCAGTCTTGGACAGGACAACTTCCATACCAGTTTGTGATGCAACCTAGAAGAGTGCTTTCTACGGTGCATCTATAAAAGTTAGTGAGGGTTTTAAGGGACAGGCCAAATTTCTTTAGTTTTCTCAGGAAGTGAAGGTGCTGGTGGGCCTTCTTGGCATTGAACTCTGCTTGGTTGGACCAAGTCAGGTCATTTGTGATATTGACCCCGAGGAACTTAAAGCTTTCGACCTGTTCCACTTGCGCACCACCGACGTAAATTGGGTCATGCGGTCCGCTACTCCTTCTGAAGTCAACAACCAATTTCTTCGTCTTGCTGACATTGGGGGATAGGTTATTGTCTTCGCACCATGCCACCAGGTTCTTAATTTCCTCTCTGTACTCAAACTTATCATTACCTGAGATACGGCCTACAATTGTTATGTCATCAGCAAACTTATATATTGAGTTTGATGGAAACTTGGCTACACAATCATGGGTGTACAGTGAGTACAGCAGGGGGCTGACCTTGTGGGGCACTGGTGCTCAGAGTGATTGTAGAGGAGAGCTTGTCTTTTAGCAGGCACCACCAGCGGGAAAGGCCTGTCTCCAATTGATCACAGACGCCATGCTGCACTGTCTCTGGCGTCTCTTCTCCTGCACTGCAACAGCAGGCAAGGCCACGGCTTGAGGCCTATTCCTTTCTACAAGCAAGGGCAGGCACCTCCCATGCCGCCTTTTGTGCCATTAAACAAGGGAAACAGGCCGGCGGACTCTACAGCTGGTGGGGTGGAGCTACGATGGTGCTCAACAGCAACTCTTTTGAGCTTATCTGCAGAAAAAAATTATTTTCTACCTTTTCAGGGTGGGTGGGGTTCTGTTGATGACCCTGGCTTGGAGTTAGACTCAGTCTTCAGTTCTTTTCAATAGTGGAACTCGCTCCAGGGGCTCACACCATCCGCTTTTTGAAATCCCAAGGACGCAGCCTAGAAAATGAATGTGCCTTTAGGGTGCTGAGGTATCACAGCCCTGCAGATGGGCTGATTCTATGCCCGTGCCATGGGAGAGAATGGAATATAGGGAACAGCGAAGCAACTGTTGAAGGGAACCATACTCTGTGAATCTCTCTCTCTCTCTCTCTCTCACTGACTGAGAGCTTGTTGCCGATTCTGGAGAACTAGAAAAGAAAAGCAACGCGACAGATCATAAATCAATGATTTGCTTTGTTATGTCTCCCCTCTCACTGTGAAAGGGGGACACCTCTCTTTATTAGGGAGAGAGAGAGAGAGAGAGAGAGAGCCTCTGGTATTGTCAGGCAAACGATTAGTTTTTGTTGTACTGCAGGTCATGGTCTTTCTTAGGGGCCTTGCTATTGTATGCTTGGTGGGTGGAGGGTTTGATGCTTTTCTGCGGAAGTTGGCGTGGGTGGGGGAGGGTCGTTGGTGTGTTGCTGCTTGTGTGTGGGAGGAGTAGTAGGGGGGACTTTGGAGTTCTAACATTTTTACTGTTACTCATTCTTTGAGGCATTCTGTTTTCCTGGATGTCTGCGAAGAACAAGAGTTTCAGGATGTATATTGCATACATTTCTCTGATACTAAATGGAATGATTGGACTATTGAAAATGATCAATGTTCAGCAGGGTTTTGAGATCACAAGAGAGTTGTCCAATTCAATTAACCATCGTTACAGCATGCTGTCTTTGCGCACCAACTTTGATACCCTTGAGTAGAAGGCAGTTCCTCTGAACCTAATCCGACTCCACCAACATGCTGGCTGGCTCCACTGACACCCTGGCCAGCTACTCTGATCAACGAGCAGCTCACTGATGGGATAGGCCTGCATTGCTGAAGTTCATGGAGTCCAATATTGTCTTGCGATCGTTAAAAAACACACTAACAAAGAAAAAACACCATTGATTGCACCCACAGAGACCACTGCGTCTAAACATGCCGCTATCTTACCAGAACACACACAAAATGCTGGGGGAACTCAGCAGGTCAGGCAGCATCTATGGAAGTGAGTGAACAGTTGACATTTTAGGCCTTCTTCAGGACTGGAAAGGAAGAGGAAAGATGCCAAAATGAAAAGGTGGGGGGAGGGGAAGGAGGACAGCTGGAAGGCTGGAGAATAGATGAAGCCAGATGGGTAGGAAAGGTCAATGGCTGGAGAGGAAGGAATTTGATAGGAGAGGAGAGCGGACCATAGGAGAAAGGGAAGAAGGAGGGATCCAGAAGGAGGTAATAGGCAGGTGGGAAGAGCTATGAGGCCAGAGTGAGGAACAGAAGAGGAGGGGAGGGGGGCGGGAAACATTTTTTTACAGGAAGAAGAAATTGATATTGATATTGATTGAATATGAGCCATTTCTATGGCAAACTTTGCTATGTCTTGTGTCTACATTACAAAGAGCATTTCTCACACAGAAGTCATAAGTAACCTTGACTCTGAGTGTACTGGATGCCCCTCACGGGTTCCCTGATTAAATTCTTGACCTATGACCAAGTGGCAAGCAAAAACCTACTTGGGAAGCCTTATTAGTCTACTTAGTTTAGCCTTTCTACAACAGCCCATCCTGATGTCACAGGATCACATGTGTTAAATGGAACAAAAGCAGGTCATTCAGCCGAACCATCCAAGCTTCTTGCCATCTTTCCTCACCTAAATCTATTAACTGTAACCCTCTATTCCCTTCCCCCCTCTCTATTTACATTATCTTATTCCGGCTCCCCTCTTACCCTTTCCCCTCCTCACCTGCTTATCACCTCCCTCTGGATCCCCCTCTTCCATGATCCACTCTCATCTTCTATAGGTTCATTCTTCATTCCTTTACCTCTTCCACCAACCAGCTCCATTCCTACCTCATCCCTCTGTCCCACCCACTTTCCCCCTCACCTGGATTCACCAATCACCTGCCAGCTTGTACTTCCCCTCTCCCTATCTTCTTTTTGTGTCTTCCCCTTCCTTTCCAGTCCTGATGAAGGATGTTGGCCTAAAATGCTGTTTATTCCTCTCCATAGATGCTGCCTGATCTGCTGAATTCCTCTATTCCCTTCACCTTCTCACAGATTTGTTTTTTGCAAAGGTCCCAGCATCTGCATTCTGTTATACCATCATCTGTTTGTTCCTGACATGTACCCAAACTGTTTACCACAAACACACCCTCTGCTAGCAAGGTCCACATTCTCACAATCTCTTGGGAAAAGAAGTTTTTAATTCCCCACAAGATTCCTTGACAACCCTGATATGTTAATGGCCTTTAATTAAACTCTACCCTACAAGTGAAATGTTATCTTGGTATCAATTTCAGCATTGCTTTCTGTAAAAAAAAGAGACTAGACCAAGTTAGTTAACTCTTTCCTGATAGTATATCATAAGAGCATAAGATATAGGAACAGAATTAGGCCATTTGGCCTGTCATGGCCCATCATCGATGATTCATTTTCCCTCTCAGATCCAATCTCCTGCCTTCTCCTTGTATCACTTCATGTCCTAACCAATCAATAATCAATCAACTCTGCCTTAAATATATCCAATGACTTGGCCTCCACAGCTGCCTGTGACAAAGAATTCCACAGATTTACCACACTCAGGGGCAGTGCTAAGGTGGTGCTAGCTGGTGCTATAGCACCAGCAGAAATTACAATAGCACCACCATAGCACCACCAAGAAATTAACTGAGATTTGTCCACTCTACACTTCTGCTTATTCGTTTGTTGTCGATGTCTTGCCGTTGCTGTCCTCAGGTCAGTTAAGCTGATCTAAGATCACTTAAGGTAGTGATGTCACTCACTCTCACTCACGTGAGAGATTGATAGTAAACATCCAGGCACAGATCCATGGTCTCTCGAGACTAACGGATGCCACACACACACACACACATCGTGCTTTTACAAACTAGCGAGATGGCAGTGCTACTGAACCTTCTGCAGACCCAGAGTAACCTCAGCCTCACCCAGCTGGCACAGGCGCTCAATGTCGAAACTTTAGGCTCTTTGCAGTCCTTTGCATTGATCTTAGCCGCCACCGCGGCTCTCGCCCACTTCATTTTGCTGAGCTCGGCGCCCAGGCTCAACATGAGGGTAAACTGTCCAGGGGAGATGCTCGAGTGCTGACTGGGAGATCGGGACTGCCTGCGCTTACTGTGCAACCGCGAGGGCCTCAAGTACAATGGGCTCCGGCTCCTCGACTTCACCGACCTTCTGGTCACTGGACTTTGACTGAAGGATCTCCTGCTGCCGTAGGGGCTTGCTGACCTCCCGCCGCACTCGTACGAGCTGCTGTGCCTGTCGTAACTGGGTGACCGGTGTCTGCTGTAAGGGCTCGAAGACCTTTGCCTCCTGCCGTAAGGACTGGGCGACCGCATGTTATATCCAGTGTGATAGGCCGCGGGCTCCCTACAAGTACAAAGTATAAAGTATATAAAGTAGCGTGGGCCTGACACATGCATTATTTTGGCCGGTGTGAAAAATGGATCGATTTTTAGTGAGAAAACGACCTCATCCAGAGGAATCAGTGGTGTCTCAGCCTGAGCCTGTCTTAGTTGAAAGTGACATGCAGAAAGAAGTAAGTGGGGATGAGGACAACAGCAGTTCATCGAAGGAGTGTGAGGGTGAAGTAGAGGAACAAGAAATGGAGCAGGATTCAGAAGAGAACGTGGATGAAGCTGCTCTTAGTGCTAGTGGGAATACTGTTAGCGATGTTAGCCAGCAGCCTGAGGAAGGACCCCGTCGGCCAGCATTGAAAAAGTACCCTTCGCTGCTTGCAATGGCTTGGCAATCAGCAAAGGAGTTTTACTTGTGGCTGGTTTGACTGACTGGAATATTCGATCACGAAAGATACTACGTTCTGCTTCGCATGCAGGCACTTCCTGTGTGGAGGACATGGGTTCCATTCTGTGTCTACCTTCACTATCACCGGTTACCGCAACAGGCGGAAAGCTACAACAGCTCTCATAACCCACCATGTAAGTGCAGCTCATAAGCTTGCGATGGAGGCATGGGCCAAATTCAGATTGAGAAAACAAGGCAGTTCAAGATTGGGAAATATGCTTGGCAAAGGACATGCAAAGATTGTCCAAGAAAGTCGTGAGTATATGAGAGCAGTGGTTGAGTCTCTACGCTATACTGCGTGCCGAGGCATTGCCCAGCGAGGACACCGGGAGGATGATGGATCTGGGAATAGGGAAAACTTCGTTGAGTTGCTCAGTGAATTGGGAAGTTTGATAAGACTGTAGCTAAAAAAAATAGAGGACAATCCTGGAAATGCAAAATACACCGATCACGATATCCAAAATGAAATTATGGGTATTATGGCAGATATGGTCAGACGTCAAATAAGTGCAGAAATCAAGGAGGCTGGATATTTTGCCATCATGGTGGATGAAGGTAAAGACTTGAGTAAAAAGGAGCAAATATCAGTGGTGGTGCGGTATTTGAATAACGAAACAGTGCTTGAAGAATTCCAACACTTCACTCCAGCAGAAGGGTTGGACGCAGAGTCGCTCCTTCAAAGCATTGAACAGACACTTGCCCAGTGTGTTATTGATAAGAACGCGTGTATGGGTCAGTGTTATGACGGGGCGGCAGTGATGTCTGGGTGCAATAACGGGGTACAAGAGAGATTCAGGAAAGAGGTCCCGCAGGCATTATATATACACTGCCATGCTCACAGACTTAACCTTGTTTTAGTGGATGTTGTGAGCAAGGAACAACAAGAGGGCGGGTGAGTTTTTGAAACTGTGCAGCTGCTTTACAACTTCTTTTCAAACTCTGATGCCCACGATCTTTTCATGAAGAAACAGAGAGAACTGGAATCAACTGCACAGTCCGTGGAGTTGAAGAAATTGTCAGATACACGCTGGGCATGGCAGTATACAGCTTTGTGGTCTATCAGGAAATCACTCCCTGCCATTCTAGCTACACTACAGGATATTATGGGTCAAGCAAATGCACGAAGGAAAACGGAGGCCAGAGCTGCAAATGGATTGATTGATGAGCAGTTTGCTTTACTTCTCACTCTGTTTGAGGATTTATTCCGAGTAACCAAGTTCATATCAGACCAGCTACAACCTCCCAGTTTGGAGCTTTCATCTGCTGTGGACTTGGCTCAGTCTGTTATCGATGCACTCTCAGCGAAACGGGGAGAGGAATCATGGAGTGAAATTCAGGCACGAGCTAGGGACCTGTGTGTCAAGGCCAGTATACAGAGCAGACCACATGAAAGGAACAACAGGCCCAGCCACCCCGCTGCCTATATGATTTTGTTGTTGAGGTCCAAACTGAACGCACACCGGTCACATCCTCTGGTGACCTTCGCAAGCACTGTTTCTATCTGGTTGTAGACAGACTTCTGACTGAAATGAAAACACGATTCTTAATTGAGACTGGGGGTGTTCTGACTGGAGTCTCAGCACTGAGTCCCAAACATAAGTTCTTCCTAGACAAGAATTGTCTTTGGCCAATGGCCCAATACTATAGAGTGACTGAAGTGAACCTGATTGCAGAGCTACATGGGGTTCGGCATCTGCTGGAAACAAAACAAAGCCAAGGACATTCAGTGAATGACACAGTGGAATTTCTAGCTCTAATGAGACCCTACTGTGATGCATTTATAGATTTTTACAAACTAATCTGCATACCACTGACTCTACCTGTGACATCTGCCTCATGCAAACGGAGTTTCTCTTGCCTCAGACTACCTAAAACTACCTAAGGAATAGCAGCAGCAATGCTCGGAACAGCAGCTTGGTCCTATTGGCCATAAACAGCCGGAGGACCAAAGCATTTGGCATCCAGAAAATCACTGAAGCTTTCGCCACCAATCACAACAACAGACGGATTGTGCTTCTCTGAAAACATCAATGGTGAGTGCAGTTGATTTTTTTATAATTTGGGCCAAGACTAATGCTGATTATTATTATTATTATTATTTTGTGGTGGATACGCCATAGTCCTTATGTTTCCTGCAAATCCTAAAATATTACATTTACTGCTATTAAGCCTACTGGTTTTGCTTAGACTTCCAAGCAGTGATTCTGTTGATTTTTGTTTTAAATTCAGTAGTTGAATTAATTGAGGTATTGTATGGTCAGAGTATGATTTGTCCAACTCCTGGTAAAGCCTTGCATCTGCTGTTTGCCTTATTTCACTTTAATAACGGTGTATCTTTTGGCATTGTCTGTCTATGTAATCCAAATAGCAGTGGACATTGTGGGTTAGTGCTGTGTTTTTCAGTTGAAAAGTACGCATTTGACGCTGATTGCAGGATTTGTGCGTGAATCACGTTGTGCGCTGTGGTTCGGATGCTCTGTTGGTTTATTTGTTTATGCTCTGTGTGTAGCCCAATGCTGTTGATACTGTCACAGTTCACTTCTATATTATATCTATAAATTGCTGTTATAGACAATAGACAATAGGTGCAGGAGTAGGCATTCGGCCCTTCGAGCCAGCACCGCCATTCACTGTGATCATGGCTGATCATCCACTATCAGTATCCAGGTCCTGCCTTATCCCCATAACCTTTGATTCCGCTATCTTTAAGAGCTCTATCCATCTCTTTTTTGAAAGCATCCAGAGACTTGGCCTCCACAGCCTTCTGGGGCAGAGCATTCCATATATCCACCACTCTCTGGGTGAAAAAGTTTTTTCCTCAAGTCCATTCTAAATGGCCTACCCGTAATTCTTAAACTGTGGTCTCTGATTCTGGACTCACCCATCGGCGGGAACATGCTTCCTGCCTGCAGCGTGTCCAATCCCTTAATAATCTTATATGTTTCAATAAGATCCCCTCTCAGCCTTCTAAATTCCAGAGTATACAAGCCCAGTCACTCTAATCTTTTGACATATGACAGTCTCGCCATCCCGGGAATTAACCTTGTGAATCTACACTGCACTCCCTCAATAGCAAGAATGTCCTTCCTCAAATTTGGAGACCAAAACTGCACACAGTACTCCAGGTGTGGTCTCACCAGGGCCCTGTACAGCTGCAGAAGGACCTCTTTGCTCTTATACTCGATTCCCCTTGTTATGAAGGCCAGCATGCCATTAGCTTTCTTCACTGACTGCTGTACTTGCATGCTTGCTTTCAGTGAATGATGTACAAGAACACCTAGATCTTGTTGTGCTTCTCCTTTTCCTAACTTGACTCCATTTAGATAATAATCTGCCTTCCCGTTCTTACCAGCAAAGTGGATAACCTCACATTTATCCACATTAAACTGCATCTGCCCAATCACCCAGCCTGTCCAAGTCACCCTGCATTCTCACAACATCCTCCTCACATTTCACACTGCCACCCAGCTTTGTGTCATCAGCAAATTTGCTAATGTTACTTTTAATTCCCTCATCTAAATCATTAATATATATTGTAAACAGCTGCGGTCCCAGCACCGAATCCTGCGGTACCCCACTGGTCACCGCCTGCCATTCTGAAAGGGACCCGTTAATCGCTACTCTTTGTTTTCTGTCAGCCAGCCAATTTTCAATCTATGTCAGTAGTCTACCCCCAATACCATGTGCCCTAATTTTGCCCACTAATCTCCTATGTGGGACTTTATCAAAGGCTTTCTGAAAGTCCAGGTATACTACATCCACTGGCTCTCCCTTGTCCATTTTCATAGTTACATCCTCAAAAAATTCCAGAAGATTAGTCAAGCACAATTTCCCCTTCGTAAATCCATGCTGACTCCTGTTACTACTATCCAGGTGTGTCGTAATTTCATCTTTTATAATTGACTCGAGCATCTTTCCCACCACCGACGTCAGGCTAACCGGTCTATAATTCCCTGTTTTCTCTCTTCCTTCCTTCTTGAAGAGAGGGACAACATTAGCCACCCTTCAATCCACAGGAACTGATCCTGAATCTATAGAACATTGGAAAATGACTACCAATGCGTCCATGATTTCTAAAGCCACCTCCTTAAGTATCCTGGGATGCAGACCATCAGGTCGCGGGGACTTATCAGCCTTCAGACCCAACAGCCTATCCAACACCATTTCCTGCCTAATATAAATTTCCTTCAATTCATCCATTACCCTAGGTCCTTTGGCCACTATTACATCTGGGAGATTGTTTGTGTCTTCTCTAGTGAAGACAGACCCGAAGTACCTGTTCAACTCGTCTGCCATTTCCTTGTTCCCCATAATAAATACACCTGCTTCTGTCTTCAAGGGTCCAATTTTGGTCTTAACTGTTGCTTGTGAATCAACAGAGGCATTTATAGTAGGCACATAATGCTTGAAACTGACTTTTGAATGCCACGCGTCTGGCCTTGAGAATACATATCACCATACAGTATATCCCTCAACTCCATCACTGAACAATTCAGCCCCACTGTAGCACCAGGAAGAAAAAAATTTCTGGCGCCACCACTGACCACACTCTGGCTAAAGAAATTCCTCCTCATCTTCGTTCTAAAAGGACGCCCTTCTATTCTGAGGCTGTGTCCTCTGCTCTTAGATGCCCCTACCATATGAAACATCCTCTCCACATTCATCCTATCAAGGCCTTTGGACATTCAATAAGGCTCAATGAGATCACCCCTCATTCATCTGAATTCCAGTGAGTACAGGTCCAAAGTCATTAAACACTGCTCATACAACAAGCTTTTCAATCCCGGAATCATTTTCCTGAACTACCTTTGAACCCTCTTTAATGTCAGCGCGTCCTTCCTTAGGTAAGGGGCCCAAAACTGCCCATAATGCTCCAAGTGAGGACTCATCAGTGTTCTATAAAGCTTTAACATTACATCCTTGTTTTCATACTCTTGCATTTCTGGTGTCATCCTCTTAATTCTGTCCAACACTCTTTCAGGTGTCTACCTTACTTCTACAGCTCTGCCTTTAATACCATCATTCCAAATAAACTGATTCCTAAGTTCCAGAACCTGGGCCTTAGCACTCAGATCTGCAGCTGGATCTTCAACTTCTTCACAGACAGGACCCAGGCTGTAAAAATAGGGGACAAGCTCTCCTCTACAATCACTCTGAGCACCGGTGCCCCACAAGGCTGTGTACTCAGCCCCCTGCTGTACTCCCTGTACACCCATGATTGTGTAGCCAAGTTTCCATCAAACTCAATATATAAGTTTGCTGATGACACAACGATTGTAGGCCGTATCTCGGGTAATGATGAGTTTGCGTACAGAGAGGAAATTAAGAACCTGGTGGCATGGTGCGAAGACAATAACCTATCCCTCAACGTCAGCAAGATGAAGGAATTGGTTGTTGACTTCAGAAGGAGTACGGACCGCATGACCCAATTTACATCGGTGGTGCGTAAATGGAACAGGTCAAAAGCATTAAGTTCCTCGGGGTCAATATCACAAATGACCTGACTTGGTCCAACCAAGCAGAGTTCACTGCCAAGAAGGCCCAACAGCACCTTTACTTCCTGAGAAAACTAAAGAAATCTGGCCTGTCCCCTAAAACCCTCACTAATTTTTATAGATGCACCGTAGGAAGCATTCTTCTAGGGTGCATCACAACCTGGTATGGAAGTTGTCCTGTCCAAGACAAAAAGAAGCTGCAGAAGATCGTGAACTCGGCGCAGCACATCACACAAACCAATCTTCCATCTGTGGACTCACTTTACACTGCACGCTGTCGAAGCAGTGCTGCCAGGATAATCAAGGACACGACCCACCCAGCCAACACACTTTTCGTCCTTCTTCCCTCCGGGAGAAGGCTCAGGAGCTTGAAGACTCATACGGTCAGATTTGGGAACAGCTTTTTCCAACTGTGATAAGACTGCTGAATGGATCCTGACCCGGATCTGGGCCGTACCCTCCAAATATCCAGACCTGCCTCTCAGTTTTTTTGATCTACCTTACTTCCCATTTTTCTATTTTCTATTTATGATTTATAATTTAAAATTTTAATATTTACTAATTTTAACTATTTTTAATATTTAATATTTGTAATCCAGGGAGTGTGAAACGCAGAATCAAATATTGCTGTGATGATTGTACGTTCTAGTACCAATTGTTTGGCAACAATAAAGTATAAAGTATAAAAGAATTAATAGCAAACAGTCTGCAATACACTAAAAGTGGCCTAACAGAGGTTCAAAACAGTCCTAGCATAAATTCTGTACAACTCTATCCCTCTAGAAATAAACCATCATGATTGGTGCATTTGTAGTCCAACATCCCTTTCTTTCTTTACCCCATCTAAAATCTCACCTTCCAGATAATAAATGATCTTCCTAGCCCTCCTACAAATATGTGCTGCAATTACCTACATCAAAGGTTCCCCAGGTTGGAAACTCCTGACCTATGTGAATCTGCTGTCAATTATTTGCCAATTCTATAAGCCTCTTAACACTCTCTTGTAGCTTGTTGCCATTCCATCCTCATATATTGTACTCATCTACAGATGTAGAAACTGTGGGTTTTGTTTGCAAAGTCACCTGTAATCCTTGTGGAACATAGCCATCTACATTCCTTCTGGTTTAAGATGGCGTTGGGGATCCTCAGCGAGTCCTGGCTGGTGGCTAATGAAACAAGGAAAACGAATATATACTTTGTTAATCAAACTTTTTCTGGCTAATGATCATCACAAGAAATAGTCTTTTATCTCCCTTTGCACGTGAAGTTAATTTGATGTGACAGAACTGAGGCAAGGCGAGGTGACTGGTCCATCACTGAGACCAAGCAAGACCCCAGATTCAATCAATTTATACACCATGCCAAAGGCCAAATCAAGGCAGCGAGGTCCAGCTACTGGATCATATTGAAGCGACAGAACTCGATGTTTCGACAGAGGCTTAAATGCAGGACCAAATCAGAAAGGTTGAGAACAGGCTGAATTGAGGCAGCAGGGTCCAGGCACCAGAGCTGATCGGGAAGACTAAATCCGATGTTCGGACGGAAATTTAAGTGCAGGGCTGAGTCGGTAAGGTTGGGTACAGGCGGGGTGTCCTGGCCCCAGAGCATATCCAGGCAACTGAACCCGATGTTTGAACATCGATTCAGGTGCAGGGCCAGATTGAAAAGGTCAAAGTGTGAGGCCCCAAAATGAGGGTCATGCTGGTTCTGATCGTGGTTTTGCACAGAACTATGCTGAGCTATAGGACTATGTTTGTGGACTTCTGTTCAGAACTCTCCTTGCTTTCACTTATTGTGTGCATGACTTTTTTTCTCTCTGCACATTGGCTTTATGGTTTTTTTTTTGTTCTGTGGCTGTCTGTAAGGAGACAAATCTCAAGGTTGTATAGTGTATACATACTTAGATGATAAATGTACAAACAGGTCCTTTGAGCTTCCAACTATTTATTTCTCTGCAAACATCAATTCTTTACCTCCTCTCCCTGCTTTGTCCTGAAGATAGCTAGCAAACTGGTATCTTTTGACTGTATTCTCTGACCTTATTAATTAGCCCATTGTGGAGAATCTTCCACATGACTTTCAGAATTTAACCAGGGGTATTATACCCTTTTGGAATCCTACAGTATGATAACTACTTACTAACATATTTTTTTCATTAACATACTTTTAGCTTATAGCTGTTCTTCTATTTCATTATTTAAAATATTTCATTATTTATTTTCTACTGACCGTGTTAAGTGACTGCACTTTAATTTCCTGGACATATTCCATACCTCTTCTTAAGTAGAGGTGTATTGTTAATCATCTGTCAGTTCTCTGGTGCAACTCCATCCTGCAGTGAATCAATAAATATGTAGAGTACAGCCTCTGCTGTTGCTCAGCTAGACAGAGTGACAGTAGCCTCTTGCACTCTTCCCTCCTCTTCCTGCCTATCACCACTCCTCACCTGGAGCTCTACCCCGTCCCATCAACACTTTATATTGCCTATCTCCCCTCTATCTTTCAGTCCCTGGAATGCTGGTCCATTTCCTCCTCAGATGGTGCCTGACCCATCTTACTTGTTGCTTTAATCCTCTGAGTTTAGAGCCATAGAATCATAGAAAACTACATCTTACAACAGACTCTTCGGCGTATTTAAACTGCCTGGTCACAGCGACCTGCACCTGAATCATAGCCATCCATACCTCTGTGATTCATGTACCTATCCGAACTTCTCTTAAACGATGAAATCGAGCTCGCATGCACCACTTGCGCTGGCAGCTCGTTCCACAGTCTCACAACCCTCTGAGTAAAGAAGTTTCCCGTCATGTTCCCCTTATATTTTTCACCATTCACCCTTAACACATGACCTCTGGTTGTAGTTCCATCAAACTTCAATGGAAAAAGCTTGCTTGCATTTACCCTACCTATACCCCTCATAATTTCTTATACCTCTGTTAAAATTCTCCTTTTTCTTCAATGCTTCTATTCAATCTTTCCTTATAACTCAGGTCCTCCAGACCCGGCAAAATCCTTGTAAATTTTCTCTTTCAACCTTCAAATATACTCTTCTCAGGCTTGCAGCCGGTTACAGGTACTAGTTATAACTGACGTTTCGATGATAAATCCCATGTGGGACCTTGTCAAATCCCTTGCTAACATCCACGTAGCAACATCCACTGCCTTGCCTTCATCAACTTTCCTGGTAACTTCCTCAAAAAACTCTATAAGTTTGATTACATATGACCCATCTGACACAAAGCCAAGCTGACTATCCCTAATCAATCCATGTCTATCCAAATACTCACTTACTTTCCAATAACTTTCCCACTATTGACGTCAGGCTCACCAGCCTATAATTTCCTGGTTTATTTTTAGAACCGTTCTTAAACAGCGGATCAACATTGGCTACCCTTCAATCTTCTAGTACCTCCCCTGTCGCTAAGGATGATTTAAATATCTCTTCCAGTGCTCCTGCAATTTCTGTACTTGCCTTCCACAGGGTCCAATGGAACATCATGCCAGAATCTGAGGATTTGTCCACCCTAATTTGAGACAGCAAACACCTCCTCTACTGTAATCTGCACAGGGTCTGTGACCTCACTGTTGCTTTGTCTCACTTCTATGGACTCTGTGTCCATCTCCCTAGTAAATACAGATTGAGAATATCCTTTTAAGATCTCCTTCACCTCTTTTGGCTCCATGCGTAGATTATCATTCTTATGTTCCAGAGGACAAATTTTGTCCCTTGCGATCCTTTTGCTCTTAGCATATCTGTAGAATTCCTTAGGATTCTCCATCAAGTTGTCTGCTGAGTGAATATTACAGATTGATAACCTACAGCAGAAATGGCCTGATGTGAACAGGAGGGACTGTTGAATTCAGGACAGAGTTGGGTGGATACATGGATAGGAAAAGTTCAGTAGGATATGGGCTACCCATGGGTAAGCGGGACTAGCCTGGTCAGGGATTTGTTTGGCATGCACTGGTTGAACTGAAGGGGCTGTTTTTGTGCTGTAGTTTTCTATGGCCTCTGAATTCTGAAGGCTGTATGGTACCGTGATGGTGGACGAGATGCTGTTCCTCAGGCTTACATTGGACATTTTTGGAAAAATACATAGGAGCTAAACAGAAAGATCAGAGTGGGGGTGTGATGGAGGATTAAATTGAAGGTATCTGCACTGAATCTGGCTCTGCTCAGATCAGTATTCACAAGGAGCAGACAGACACACTGATCCAGTGCTCCTCTAACTGCATTATACAACACTGACTGAGTAACGAGTCCCCAAGCTCCTAAAACGAGTGATGAGGTGGCATACAGAAGTGAGATAGATCAGCTGGCTGAGTGGTGCAGCAGCAACAAACCTGCACTTAACATCAGTAAAACCACAGAATTGATTGTAGACTTCAGGATTCTTAACAATATGGAGGAACAGATGGATCTTGGGGTCCATGTTCGTTGATCTCTCTAAGATGTAAATTGATAGGGTAACTAAGAAGGTGATAATGTGTGCTGGCCTCCTTTAGTCTGGGATTGAGTTCTAGACCTGTGAAGCTGGACAACCAGCACCTTTATCCCAGGGCATCAGTGGCTAGGATGAGAGGACATACCTTTAAGATGATTGGGTGAAAATATAAGGAAGAATGGCAAAGGTAGATTTATTTTATACAAAAAAATGGTAAATGCATGGAACGCAGCGCTGGGAGTGGTGTTAGAGGCATCTACGTTAAGGACATTTAAGAGACTCTCATATAGGCAAATAAATGAAAGAATAATGGAGAACTACATAAATGTGGGATGGAAGGGTTAGATTGATCTTGGAGTGAGCTAAAAGGTCAGCACACCATGATGGACCAAGGGGACTGTACAGTGTTGCACTGTTCTATATGTTTTACAAATGCAGAAACTCATGAGTCATAGGTTTCCGAGACTGAATCTTCTACTGCTGAGCAGTTGTTCACAACAATGCATGCTGAGATGAGAAATGAGCAAGGAAGACTTTTTTTTAAAAAGAAGCTACCTATAGAATCAGGACAGCAGCCAAGATTTTGAAGGCAGGGTTTCGCAACAGTTTTTTTTGATTTGAGAAGCAGCCAATTAGCAAATGGCAAAGCGTAAAAATAGCCACCTTTCTGTCAGGTCCACGTTCAAGATTTAAAAAACCGAGCTTCGAGCCAGTTTTCTCTGAGTTGGACAGTCCACACCAGGTGTGCATGAAAAGCACTACATTTAATGAGGGCAGCAATCAAGGTATTGAAGGCAGAGTTGTGTTGTTGTTTTTCTGATTTGAAGAGTGACCGATCTGCGAGAGGGATTCATTGGAAAGGGTCAATAAGAATAATTCCAGTGCAAGTGGAGCAGCCATTTTTTGAGTGGCTATTCTTGTGAGTCTTTCAGTCTTTAGAGTGGCTTTGGCTCATCCAGTTTAGGCAATATCAGGCTTGGGTGAGGAAGACTGTCTTGTAAATTACTCCCTTTGTGTTCTCATTGCTCATCTATTACTGCACAGTATAGTGAGAATGGCCCCAGGAGCAGTGTTTTGCACTATGTGTGGGATGTGCTAAATCTGGGAGACGTCCGGTCTCCTGGATAAACACATTTGCATCAGGTGCACTGAGCTAGAGCTCCTGAGAGAAGCTATTAAGGAACTGAACCTGCAGCTCGATAATCTTCGATTCATACGGGAGATTGAGGAGGTGATAGACAGGAGCTACAGGGAGGTAGTCAGCCCTAGCTTGCAGGAGTCAGGTAAAAGGCTGACTGTGAGGAGGAAGAGGGGAAATGCACAGCCACTGCAGAGTACACCTTTGGCTGTTCTCCTCAATAAGAAACCTATAACTTCAGATACAATTCAGGGGGATGATCTACCGGGGGGAGCCACAGTAACCGGGTCTCTGGCACTGAGTCTGCTGCTGCGGCTCAGAGGAGCAGGGAGGTGAAGAGGACTGCAGTGTTGATAGGAGATTCCTTAGACAGAGGAACGTGAACGAGGCAATGCAGGTGTGATAGAGACACCCAGATGGTATGTTGACTCCCTGGAGTCAGGATCATGGATATCTTGAGTCGTCAAGGTGAGGGTGAGCAGCCAGAAATCTTGTTACATATTGGCACCAACGACATAGTTAGACAAGGTGAGGAGATCCTGAAGAGAGATTTTAGGGAGCTATATAGAAAGCTGAGAAACAGGATATCCAGGTTAGTAATCTTTTGATTACTGCCTGTGTCATGTGCCAATGAGGGGAAGGATAGGATAACTTGGCAGGTGAATGCCTGGCTGAGGAACTGGTACAGGAAGCAGGGGTTCACATTTATGGATCATTGGGATCTCTTCTAGAGAAGGTATGACCTGTACAAAAGGGACAGATTACACCTGAACTTGAGGGGGTCCAATATCATAAGACCATAAGACATACAGTAGGAGCAGAATTGGGCCAATTGGCTCATCGAGTCTGCTCTGCCATTCAATCATGGCTGATTTTTTATTCTCTTCCTCAACCCCAACCCCATTTCCCGGTCTTCTGCCAATGACCTTTGATGCCATGTCCAATCAAGAACCTATCAATCTCTATCTTAAATATACCCAATGGCCTGGCCTCCGCAGCTGCATGTGGTAACAAATTCCACAAATTCATCACCCTCTGCTAGAGAAATTTCTCCGCATCTCTGTTTTGAATGGACACCCCTCTATCCTGAGGCTGTGCCCTCTTGTCCTAGACTCCCCCACCATGGGACACATCCTTTCCACACCTACTCTGTCTCGGCCTTTCAACAATCAAAAGGTTTCAATGAGATCCCCTCACATCCTTCTGAATCCAGCGAGTACAGACCCAGACCCATCAAACGTTCCTCATATGATAACCCTTTCATTCCTGGAATCATCCTCGTGAACCTCCTCTGGACTCTCTCCAATGATAGCACATCTTTTCCAAGGTGAGGAGCCTAGAACTGTTCACAATACTCAAGGTGAGGCCTCACCAGTTCTTTATAAATCCTAAGCATCACATCCCTGCTCTTGAAATGAATGCTAATATTGCACTTGCCTTCCACACCACCGACTCAACCTGCAAGTTAACCTTTAGGGTGTTCTGCACAGGGACTCCAAGTCCCTATGCATCTCAGATTTTTGGATTTTATCCCTGTTTAGAAAATAGTCCACACATTATTTCTACTACGAAAGTGCATGACTGTGACGAAGGCCCATCACTGATTACAGACAGCACATGACGCACACTCGGTAAAACACTCATCTCCAGCAGTAATAGTGACTGGGTCTGAACCAGAGCTGTACCTGTCTGTCTGTCTTGTTTTACGGCGGTTGGCATCCAGCTTAATGGTGCATTACCGCCACCCTCTGCTCCGGAATGTGCACTAGACATATATTCTAAATCCCTTTACCCAATCACACACACACACCTACACTTTACCCTCCCATCTTTGACCATCCTAGTACCCTATTCCTGTTTATCCGTCATATCCTATAAAAAACCCCTGTACCCCTTAAAAACGCTAAAAATACCCGGACTTGTGCTCTCTCACCCATGCCCAGCAACCCTTTTAATGTGAATTCCTGCACCCCCAACTCCCTTAATTTAATTCTCATCATCTCTCTCTGTATCCCATACTTCCTGCAACACAAAACTACATGTTCTACTGACTCCTCTTCCTGACATTCCTCCCACAATCCTGTCTGGTGTTTCCCTATCATTTTCAATGTTTTGTTTAATGCACAATGCCCCAGCCTTAACCTAGTCCACACAGTTTCCTCTCTTCTGTTTCCATTACCTACCCTAGTACTTGCAACACTCTTTTGTATTTGATATAAATGCCTCCCTTTCCCCTCCATGTCCCATCTTTCTTGCCACATTCGGTTGACTATTTCCCAGATTACACACTTAACCTCTGCTTTACTGATACTAATGTGCATTTCCACATTTCCTTTCTTTAACGCCCTCTTTGCCAACTCATCCACCCTCTCATTCCCCTTCACCCCTACATGTGCTGGAACCCATAGAAATTTTACCTGACCTCCCTGATTTGCAATTCTTGTAACTAACTGAAGGACTTCATAAAGTACATCTTGCCAACTATTTGTGTGAAAAGACCTTAAACTTGCTAGAACTGAGGATGAATCTGAACATATCAATGCTTTGACTTGTCTGGCTTTCTGCACCCATTGCAACGCAACCAACACTGCCAGCATCTCCACTGTAAACACCCCTAACTTATTAGACGTTCTTCTACTGATTCCAATTTCTTTTGCTGGAATAACCATCCCAAACCCTGTCACTCCTGTTTCAGGTTCCTTCGCACCATCCGTATAAGTGTGAGTATAATCACTATACTTTTCCATCACATGACAGTTAAATGCATTTACCAAATCTGTTTTATATCTTTCTTTCCTTTTTACCTCTAACAAATGCCAGTCTATGTCAGGCCATACAAGCTTCCATGGAGCTACAACCAGATAAGCTACTGAAGGACTTATCCTTAGATCAAACACTCCACATTCTTTTGCGATATCATTCCCTACCCAACTAAAGGTAGCCCTCTGAAACCTCCCTTTTTTCCAGCACTCCTGCAACACTCCTTTAGCAGGGTGAGAATCATTGTGTCCCTGCAAGTTAGCCCAGTAGTTTGCCATCAGTTGCATCCTTCTTAGTTCCAAAGGCATTATTCTCATTTCTACCTGTAGGGCTGACACTGGTGACGTTTTAAAAGCCCCACTGCACACTCTCAAGGCCTGAGCCTGAATCACATCCAGTTTCTTTATAAGAAACCTAGCTGCTGATCCATATACTATATTTCCATAATCCAATACAGATCTTACTAAAGCCACATACATTCTCTTCAAAGCTGAACAACTTGCTCCCCATTCCCTACCAGTCAAACATCTCATCACATTTATTACTTTTTTACATTTCTCCTCAACCTTCCTGATATGGTCTGCCCATGTTAATCGTGAATCAAATTTAACTCCCAGAAATTTAAATGATGCAACCCTATCTAATTCAACCCCATACATCCTTAACTTCTTCCCTACCTCAACTCTTTTCCTGGTAAAAAAAATACAGTCTGAGTTTTATCTACTGAAAACCTACATCCCCAATCATAACCCCACTCCACCACTTCATCAATTGCTTCTTGTAGTTTCCTGATTATATGGTCCATGTTCCTGCCTCTTTTCCACAAGTCCCCATCATCCGCAAACAGTGATCTACCTATATCCACTGGTACCTTTGTGAAGACATCATTGATCATAATAATGAAAAGTAACAGGCTAATCACACTACCTTGAGGTGTGCCATTTTCCACTATGTACTGTTTTGATAATTCTGATCCAATCCGAACTTGAATTTTTCTACCAAACAGAAGATCTTTAATCCAATTAAAAACTCTCCCACCAACCCCCATCTTGTGCAGTTTAATTAATAATCCTTCCTTCCACATCATATCATAGGCTTTTTCAATGTCAAAGAACACTGCCACTACTGACTCTCTATTTGCCTGGGCCTTCCTTATTTCCATCTCTAACATAATCACTGAGTCCATGGAATTCCTTCCCTTTCTAAAACCACTCTGGTAACTTGCCAGCATTCCCTTTTTCTCAAGCTCATACGATAACCTTTCTGTTATCATCCTTTCCATTATCTTACATATACTTGATGTTAATGCAATTGGTCTGTAGCTAGTGGGTTTTGACAGATCCTTGCCAGGCTTCCTTATTGGAATTATTACTGCTTCTTTCCATGCACTTGGTAATCTTCCCTCCTCCCACACTCTGTTATAAAAATGCAGCAACTTCAAGAGCGCTCCTTCTCCTAGATTTTTTAGCATCACAGAGCATATCAGATCTTTCCCTGGGGAGGTTGGTCTCGATCTCTTTATTGATCTCACCATTTCTGCTAATGTAAATGGATCATCAATTATATCACCTGTCCCTTCCCTCCTGTTTAACACACCTGGGTGTTGGCTCATTATTCTTTCCCTTCTCCTTCTCCCTTCTTCAGACAAATTTTCTGAACTGTGTATCAGTACAAATGACTTGGCCATGATCTCAGCCTTATCCCTACTGGAGACTGCAGTTTCCTCCTCAGATATCATTACTGGATATTCCCATTCCCTTCTATCTCCTCCCATCCTCTTAATCATTCCCCATATCTCTCCCACAGGTGTTGTTCTTCCTATCTTGTCGCAAAAACTCCTCCAACTTGCCCTTTTAGCTTGACGTATAGTTCTTCTCACCACTGCCTGTGCTTTCTTATATTGAACCAAATGCTGCATATTATGGGTTCTCTTAACTAGCCTGAATGCTCTATTTCTGTTTTTTACAGCCTGACAACATTCCTCTCTCCACCACGGTACCAGTTTCCTATTCATCCTATTTTTACTCCTGGGAATAGATCCTTCTGCTGCCATGACAATTGCTGAAGTCACCTGACTGTTTAATTCATCTACATTTCCAGAAATATCAATCTTTGTCAACCCTTCTTCACTCAACTTCTGGAACTTACCCCAATCTGCTTTTTCAAACATCCACTTTGGGGTTCCACCACCTGGTCTTACTTCAACTCTTTCACCCACTGAACACAAAACTGGGTAGTGATCACTGCCTCCTGTTGAAGCAGTCCAAACTCCCCAGTTACTAATGCCAGCCAAGGTATTAGAGTCACTAATGTAATATCTAACACTGACTCAGTTCCTGTTGTTATATCTATCCTTGTGCCTCTACCATCATTCATACACACCAAATCCCTTTCTTCCATCAAATCTTCAATTACCTTTCCATTTGGATCTGTAATCTGATCCCCCCATATTGTGCTATGAGCAGTGAAATCTGCACACCACACTACTTTATGTCTGTTTTGTCCTTGTATCTTTAATAGGCTGTCCAAATCCAACCTTTTACATGGATTGTAGTAGTTAATTATAACCACTCCCTCCCCTCTCTCCCACACTTCCACCACTATGTATTCCTGATCATCTCCTTTTTCCAGTACCCTATATGGTATACCTTGCTTGACTAACATAGCACAACCCCCTCCTCCCCCTAGATTTCTATCTTTCCTTATCATTGTACACCCATATACCACAAAGTCTAAAGTTGGTTTCAACCAAGTTTCCTGAATACACACTACATCCGGTTTTACAACCATTTCTTTAATAAACTGCTTGAATTCCTGGCTATTGGCCAGTAAGCTCCTTGCATTCCATTGTAAAAGAATCACCATAATTAGTATTAACCAACACGTGACACTTCCTGGCTTGACTGATTACTGAGGTTCTCCCTCACTTCCTCCCATGTCAGTCCTACTAACCCTAAATGGTTTACTGCTGCTTTTTGTCACTTTTTGACTTTACCTCAGCCGTACTATTAATCGCTCCTGCAATGAATGTTACTAGAGCCTTCTTGTCTACATAAATCCTGTCATTTGTTCTTTGTTGCATCTCTCGTATCCCTATTGCTCCCTGTTCATTAGGAGAATTATTCTGTTCTCTTGACATTCTTACAGCTTCTGCATAAGTGATCTTCCTTTTCACTCTTATTTCTTGAATTTTAGTCTCCTGTCTCACAACCTCACACCCACTATATGCAACATTATGAGCTCCTCCACAATTGCAGCATTTTGGTTGAACTTCTGTTCCGCACTTTCCATATTCATGATCACCCCCACATCTAGCACATCTCCTCTGCCTTTTACAGTTTTTAGCTATGTGTCCAAACCCTTGACAATTATAGCACCTGAGTGGCTTTGGCACATACACCCTTACTGGGTAACTCATGAAACCCAGGAACACCTTCCCTGGCACTCTTTCTTCTTCAAATTTAATCAATACTGATTCACTTTCCTTTTTCACTCCCTCCTTTGTTGTTTTCAATCTTTGAACATTCATTACTTTCCCTCCATTGATATTCCTCTTTAACTCCTCCATATTTATACTCATTGGTACCCCCGTGATCACTCCTTCACAACCACTATTTTGTGCTCCCACCCTCCCAATGTATTCCACCTTGCATTTTCCTATCTTTTTTAGCTTGAGTGCTTTCTCAAGTTGTTCCTCATTCACACATCTTACCAATAAGTTGCCATCATTAAGGACTTTTGCAAATACTATTTCCCCTATCTTATTTGCCAGAGTTGTTGTTAGCACAAACGGGTTAATTTTCTTTATATGTCCCTGAGCCTTCTCATTAAACCTAATTATGACAACACCTCCTCTCTGAGCTTGTTCATCTTCCTCACTTTCAGAGCTCTCTCCACTATCATTTCTTATTCTTTTATTCCCTTTGTCTTGGTTTTTATTCATCCGACCCCTCACTACCTCCTCATTCCCTTTATTTCTCCCTTCACAATAATCCACCTCTCCCCAGCTGCCTACCTCTGATCCCAAGTCCCTATCCCACTTTTTCTCCACTTTCTTTCCCTCAATCCCCCCCTCACCTTGTCCGCCATTACCGGACCCACACGACCCCCTCCCAGCAATTTCCATTCCTTCCCCACTCTCTTTCCCTCAACAGGTTCCAAACCACATTCACACATCAAGCAAAACACAGCCAGCTTCCAGTCGAGCCAGCCACAGCCACAGTGCCCTGGTCTCTCCAAAAAGCCGCCAGTTCGGCCAGCAACTCCTGAACCAGAGCTGCTGCATGGAGCTGTCTCAAATAGAGGCAGCAGCAACATGCACAGGTGTGCTGATGGTGGAGGATACCATCTTTAATTGGATAATTGAGTTAATTAGGTTTTGGTTGGTCTAGGGAGAAGGGCCTCAAGTTACCAGGGCTTTGGGGTTAGTTTTCTTTTGTGTTTAGCCTGAGGGTGGCTATATATATATATATATATATATATATATATATATATAGTTTTGTCCAGTTTTTGTCTTGTTTTGAGGTAAATAAAAGCACCACAATCTAGTTTTGCGACTCAAGCCATCTTGTTATTTTTCTTAAACAATTGACCCACAGTTTTTTGTGACAATGACCATGCATTTTCCAACATTATATTTCATTTGCCACTTTCTTTCCAATTCTCCTAATCAGTCTAAGTCCTTCTGCATCATACCTATTTCCTCAGCACTTCCTGCTCCTCCACAAATCTTTGTATCATCTACAAACTTGGCAAAAAAGCCATCTATTTCATCATCATAATCATTTATACATAACTTCTTTATAGAAAAAGAAGTTACCCCAACACCGACCCCTGCGGAACACTACTTGTCACTGGCAACCAACCAAACAAGGATCTTTTTATTCCCACTCACTGCCTCCTTCCAATCAGCCAATGCTCTAGCCATGTTAGTAACTTTCCTGCAATACCATGGGGTCTTAACTCGGTAAGCAGCCTCATGTATGGCACCTTGTCAAAGGCCTTCTGAAAGTCCAAATATACAGCATCCACTGCATCCCCTTTATCTATCCTACTTGTAATCTCCTCAAAGAATTCCAACAGGTTCATCAGGCAGGATTTTCCCTGAAGGAAACCATGCTGACTTTGTCCTATCTTGTTCTGTGTCACCAAGTATCCATCACTTCATCCTTAACAATTAACTCTAACATCTTCCCAACCACTGAGGTCACACTAACTGGACTATAATTTCCTTTCTGCTACCTTCCTCTTTTCTTAAAGAGTGGAGTGACATTTGCAATTTTCCACTCCTCTGGCACCATGCCAGAGTCCAATGATTTTTGAAAGATCATTGCTACTGCCTCGACACCACCTCTTTCAGAACCCTAGGCTGCAGTTCATCTGGTCCAGGTGATTTATGTACCTTAGGTCTTTCAGTGTTTTGAGCACCTTCTCCCTTGTAATAGTGACTGCTCCCACTTCTCTTCCCTCACACACTACAACATCCGGCTCAGAGCTAGTGTCTTCCACAGTGAAGGCTGATGCAAAATACTCCTTTAGTTAATCTGCCATCTCCTTGTCCCCCCTTATTATTTCTCCTGTCTCATTTTCTAGCTGTCCCATATCCATTATCGTCTGTCTTTTATTTTTAACATACTTGATAAAACTTTCACTATCCACTTTGATATTATTTGCTAGCTTGCTTTCATATTGCATCTTTTCCCTTCTAATGATTCTTTTAGTTGCTGTCTGTAGGCTTTTAAAGACTTCCCAATCCTCTATCTTCTCACTAATTTTTGCTTTCTTGTATGCCCTCTCTTTTGTTTTTATATTACCTTTGACTTCCCTTGTCAGCCACGGTTGTACTATTTTGCCATTTGAGTATTTCTTCATTTTTGGAATATACATGTGCTGCGCATTCCTCATTTTTTTCCCAGAAACATACGCCATTGTTGCTCTGCTGACATCCCTGCGCAGCTCCTTCCAATTTACTTTGGCCAACTCCTCTCTCACACTACTGCAATTTCCCTTACTCTACTGAAATACTGCTACATCAGACTTTACTTTCTCCCTATCAAATTTCAAGTTGAGCTCAATCAAATGGTAACAGTCAGGAGAGGGAAGAGGAATAGAACCATAGAACCATAGAAACTACAGCACAGAAACAGGCCTTTTGGCCCTTCTTGGCTGTGCCGAACCATTTTCTGCCTAGTCCCACTGACCTGCACATGGACCATATCCCTCCATACACCTCCCATCCATGTATCTGTCCAGTTTATTCTTAAATGTTAAAAAAGAACCCG
Organism: Mobula birostris; assembly: GCF_030028105.1. NCBI lineage: Eukaryota > Metazoa > Chordata > Chondrichthyes > Myliobatiformes > Myliobatidae > Mobula > Mobula birostris. The sequence goes on along the minus strand of NC_092370.1, from coordinate 235,315,680 downwards.
CATTTATCATCTCGTCTGGCAGCTCATTCCATACTCCCACCACTCTCTGTGTGAAGAAGCCCCCCCTAATGTTCCCTTTAAACTTTTCCCCCCTCACCCTTAACCCATGTCCTCTGGTTTTTTTCTCCCCTTGCCTCAGTGGAAAAAGCCTGCTTGCATTCACTCTATCTATACCCATCATAATTTTATATACCTCTATCAAATATCCCCTCATTCTTCTATGCTCCAGGGAATAAAGTCCTAACCTATTCAACCTTTCTCTGTAACTGATTTTCTCAAGTCCTGGCAACATCCTTGTAAACCTTCTCTGCACTCTTTCAAACTCATTAATATCCTTCCTGTAATTTAGTGACCAAAACTGAACACAATACTCCAGATTCGGCCTCACCAATGCCTTATACAACCTCATCATAACATTCCAGCTCTTATACTCAATACTTTGATTAATAAAGGCCAATGTACCAAAAGCTCTCTTTACGACCCTATCTACCTGTGACGCCACTTTTAGGGAATTTTGTATCTATATTCCCAGATCCCTCTGTTCCACTGCAATCGTCAGTGCCTTACCATTAACCCTGTATGTTCTACCTTGGTTTGTCCTTCCAACGTGCAATACCTCACACTCGTCTGTATTAAACTCCATCTGCCATTTTTCAGCCCATTTTTCCAGCTGGTCCAAGTCCCTCTGCAGGCTCTGAAAACCTTCCTCGCTGTCTACTACACCTCCAATCTTTGTATCATCAGCAAATTTGCTGATCCAATTTACCACATTATCATCCAGATCATTGATATAGATGACAAATAACAATGGACCCAGCACTGATCCCTGTGGCACACCACTAGTCACAGGCCTCCACTCGGAGAAGCAATTCTCTACCACCACTCTCTGGCTTCTTCCATTGAGCCAATGTCTGATCCAATTTACCACCTCTCCATGTATACCTAGCGACTGAATTTTCCTAACTAACCTCCCATGCGGGACCTTGTCAAAGTCAGGTACTAGAGAGTACTCCTGTGGCTGTTCCCCTGAACAATAGGTACTCTTGTTTGAGTACTGTTGGGGGGGGACAGCCTACCTGGGGGAAGCAACAGTGGCCGTGCCTCTTGCACAGAGTCCGGCCCTGTGGCTCAGAGGGGTAGGGAAAGGAAGAGGAAGGCTGTAGTGATAGGGGACTCTATAGTTAGGGGGTCCGACAGGCGATTCTGTGGACTCAGTAAAAAATCTCGGATGGTAGTTTGCCTCCCAGGTGCGAGGGTCCGGGATGTTTCAGATCGCGTCCACCATATCCTGTAGTGGGAGGGAGAACAGCCAGAGGTCGTGGTACATATTGGTACCAACGACATGGGTAGGAAAAGGGAAGAGGTCCTGAAAACAGACTACAGGGAGTTAGGGAGGCAGTTGAGAAGCAGGACCGCAAAGGTAGTTATCTCGGAATTACTGCCTGTGCCACATGACAGTGAGTATAGGAATAGAATGAGGTGGAGGATAAATGTGTGGCTGAGGGATTGGAGCAGGGGGCAGGGATTCAGATTTCTGGATCATTGGGACCTCTTTTGGAGCAGGTGTGACCTGTACAAAAAGGACCGGTTGCACTTGAATCCTAGGGGGACCAATATCCTGGTGGGAAGGTTTGCTAAGGCTACTGGGGAGAGTTTAAACTAGAATTGCTGGCGGGGTGGGAACCAAACTGAAAAGACTGGGGAAGAGGCGGTTGGCTCACAAATAGAGGAAGCTTGGAGACATTGTGTGAGGGAGAATAGGCAGGTGATAGAGAAGGGACGCGCACAGACCGACGATTTGCGATGTGTCTATTTTAACGCAAGGAGTATTGTGAACAAAGCAGATGAGGTTAGAGCGTGGATCAGTACTTGGAGCTATGACGTGGTGGCAGTTACAGAGATTTGGATGGTTCAGGGACAGGAATGGTTACTTCAAGTGCCGGGTTTTAGATGTTTCAGAAAGGACGGGGGGGGGGAGGCAAAAGAGGTGGGGGCGTGGCACTGTTAATCAGCTGCAGAAAAGGAGTAGGTCATGGAGGGATTGTCTACGGAGTCTCTGTAGGTGGAAGTTAGGAACAGGAAGGGGTCAATAACTCTACTGGGTGGTTTTTATAGTCCGCCCAATAGTAACAGGGATATTGAGGTGCAGATAGGTAAACAGATCCTGGAAAGGTGTAATAATAACGGAGTTGTCATGGTGAGAGATTTTAATTTCCCAAATGTCGATTGGCATCTCCCTAGAGCAAGGGGTTTAGATGGGGTGGAGTTTGTTAGGTGTGTTCAGGAAGGTTTCTTGACACAATATGTAGATAGGCCTACAAGAGGAGAGACTGTACTTGATTTGGTATTGGGAAATGAACCTGGTCAGGGGTCAGATCTCTCAGTGGGAGAGCATTTTGGAGATAGTGATCATAATTCTAACTCCTTTACAACAGCATTGGAGAGAGATAGGAACAGACAAGTTAGAAAAGTGTTTAATTGGAGTAAGGGGAATATGAGGCTATCAGGCAGGAACTTGGAAGCTTAAATTGGGAACAGATGTTCTCAGGGAAAGGTAGGGAAGAAATTTGGGAAATGTTCAGGGGATATTTGTGTGGAGTTCTGCATAGGTACGTTCTAATGAGACGGAAGTTATGGAAGAATACAGGAACCATGGTGTACAAAGGATGTAGTAAACCTAGTCAAGAAGAAAAGAAAAGCTTACAAAAGGTTCAGAGATCTAGGTAATGTTAGAGAACTAGAAGATTATAAGGCTAACAGAAAGGAGCTTAAGAAGGAAATTAAGGAGAGCCAGAAGGGCCATGAGAAGGCCTTGGCGGGCAGGATTAAGGAAAACTCGAAGGCATTCTACAAGTATGTGAAGAGCAAGAGGATAAGACATGAGAGAATAAGACCTATCAAGTGTGACAGTGGGAAAGTGTGTATGGAACCGGAGGAAATAGCAGAGGTACTTAATGAATGCTTTACTTCAGTATTCACAATGGAAAAGGATCTTGGTGATTGTAGTGATGACTTCCAGTGGATTGAAAAGCTTGAGCATGTAGATATTAGGAAAGAGGATGTGCTGGAGCTTTTGGAAAGCATCATGTTGGATAAGTCGCCAGGACCGGATGAGATGACCTCAGGATACTGTGGGAGGTGAGGGAGGAGATTACTGAGCCTCTGGCGATGATCTTTGATTCATCAATGGGGACAGGAGAGGTTCTGGAGGACTGGAGGATTGTGGATGTTGTTCCTTTATTCAAGAAATGGTGTAGAGATAGCCCAGGAAATTATAGACCAGTGAGTCTTACTTCAGTGGTTGGTAAGTTGATGGAGAAGATCCTGAGAGGCAGGATTTATGAACATTTGGAGATGTATAATATGGTCAGCAATCTTCAGCAAGGCTTTGTCAAGGGCAGGTCATGCCTTACGAGCCTGACTGAATTTTTTGAGGATGTGACTAAACACATTGATGAAGGAAGAGCAGTAGTTGTAGTGTATATGGATTTGAGCAAGACATTTGATAAGGTACCTCATGCAAGGCTTATTGAGAAAGTAAGGAGGCATGGGATCCAAGGGGACATTGCTTTGTGGATCCAGAACTGGCTTGCCCACAGAAGGCGAAGAGTGGTTGTAGACAGGTCATATTCTGCATGGAGGTCGATCATCAGTGGTATGCCTCAGGGTTCTGTTCTGGGACCTCTTCTCTTCGTGATTTTTATAAATGAGCTGATGAGGAAGTGGAGGGATGGGTTAGTAAATTTACTGATGACACAAAAGTTGGGGGTGTTGTGGATAGTGTGGAGGGCTGCACTCCCTCGGCCTTCCTTCCTATCCCTCCGATACAGTGTGTAACTTTGGAAATTCAGCTTCCAACTACAACTATCCTTCAGCCATGATTCAGTGATGGCCACAACATCATACCTTGCAGGTAGGTTGGCTAGAGATGTTCGGGTGGGTTTAAACTAATTTGGCAGGGGGATGGGAATCAGAGTGATAGTGCTGAAGATGGGGTAGTTGGTTTACAAACAGAAGCACCATGCAGTGAGAGTCCTAGCAAGGAGAAGCTGATGATAGGGCAAAATTGCAGTCAACAGGATGAGTTGCAATGTAAAAGGCGGACAAAATCAAGAAAGTCGAATACAGGACTGAAGGTGTTAAATGTGATTTTGCAGTATACAGAATAAGGTCAATGAATATGTAGTACATTTACAGATTGGCAAGTATGATGTTGTAGGCGTTACTGAATCTGTTTGAAAGAAGATTATAACTGGGAGCTTAATATCCAAGGATACACATTGTATCAAAAGAACAGGCAGGAAGGCAGAGTGACTCTGTTGGTAAAAAATGAAATTAAATCATTTGAAAGAAGTAATGGGGTTTGAAGGTGTTGAATCATTGTGTATAGAGCTAAGGAACTGTAAGGGTAGAAAGACCCCAATGGGGGTTATGTACAGACTCCTAAACAGAAGTAAGGATGTGGTCTACAAGTTACAACAGGTGGTATAAAATGCATGCCAAAAGGGCAATATTACAATAGTCATGGAGCATTTCGATATGCAGGAATATTGGGAAAATCAGGTTGGTGTGGGATTCCAAGAGGGGAAATCTCTAGAATGCCTACAATATAGCTTTTTAAGAACATAGTTGAGTCCTCTAGGGGATCAGCTGGGTGTTGTGCAATGAACCGGAATTGATTAGAGAACTTATGGTAAAAGAACCCTGGGGGAAAGTGATCATAATATGATCAAATTCACCCTGAAATTGTCATGGTCTGGTCCGTGAAGTCTGCATTCTGGTTCATGGTCTGGTCCATCGATCCATATTCCAGGTTTTCTGGTTTTCCCTTGTTCTGTTGGTGCCTTAATTGAGGCACATGATTCTCATTTTGGTCTGACTACATAAATAGCTCCTGGGTTCAGCTTCATTTGCTGGACTGTTCCCTTCACCTTCCTCCTGAAGCCTTGCCTGCAACCTCGCTTGTGTCCTCACCTGTATCGCTGTCAAGTTCTACCACCACAGCAAGACTGGAGCGTTGCTGTGTCTAGATAAGGAACTGTCTATCATTGTTTGGAACTGTCTCTGTGTCCATGCCTTTGCTAGGCAGGTCCGGCCGTTTGCCACTACCTTGTGTTGGGAACTGTCTCTGTGTGTTCTATGTATGAGTCCCGGCCCTACGTCTTGTTCCCAAGGAGGGATCCCGGATCTGTGTTCCATGTTCCTGTCTCCCAAGACAAAGGCCCTGTGTTCTGCATTACTGTCTCCCAAGACCAAGGCTCTGTGTTCTGCGTTCCTGTCTCCCAAGACCAGAGCTCTGTGTTCTGCGTTCCTGTCTCCCAAGACCAAGTCAAGGCTTTGGGGTCTCGTCCTGTCCTTGTGCCTCGCCCAGCCCAGGAGTACCTTGTCTAGTCCTAGCCACATCCAAGAATCTCGTATAGTCCAAGCCAAGGCTTTGTGTTCTCATCCTGTGCAGGAGTTCCAAGTCCAGTCCCGTAGCTTAGCCACGTCCAGTCCTGTAGCCATGTCTTGTCCTCGCCTAGATCCAGGGTCCGAACCCAAGTCAAGACAAAGGTTCTGGGCTCCTGTCCAGTCTCTGGCTCAGAGTCCTTGTCCAGGCTCCTAGTTCCCAGTTCCTTGTCCTGGTCCGGCTTTCCTAGCCAAAGTCCTAGCCCAAGTCTGTGTTCCTGTCCCAGCTCCTAGTCAATGTCCAGCGTCCTTTCTTTCCCACTTCCCTTGCTTGCTTGACAAACCTAGTACTGTTCCTTGTACTTCAGTGTCTGTGTCTTGCATTTGGGTCCGCTCCCAACGCGCCCCCCCCCCTTATGACAGAAATTTGAGAAGCAGAAGCAGAAGTCACATGTATTAGGATTACAGTGGAGTAAATGGAGTCACAAAACCATAGGAGAGAAGTTGGCCAGAAATGATTGAAAAAGAACACTGGCAGAGATGACAGCAGTGTAGCAGTTTCTAGTAGCAATTTGGAAGGCACAAGTTATATACATCTCAAAGAAGAAGTATTCTAAAGAAAAGATGACACAACTATAGCTAACAAGAGAAGCCAAAGCCAAAATAGAAACCAAAGAGAAAGCATATATTAGAACAAAAAATAGTGGAAGTTAGGATATTGGGAAGCTTTTAAATACCAACAGAAGGTAAAGATGGAATGCAAAAGTAAGCTAGCCAATAATATTAAAGAAGATGTTAAAAGTTTCTTCAGATACATAAAGTGTAAAATAGAGGCAAAAGTGGATATCAGACTGCTGGAATATAATTCTGGAAAGGTAGTAATGGGGGACAAGGAAATAGTGGATAAATTGAATAAGCATTTTGCATCAATCTTCACTGTGCAAGACACTAGCAGTAACGTGGAAGTCCCAGGTGTCCGGGGTCATGGAGTATGTGAAGTTATTAGACTGAAGGTTCTTGGGAAACTGGAAGGTCTGAAGGTAAAGAACAGGAATTCTGCAGATGCTGGAAATTCAAGCAACACACATCAAAGTTGCTGGCGAACGCAGCAGGCCAGGCAGCATTTCTAGAAAGAGGTACAGTCGACGTTTCAGGCCGAGACCCTTCATCAGGACGAAGTCAAGAGTCCTGACGAAGGATCTCAGCCTGAATCGTCGACTGTACCTCTTCCTAGAGATGCTGCCTGGCCTGCTGCATTCACCAGCAACTTTGAGGTCTGAAGGTAGATGAGTCACCTGGACCAGATGGTGTACATGCCAGGGTTCTCAAAGAGATGCTTGAAGGTATCATGGAGGAACAGCATCTCATCCTTCATCAGGCACCATACTGCCTTCAGAAATTCGAGGGCCGTGGAATACTACAGCACAGAAACAGCCCCTTCGGCCTAACCAATGCCAAACAAATCCCTGACCAGGCTAGTCCCACTTACCCATGTGTAACCCATGTCCTACTGAACTTTCCCTATCCATGTATCCACCCAACTCTGAACTCAATTCAACAACCTTTCCTGTTTATATCAGGCCATTTCTGCTTAAGTTATCGATCCGTAACATTCACTCCGTTTTGCTCCATCTACAGATACAGTGTATGGCATTTTCAACATTCTTCTTTAAGTTTCAAGGTTCAGGCACAGATGTAACCTGCATTTCACAGCTTCAGCATGTCCTTTTGTTTTCTCCCTACCAGACTGCTCTCATTAAACAAGCAGCAGGATCACCTAGGCAACCATGTCTTAGCCCAATCAGAGCCATTCCCTTTGCCCTTTGCATCATGCCCACCCTTTCAGAAACTTGGAACTTGGAACGCATTTGTTTTCTCTCTCTCCCAGTCCTTGAACTGAAATGTTAATTTTGTTCATCGTTTTCCACAGATGCTGCCTGACCTGCCGAGCTTTCATTTTTAGCCATGATGAAATGGTGGAACAGACTCGATGGGCCAAATGGCCTCATTCTGCTACTATGTTTTAAGGTTTTATGATCATTTTGGCTTTTAAGTAGACTCAGGCCTGGTCAATACTTGGACCGGAGATTGTTTGGAAATGTTGGGCGCAGGAAGCCAGCTGCCTTGGAAGAAATAATTCATCCAGGAATCAAATACATCAAGGAACTCAGTCACATTGGAAATTCTTAAAAATATGTTTGTTCCATCAACTATGATTCAAAGCATATTATTTCATAATGTACCACTGGCTGGGATTCAGCAGTTATTAAAAAGTTGGGACCATCTAGCAAGCTCATTTGATATCAGGTCAAGTAGAGACATTATTAAAAAAAAACTCTTGTGCTCACTAGTGATGCACAGAGTCATAGAAATATACAACCTTGATAACAACCTTTTGGGCCATTGTGACGATACCATTCAGGCTAATCTCACTCTAAGTCTTGTAAGTGGGTTAGTAGCAGACGATTTCTCCGAGGATCGTCACAGTCGCAGTGGAGAGGCTTGCGATTTAATGAGATCCTGACCGCGATGCTTTTTGGAGTTCAGCCATTTCGCACTTAGCCCCCGTAGGGTCACGCATGGCGCGTCAACAGGGAGGCTCCAGACACAGCGATGCCAGCAAGACCTCAGTGATGGAGCTGTCAGAAGATGATTTCACATCACAATGGCAGTGAAGGGTGCTCAGCCATCTTGTACTGCGTGCCATGGGACCCTGACCCTGTTCTCTCAAGGCCTGTGTGGTGGCTGCCCGTGCACCAGTCCCCACATTAAACAAAGTCATGTTCAGGCACTCTCTATTAAGGTAATCCACCCTAACATCCCGGATTATGTGGATCCTCCACTGGCCACCTAAGGACTCATCAATAAACAACTCCTTCAGAGAACATCATGCTCGATTCAAGTGAATGCATTACTACTCGTAACAGATGAGCACAGTTTGCCTACGCACCTCACACTGAGTGAAGCTCCTCTGCAGTTACTTTCTATTCTGCTTAGTGGTGAAGCACAGTGATATGACCATCCCCCTGCCCTCACTCCTAGCTAATTATGAACAGAACTTGCCTGAAGTAAGTCAAAATATTGTGTCCGATGCCGCACAGAAGATGATGCAATGTTTGGACGGAGCTGGTTTTACTCCTGAGAAAATGTAACCAGCCTTTCAGGGTTGTTCTAAATTAAATGGGCACCTCTCCTGTCTGTGAGGCTTCAATCTGAGCTGAAATTTCTCTGACTAGACTGGTGGGAGCTTGCCTTGAAAGTGATCAGTATGCTCCACACTGTAGGAACAAGTCTGCTGCCACCTCAGTTGTAAATGAGATAATTATTTCATGCATTGATCACACCAGAAGCTTAGCAATCAGTAGTTAATGATTGATTGTGAATGACATTTCAACCATTAATCTCCTATTAAATATAAGTATGGTATTGTTTGTGTTGTGAACCAAATACCCACCAATCCCTAATTCTGTGTGTTACATACCTCATGGGTATCTTGCGACTGCCTTATGACCATGATGTAATTGACTGTCTTATGAGCATGATGTAATGGTTTTGTGGAGGTCATATGATGTAATTTTCCCACCAGTGAAGTCACATGATGACCTGTTCTCAACAGGTATATAAAGGGAGACCCTTGGAGACGCAGTTAGTTTCATTTTAGATCGTCTGTCAGTTACTCCATTATGCTGCGTATTCGTCTTATGACACAGTTTTGTTTTAAAGTGGAGTTCTACTTTCTATTGTTAGTAGTACTGGAGAGTGAAGACCTTACCAAAGTACAAAAATTCACTGAGCTGAGTAAAGCTGATGACGTTTGGCGGTTTTGGAGAGGATTGAACTTTATTGAATCTTCGTTCAAGAAAAAGTGACCTGCAACTGAGATATCCCCTGCTAAAGTAGGAGGGATAGTGTAGTGTCTATTCTCCAGAAGAGAAGATCAGTTCCTTTAAACTGTTTTATTTCCGTCGTTGTGAATCCTGCGGACAAGGCAGGTTCCGCCTGGGATCAGCAGTAACGTGACGTCTTCGAGGAAATCTTTACTTCAGGAAAGACTCTCCTAATTGACTGTATAAATCTCTTGGACTTTCAAATTTACCATTCTAAGAACTGTGTTCAAATTTACCACTTTAAGAACTGTTTTCGCATTTACCCTTTTAAGAACTGTTCCAGAGTTGCTGTATAGCAGTTAGCTTCCGGTTAAGTCAGTCGTTTAAATACATTTTGCTTTTTTTTAGCAGAGTTTAATAAATGTTTGTTTGTTTTTTATAAAACCTGACTCAGTTCTATATTCATTGTTGCCGGTCCCGTGACAAGTGTAACTACTATTTCTGTCCAGGAGGCTTTCATCTCCATTGGAAGAACTATGCTCACAGCAACCAGCAGGCACCTGTGTAAAACATGCTGAGAAACATCATCATGCCCTGTTGGGGCCCCTGCTGAGGACATGGTCCTGGCTTTGGAGGCGGTTCACTCGGCTACATCCAGCGATGTGGGGGTTAGTCTAAGAGGAGAGTTGCCTGGGACTACACTCACCTGAATTCAGAAGAATAAGAGGGGATCTTAGAGAAACATAGAAAATTATGAATGTGTAGATAAGAAAAAGGCAGGAAAGTTGTTTCGGCCGGTAGGTGAGACCAGAACTAGCAGAATAGCTTCAATATTCAAGGAAGTATATTTAGGATGGAGACGAGGAAACACCGCTTTTTCCCAGAGAGCAGTGAATCTGTGGAATTCTCTGACCAAGGAATCAGGAGAGGCCACCTCATTAAATATATTTACAACACAGCTAAATAGATTTTTGCGCAGTCACTTCGGTAGATTTTGCTGTTTTGGGAACTAATGTTGATAGTTCGCATCATCTATTACCAGGTTAAAGCATCTACCCAGCAAAAACTGATGGAATTTCTTCATTCCAAGCACCATTCCAACAGCTTTTCCACCTTCAGACCTGGTGTAGTGTCCTCACCTGAAACATCTACCCTGACAAAAGCTGCTCAAACCTGAGGGGGTAATATGGCAGCATAGAGGCCGATGTAACACCATTACAGCTCCAATTACACAATTTCAATTCTGTTACTGTCCGTAAGGAGTTTGTACATTCTCTCTATGACCACATGGGTTTCCTTAGGTACTTCAGTTTCCTCTCACGTTCCAAGGATGTATGGGTTAGTAGATTAATTGATCACATGGGTGTAATTGGATGCCACAGGCTCATTGGGCCATAGTGGCTTCTTATCATGATGTATCTCTAAATCTAATAACATTAATTTGCTGAGTTCCACTGACAGTTTGTTTATTGCACCAGGTTCCAGTGTCTGCAATCCCTTGTGTCTCTAAGAGATTCTTTCTCAATTTTTGTGCAATTTTGCTAACAAATTGGAAGCGTATGAGTGAGAAAGCAATGGGCTCCTCTTGTTCATCATCTATCCTATCATTACACCCAGACCATACTGTGATACATCACATGCCAACTCCAACTCATAATGAACAAGCTTTACGTGTTAATATTATCTCACCGTCATGGCATGCACTTTGTTGGGATCAATTTCACATCCATTTCACACTCTTCTTCAGAAAGTGATGAACATTGTGTGAATATAGATGCAAGATCTGAAATGAATTGAAGTTCTCCCTGCACTATCCTTAGGGACAGCCTCATCTCTGCTAAATTTTAACGCCATGGTACATCATTAGTGACCTCTACATTTCCTTTTCCTGGCTGTAAGTTACAGACTTCAAGCTTCAAAATGAATGTGAAGTAATTCTCATTACAAAAAGATACCTCAACTTTGCTTAAATTTGACATCGCGTTCATGTAGTCTCCAGGACAACTTCTTCAAAGTTCACGTTTTCTTCATGTGTTCAAAATAACCAGTAGATCATTGTGGATGCACAAACCACTGTCATTCCTTGCAAACTTTTACTCATGGTATACTGGAAAAAATACTTCGGATAATAATGGTGGTGGTTTTGACTCCCAAGGATAACCTTGTGTGTTGCTGACCTCCATTATTCATTTTTGTTAGGCAATTGGGATGTGGGCATCGATGGCTAGGCACAATGGAGGGTCATATAGTCATAAAGTTATAAAAAGCTACAGAACAAAAACAGGCCTTTTGGCCTATCTAGACCATGCAAAATTTATTTTGCCTAGTCCCATCAACCTGCATCTGGACCAAAGCCCTCCATACTTCTCTCACCCATGAATTTATCCAAAAATCTCTTAAATGTTGAAATCTAAACTGCATCCATCACTTCCACTACAGCTTGTTCCACACTCTCACCATCCTCCAAGTGAATAAACTCTCCCTCAGATTTCTCTTAAACATTTCATTATTCACCCTTAACCTATAACCTCTAGTCCTAGTCTCATCCAACTTCAGTGGAAATAGCCTGTTTGCATTTACCCTATCAATACCCCCCATAATTGTGTATGCCTCTATCAAATCTTTCCTCATTCTCCTACACTCCAAGGAATAAAGACCTAACCTATTCAATCTTTCCTTATAAATCAAGTCCTGTTCCCTGTAAGCTGTGTGGGCGTGCGGCTACACAATAGCTCAAATGCTCCCATACACATAGCTTTTTTTGCCACACAGATGGAATTGCCTTTTTTGTCATGTTAATATAAATTTGAAATCCATGTTAATATAATTGTGAAATACCCTGTAATTCATTACATTAATAAATATAATCCATACATTTTCTAAATAATAAATGTACGGCAACCTTTACTTTGAGACATTTTAGAACCTTAATGTACTTGTATTGTCAGTGTTTCAAGTTACAACACTGTTACAAATTGTAACAATAAACACAGAATGGAAGTGATTAGCTCGTTGTTAATAAACCGCCAGCCCACTGAATGCCAATACAGTCTAAGTTTAAAAGTTTATGAAACATGAAATTTTTTCTTCATTTTATTGTATTTCATTATATCCTTCACTTAATAAATAAAATCCAAAGATATGATATTTCAAGATTCAAGGTTCATTTATTATCTAAGAATGTATAATTATACAACCTTGGGAATTGCTTGCTCACAGATAGCCACAAAGCAAGGAAACCCAAAAGAACTGAATTTAAAAAAGAAATGAAATAAAAGACCAACACTCGATGCACCAGAGAAAGAAAAGAAAAAGCGAGAAACAGCATTCCGAACCAAAATTGAGTCCTCAGATCTGAACACAGAGCAGCCCAGAGTAGGCCCAAAGCCTCACTTATCAGTTCGTCATATTAGCGGACATGGAGCACAGCAGCCAGGGCAGCCTTCATAGCCTCAACGTCATGGAGGTGACCATCACAGAGCGAGTGGAATCAGCTCTCAACCCGACCAACACCCTGTCTTTCCAGTCTGTCTGGGCCAGCATTTAAAATGACCAATGACAGAACAGCAAAAGGCTCCGTGCCCTGGAGAGGATTAAAGTTCATAGAGAGCAATCGAAATCGGCTTTTACCTCCGATCTGGGCTGGCAATTAAATTGTCTGAACAGCATATTGTATTTCGCACGAGGACCCAGGCACCACTGCTGCAAAAGGCTACCTAGGACGTAGGCCATGCCCCCAGTGACTCACTCCAGGCCCAGTTTTCGCTGCCCAGTGACTCGCTCTGGGCCCAGATTTCGCTGCCCAGTGACTCGCTCCGGGCCCAGATTTCGCTGCCCCCAGTGACTCACTCCAGGCCCAGATTTCGCTGCCCAGTGAATTGCTCCGGGCCCAGATTTCGCTACCCCCAGTGACTCGCTCCAGGCCCAGATTTCACTGCCCCCAGTGACTCGCTCCAGGCCCAGATTTCGCTGCCCAGTGACTCACTCCAGGCCCAGATTTCGCTGCCCAGTGAATTACTCCAGGCCCAGATTTCGCTGCCCAGTGACTCACTCCAGGCCCAGATTTCGCTGCCCAGTGACTCGCTCCAGGCCCAGATTTCGCTGCCCAGTGACTCACTCCAGGCCCAGATTCCATCGCTCAAACTGAAGCCATTCTCAAGCTCTTCAGATAAGCTTGGCTCCCGGAGAAATCCAACCTCACATCGGGGATCTCTGCCAGGGTCCCAACTCCTGCTTTCGGTGCCCAGTGCTATCCAACCTCACTCCCAGGCCAGCCGTACCGGCATCAGAACTCTGACTTCAATGATTCTGCAACACACCATGTCAGCTCATCCCTAAAACTTGCATAGCCATCACTCACCCCTTCATAACACTCACAATTTAACACAATTCACCACAAAAAAAAGGTATTTTTCCTGATTTTTTAGTCAGATTTCTAATCTTTTTGGCTAGCAGAAGTTGTTGCACGTGTTTGGTAGTGCCATCTTAACTGGAAGTCTTTTTAAATTTTCATTCAAAATATTCACAATATGCATATTACAAAAAGGCATTTAAAGTGCTGCTTTAAAAAGAATTGGTCCCAACACAGATCCAGCCCTGTGGAACACCACCAGTCATTGGCAGCTGACCAGACAAGACTCCTTTTATTCCCACTCTTCTGCCAATCAGCCAATGCTTTATCCATGCTAGTATCTTTCTTGTAATACCATGTGCTCTTAACTTATTAAGCAACCTCATCTGCGGCACCTTGTCAAAGGCCTTCTGAAAATCCAAATACACAACATCCATTGATTCTCCTTTGTCTATACTGCTTGTTACTTCTTCAAAGAATTCCAACAGATTTGTCAGGCAAGATTTTCCCTTAAGGAAACCATGATAATTTTGGCTTATTTTTGTCATGTGCCTCCAAGTACTCCGAACCACATCCCTAACAACCGACTCCAATAGCTTCCCAACCACTGAGGTCAGGCTATTTGGCCTATAATTTCCTTTTTTCTGCATCTCTCCCTTCTTGTAGAGTGCAGTGACAATTGCAATTTTCCAGTACTCTTGAACTCTATTGAATCTTGAAAAATCATTACTACTGCCTCCATAGTCTCTTCAGCTATCTCTTTTAGATTCCTGGCGTATAGTCCATCAGGTCCGGGTGACTTATTTTCAGACCTTTCTGTTTCCAAAGCACCTTCTCCCTAGTAATAGCACCTGCACTCACTTCAACCCCCTTGACACTCTCGAACTTCCGGCATACTGCTAGCGTCTTCCACAGTGAAGACGGATGCAAAATACTAATTCAGTTTGACCTCCATTTCCTCGTCCTCTATTACTACCTCTCATGTTCCGGCCGACGAATATCTAGTCTCACCTCTCTTTTACTCTTTATATCTCTGAAAATAGTTTTGATAACATTTTTGATAGTATTGGCTATCTTACCTTCATATTTCATCTTTTCTGCCCTTTTAGTTTTTTAGTTAGCTTCTGTTGGTTTTTTAAAAATTCGCAAAACGTCACTCTAATTTTTGTTCTATTATAGAAACATAGAAACATAGAAAATAGGTGCAGGAGTAGGCCATTCGGCCCTTCGAGCCTGCACCGCCATTTATTATGATCATGGCTGATCATCCAACTCAGAACCCCGCCCCAGCCTTCCCTCCATACCCCCTGACCCCCGTAGCCACAAGAGCCATATCTAACTCCCTCTTAAATATAGCCAATGAACTGGCCTCAACTGTTTCCTGTGACAGAGAATTCCACAGATTCACCACTCTCTGTGTGAAGAAGCTTTTCCTAATCTCGGTCCTAAAAGGCTTCCCCTCTATCCTCAAACTGTGGCCCCTCGTTCTGGACTTCCCCAACATCGGGAACAATCTTCCTGCATCTAGCCTGTCCAATCCCTTTAGGATTTTATACGTTTCAATCAGATCCCCCCTCAATCTTCTAAATTCCAACGAGTACAAGCCCAGTTCATCCAGTCTTTCTTCATATGAAAGTCCTGCCATCCCAGGAATCAATCTGGTGAACCTTCTTTGTACTCCCTCTATGGCAAGGATGTCTTTCCTCAGATTAGGGGACCAAAACTGCACACAATACTCCAGGTGTGGTCTCACCAAGGCCTTGTACAACTGCAGTAGTACCTCCCTGCTCCTGTACTCGAATCCTCTCGCTATAAATGCCAGCATACCATTCGCCTTTTTCACCGCCTGCTGTACCTGCATGCCCACTTTCAATGACTGGTGTATAATGACACCCAGGTCTCGTTGCACCTCCCCTTTTCCTAATCGGCCACCATTCAGATAATAATCTGTTTTCCTATTTTTGCCACCAAAGTGGATAACTTCACATTTATCCACATTAAATTGCATCTGCCATGAATTTGCCCACTCACCCAACCTATCCAAGTCACCCTGCATCCTCTTTGCATCCTCCTCACAGCTAACACTGCCACCCAGCTTCGTGTCATCCGCAAATTTGGAGATGCTGCATTTAATTCCCTCATCCAAGTCATTAATATATATTGTAAACAACTGAGGTCCCAGCACTGAGCCTTGCGGTACCCCACTAGTCACCACCTGCCATTCTGAAAAGGTCCCGTTTATTCCCACTCTTTGCTTCCTGTCTGCTAACCAATTCTCCACCCACACCAATACCTTACACCCAATACTGTGTGCTTTAAGTTTGCACACTAATCTCCTGTGTGGGACCTTGTCAAAACCCTTTTGAAAATCCAAATATACCACATCCACTGGTTCTCCCCTATCCACTCTACTAGTTACATCCTCAAAAAATTCTATGAGATTCGTCAGACATGATTTTCCTTTCACAAATCCATGCTGACTTTGTCCGATCATTTCACCACTTTCCAAATGTGCTGTTATCACATCCTTGATAACTGACTCCAGCAGTTTCCCCACCACCGACGTTAGGCTAACTGGTCTATAATTCCCCGGTTTCTCTCTCCCTCCTTTTTTAAAAAGTGGGGTTACATTAGCCACCCTCCAATCCTCAGGAACTAGTCCAGAATCTAACGAGTTTTGAAAAATTATCACTAATGCATCCACTATTTCTTGGGCTACTTCCTTAAGCACTCTAGGATGCAGACCATCTGGCCCTGGGGATTTATCTGCCTTCAATCCCTTCAATTTACCTAACACCACTTCCCTACTAACATGTATTTCGCTCAGTTCCTCCATCTCACTGGACCCTCTGTCCCCTGCTATTTCTGGAAGATTATTTATGTCCTCCTTAGTGAAGACAGAACCAAAGTAATTATTCAATTGGTCTGCCATGTCCTTGCTCCCCATAATCAATTCACCTGTTTCTGTCTGCAGGGGACCTACATTTGTCTTTACCAGTCTTTTCCTTTTTACATATCTATAAAAGCTTTTACAGTCCATTTTTATGTTCCCTGCCAGTTTTCTCTCATAATCTTTTTTCCCCTTCCTAATTAAGCCCTTTGTCTTCCTCTGCTGAACTCTGAATTTCTCCCAGTCCTCAGGTGAGCCACTTTCTCTGGCTAATTTGTATGCTTCTTCTTTGGAATTGATACTATCCCTAATTTCTCTTGTCAGCCACGGGTGCACTACCTTCCTTGATTTATTCTTTTGCCAAACTGGGATGAACAATTGTTGTAGTTCATCCATGCAACCTTTAAATGCTTGCCATTGCATATCCACCGTCAATCCTTTAAGTGTCATTTGCCAGTCTATCTTAGCTAATTCACGTCTCATACCTTCAAAGTTACCCCTCTTTAAGTTCAGAACCTTTGTTTCTGAATTAACTCTGTCACTCTCCATCTTAATGAAGAATTCCACCATATTATGGTCACTCTTACCCAAGGGGCGTCTCACGACAAGATTGCTAATTAACCCTTCCTCATTGCTCAAAACCCTCTCCTTTGCTTTTATGTTGGCTTTAACTTTCCTTGTCAGCCGCTGTTATGTCATCCTGCCTTTAGAATACTACCTCTATTTTGGGATGTATCTACCCTGCACCATCCATATTGCTCCCACAAGCTCTAGCCATTGCTGCTCCGATGTCATCTCTGCTAGTGTCCCCCTTCAATAAACTCTGGCCAGCTCCTCTCTTATGCCTCTGATAGTGAGGCATGATCTGATGGTGAGGGTTTCATGAGAAAGCCAAGATAGTTCATCTATATGGCACTTTTGTCTGATTGCTGTTACAGTCTTTATTGAGGATTGGGAAATTATTGGAACCCCTTCTTCCTATTGACTCCTTTATTGCCCAGCTCCAGTCATGATCGGCTGTGACGTTTCATCAGATTCATTGATGGTGAAATCATTCATATTCTGTTTTTGCTGCTTAGCCCAAAGGTAGTCCTGTGCTAACACAAGATAATCTGTGCAGATAATAGAAATCTAGAACAACACACACAAAATGCTGGAGGAACTGAGCTGGTCAGGCAGCATCTATGGAATGAACGAACAGTCGATGTTTCAGGCCAGAACCCTTCTTTGGGACTGGTGTGTGCAGCCCTATGCTGTATCTTTGCCAGATTGATACTTCATCCTTCAGCAGCCTTGGGATTCATACCTCTACTTCATGCAACCAGGGTCTATTTGTCACAATAAAGCAAGAGATGTGCACAGCTTGTGATGGTGCATATTTCTGTTGGTACAGAAACCTTATGTTACAGGTAGGAATTTTTTTACACAGCAAATGGTGAATGTGTGGAACTTCTTGCCAGAGATGGTGGTAAAGTCATATATGTTAGGGACATTTAAGAAACTTTTAGATAGGTAATGGGTGACAGAAAAATGGAGGGCCATGTAGGAGTGAAGGGTTAGATTGATCTTTGAGTAGGTTAAATGTTTGGCACAATATAGTGTGCCAAGGAACATGTACTGTGTTGTAATGTTCTCTGTTCTCTGTTACGTGTGGAAAGGTGTCACTATTGTGATGGAACTTTGTCTCCATAAGGATTGTATGATAGAACAGAGAACATAAAACATCACAGCACAGTACGGGCCCTTTGGCCCATAAAGTTGTGCCAACCCTTTAAACTACTCTAAAGTCGATTCAGCCCTTGCCTCCTACATAATCCACGAAGATAATCAATTCTACAAGTCATGTCATGGACAGATGCATCTGGCACGGGTAGGCTGGTGAGGATGTAGTCAAGTAAGTTTATCCTTTGTATTGGATCATCACCTGTTGCAAAATCCACCCATCACCTCCTCTGGTGCTCCTCCCCCCGTTTACATTCTTCCATGGTCTTCTGTCTGTTTCACCAATCAACTTCCCAGCACTTTACTTCATCCCTCCCCCTCCAGGTTTCACCTATCACCTGGTGCTTCTCTCTCCCCTTCCCCTGCCCCCCCTCACTTTTTAAATCCGCCCCTCAGCTTTTTTTCTCCAGTCCTGCGGAAGGGTTTCGGCCCAAAACGTCGACTGTACTTTTTCCCACAGATGCTGCCTGGCCTGCTGAGCTCCTCCAGCATTTTGTGTGTGTTGCTCGGATTTCCAGCATCTGCAGATTTCCTCTTGTTTGTTGCAGAATCAATTAAACACCAATGTCCTTCAGGAGTCAGCTAATTAGGTCAGTAGTGGTGCCACTAAGTCACTCAGTGATGGGCACTGAGGTCCCTTGCCCAGTATACATTCTCTGCTCTTGTTGCTTTTATTGTTTTTCAATATGCAGGGGCACTGGTCGCAAACTGGTTCCTTTCATCATATTTGGCTGCTGTCTTTGCTGACATTCAGTTATTCAAAGGCATAGGAGAAGTCTTAATTTTGGGAATAGTTTGATTCGGCTAACCATGCGTAGCAGTTTTCTGAGATGGGCAACAGTTGTTGCTTATTTTTCAATGGCCTGATTTTCCAATCTCTCATAACAATTTTGTCTACATTTGCCCTAATCTAAGCTATGTACATTAAACCTGATTCTGATACTTTTTTCTGTGCTATAACTGTTATATGAACTATACACTCTGGTCTCTTTTCACTTTTTTTCCTCTAACCTAGTCAATTTCTTCTCAACTTGACTCCTCAGAATACTCAGGACTTGTCTGAGTTTGCAAAGGACCGGTTTTGCACCTGGTCTAACATGATTGCATTTTGCGCTGTTTTGTGCAAGTGCAGCTGCCTCTAAACATACACTCAGTAGCCACATTGTTAGATGCACTTGTACACCGGCTCATTAATGCAAATATTGAATCAGCCAATCATGCGGCAGCAACTCTGTGCATAAAAGCATGCCGACATGGTCAAGAGGCTCAGTTGTTGATCAGAATGGGGAAGAACTGTGATCTAAGTGACTTTGACCATGGAATGATTGTTGATGACAGACGGGGTGGTTTGAGTACCTCAGGAACTGCTGATCTCCTGGGATTCTCTAGAGTTTACAGAGAATAATGCAAAAAATGAAAAAAACATCCAGTGAGTGGCAGTTCTTTGGATGAAAATGTTTGTTATTAAAATTGGTCAGAGGAAAATGGCAAGAATGGTTCAAGCTTACAGAAAGGCAACAGTAACACAAATAACCAACAGTGGTGTGCAGAAGAGTGTCTCTGAATGCACAACACATTGAACCCTGAAGTGGATGGGCTACAACAGCAGAAGACCTTGAACATGCACTCAGTGACCATTTTGTTTGGTACAGGGGATAACTCATAAAGAAGCCACTGAGTGTATATCATGAAAATTGCACTTTGTGGCAGCAGCACAGTGCAAGATATAAGAATGATTATGTTACCAAAATAAATAATGTGAAGGACAAATAATCATCTGGGTTTCATGGGTCTATGGGCCTTTCAGAAATCTGATGATGAAGGGGAAGAAGCTGTTCTAAACACATTGGGTGTGGATCTTCAGCCTTCTGTACCTTCTCCATGATGGTAGTAATGAAAATTTTGTATGTCCTGGATGGTGAAGGTCCTTATGATGGATGTTACCTTCTCGAGGCACTGTCTATTGAAGATGTCCTTGCTGGAGTGGAGGGTTGTGCCCATGTTGGAGCAGACTGAGTCTACAGCCCTCTGCAGCTTCTTTAGATCCTGCAGGTTGGAGGCTCAATGCCAGGCTGAGATACTACCAGTCAGAATGCTCCCCACCTTATTATACCTGTAGTAATTTGCAATTGTCTTGCCTTGAGCTTGGATCTGCAGGAAGATACGTGACAATCAAATCTTCTCAAGCTCCAAAATGATGTACATCCCCTGGCTGCCTACTTTATGACTGCATGAATGTGCTGGGTCCAGAGTAAATCCACTGAGATGCTGATGCCCAGGCACTTGAATTTGCTTGAAACTCGGAGCATTTTGTTCTCTCTGTATCAATAGTTTGTGTTTGAATTTTTAACCAGTTGGTCAGCAGTGTCTACATCTCAACAATGTACCTATTTCTGAGACAATCAGCCTGTAACAAGCAACATGTGAAAATAGTTTCAGAGTGCTCGCTACCTGATTGATGACAAGGCTGCATTTTTTCTTTGAATACACGAAGGACAATGCTAATGGTAGGTTCTGGAAGGGTTTGGAACAGCTGCTGACTTTATTCTCTGTCCAATCATGTGCAATCTCATTTTGCTGATGGGTTCTGTGTGTGCTTATACAGCAAGTCACAATGCCAGTGGACCCTGCTGTGATCCATCATTGGACAACAATATGCACTAAGTTAGCCCGGACATTTCCAAATAGGTTATGAGTCAAGCAACGCACACAAAATGCGGGGGGAACTCAGCAGGCCAGGTAGCATCAATGGAAAAGAGTACGTTGACGTTTCAGGCTGAGACCCTTCAGCAAGGCTGACTCTTTGAAGGATCTCGGCCCGAAACATTGACTGTACTCTTTTCCATTGATGCTGTCTGATCTGCTGAGTTCTCCTAGCATTTTGTGTGTATTGCTTGGATTTCCAGCATCAGCAGATTTTCTCTAAGTTTTGAATCAACATAGCTGAACTGGGAACCTCAGCTTGTATGACCAAGCCTGATAACCATTCAACTCAGTAGTGAACAAATGGATACACTTTTACAGGCAAGCAATATCCTGGAGGTGTAAGAGATGACTGCGAGAGCCTAAAACATTGTGAAAATTTATTTACTTACTTACTTATTTATTTTGCAACCCTTCAAATCAAGCCACCCTAGCAAACTCAACAAACCTGATTAACCCGAGCCTAATCACAGATCAAACTGCAATGACCAATTAACCTACCCAGTACATCTTTGGACTGTAGGAGGAAACCGGAGGACCTGGAGAAAACCCACACATTCCACAGGACGAACGGACACCCCTTACAGAACAGCACCAGAATTGAACTCTGAGCTCCAGAATGCCTTGAGCTGCAATAGTGTCGCGCTAACCGCTATGTTACCGTGGCAACACGTGTAAGCAAGTATAAAAGTGTAGTACTCCTGAACAGAGATTGAACCAGAAGAAGATGGCATGTTGATAGATCTTCTGAAGCCATGCAGGTCACAGATGTGCAGAATCTGGCAGATAACTTTGATTTGAATTCATTGGAAACAATCAAAGGCTCTAGGTTCTGGAAAAGGAACCAGAAATTGTATGACAATGAGTGAAGTACTTCATTAAAAATTGTATCCTTAAATGATAGTTCCAACTAAAGCTTGCAATACCTGATGTTTCAGCTACAATGTCAAATGGAGTTGCGACTGGAGATGGCACCTAAGAGCGCTAGGGAATTTAACTCAATGCAATCAGCTCATGTGGTTGCATTTTGTAACTAGAAAGCTGTAGCAAAGTCCAAGGGTACAAAACCAGGGCTGCAAGGTACCGATGAGGGCAATTCTGTCCATCATCCTTGTTGTACTAGCTGGTTTAAAGCAATCATGTGTTCCAGTTGCAAAACGAAAAATCCCATTTAGACTGCCATTAGATCCAAATACAAGACAAGCAAAGAAAACAGTTTCAGCAACTATTCAAAATACAACCAGGAAGGAGGATTTTATAGTTCCACAGTTCATTTGGACAGTAATAAATTCAGATTTAACGTGCCATAATCAGGGACGGCAACAAACTTTGACTAAAGATGCTAACTGATACTGTCACAAACTGTTTGACAATGTCAGACACTTGGTAAAAGATTCCACTAAATCGCACTGGCAGAACCTACCGTTGAATGTGTAGACGTACTATGCTGATGTGTTACAGACTTCAGGGCAAATGACTGAGAACTACCCATAGAAGAGCACTGATTCAGCATCAGAGGGAGGTGGTATGCAGCAGTCGGAAGGAGTTTCTTATGCCGATGTTCGAGTGCCATTTTTGTTGTCATTCAGTAGCACAAAAGCATGGGAGAAGTCTACTTTTGTGAATACCTTGATTCTGCTATACCATTCACCCTGCAATTTTACTTAGTAGTTTAGATATAATAGTCACAATAGCAACATACTGTATCAAGCCAGATTTGGTGGGGAAAAGCAGCCTGAGCAAACCAAAGCTAGTCTGGGAGAGTGTATGCAGCACCGATGCATTAAAGTTGTACCCTGACACATTACTGGAAAAGTAGAAAAGTTCACACTGTGGCCACTTTATTAGATACCTCATGTGCCTAATAAAGTGGTACTGAGTCTGTTTCTGTATGCTCATTATCTTCTGCTCCTTTAACCCATCCACTGCGAGGTTAACCCACCCATTCACAGATGTTTTTCTGCACACCACTATTGTAACACATGGTTATTTGAGTTACTGTCTCCTTCCTGTCAGCTTGAACCAGTCTGGCTATTACCCTCTGAACTTTCTCATTAACAAAGTGATTTTGCCCACAAAACTGGATGTTTTTTTTTTGTTTCTCGCACCATTTTCTGTAAACTCTAGATTCTGCTGTATGTGAAAATCCCATGTTTCTGAGATGCATGGTCAACGTCACTTAAATCACATTTCTTCCCCATTCTGTTGTTTGGTCTGAACAACAACTGAACCTCTTGACCATGTCTGCATGCTCTTATGCACTGAGTGGCTGCCATGTAATTGGCAGGTCATATATTTGCATAAGTAAGTAGGTATGGAGGTGTACGGTACATAATAAAGTGGTAGTAAACCTTATTCTGACTCCATGCCTAATGATAAACCACCTGAACTTGGAAATGGCTGGGAACACTTCACTATATTAAGCAGTGCAGCATTGTGGGCTGAAGTGCTTGTTCCTGGGCTGTCCTGTTTCACATTTGAACATTTTTGATGTTGGATATGCAGTTAACAGGACAACACAGAAAGAAGCCCCTCTGTCTGCCTTACTGGACAGAGCATGATTCCAATCTAACTAACCCCATTTTATAGTGCAAGTCCATCACCATCATCTTTAGATGCCATGTCATATGAAATGGGCGATCCTGGCCTCATGACCACGATTGTTCTTGGCAAGTTTTCCAGCAGAAGCGTGTTTCCATTGTCTTCTCAAGCAACCACACACAAGATGCTGGAGGAACTCAGCAGGCCAGGCAGCACCTATGGGGAAAGAGTAAACAGTCAGCGTTTTAGTCCGAGACCCTTCATCAGGACTGGAAAATAAGTTTGAGAAGTTAGAGCAATAAGGTGGGGGGAGGGGAGGAAGAAGTACAAGGCGGTAAGTGAGAGGTGAAACCGGGACAGGGAGGACAGGTGAAGGAAACAGCTGGGAAGTTGATAGGTGGAAGAGATAAAAGGCTGGAGAAAGGGGAATCTGATGGAGAGGATAGAAGACCATGGAAGAAACGGAAGGGACGGGAGCACCAAATTGAGGTGACAGGCAGGTAAAGAGATGAGGTAAAAGAGGGAAAAGGGAATGGGAATGATGAAGATGGGGGTTGTAGGAAGCAATTACCAGAAGTTCAAGAAATCGATGTTCATACCATGGGGTTGGAGGCTACCCAGATGAAATACAATATGTTGCTCCTCCAACCTGAGTGTGGCCACATTGCAGCAGTACAGGAGGCCATAGACTAACATGCTGGAATACGAATGGGAAGTAGAAGTGAAATGGGTGGCCACCAGGACATCCTGCTTTTTCTGGCGGACTCGGCAATGCAGTCTCCCAACCTATGTTGGGTCTCACCACGAGCACCAGATACAGTAGATAACCCCAACAGACTCGCAGGTGAAGGACTGTTTGGGAAGGATAGTGAGGGAGGAGGTGTAGGGGCAGGTATGGCACTTGTTCTGCTTGCAAGGATAAGTACCAGGAGGGAGATCAGTGAGGAGGGATGAATGAACAAGGTTGTCACATAAGGGGACGATCCCTGCAGAAAGCACAAAGTGGGAGGAGAGGGAAAGATGTGCTTGGTGCTGGGATCCCATTGGAGATGGTAGAAGTTACAGAGGATTATTTGTTGGACCCGGATGCTACTGGGGTGGTAAGTGAGGACAAGAGGAGCCTTATCCCTGGTGTGGTGGTAGGAGGACTGGGTGAGGGAAGGTGTGCACAAAATGGAAGAGATGCAGGTAAGGACAGAATTAATAGTGGATGAAGGAAAGCCCATTCTCCTTCTTCAAAGAAAGGGGTTTTCCTACCTCCACCATCAGTGACCCCAGCCATTATCAATACTCTTCGGAGGTTGTCTGCCTGTCATCAGTGGGCACATCAGCTGCTCATATGACCATCCACCACCTGCTTCCATGGCTTCATGTGATCCTGATGGCCGGGGGGTGGGGGGGAGGGGGGGGAGCTAAACATTTGCTACATCTTGCCCAAGCGTGAACTGCGGGCTAACAGAGGAAAGGAAAGGAGTACATTCTCCCTACACCCCCTTTGGTAAAGACGTACAGTACTGTGCAAAAGTCTTAGGTACATATATATAGGTGGGGTGCCTAAGACTTGTTGCACAGTGTTGTATTTGTCAAAGTGGAGTGGAGAGCAAGTTTGTAAATCTGGTGGGAACAAAGGATGTTCTGAATGGCAAGGGCAGAACACCCTGGGAGGGGTGTGGGACAGGAGGCAGTGAAGGAATGCGAAGGTGTGGGGGTTGGCGCAGGTGCAGACACACCCAGACCTGAGTCTCCAGGCAAGGTAATTTGATTCCAAACAATTGGTTTATTACTTATTACAGAATGTATCTCTGGTGCTTTCTGCTCCCTCCCCTCTCCCTACCCGCTTCCCACTCTCAGCTCACAATAGAGAATCCCATATCAGAATCCGGTTTATCATCACTCACAGATGTCATGAAATTTATCTTTTTTGCAGCAGAGTGCAATACATGAAATTATTGTGCAAAAAGACTTTGGTGCCTTAGCTACATATACGCGCCTAAGACTTTTGCACAGTGCTCTATCTCCACCCCGCCACCCGTAGCTCACTGAAAATAGTAACACAAGCAGGCAGGCTGGTCAAGATGGCAAATAACGTGCTTGCTTTCATTGACCACAGTGTTGAGCATAGGAGTCAGAAAGCTGTGTTAGATTTTGTTCAGTGCACAACTGTTGTATAGTGTGCATTTACGGTCACCATATCACGGGAAGGATGAGGAGCTTTTGGAGAGGGTACAGATTACGTTGCCTGGGTGAGAGAGCATTAGCTATAAGGAGAAGTTGGACTAGCTTGGATTGTTTTCTCTGGAAGTGAGGGGTGCCCTGATAAAAGTTTATCCAATTACGAGAAGCACAGACAGGATAAAGAGTCAGAATCTTTCTTCCAGGATTGAAATGTCAGATGTTAGAGGGCATAGCTTTACAATGAGAAGGAGAAAGCTTAGTGAAGATTTATATGGCAAATTTTTATACAGAAAGTAGTAGGTGCCTGCAACATCTTGCCAGGGGATGTGATGGAATCAGATACAACAGTAAAGTTCTTGAGGCATTTAAACAGAGATGTGAACAGGCTGGGGATGGAGGGACATAGACCATGTGAAAACAGATGTGATTGTTTTAAATTGACATCATGGGTGGGACAGACATCATGGTTCGAAGGACCTATCCTGTGCTCCACTGCTCTATGGTATATCTGCCTGTACATGGTCTATATCTCTCTATCTTTCCTTTTTCTTGTGCCTATCTAAGAGCTTCTTGATCATTTTTATTATATTTGATTCTACCACCTACTCTGGCAGTGTGCCCAGGACCCTAACATTACCTGTGCAAAAACCTGCCTCCCATTTCTCTCTTATACTTCCCCACCCCGACCTTAAACCTATACCTTCCAGTATTTAAAAACGCAAACACGAGGAAATCTGCAGATGCTGGAGTTTCAGGCAACACACATAAAAATTGCTGGTGAACGCAGCAGGCCAGGCAGCATCTCTAGGAAGAGGTACAGTCAACGCTTCGGGCCGAGACCCTTCGTCAGGACTAACTGAAGGAAGAGTGAGTAAGAGATTTGAAAGTGGGAGGGGGAGGGGGAGATCCAAAATAATAGGAGAAGACAGGAGGTGGAGGGATGGAGCCAAGAGCTGGACAGATGATTGGCAAAAGGGATATGAGAGGATCATGGGACAGGAGGCCCAGGGAGAAGGAAAGGGGGAGGGGGAAAAAGCCCAGAGGATGGGCACCCTGCCTTTCTTTTCCTCCGAACAACTGAAAATTGCCTCCCCTTGTATTAGCCATTTCCCATCCTGGGACAAAGTCTCTGGCTGTGCACTCTGTGTGTCTTATCAACATGATCGCTTCTCATCCTCCTTTGCTCTAAAGGGAAAAGCCCTAGTTCATTCAAGCAAGTTTATTAATTTTTTTTTATTTGGCGGTATGGCACAGTACAGGTACTTGCGGCTTAGCAACCTATCTATTTAACCCTAGCCTAATCACAGGACAATTTACAATGACTAATTAACCTGCTAACCGGTACATCTTCAGAATGTGGGAGGAAACTGGAGCACCCTGAGAAAACCCACAGGATCATGGGAAGACCATGTCAATTCCTCAAAGAAGGCGCCAGAATTGAACTCCGATCTCCAGAACACCCCGTGGTATAACACTATTGCGCTAACCACCATGTTACCATGGCGCCTGGCAGATTTATGGATAATACTTAAATGTTTTCACTTTTTCTTCTTTGTATGGGATCGAAATCTATTAATTTGTCATTGAGGCAAGTGCACGATTACACTTCTTACTGTTTATAAAAAAATTTAAATGCCTTCAGAGCCAAGAGAGGTCTCTCAGCCTTGGTAAAGTGAAACTACCATGGATGTTTATTGGAGTAATTCCCATTTCTGTCAGGAGTCCTTGAAATACTATCAAGTTGGCTCACTGGGATAGCTGTGCTTAGATCTAACCCTGTAGATAATCCCTTTCACCGCTATTTTTAGCTCATCAGCTGTATATTGCAAATCTTGGTATTTATAATCCTGTTTAACAGCATTAGGTTTAATGCAAGTCAAATAAGAGCCAATAACTTTGAGATAGTGTAGAAGGTTAACTAACTCCTTGTGTTGTCTGGAGTATACGTAATCTTCAATTCACCGGTTGCCAGTAACTGAATAGATCAACTTACTGAGTTTTATCCACTTTTACATCTGATTAATTTAACCTGAGTCTCTTCTAGACCCAATGTATGGGGTAGCATGGTAGCATAGGATTTAGCATAATGCAGTTGCAGTGCTCGCCTCCCAAGTTCAATTCTCACTCTGTCCCTAAGGAGTTTGTATGTTCTCCCCATGGCTGTGTAGGTTTCCTCTGGGTGCTACAATTTCCTCCCACATTTCAATTACATAGTCAGTTAATTGGTCACATGGGTGTAATTGGGCAGTATGGGCTCATTGGGCCAGAATAGCCTGTTACTCTGCTGTATCCCTAAAAATAAGTAAATATTATTCTAATGGCAGTGAAGTAGCAGCAATATGCATGCTCTAACTGAGACCATGAGCTTCTTGTGTTTCCATCAATAAGATGGGGAAAGGAAATTCATACCTACACCATATTATCATTCAGGAATATCCACCAGAAGCTGTAAAACACATCAGTGAGCCAAATGAGAAGTAAAGGCGAGCATCTGCCTCACTGTGTGTTGCTAGCCACTTTACAACAGTCCAACCCAATGTGAACATTTAAAAATAAAAGCTGCAAAACTCTGAAACAAAAAAGAAAACGCTGGCAAACCAGGTCGGCCAGCATCTACGGAAAAAGTAGCAGTCAGCATTTGGGTCTGCTTCACCCTGACCGAACAGTGCAACATGGAAGAGTATAGTAATGAGGCTGACTTCAACCACAACCAACTAGTGAAGCCAGAAACAACAAGAAACACCAGATCTAGCCATCCGTTCCATGGAGATAATGTTGTGAAAGCAAAAGTAAAAAGTCGCATGTCATGTCCCTTGCATAGTCCATCTAAACACATACCGGTCCGGATGAAGAGTCTTGACCAAGGGAGGTTAATGGCCAATTTCCCTCTACAGATGCTGCCTGATCCCTTGAGTCCCTCGAGCACACAAGAGATTTTCAAATGCTGAAAATCTTGAGTAAGACAGACAAAGTGCTGAAAGAATTCAATAGGTCAAGCAGCATCTACAGGGGGAAATGACCAGTTGACTTCTAGGGGGCTGACATGCTTCATCAGGATTGGAAAGAAAGAAGGCAGAAGCCAGAATGAAAACATATGGGGAGAGAGAAGAGCATCAGCTGGCAGGTGATGGGTAGGACCAAGTGAATGAGAAGGTAGGCAGGTGGCAGAGAGAGGTGGAAAGGGAATGATGTAAGAGGTCAGAAGGTGAATGTGAAAGAGGGAAAGGGTAGAAGAAGGAGGAATGGGATCAGAGAGGGCAGAAGATCCTCTTTGAATTGAAGGAGGCAGGGAACCAGTGGGAGGTTATTAGGGTAGAGGGGAAGAGCAGGGGTGAGAGGGCCACCAGATGAGGGAAAACAAAGGCAGGATATAAACAGAGGGGGATAGTTACCAGAAGTTAAAGAAATCGATGCTCATGCCACCAGGTTGGAGACCACCTAAGTACGAGCTGCTGCTCCTCTAACCTGCATTAGGCCACATCATGGCAGTAGAGGAGACCATGGACAGACACCTCAGTATGGGAGTAGGAAATGGAATTAAAATGGGGGCAGGGGCCATCGGGAGATCCTGACTGTTGTAGCAGATAGAGCAAATGTACTTGACGCAGCAGCCCCTCAATTTGCATTGGGTCTCGCCGATGTAGAAGAGTCCATACTGGGAGCAACTGATGCAACAAATGACCCTGACGTTTACTGCTCCCCCACATACCCACCTTGTTCTTCACCTGGACTCATCTATCACCTTCCCCAACTTTTATATTCTGGCTCCTACCACCTTCTTTTCCAGTCCTGATGGAAACATCAACTGTTGATTCCCCACCATAGATACTGTCTGACCTGCTGAGTTCCTCAAATATCTTGTATGTGTTGTTCAAGAGTTTCTCCTGTAGTTTGTTCTTTGCTTCAGGTTCCATGATTTTCAATTTCTTGTGTCTCCACACACCTTTTGTTTGCTCAGTCACATATCCACATGAATTTTCACTCCACCAGGTTCAAGAACAGTTACTACCCCTAAATCATCAGGCTTTGAACAAGAGGGGATAACTACACTCATTTAAGGATTCTTTTAACTTGCTACTTCAAGCTTGTTATCTATTGCTATTTATTTATATCTACATTTGCACAGTTTGTTGCTCATTGATCCTATTTATAACTATTTCTCCATAGATTTACTAAGTATGCCTGCAGAAAAAGAAGCTCAGGGTTGTATGTTGTGACATGTATGTACTCTGATAATAAATTTTACTTTTAACTTTGAATTTTGGTGGATGGCAGAGGTGCAAAGAGATGGCAGGGACTGTTAATGGTTAAGATATACACTTCAGATAAGTAAAACTTTACAGCAATCCACCCTTTAAGCTGTCCATTGATTCCTCCTTCAACTACTTGGTGTGCTGCTTTCTTCTCCAATTGGTCTTGAGTGGATGGTGCAGACTCCAGCCAAGAATGGTGAGCAACTTCCTGGAGAAAGGCTCAGGGGATAAACCTCCCTGGCCCATTACGTGATGCCATGACCATTTATCCAGCCTCATCATCTGGAAACTTCCATCCAATTGCTAAAATTGGGCATAATTTTAAGATGATTGGAGGAAAGTATAGGGGGACTGTTCCAGGAAGGATTTTTACACAGAGAGTGATGGAAGCATGGAACACTTTTCTGGGCTGGTGGTAGAGGCAGATACATTAGAGACATTTAAGAGTGTCTTAGGCACACGGATAAGAGAAAACTAGAAGTCTGTGTGAGAGGAAAGCATTCAATTGACTTTGGAATAGGTTAAAAATTTGGCATAACATCGTGCACCAAAGAGACTACATTGTTCTATACTCTATGTTCCATGCTCTATCAACTTTTTGAACTCCGCAGTTAAAATTATGGTTAGTTACCTGTTTGTATTGACCAGGTGATCTGTTTGTAGCAATGATTACTGATTGTGGATGATCAGCCATGATCACAGTGAACGGCGGTGCTGGCTCGAAGGGTTGAATGGCCTACTCTTGCACCTATTGTCTATTATTATTACGACGTCAACTCAGGCCTAGGGGGCCAGCGCCAAGAAATGATTAGATGCTTCAAACTACAGACCACAGGATGACCATGAACAAAACTGGAGAGCAATAGCTACAGAGAATGTCTTGAAGAACAGTCTCAGCCTGAAACATCAGCTGTTTATTAATTTCCATAGATGTTGCCTGATCTACTGAGTTCCTCCAGTATTTTGAGTGTGTAGCTAGCTGGAGAGAGAGTGCTATACTTTTCTACGTCCTATGTTCCTTTCTTTATTCTGTTGATTTCAGGTATTGGCCATAAACTAAAATCAAAACAAGATGGATATACTCAGGATTTCATGCTGCTAAATTTATTAACTCTGCTTTCTGCTCCATTGATGCAAGCTGTCTCTATTGTTTGCTGTTCCAATTTCACATCTTCAGCATCCACAGAATTTTGAACTCATTATGAGTGATCTTCACATCGTTTACATGTGACACTTCATCCCGTCCATGGCAAAGGATCAGGAATAGATAACAAGTTACATTTTCAAGGCTGGAGAAGGCACTTACCCCCTTTTGTAGAGATTAAGTGCACAAAATTCTTTAATATGGAATTCCCTTGGGTCCATTTGGCTGACAGCAGGCAGCCATAGGGACAGCTGTCCTGAAATATTCATCCCTGGGTGACCTCACACATACACATACAAGCCATCTGTCGACCCTTTTGGTGAGTGATAATATATGGGTGTTTGGACCAAAAGCAAAGCAGAGAGGCATCTCAGGAATTAATTGGTAATTAACAGGAATTTACTGTGCTGTAAAAAAATTTCCCAGATCTTTCACAGATGATTGGCTAAGGTTTTTTAAATGAGGAGTGATGTTCAAGTAATTAGGGGCAGCCTTTTTCCAACGTTGGTGGGGCATTTGTCCAGTTGAATTCTACTGGCAAAAGAATAAGAGCAGTGGCCAAGAGAAATCATTTCCTGATTGATTTAGTCACCATTACCATTGTACAACTTGAAAGGGTGAAGGAAGCATATTCAATTGCAACTTTCCAAAGTGATTTGGATGTATATTTGAAAAGGAAAGTATTATAGAAACATAGAAACATAGAAAATAGGTACAGGAGTAGGCCATTCGGCCCTTCGAGCCTGCACCGCCATTTATTATGATCATGGCTGATCATCCAACTCAGAACCCTGCCCCAGCCTTCCCTCCATACCCCCTGATCCCTGTAGCCACAAGGGCCATATCTAACTCCCTCTTAAATATAGCCAATGAACTGGCCTCAACTGTTTCCTGTGACAGAGAATTCCACAGATTCACCACTCTCTGTGTGAAGAAGTTTTTCCTAATCTCGGTCCTAAAAGGCTTCCCTTTTATCCTCAAACTGTGACCCCTCGTTCTGGACTCCCCCAACATCGGGAACAATCTTCCTGCATCTAGCCTGTTCAATCCCTTTAGGATTTTATATGTTTCAACCAGATCCCCCCTCAATCTTCTAAATTCCAACAAGTACAAGCCCAGTTCATCCAGTCTTTCTTCATATGAAAGTCCTGCCATCCCAGGGATCAATCTGGTGAACCTTCTTTGTACTCTCTCTATGGCAAGGATGTCTTTCCTCAGATTAGGGGACCAAAACTGCACACAATACTCCAGGTGTGGTCTCACCAAGGCCTTGTACAACTGCAGTAGTACCTCCCTGCTCCTGTACTCGAATCCTCTCGCTATAAATGCCAGCATACCATTCGCCTTTTTCACCGCCTGCTGTACCTGCATGCCCACTTTCAATGACTGGTGTATAATGACACCCAGGTCTCGTTGCACCTCCCCTTTTCCTAATCGGCCACCATTCAGATAATAATCTGTTTTCCTATTTTTGCTACCAAGGTGGATAACTTCACATTTATCCATATTAAATTGCATCTGCCATGAATTTGCCCACTCACCCAACCTATCCAAGTCACTCTGCATCCTCTTAGCATCCTCCTCACAGCTAACACTGCCACCCAGCTTCGTGTCATCCGCAAACTTGGAGATGCTGCATTTAATTCCCTCATCCAAGTCATTAATATATATTGTAAACAATTGGGGTCCCAGCACTGAGCCTTGCGGTACCCCACTAGTCACCACCTGCCATTCTGAAAAGGTCCCGTTTATTCCCACTCTTTGCTTCCTGTCTGCTAACCAATCCTCTATCCACATCAATACCTTACCCCCAATACCGTGTGCTTTAAGTTTGCACACTAATTTCTTGTGCGGGGCCTTGTCAAAAGCCTTTTGAAAATCCAAATATACCACATCCACTGGTTCTCCCCTATCCACTCTACTAGTTACATCCTCAAAAAATTCTATGAGATTCATCAGACATGATTTTCCTTTCACAAATCCATGCTGACTTTGTCCGATGATTTTACCGCTTTCCAAATGTGCTGTTATCACATCATTGATAACTGACTCCAGCAGTTTCCCCACCACCGACGTTAGGCTAACTGGTCTATAATTCCCCGGTTTCTCTCTCCCTCCTTTTTTAAAAAGTGGGGTTACATTAGCCACCCTCCAATCCTCAGGAACTAGTCCAGAATCTAACGAGTTTTGAAAAATTATCACTAATGCATCCACTATTTCTTGGGCTACTTCCTTAAGCACTCTAGGATGCAGACCATCTGGCCCTGGGGATTTATCTGCCTTCAATCCCTTCAATTTACCTAACACCACTTCCCTACTAACATGTATTTCGCTCAGTTCCTCCATCTCACTGGACCCTCTGTCCCCTGCTATTTCTGGAAGATTATTTATGTCCTCCTTAGTGAAGACAGAACCAAAGTAATTATTTAATTGGTCTGCCATGTCCTTGCTCCCCATAATCAATTCACCTGTTTCTGTCTGTAGGGGACCTACATTTGTCTTTACCAGTCTTTTCCTTTTTACATATCTATAAAAGCAAATATCCCAGGGTAACACACACAAAATGCTGGAGGAACTCCACAAGTCAGGCAACATTGAAAGAGAGGAATAAAACAGCTGACATTTCGGGCTGAGACCATTCATCAGAACTGTATATTCCTCCCTGTATTCCTGCCTGACCTATTGACCTCCTCCAACATTTTGTGTGTGTGGCGCATCTGCAGAATCTCTTGTGTTTATAATATTCCAGGGTTATGAGTTGCGAGAGGGAGGGCTGCTTCTTTTCAAATTATATGACAAAGTTGATGGATTTGTGGCCAAGTTTGTGGTCTCCACAGTAGTCTGTAGCAATGAATTTCACAGATTCACCACCCTCTGTCTAAAGAAATTCCTCCCCATCTCTGTTCTAAGGGGACATCTTTCTGTTCTCAGGCTGTGCTCTCGGGCCCTAGACTTCCTCATTATAGGAAGCACCCTCTCCACAACTACTCAATATAGGCCTTTCAATGTTCAATAGGTTTCAATGAGATTCCTCCAGTTCTTCTAAACCCCAGTGTGTACAGGCCTGGAACCGTCAAATGCTCCTCCTACATTATTCCTTTCATTCCCAGGATCTTTCTCGTGAACCTTCTGTGGATTCTCTCTAATGCCAGCACATTGGATTTTGACAATCTCTGCTATCTACACTATTCATAATCTTAGTAATACATAATATTTCTGAACAGTCCATGAACCCACAAACACTGTCTCATTATTTTGGCACTATTCATGGACCATGGGAATAAATGAGCAGGAGGTGCACCAGAAGGAGGTGATGGGTAAGTGAGGACAAGAGAAGGGATGAGAAGGGAGCTAGAATGGGGAATGGAAAAAGAGAGAAGGGGGGAAGAGGGAGAAATTAGCCGACGTTAGAGAAATCAATGTTCGTGCTATAAGATTGGAGCCTACCCAGATGAAATCTGAAGTGTTGCTCATCCATCCTGAGTGTGGCCTCATCATAGCAATAGAGGAGGCCATGGCCAGGTATGTCAGAATGTGAATGAAGTTGATTGAAATGGGTCTCCAGGACATCCCATGATTTGTGATGGATGGAGCGAAAGTGCTCGACAAAAATGTAGTATAGCTTTAAGTAACCATCAAGAGTGATCTACCGAATTTTCCTTTAAAAATACTTGGAACATTTATATCTTACTGTTGCTGGCTCCTGGCAACCTGTTCTTTCATTAATAGATCAGAATCCCAGGAGTTCGTGAATGTTAAGAGAGGTACAGTACTTAGACTCCTACTATATCATTAGTAATGAGAGTCAAATCGTAGTAGATGGGAGAGACACTCAGAATTCTGATTACTCCCTTGGAGTGAGATGGACATGACCTGGGCATTACTTTTAATAACCGTTGAACATTCATAGCTCAGCTGTTTGCTATGACATTCTACCGCAGGAAGCCAAAGGAGAAGTGCCAACGCTCTTGGCTTTCGCCAACAAGGCATTAATCACCTAATGAGTGTACCTGGCTTAGGTGGCAGCTTGATAAAGGCCAGATGCACAGAGACTCAGGGTGATGGTAACCTTCACATTCCCTGGCAATGATTTCTCTTTCCTGGAGACCAGCCAGTCACTTTCCAGTCATTGGTGATGCCTACTCGCTGAGTGAAGATGTCTTTCTCCATTCTCTCAGGATAGCTGCGTATTTCTGTTGTGAGAGGGAGTTTGCGTGTAATTCTATTAGAACGGCATCCAGATCCTCTTTCTGTCCTCTTCAATGTTCTCACAGTCTGGTGAAGATAGATTGAAGAACTGAAAAATTGAAGAAGCCATCTGAAGAACAGGCATTTCAAAAACTGTAGCTAAAGCAACTGAGAGGGTAGCATTCAGCGTATATGAGTGGAAACCCCTCACCCCACAACATAAGCTCCTTCAATAGGAATGGCTAAATAGGAAGGGTTGAATATGAAGCTTTCGCCCAAATGTAAAGAACAATACCAGTTACACATATTGTTTTGGAAAACTTTTGGACTGAGCTGTGCCAATCATTAACATGAACTCCTTGTCATGATGTGCGCTGGCAATATCAGAATCCAAATGCAGAGGAAAGACTGAACTCTGATGTGAGAGATCACGATGAGAGCTTATTCATAATATTTCCTAAAGAACATCAGTGGCTCGGCTGGATGACACAATAAGAAGTAACATTCTCAAAACTAGGACCCTGCGATTAGTGCTAACTGGGACTTTGCTTTAAGTAACCATAGTTCACAGAAAACCCGTGCCAATCAAAATAAAGGCCAAGATTAAACAGACAGCACAAGGGCTTAGTGACTGTAGTTAAGATAACAATTAACAAATACAGGTGCTCTAAAAACTTTGGAGTCCAACACTTTCCAGCATTCTGCACAGCCCGAAGAACTCATTACACCTCTGTAATGTTAGCCCCAGACACACATGGTTTTTTTCAGCTGTTTTTGAACTGAAGCCACAGCAGCCCAGAAAGTTCACTGCTTAATGCTTCATTGTATGACAACACAGGAACAAGCCCTTAGGGCCACAATGTTGTGCCAAATTTAATTAAGCGAATGATGTCTATTTACCTGAATCCCTTCTGCCTGCACATGGTCCATATCCCTTCATTCACTGCATATTCATGTGCCTAAGAGCTACTTAAATTCCTTACCTAGCACAATAGGGATCACTCCCAACCTGGAGTAGACCACTCCCACAATTCCTAGGCCCACCATGACCCTCTGTTTTCCCAGTAATGCCAATCACCTGATCCAATTAGTTATCCAGCTCCAAGTCCCCCTGCTATACCAATCTTCTGATGTACCAATAACCCCTTCTGTGACTGAATCCCCCAGCCCACAATAATCCCAATTCCTCAATATTCAAGCACCAACTCGCTGTTTATCCAACTGTTTATACCCCAGACACAATGATATCCTATGATCTCAACAACCAGAAAACCTACCTTCATTTACTAACCTGATCCCCCTCCCATCTGCCTTGAAAGACCCTCATCCCAGCACCAAGAGTTACTGAAATCTGCTGCTAGGGTCTCAGGTCTGGAAGAGCTGTTAATATATTGTTACAACACTAATCTTGTGAACCCTCACGGATGCACATTAACTTTGAACCCACTGTCGTGCTTGAATGTAGCAGACAGATTAGCCTGACATCAAGATATTAATATGAGCATTAATTATAATATGGTGTGCCACATTAACATAGTGGTTAGTGGCTAGTGAGGAAGGGAGAAGATGGCAGCATGACGCAGCTTGCAGTGGCCACTCCGGTGAATGATATCGGTTATCTGTTATCTGTTATGTGCCGTGCACAATTCTGATTTGATGGAGATGGACGTGAGAGCACGGAGGAACATCTGGAGAAACTTCTGAAATGCCTGTTTCGCTGCCGCTGCTACTGTGTGATCCAGAATCTCCGGAGGGGCAGGACCCAAGTCCTCGGCTTTGCTTGTTGCTGGACGGCCGGGGCGGGGTCAAAGCGCTCGGCAGAGATGGTGCTCGGTGCTCGGTGTCGGAGGGCTGGTCGGAGGCTCGAAGTTTTTGGATGGACTCAGTGTCGGCTGTGGTCGGGTGCTTCCAGGGTGCTGCATTGGCAAGTTTGCGGTGCTGGAGGTTCATGGCAGGGAGAGTTTCTCCCTTCTACCATCTGCGTGAGATGATGGGCTTTCAGGACTTTGAGACTTTTTTTTAACCGTGCCCATTTTCTGCTCTTTATCAAATTACGGTATTGCTTTGCACTGTTATAACTATATATTATAATTATGTGGTTTTGTGAGTTTAGTCTTGGTTTTTCCTATGTTTCTGTGATATCTTTCTGGAGGAGCATTGTATCATTTTTTAATGCATGCATTTCTAAATGACAATAATCGAGGACCGAGTGTCCTCATAATCTAATCTAATCTAATTATAGTTTGGGGCGCCGGAGATTGAAGTTCAGTTCCGGCATCCTCTCTAAGCAGTTAGTACATTCTTCCTGTGAGCGCGTATCTGGTATCTGTCCCCCACTTTTCCTTCGTTACATCGACAACTGCATTGGCGCTGCTTCCTGCACGCATGCAGAGCTCGTTGACTTTATTAACTTTGCCTCCAACTTTCACCCTGCCCTCAAGTTTACCTGGTCCATTTCCGACACCTCCCTCCCCTTTCTAGATCTTTCTGTCTCTGTCTCTGGAGACAGCTTATCCACTGATGTCTACTATAAGCTTACTGACTCTCACAGCTATCTGGACTATTCCTCTTCTCACCCTGTCTCTTGCAAAAACGCCATCCCCTTCTCGCAATTCCTCCGTCTCCGCCGCATCTGCTCTCAGGATGAGGCTTTTCATTCTAGGACGAGGGAGATGTCTTCCTTTTTTAAAGAAAGGGGCTTCCCTTCCTCCACTATCAACTCTGCTCTTAAACGCATCTCCCCCATTTCACGTACATCTGCTCTAACTCCATCCTCCCGCCACCCCACTAGGAATAGGGTTCCCCTGGTCCTCACCTACCACCCCACCAGCCTCCGGGTCGAACATATTATTCTCCGTAACTTCCGCCACCTCCAACGGGATCCCACCACTAAGCACATCTTTCCCTCCCCCCGCTCTCTGCATTCCGCAGGGATCGCTCCCTACGCAACTCTCTTGTCTATTCGTCCCCCCATCCCTCTCCACTGATCTCCCTCCTGGCACTTATCAGTGTAAGCAGAACAAGTGCTACACATGCCCTTACACTTCCTCCCTTACCACCATTCAGGGCCCCAAACAGTCCTTCCAGGTGAGGCAACACTTCACCTGTAAGTCGGCTGGGGTGATATACTGCGTCCAGTGCTCCCGATGTGGCCTTTTATATATTGGCGAGACCCGACGCAGACTGGGAGACCGCTTTGCTGAACATCTACGCTCTGTCCGCCAGAGAAAGCAGGATCTCCCAGTGGCCACACATTTTAATTCCACATCCCATTCCCATTCTGACATGTCTATCCACGGCCTCCTCTACTGTAAAGATGAAGCCACACTCAGGTTGGAGGAACAACACCTTATATTCCGTCTGAGTAGCCTCCAACCTGATGGCATGAACATCGACTTCTCTAACTTCCGCTAATGCCCCACCTCCCCCTCGTACCCCATCTGTTACTTATTTTTATACACACATTCTTTCTCTCACTCTCCTTTTTCTTCCTCTGTCCCTCTGAATATACCCCTTGCCCATCCTCTGGGTTCCCCCCCCCCCTCCTTGTCTTCCCCCCCCCTCCTTGTCTTTCTTCCCGGACCTCCTGTCCCATGATCCTCTCATATCCCTTTTGCCAATCACCTGTCCAGCTCTTGGCTCCATCCCTCCCCCTCCTGTCTTCTCCTATCATTTTGGATCTCCCCCTCCCCCTCCAACTTTCAAATCCCTTACTCACTCTTCCTTCAGTTAGTCC
The DNA here is from genome assembly GCF_030028105.1 of Mobula birostris. Lineage (NCBI taxonomy): Eukaryota > Metazoa > Chordata > Chondrichthyes > Myliobatiformes > Myliobatidae > Mobula > Mobula birostris. The sequence goes on along the minus strand of NC_092370.1, from coordinate 235,276,762 downwards.
TGACGAAGGGTCTCAGCCTGAAACGTCGACTGCACCTCTTCCTAGAGATGCTGCCTGGCCTGCTGCGTTTACCAGCAACTTTTATGTGTGTTGCTTGAATTTCCAGCATCTGCAGAATTCCTGTTGTTTGGGTTAAGGTTAGTAAGTTGTGGGCATGCTATGTTGGCGCTGGAAGCATGGAGACACTTGGGAGCTCCCCAGCAAATCCTTGCTGATTTGGTTTGATGCAAATCACACATTTCACTGCACATCTCACAAAAAAGAGAAAATCTATAGATGCTGGAAATCAAAGTAATACCTAGAAGACGCTGGTGGAGCTCAGCAGGCCAGGAGGCATCTATGGAAAAGAGTATGCAGTCAATGTTTCAGGCTGAGACCCTTCATCAGGACTGTACGTCTCAATGTTTTGATGTATATGTGACAAATAAAGCTAATCTTTATCTTTATGGAAACACGAGGAAATCTGCAGATGCTGGAATTTCAAGCAACACACATAAAAGAAGCTTCGTCAGCCCGAAACGTCGACTGTACCTCTTCCTAGAGATGCTGCCTGACCTGCTGCATTCACCAGCAACTTTTATGTGTGTTGCTTTATCTTTATGGATTTGTTTGAGTTAAATGCCCTGTGAAATACCCAGGAGTATTCAGTTAGAGATGGGAATTGAACAGCAATGGTTATTGGATTTGAAAAAAAAAAAGAATAAGTTTCAAAATAAATTGTGTGCATTACTTTCTGTTGTTAATTTCCACCGACTACAGTGTTTGATCTAACTAGGCCATGTGTGCAGTTAATCCCATTTTGCTGTTAAATCCATCTTTGAGGGCAGAAAATTAATATCTCCCCCCTTAAGGAGCCTATTGCTTGTTAAAACACTTCATCTGACCTGAAAGATACTTATTTACTGTTCATTACACCACTGGTGTGTGGGGCAGCAATGAAGGTCCGCCATCTCTGTCAGGGCAAATATGGACAAAATTTCTTCCCTTTTTTTCTGTGCAGTGTGCCTGCCCATTTAAGGTTGTTCCTCTTGTGGACGTCAACTGAGTGTAATTGTGGTTCTGTTGGTGTCCCTGCACTGAGCTTTAATGCCTTCACTGGCCTCAAGGAGTGTGGCTGCCCTCTCAGCTGCAATTTGACCTTTGTGAGGGGACTCAAAGGGCCCTTCCCCACAGCGTGGCGTATGTAGCACACTTTCCAAGGTGGACTCAAGTGGACTCAAACAGGAAGATGGTTTTGTGGGGCAGGGGGGAAGCAGTCTAAAATTATTCAGACAAGAAAGCCCTTGAAAAGCAGAATGATGTGAAGAAGGATTATTTAGAAATTGCAGACAATCAGGAGATGGAAAGAGGGAATAAAAGAATAGTTATTTCTTTATTTATTGAGATACACGACAGAGTAGTCCCTTCTGGCCCTTCACACCACACCTACCAGCAATCCCCCGATTGAATCCCAGCCTAATCACGGGACAACTTACAATGACCAATTAACCTACCAACCAGTACCCTTTGGACTGTGAAAGGAAACCGGAGCATCCGGACCAAACCCAAGCGGTCAAGGGGAGAATGTAGAAACTTCTTACAAACAGCGGTGGGAAATGAATTCAGATCACTGCGGTAAAGCATTACCGTGCCATCCCATACTGATGGAGCAAATAAACAAGGAGAGCGAGGAAGGAGTATATGACTTGGAATTGGGATTGGAATTTGAACTGATCTCGGAACTGGAAATGGAATTGTTCTCTGTCTATTACGTGTACAGAAATACAGAGAAAAGCTTGTTTTGCATACTGTTTATACAGATTATATCATTACGTTGAGGTAGAACAAGGCAAAACAATAACCAAATGTAGAATGAAGTGTAATAGCTACAGGGAAAGTGCAGTGTAGGTAAACAATAAGTTGCAAGATCAATGAGGTAAATTCAGAGGTGAAGGGTCCATCTTATCATCCTAGGGAACCTCTTAATAGAAAGAAAGGTATTGAGATATCAGAGTTCCTGTGGCTAAGAAGGCTGGAAAACTCCATCACCAGCAGAGAGTGCAGGAATTAAGGTCAGAGTAAATTCTCATGAGAGGAGCAGAGGTGAGTCTTCAGCCCAGACTTGTTGTGTAGAAAATGACAAGTCCATGGTGGGAGAGTGGTCCAGTGGTAGGGTCAAATCAAGAACTCCATCCATGCATTGTCCATCACACTCAGTGAAATTTATACAGTACAGTACAACAATCTAGAGTCATGGAAACATGAGCCAGACCATTCCCAATAGGTGTTTGTACTTAAGTAACTCTGAAACTTAGAAGAGTGGCCCCTAATAATTCCTTACATTTTTTATTATAGCTGAATTTAGCTAAGCAATGGAAATGCGACAAAAAGAAACAGAAATAAGTTGGCTGACTGTGATGTGGACTATTGTGCAGACCATGAGACTGTAAGACGTAGGAGCAGAATTAGGCCATTTGGCCCATCAAGTCTGTTCTGCCACTCAATCATGACTGATTTATTATTCCTCCCAACCCCATTCTCCTACTTTCTCACCATAATCTTTAACACCTTGAATAAACTACAACCTATCAAAATCTGCTTCGAATGAATGGGTGGTGTTCCCCCAGTAGATGGCACAGGTAAAATATTGCCCCCTACCCAGTCTCCTCTCTGCACCAGAGTGATTTTGTGGTCATCCAACATCCAACATACTGGGTGGGCACTGTCGATGCAGATGGGTTGTGACTATGGAAACCACACGAATGACCACAGCGCTTGCAAACAAGTTTCCTCTTTGGGACTCGAAAAGATGTCAGCTCTGGTCAACCCCACTTCACCTGGACTTTAAATCCAAGAAGAAAGTGGAAGTGTCGTGCCATGACAGAAGAATGCACAGAATTTAAAATGGTGGGAGAGGTGTGTGTTGAGAGTGAAGTGTGGTAAGTGAAGTTTTGGAGAAGGGTTAAGCTCAGCTATGTCATAGACATCTCAGAAACTGGGAGCTGATAAATATCTATTGCCTTACCCATCAAGAGGTGAATGGATGTCTTTATTGTATCTCTTGAGCGTGACCGTCCGTCTGATCTGCACACGTTCAGCTCTGAGATCCTCTCGCATGCTTCTTGCCTATGACACTGACTATTAAAGGAGGCTGAGTCTACTATCACAATTATCTCACTCTACGTCCACCAGGAAATGCAGGAAGGTCCCTTCTTCATGTTTATCAGTGTTTTTCTGCTGCAAACCGATGTTTCATATGGGACAGCTACTTGCCCTCACCACCTCCACATCCCCGTTAATCAACTGCCTTTGCAGCACATTCCCTCTCTTCCACCCTCATTTCACTTCTCTTTGACTTGCTTAAACCATTTAAATCCCCACAGGACCCCGTTGATAGGATGAAAGGCAGACAGCAAAATGTGCCTAAGAAGAGGAAGGCGATCTTAGAGGAATGGGCTGGGCTGGTCCTCCAGAGAGTGAGCAGAATTCAGCAACGGGGGCGCTGATGAGGTGAGGCAACGTTTTCAGGATTGATGAACTGTCAGATTGGGTCAAAACCCTCTCCGAGTCAACAGCCCCAGGCTGCCCTGCAGCAATCGGCTTTCATCTGCACTCCTAACATTATTTTGCCCATTATGATGCTGGTCTCGAGACTACTTCTGCCTGCTATTTTCCTTTTGGCTCAGATGACTCTATAAACATCTTTTTTTTGCTGACCTCATGTTTCTTCTCCTGGATCACCAGGACAGGAAGGTGAAATGCAGAATTCTTAATATTGCTTATGAAACAGAATGAGCTGGTTCAGCAGATCTGGGTCCCGCAGAGCACTCGGAATTAGCACTGGTACATTGAAGATTAATAAATCTAAAGAGCCAGACTAGACCAGACCATCACTTGGGTTTTGTGTTCACCTACCCATTAATGACCCAAGCTTGCTCTATCTAATTAATGCACTCTTCAAAAAGACCTTGGCAGGATTCAATTGGACAGACGATGCCAACCAAACATTTTCAGAGCCAAAGTGATGTTTCGTCACTGCCTTGCAGCTGCAACCCCCAGACCCATCTCAGCCATTCATTGTGGAGGTGGATGCATCCGATGTAGGCATTGGAGCTGTTCTCTCTCACCGCTCAACTGCGGATAGCCGGCTGCACCCTTGTGCCTTTCTCTCCCGTCGTTTGACTCCAGCCGAGAGGAATTATGACATTGGAAAACAGGAGCTTCTGGATGTCAAGGAGGCCCTGGAGGAATGGCGACACTGGCTGGAGGAGGCAGAGCATCTATTCTTGGTCTGGACAGATCAGAAGAACCTCTCCTATATTCAGGATGTTAAGAGACTCAACTCTCGTCAAGCCCGGTGGACTCTCTTCACACCGTTCAATTTCGTCCTCACTTATCATCCCAGCAGCAAGAATACAAAGGCCGACTCTCTCTCCCGGCAGTTCAATGGATCTGAGGACAATGCCAATCCAGAGCCCATTCTTCCTCTCTCGTGTATTGCTGCTCTGGTGATCTGGGGAGTAGAGGCAGAGTGAGGGCTACCCAACAATCAGATCCAGGCCCGGATGTGGTTCCTACCAACCGGCTGTTTGTTCCTGCTGCGGTGCATTCCAAAGTATTGGAATGGGGTCACTCCTCCCGTCTGGCTGGACATCCGGGAATTCAATGGACTCAGGAGTTTATAAAGAGACATTGGTGGCCATCTATGTCCCAGGATGTCCACGACTTTTTATCTGCCTGTCCCACCTACGCACTGAGCAATACATCATGCCAGCGTCCTGCAGGTCTGCTATGTCCACTGCCTGTGACCCACCACCCCTGGTCCCACCCCTCAGTAGATTTTATAACTGGTCTGCCACCGTCTAATGGAAACACCACCATTTTGGTCGTTGTGGATCGATTTTCCAAGGCTCCCCACGTCATTGCCCTCCCCAAGCTCCCATCGGCTCATGAGACCGCCACAGTCATGGTTCAGCATGTGTTCAGAATCCATGGCTTTCCTCAAGTCAGTGTCTGATCGTGGACCACAGTTCACTTCCCGCTTTTGGAAGGCTTTCTGCTCTCTTGTAGGGGCCACGGCCAGCCCCTCGTCTGGTTTCCACTCCTAATCTAATGGCCAGACTGAGAGAGTGAACCAGGAGTTGGAGACAACCCTGCGCTGTCTTGCCTCTTACAACCCCATGTCCTGGAGCTCCCAATTGGTTTGGGCAGAGATCGCCCACAATAATCTCCAGTCATCCTCCAGTGGCATGTCTCCCTTTGAATGCTAGAAGGGATTCCAGCCCCCGTTCTTCCCTGATCAGGAGATTGACGTAGGAATTCCGCTGCTGAACACCTGATCCAGCGCTACGAGCACCCTTGGAGATGAACCAGGGCTTCTCCGCTGCGCGCCCAGAAACAGCATTCCCGGCAGGCTGATTGACTCTGTCAACAGGTAAGGCCATTCAAGCCAGGAGAGGAGGTTTGGTTGGCATCAAAGGATCTTCCCCTGAAAGTCAAGAACCAGAATTTGGCACCACGCTACATGGGACCGTTTGTAGTGGAAAAGGCTGTCAACAAGATGACCTATAGGTTGCGTCTACCAGCATCACTAAAGATCCACCCAGTATTCTATGTTTCCCAGCTCAAGCCGGTCACTACCTCTTCCTGGCCCCAGTCACCCCACCTCCCCCTCCTCCCTGCCTGGTAGATGGTTCCCTTGTCTATATTGTGTGGCGCCTCCTGGCATCTTGCTGGGTACGTGGTAAGGTCCAGTACCTTGTGGACTGGGAAGGGTATGGCCCAGAAGAACGTACCTGGATCCCAGCGAAGGACATCCTGGACAAGTCGCTGATCCGGGACTTCCAGCGGACACAGGTCTGTGGCGCCTCAGGGGCTGTGCCCAGAGAGGGGGGCCCTGTCACAACCACAGATTCGGCATCGCAGTAGATACGGCAATTGCACTTGTGACTTTGCATGTGTCAGCTAATTATTGTTTAATCGTGATAGTATTTAACTCCACATTTGTCGTTGTAGTGCTTGTCGAGACTTGGACAGAGCATAGCAACGCTTCGCTGCTGTTTTGCATTCGGCCTTTCCTGAGATATTGGACTTTCAAGTTAACTGACTCTGAAGACTAGCGGTATTCGTTTAATGTTTAGATGTTCTTTTCAGCCGCAGTATAGGCTTCATTTTCCTTTTGAGAGTTTTAGTTAATGGCTCTGTTTGGCCTAGCACTTATTGTTTTATTATCCCTTTTACACTGTTCGTATTAAAGTCTGTGAACTATTGACCTGCTTCAGTGTCTCTCACTCCACACTTGGGCCATATCTAAACCTGGTAACACTGACATGCCAGTCCACAGCCTCCTCTACTGCCATTATAAGGCCACACTCAGGTTGGAGGAGCAACACCTTGTATTCCATCTGGGTAGCCTCCAACTTGAAGGAATGAACATTAATTTCTGGAACTTCCAGTAATTGCACCCGCCCACCTTCACCATTCCCATTCCCATTTCCTTCTCTCACCTTATCTCTTTACCTGCCTGTCACCTCCCTCTGATGCTCCTCCCCCATCCATTTGTTCCATGGTCCTCTTCCCTTTCCTATCAGATTCCCTCTTCTCCAACTATGTATCTCTTTCTCCTATCAACTTCCCAGCTCTTTTCTTCACCACTCCCCCATCTGCCAGTTTCACCTTTCACCTACCTCCTTGTACATTTTCCTCTCTTTCCCCCACCTTCTTGTTCTAACTTCTCATCTTTTTTTTCAGTCCTGATGAGGGGGTCTCAGCCCAAAACATTGACTGTTTACTCTTTTCCATTGCTGCTACCTTGCCTGCATTTCCTTCAGGATTTTGTGTGTGTTGCTTGAGACTATTACTCAATGACAGCAAGACGAAGGAGATGATCATTGACTTCAGGAGGAGAAAACCTGCGGACCAAGAGTCAGACCTCATCGGAGGATCAGAGATGGAGAAAGTCAGCAACCTTAAATTCCTCGGTGCTATCATTTCGGAGCTCTTGTCCTGGGCCCAGCACGTAATTGCAACATAAAAAAGCACAGTAGAGCCTCTACTTCCTTAGGAGTTTGCAAAGATTTAGCATAACATCTAAAACTTTGACAAACTTCTAGAGTTGTGTATTGGAGAGTATATTGACTAGCTGTATCACAGTCTAGTATGGAAACACCAATGCTCTTGAAAGGAAAATCTTACAAAAAATAGTGGATATGGCCCGGCCCATCATGGGTGAAGCTCTAACACCCAGCACATCTATGTGAAGCATTGTCGCAAGAAAACAGCATCCTTCATCAGGGTCCCCCACCACCACTACCCAGGTCATGCTCTCTTGTTGCTGATGTCTTCAGGAAGAAGGTACAGGAGCTTCAGGACACACACCACCAGATTCAGGTACAGTTATTAGCCCTCAACAAACAGGCTCCCCAAAGCAAATATCCTTTTTCAGCTTCACTTGTCCCAACATTAAAATATTCCCACAACCTATGGACTTGCTTTCAACGACTCTTCATTCATGTTCTTGATATTTATTGCTTATTTATTTCATTATTATTTATTATTATTTCATTTTGTATTTGAACAGTTTATTATCTTTTGCGCACCGATTGAACACCCCGGTTGTGTACTTGTGCATATGACAATAAATGAACTTTGACCTCAAAGTCTACTACAACTACTGACATAGATATAGGAATGGAATTGAGAGGGATAATAAATCAGCTATGATGGAATGGTAGAGCAGATTTAATAGGTCAAATCACTTAATTCTGCTCCTATGCCTTATGGTCTTATGATATCTCAACCATTGACCCAATTCAGCACCATGGACAGCACGCGCCCTCGCCACCAACCACCACTTGCAAGAACTTTACAGTCAAGAAGGCAAAAGATCCTCAATATACAATAAATCAGTTCATTTGCACTGGTATGGCCAAGTTAGACAAGAGAGAAAAAGGCTGCACAATAATCTCTTTAAAAATAAAACAAGACGGACTAGGTCCACAGCATGGAGGAAGGCAGGGACAGTGAGGGAATTAACCATACAGAAGACTTCAGCAAACAGTGTCACTATTTTGATGAGAATTGTGACAAAATAGGTAATAGTCAACTTAGGTGTTTATATTCAGGACCTACAAGAAAAACAACTAGAAATAATGTTTATGACTTCATTATTCCCAGGCTAGAAGATCATGTTGAGGAAATACAAATAATGAAGACAAGTAATTTCACTGAAACAAAATTGTCTCTAAAGTATCTTACACATTGTATGATGGTAATTCTGAAACTATGCTCTTCATTCTGAATAGTCCCAATTAGGGAAACATCCTGTCAGCATCCATCACGTAAATCCCCTCAAAATATTAATCATCTCCCATTTTTCTAAACCACAATGTGTGTAGAACAACCTGCAACATCAATCCCATCTTCCCAGAAATCAACCTAATAAACTTTCTCTGTACTGCCTCCAATTTAAGTATATCCCTCCTTAAATATGGAGATCAAAACTGTACACCGTTGTCCAGCTGCCATCTCACCAGGAGTCCTGCAAAACTGCCCTATTTTTATACTTGGTTAGCTTTTGTAATAGAGGACAACTTTCCATGAGCCATTTTAATTGCTTGTTGTCTCTCCATGTCAAACTTCTGCATTTCATGCTCCACAATCCCCTGGTCAATGCCACATAGGAAATAAAAGCTGAAGTAGGCCATTTGGCCATTAAAGCCTACTGCACCATTTAATATGACAATAGCTCTTCATCCAAATTCAGAATCCTGTTCCTGCTTTCTTCCCATATCTCTTGAGCTTTTAGCCTTAAAAACCTATGCTTAACTTCTTCATGAATATTGTAAATAATTTGTCCTGGATTGTTTTTTGCCACAGAGAATTCTGTAGATTCATTCCTCTCTCCTTTGTGTCGTCAAATGAGTTATCTGTTACTCTGAGACTAGGGCTCCTGGCCTTGGACTTAACTGCCATCAGGAGCATCCTTCCTGCATTCAGCGTCTATTTCTATTGATAGGTTCATGGTCCCTATATAACTCAACATTTCATAGTGTCACTCCACTCAATAATTTGCATTCTCATTCACCCTTTCAAAGTGGATAATCTCACTTTATATTCCTTCTGTCAACTTTCTGCCAATTAACCAAGCTGTATTCCTTTGTGTCCTTCTCACAACTAACTCATCTATCTCTTTATCTTCAACAATGTATTCAGCCTCTTCATCCAAGTCATTAATAAATGTTGTAAACAGCTGAGTCCCCCACAGTGATCCCAACTAATACTCATCCCTGATTAGGAAATGATCCATTTATGCCAAATGTATTCTCATGGTTAGTTAACCAATTCCCTATTGATAATGTTATTTTGCTTCCAATTTCATACACTCTGTTGGTCAGGCCATATCATTTGCATGCCTCATACCAGATGCCGATAAAAGACCATAAGACCTTAAGATATGGAGCGTAGAAAACTAGAGGGCTATGGGTAAAGCCTAGGTAGTTCTAAGGTAGGGACATGTTCAGCACAGCTTTGTGGGCCGAAGGGCCTGTATTGTGCTGTATGTTTTCTATGTTTCTATATAGGAGCAGATTTAGGCCATTTGATCGATCAAGTCTGTCCTACCGTTTCATTGTGGCTGATCCAAATTTCCTCTCAGCCCCAATCTTCTGCCTTCTCACCATATCTCTTCATGCCCCGACCTATCAAGAATCTATCGACCTCTGCTTTAAATATACATAAAGACTTGGCCTCCACAGTTGTTTGTATCAAAGAATTCCACATATTCACCACTCTCTGGCTAAGGAAATTCCTCCTCATCTCCATTCTAAAAGGATGCTTTTTTATTCTGAGTCTGTGTCCTTTGGTCTTAGACTCTCCCACCATAGGAAGCATCCACTCCACAGCAACTCTATCAAGGCCTTTCACCATTAGGTAGGCTTCAATGAAGTCAGTCCTCATTATTCTGAATTCTAGTGAATACAGGCCCAGAGCCATCGCAGATTTCAGACAATCCCTACTGAGCGCCATCACATGATGTGATTAGCAGATGGACAATGGAAAAGATTCATAGATGTTCTTAAAGCTTCCTTTAAAAATTGCAACATCTCCACTGACCTCTGACAATCCCCAGCCTGTGACTGCTCAAATTCGAGATGGAACATTTGGTATAGTGGTGAGATCTTAAATCAAGCTTTGTTTAAGTGGGGGAAAGACAACAACATCTCACAAACTACAGCCCTACCTGGCTTGCATCTACTATTCTACATGATAAAGAGCTGCCGTCTCCCACCTTGGCCTCATTAATCTCCTCATAACCTGAAAAACAAGAGTGGCAACACATTTTCCTTGAGGGAACTACCTAGAGAAAAAAGAAAAAGATACGCACAGCAGGGAATTCAATTTGTGCCTGGTATAAAATGAGAGTTGTTCTTCATAGCAAATAACTGAGTGACTGAAGATAGTACGAAAAACACAAAACTGATAAATAATGTCACAGTAGACAGCAACAAAATTTGTGAGTAGCTGTGGCTGACTACTTCCAGTGACCAACTTGATTCAACAAGGAGCATCTGGGTTGATTTTTGTAAGAATGGTGACAGTAAGCTTCTAGTTCCTATTTATTCACACCTAAAATGCATAGAACTCAAATACTGTATGTGAGATGTTTCACAATGAATTTATTTATTTAGAGATACAGCACAGTAACAAGCCCTTCTGGCTCAGTGAGCCTGTGCTACCCAATTACACCCATGTGATCAATTAATCTACTACTCAGTAGGTCTTTGGAATGTGGGAGGAAACTGAAGCACCCATACGACCTTAAGACCATAAGACAAAGGAGCCGAAGTCAGCCATTCAGCCCATCGAGTCTACTCTGCCATTTTATCATGAGCTGATCCATTCTCCCATTTAGTCCCACTCCCCCGCCTTCTCAACATAACCTTTGATGCCCTGGCTACTCAGATACCTATCAATCTCTGCCTTAAATACACCCAATGACTTGGCCTCCACTGCCTCCGGTGGCAACAAATTCCATAGATTCACCACCCTCTGGCTCAAAAAATTTCTTTGCATCTCTGTTCTGAATGGGCGCCCTTCAATCCTTAAGTCATGCCCTCTCGTACTAGACTCCCCCATCATGGGAAACAACTTTGCCACATCCACTCTGTCCATGCCCATCAACATTCAAAATGTTTCTGTGAGGTCCCCCCTTATTCTTCTAAACTCCAAGGAATACAGTCCAAGAGCGGACAAGCCTTCCTCATATGTTAACCCTCTCATTCTCGGAATCATTCTAGTGAATCTTCTCTGTATCCTTTCCAACGTCAGCACATCCTCTCTTAAATAAGGAGCCCAAAACTGCCCACAGTACTCCAAGTGAGGTCTTACCAGTGCCTTATAGAGCCTCAACATCACATCCCTGCTCCTATACTCTACTCCTCTAGAAATGAATGTCAATATTGCATTTGCCTTCTTCACCACCGACTCAACCTGGAGGTTAACCTTAAGGAGGACTCCCAAGTCCCGTTGCATCTCAGAACTTTGAATTCTCTCCCCATTTAAATAATAGTCTGCCCATTTATACCCAGAGGAATCCCACAGGGAGAACGTACAAACTCCTTACATACAGCAGTGGAAATTGAACCCAATTCGCTGGCACTGTAATGTGTTAGACTAACTGCTATGCTACCACGCCACCTGAAGCTGAGATGGATTTTTACGACTTGTGGCATTGCTGAATATGTAACGAACCTCAGATCTTACTTATTTGAGCAGAGCATGAGATGCAATGCATCAAGCATCTGCTAATTCCTCGATAATTCCCTGCCTCTAAAACTACAGCTGAAAGGGTGTCAAGGAACCCTTGTTCAAGCAATTTGTCAAAGTTTGTTCCAGTCTGACAATGAATGGTCAATGACCTAATTATTGCTTAAATGTTGTACAATCTCCTATCTTGCCACAAGTTTCATCCCAACAAAGCTGTTTGACTCAATATGGAATTCAAATGCAATTGAGCTTATTATAGTTTGTCCTGAGGAGAGAGTGGAAGGTTGTTATCTTTTGAAACTTCAGAAACTAAGCTGGGATATGTTTTGTCTACTTAGAGAGGCACTTATATATGACTTGGTGGCATAATTACGTTTGCCATTGACATAATTCTTACATCTAACCTATAATGATGGATTCTTCCATCATCTATCTGAGGTTGGCCTACTTTAAGTCCATTACTGATCCTCTTCTTGACCCAGTACAGTTTGCTTATAGAGCAAATTGCTCAGATGAGGATGCAGTTAACTTATGCCTTCATTGCATTCTTCAATATTTGGACACCCCAAACACTTATGTGAGGATCGTGTTTGTGGATTTTATTTCCTCCTTCAACAAAGGCATAATGGCTGTTCTGGAGTTCTCCAGAATTCAGCTGGTTGTATCCTACAGTATCTGTCAGCGCATTACAAATTTCCTGACAGGAAGGAAGCAGTAGGTTAGGCTGGGCTCCTACTTGGCCGATCCAATCTCTATAAGCACAGACTCATGCAGGGCTGTGTTCTTTCAACCCTCCTGTTCTCATTGTATGTACCTCCACAGAGAAATCCACTTAAACCCTAAGGTTTGAGAATGACATGACTGCAGTTGGTCTCATCTCTAATAATGGTGTGATCTGCTATCGAAGGGAGGTAGATGATCTTCCAGCATGATGTGCTCATAAGAACTTGGAGGTTAGTGCTATCAAGACAATAGAAATGAGATTTGACTTCTACTGACAACCCCCTACCTGCCTCCCCTTGGAAATTAGAGGTTAGGCTGTGTCTATGGTGGAGTTTTTCAAATTCCTGGGACTACCATTGAAGTGGGACAAGCACGTTATGCTCATCACTAGGAAAGGCCAACAGAAATTGTTTTTCCTACGACAGCTTAGGAAACTTAACATTTTAGGGCGTACCCTGATGAACTTTTACTCATCCATCATTGAGTGTGTAACGCTCAGGTCTATCAGCTCGTGCTTATCTAGGGGAAACCCTGTCCGCCCGCCCAACCGTGTCTCACAGTTGCGTAGTTGCTGTGTAACGCCACCTGGTACAAACTCACACATCAAATATCAGACAGCACACGTTGTATGATTTACAGATTACACTTCATAAATCTTACTGGAACTATATAATGAATAGAGATACAGTATAAAAGGGAGAGTAAAAGGGGACAAACTTATCAGAGATCAACCACTTCGTGAACAACTGTTGGAGCTCAATTAACAGGGTCCTCGTTCCACCAGGCTAATCTCCTCCGACCCCCTTGACTTGCCGCTTGGGACCAACCACGGCGGTCGACCAGAGCGCGTCCAGCAAGTCCTTCTTCTTCGGGTCTCCTCCTGAAAAGCCCACCAAGCCACACGATTCCCAGCTATATGAGACAGAATAACACCCACAAAAAGAATAACATGGACGCTCACTGGCTCGTTCCATCTCTTATCAATAATATAACCTAAACAAGCAGAGAGAGAGACAACCCCTTACATCGCAGTTATTACAGAAAAGCCACTTTATAACCGTCACAATAATTTAAAAGAAGAAACCCCTTACAAGTGTATTGTGACCACCTCTATCACCATTTGGTTTCCCACCACCTTCTCCCTCTCCGTCCAGGTAACAGCGAGTGGTCCACTCAGTGAAGAAGATCATTGGATGTCAACTATGGACAATAAAAGACCTGTTCAACAGCAGAGAGGAAAAGAGCTGAGGAAATTACTGCTGACTCCACCCACTCTAGCAGTCTCCTATTCACCAAATTACCATCAGGGAGACACCACAAGTCCATCACCGCCAGGACCACATGTCATCCCCACAGCTTCTTTCCTGTAGCTATCCAGCTTTACAACAAAACTCACTCAGGTGTGATACCCTGACTGCCCCTGCACAAGATCCGTTAAATGGTCTTTCCTGCTCTCCTTATTCTGTTGATAATTATTGAGTCCATTCATAAGTTCACATTTATTTAAGTTTGATTATTGATGTTTGTGCATGTGCACGATCTGCTAATTGTTGATTACTCATGGCTATTTGCACGATTATCTCATAAATTGTTGGTTGCTATTGTGTTGTTAGTTATGGTATTGTCCTGGGTTTTATGTTTGGCACCAAACCACAATCAGTTCTGGTATGTTTCACATACTGGCAATAAAGTGACTCTGATTCTCATAATGAATTATGTAAACCAACAAAGAATGCTTAATCAAACAATATATTTACAATATTACTCAAATATTACTGAAATATTGATAAACTATAATCCTCCCTGCTTAGCTATAAACTCCAACTCAATATAGAATGCATTGCAACTCAAATATGTAACTTATTGCTCTCTGGTCATCAATATAGACATTCAAAGCAGAGTATATTTTTAAATTGTTCCATTGAGGCCAAAAGATTTAATTGCTGTGGAGGATTTCTTACTCTTCAGGGACAATGTCTTTCCTGACAAGGGGATCATTCCTTTTGGCAGATGAGACACGTGGCTGTGGAGCAATTTCATGTTCTTCTGGGCCTCCTCTGTGGTGGTTATAGTCATAGTCATAGTCATAGTCATAGTCATATTTTATTGATCCCGAGGGAAATTGGTTTTCGTTACAGTTGCACCATAAATAATTAAATAGTAATAAAACCATAAATAATTAAATAGTAATATGTAAATTATGCCAGGAAATAAGTCCAGGACCAGCCTATTGGCTCAGGGTGTCTAACCCTCCAAGAGAGGAGTTGTAAAGCTTGATGGCCACAGGCAGGACTGTCTTCCTATGACGCTCAGTGTTGACACTGACTGGAGGAAATGGTTCCGACAGCACTGGACAACTTTCTTCCCTAACAATTGACTATATTCTCCTCAAATGATCAATGTGTCATCTCCAGCGCATAGGAGAGAGGTCCAGTTCTGTCCTTAATCTTTAGAAGTAGCAACTTTTGATCTTCTCAGTGGTCCCTCGCCAGGACTGTTTGCCCAGGAGTGAAACAATGAACTTCCTCATTTGAGGAGCCTTCAATTTGCCTTGGCCCTTTGTCCTGCATACTCCCGAGAATGGGTTTAAGGAGATCCTAGCATGAGTGCAAGGGACGACACAGGAACAGCATAGCTGCTGAGCTTCCGGTTGTGGAGTGTGCTGCATCGTAACATGCAAGGAGGAAATTGAACACTTTGCGTTCAGTATAGTGTTTCTGCTGACATTGCCTACAATGCGCTCTTTAGACTCTGTACAAAACTTTCCGACAAGCCACTTATAGCTGGGTGGTACTGTGCATGTCATTCATGCCTCAGCAGTTCCATTTATTCTTCTGTAATACTGATGCATCTGACTTTAGCTTCTCCTTCTCAAATTGCAGAGTGAATTCTATCATATTATGATAACTGGCCCCTAAGGGTTCCTTTAACTCAAGTTCTCCAATCAATTCCAGTTCATTGCACACCACCAATCCAAAATAGCTGATCTCCTAATCACAAGCTGTACTAAAAAGCCATCTTAGAGGCATTCCAGGAATTCCCCCTCTTGGGATTGAGCTCCAACCTGACTTTTCCAATCTACCTGCATATTGAAATCTCCTATGACTATCATAATATCGCCCATTTGACATGCATTTGCTATCTCCCATTGTAATTTGTAGACAGCATCCTTACTACTGCTTCAGGGTCAAAGGTTCAAAAGTACATTTACAAACGTTTGTATTTATCAAAATATACTACTCTGAAATTCTTCAATTCTCTGGGTAGCCACGAAACTAAGAAAGAAAAGAAAGGTAGCTTGATCATCAACCCCCCAAATCCCACCTTCTCGCCAAAAAATGGAACATGGAACAAGCACATCGCACCAAAACCCTACCCCTGCACAAAAACCGAGCAAAATGGATCAGGCACATCGACCCCCCACCCCCCACCCAAATCCCTCCCCTACACAAAAAAAATGAGGAAAAAAAAATCAGGCACATCGACCTCAAAATCTCTCTTCCCACACAAAAAAAAACAAATAAAATGGATCAGGAACATCAACTCCCAAATCCCGGGTTGTTTTTTTTTAACCAAAAAAAACCAAGAAGATCAGGCAAATAAACACAGAATATAAAAACTATAAGAATAAAGTAAAAGAGTCAATAGTCCAAGTCCACATCCAAAACGCAGAAAAAACCTAGGGAACAGTCTCTGGGTGTGGCAGCAGGCTCTCCCCTCTCTGGACAGAGCAACCAATCAAAAGACAAGCAGTCAGTACTCACTCACTATACTCACCTCAATGCCTCAATCTCCCTTGTCTCTTAAGTGATCTCCAAAGTTTCATACTCGCCTTGAAGGTTCAATTGCCCTCGTTGCTTTAATCGGCACACAATATTATTAGCAAAATGGAGTCAAACATTGACTTGCATGCCATCCTGCAGCCTTCTTGCCACCAGGTTCGCTCAGGCAGCCGATGTCTCCTGGAATCCTCTGGGAGACTGCCGAGCGCTGAACCACCCAAATGATCTTCAGACAGCAAAACACAGGCTCCAGAATCATATTCAAAATGAGAAACAAACATAAAAGACTTAAAAGAAGTGAAAAAGATGGTTTCATGATCTATTCAGAAGATGTCAAGCAAAGGAGCACCATACGCAGGCGCCATATTGACTGGAAGACTCATGGTAATTTTCATCGGACTCATGGTCTGTATACAACTCCCATCAGGGTTATTTTTCCCTTTCAGTTCCTTAGCTCTAGCCATGGCAATTCAAAACCTTCTGATCCTATGTCAGCTTGTTTGATTTCAATTTTTACCAACAGAGACACACCACCCCATCTGCCTTCCTGCCTGTCCTTTCAATATAATGAATATCCTTGGACATTAAGCTCCTAGCTATAATCTTCTGACAGCCAATGTTCAGTGATGCCTGCAACGTCATACATGCCAATCTGCAACTGTGCTACAAGTTCTTCTACCTCATTCCATATACTGTGTGCATTCAAACATAACACCTTCAGTCCTGTATTCATCACCCTTTTTAACTTTGTCCCCCTTTTACGTTGCAACCCATCCTGTTGACTACAGTTTTGCCCTATCATCAGTCTCTCCTTGCTAGGAGTCTCACTACATATTGTCGCTGTTGGCAAACTACCTACCTCATCCTCAGCACTATCACTCTGGTTTCCTTCTCCCTGCCAGATTAGTTTAAACCCTCCCAAACAGCTCTATTAAAATGGCCTGCAAGGATATTGGTGCCACTCGGGTTCGGGTGTAACCTACTCGTTTTGTACAGATTGTACCACAGGAGTACTCTGCATTGGCTGCCCATTTCCCTTCCTTCTCCCTGCAGTCACCCTGTTACCTGCTGCCTACATCACAGGGGTGACTACCTCCCTGTAGCTCCTACCTATCACTTCCTCAGTCTCCCGTCTTAGCTGAAGATGATCGAGCTGCAGCTTGGTGCACCGGGTCCAGATGAGGTCATCCAAGAGGCTGAAAATCTCCAAGATTTCCCACATCTCACACACAGAACAATCACTGCCCCTGGAACCATTCTCAGTGCACTAACTGTGCCTTAACAGATGAGGAAAGAGAATAAAAGGGACAAAGAAGAGCCTTATTAGATGCTTACCTTGCCCAAGTGTGACATCACCAAAGCCTGATGAGCTAAAAGCCACTCAAACAATGGCCAATCCACTTGCCCTGCTTATTTTTATTCACCCTCTTTAATGAATCCCGTTCACTGACTGGGCACAGTCAAGCTCCAAATAACAGCTGCAAAGTGCTGCCTTCTTAAATCTTCAGCTGTGAACCTAAGTGAAAACATATATTCTTGTGCTCCCGCTCGCTGATTGGGTGCAGTCTAACTATGTAATGACATAGGGCATCTTGTCACAACCTCAGATGGACTTAGCCTAGTCTTTTTGTTTGGCTTTGGCCTGCTGCTTATGACCATGCGGAGTGTGCATCCTGGTTGTGGTACGTAGTCAGTCTTTGTCTGATAGCTCCATTCTTTCGTTCTTCCTATCCTGACATCTCTCGATGTAGACAATGGCAGAATCATTCAATATTCATTCGTCGTCTAACTTTTGACATACACTTCCAGCGAAGGGTTTCCCTTGGTTGGAGTCTATGTGGAGTGACAATCCCCATCTAGGGATGTAGCCCTTGATGAGAGATTTTGCTGTATGTGTAACAGTTGCTTTCCCTGCTGGAGAAGCCTCCTTGAGAACTTGCCCACCATTATCAGTACATCTAAGCACCCTTGGCATTTTGGTAACTTAATGTAATCCACCTGTAGGTGTAGAATTGGCCCAGGTTGTGGCAGAGCACTTATTTGTGGTGGCTTTTCCATTGCACCCAGGTGTGTTTTCTGGAATGTTATACAGTTTTACATATTTTGGCATGGACTAGATGGGCTGAAGGGCATTTTCTGTGCTGTAGTGTTCAATGACTCTGTGACTCTATTTGTCGGTTCTGTGATCTAAGCATTGGACTACCACCATTGGGAGAATCTACTCGTAATCCTTTCGACTCCAAAGTGCCCAAGGGAGTGTACTTGCTGTGCCAGATAAGGTAGCCATGCAATTGGAACCATCAAACTGTGACTAGTGCTATACCTTTGCTCTGTTGTTGTTCAATTTCCCATTATTCTCTATCTAGGACAATTTTTCTTTGTTTGAGCATCGAGCTTGCATTGCTCAAGCAGGTTTCTTCACTAATTTGGCTTTAATTCCCTGCTTCTACACATGTAGATATAAAACTTATAGGGGTCCTAAGGCCTGAATCAATAGATTGCAAAATTGGAATTCAAAAGGACTACATCCAGACAAACATATTATGCTGAACTATTAAACTAACAGACTAGACACTGGCAAGAAAGACTAACTTCACTTAAAATAGAGCAGAGGCAAGGAAAGGTGTCCATCTCACTATACTCCTTGCCCATCCTCTGGGCTTCCCCACCCCCCCCCCTTTCCTTCTCCCTTGGCCTCCCATCCCATGATCCTCTCATATCCCTTTTGCCAATCACCTGTCCAGCTCTTGGCTCCATCCCTCCCCCTCCTGTCTTCTCCTATTATTTCTGATCTCCCACTCCCCTCCCACTTTCAAATCTCTTACTAGCTCTTCTTTCAGTTAGTCCTGACGAAAGGTCTCGGCTCGAAATGTTGACTGTACCTCTTCCCAGACATGCTGCCTGGCCTGCTGCGTTCACCAGCATTTTTTTGCTGTGTCCCCAGATTTTAACTTCAGTCTTAGACCTCCTTTAAATGGAGTGCTGGAGCAAGAACCAGGTGCTCCTGAGATGATTAGGGAAGTAAGGATGAATATAGAAACATAGAAAATAGGTGCAGGAGTAGGCCATTCGGCCCTTCGAGCCTGCACCGCCATTCAGTATGATCATGGCTGATCATCCAACTCAGAACCCTGTACCAGCCTTCCCTCCATACACCCTGATCCCTTTAGCCGCAAGGGCCATATCTAACTCCCTCTTAAATATAGCCAATGAACTAGCCTCAACTGTTTCCTGTGGCAGAGAATTCCACAGATTCACCACTCTCTGTGTGAAGAAGTTTTTCCTTTTCTCAGTCCTAAAAGGCTTCCCCTTTATCCTCAAACTGTGACCCCTCGTTCTGGACTCCCCCAACATCGGGAACAATCTTCCTGCATCTAGCCTGTCCAATCCCTTTAGGATTTTATATGTTTCAATAAGATCCCCCCTTAATCTTCTAAATTCCAACGAGTATAAGCCTAGTTCATCCAGTCTTTCATCATATGAAAGTCCTGCCATCCCAGGAATCAATCTGGTGAACCTTCTTTGTACTCCCTCGATGGCAAGGATGTCTTTCCTCTGATTAGGGGACCAAAACTGCACACAATACTCCAGGTGTGGTCTCACCAAGGCCTTGTACAACTGCAGTAGTACCTCCCTGCTCCTGTACTCGAATCCTCTTGCTATAAATGCCAGCATACCATTCGCCTTTTTCAATGCCTGCTGTACCTGCATGCCCACTTTCAATGACTGGTGTATAATGACACCCAGGTCTCATTGCACCTCCCCTTTTCCTAATCGGCCACCATTCAGATAATAATCTGTTTTCCTGTTTTTGCCACCAAAGTGGATAACCTCACATTTATCCACATTAAACTGCATCTGCCATGAATTTGCCCACTCACCTAACCTATCCAAGTCACCCTGCAACCTCTTAGCGTCCTCCTCACAGCTAACACTGCCGCCCAGCTTTGTGTCATCCTCAAACTTGGAGATGCTGCATTTAATTCCCTCATCCAAGTCATTAATATATATTGTAAACAACTGAGGTCCCAGCACTGAGCCTTGCGGTACCCCACTAGTCACTGCCTGCCATTCTGAAAAGGTCCCGTTTATTCCCACTCTTTGCTTCCTGTCTGCCAACCAATTCTCTATCCACGTCAATACCTTACCCCCAATACCGTGTGCTTTAAATTTGCACACTAATCTCCTGTGTGGGATCTTGTCAAAAGCCTTTTGAAAATCCAAATATACCACATCCAGTGGTTCTCCCCTATCCACTCTACTAGTTACATCCTCAAAAAATTCTATGAGATTTGTCAGACATGATTTTCCTTTCACAAATCCATGCTGACTTTGTCCGATGATTTCACCGCTGTTATCACATCTTTGATAACTGACTCTAGCAGTTTCTCCACCACCGACGTTAGGCTAACCCATCTATAATTCCCCGGTTTCTCTCTCTCTCCTTTTTTAAAAAGTGGGGTTACATTAGCCACCCTCCAATCCTCAGGAACTAGTCCAGAATCTAAAGAGTTTTGAAAAATTATCACTAATGCATCCACTATTTCTTGGGCTACTTCCTTAAGCACTCTGGGATGCAGACCATCTGGCCCTGGGGATTTGTCTGCCTTTAATCCCTTCAATTTACCTAACACCACTTCCCTACTAACATGTATTTCCCTCAGTTCCTCCATCTCACTGGACCCTCTGTCCCCTACTATTTCTGGAAGATTATTTATGTCCTCCTTAGTGACGACAGAACCAAAGTAATTACTCAATTGGTCTGCCATGTCCTTGCTCCCTATAATCAATTCATCTGTTTCTGTCTGTAGGGGACCTACATTTGTCTTAACCAGTCTTTTTCTTTTCACGTATCTATAAAAGCTTTTACAGTCAGTTTTTATGTTCCCTGCCAGTTTTCTCTCAAATCTTTTTTCCTCTTCCTAATTAAGCCCTTTGTCCTCCTCTGCTGAACTCTGAATTTCTCCCAGTCCTCAGGTGAGGAATGTTTTAGCCCTTTGTTAAATGTGCACACATTTGCAGCCATCTGGGATTCTTCCCTTCACAACTACCCTGCTGGTGAACCCAAGTTATTAGATTTTGAGATGATGTCATCCAGAAGGTTTCTCTGGCATGGTAGCGCAGCGGTTAGCAAATGTTATTAGAGTGCCAGCTAGTGTGGAGACGCATGTCAGCTGCCCAGCACAATTCTCGTTGATGAGATTCGAAGCAAACACCACTTCACTCTATGTTTCAATGTACATGTGACAAACAAAGCCAATCCTTACCTTTATCTTTAGAATTCAAGAATGGGGCACAAATCCCATTTTTATAGCTATTTTATTAGATATCCATCAAAGTATAAGTCAGACAGGATCAGCATGTACTGGCAAGTAGCACATGCTTTCCTTTCAAACTGCAAACTGGCCTGAATGGGTTTAGATATGAACAGGTGCTGACTGGCTCACACGTCAGCCTTGCAGACAAAAAACTACATAACTATAGAATAAAGTACACCACAAGATGCGACAGGTAGACCTTACTTAGAATATTGTGTTCCTTTCTGGTGACCTCATTATAGGAAGCTTTAGAGAGGGTGCAGGGGAGATTTACTAGGATGCTGCCTGGATTAGAAAGCATGTCCTTTGAGGATAGGCTGAGCGAGCTTGGGCTTTTCTCTTTGGAGTGAAGGAAGACGAGGGTTGACTTGATAGAAGTGTATAAGGTGATGAGAGGCACCAATGGGGTGGGTCACCGAAGATTCTTTCCCAGAGTGGAAGTGGTTCATACAAGGAAGCATAATATCAGGGTGATTGGAGAGCGCAGGGGGATGTCTGAGATGAGTTTTTTTTACACAGCATGGTAGGTGCTGTACAAGGGGTGATGATAGAGGCAGATACATTAGAGGCATTTAAGAAACTCTAAGATAAGCCCAGAGGTGATAAAAAAAATGGAGGGCTATGTAGGAGGGAAGGGTTATATTGATCTTAGAGTAGTTTATGAGGTTGGCACAACACTGTGAGCCAAAGGGCCCTATACTGTAATGAATTGTTCTATGTTTAGAGACAATTTAGAGATTTTTAGCTGAAACCAGGATGAGGGAACATTTCATTCAGATCTCCATTATCTTTTAGAATTGATTGAAAAGTTCTCTTACCTATTTCTAAAGCTCTCAATAGTCTGGGACCAGATAACATCACAAAACTGTTTTCATTTTATAATCCTGCTCGAGCTCTCAGGTTTTCATCCGCTGGTCTCTTAAATTTAAACAGTCTCCCTCAAAAGATAATTGAAAGGTCAGCCTTTTTTGATTTATGCTCCTAAACTGTGGAATTCAATGCCTAAATTATACAGGATGCAGACTCAGTTGACTTTTAAATGCCAGCTCAAAACCTATTTACTTAACCTTGTACGGGGTGTCCTCAGTAGTAGCCCCCTTGGCTGAAATGAACACTGATAGCCCACCCCAGGGAGTGGGAAATAAAACCCCGCTGGATTCCTTGGCTGCGTCAGTCTAGGGAATACACACTCTGGTCCTGCCAAACCTGTGAGACTGAGACGGTTTGTGTGGAAACTGTGTAATTTGCTACCCTGTTACAGCTCAGTGCCAGGAAATAACAGACAGCACACTGCATACGATTACAGGAATTATATTTATGAATCTTAACTAAAGGATTAGTCAAAAAAAGAAAAAAACAAGAAGGGCCCATTATATTTAAACAGTCAAATGTGCACAAGTTGGAGCTCAAATCTTCCAAAAGTAATATTCACCGACCCTCATTCGACTGTGGCACCTTGCTCCATTGAATCACGGCCCCCCTCCCCCCCACCGGATTGACTCCTACGACCAGTTCTCTCCAGTATCTTCCCTCTTCATCTCCCATCGAACAAAGGACCCAGCCCAAATTCCAAAGCACCCGTTATCTTTAACCATAACCCAAACACTGCTCCTACAGAAAGACCATTATGTTAGCAGTGAAATCATTCCAAGGGTGCTAAACTCTCCCCCACCACCAAAATTAGTCATGTCCTCATGACATTGAGATAGTTTGTCACCCCTTTGTACAAAGCATAAAGTCCAAAGCTGGTGTCAATGGTAGTAACATCACCAAGGGATAGGTGCCACACTCTGTTCCCCGAGTGCAACATAGGCCAGTCTGTGTGGGGGTCTCTTTACTCCTTGGGGCCTCCTTACCCCATCATCTATTTCTTCAGCTTCAGACACTCCCTGGGTCCTTTCCTGCCCACTTGGGGAGGCTCCTCCCTGCCCATTACTCGTGCCTCCGACAACGCAGGTCCCCCCATCACTTGGCTGAGCTCACCCTCATTCCCAGTTACTTTAGAGTCCAGCCTGCTTTTATTTTCTAACCGCAAACCTGCCTGTCCACTGCTAGTTTCCCCCATCTCATCCGCCTCAACGTGAGAAGAGTCGGGAATCTCTTCATCAGTTATAGAGGAGTTTGCAAAGGGCAGCATATGCCACACACCCATTTCCTCATCCTCCAAGTTGGTATCACGTTCAGGGGTGGGGTCCGGTTTAATCTTTCCCATTGCTGGTCCTTTGGTTCCCCCACGTTGCCTCAGAGTCCTCTTACTAGGTGTAGGGTCCAGGTCAGGCTCTGGGTCAACAAGTACCTCTCGTCTCTGAGGTAGAAGGTGGTTCTGATGGAGAATTTTACAGGTCCATTCCCAACCTTTGGTTTCACCCAGAAAACTGGTACATTTGGCATATGGCTCTCCACTACATAGGGCATAACCACCCAGCAGTCAGCCATCTTCTGCTTCCCAGGTAGCCCCAAATTCATTATGAGGACTTGGTCTCCAGGCATTAGTTGGGAGAACCTAACTTTTTAATCATACCTCTTCTTATCTCCTTGATTCTGCTTGGTAGCCAAGACCTGAGCTAGTTCATAAGCCTTTTTAAGCTCCCTCTTCATATCAGAGACACACTTCAAATAAGTTTTCTGTTGTAGATCTTCCCCACCAGTCTCCAAAGAGAGGTCAAAGGGCAGCCTCATTTTGTGCCGGAACATCAGATAATAGGGTGAGTGCTTGGTCGCTTCATTCTGTGTACAATTGTAGCAGTGGACCAGATGTCCAACGTGTTGACTCCACTTGTTCTTTTTACTGATCTCCAAGGTTCCGAGCATGTTTAGCAAGGTCTGATTGAATCTCTCAGGCTGGGGATCATCCTGCAGGTGATAAGGAGTAGTCCTCAATTTCTCGACTCCGAGCATGCCCATTAACTCATGGATGAGCCTACTCTCCAAATCCTGTCAGAGCACTGCCACTCATCCAGCATCTGAGAGGTCTGCTCTGCCCAAGTCTCGTACTTCTCTTTCCCTTTACGGGTGGGACTCATTCCCGAAGATATGCTGAGTGGATAATAACTGGGACTTTGAACCTGGGCACTTTGCCATTTATTTGCCAGGGAGGTTAGGGCCTCTAACCAACTCAGAGTGTTCATCCTTCGCTGGAGGACTCATGAGACCTTCCACATCAGACCACTCCTTCCCCTCATTCCGCAAAAATGAGAGCAAATTGTCTTTAAAGTCTCCATCCCCAGCTACAGGAAACTCGACTTCTGATTTGGCATGCTTGCCTACGTTCCCCTCCTCTTGGAAAGTATGGACAGCCCACAGCTCCACCCCCACTCCCAGGACCCCAATAGTCCGGGCAGAACCTCTGCTCCATGATCGTAACTGTCCCTAATGCTTTATTGGTACTTAAAGTCTGAATTAACAACTCATCTACCCCACTCAATAGACATGCATTTATTACCGGTAATCCCATGGATTCACACCACCGCTCAACCCCTGCAGCATCTGTAACCACATATCTTAATCACTTTACCGGATTAAACACACAACCCACTAGATTAATGCTCAGGGCAATCAAACATTGCTCAGGGCAATCACAGCATCCAACAAAATCGATCCTGGACGATCTCCCACATATGAAACCCTGCTGGATTCCTTGGCTGCGTAAGTCTAGGGAATGCACACTCTGGTCCCGCCAAACCTGTGAGACTGAGATGGTTTGTGTGGATGCTGTGTAATTTGCTACCCTGTTACAGCTTAGTGCCAAGAAATAGCAGACAGCACACTGGATACGATTACAGGGATTATATTTATGAATCTTAACTAATGGGTTAGAAAGAAAAAAACAAAAAGGGCCCATTATATTTAAACAGTCAAATGTGCACAAGTTGGAGCTCTACTCATCGAGAAGTAATATTCACCAATCCTCAGTCGACTGTGGCACCTTCACCATCGAATTACGGTCCCCCATCAGGGTCGAATCCTATGACTGGTTCTCTCCAGCATCTTCCCTCTTCATCCCTCACTGAACAAAGGATCCAGCCCACATCGCAAAGCACCCATTATCTCTAACCATAACTCAAACACTGCGTCTACAGAAAGACTATTATGTTAGCAATGAAACCTTTCTCAGGGATTTCTCCTTTATTTTTATATTGACACATTTTCCCATTGTAAAACATTTTGAACTATATTATCTGTATGAAAGGTGCCTTACAAATAAATGTAAAAATTTTTTAAATTTTAAAATCAGGTGGTTATGCAAAAGTGATTATTCATAAATGAAGCTAAGAAAAACGGAAACTAAAACTATATGGTAAAATACAATGAAATGAACAATCTACAACCTAATTTGACATTATTGTTGTTGAGTGGGAGATGAACGTTGGTTTGAATGCTCTAAATCACAGGTTCCCAACCTTCTTTATGCTATGAATACCAATACCATGAAGCAAGGGGTCAGTAGACCCCAGGTTCTAGATGCTGAAATGAAACAGGAGATGCTGAAAGCACTCTACAGCCAGGCTACACCTATGGAAAGAGAAACAAGAATCTGCATTTCATCATTTGTGTTGGAAGTTCTTTAGTTTTCTGGGCAGCCCAAAGCAAGTTGGCAACTGGTGTGAAAACCAGCTAGATAGGTCAACAGCTTCCTCTGTGGGGCCTTATCAATCCAGACATGGAACAACACACCCTACCCACCTCCGGATGCAGTTCAGCCAAACCTCATACTTAAAAGTCATCCAGGATCTAACCTTACTCTGTTGGCCACCACTTGGTGTCATCACTGGCCCTGCATCATCTAGGAGTAGCATTAAAATGACAACGGGAAGTAAATTCCTTAACTGGCGCTCCATTTTACAGTTATCCCACACTAAAGCCTAACAGGATGGATGTTGTCAGTCACTGTCAACTCTGACTCTGACTCATGAACAACACCAAGATACGTTAACTTACCCAGAACTCCAAAGTAATGTACACTCAGAGGCCACATTATTAGCTACATTCTAGACATGATAGTGACCACTGAGTATATGTTCATGATTTTCTGCTGCTGTAGCTCATCCACTTTGAGGTTCAACTTGTTTTGAATTCAGAGAAGCTCTTCTGTGCGCCACTGTTTTAACGTGTGGTTACTTGAGTTACTGTCGCCTTCCTGTCAGTTTGAACTATAGCCATTCCCCTCTGACCTCTCTCAATTAACAAGGTGTTCTTGCCCACAGAACTGCCACCCACTGGATTTTTTTTGTGTTTTTCTCAACATTCTCTGTTAACTCTGGAGAGTGTTATGTGTGAAAATCCCAGGAGATCAGCAACAATCATTGCATGGTCAAAGTCACTTAGGTCATATTTCTTCCCCTTTATGATATTTGGTCTGAACAACAACTGAACCTCTTGAGTATGTCTGCATGCTTTCATGCATTGAGTTGCTGCCACATGATTGGCTGATGAGATATTTGTGTTATTGAGCTGATGCACAGATGCACCTACTAAAAAGTGGCTATTAGAAAGTCCCCCAAAAACAGGGCCAGACTCTCAGCTCCATCACTGAAGACACAGTAAGCACTTCAATATCTTCTTGTAGAAATGTAACTTCCTCACCAAATTCATGAGGACCTCCGGTCAATAATCATAGAAAGTGGAGAGAGGACACTTGGTTAGACACGTAGAACATTGGGCTCTACAACAGGAACACGCAGAAGCAATACACACAGAGCTGAAAGAACAAAGCTCTGTCGAGCATTTCCTGCCCTACCTATGGGTCAGACTGTGGATCCACATTGGCATCATCAGTCAGCCGAGAACTGGAGTGGAAAGCAGGCATTCCTCAAACCTAAAGGACTATGCAAGAAGAGATTAGGTCTTGTAGCCTCATCTTTGCTCTGTGGAGTTACATATCAATAGCTAATTTTTATGACAGGCTCAAACACAAGGTATTTTACGGATGTTACAAAACCAGAGTAACACGCACACCAAATGCTGGAGGAACTCAGGAAGTCAGGCAGCATCTATGGAGAGGAATAAACAGCTGATGTTTTGGGCTGAGACCATCCATCAGGAATGGAGAGGAAGGGGAAAGAAGCCAGAATAAGAAGATAGGAGGAGGGAAAAGAGTACACCCCCCTAATCTTTTTATTCTGGCTTCTTCCCCATCTTTTCCAGTCCTGATGAAAGGTCTTGGCCAAAAACATCAACTGTTTATTCCTCTCCGTGGATGCTGCCTGATTTGCTGAGTTCCTCCAGCATTTTGTGTGTGTAATTCTTGAAACAGTATAGGGAACCATTGCCCAGTGACAACTAAAGAGGGGTGCTTGGGGCAGTCATAGCTCTCATCAGAGGAAGAAAATTAATAAAGCAAAATCACTAAGAAGCAATTAGATAAATCAAAGGAAACTTTATTCAGGATCTCAGTAACCAGACATGAATGCAACTGCAATTAGAGACATTATTTGGAGACTGTACTTTAAAATAGACATCAAAGCATGAGAGAGCAACAGAGATAACACCCAGACATAAATCAATGGATTTAGTTAAGGGTAACAAGATTATTCAGTTTAATAACTTAAAAGTAGATGTGACTAAGTATGTCAAATTATCTGCAGAGTAGACAACATGGAAGATGAGGAAACTCTTTGAACTGAATCAGGATAAGGCATGACGACTTGATTTTAAAATTAAGAAACATTAAGCACAAAGGAAATTACTAAGTAACATCTTGTTCAAACCTCTTGAACCATTCGCTGCGGGAATATATATTTGGATTATTACAGTTTAATATAGTTCTGGTCTATCAAGTGCAGACAGGAGACTATAAGACAGGCCTAATGAACTTCTCTCAGTCATCAATTTCATTTATTTGAATATATGGCCTGTATGTAGCCTACCATTCACATTGACAAAAGTAGTTTGCAAAATAATGAGGCATAACTGAGGATCCAGGACTGTTAACTTTACTGTGTTATGGTGGGGAAATTCTGTGCAGCACATAAGAGGAAGAAAGTCTCATAAGAATGGAAGAGCCAAAGAGAGGGAGCACATAATACAGCAAAGATTAGTAGGAAGTTAGAGGATTGGGAAGCATTTGAAAATCAACAAAAGGCAACTAAAAAAGTCATTAAGAAGGTAAAGATGGAATACCCAAAGTAAGCTAGCCAATAATATTAAAAAAGGAAACTTAAAGTTTCTTCAGATATATAAAGTGTAAAAGAGAAATCAGAGTGGATATTGGACCACTGGAAAACAATCCTGGAGAGGTAGTATGGGGGAACAATGAAATAGTGAACAAAATGAATAAGTATTTTGCATCAGAGTTCACTGTGGAAGACACTATCAGTATGATGGAAGTTTCAGGTGTCAGGGGGCATGAAGTGTGTGAAGTTACCATAACTAGACAGAAGGTTCTTGAGAAACTGAAAGGTCTGAAGGTAAATAAGTCACTTGGACCAGAAGGTGTACACCGAAGGTTCTGAAAGAGGAGGCTGAAGAGATTATGGAGGCATTGGTAATGATCTTTCAAGAATCTCCAGACTCTCGAATGGTTCCAGAAGACTGGAAAACTGTAAATGTCACTCCACTCTTCAAGAAGGGACAAAAGCAGAGGAAAGGAAACCATAGTCTAGTTAGTCTGACCTCAGTGGTTGGGAAGATGTTGGAGTTGATTATGAGGTCTCAGGGTACTTGGAGGCACATGATAAAATAAGCATAGTCAGCATGGTCTCCTCAAGGAAAACTCTTACCTGACAACTCTGTCGGAAATCTTTGAAGAAGTGATAAGCAGGGTAGACCAAGGAGAATCAGTTGATGTTGTGTGCTTGGATTTTCAGAAGACCTTTGACAAGGTGCCACACATGAGTTGCTTCACAAGCTACAAGTCCATGGTATAACAGGAAAGATTTTAGCATGGATGAAGCAGTGGCTGATTGGTAGGAGGCAAAGAGTGGGAGTAAAGGGAGACTTTTATAACTGGCTGCCGCTGACTAGTAGTGTTCCACAGGGGCCTGTGTTGGGACCGATTCTTTTTTACATTATATGTCAATGATTTGTATGATGGAATTGATGGCTTCAAAAAGAAGAGAGGCCACAGAAGGACTTAGACAGATTAGGAGAATGGGCAAAGAAATGGAGGTGGAATACAATATCGGGAAGTGTATGGTTATGAACTTTGATAGAAGAAATGAAAGGATTGACTATTTTCTAAATGGAAAGAAAATACAAAAATCTGAAACACAAAGGAACTTGGAAGTCCTTGTACAGGATTCCCTAATGTTGACATTCATTTCAAGAGGACTAGAATGTAAAAGCAAGGATGTAATATAGAAACTTTATCAAGCGCTGGTGAGGCTGGTCTCACTTGGAGTTCTATAAGCAGGTTTGGGCTATTTATCTTAGAAAGGATGTGCTGAAACTGGAGAAGTTTTAAAGGATGTTCATGAAAATGATTCCAGGATTGAATGGCTTGTCATATGAAGAGTGTCTGATGGCTCTGGGCTTCTATTCACTAGAATTGAGAAGAATAAGGGGTGACATCATTGAAACTTATTGAATCGTGGAAGGCCTTGATAGAATGGATGTGGAGAGGATGTTTTCCATAATGAGAGAGTCTAAGGCCAGAGGACACAACGTCAGAATAGACGGGCTTTCTTTTAGAACAGAGATGAGGAGGAATTTTGTTAGCCAGAATATGGTGAATCTATGGAATTCTTTGTCACAGGCAGCTGTGGAGGCTAAGTCTTTATGTACAGTATATTTAAGACAGAGGTTGATAGATTGTTGATTGGTCAGGGCATGAAGGGATACAGGGAGAAAGTAGGAGACTGGAGCTAAGAAGAAAATCAAATAGTTATGATGAAATGGCAGAGTAGACTCAATGGGCCAAATGGCCTAATTTTACTCCTATATCTTATGGTCTCCACTATTATTATCTCCACGAGGATAAAACAACACCAACTCTAAAGGATAGGTCATGTCATTCAGACAAACAGATCCCTTACTCCCAGTTGAAGGAAGGCCAGTGAGCCCTGGTGGGCAAAAGAAACACTTCACAGTTAACACCAAAATCACCCTGTAGAATTTCAACATTACAACTAAAATCTGGAATGACATTGCACTTAATAGATACACCTGGAGGAAACCTGTTCATTCTCTGCCTTCTCCCTGTATCCCTTCATGCCCTGACCTATCAAGGATCTATCGACCTCTGCCTTAAATGTACATAAAGACTTGGCCTCCACAGCTGCATGTGGCAAAGGATTCCACAGATTCACCACTGTCTGGCTGAAAAAATTCTTCCTCATCTCTGTTCCAAAAGGATGCCTCTCTATTCTGAGGGCTGTGTCCTCTGGACTTATACTCTACCACCATAGGAAACATCCTCTCCACATCCACTCTATCAAGTCCTTTCACCATTCAATAGGTTTCAATGAGATCACCCCTCATTCTTCTGAATTCCAGTGAATACAGGCCCAGAGCCATCAAAATCTCTTCATATGACAAGCCATTCAATCCTGAAATCATATTCGTGAACCTTCTTTGAAGCCTCTCTAGTTTCAGCATATCCTTTCTAAAGTAAAGAGCCCAAACCTGCTCACAATACTCCAAGTGAGGCCTCACCAGTGCTTTATAAATTTTCAACATTACAACCTTGCTTTTGTATTCTAGTCCTCTTGAAATAAATGTTTACATTGCAATTGCCTTCCTCACCACCAAATCAACCTGCAAATTAACCTTTAGGGAATCCTGCACAAGCCCTCCCAAGTTCCTTTGCAACATGGGATACTGTTTATGTTGGCCTCCTCCACTACACTGGTGTTAGTACGTCTCTTCTTCCAGCCGGTTCTCAAAATAATTCATAAGGATCTTTGGTGGATTGTCCAGGTCTTTCAGGTGTCTAGAGTAGGTGGTCCATGATTCAGCTCACTTACGTCTAGACCATGGCAACCGCCCTCTGCAACACTTTTAGTCCATCGACCCAGGGGAAGTAAAAGCCTGTGCTATCATCCATTGAACTTTATTACTATTATTTTATTTCCTTACTACCAAACAAAATATGCCAAATATACCACTGGCAAGCATCAACTAAAATAAAATAATTTACTGTACTCTAACATCAAATGGACTGGAATTTAAATGTTAGCCTGTGGTTCAGAGTTCTGTGAACCCAACATTAGAACCAACAGCCTGCCCAGTGACTTCACCTCATATGAAATTATTTTTATGCAAATCGCAAATTGTGCAAATTCAACTGTGTCAGAGGCAGAAAATTCCACAGTGTTGGGAATAAGGTGCCAGACCCATCTTAATTCATTCAGTTATTTCATTTGATGACATTCAGTCCCCTGCCTTTGGACCAGTTTTAATCCCTACACGTTGGATGTGAACTAATCGAACTTGTCTGTTGCAAGCAGAAATGTACATTTTATTTTTCCAGCACTGACTCTGATTTCAAATGTTCTTTAACCCTTAATGGTTGCATCACCATCTGGATGGAGGGGCCAGTGCACGGGATAGGGATAAGCTGCAAGAGGTTGCAAGCTCAGCCGGCTCCATCATGGGTGCTAGCCTCCCACCACTGAGGACATCTTCAAAAGGCGATGCCTCAAAAGGAGGTGGCGTCCATCATGGTGGTGATGATGGGGTATTTAAGAAACTCTTAGCTAGGCACATGGATGACGGAAAATGAAGGATTACATTGAAGAGAATGGTTAGATTGAACTTAGACTCGGTTAACAGATCAGCACAACATCATGGGCTGAAGGGGCTGAAGAGCCTGTAATTTGCTATAATGTTCTATGTTTATCATTAAGAACCCCACCTCCAAGAATGCCCTCTTCTCATCGCTACCATCAAGGAGGAGGTACAGGAGCCTGAAGGCACACACTCAACATTTTAGGAATAGCTTCTTCGCTTCCATGATCAGATTTCTGAATGGTTTATGAACCAATGAAAACTACCTCACTATTTTGTTCTTTTTCTGCACTACTTTTTGAATATACTTATTGCAACGTAGGTTTTTTTCATGTATTGCACTCTTAACTGCTGCCACGAAACAACAGATCTCACATTTGTCAGTGATAATTAGCTGATCCTGATGCTTATTCGGATCCACTTTGAGCTATTATTACAGCACTGAAATGTACTGTACACAAAGTTACTACAGTACTGTGCAGTAGTCTTAGGCACCCTAGCTATATACATGTGCCTACAACTTTTGTACAGCACTGCAGTAATTTTATGTATTACACTGTACTGCTGCCACAAAGGAATAAATACATTTCATGACATATGTGAGTGATGATAAACCTGATTCTGATATGAGTCTCTATTGTGGACTGAAAGTGGGAAGGGGGCAGGTGAAGGGAATTGTGGTTGGGAGAAGGAGAAGGGAAAGGGGAGGGAGCAGTAAGCACCAGAGAGGCATGCTGTTATGATCAGTAAACCAATTGCTTCAAATGAAATGACTCTGCCTGTGGTCTCAGGGCTGGGTGTCCCTGCACCCAAGCCACCTTCCGCTCCTAGCACTCTTTCTCTGCCGCCTGTCCCACACCCCTCCTGTGATTCCCCAGCCTTGCCATTCTCAACATCCTCTGTTCCCACCAGATTTACAAACTCATTCTCCACTCTACATTGACAAATATAGTACTATACAAAAGTCTTAGGCACCGTAGCTGTTTATATGTGCCTAAGGCTTTTGCACAGTACTGTAGGTTTGCTCTACAGTAATTCTGTCCTGGTTGAAAGAATTTGTGAATTGTCAAAGCATAAAATAAGGCAATTCGGCTTAATGAGTAGAGCAAACCCACTTTCTTGCTCCATCTTCAGAGCTTTGCAAGTTGGTATCTATCAATTTCCTTCATGAAAGCTTTGATTGATCGTGTTTCCACTATTTTTACAGGAAGGGACATATGCTCTGAATCACAATCATCGCCTGCACGAGAAAGTTAATCGTCACATCCTCCATGCAGCTGCTCTTAAACCATGTGCTTATGAGAATGGCTTCTCTCTAGTTACCCCATCATGATCTTGTGCACCTTTGTCAAATCTCCTCTCATCCTGTCTCCAAGACCAAGAACAGATTCACGTCATTTTCCGTCCACACGCATGGAGCCCTACCTTTCCTTATAGGTAACTGCACAGTTGGAAGAGTGACGCCAGTTTTCACGTCCCTCTTTGAGGTGCACAGAACAGGATGCATGTGGCGCTCATGTTGGCCTAGACCAATCTGCAAACGACAATGCAAAATGAAAACAGAAAATGTTGTGAAAAACCCAACCTGTCATTTTGAAACAGTGGAACTTGCCCAACTAAAAGAAAGTCAAAAGGCACTGGATTCACCAGGTCAGTCCATAGTTTTATTGAATGCTTCTTTTGTTGGCAACATTAGTAATGCAGAGGCCAGCTTGTAATTGAATGAGGAGGGTTTTGATGAAAGTGAGTTTGGTGCCCTTTTGAGGAGAGGCACTACAGTAATTCTGTTTCCTCTTCTACCATTGCTGCTTGGCCTGATGAACGCTTCCTCCATTTTCTGTTGAAACTTCCAAGGCTTGAAACATCCAAGACTCGTTCTGGTCAGTTGGGTTTTTCCAAAAAATGTTCTGTTTTCATTTCACATTTTCAGCATTTGCAGTTTTATTTGATTTCCTGTCATCTTATGAGTTTAAGGTGAGGGGAGGAAAATTTAAAGTAGTTTTGTGAATCAGTATTTTTTTTTTAAATGCAGAAAATGTTAGGTGATTGGATCACACTGCCAGGTTAGGCTGAAGAGGCACATACAATTGTAACTTTTAGGAGGCATTTAAACAGGTACATGAACAGGCAGGGAGTGGAGGCAGGTGAGATTACTTATATTGGAGTTATGGTTGGTACTGACATAGTGGGCTGTGGGGCTTGCTGTGCTGTACCATTCTAGAATACAACTTTATTGTCATTGCTCAAGACAACGAGATTGAAATGCTACTCTAGTCCGTGCAAAACAGATATTTACAATGCATGCGGTACAGCTTAATTTAAAAAATCCCATATTACATGCAATAAGTGACTTCAATAGTCTTAAATTCTATTTTCTTCAATCTAACCTTCCTGATGAAAACCCTCATCTCTGGATTCTAAAAACTTCAAGTTTCCAATGTTAGGTATAAATAATGTTCAGCAAATTATCCTTTGATAATTAAAAAATTCAAATTTCAAGACTCATGTTTCAAAATTGTTTAATGTTATTTCTAGTACACAATTGCAAAGAGGAATGAAATAATCCAATGCAGCACAAAAACACAATAAGATAAGTATTGTAAAGAAAAACACGATAAATATAAAAATAAAATATTCAAATGCATAATACGTAAATCTTGCCAAGGGATTAAAGAAAGATTTTCTTTTATATAGCTTTGATCTCAGTGTCTCATAATGGACTGGGAATTTTTATTGATAATAGTTACTATTGTAATTTAACTCAAATTCTGGATGACATACTAGCATATCCCTGGAAGACTGTCCTATAGTCAGATCATCTGCTTGAGGTGGGAAATTAATCCAAGACACCATCAGCCCTCTCAAATCAATATGAAATTACTTCAGAGTAATTTTCTCTGTTGTTCTTCCTTCCATAATTACTGTTCATCCAATTCATGCTGAGCAAGATTTCACAAGCACAAGATAATAGCCAGATAT
The DNA here is from genome assembly GCF_030028105.1 of Mobula birostris. NCBI lineage: Eukaryota > Metazoa > Chordata > Chondrichthyes > Myliobatiformes > Myliobatidae > Mobula > Mobula birostris. The sequence continues at coordinate 235,241,550 of NC_092370.1, read as the reverse complement.
TATATGGGGCAACCAACAGTCTACTGGAAGAAATCAAATCACAAACAAGGGAAAACCTGCAGATGCTGGAAATCCAAACAACACCAAAATGCTGGAGGAACTCCGCAGGTTCTACTGGGCAACTCTACTGGAGGAACTCAGTGGGTCGAGCAGCATCTGTGGGTGGGAATGAATCTTTGCAATTTCAGGTCAAGGCAATGCATCAAGACTGAGAAAGGGAGAGTGGTGAGAGAGGATACCAAGGTGATTGGTGAACTGAGGACTGTTGTAAAATGAGAAGTAGGTTGAGCTAGATAGGGAAGGGGGTGTGAGTTGGGGAACAGTGGCAGGTGAACGTTAGAAAGATAGAGGTAAAGAGAAAAAGAAATGAAAGGTAGATAGAGTGAGGTGGGGGAAGAGGAAGTGTTAAGTTTGGAGAAAACTGCTAGAGCAGGAACACAAAGGGTTCCCAGTGCCAGAATCCGAGGTGATGATTGGAAGTTAGGGGAGAAGTGGATCAAAACCAGAAAGGGGAAGGTTGGGGAAAGTCTGTGGATGAGTTATTTGTGTCATGGGTGGATGAAACCAGGAAGGAGAGGCGGTTGATGCCCAGTGAGGGAAATCTGGAGGTATTAGAAGAGGATCTTGGGGGCAGGTTGGGAGAGAAGGTTAATCTATTTTTTGGGGGAGGGTTGGGAAGTTGGTAGAAGTAACATGTAAGAATACTGCTCCACATTTTGTGTTCAACTCTGTGAGTAGAATTTCAACTCTTCATCTTGTGACTCAAAGACAAGAGTGTCACAACTAAATCAAACCCTCAAACAAAGTCAGAGGTCATGTAAAATTATACCAGTGAATAGAGTGGGATCCAGAGGGTCAGGCCTGTTGTCTGTTTTCCTTTGTCACAAGTGAATTGAATTTGTTTCGTTCTAATATCTAAAGTCATGATCTTATGAAATGAAAAGAACATCTCACTTGTTGATGCAACAACCATGAGATGTTTGGCTTGTTTCGATTCGATCCTTCGCCCCACAACACTCATTTAAGTACCTGCTGCTTGAGAAGTATGAGTCAAGAAATGTAGAGGAGCTTGATCCAAAAGCAGAGCAGCAGAAATAATTAGATTATGAGGACAAGACCACATAATTATAACATATAGTTACAGCAGTGCAAAGCAATACCATAATTTGATAAAGAGCAGACCATGGGCATGGTAAAAAAAAATCTCAATTTTCCAATTGACTCTCGATAGTCCCCGATAGCAGGCGGCAGAAGGAGAAACTCTCCCTGCCATAAACCTTCAGGCACCGACAACTGTTGATGCATTGGAAGAACCCGATCAAAGCCAACTCTGAGTCTGTCCGAAAACTTCGAGCCTCCGACCAGCCCTTCGACACCGAGCACCGAGCACCATCTCCGCTAAGCGCTTCGACCCCGTCCCGGCCATCAAGCAACAAGCAAAGCAGAGGACTCGGGGCCTTCCCCTCTGGAGATTCTGCATCACACTGTAGCAGCGGCAGCAAAAAAGGCATTTCAGAAGTTTCTCCAGATGTTCCTCCGTTCTCTCACGTGTCTCCATCAAATCAGGATTGTGCACGGCACCCTACTTGACAGATTACAGATATCATTCACCGGAGTGGCTGCGCAAGCTGCGTTGTGCCGCCATCTTCTCCTCCTTCTTGTTGTCAAATAATTCAATGATGAGTAGCAAATTTAATGACAGACTGCAAAAATAAAAAGACATATGAGACCACAAAATGAGAGAGAATAGATACTAAACACCACAGGCAATAAGGCAACTGAAGTCTAGGAGCAACTGGTTCAATGGGCGAACAAGGACAGCAGATGAAAGCTGGGTTTAAATAGGCTGCAGGTGATGAGTTGGAAATGAGTGGCAGGTGACTCCTGTTAGCTGCCTGGAGGCTGGGAGTGCCTGCCTGATAGGATGAGTAAAGGAGAGAAGATGTGGTGCCAGCAAAACTTCCTGTCAAAAGCTCCTCAATGCCCCTTGTTCTTTGGCTTCTCTTCTAGGGGCTAACACACCATTTTCTGTTCATCCTTTCTCAGCCTCCCGTTATTTTATATTTCTACTCCAAAGAAAACAAACACAGTCTAGGCTGATCGTAAATTACAGCTCTGGCATCCTCTGCTCCTTCTCCAGTGCTCTAACATCCTCTGCTCCTTCTCCAGCGCTCTAACATCCTCTGCTCCTTCTCCAGTGCTCTAACATCCTCTGCTCCTACTCCAGTGCTCTAACATCCTCCTTACAAAGTGATGCTGGAACTATAAACAGTACCATAGCAGTGGACAAACTGTTGCTTTATACAATTGCAGCATTGCCTCCCTGCACTTGCAGTGCATTCAATGCCTCAGTCAATAAAGGCGACCATCCCATACATCACCTTGACCACATCAGCTCCCTACCATTTTCGGAACACAGTGGTTAAGCATTCTAAGATCCCTCTGTTCCTCCTGACTTCTACCTGTACTATTTAATGCTATCGAAAGTCACAAGGCCCCTGTGCCTCACTAGGCTGAGATACTATTTGTGACTTTATTTCTGGCACGTACGGAAGGCTTCTCCTGAAAAAGACCCCTCAGAATAACTGGACTACCCAACCAGGGCACTTCCTTTCCTTTATCTGAAGCAAGTCAGAATCAGAATCACTTTATTGCCAGTATGTGAAATATACCACAATTGATTGTGGTTCATTTCCAAGCATAAAGCACAGGAAAATACCGTAACAGACAACACAATACAACCAACAATTTACAAAACAATAGGGCAAACAGCTGTGAGCAATCAACAGTTAGCAGGACAGTCACATGTTGAAACATCATTAATCAAACTTATAAATGTTAACATATGAACAGATTTAATAATTATCGACAGAACGGGGACAGCAGGAAAGACCATTTAGCAGATGTTGTGCAGGGAATAGTGAGGGTATCACACCTGAGTGAGTTTTGTTGAGAAGCTGGAGAGCTACAGGAAAGAATCTTCAGAGATGGCCTGTAGTTCCTGGTGGTGGTGGATTTGTAGCACCTCTCTGATGGCAGTTTGGTCAAATGATGAGGAGGGAGGAGTCAGCAGTGATTTTTTTCAGCTCTTTTCTTCGCTCTGATGATGAACAGGTCGGAAGTGAGAGTCAATGATCTGCTCTGCTGAGTGGACCGCTCACTGCAACCTGGACTTGGAGAGGGAGCAGGTGGCGGGAAACCAGGCAGTGATCGAGGTAATCACAACTTGCTCAATGTCGACTGAGTGAATATTATTAGGGTACACCCCAAGATGTATGAGAGGTCAAACATGTTAGAAGCAGAAAGGTGTAAATCATATCTGAAACCTAAGAGTCCTGATGAAAAATCTCAGCCCAAAACGTTGACTATTTATTCACCTGCATAGATGCTGCCTCACCTGGTAAGTTCCTCCTGCATTTCGTGAGTTGTTCTGGATTTCCAGCAGCTGCTGAATTTCTTCTGCTTATATGTTAAACCTAACCTATTTCCCATTCCGCCTGGTCCTGGAACCCAAGGGATCAGTACAATGTACTATTATGACATGACACAACCAATCAAAACCATGTGACAACTCTATGCACATAATGCATGAAACTGTACAATGAAATATGATAGTTAAGTTACTAGACTACTAGTCAAAGGCCTTAAATATTAATCAGATTTTATAAATTTGCATCTTATAGTGGAACTAGCAAATTTAAAATCAAAAAATAAAATAAGCCATTCAAAGTTCAAAGATCACAGTAAATGAACTTTGTACCTCCTGTACCTAATAAAGTGGCCTCTGAGTATATGTTTGTAGTTCTTCTACTTTAAAGTTCAACGTGTTGTCCATACAAAGATGCTCTTCTGCACACCATTGTTACAACATGTGGTTGCTTGAGTTATTCGCACCTTCCTGTCAGCTTGAGCTAGTCTGACCATTCTGCTCTGGCCTCTCTCATCAACAAGACACTTTCACCCATAAAACTACCATTCACTGGATTTTTTTTTTTTGTTTTTTTTTTGTTTCTCGCACCAGTCTCTATAAAATATAGGTACTGTTGTGTGTGAAAACCACAGGAGATCAGCAAATTCTGGCATCAACGATCATTCCAAAGTCAAAGTCATTCCACATTTCAGAATCAGAATCAGGTTTATTATCACCGGGATGTGATGTGAAATTTGTTAACTTAACAGCAGCAGTTCAATGCAATAGATAATATAGAAGAAAGAAAATAAATAAATAAATAAACTATAGTATATGTAGATTGAATAGATTAAAAATTGTGCAAAAACAGAAATAATATATATCTTTAAAAAATTGAGGTAGTGTTCATGGGTTCAAAGTCCATTTAGGAATCGGATGGCAGAGGGGAAGAAGCTGTTCCTGAATCGTTGAGTGTGTGCCTTCAGGCTTCTGTACGTCCTACCTGATGGTAGCAATGAGAAAAGGGCATGCTCTGGGTGCTGGGAGTCTATAATAATGGACGCTGCCTTTCTGAGACACCGCTCCTCGAAGATGTCCTGGGTACTTTGTAGGTTAGTACCCAAGATGGAGCCAACTCAATTTATGACCCTCTGCTGCTTCTTTCGGTCCTGTGCAGTAGTTCCTACCATACCAGACAGTGATGCAGCCTGTCAGATTGTTCACCATGGTACATCTGTAGAAGTTTTTGAGTGTTTTTGTTGACATACTAAACCTCTTCAAACTCCTAATGAAGTATGGTCGCTGTTTTGCCTTCTTTATAACTGCATCAATATAATGGGTCCATGTTTGATCCTCAGAGATCTTGACACCCAGGAATTTGAAACTGCTCACTGTCTCCACTTCTGATCCCTCTATGAGGAATAGTATGTGTTCCTTCGTCTTACCCTTCCTGAAGTTCACAATCAGTTCTTTAGTCGTACTGATGTTGAGTGCCAGGTTGTTGCTGCGACACCACTTCACTAGTTGGCTTATCTCAATCATGTACACCCTTCGTCTCCATCTGAGATTCTACCAACAATGGCTGTATCATCAGCAAATTTATAGATGGTATTTGAGCTATGACTAGCCACACAGTCATGGGTATAGAGAGAGTAGGACAGTGGGCTAAGCCCACACCCCTGAGGTGCACCAGTGTTGATCGTCAGTGAGGAGAATATATTATCATCAATCCACACAGATTGTGGTCTTCTGGTTAGGAAATTGAGGATCCAATTGCAGAGGGAGGTACAGAGGCTCAGGTTCTGTAGCTTATCAATCAGGATTGTGGGAATGATGGTGTTAAATGCTAAGCTATAGTCGATTATCAACATCCTGATATTTTTGTTTTTTATTGTCTAGGTAGTCTTTGGCCATGTGAATAGCCATTGAGATTAAACCTGCTGTTGACCTATTGTGGCGATAGGCAAATTGCAGTGGGTCCAGGTCCTTGCTGAGGCAGGAGTTCAGTCTATCCATGACCAACCTCTCAAAGCATTTCATCACTGTTGATGTGAGTACTACTGGGTGATAGTCATTAAGGCAGCTCACATTAGGCAGTGGTATAATTGTTGCCTTTTTGAAGCAAGTGGAAACTTTCACCCATAGCAGTGAGAGGTTGAAAATGTCCTTGAATACTCCGGCCAGTTGGTTGGCACAAGTTTTCAGAGCCTTACCAGGTACTCCATCAAGGTCTTCCACCTTGCGAGGGTTCACCATCTTTAAAGACAGCCTAACAACGGCCTCTGAGACAGAGATCTCAGGGTCACTGGGTGCAGCACGGATCTTCACAGCTGTAGTTGTGTTCTCCCTTTCAGAGGGTGTATAGAAGGTGTTAAGTTCATCTGGTAGTGAAGCATTGCTGCCATTCATGCTATTGGGTTTCGCTTTGTAGGAAGTAATGTCTTGCAAACCCTGCCAGAGTTGTCGTACATTTGATGTCGCCTCGAACTTCATTCGAAATTGTCTCTTCCCCTCTTGAAATAGCCCTCCACAAGTCATACCTGGTTTTCTGGTACAGAGCTGGGTCATCAGACTTGAATGCCACAGATCTAGCCTTCAACAGATGACGTAGCTCCTGGTTCATCCACGACTTTTGGTTTGGGAATGTACAGCGCACACTTATCCACACAGGCTTTAATGAAGTTAGTAGCAATGCAGCATACTCATCATCTCTTCCCCCATTCTGATGTTTGGTTTGAACAACAACTGAACCTCTTGACCACATCTGCATGCTTTTATGCATTGACTGGTTGCCACATGATTGGCTGACTGGATATTTGCATTAATGAGCAAGCATACCTAATGAAGTGACTATGGAGTGTACACGTCAGCCAGAAATACTGAGATTCATTTTCAAAGATTCAAAAGATTCAAAGTACATTTATTATCGAAGTATGTATGCAGTATTCAAGATTTGCCTTCCCACAGACAGTCATGAAGCAAAGAAATACCATGGAACCCATTCAAAGGAAATATCAAACACCCGACCCACAAAAAAGAGAACAAGTCGTGCAAAAGGCAAAAAAAAACATGTGAAAAACACACAGATCATAGGACATCAAACCAAAGAGTCTTTGAAGCGGTCTGGGAACGTTCAGTTTAGTTTAGTTTTTTCTTGCAGGCATTCACCGTAGAACAAATAAATACAATGGCAACAAGAAAAATGCTACAAAGATTGACAATCAACCAATGTGCAAAAGGCAGTCTGTTAAAATACTAAAGAAGTAACAATAATATATCAGTAAGTAAATAAATAACACTGAGATCATGAGTTTTAGAATCCTTGGAAGTGAGTCCAGAGATTGTAGAGTCAATTCAGAGTTGAATGTGAACAGGAGTGGCCATGGAGCTACTCGAGTGTTGGGAAAATTGTACCTGGTTCATCATTGTTCTTCAGAGAAGGGAATCTGCGAGCTTTATAGTGTCTGGGTTATGTTCGACTCCAGAACCACAACAAAGTGATTGACTCATATAACCCTCTGAAAAGGCTGGCAAGGCCAGCTCTGAGGCAATTCATGCTGACTCCCAGTGATGCTGAGTGAATAAATGTTTAAAAATTACCATATGGCTCATTGCTTAACAACTCTCCGTAGGACTAGAAATTACTATTCACTGAAATCCAAGTGAAAACATTACATCCTTTGGCAATCAAAATAAATAATCTTTTCCTGTGTAATACAGCCTCCAGCCATTATATCTTCCCTTTACAGGTCTGTGAGAAGCACACTGGCAGGCAATGAGATGAAAGCTGATACTAGGTGTGAAAGTCGAATCAGTTTGAATCAGAAATTTGAGTGGGTCTGTCTGAGTCCATTCATCCTTCACAAAGATAGCTCCCCATCTGTAGCTAAGCTGCCTTGACTCTTGGGTTGACTAATCTAATATTCAGCCTATTGCCATTTTAGACCACATACCAACTGCTTCGTAAATGACACATGACAATTTTATCCAAGCAAGGGCTTCATCCACCCTCCTCCCCCATCCCCAGAGCAATTCTTCTTCACTCATCTAAAATGGCTTGCTGACTCCCCACGGTTTGTTACTTGACGTGACATTTTCAGTCTCCTGCAGTTCAGAGCCATAAGCTACATAAAGAACACAATGATTCTTGTCCAAAACAATCGTTATAGGCCTCAATCTTATTCATAGCTTGGCCCTTCCACCCCCTCCCCCCAATCTGGGTTACTAAATGCAGGTTTGAACAGCTCTTCTTAAAGCCTGTTCCAGTTATGAACCGTATAGAGAGAAATATTCTTTCTGATCTCAAAGGCGTTATATTTGCACATGTCATGCTTTGACTTTAAGTCACTAAGCCACTTATCTAGACACTCATTAAAACAAAATTTGCATTAATAGCATTGAAAAATCTTCACAGTGGGAAAATGCTGGAGGCAACATGGAGCTATACTGATGATAGGTAAATGATAATCAAATCCTTTGCATACCTTTGATGGTTGTGTGAGACAACTTTGGCAGGAAAAAAGCATGCTACTCTACACTGGCTGATTAATATTTTGATTAGAATTTCTGTTGTTTGAGGTGAATTGTTTGGAAGCTTAGCATGGCGCATTGTTTGCAGTTTCATTATACACAGTACATAAAGGACATCTTTTCCTCATTTAATGAGATCACTCGAGTCGAGTATGATGCTCTCCAATTGCTAGGTCTTCAGGTGGCTGTAAAGGCTGATCTGAGAACCATACATTCTGCCCTTAATGGAGAACACCTGTATGTGATTTTGTTTAACGTGGGGAGACTGATGCACAGATAGCCACCACACAGTCCTTGACAGATCGAGGTCAGGGTCTAGTGGTGTGGAATGGAAGATGACTGCGGACCCTTCGCCACTGCAGCCTTCCTCCACCCTCACTGTCATTGCGATGCGTCATCATCTTCCACCAGCTTCACTGTTGAGGTCTTGGCAGGAGTGCTGTTTGTCTCGGACCTCCCCTTTGACCTTACTGCTGTGGGTGATCCTAACAGGAGCTAAACTCCAGACAGCATCATTACCAACTCACAAGCCTTTCCATCATGACGAGGTGATGATCCTCGGAGAAACAGTCCCTTTAACATTAATCTGTCATTTCTAGATTGGCACGAAGTGATCCTAGAGCAGAAGGAACCAGATTGCAGATGCAGAACTTGACACACATGCACAAATAACCATTTACTTCACTCAGGCAAAGGGGAAACTTATTTCTCACTCCCTTGCATACAGATTAGATAGAATTTGATTTCTATTTGCTAATGACCTTGACATATTTTTAGTTTTGGGCTATTTTGAAAATTGCAAGACTTAGACATATGGGTCAGGCATATTATCATTAAAAGCTCCACATAATCACCTGTCAAATAGAAAAAGTAAATATGCATAAATTAACACTATAAACCAATGCTTTCAATTAATGTCTGAATTTGGCAATTACGTTACATTAAAAAGGACATGAAATATATATATATATATATATACAACCTCTGCTCCTTGCCTGAGTTTATTAATGAAGTATGATCATTTTTTGTGTCGATCTGTGAGTGTGAAGTAAAATCAGCATTTGTCACTGTTTACCAATATTTTAAAAATTGACATTCAATATAAGGTCTCACCCCAAACATCAGAAAAGCTAAGAACTGTCCTGTTAGCCACAGATCTTTACTCCATGCACTTCTCTGTAAAGCACTGTATAATGAGAAGTCTGTTTTTGGGAACAGACAATCCAGCACAATTGAATTGTGTCTGTCTTAAGCCCAGTGCTTTGTGATGGGGAGAAGAGGAGGTTAGAGACTGAGTCATATATTGGGTATTGTTTATAGTCTGTCTTGGTGGGAAGGTTTTATTGTTGACTGTCGATGCTTATGGTGGGCCCAAATTCCCTGCCGTTAATCTTTTCCCTAAGTATCTTTTGGAAATTTTGGACCCTCTGGGACTTCACATCTGAGAAGTTGTCTGAGAAAATTGAAGAGTCATTAACATGAGGAAGTCAGCAGATGCTGGAACCCAAAACAACACACACAAAATTGCTGGAGGAACTCAGCAAATCCGGGAGCATTTATGGAGGATAATAAACAATTGATGTTTCCTGCTGAGTTCCTCCAGCATTTTGTGTGCATAGAGGAAACGTTAATCCATATGGAATAATGGAGAGTTGCATGTTGTTATGAGCTTACTTAACTCATAACTGATGTCATCAAGGAGTGTATGGAAGAGGAACAGGTGAGCATCAAGACCTTAGGGAAACTCCATGGTGGATGGGGTGCTGAGGAAGTCTTAGGCACTCTAGCAACCACTGCCTTAAATATAGATAAAGACTTGGCTTCCACAGCTGTCTGTGGCAAAGAACTCCACAGATTCACCACTCTCTGGCTAAAGAAATACCTTCACATCTCCATTCTAAAAGGACGCCCTTTATTCCTAGGCTCTGTCCTCTGGTCTTAGACTCTACCACCATAGGAAACGTCCTCTCCACGTCCACTTTGCCAAGGCCTTTCACCATTCCATAGGTTTCAATGTGGTCACTCCTCATTCTGCTGAGGTTCAGTGAACACAGGCCCAGAGCTATCAAAAGCTCTTCATATGATAAGCCATTCAATCCTGGAATCATCTTCGTGAACCTCCTTTGAACCATCTCCAGTTTCAGCACATCCTTTCTAAGATAAGGGGACCGAAACTGCTCATAATACTCCAAGTGAGTCCTCACCAGTATTTTATAAAATCTTAACATTACATCCTTGCATTTATATTTTAGTCCTCTTGAAATGAATGCTAACATTGCATTTGTCTTCCTCAACACAGACTCAACCAGCAAATTGACCTTTAGGGAATCCTGCACAAGGACTCCCAAGTCCCTTTGCATCTCAGTCTTTTGTATTTTCTCTCCATTTTGAAAATAGTCAACACTTTCATTTCTTCTAGCAAAGTGCATGATTATACACTTCCTGACACTGTATTCCATCTGCCACTTCTTCGCCCAGTTTGTCTAAATCCTTCTGTAGCCTCTCTACTTCCAAAATCTACTTGCTCCTCTAAATAACTACATATCATCTGCAAACATTGCAACAGAAACTTAAATTCTGTCATCAAAATCATTGACATATAATGTGAAAAGAAGCTATCCCAACACAGACACCTGTGGAACACCACTAGTTACCAACAGCCAGTCAGAAAAGGCTCCCTTTATTCTGACTCTTTGCCTCCTGCCAATCAGCCACTGCTTTATCCTTGCTAGAATCTTTCCTGCAATATCATGGGCTCGTGAAGTGTTAAGCACCCTCATGTGTGGCACCTTGTGAAAGGAATTCAAAAATCCAAGTATATAACATCAACTGATCTTCCTTTGTCTGTCCTGCTAGTTATTTCTTCAAAGAATTCTAACAGGTTTGTCAGGCAAGATCTTCCCTTGAGGAAACGATGCTGACAATGGCCTATTTTATCATGTGCCTCCAAGTACCCAGAAATATCATCCTTAATAATCGACTCCAACTACTGAGGTCAGACTAATTGACCTATAGTTTCCTTTCTTCTGCCTCTGTCTCTTCTTGAAGAGTGGTGTGACCTTTACAATTTTCCAGTCTCTTGAAAGATCATTACTAATGCCTCCACAATCTCTTCAGCCACGTCCTTCAGAACTCTGGGGTGTACACCAACTGGTCCAGGTGACTTGTCCACCTTCAGACCTTTCATTTTTCTAAGAACCTTCTCTCTAGTTATGACAACTTCATACACTTCATGGCCCCTAACACATAGAACTTCCACCATACTGCTAATGTCTTCCACAGTGAAATTTGATGCAAAAAACTTATTCAGTTTGTTCGTCATTTTATTTTTCCCCATCACTACCACCCCAGCATCATTTTCCAGCAGTTCAATATCCACTCTTGCTTCTCTTTTACACTTTATGTATCTGAAGAAACTTTGGTATCCTCTTCAATATTATTGGCTAGCTTACTTTCGTATTCCATCTTCACCTTCTTAATGACATTTTTTGGTTGCTTTCTGTTGGTATTTGAAAGCTTCCAATCCTCTAATTTTCCAATAATTTGCTCTATTATCTGCCTTCTCTTTGGCTTCTATGTTGGCTTTGACTTTTCTTGTTAGCCACGATTATGTCATCTTGTCTTCAGAATACTTCTTCCTCTTTGGGATGTATATATTGCATGCCTTCTGAATTGCTACCAGTAATTCCAGCCATTGCTGCTCTGCTGTCATCCCTGCCAGTGTTCTTTTCCAATCAATTCTGGCCAAATCCTCTCTCATGCCTCTGTAATTCCCTTTACTCCATTGTAATACTGATTCATCTGACCTTAGCTTCTTCTCCTCAAATATCTGGATGAATTTGATCATATTATGATCACCTGTCCCTATAGGTTCGTTTACCTTAATCTCTCTAATCAATTCTAGTTCATTGCCCAACACCCAATCCAGAATAGTTAATCTTCTGGTGAGCTCAACCATGAGCTGCTCTAAAAGGCCATCTCGTAGGCAGTCGAGAAACTCCCCATCTGTAATCTAGCACCCACCAAATTTTCCCAATCTACCTACATATTGAAGTTCTCCATTGCCCTTTGGGCATGCATTTTCTATCTCCTGTTGTAATTTGTAGGCAACATCCTTACTACTGTTTTAGGGTTTTGTATACAACTCCCATGAGGTTCTTTTTACCCTTGCAGTTCCGTAGCTCTATCCACAATGATTCAACACCTTCTGACCCGATATCACCTCTTTTTTATGCTTTGATTTCATTTTTTACCAACAGAGCAGCACTGCCCCCTCTGCCTTCCAGCCAATCCTTTCAATACAATGTGTATCCTTGGACATTAAGCTCCCAGCTACAATCTTACAGCCATAATTCAGTGATGCCTACAACATCATACCTGCCAATCTGCAACTAGGCTGCAAGTTAATCTATCCTGTTCCGTACACTGTGCACTTTGAAATATAACACCTTCAGTCTTGTATTCACCCTATTGGTTTTGTCTGCCTTTTACATTGCAACTCATCCTGTTGACTGCAATTTTGACCTATCAACAACGTCTCTTCACTACACATTACCTCTGTTTGTAAACCAGCTACCTCATCTTCAGCACTGTTATCCGCTTTTCCTGCTATACTTCTTGCATTGAAATTTAGGCAACTTAAGACACTAGTTGCACCATGCTCAACCTTTTGTTTCCTACTTTGTCTGGGGACTTACAGACATCTGCTTCCACAACCTCCCCATGAACTGTTCTGTCACTCTGGGTCCCATCCCCTTGCAACTCTAGTTTAAACCCCACCGTGCAGCATTCACAAACCTTCTCACTAGGATATTAGTCCCCCTCCAGTTCAGGTGCAAACCATCTCTTCTGTATCGTTTTCACCTTCCCTGGAAGAGAGCCTAATGATCCAGAAATCTTATGCCCTCCCTCCAACACCAACTCCTTAGCCACATGTTAAACTGTATAATCTTCCTCGTTCTAACCTCACTAGCACATGGCACAGGTAGCAATCCTGAGATCACAACCTTGGAGGTTCAGCCCTTTAACTTAGCAGCTAACTCCCTGAACTCCCTACGCAGAACTTCATCACTCGTCCTACTTTGTCATCGGTACCTACTTGGGCCAAGACTTCTGGCTGATCACCCTCCCACTTAAGAATGCTGAGGACTTGATTTGAGATGTCCCAGACCCTGGCACTTGGGAGGCAACATACCATCCAGGAATCTCATTCTCACCCACAGAACCTCCTGTCAGTTAGGCGAATAGACTAACGAATCCTTCAGTGTGTCTCTTCTCCCCCCCGCCACACTTCCCTTCTGAGTCACAGAGGCAGACAGTGCCAGAGACCTGATGACTGTGACTTTCCTCTGTTAAGTCATTCCTCCACCCCTCCCCACGGTATCCAAAGAGATAAACCTCCTAACCTTTTCTCCCCTTCCTGACTGCACCTTGGGTGTAACTACCTGTCTATACATCCTATCAACTCTTCAGCCTTCCGAAATAGCCAGAGTTCACCCAGTTCCGCCCCCAGCTCCTTAACGTGGTTGGTTAGAAGCTGCAGCTGGATGCACCTCTTGCAGTTGTAGTCGTCAGGGACACTGGAGGTCTCCCTGCCTTCCCACATTTCGCAAGAGGAGCATTTCACTGTCCTGCCTGACATCTTAACTGTCCTAACTGAGCAGATATAAAGAAGAGAAGGGAAAAAATACTTGAGTTTTTCTTTCCTTTGCTTTTTCTGAGTAAAGTCTCTCTTTGATGAAGCATTGAAGAGCTAAGGCCTCAGGATCACCACTCTGACAATGGCTGCTGATCTTACCCCCGCCTTGCTTTAAGTTGCTCTCACTAATCAGTCCCAGATGTCGACTGGTTGCTGGTCAAAGGTCTATTATACTGCTGTGACCTGCTGGCTGTCTTTACATCCTTGGGCAGGAAACCAGATTGAAGTCCCTTCCTCTCCAAACTTCCGATGTTCGGATTGGCCACCGGGCAAAGCTCTGTTACTGTGTAATATCCTCTTAGCTGTTCCAATTTGATCACATTTCATTCTTCTAAACCTCAAGGAATATAGGTCCAACTCTTTTAGTAGATAGAACAATCTCTGATCCCAAGCGCAGTCCACTCACCATACTATAGTAATGGTATGATTAATCTAGAGAGGCTGCCAAAGTGATTCACAAGGGACTGGGGGACTTAAATTACAAGCAGAGACTGCATAGGCTAGTTACTGGGCAGGTTGCTTATTTAATGGTGTGTTCACAGAACTTTGAACTGCAGGTCTAAATTCACTTCCACTAGGTGTTTTGGCTCTGGGAATTTTTTTTAGTTGAGGCTTACCAGTGGTATTTTTAGCATTTTCTGTTTGATCAAAAGGTAATAAAAACAGTAATAAAGATCAGTGGAAGATAGCGTAGGCTTCTACATTCTGCAGGTTGATGGGGAAAATGTGTTGCCATGGGTGGTTGTCATGGTCTAGAAGGAAGTGATACTTGGAGATCTCCTGCTCTGTGAATGAGACTTGGAAAAAAAAGACTGTGGCTAAAAAAGAGCCAAAGTCAATCCTCCAATTAGAACCATCTTCATTCCCTTTCCCAACAATCTCCTGGTGCCCAAGTCCAAGTGGATATCCTGAGGTGAAGGAGGTTAATAAGTTTATAACCCGTATAAAGGTTTATAATGCCATGAGAGGCATCGATAAAGTAGCGTTTTTTTCCCCTGGGGGATGAGAATCTAAAACCAGAGGCCTTAGATTTAAAGCGAGACAGAAAAATTTAAAAGATCATAAGACCATAAGACATAGGAGGAGAATTAGGACACCTGGACTGGGTCTGCTCCGCCATTTCATCCTGGCTAATTTATTCCCCCTCTCAACCCCGTTCTCCTGCCTTCCCCTTGTAATCTTTAACGCCCTTATTAATCAAGAACCCAGGGAACCTCAAGGGCAGTTTATCCACAGGGTGGTAGGGGTATGGAACGAGCTGCCAGAGGATGTGATAGTGATAAAATTGCGTTTAAAATATGTTTGGACAGGTAGATGGGCAGGGAATGCTTGGAGGGTTATGGGTCAAGTGCAGGCAAATGGGATTAGATCAGCACCCTAATTGATTATGACAAGTTAGGTTGAGGGACCTGCTTTCATGATGTACAACTCTATAACTCTAAGATCTACCACAGTGAATCCCTCCAGACTGTCTCCAATGCAATTATCTCCTTTCTTGAATAAGAGGATCAATATATTATTTGTCTTGGTAATTACTTACTGCACCTGCTTGCTGTCTGTTTGTATTTTCTGCACAAGAAAAGCTAGATCCTGCTGCTCCTCATGATTTGCAGTCTTTCTCCATTAGATAACAATCTGCACTTTATTTTCCTATTTTGTTTATAGATACAGCACAGTAACAGACCTATCTTGTCCAACGAGCCCATACCCATGTGTACCATTGTGACCAATTAACCTACTAACCCACAGGACTTTGGAATGTGGGAGGAAACCCCAGTTGGTCACGGGGAAGATGTACAAACTCCTTACAGACAGTGATGGAACTGAACACAGCCCACAGGCCCTGTAATAGTGTTATGATACTGTGCCGCCAAATACTAGTTTCAATTTATGTTCAAAAAAAAATTGAATTCACTTACTCAAGAGCATGACCCCACTCCTTCCCATGTTGAATTTCACTTGCTAACCCTCACTTAATCAAACAATATTCCATAGCAGGGTCACAATATGCTTATCGCAACACGTCTTTCCATCTATTTTTGTGTCATCAGCAAAGATGTACATGTTACAGACTGCACCCTCCTCACAGCCATAAATATATACGTATATAAATAGCTAATAATCGAGGCCAAGAACTGATCCTTTGGGAACTCCATTGATTTGTCCTTATTTATTCTGATTCAGTCTTCAAGCTGACAATCAATTCTTAATCCATATTTGCATACTTCCCCAAATTCTGTGAACCCTTATTTTGCGTACTAGCTCTGTAAATGGAACCTTAGCCTTATTGAATGAAGGACTTCCTATTTTTTATGAATTTGTTTCAGAAGCATACTTCCAGTCCATGATTCTAAAAATGGAATCAAGGCACTAAAGGCCATGCTAATTACTTGTGTTTATATTAACAACCATACTAACAACTTGTATTTTAATTGGCTGCATCACCATCTGGTATGGGGAAGGACTACTGCACAGGATCGAAATAATCTGCAAAAAGTTGTAATCTTAGTCAGCTCCATCATGGTCAATAGCCTCCGTAGTATCCGGGACATCTTCAAGCAGTGATGCCTCAGAAAGCCAACGTCCATCAGTAAGGACCCCCATCGAGGATTGTAACATAAATTAACAACAAGGTACGTTCAAAAACATTAGGATGAGTGACAAAGAATTTGTTCAAAGGAGTACATTTAAGGATTTAGGAGGAAGTTCTGCATCTTAAGGTCTCAGCAGCAGGAGGCAATATAATTCAAAGGCACTCAAGAGGCCCAAATTGGATGTCTGCAGACCTAGTAGAGATTTCAGACTTACAGAAGAACAAAGCCCTGATGGGAGTTCATTAGAAGTGATCAACGTGAAGTGATGCTCTGTGGTTTAATACTTTCTTAATTTTGGTTGAGATAACGCACCTAGAGACACACTTTCAAGGACTCTTCAACTCAAGTACTTGATATTTATTGTTTATTTATTTATTAGTTTTTTTTTCTTTTTTGCACTTGCACAGTTTTATTGTCTTTTGCACATTGGTTGTCTGTTCGTCTTTGCTGTGTGTGTTCTTTCATTGATGGTGTTTCATTGTATTTACTGTGAATGAGACCCTCCGTTGGTTGACCACAGATGTTGTTTTCCATCTGTCTACATGATTTGCAAACCAGGGCAGTACAATATGGAGAGCAAGCTGTTGCCCATGTAGCAGGTTTTCCCCTCTCCACACTGCTGATGAATCCAAAAGAATGGCAGAGACCGATACAGTTTGGCACCAGCAGTCTCACAGGAGTTGCCAATCAGTATTGAACTCAAAGTCAGACTGCCTTTAGGGACCCCAGCTCCAGATTTCTCCAGGTTTACTCAGAAAGCCTTCCCCATGAGTGGATATAGCCACAAGGCAGTGGAATTTTCCTTCTCCTAGATAGTTTGTCAACCTTAGTTGACGAGCCCCATCTGTCCAAAGCGACTGGTTTTAAGGCACCAGTAACCCACCTTTTCCCCTTGTCCTGTCAGTAGAGATGGTTCCACTGGGCTTCGTGGCTAAGCCACTTGTAAAGACCAGGGGCTGGATTTGGTCGTCAGAGGTTATTTGAGGTTCACGCTATTGGGAGCATTTAATAGGTAGTAGGAGTTTACCCCCACTACCACCCCCAGCTATTAACAACTTTAAGGAACCACAAGCTCTTGTGAATGCCCATAAGAAAATAAATCTCAGGGTAGTATTTGTACTTCGATATTAAATTTATATTCAACTTTGAATTTTGAAGTATATTCTGATCGCAGAGCATGTGACCACATTATCCACGACCCACCAGGAATCAGTTGCCATTCTACTCAAGCATTGTGTGCTGATGTGCTCAGATACTTGAAACTTGCCAGATGATCTAATCAAAATGAAAATCAGATGTTCTGTCGCAAACTCCAGATCTACAAACTAAATCCTGAAACTAAAAGTCTCTTCTAAAATGACCAATACTCAGTTGGAGGAACTTTATTTTAGTTTATGACTCATTATTGTATAAATAGTCTGATAATTTAGATATAGTTAAGGCGACAAGCACAGAAACAAGTCATCCACAAGGGTCTGCCTTAATAGTAGAAGAAATGGGCTTGGGTTTGGTGGGTGTAACAGAACTCCAAGGATGAAGCCTCAGGCACCACAGACATTGTTATGTGGGCTCAAGGAGGGAAGCCATTGCTGGCAATTCTTTGATTGGGATTGGATGTTGTGCATGGAGCTGTGCACATACCATTCCAGCTGAGTGCTAGCCATTTTCCAGAACTATTTGAATTCTCTGAAAATGTTGAAAAATTAAGAAAATCTACCCTTTGTGTGAGTTTCTTAAAAATGCTTCTGATTTCAATGGGTTTCAATTCATCTTGGGAAATATGAATATCTTGTGATAGGGTAGGGCTGAGGGTGACCAGCACCAAACAATCTACAAGCAAATCACTTTTTCCCCATTATTGTGGCAGAGGCAAATCCTCTTTTTTAAAATGCAAGGTCAATTTGAACCTGTCCAATGATGAAGCTATGATTAAAGTTTTGGAGATTTTCAGTGAGCTTCCAACTCCCATCAAAATTCATTTATAGCCTTGATCTCCATCACGAGGTAGCTCATCAACCTTTAAAGATTTTTTCTCCGTGTCTTGTGTCTTGTTTCTGTTTATTTCAGTCAATGTTGATTGGCCTTATAGAATGTTACTTTTCAGCTACCAAGGTGATATGAGTTCAAAGATTAAGGATCAATTTTGTTCACTATATACATTTACACGTATTACAAATTTGCTGTGGTGAATTGTTATGTCATGCAATAAAAAAAAAACATTCAAAGTTCAAAGTAAAATTTATTATCAGAGTACATACTGGTACATGTCACCTCATACAACCCTGAGATTCTTTTTCCTGTGGGCATACTCAACAAATCTATGGAAGAGTAACTGTAAACAGGATCAATGAAAGAGCAAGAGCAGAGAAGACAACAAATTGTGTAAATGCAAGTATAATTAAATAGCAATAAGTAACAAGAGCGTAAAATAACAAAATAAAGAGTCCTTAAAGTGAGGTCAGTAGTTATGGAAACAGCTTAATAGATGGGTGTAGTTATCCCGTTTTGTTCAACGACCTGATGATTGAGGGGTAGTAGAATAGAATAGGCATCCGTTAGTCTCGTGAGACCATGGATTTGCGCCTTGGAAGGTTTCCAGGGCGCAGGCCTGAGCAAGGTTGCATGGAAGACCAGCAGTCTCCCCTCTCCATGCCACCGATGTTGTCCAAGGGAAGGGCATTAGGACCCATACAGCTTGGCACCGGTGTCGTTGCAGAGCAACGTGTAGGTAAGTGCCTTGCTCAAAGACACACATGCTGCCTCAGCCAAGGCTCGAACTAGTGACCTTCAAATCACTAGTCATATCTTAACGCCTTAACCACTTGGCCACGCAGCAATACAGGGGTAGTAACTGTTCTGGAATCTGGTGGTGCGAGTCCTGAGGCTCCTGTACCTTCTACCTGATGGCAACAGCAAGAAAAGAGCATGGTCAGGATGGTGAGGATCTTTGATGATAATTTATAAAGTACACTTTTACAGAATTCAAATAGTTCTGGAAGATGACTAGTATAGAATAATTATAAAGAATAAAGAATTGTATAAAAAGTAGTTAGAGATTAAATATAGATATGGAATAAAATGTACATAAATACGTGAGTACCAGCAGGTATTTGTAATATAAACAGCATTAGAAAGAGTGGTTTAAAGTGTTTGTATGTGACATTCCGTTTATTCTCTGGGATGCATTCTACAATCACTAAGGGATGGAGGAGTACGCTGGCTTTGAATAATAGGCGATTCATCTTCTTGTAAAAACTCCATTCTCCCTACGAAGAAGAATAACTGTGGAGAGAAGTCAACCATCATTAGAATAAATGACACCCAGGCAAGTATTGATCAGCTTTCTTACTGAAGAGCAGATAATAATTGGGTCACAGTCTCAAGCTAGTAGGTCAGAACTGATGCAGATAATTGGATCAGGGATTCTGAAAGATAATTGGTTCAGAGTATGAAATTAACAGGCATCTGGATCTGTGAAAATAATAGGGCACTGGGCTCTGTTTAGAGATAACTAGGTCGATGCCAGTAAACAATAAAAATCTATTTTAGTGAGCACAATAAATCTCGGAATGGCTGGTAATGACAAGCTCCAATTCTTGTGTGACGTGAACAATTCCTTTCTCTGTTGGTACAGGGAGTTGTCACCAAGCCAACAGGCAGCAACAACTTCAGAATTTCTTCAGTCATTCACACTGGAGAATGTTGGAGGAAAAAAACCATTTCTCTCTACCTTTATTGCAGCATTAGCGTGAATATTCCTTCCAGCATTTAATACTGAGAAGTTATTTTCTTTTATTCCTTCTAATATCATATGCATTGATTAAAGCACGCTTCTCCCATTGCAAACATTCTGGTTGTTTGCTTCAAAGGCATAGGTGTTCCTATTGATTGAAATCAGAGTTAAATAAGCTTGGCAATCAAAACCCTATTAATAAATAACAGGAACAGGGTAGGAAAAATAAACAGGAGCACTTTATTCAAGGCAAAGTGAGATATGACTTATCAGGAATGATTTCTTTCTACCGAGGAAGGACCTGTGGTTCCTTTGGTGCCATTGATTGCAACGATTTATTCAGCAGATGTTACTTCATTCCTAGCCAAGAAAATCTCTCCATACTGATGTAACGGGGTAAATATAACCTCCTTTGACTGACTATTTGCAGGATTAGACAAGAGCTCTCAATGTATAAGAAACAAGCCTCATTATTTATTTATTTGTTGATCTACAGCACAGAGTAGGCCCATTCAGTGATGCCACCCAGCAATCCCCCAATTTAACCCTGGCCTAATCATGGGACAATTTACAATGACCAACAAACCTACCAACTGGTACGTCTTTGGACTGTGGAAGAAAACCCAGGCGATCACAGGGAGAACGTACAAACTCCTTACAGGCAGTGGTGGGAAAGTGAATGGCAATTCTGCTACTCCCTTTCATACCTCTGCAGATATATATTTTATGTTTCTCGTCCATTTACTACTTACTCCCCACCCTTGCTTTTACCCTGCACATGGTTCTTTTTTCTCATTTAATCTCTTCTGCCTTCCAAATTTCCCTTCTCTTATTTGCATATCTCCACACTTCCCATTTCTCTCTATCATAAAACCTGATAGTTTCACAGACACAAGGGACTCTGCAAAAGCCTGGTGAAGGGTCTGGGCCTGAATTGTCTCTCCAAACATACTGTTTGACCTGCAAAGTTTCTCCAGCACTTTGCGCGTGTTGCTCTGGTAGGAGTACAGAATGTTAACGGCACAGGAGTCACTCAGGCCATCGAGTCACCTCGTTCTTTCCTCCATTTCATTGACCCTGAAGGCAATGCCTGATCTGCTGAGTAGTTCCAACTTTTTCTCTGGAATTGTACAAGGAAAACCTGGATTTTTTTTAAAGTAACAGCACCAGCAATATAGGGGATGATTTGCAATCACAAAGTTGTTGTTTTCACCAAAATGCCAATTATTAGTGGCCATTTTATTAGGTACAATAGGTACCCAATTGGAGACACTGGGTGTATGTTCATGGTCTGCTGCTGTAGCTCATTCTCTTCAAGGTTCGATGTGTTGTGTGCTCAGAGATGCTCTTCTGCACACCACTGTTGTAATGCATGGTTGAGTTACTGTCACCTTCCTGTCAGCTTCAACCAGTCTGGCCATTCTCCTCTGACCTCTCTCACTATCCAGGCATCTTTGCTCACTGGATGTTTTATTTCTGTTTTTTTGCACCATTCTCTGCAAGCTCTGGAGACTGTTGTGAGGTCAGCAATTTCTGAAATACTCAAAGCACTCCATCTGGCACTAACAATCCTACCACAGTCAAGGTCATAGATCACACTTTTCCCCATTCTAATGTTTAGACTGAGTAACAACTCTTGACCACATCTGCAAGCTTTTATGCATTGAGTTGCTGGCATATGATTGGCTGATTAGATACTTGTATTAATGAGCAAGTGTACAGGTGTACCTACTAAAATGCTCACTGAGTGTATACTGAAGATCAATACCTGAACCTTGTTAAACAGGGTTCAGTTCAGGCCCACTAGTGAGAATGATTTTTACATTTCTAAGCCACTTTCAGTTTCTTACAAACCCACCAACATCATTTAAGACTGCAGTGTGAAAACAAATGCAATTCAGCTGATTTCATGACCATGACTTGGGATACAGTGCCTTCGCCCTATCCAGAGCTAAGAAAACAACATGTGTATATCAGAGCCCATTAACAGACATGATGCAACGAAGGAAAAGGAAATTTGCTCAGCATCTTTCACAAATTTAAGGATATCCCAATGTAACTCAAAGCCAAGTGCCATTGAAGTGTCATCATCAGAGGGGAAGGAGGCAGATAGCAACAATACATGATTAGCAGCATCATTGACGACTGCATCATTGGGGAATAGAACAGCTCAGCTGCATTTTAGATTGTAAAATGGAATCCTTAAAATTTAAGGATTACCTTTATTCATCACATGTACATTAAAACATACAATGAAATGCATTATTTGTGTTGAAGTTACGCTAGAGGTGTGTGGCGCGTGGCCAAGTGGTTAGGGCGTTGGGCTAGCAATCTCATTCGAGCCTCAGCCGGGGCAGCGTGTGCATCCTTGAGCAAGGCACTTAACCACATAATAATCCAGTCTACCTAGCTGAGAATGGGTACCGGCAAAAATGCTGGGGGTTAACCTCGCGACAGACTGGCGTCCTATCCGGGGGAGTCTCATACTCTCGGTCGCTTCATGCCACGGAAACTGGCATAAGCACCAGCCTGATGGGTCACAAAGGCTCATGACAAACTTTAATCTTTAATGCTGAAGGCAGTCTCCATGTTCTCCAAGAGGACCACAACCTTGTCGTAGGGTTTGGAGGTTTGCGTGCCTCAATAACCTCGAGATTTATGTTGGCTGGAGTCAGGGTTTTATACATTGGGTCACCCATGCCAAACAGGTCAAAGGGCAGAGGACAGACCAAGAGTGGTCCACTGGTCCTCAAGTCTCAGGGGTTCAGCTCAGGGCTAACAACCCTGACTAGTCAAAAAAATTGCTATGTAAACAGCAATGAAGAACCTTTCTATATCTGTGTGCAATAGTGTGGACAAACAGAGATGGCGAACCTTCACTGCTGCCCTAAACACCAGCAGCGTAACTGGCAGTCTGTCGCCAGGTGTCGCCATGCTTCTGGCGTCAACATAGCATGCCCACAACTCACTAGCCCTAACCTGTATGTCTTTGGAATATGGAAGGAATCCTACTCAGTCACAGGAAGAGTGTACAAATTCCTTACAGACAGTGGCCGGAATGAACCCTGATCATACAGCTGGTGCTGCGAAGCATTACGCTAGGCCTGCTATGCTATGATGCCAGCTTGGTATCCATTCGAGAGGGTCAACTAGGCATTGAATTGAAACCTCGCCGAAGGACAGCAGTTCTGATGGCGCAATGCTTCCCAGCACAATGCTGAAGCAGTGCTTGAACCCACAGTCTTCCAACTCGGGCGGCGGTGTCGCCATTGAACAATGAGGCATCACAGTGGCACAGCTCCATTACCCTGGGTTCATCCCTGACACCCAGTGCTGTCTTTGCGGAGTCTGCACACTTCCACTGCAACTGCAACGATTTCCTCTGGGTGCACTGGATACCCCACCCATCCTGCACACACTGTAAATATAGTCCCTAGTGCAGGCAGGTGGTAGAATCGAGGAGGAAATCGATAGGAACAGGAGGAGGATAACACAGGATTGGTGTAGGATTACTTTGAATAGGTGTTTGTACGCTTCAGTGGACTGGAAGGCTTCCTGCAAGTTGTACAACAGGTCAGATCATACCAACTCATTGACACCATCCAAAGAGCCATTCTAAGCTAACCCCATTCATCTGTGTTTCATCTATATCCCTCTAAACCAGAGGTTTCCAACCTTTTTTATGCTATGGACCAATACCATTAAGTAAGTCATTTGTGGACACCAGCTTGGGAATTCCCACTCTAAACCTTTCCTATTCATGTATTTATCCAAATATCTTTTCACAAGTTGTAACTATACCCTCCTCTACCACTTCTTGTTGCAGCTCATTCCATATACCTACTTCCTTCTGTGTGGGAAACAAGTTGCCCTTCAGGTTCCCTTCCAACTTTTCCAACTCGCTTTATTCCCATGTCTTAGATTCCCCTGCCCGGATTGTGATCATCCACCTGAACTTTGCCCATGGTGACGGAGTTGTGGACACAGCTCAAGCACTTCGCCAAAACCAATCTTCCATACACTGACTCTGTTTACACTTCTCGCTGTTTCAGTAAAGAAATCTGCATAATTAAAAACCTCTCCTACCCTAAATATTCTCTCTTCTCCCATCAGATAGAAAATGCATTAGAAAGCATGCACCACCAGGCTTAAGGACAGCTTCTACCCACTATTATAAGACTATAAAAGGATTCCCAGGTGTGATAAGATGGGCTCTTAATTTCTCTATCTACACTGTTATGATCTTGCATCTCATAGTTTACCTGTACTGCACTTTCACTGTATTTCAGTATTCGTGACAATCATCGAACAATTCCAATTCTAATGCTTTATCTTGTTCTTCTTCAATGTAATGATATGACTCAATGTCTGTGAGACCGAACAGCTGATTGTGGACTTCAGGAAGGATAAGATGAAGGAACACAACCCAATCCTCATAGAGGGGTCAGAAGTGAAGAAAGTGAGCAATTTCAAGTTACTGGGTGTCAAGATCTCTGAAGATCTAACCTGGTCCCGACTGTAAAGAAGGCAAGACAGCAGCTATATTTCATTAGGAGTTTGAAGAGATTTGGTTTGTCACCTAAACACTCGAAAACTTGTACACAGATGTACAGTGGAGAACATTCTGACAGGCTGCATCACTGTCTGGTATGGGGGAGAAGGGGGTTGCTGCACAGGACTGAAAGAAGCTACAGAAAGTTGTAAAATCATTCAGCTCCATCTTGGGTACTAACCTCCGTAGTATCCAGGACACCTTCAAGGAGCGGTGCCTCAGAAAGGCGACGTCCATTATTAAGGACCCCCCTCACCCAGGACTTGCCCTCTTCTCATTGTTACCATCTGGAAGGAGGTACAGAAGCCTAAAGGGACACATTCTGCAATTCAGGAACAGCTTCTTCCCCTCTGCCATCTGATTCCTTAATGAACATTAGCTCACTTTTTCATATATTATTTATGTTTTTGTGCTATTTTAGTTTAACTATTTAATATAAATCTTTTTACTTACTGTAAATGATTTGCTTATTTATTTTTTTCTATATTATCCTGTGTTTGCATTGTACTGCTGCTGCTAAGTTAACAAATTTCACAACACGTGCCAAACCTGATTCTGATTCTGTTTCTGATCTGTATGAACACTATGCAAGGCAAGCTCTTCACTGTATTTCAGTATTCGTGACAATCATCGAACAATTCCGATTCTAATTCATATATTTCCTCCTCCTTCTCCTTGTTTACTGGCTCCATCATTATGCATTCCTTTATAACCTCTTCCTATCTTCTATCTGCCTGTAAATTTTAAATAACCCTTCTCCACATAGTTCAGAAATTCAGTCCTATCTCAAGGGATAACTCAATGCACTGTGTGATGATTTCATCTATATGAACAGTTTGCAAGACAAGCTTTTCATTGTATCTCAATACATGTGACAACAGTAAACCAAGTATTGATCTGGTTAGATCATTATTAATTTGACGGGACTGTATTTGGAAAATTGTATTCAGTTCTGTTTGCCTCATTATAGGAAGGATGCAGAGGCTTTAGAGAGGGCACGGTGGAGATATACAAGGATGCATCCTGGATTAGAGAGCATGTCTTATGAGGATAAGTTGAGCGAGTTATGGCTTTTCTTTTTGCTGTGAAGGAGGATGGATGTTGTAACTTGATAAAAATGTACAAGATGATGAAAGGCCAGCCAGAGTGGACAGCCAGAGATTTTTCATAAGGCGGAAATGCCTAACACAAATTTATGGTGAGAGAAAAGTATAGGGGGGATGTCAGGGATGGGCTTTTTTTTAAACACAGAGAGTGGTAGTAATGTAGAACACACTGCCAAGAGTGATGGTAGAGGCAGATATATTAGGGACATTTAAAAAGCTCTTAGGTAGGAACATGGAAAAAAGGAGGACTATGTGGGAGGGAAGGATTAGATCAGTGGTTCCCAAACTTTTTTAGGTTACTAACCCAATGCCCCATTCTCCCTCCTCTGCCATCACATAAAAAATCCTTGTGATGCACTGCGAAATAGTCACTGCAAATTCAAATGCAGTGATAAATAATTGCAAAACTATTCAAATCTATTTAAAGCTACAAATTAAAGTATTTCTTTAATTATAGTAAAACAATCTTCATCAACAATTTTAGAGCGTATGGTAGTATTCCAACTATTCATTGCCTTCACACTGTTCATTCAGAGAGATGGGCTTGGCGCAGCGATATCTGCTTCTCAACATCAGGCTGAATGTCACTCAGACGGAGTCTCACATCCCCATGTTCAGTAATTTGCAGTCTGCTTCATTGCTTTGAAAGAAGTTGGGCAACTGAACTGAAACTGCGCTCCACTAAATATGATGTTGGAAAGGGAATAAAGAATATTATGACCTTATTTCACAGCGCAGACTAACATTCAAAGATTTCTTTCAGCAACTTAAGATCTTGTTGTGATTTTTTGAACCTCAGCTTCAGCTCAAAGTCATTTTGTAGCGAGATCAGTTCTTCCTCCATCCTTCCCGTTAACTTCTCCTAACAAGTGTTCAGGAATGGATTTATTACCCAAAGTAGAATTTGGATCGAGAGAAGATCCTGTGAAATATCTCCAAGGTGTCTTTATGCAGCTCACCCAGGTGGGCACAGTATAATTGAAGATCAGCAACTGGTATTCTTTCTTTCTCTTCCAACTCAGAGATTCTCAGAAATTGATAAGATCATGATAGCCAATGTTGCACTTAAATAGGGTTAACTTGTACACAAATGTGGAGAAAACTGATTTTGATAAGACTCACATCATTTCCTTGCAATTGAGGACTGATTTCATTAAACTTTGTGATAATTCTGACATATAAGCAATGTCATGCCAAATATTCTTGAGTTGATTACTGAATGAAGTATTTGACTCTTCAAAGGATTTCATCCCAATTTCAAAAAGCACATATAAGTGTCTCAGGCAGCTTCCTTTTGAGAGTCACCTGAATTCTGTGTGCAAAAGTAAGCATTGAAACTGTTCATCATTCATAATACAAAGCTCTCGAAATAGTCAAGAATTGAGAGCATGGGACTTGATTTTATTTACTACTGAGATAACCGTATTTAATGATTTGTGCAGCTGATCACAGGCTTTTAGCAACAAGATACTGTCTGTGAATTACACAATAAATAGTAAATATGTTAGGTACAGCTTTTTTCAAGAAAGCAGTAACTCCACAATAGCATCTTGTCATTGATGGTGCCCCATCTGTTGCATGAGCAAGAATATTGGTGAGCGAAATATCCTACTCTTTGAAAAATTGAACAACCAGAAATATTGATATTCCTTTCATAGCTGTTTCTCGTCCCCTTGCAAATAACAACCCTTGAACAATGCTTTTACCTTTTATAAAG
Source organism: Mobula birostris (assembly GCF_030028105.1). Lineage (NCBI taxonomy): Eukaryota > Metazoa > Chordata > Chondrichthyes > Myliobatiformes > Myliobatidae > Mobula > Mobula birostris. The sequence goes on along the minus strand of NC_092370.1, from coordinate 235,214,211 downwards.
TGGACATAACAAAGAAGCAAAGCTGACTCATCAACTGCAGAGCAAATTCTGTTGTCCTAAGTACATTGCACAATGTGTCTTCCACATTCTCAGACATTTCATCTATTTGTCTTTGAACAGAGTTGTCACTGAGTGAAACTGTTTTAATTATTTGGTCTGGAGACTTATGCCATACTCAGAACCTTTCTTACTGCTGGCACAATCAGTTCTTCTCCAATTGTATGGGGCTTTCCAGATTTAGCAATGAGCAATAAAATGTTGTAAGAAGCACTCAACTCATCACTGCATAAGAAATAAAATGGACGATCTTGAAATTCAGCTACAGATTGGCAAGTATGATGCTGTGGCCATCTCTGAAACTTGGCTAAAGGATGGCTGCCATTGGGAGCTGAATGGCCAAGGATATACAGTGTATCAGGAAGGTAGGTTAGTAGGCAGAGGGGGTGGTGTTGCTCTGTGTATAAGAAATAGTATTCAATCATTATAAAGGGATGACATAGGATTGGAAGGTGTAGAGTCTCTATGGGTTGAGTTAAGAGATGACAAGGGTAAAAGGACCCTAATGGCAGTTGTATACAGGCCTCCAAACAACAGCCGGGATGTGGATTACAAATTACAGCAGGAGATAGAAAAGGTGTGTCAGAAGGGCAATGTCATGATAATCGTTGGGAATTTTAACATGAAAGTGGATTGGGAAAACCAGGTCAATACTGGACCTCAAGAGAGAGAATTTATAGAATGTCTAAGGAATGGCTTTTTAGTACAGCTTGTTGTTGAGCCCACTAGTGGATCGGCTGTGCTGGATAGGGTTTTGTGCAATGAAACGGAGGTGATAAGAGAGCTTAACATTAAGGAACCCTTGGGAAACAGTGATCACAATATGCTCGAGTTCACTTTGAAATTTGAGAAGGACAAAATAAATTCCAATGTGTCGGTATTTCAGTGGAATAAAGAAAATTACAATGGCATGAGGGGGGAACTGGTCAAGGTTGACTGGAAAGGGACACTAGCAGGAAGGACAGCAGAGCAGCAATGGCTGGAAGTTTCTGCAAAAAATAAGGGAAGTGGAAGACAGATATATTCCAAATAGGAAGAAACTTTCAAATAGAAGAAGGACACTACCATGGCTGACAAGTGAAGTTAGAGCCAAAGTAAAAGCAAAAGAGAGGGCATACAAGGAAGCCAAAGCTAGTGGGAAGATAGAGGATTGGGAAGATTTTAAAAACTTGCAGAAAGAAACTAAGAAGGTCATTAGGAAGGAAAAGATGAATTATGAAAGGAAGCTGGCGACTAAAATCAAAGAAAAAGCTTTTTTGAGTATATAAAGGGTAAATGAGAGTCGAGGGTAGATATAGGACCAATAGAAAGTGATGCTGGAGATATTGTAATGAGAGATCCAGAGATGGTAGAAGAACTGAATGCATATTTTGCATCAGTCTTCACAATGGAAGACATCTGCAGTATACCTGACATTCAAGAGTGTCAGGGAAGTGAAATATGTGCAGTGAAAATTGCAACTGAGAAGATGCTCAGGAAGCTTAATGGTCTGAGGGTGGATAAATCTCCTGGACCTGATGGAATGCACTCTTGGGTTCTGAAGGAAGTAGCTGGAGGGATTGCGGAGGCATTAATGATGATCTTTCAACAATCGATAGATTCTGGCATTGTACTGGGTGACCGGAAAATTGCAAATGTTACTCCACTACTTAAGAAGGGTGGGACACAGCAGAAAGGAAACTATAGACCTGTTAGCCTGATATCAGTGGTTGGGAAGTTGTTGGGATCAATTGTTAGGGATGAGATTACGGAATAACTGGAGGCACATGACAAGATAGGCCAAAGCCAGCATGGTTTCCTGAAAGGAAAATCCCGCCTGACTAACCTACTGCAATTCTTTGAGGGAATTACAAGCAGGGTAGACAAAGGAGATTCAGTAGATGTGGTGTACTTGGATTTTCAGAAGGCCTTTGACAAGGTACTGCACATGAGGCTGCTTAGCAAGATAAGAGCCCATGGAATTACAGGGAAGTTACTAGCATGGGTGGAGCACTGGCTGATCGGCAGAAAACAGAGAGTGGGAATAAAGGGATCTTATTTGGCTGGCTGCTGGTTACCAGTGGAGTTTCACAGGGTTCGGTGCTGGGACCGCTGCTTTTTACTATCTATGTCAATAATTTGGTATTAATGGATTTGTGGCTAAGTTTTCCAATGATATAAAGACAGGTGGAGAAGCAGGTAGTGTTGAGGAAAGAGAGAGCCTGCAGAGAGACTTAGATAGTTTAGGGAAATGGGCGAAGAAGTGGCAAATGAAATACAATGTTGGAAAGTGTATGGTCATGCACTTTGGTGGTAGAAATAAATGGGCAGACCATTATTTAGATGGGGAGAGAATTCAAAGTTCTGAGATGCAAAGGGACTTGGAGTCCTTGTGCAGGATACCCTAAAGGTTAACCTCCAGGTTGAGTCAGTGGTGAAGAAGGCAAATGCAATGTTGGCATTCATTTCTGGAGGTATAGAATATAAGAGCAGGGATATGATGTTGATGCTCAATAAGGCACTCGTGAGACCACACTTGGAGTATTGTGTGAAGTTTTGGGCTCCTTATTTTAGGAAGGACATACTGACATTGGAGGGGGTACAGAGAAGATTCACGAGAATTATTCCAGAATGAAAGGGTTACCATATGAGGAACATCTGACAGCTCTTGGGCTGTATTCCCTGGAGTTCAGGAGAATGAGGGGTAATCTGATAGAAACATTCCGAATGTTAAAAGGCCTGAACAGACTAGATACGGTAAAGTTATTTCCCATGGTAGGAGAGTCTTGACCAAGAGGGCATGATTGAAGGATATCCATTTAAAATAGAGATGTGGAGAAATTACTTTAGTCAGAGGGTGGTAAATCTATGGAATTTGGTGCCACAAGTGGCTGTGGAGACCAAGTCATTGGGTGCATTTAAGGCAGAGATAGATCGGTTCTTGATTAGCCAGGGCATCAAAGGGTATGGGGAGAAGGCAGGGGAGTGGGGATGACTGGAAGAATCGGACCAGCTCATGATTGAATGGTGGAGTAGACTCGATGGGCCAAATAGCCTACTTTTGCTCCTATATCTTATGGTCTTGTGGTTGCCTCTACATGCATGTTTTGAAGTATTCTCCATTTCTGAAATGTTTCACAAAGTAACTGAAAGTAAGTCAAGTTCTTGTTTGCTCGATCAGAGTGTATTCCCTCCAATGTTCAATGAGCCTAGATGGTTTCATTACGTCATTTGAAAAAAAAAGCTTTTTCACACAAAAAGACACATTGGTTGCTTGGTGCTGATATAAATCCAAATTCTTTTACTCCACACTATGCTGTCCAAATTTCTTTTTCATTTGATCTGCTTCCGCCGTTTTTGTTATGGATTAATAACCACAGTCAATCACCGATTGTTTAAGTCCAACCTGAAGCGTTGCGATCAATAAGGGGGAAAGGTATGATGTCATCATAGCTCAGGCAAAACCTGAAGCCACATAAAGTAGGGCAGCAATATCGTGGTGCAGCCATGGGCTGGCAGAATGCAGTCAAGGCCATTGGAAAGGGCAGATTCTGAACTTCACTCCATGAATGCCATACACTAATTCACAGGAATTGTGTCACTGCATGATTAGAGTATGGGAATTGTGCCAGGTAACACTGTACTACAGTACTGAACAGCAATATTGCATGGGCTGGGCCCAGAAGTAACTTTTTCGGTCTAGATTTCTCACGATATGCCAAATACAGAGTGTTACTTTGCTTTTCAACAATTGTAACAAGTTTTGAGCAAAGTCTAAGAGACCGGTGGATTAGCAATTGATGAGATGATTACATGATCATTTATAAGGCACTGAGGATCAAATGTTTAAAATAATTAATTTCTTAAATTAAGGCTGTAATCCATCAGCTGTCCCCCTTGCTACCAAGTGCCCTCCCACCTCCCCTCTTATCTTTATCACCCCCTTCGAAACTCCCACTGGCCCCATGGGGTCATATCGCCCACTTTGGGAACCACTGGATTGGATTGATCTTGGAGAAGGTTAAAATATTGGAACAATATTGCGGGCTGAAGAGCTTGTATTGCCTCATATTCTGTGTTCTAATTCTAATTCCAATTGAAATTTATTTTTGGAGGTTCACATTGACCATTTTAATGCCCACCAAAATACGTTTGTAGATTTGTGTGCCAATGTCTCAGGTTATCAGTATTCAAAGAAAATCACTAAGACTATGAGCATTTCAAGAAGGTGCATAACACAGGGACCATGAAAAGCAAACAGATGCCACACAACAGACCCATCCCTCATGTAGATACACCTACATCTATACATACCTCACCCCCCCCAAAACTTCACACACACGCCTCTCATAAACAGTACCGCTCCATGGTATACAGTATAAAATGCTAAAATAGCAAACATAGGAAGGAGTAAATGCTTCAGGTTATACTAATATAGTGAAAAAAAACATGTGAAAATGTAGGCCTACAAATTAAGTGCAAGAGTTGGGAAGACATGAAGCAGTTGAGGTTCACTTGAAGTGTTGCACACATTTCTGGTCCCTGCACTGGGATGTGGCCTGCAATGGAGGGGCTTTGGTTACATGGAGGGTACAGGTAGGCTGGATCTGTTCACACTGGAGTTTTTGGAGGTGTACGGGACATTCAGAGGCATGGATAGAGTAGATAGACAGACCCTATCTCCCCAAAGTTGAAGAGAATAAAGCCAGGAATGGGTTTAGGTTGGGAAGGGAGAAATTTAAAGGTGCTCCAGGGTTAGTTTTTTTTCACACAGAGGGTGATGATTATCTGGAATGACCTGCCAGAGGAGGTGATTGGGCGAATTGTCAGGGGTCAGTGGTGACGTTACATTCATCAAGGAGTTTCCATTCCTCCATCCTTCTGGCGACCTTTCTCTTTGCAAAACTCAAACAGAGTGTCAGCATTGGGAAGCTGTTATTAGGCTTCTGAACAACACGGCTAGTCCAACATAGTCAACAGATTATAACTAGGGCCTCAGTACTGGAGATGTTGCCCTGGGAAAGGACAGTGGCACTGATTTGCTTATCCATTCAGTGGACGTGGAGGACTTAGTGGATACGATAGTGGTGGTATCATTGCCATTATCTGGGGCTGCCTGCTAGAGGTAGACCTGGGCACAGAAGCATACTGATGAGGAGAGATCACTACTGATCTTGTCTTGTACCAGGTCTTTTGACTTGATTCTCAAACACACTTTCCCACAAACTATGAAAGGCAACACTGGCACACTGAAGAGATGGTGAATCTCATCACCGATGTCTGCCTCAGGTAGCTACTGAGATACTGGGACCGGTTCGTATTATCCAGAATCTCACCATGAAATATAGTTGTCAGAGATCAGAGTAGTGAGGTGAAAATAGATTAGGAGAGGACCTTTGTTTTGCAGAGATTGAGCATAAGACCATCTTCATATGCACCTCGGTGAACAGTGAACATGCGGAGCAGTAGCATAGCAGATAGTATAACACTATTACAGTGTCAGCAACCTGAGTTAAATTCCATAGCTGTCTGTAAGGAGTCTGTAGGTCCACCCCATGACTGTGGGTTTCTTTTGGGTGCTCCTGTTTTTTCCCTCATTCCAAATACATATGGGTTAGTAGGTTAATTAGTCACATGGGTCTAATTGGGTGGTGCAGGCCTGTTAGCATGCTATATCTCTAAAAAAAATCAAGTCAAGAATCCCTTGGAACTAGGCTTCTGAGTGTGCACGCCTGTGTACTGAAGCTCACCTAAAGTTCAGATGACCTTCGTTCTAGAGCTTACTTGCCACAGAATGAACAGATTCCATTAGTTCTGAAGACTGGTTCCACTCCCACATAACAGAGCAATGCAACCAGAAACAGTGAAGAAAATGTCAAGCTAAAGACACTAAGACTGGTTCCATTGGTGACCTGTTGTTCGTATCAAGTGTTGTACCATCAGAGCAAAGTGAAATGGAAACAAGTTTCTGGGAATCAGAATTTGAGGAAGATATTTCACTGTCCCTGCTGAATGGAATCAAATATTTTACTGGCATCAGAGAAGGCCACTGATAGTGCTTGATATGTGACAAGCAGTGGCCCAAAGTGTTGCCTGTTTATTCATTACCATAGATGCTGCCCGACCTGCTGAGTTCCTCCAGCATTTTGTGAGTGGTATCAATGAACGGGTGGACATCGATAACATGTTATCCTTATGCATTACATGCAATAGTTGACTTAGTAGTGCGGTAGGAAATCTCTATTGAAAGCCATGGCATTGTAAACCAAAAATGGTCATCTGAGCATCTTTAATTCTTACATCAGCACCTGTCAGAAACTAGAACAGAGACTAAAACAGTCCAACACTAAAATAAGCTTGCAGAAAGTGGGATATCCATTTGATTCCAATCAGGAACATCTTCCACAATGAAATTAAACCTCAGTTATTGACTTAAGGCTGCAGTGAACAACACAGGCTGGAGGTTACATATTATGAGCCATCACACTGTGCCAATTAACTGTGTGCAGACACACTTTGTTAAAGTCTCCAGTGAGAAGGAGACTGCATGTAGAGACAATGGTAACACATCAAGAAAATCTGCATTGCACTCTAAGGAGATACCTTCCCAGTTATAAACTTACAAAGGACGCAGAAGTGTGCACGTGCTGGACCAGCCACGTTTCATTGCTCACCTGTTCCAGCATGGCCCATTTCACACCTTTCTGGAATCGGATGAAACTGTTTTTTCAGGCTTGGCTTGGTGGAAGGGTAGAACCTGCCAGCATCTCAATACCAGAGACACATAACCCGCCCTGATAGAGCATCACAAAGATATGACAGACTGTCAGGGGTGCCTTCTTTTGGTCTGGTGCCATGGGACCTTCAAAGATCCCATGGCATTCCAAGCCAATTACCTGGCAATTTATTTCATTGTTGCTTGTGAAATATGGTGTAAAGAAATTGGTCTTTTTTATATACTGCAGTATGACACCATTGCCATTTGTGGTTGCAAAATTATTTTGCAATCTCCAGGGAGTGTTTACCATCATCTCACATTCACCTGCAGCCTACAAGGTGCATACTATCCTGCTTTTACAATAGAATATTGATAGGCCTAGATAAGGTAGACATGGAGAGGATGTTTCGAATAGTGGGGGAGTTTAGCACCAAAGGGCACAGACTCAGAATACAAGGACATCCCTTTACAGCAAAGATGAAGAGGAACACAACTACAAGAGATTCTGTAGATGCTGGAAAGTATCCAGAGTAATACACACAAAACTCAGAACTCAGCAGGTCATGCAGCATCTATGGACAGAAATAAACAGTCCATGTTTCAGGATGAATGTCAACTTGTCATTCCTTTCCACAGATGTGCTTGACATGCTGAGTTCTTCCAGCATTTTGTGTATGTTACTATAGATAGAACATAGAACAGCACAGCACAGGAACAGGTCCTTCGCCCACAATGTTGTGCCAAAACAACTAAATTAGTAATCACAATACGCTGGAAAAACTCAGCAGATTGGGCAGCATCAGTGGAAACGATGAGCATGATGCTGCCCGACCTGCTGAGTTTTTCCAGCGTATTGTGAGTGTTGCTTTGATCACAGCATCTGCAGATTATTTTGTGTTTAAAATTAGTAATCAAATGGCCACCTAAACTAATCTCTTCTGTCTACACAATGTCCATATCCTTCCATTTTTCTCACATTCATGTGCCAATCTAAACATCTAAACATTTAATTTATCTACCTCTACCACTATCCAAAGCTGTCCATTCCAGGCAACCACCACTCTGTGTGCAAAATATTTGCTCTTCACATGTTTTTTGAAATTACCTCCCCCCCCCCCAATTTAAATGCACACCCTGTAATATTTCAGAGGTATATTCAAATGTTTCAATCTTCCTCAACACTTTAAGCAAGAAATACAGTTTCAGAGCTTCTCCTCATGGTAGCTTGTTCTTGTGTTTCTCTCCTAGAGTTCTCTCAGGGACAGCAGAGCGCTGGTTCACTCGATCGAACTGTTGGAGTCACAGGCTCCAACAGTTTCAAAAACAAAATTAAGACAAGACGAATAAGTAGAAGATGTAGAAAAAACTGAACCGGTTGACTATCTGGAAGATGTTGCCTGAGGAATCATCGTTCACTGGTGCCATATGTCAGTGACTTTAAGCCTGATTCTGATTCCCACAATATTTTGCCTGAGTGGCATGCAGGCCTCCCGGTGTATTGCCAAATCCAATATCTTCAGAAGTTGCAAAGTCCATCCTCCTTCCTAACGCTTGGTGTCGATGGAGGTCAGCACCAGACCTTTAATGAACACTTTGATCCTACCACTTCCCAACCTTGAGTTGAAAAGGGCTTGCTTGTTCTTGCGTGTACAATATATCTCACACACCAGGATGTTTGGATAATGGTCAGTCTGACTCACTCAGTTATACAGAACCTGAACTTGACTGAAGCACTGTGAATACTGAGAGCTCGAGTTGGGCTGGTGCACAGGCTCCCTCTGTTGATCATATTGAGCACAGCATTTTCTGGCCAGGACAGTCTGGTTTGCCTTGGAGTTCGGCAAACTAAAAATTATTCCAGAGTTGGGGTGGGGGGGGGGAGGGGTTCAGTCAGAGCAGCAGAAAATGAAGATGGCAGAAGCAAAGGGCACACAGAACATACAGAAGCTAAGATAAAACTGAATGAATGGGGAACACTGGCAGAGGGACTAATAGATCCCTCAACCACAACAACAACCTCTCCCTCAGTGTCAGCAAGACCAAGGAGATGATTAGTTGACTTCAGGAGAAGGAAATTGGAGGTCCATGAGCCAGTCCTCATCAGGGGACAAGAGGTGAAGAGGGTCAGCGACTTAAAATTCCTCAGGGTTATCAATTCAGAGGATCTATCCTGGGATTAGTAAGTGTCATTACAAAGAAAGTACTGCTGCACCTCCACTCTCTTAGAAGTTTGCAAAGATTCAGCAGGTGATCTAAAACTTTGACAAACTTTCTGTCACAGGAAAGCAGCATCCATCATCAAGGTTCCCCCACCAACCAGACCATGCTCTTTTCTTGCTGCTGCCATCAGAAAGAAGGTACAGAAGCCTCAGAACCCAGACCACAAGGTTCAGGAATAGTTATTACCCCTCAATTATCAGGCTTTTGAGCCAGAGGGGATAGCTTCACTCGCCCCGTCACTGAAGTGGACTTAATTTCAAGGACTCCTCATGTTCTCGATATTTGTTACTTATTTATTTATTTATAATAATTATTATGATTTTTTCTTTTATTTTTCTCTTTCATTTTGTTTTAGCACAGATTGTTGTTTTTATTTTGCATGTTGGTCATTGTCTGTTCTGTTAGGGTGTGATCTTTCATTGTGCTTCTTGTATCTATTGTGATTGCCACCAAGAAAATGAATCTCAGTATGGTGACATATATGTACTTCGGTAATAAATTTACTTTGAACATTAATTTTGTAATAGTACCCAAATCTGACAAACTAAAATAGGAAAATATTGAGAAAGTATTCAGAAAATTGCAGAAGTAAGTTCAGGTATGAGAATTTGAATAGGAATAGCTTGGAAGATGGCAGTGGTGGCATGTACCACTGCCATCTATTCCGATGTCTGCAAGAAAAAGCGTACTATGAAATAACCTAACTACTAATGGTGACCTGAGACACAAGAGATTCTGCAGATCCTGGAAATCACACACAAAATGCTGAAAGAATGCAAATGGTCTGGCAGCATCTATGGAGGGAAATAAATAATTGACATTTTGGACTGAGGCCCTTCACCTTTCCGTAACCCAGACTCACAAATTCGGGCAAATTCCTTATAAATCTTTTCTGAGTTCTTTCCAGTTTAATTACATTTTAAATAGAACAAAAAATGACACAGGAACGTGTAGCAACACAACCCAACAACGCATTTCACTTTATGTTTCGATTTACATGTGAAAAATGAACCTATAGCAGGGTGACCAAATCTGAACATAACAAGTGCAGCCTCACTTGCATCTTATACAACCATACCATGACCTCCCAAAGTTTACACCTAATCTCCTTTTTCAGGGATACGTAATGAGCTGGAGGAACACCCTCTCCTAATAATAAATGCTTGATTATCTGGTGGGAGCTGGGGATCAGTCTAACTTATATGTAACACTCACAAAATGCTGGAGGAACTCAGCAGCGCAGGCAGCATCTATAGAAAAGAGTATAGTCAATGTTTCCTTCTGACCTCAGTTTAATCTTCAGCTGATGCACAACACAACCAAATGGTTGATCTTTCCCATCAACATTCTTCATCTTCTTTGGCATTTGATGATGCACCCTTTTAAAATGACAGCAAAAGTAAATGTTTGAATATAATAAACCCGAGAGATTCTGCTGATGATGAAAATCCGGAATCAGAATCACGTTTAATATCACTGACGTTCAGGGAATTTGTTGATCGCAATACATAATTTAAAAATTGCAAATTACAGTAAGGATATATATCAAAAAAGTTAAATAGGGGCCGTGGACAATTCTGATTTGATGGAGAATGGACGTGAAAGCACAGAGGAACATCTAGAGAAATTCCTGAAATGCCCGTTCGCTGCTGTCGTTACTGTGTGGTCGGGAATCTTTCGGAGGGTGGGCCTCAAAATCCCCGGCCTTGCCTGCTTTTGGCGACCGAGAAGGAGGTCGAAGTGTTCAGACAGAGATGGCGCTCAGCACTCGGTGTCGGAGAGCTGATCAGAGCTCGAAGTTTTCGGATGACTCTGAGTCGGATTGTGGTTGGCATGGCAGGGAGAGTTTTTCTTCCTTCCTTCTCCCATCTGTGTGAGATATGGGACATTTGAGAAACTTTGAACTTTACTGTGCTCACAAACTTTCTTCATCAAGTTATGGTATTGTTACACTGTTTGCAACTATATGTATAAATATGTGGTTTTGTCAGTTTTTTCAGTCTTGGTTTGTCCTGTGTTTTGTGATATCACACCAGAGGAAATAATGTATCATTTCTTAATGCATGCATTACTAAATGACATAAATGGGGACTATGTGTCTTCATAATCTAAAAATAAGTAGAGCAAAAAGAGAAAAAAAAAGTGAGGCAGTGTTCTTGGGTTCAATGTCTATTTAGAAATCTGATAGCAAAGGGGAAGATGCTGTTCCTGAATTGCTGAGTGTGTGACCTCAAGTTAGGTCAAGTTTATTGTCATTTAACTATACTTATACACACCATCAAACAAGACAACATTTCTCCGAAACAGGGTGTAAAGTACAGTAGTACACATAACACACATATAACTCACAATAATTTAGGAAAGCAAGAATTAAATCTACAAATGAATCACACACTGATAATCGAAGTAAAATGCATAAATTAAATATTGTTAGGTATAGTACAAATTATTTAGGCTCCTGTACTCCTAACTAATGGCAGCAATGAGAAAGGGTCCACTGTAACACACACAAAATGCAGGAGGAACTCAGCAGGTGAGGCAACATCTGTGGGAAGAAGTGAGGAGTGGACATTTCAGGCCAAGACCCTTCTTCAGGACATAATAATCTCATCTGTGTTTGAACGTAATGATCTATTATGTCAGTAGGCATAACATGACAAGTTGGCACATGTGACTTCCCAAGTATTGGCTGCAGTGGAAGCACCAAAGTTTATTCCGAAATGGTTTCCGTTCAAGATGTACCCCTCACAGGCTGACGTTACACAAAGTACCAATCTGTTACATAGTGTAAAATATATGTGCACAGCCTACACACCAGTGCTTTTGAAATAATACTGCTCTTGTCTACTTCTGGCACATAATAATGACAGGCAGCTGTGAGATACAGACCAATGGTGTTGGAGGGATGAATCTGCAATTGCAATAAAGCACAACACTTGCACCAAGTTCCACACTGAATGCACTTCTAATGACTGACATTGCCTTCTGGAAGCACCGGAGTATTGAATTCTCATCTGTGTCGATATCTGCTCAGTGCCTAGTTTTATCTCTGATCAGTGCTTAAGACCTTGCCTGGGATCACACTACAGTACTGACACTTCAAAGTGTCAAAGAATTGAAGAACAAGAGAAAAAGAGTCCTTTGATAATGTCTTTTTACCCTAACATGGAGTTACAAGACCCACAAATCTTCCCTACTGATAACATTACTTTCTAATTGACTGTATAGAGCATTATATGCGTGATTCATTGATAGTGAAAGAGCTCTTTTTTGCCCATCTGTGCCAGCTTTAAAACTGCAATTGTTACCAGTAGATTGCTCTTCTTCCACAGCCCGACATAATTTTTTTGCTCTAATGTACATCCAATTCCCTTTTCAACATTGCTTTAATGACTTTCAAATCCTTTAAGACAACAAGTTCCAAACCCTAGCAACTCACTATGTTTCTTCCTATCCTCATCTATTTCTTTTACCAATTAACTCAGATAAAGTTTTCCTTGTGACCTTAAAGATAAAGGCCAGTTAAAAAGACTTATTTGTTAATTCAGAAGCAGAATGCATTGTTTAATATAGCAATACATTAGCAACAGTGCACCTTCCAACTAGCCAAACAACCAGTATCAGGGAGTTGAAAGACGCTTGTATTTATAGTGTCCATCAGATCTCTCTTTGGACATTCCAAATAATGTACAGCCAATGAAATACTTTTAAAGTGATGTTACTGCTAAGTTGGAAACTGCAATCAAATTGTTTGCAACAAAATCCTATGAATAGCAATGTGAGGAAGACCAAGTAATTTCTTTTATTGATGTGACTGATGAATAAGTAAGTTGGTGGGACTTTAAGAAGCATCCATTCTTCTCTGAGATTGCGCTACCTTTAATAAAAGAGCTTAAGAAATTGCAATGAAGTTCCAAATGTTTTAAAAATGTAATTTTTGTCATATTTTTTCATGTGGGTTGTTCAACAGATCAATCTACCAGTGTACCTTAGGACCTAGTCAATACCCAGACTGGGAACTCCTGATGTCCCATTTGCCAGACAGAAGATAGTTCAAATGTCTAGATAGAAAACATGCATATTTATAAAGCCTTTAATGTAATCTGTTTTAAAAATTACTCAAACATTAATCTTAGAAGTCTCTGTTCTATAATAAACTGAAATGACAGAAAATACTGAACCTAATACAAGGGAGACATAACTTTAAGATGTTGGGAGGAAAGTATGGAGGGGATGTCAACGGCAGTTGTTTTTACACTGAGAGTGGCATGTGGAATGCTGAGCCTGGGATGGTGGTAGAGGCACTTTTAAGAGACTCTTAGATGAAAGAAAAGTGAAGGGCTATGGGGGCAAGAAGGGTTTGATTGATCATGGAGTAGGTTAAATGGTCAGCACAAAATTGTGGGCCAAAAAGCCTGTACTCTATTGTAGTGCTCTCTGTTCTAAAACCAGCAGTACAAGCACTAATTGCAAACTGGGTAAAATGTGGGAAAATGTTCCAATTACATGTGAATCCAGAAAATGGGAGTGTAAGGTCCAACACACTCCAACTGAAATGAAGGTAGACCACGCCAGTGGCAGGTGGCCCATTGGAGGAGTAAATCAGGTCCAGCAACAAAGGTTTAGGAAAATTCATTCAATGAAAAGAAATTGGTCCTTGGCACATGCACCCCTTCCTTGCTGAAAGCAAAACAGGGGCAAACAAGCTGCATAGCAGGAAACAAAACATGGAAAGGTTAAAAAAGGATCCAGTGCTTTCCCAGCTTATATGATGAATAAACTCTTAGGCTTCCAGCCGGGTCAGGTATCAATTTTAGCCAACATTTCAATGACAAACTCTGCCTTCTTCATCAGAGATAATGCCTGGGCATGTCTAGTCTGGCGGTATTTATAACCGCATCGTCCATCCCTCCCGATTGGATAGTCCTCATCCACGGACAGCGGAAACCTGATTGAATGAGGACTAACCAATCAGGAAGGACAGGTTATGGGGGTAGACATGCCCAGGCATCAGCCCTGATGAAGATGGCGGAGTTTGGCATTGAAACAACTGTTAAAATCGATGCCTGGACCCAGCTGGAAGCCCAAGAAGAGTTTATTCGTGGAATGGTTAGTTAAAATTTTAATAAAAATTCAGTACCCTCTTGGCACAGCTCAAGGTAGATCATTCTCTCTGTCCAGATAGTACAGCTGATGAGGGCTAGGTCAATCTAATAAAAGCACAGAATCAGGCCAAGATAGTTCCTTCCCCACACAAGGGAGAGGAGGTTTGCAAGCAGAGGAAGGAGCAAGTATCAAGGATCAACTTTGCATGCAATTCTGGTTGCCCTATCGTAGGAAGGATGTCCAGAATTTGGAGAGGGTACAGAAAAGATTTACCAGGATTCTGCATGGATTAGAGGGTATGAGCTGTAATGAGAGGCTGGACAAACTTGGGTTGTTTTCTCTGGAGTGGCAGAGGCTAATGGGAGATTTGATGGAGGTTTATAAGGTTTTGAGAGGCTTAGATAGGGTGGACAGACAGTGTCTTTTTCCCCAGGGTTGTAATGTCTAATACCAGAGGATGTGTATTTAAGGTGAAAAGGGGGTAATTTCAAAAGATATGTGAGAGGCAAGTTTTTACAGAATGGTGGGTGTCTGGAATGTGCTGGCTGGGTTGGTGACAGGGTCAGATATATTGGAAACATTTAAGAGACGTTTAGATAAGCACATGAATATGAGGACGATGGAGGGAAATACAGATTATGCAGGTGGAAGGGAGGTTTAGTTGGCCATTTGATTATTCATTTAGTTCAGCACAACATGGTGGGCTGAAGAGCCTGTTCCTGTTGTATGTTCTAACTTCATTCACCTTACACACTTACATGGATTAGGAATTTGCTGTGGTGTTGGTCGGGGTGCGACATGCAACAAGAAGCAACATTTAATAATTATTAAGAATAAAGAGTTATTTAAAAATAAATTATATATAAACTAATATAGTAGGTGTTAAAGGGCGGATATGGAATAAAATATGGATAAATTAACGAATAGCAATATGTACTTACAGTGTAAACAACACTATAAAAAAAAGGTTTAAAGTGTCTACGGTGCAGTGCAGTAACGGGGGTAATTGACAGAGCTAACTAGACGGGGGCTAACTAGATTTTTTTTATTCTTAACGCGTCAAGAATTAAAGGAAACTTGAAGGGACGTGTATTTGACAGAGAGCATTATGGCGAAACAAAAATAATATTAAAATGTAGGAATTTTTTAAAGAAATGAAATCCAGGCCAGAAAATTCCCAAAAGAAAAAGTGGACAGGGAAGAGAACGAGCAACGTTGAAGTGTTGCTCTGCAGACGATTAGTATGCGGCTCACAGCTCGGTCTCCGCTCCGGAGAGGGAGGAGAGTACAGTAGAGGCAGACTGAGCGTTGGGGAAGAGAAGGAAAATAATGTGAGCTAGCCCGGCGCCGTACATACATATACACACACACACACACACACACACACACACGCCCGCCACCTGAGCTTCCATAGAATTACCCTACCGAAGTCGCTCGGGTCATCGAGCTGAAGCCAGAGATTGTCTTGATCGCTCGGGTTTTCAGCGAAGCTCTACTGGGAAACTGAAGCGACTGCCGGCAGTGTGTGGCTAGATCTACAAGTGATTCTTTAAACACCTCAAGCGCTTTAATAGGCTTTTTTTTCTCCCTGAGATTGCCACTGCTTACGGAACCACCCCAGCCTTCGGGGACTTGTCAGCCGGGCTTCTGGCGGGTGCAGGCAAACAGATGCCTCGATGTGCCTGTCCTACACAACTTTGCTGCCGATGGCTTGTGGTTAGGGTTCAGGTAAGGGAAACACCGATCCTCGGAGCCGGACCATTCATTCCTGGCGCGGTTTCAGTGGTGGGGAGAGGAAGGGGGTGAGAAGGTTGGTCGCCGCAACTACTATTGTTTTGTACTTGTCTTGTACGGCCAAGATGGTAATTTGGTGTCACTGAGGCGACGCTGTTGTGAGAAGCCTCAGTCTTTCCGCGGCTTAGCAGTGGATCTGAACCCAGTTCTACACTCTGCTTATGGTGAAGTTGTCCGTGAAAAGGGGATTTGATCAGCTGTTTGTGGGGGGGGGGGGTGGGGGGTGGATTTGGTACACTGTTAGATTCTGTCATTGCGTGGACGGAGGAGTTCACACATACACAGGTTGTTTAAAGAGATACTGCAGCGTAAAATAAAATCAAGATTAATTCCGTTCAAATGTGCTCCAGAACCTTCATGTGGGGAATTCGAGGAGATATTTAAAATAAAAACGAGTCCTGTTGCACTTTCGGCCCGCAGGTTATTTTCTTGTCCATCGGCCTGACGTTCTAACAAGTCGATTCTTCTCCGGAGAAAGTGAGAAAACAAGCTCCAGATCCCGCCTGAAAATGGGTTCGGTTTATTTGTACCTTGTGTGTACTTAATGATAAAGAGAGTCCTTGGGCAAACACGTTGCAGCCTCATTAGGTCTTGCATTGATTAGAATGTGAATTACATTCATCGCTCGAACGTGACTTCTGGTATGCTCGCTCCCTCCTGGGGAATAGCAATTATACAAAATTATCCTCGCCGTTGGTTAACTTAGACTTAAAACTAGACAGGATATGATAACATGATTGTCATTTTTTTCAATTAGCGTCATATGTTCATTTACTTTCTCCTCCTGAGTCTTTGGAACTGAAGTCGCACTCAGTGTGTGCCCTCCTGTTATTTCTCTAGAGAGTGCTCACAGAGTCACCGGGCTATTCGACTGAGAAAGGCATCACAATTCAGTTTTTCGCCACCCACCGCACCCTCTCCCTGAACGGCTAGTTGCACGGGGAGTGTGAATACCTGAGCTAGCTGCTACCCGACAGACAGGCGATTGGGTCTCGGACACAAGACCGGATAGTTGGATGCGCAAAAGACTTCCTAAATTCACACGGAATAAGCGGAATGGACTATAACGCGGTGGTTAGTGAGGGGAATTGATAGCCCAATTTTAAAAAAAATACTTTGAGGGAGAAAACAAGCCCCGTGGACCACGATATTTGAACTTTACGTTGCGATGCGCCCGTCCTTATGCCGCTGCTCTGAGGTCGGCGTTAGACTGTTTTCCGATGTCAGTATGCGAACAACATCCTCTCGCCTCACCCAGCCCTTGTTCCCAACCAGACTCTGAATGCCGACTTTCCCATTCATGACAAACCGGTCTGCCGTTCTTGGGAGTTTTGGTGAGGAGTGAACCGGGGTACACGGGGGATTGGAGCGGTCACGGGTACAATTAACGAGATGTTTTATTTAGTCAATGCAGCGAATAGGGGAGGCTAGGGACAGGAACAGTGGATGGTCAAGTGCGGATCTGCATCACCACTCTGGAAAAATGTCAATAGGCCATTTAATTTAAGATGAGTATTCCGAAGGCAAGTTCCGTGCAATCTTTGACAATTTCACTGAAGCATAAGGAAGTGTGGACCTTACACCTCACACCTGCCACACAACCTGTTTCCATTGTACAAAACTGTTGCTTAAGTCCATCACCCCTGGTGCGGCATAGGCCACCGACAGCTCACCAGAGTCCACTGTCATGTGCCCGTTTTTCAAATTGTCGCCAGTGTAGCCCATTATCTTGGTGTCAGCTTTAAGGTCACGCTGCCAGGTGTTCTTTGGCCAGCCTGTCTTACATTCTATGTTTCAGTGGTGTCGACCCAGGATGATAGAAGGTTGATCAGCCCTGTGGCTTTGACCAGCTTGAGGCTTTCACCACATGAATTCATATGTCTACTGGGAGAAGATCTTTCCTCTCCCAGGACTGAGGTATTTGGAGCTTCTGTCCGTGTCTCTGTAGTTCTGGGTTTTTATGGGATGGGATTGCTGGCCCCCTGTCCAACCCTCCACCTTTCACAGCCGGACTTGGGACTGTCCATGGTGGAGTTGTACCATACTGACAATAAGATCCAGGATGAAACCCTAGAAGATTTCTATCTTGGGAGCCACCTCTCTGTAAAAGCAATAATCTGTCAGGAAATGTAGAGGAGGCTTGCCCCGAGCCAGAGCGAGTGAAGGCTCGAGAAGCAACTGATTGAGGCTGGCTGGCTTGATGAGTGGACAAGGACTGTAGATGAGAACTGGGGTTAAATAGGCTGCAGGTGATGAGTCTAGAATGAGCAGCAAGTCAATTCTATTAGCAGGGTGGAGACTGGGAGATGCCTACAGGAGTGTACATGACAAATATCCATAATGAAATTCACCTTCACCTTCTGTACACCAGCACAGCCTCTGGGTATCCAAGCAAGCAATGCTTGAATCAACCTCTCAAAACTGGCACTAAAAACGTGGTCTACCAGCAGCAGCGAATACTGCCATCCTGCAGGCTTGAGGGATGTAGACTGCCTACAGCAGGCTCCTCAGTGCACTGCAAAATACCATCAATGCTGCCTCTGCAAAATCCTCCAAATCCCCCAGTGTTAGTGTCCTCTCTTAGGAGAACATCCTGGGCACAGAGACCCGTCTTGCATCGAGCCAGCTTCACTGGGCAGGCCATGTTGTTTGGTATCGGACTCCACTCTGAGTCTTTCATGGAAAGAGACTACCGGATGGACTGAGGAAAGATTCAAGGACTTTTCCAAACCTGATAAGAAAATATAGCATCCCTAATAAGATGATTTTGGTAGATGATTTTACAGAGAGCACGAAGGATATGCAAGCGTATGTAGCTTCTCTTACTGTTGGCTGTTATGGAGATACTTTGGACCTGAACACTCAGAACACTGAAGACTGTGAGCCCCATGCTGGGAATGGGATTCATATAGATGGGTATTTCCTGTACGACTATCACACTGACTCATGTGGAGCCATGATTCATGCAGATGACATAGCAGCCACTGTCACTGTCTCCCTTTGACAATACAGGTTTCCTGCACATCCCAAAGACACTTATTTAGAGATAGAGCACAGTACAGACCCTTCCAGCCTCGTAAGCTGGTGCTGCCTAATCACACCCATGTGATCACCCATGTGATCAATTAACCCACTAACTTTGGAAACCAGAGGGTCCGGGGGAAAACCACGCAGTCATGGGGAGACTGTGCAAACTCCTTACAGACAACAGCTGGAAGTGAACCTGGGTCACTGGTGCTGTAAGGTTAGGCTAACCACTACTCTACCACACGTTGTCAGGTCGCTCCAAGTTGCTCCAAATGCAGGCAGGTGGCATATAGAGCATTGCAACACAGAAATAGGCCCTTTGCCCTATAATATTGGTGCTAACCTTGATGCCAATTGAAACTAATTTCAGCAGTCTGCACATGGTCCATATCCCCCTATGCCAATTGTCTATTTATTTATTGAGGTGCAATGTGGGATTTGAACCTTGCTACACAGCAATCCCCCAATTTAACCCTAGCCTAATGATGGGAACATTTACAATGATCTATCAACCTACCAGCCAGTATGTCTTTGGACCGTGCGAGGAAACCGAGGCACCCAGATTACCTGCCTGTCTAAGTCTTTCTTAAGTACCCCTAACATGTCTGCTTCCACTGCTACCTCTAGCAAAGTGTTCCAGTCACTGGGTAGGACTGGGGAAAGTTGAATACGTTTTAGGGAAATAGGTGGGGGATAGAATTTCTTTGAGAAGTGACATAGACTGAATTGTCTCCTAAGTGGTAAGAAATAAATGAAATGGCTCAGACTGGAGGAAGGACATCTGGAGGTCCACTAGTCTATGCAGTGAACCATAGTATAAGACACGGGGGGAGTGTGCCACCTTACAAACTGCCCAGCCATTGCACCATCCATGGAAGAGTCTGTGTTTCCAACACTGGTCTCATTGTACACCTCAGAATCCAGGGCATCAGAGTGGAGGGTAGTCATCCTCGGTCACGAGGGACTGCCCAAGGAGGAGGAGAGAACATTCTAACCAGGCACAGTGCCCTGTAGGATGTGCTGTTATTGGAGATGATACAGAGGAGTTTCACGAGAATAATTCCAGGAATGAAAGGGTTCATGTGTGAGGAGTGTTTGATGGCTCTGGATTTGTAGTCACTGGAGTTTAGAAGAATGAGGTGGATCTTGTTGAAACTTATCGAATATGGAATTGAAGATTCTATTGATGCTGGAAATCCACAATACACATAAAATGCTGGAGGAATCCAACAAATCCAGCAGCATCTAACAAAGTCCTGATGAAGACTCTTGGCCCAAAATGTCCACAGTTTATTCCCCTCCACAAATGTTGGCTGACTTACTGAGTTTCTCCAGCATTTTATGTGTATTGAAAGGCCCAGATTCGAGTGAACATGGAGAGGATGTTTCCGATAGTGGGAGAGTCCAGGATCAGAGGACACAGCGTGGGATTACAAGGATGTCCTTTGAGAACGGAGATGAGGAGGGATTTCTTTAGCCAGAGAGTAGAGAATCTGCTGAATTCATTGCCACAGATGAGACCCTTCATCAGGATTGGAGATAAAAAGATGAGGAGAAGGTGGGGGAGGTGAGGGGGAAACACAAGGTGATAGGTGAAACGGCGGGGGCGGGTTTAGAAAGAGCTGGGAAGTTGATTGGTGAAAGAGATAGAGGGCTGGAGAAGGGGGAATCTAATAGGAGCGGACAGAAGACCAAGGAAGGTAGAAAAAGTGGCGGGGGGAGGCAGGCAAGGAGATAAGGCGAGAGAGGGAAAAGATGAAGCGTGGGGGGTATTACCAGAAGTCAAGAAATCGATGTTCATGCCATCAGGTTGGAGGCTACCCTGACGGAATATAAGGTGTTGTTCCTCCAACCTGAGGATGGACCCATGGCGACGGTAAAGGAGGCCATGGATAGACATATCAGAGTAGGAATGGGAAGTGGAATTAAAATGGATAGCCGCCGGGAGATCCTGCTTTTTCTGGCGGACGAAGTGTAGGTGCTCGGTGATGCGGGTCTCACAGTCTATGTCAGGTCTCGCCGATATACAGGAGGCCCACACCGGTAATGGGGTTGAGAAAGATAATAACTCAGCCAGGATGGACTGGCGGAGCGGATTCGATGGGCCGAACACCCCAATTCTGCTCCTCTGATTTATGTCCTTATGGCAGAATGATGGAAAGTCCCACAACAGTTCGCTGAGTTTAAAGTCCGTCAGGCACAAACCAAATTTTAACTTGAGACTACCAAGCTCTAAACTGTTGTATGTTTATTTTGGTGTGGAGAGGCAGGTCACAGTAACCATGTTTTGGGGAATGCTCTGAGAAAGAAAAGGGATGGATAACACCGCGCGAAAAAAAAGACGGGCTAAACTAAAGATTTTTTTTTAAGTGGTCTCAGTTGGCCGCGCTCGTCCGGAGCTGTGTGCACTGTTTCTGGGTCGGGAAGGTGATGAACGAGTTAATGCTTGCTTGATCTGGTGTGAAACCCACATATAAGAGACCGGGGTCTCGACCGAAACGTTCGCGGGCCTCTTGCCTCCACACTCTCCCCGACGCTGCTCGACACCATGAGTTCCTCCAAGAGTTCGGTTTGTTGATGGATCAGAGTATTCATCCGAGAATGAGTGCAAGGTTTTAAAGTCTGCTGGCCGTGATTAAAATTGCACATCAAGTGTTAAGTGCAGTGTTTGGTGGGAGGGTTGAGGCGTTGAATGGTTGCTATATTAATGGCTGCACAGTGAACACGCTACTTCAGAATGAAAATCATTATGTGAAGCACATTGAGCATTTAAATATAATGAGGTGCTTTCTGAATACATTATTTTTACTACCTGCTATTTGATATTACCAATAATAAATTCACTTCCATTGCCATTATGCATGTAATTTCACATTCTGAAGTTTGCCAGTTACGTAACTTGGGCAAGACGGTCTGTACCTCATTATTTTGTACTCGCGATACTCAAGAGCAAAAGGAGTGAACCCTGTTGTAATCCACTTCCGAGTTCCCTTCTGACCTAAGTCGAGACCTCACCGATTTGCGCTGTATCTGAGGACGCAGCTGCTGTATGGCTGTTCCCAATCCTCCTCCAACCCATCCCGAGCCACAGGACAGACATAACCTTTCTCCCCCTCATCTAGCGCCGCCTTATAGAAGCTGATTTAAACCAAGCTGTGTTGCAGGTACCCTGGCCATATGGAAAGCCGAGACTAAGACACACATTGCGTACCACAGTCTTTGAGATGCAGGCGCCTTCCATCCGGCAGTCGTTTTCTTGGTGTACAGTAGACGTGAACAATTGGCTCAGCAACCGGACTACTCTCATCGCCTTTCAAAACTTGCCTCAACTTAGCCAGCCTTTTGGAAATAAACGAATGCCACAGTAAAGTTACTGAGCTGTCCACTCCTGCAGACTAAAGATACACTCGCCCGTGCTGGGGCTGTCTCCTCCCATATGTATCAGTTCCCAGTCACATATAAAACCAAAAGACATAGGGGTAGAATGAGGCCATTCAGCCCATCGAGTCTGCTCCACCATTCCATCATGGCTGATCCTGGATCCCACTCAACCCCATACTCCTTCACGCCATATACTTTGATATCCTGACCGATAGGAAACATATCAACTTCCACCTTAAATATACGCACAAACTTGGCCGCCACTGCAGTCTGTGGCAGAGCATTCCACAGATTCACCACTCTCTGGCTAAAAAAAATCCTTACCTCTGTTCAAAAAGGGTCGCCCCTCAATTCTGAGGTGCTGCCCTCTAGTTCTGGATATCCCCACCATGGGAAACATCTTCTCCACATCCACCCTATCTAAACCTTTCAACTTTCAGGAGGTTTCAATGAGATCTCCACGTATTCTTCTAAATTCCAGTGAGTATAGATCTAAAGGTGCAAAACCCTCATCATATATTAACCCTTTCATTCCCAGAATCATCCTCGTGAACCTCCTCTGGACTCTCTCCAATGACAACAGATCCTTTCTAAGATACAGGGCCCAAAACTGTCGACAATACTGACCTGACTAGTGACTAAAGCTTTGGCATTATCTCCTTGTTTTTGTATTCTACTCCCCTTGAAATAAATGCCAACATTGTATTTGCCTTCTTTACCACAGACTCAACCTGTAAATTAACCGTCTGTGAATCTTGCTCGAGGACTCCTAAGTCCCTTTGCACCTCTGATGTTTGAACCTTCTCTCCATTTAGACAATAGTCCGTGCTATTGTTCCTTTTACCAAAATGCATTATCATACATTTCCCAACACTGTATTCCATCTGTCACTTTTTTGTCCATTCTTCCAGTTTGTCCAAGTCCTGCTGCAATCACATTGCTTCCTCAGCACTACCTACCCCTCTACCTATCTTCGTATCATCCACAAACTTTGCCACAAAGCCATCAATTCATTATCCAAATCATTGACCAACAATGTGAAAAGTAGCGGTCCCAATACTGACCCCTGAGGAACACCACTAATCACTGGCAGCCAACCAGATAAAGCCTTTATTCCTTCTCACTGCCTTCTGCCCGTCAGCCATTCCTCTATCTATGCCAGTATCTTTCCTATAATGCCATAGGATTTTATCTTGTTAAACAGCCTCATGTGTAGCACCTTATCCAATGCCCTCTGAAAATCCAAGTAAATAACCATTGTCTCTCCTTTGTCCACCCTGCTTGTTACTTCTTTGAAGAACTCTAACAAATTTGTCAGGCAAGATTTTCCTTTACAGAAACCATGCTGACTTTGACTTATTTTATCACTAGTCTCCAAGTACTCTGAAACCTTGCCTTAATAATAGACTCCAACACTTTCGCAATCACTGAAGTTAGGCTAACTGGCATATAATTTCCTTTCTTTTGCCTTCCTCTCTTCTTAAAGAGTGGAGTGACATTCGCAACAATCCAGTCCTCCAGGACTATGCTAGAATCAGCAACACTCACAACACGCTGGAGGAACTCAGCAGGTCGGGCAGCATCCATGGAAATGATCAGTCAACGTTTCCGGCCCGAGACGTTGACTGATCGTTTCCACGGATGCTGCCCGACCCGCTGAGTTCCTCCAGCATGTTGTGAGTGTTGCTTTGACCTCAGCATCTGCAGATTATTTTGTGTTTACCATGCTAGAATCAAGTGATTCTTGAAGGATCAGGACTAATGCATCCATTACTGTTCAGCTCCCTCTCTCAGGACTCTGGGATATAGTCCATCTGGCCCAGGAGACTTATCCACTTTAAGACCTTTGAGTTTGCCTAGAACTTCTTCCCTTGTAATAGCAATGACACTCACTCCTGCTCCCTGACACTCACGGACCTCTGGTACACTGCTAGTGTCTTCCACAGAGAAGGCTGATACAAAGTACTCATTACATTCATCTGACATTTCTTTGTCCCCCATTAGTACCTCACCAACATCATTTTCCAGTGGTCCAATATCAACTCTCACTTCCCTTTTACTCTTTATATAACTGAAAAAACTTTTGGTATCCTGTTTCATATTATTGGCTAGTTATGTGACTGATCCATCCCCTGGATCATTGTTAATGTATATCCTTTCATAGAGCAATACAACTCAAAAGCTTGTCCATGTCAACGAGATGCCAAAATAAGCTAGTGGCCTTTTCCCACATTTGCCCTATATTCCTCAGTCTTAACTTTTCTTATTCATGTACTTGTCAAAGGGGCTTTTAAATGTTGTTAATGTACCTGCCACCAACCACTTCATCTGGCAGCTTGTTCCATATATTCACCACTCTCTTCATGAATAAATCACCTCAAAAGTTCCTTTGAAATTTTTCCCCACTCACCTTAGACGTATACCCTCTAGTTTCTTAAACCCCTTCCCTGGGAGAAAGATTGTATGTTCACCCTATCATTGGTGCTCAGGATTTTATACACTTCTATAAGCTCACTGTTCAGACTCGTACAATCCAATGAATGAGGTCCTAGCCTGCTCAAATCAGCATCCATAAGCCCTGACTAGAAAGTCAGGGCTAGAAAGGGTGAGCAGCTTCAAAATTCTAGGCATCAACATCTCAGAGCATTTATCCTGGGCCTGACATATTGGTGCAATCACAAAGCCATCCTTCATTAGTAGTTTGAGAAGATCTGGTATGTCACTGCAGACTCCTAATAAAGGAATACAACTTCCTACAGATGTACCATGGAGAGTTTTCTGACTAGTTATATCACTGTCTGACATGAAGGCTCCAAAACAATACATCTTTGGGCTTGTGCAGGGAGCTGGAGAGTGTTGGGCCCTGAGGTTTCTGGAGCACCTGAATTTATCAGGTTAATTGTTGTCTTAATGAGAGTCATTAATCCCTGGTGTTTTCTCTTTAATCTTGTTTGGTTTATGTCGATTGTTAAGTTTTTCGGCATTCTGTGATTATTAAAGCAAACTCCTGATTAGTGCTTATCGTGGAGCCCTAGCTTTGGGAATGTTAAGTCTCACGGTGTCGCTCTGCCAAGCCACTGATGTTTTATTGGAGCTGGTATGAGTAAGCCCTGGTCAGCATCTCCTCATGGGAGTCTTGCCTTTCCTCCATACGAGTTCGGCCTTTGCCAGCATGCACCCCAGGACAGAAAAAGAGCTACAGAAGATTGTAGCCTGACCCAGTTTCATCGTGGGCACCAACCTCCTCACCACCGAGGACATCTTCAAAAAGCAGTGCCTCAGGACGGCAGCATCCATCATTTAGGACCCTCACCAGCAAGGAGGAGGTACTGGAACCTGAGGACAAACAGCTTCTTCTCCTCCAGATTTCTGAATAGTCCAGGAACCCATAAACGCTAGCTCACTATTCCTATTTTGTACGATTTAGTCATTTTTTATGCTAACTTTATTTTTGCATGCTATCCATAAATAAAATAAAAAATAAAGGCACCCGTTAGTCTTGCGAGACCATGGATCTGCACCTGGAAAGTTTTCACTCTCCAGGGCGCAGGCCTGGGCAACGTTGTATGGAAGACCAGCAGTTGTCCATGCTGCAAGCCTCCCCTCTCCACGACACCAATGTTGTCCAAGGGAAGGGTATTAGGACGCATACAGCTTGGCACCAGTGTCATCGCAGAACAGTGTGTAATTAAGTGCCTTGCTCAAGGACACAACGCGTTGCCTCGGCTGGGGCTCGAACTCACAACCTTCAGGTCACTAGTCCAATGCCTTAACCATTTGGTCACATGCCCACACTGAATGCTATCCATACAGTTCATTTAAAACACAATTACATTGAGGTAGTACAAAGTGAAAAGCACTAACAGAGTATTTTTACGGGTGATAATGTAGGAGAATAGGGTTGAGAAGGATAATAAATTTGCAAAAATGGAATGGTGGAGCAGACTCAATGGTCCAAATTGCCTAATTCTACTCCTGTGTCTTATTACGGAGAAATTGTAGTGCAGGTAAACAATAAGGTCCAAGGGCCACAATGAAGTAGATTGTGAGATCAAAAGTTCATCTTTATCATTAGGATGCAGGATGAGGACCAGTGACCCATGAGGTGGGCGAGTTCTTGGGTCAGAGATCTGTGCGGGT
Source organism: Mobula birostris (assembly GCF_030028105.1). Taxonomy (NCBI): domain Eukaryota; kingdom Metazoa; phylum Chordata; class Chondrichthyes; order Myliobatiformes; family Myliobatidae; genus Mobula; species Mobula birostris. The sequence continues at coordinate 235,187,789 of NC_092370.1, read as the reverse complement.
CAGAGGCACCAGGTCATTTGGCAAATCAGCATGAGGTGAGTCAGCAGATCTGGAAATTCGAGGTCAATCTAGATGTTAGGCTTCAGTGATTCCAGAGGTTGGATTGGGAGGTGCTGAGATCGATGACCTGCCATCCCAAGGTCAAGGGCTATGGTCTGCAAGACTGTAAGGACGTGGGCCAGTGATCCCTAATGGATGGGTGGGAGGTAGGAAGGGGATTGTTTTGCCGTTGTTGTGTTTGCTTTCCTATCTAATTCACTGTGTGTTGTTCTGCTGAGCATTGAGGGCAAGCAATGTGTTAGCACCGGAAGTGAGGCGACACTTGCAGGCTGCCCCCAGCACATCCTTAGACTGTGTTGGTTGTTAATGCAAATGACACATTTAACTCCATGTTTTGATGCACATGTGACTAATACATCTAATCTAAAGAGGTCAGTTCAATAGTTTGATAACAGTGTGATAGAAGCTATCCGCAAGCTTGGTGATTCATGTTTTGTTCTGAGCTGTTATATCTTCTGGCCGATGGAAGGCGGGGGGTGGGGGGGGGGGTGGAAGGAAAACGATTAGGATGGTTACGTTGCTGATTACAAGGCAGTGGGAAGTATAAGTACTTCACGGATGGAAAACTGCTTTTAAGATTTTCATGATGGGTTGAGCTGTATCTACAACTCTGTAATTTCTTGCAGTCTTGGGCTGAACAATTGCCATACTAAGCCATGATGCTTCTGCATAGGATGTGTTCCATGGTGCACCAACAGGGACATGCTGAACTTTCTTAGCTTTCTGAGGAACTGGAGGCGCTGGTGTGCTTTCTGGGCCATAGCAACCTGATGGTTTGACTAAGACAAGCAGTTGGTGATATTTACACCTTGGAACTTGAGCTCTTAACTGTTGCCACCTCAGCTGCATTGATACTTAGAAGGGTGTGTGCTCTGCCCTGTCTTGGAAAGTCAATAAACTGCTCTTTTGTTTTGCCTACATTGAGGGAAAGGTTGGTGTCATGACACCATGCCACTATGTTCCCTATCTCCTTCCCGTACTCCTGCACCTCACTATTTGAGACCCGGCCCGCTATACTGGTGTCATCTGTGAACTTGTAGATGGATAGGTAGACAGATAGATATACTTTATTAATCCCAAGGGAAATTTGGTTTCGTAAGAGAATGGAGTGAGAGAAGAATCTGGCATACGGTCATGAGTGTTTTGGGAATAAAGCAAGGAGCTGAGGATTCAGCCTTGTGAGTATAATCAACTTCTTCCATTCATTAAAAGCTTTCAGTAATGAGCAAAGGACTGTGACCCTGGAAACTATAGGCTGGTAGCCCTGACATCAATAGTGGGTAAGTTATTGGAAGGTATTGTAAGGGAATGGATATGGAAGTATTTGGATAGACAGGGACTGATCAGGGATAGTCAAATGGATTTTTGGTCATGTCTGACCAAATATACAGAGATTTTCAAGGAAGTTACTAGGAAAGTTGATGAAGGCAGTGCAGTGGATGTTGTCTACATGGACCTTAGCAAGGCACTTGACAAGGTCCCATCTGGGAAGTTGGTCAAGAAGGTTAATTAAACTAGACATTGACTTCACGGGCGAAGCCAGAGAGTAGTAGTAGGAGGTTGCCTCTCTGACTGGAGGCCTGTGATTATTGGTGTGCCACAGGGATCAGTGCTGGGTCCATTGTTGTTTGTGATCTAGATCAACGATTTGAATGATAATGTGATGAACTGGATCAGCAAATTTGCAGATGACATCAAGATTGGGGGTGTAGTAGACAGCGAAGAAGACTATCAGAGCTTGCAGTGGGATCTGGACCAGCTGGAAAATGGGCTGAAAAATGGCAGATGGAATTTAATGCAGACAAGTGCGAGGTGTTGCACTTGAGGAGGACATATCAAGGTAGGATTTACTGTATACGGTGAGCAGTAGGGCTCTGAAATTGCAGTAGAACAGAGGGATCTTGGAATACAGATCCATAATTCCTTAGAAGTGGCATCCCAGGTAGAAAGGGTCAGAAAGAAAACTTCTGGCATATTGGCTTTCATAAATTAACATATTGAGTACAGGAGTTGGGCTGTTATGCTGGTTGTATATGACATTGATAAGGGCTAATTTGGAGTATTGTGTGCAGTTTTCATCACCTACTTACAGGAAAGATGTCAATAAAATTGAAATTCTGCAGAGAAAATTTACAAGGATGTTGCCAGATCTAGGGGATCTGAGTTATAGGGAAAGATTGAACAGGTTAGAAATTTACTCCAGGCAGCATAGAAGAATGAGGGGTGATTTAACAGAGGCATACAAAATTATGAGAGGTATAGATGAGGTAAATGCAAGCAGACCCTTTCCACTGAGGTTGGGTGAGACTAGAACTAGAGGTCAAGGGTTAAGGGTGAAAGGTGAAATGTTTAAAGGCAATGTCTTCACTCAGTTTGGTGACTGTGGAATGAACTGCCAGTGGAAATAGTGGATGTGGGCTTGATTTCAACATTTAAGAGAAATTGCAATAGGTACATGGATAGGAGGTGTGGAGGCCTATGGTCCAGGTGCAGGTTAATAGGACAAGGCAGATTAATAGTCTGGCACAGACTAGGTTGTCTGTTTCTGTGCTGTAGTGTTCTGTAACTCTGTCTCCTGGGTTTAAATGAGAGAGTAGACAGACACCTTTGCTTCCTCCTGAGTTGATAATATTTCTCTGTGTATTTTTGCACCTCTCCTAGACAGTTTGAGGTATGAGAAGAAAGCCATTAAAAATGAGTTAAGCATGAATTAGTTCAATGACCTTTACTTAACCTGACCACGAAATGCAAACAGTTCATGTTGCTCTTGAAGCATAAATGAGGCATACATTAATAGCATTTGATCAATGTGCAGTGAATGTGCGATTGAGATGAGTTTGAAAGGTAATGTAATGGGTAAACTGCCACATTACCTTGCAAACAGTCCTGAGTAAACTTACTTTCCTAATGAATAATCCAAATGTAAATTAGGATAAGGAGGCAAATAAGGGAGGGATGTAAAAGAAGTGGTGGAGCTGCATTACTGATGAGGGAAAATTGCTGTGATTAGGGAGAGCATCTATTTATTTATTTGGAGATACAGTGTGGAACAGGCCCTTCCTGTCCTATGAGCCCCATGGCCAAGCAGTCCTTCTAGTTACAGTGACCAATTAACCCATCGACCAGTATGTCTTTGGACTGTAGGAGGAAACTCGAGCAATTGCAGGAAACCCAAGTATTCACGGGAAGGACATACAAACTCCTCGCAGATACTGTTGGAATTGAACTCCAAATTGACTGGGACTCAGTGCCAGGGACTGAGATGGGTCAGAACTTGCAGAAGTGTTTCAATAGCTAATCCAGTCAGGGATGGGCCTTTTCTAGACCTTGACTGGAGAATGAGTCTGGCCAGGTGATTGAAATTTCAGTAGGGGAGCATTTTGCGAACAGTGATCATAAGTTTTAAAAATGTTATAGAGAGCTGGGTCTTCGGGTGACTGTACTAAATTGGGAGAAGGCTAATTACACAGTAATAGACAAGAACTGTGTAACGTAGATTTGGAGAGGCAGTTTCAGTGTAAATCCATGTCTGACATATGGAAAACGTTTAAGGACTAACTGGACAGAGTTTCAACTCCACTCTCAAGTCAAGTTTCACTCCACTCTCTTCCTGTGATCTTTTGCATTTCCCATACCTGGCCTGTTCGTGATCACCCCCATGGCATGGGAAGCCACAAGCCTCATTATCCATTCTTGTTTTCCTTCCCCTCTGAGTTTGTTTTCATTTGAAAAGGAAAAGGCTGTGGGTTGAACTGATTGAGGAGTACAGAATTCTGAAGGTAAATGATGAGAAGCTCTTCCCTTCAATGGAGTTGTCTATGACCTCAGAACTATGGATTAATGTAATCGATCCTTGGGTTGTGCTGATTGTTAGCGCAAACGATGCATTTTACCGCATGTTTCAATATATATGTGATAAATAAATGAATCTGTATCTGAATGTGAATGGTGGGAAATTCAAAGAAAGAACTTTTTTACCTTGAGAAAGTTTGAAACCTAGGACTCACTGATTAGAGGCTAAAACAAGGTACCCTCAAGATGTTTAAGAAGTAATTAGATAAGCACTTAAAAGACCTTGGCATAGAAAAATAAGAAACAAGTGCTGGGAAATAGGCTTAGATATGTACCTTACAGCCAGGAGCGACACATTGTCTCCTTACTGAATTTGATACTCATCGTGCTTTTCCTTCAAATTTCTCTCAGAGAAGGGTTGTTTGCTGTTATAATTCAGCTTATTTTCTTGAAAAAAGTAACTAAATTGGATTGAAAAGGGTTCCTAGTTTTGCAGTTATCCCACCCACCCAGAGCCCTGGATGTTAGAAACTAGGATATCTATTATTCATGTAAGCAATAATTAGCAATTGACTTTTCTAATTAAATCTGAATGAGAACCAGCTAGCTTTAAAACCAAATTCACATTCGTTTTTCAAAACTGAGCTAATATTAATATCAGTGATGAAGTGCTTTGAGAAGCGGGTGGTGCAACTTATCAACTCCTCACTGACAAGTGACTTAGATTCGCTTCAATTTGCCTGCTGGAGCAACAGGTCCACAGCAGATGGCTCTTCACTCAACCCTGGAACATCTGGACAACAAAGATGCATACATCAGGATGCTTTTGTCAACTCCAGCTCAGCATTCAATACCATCACCCCCTCTAAACTAATCAATAAGCTCCTAGGCCTTGGCCTCAATACCTGCTTGTGTAATTGGATCCCCAGTTTCCTCACTTACAGACCCCAGTCAGTTAAGATTGGCAGCAATATCTCCTCCACGATCTCCATCGGCACAGGTGTACCACGAGGTTGTGTGCTTAGCCCTCTGCTCTGTTTGCTTTATGCTTATGTCTGTGTGGCTAAGTACAGCACCAATGCCATATTCAAGTTTGATGCCATCACTGTCATAGGAAAATCAAAGGTGGTGATGAATCAGCATTTCGGAGGGAGACTGAAAATCAGGCTGAGTGGTGCCACAGCAACAACCTTTTACTTAACGTCAGCAAGATCAAGGAGCTGATTATTGACTTCACGAGGAGGAAATGAGTCAGTCCTCATTGAAGGATCAGAGGTAGAGAGGGTCAGCAACTTTAAATTCCTCAGTTTTATTATTTCAGAGGACCCATCCTGCATATAAGTGCAGTTACGAAGGAAGTATACCAGCACCCTTTACTTCTGAAATTCGGAATGACATCCAAAACTTTGACTAATAGATGTGTAGTGGAGGGTATACTGACTGGCTGCATCACAGCCTGGTATGGAAACACCAATGTCCTCGAACAGAAAATCCTACAAAAAGTAGTGGATACAGACCAGCCCATCATGAATAAAGCCCTTCCCACCATTGAGCACATCTCTATGAAACGCTGTTGCAGCAAAGCAGGATCCATTATCAGGGACCCCATTACTCAAGACATGCTCTCTTCTTACTGTTGCCATTAAGAAGAAGGTGTATGAACCTTAGGATTCACACCACCAAGTTCAGGAACAGTTACTTCCCTTCAACCATTAGGCTCTCAAGCCAAAGGGGATAACTTCACTCAACTTCACTTGCCGCATCATTGAAATGTTCCCACAACCAATGGACTCACTTTCAAGGACTCTTCATCTCATATTTTCCATATTTATTGCTTATTTATTTATTTATTTATTTATTAAATATTATTTCTTTCTTTTTGTTCTTGCACAGCACATTGTCTTTTGCATACCAGTTGAACGCCCAAGATAATGCATTAATGTTATTCATCTATAGACTTATTGAGAATGCCCACAAGAGAATGAATCTCAGCATCATATATGGTGACATATAATGTACTGATAACAAATTTACTTTGAACCTTGATGTCTATGCTCCTTCTTTTTGTATCCTTTCCTCTTGCTTATGAATATTTCTCTTAAGTTATTAAACTTTTTGCAATACACTTTCAGAAAATACAAAGCCCTAGTCAGAATAAGTATATAAACTTATACTTATCTTCTTGGGAGGGGGGAGAAGATAGCGGCACAACGACTGCGCGCGCAGCCACTTCGGTGATGAATATCTGTTATCTGTCAAGTAGGGGACCGTGCACAATCCTGATTTGATGGAGACAGACGTGAGAGCACAGCGAAACATCTGGAAAACTTCTGAAATGTCTGCTTCGCTGCCGCTGCTACTGTGTGGCAACCGGAATCTCCGGAGCTGAAGGCCCCGAAATCCTCGGCTTTGCGTGTTTCAGCGGCCGGGGAGAGGTCGAAGGTGCTCGGCAGAGGATGGCGCTCGGGAGGCTGTATCGGAGAGGCTGCTCGGAAGCTCGGAGTTTTCAGACAGATGGACTCAGGGTCGGCTGGGGTCGGCTGCTTCCAAGGCATCGGCAAGTTGACGGTGCCTAGAGGTTTATGGCAGGGAGTTTCTCCCTTTTGCCGTCTGCTATCAGGGACTCGGGAATCGATCAACTCGGGACTTTTTTTTACTGTGCTTATGGTCTGTTCTTTATCAAATTATGGTATTGCTTTGCACTGCTGTAACTAGATGTTATAATTATGCAGTTCTATCAGTGTTAGTCTTTGGTCTGTCCTGTTTTCTGTGATATCACTCCAGAGAAACATTGTATCATTTCTTAATGCATGTATGCATTTCTAAATAACAATAAAAGAGGACTGAGTGTTCTCATAATCTAATCTAAATCTAAACGCCTCCTCATTCATTTCTAGTTTTCTAAGATATATACATTTTTCAATATTATTTAGTTAGTTGACAGAAAGCATTGAAGATTTATTTATTTATTCAGATTTATACAGATTTATTTATCACATGTACGTTGAAGCATATCAGGAATGTGTCATTTGTTTTAACAGCCAACTCATCTAAGATTGTGCTAGGGGCAACTCGCAAGTGTTGCTGCACTTTCTGGCACCAACATGGCATGCCCGCACCAGCAACACAACAACAAAACTAAACCAAACATCAGGATAAGCCCCCTTCCCACCTTCTCACTCATACACACAGACTGGCCTCCAATGCCAGGACAAGTTGCCTTGACCTTCAGCCTCTCACAGACCTGCGATCCTGGGACTCGTCCACCTGGGGGTCGCCGGGGTCTCTTCAGCACCTGCCACACTGGCCTTCGATGGCGGAGCACTCAGTCGCCGAACACTGGCTCCTGCCCAGGACACTCCATTTACTGCCCCTGATCTCTAACTCTACCTCGTCTCTTCCCTGAACCCGAACCTGACCACTAACTCCCTGCGGTGCCCCCATGTACATGGAAACAAGGCGTGAAATGTGCCATTTTGCATTGCAGTCCGAGGATTGTGCTGGGGGCAGCCTGCAAGTGTTACCCCGTTTCCAATGCCAACATAGTATGCCCACTACTGACTAACTCTTACTAACCCGACTGTCTTTGAAATGGCGAAGGAAACTGGAGCACCCGGAGGAAACCCATGTGGTCACAGGAAGAACATACATTCTCCTTACGGACAGTGCCAGAAATTGAAACCTGCTCGGTGGTCACTGGAACCGTACAGTTATTATGCTAATTACTTCAATACCAAGCCATCATCCCTATGAAACAGACAGACAACTAATGGCTTAGCGACATCTTGGCCGGAAGCAAGAGGTCACTTCAAAATGCATTTGGAATTATGGCACGCCCTATGGTCATGACACTAGAACTGTAACCATTCATTGAAAATTCTGATAATCTGTGGGCCAGTAGAAATAAAAACCAGTGGATTATGAAGTAATATCCTTTTGCAAGAGGACTTTATCATCTTTGCCTCACTGATGTATACGTCATTCGCCCTCCACAGCAGATGGTTGGCTCCTGTTATCCTCCGTCCAAACACGAATGAGCAATGAATACAGCCTTGTCTGTGATAGCTGCATAGTGATCGACATCCGTGCACAATGGAAAATTAAGCACACTGCATGTGTTCCAACTCTGCAATCCAGAATCAGCGCACAGAAGCAGAAATTACAAGGCAAGCTGTGAATTTAACACTAAGCCAACATTGATGAAAATCTGATTCCATTTTAATGATTTTATTTTTTACTATGCTTAAACTTTTAATTTCAAAATGTGATTTATTGGAATAAAAAGAGTTCAGAAAAAACATGTTGGTCAATTTGCAGGTATCAGTTGGCCAAATGGAGCAGATACAGGACAATGCACGCTCTCTAAATATAGGTCACATAGTGTTGCAGATTCTATAGCAGGGAGGCATGATATCTTCATGGTGTAAGAACTTGTCATATTCCCAGGTTCAAGCATGCTAGATACTCTAGGTCCTAATAATGAGTTTCAATGAAAAAGGTGTCTCATTTGCCAAATCCAGTACGTGTATAAGAATCGTTGAGGCATTGATCATGTGGATAGTCAGAGGCTTTTTCCCAGGGCTGAAATGGCTAACACGAGAGGGCACAGTTTTAAGGTGCTTGGAAGAAGGTACAAAGTGGATGTCAGGGGTAAGTTTTTTGGCACAGAGAGTGGTGAGCTCGTTCCTCAGCTAGTTCCATTTGCTTGCATTTACCCCATATTCCTCTTAAACTTTCCTATTCATCTACCTGTCTAACTGAATTTCAAAAATTATTATCTTACCCACCTCTACCAGTTCCTTGGCAGTTCACTCCACATTTGCACCATCCTTTGTGTGTAAATCTTTCCCCCTCAGCTCCCCTATAAATCTCTCCTCTCTCACCTTAAATCTCTGCCCCCTAGTTTTAGGCTCCCCTGCCCCAGGGAAAAGACTTTGATTCTTCAAGTTATCTTGTCATAGAGTCATAGAAAAGTACAGCACAGAAACAGGCCCTTCAACCCATCTAGTCCATGCTGAACCATTTAAACTGCCTACTCCCATTGGCCTGCACCAGAACCATAGTCCTCCATACTTCTACCGTCCACATACCTATCCAAACTTCTCTTGAACGTTGAAATTGAGCACTCACGCACCGCTTGTGCTGGCAGCTCTTTCCACACTCTCACCACCCTCTGAGTGAAGAAGTTTCCCCTCATGTTCCCCTTAAACGTTTCACCTTTCACCCTTAACCCACGACCTCTAGTTGTGGTCCCACCCAACTGCAGTGGAAAAACCCTGCTTACATTTACCCTATCTATACCCCTCATAACTTTGTATACCTCTATCAAATCTTCCCTCAGTCTTCTCTATGGCCCCCTCATAATTTTATCTAACTCAGTAAGATTAGAAATGCTCTGCTAATAAGATTAAAACATAGAACATAGAAGATAGAAAACCTACAGCACAATCCAAGCCCTTTGGCCCACAAAGCTGTGCCGAACATGTCCTTACCTTAGATATTACCTACGGTTACCCATAACCCTCTATTTTTCTAAGCTCCATGTACCTATCCAGGAGTCTCTTAAAAGACCCTATCGTATCTGTCGCCATCACCGTCACCAGCAACCCATTCCACACACTCACCACTCTCTGCGCAAAAAAACTTACCCCTGACATCAACTTTGTACCTACTTCAGGAGACTGGGTTCCAGATGCGTGTGTCAATATCTCTGAGGATCTAAACTGGTCCCAACATATCGATGCAGCCTTAAAAGAAGGGAAGAAAGCAGCTATATTTCATTGGGAGTTTGAAGAGATTTGGTTTGTCACCTAAAACACTCAAAAAACTCTACAAATGTATCACTAACTAGTATGGGGGGGGGCTACTGCACAGGATCAAAAGCAGCTACAGAAAGTTGTAAAATTAATCAGCTCCATCTTGGGTACCAGCCTCCGTAGTATCCAAGACATCTTCAAGGAGTGGTGCGTCAGAAAGGCGATGTCCATTATTAGGGACCCCATCACCCAGGATATGTCCTCTTGTCATTGTTACCATCAGGAAAGAGGTACAGAAGCCTGAAGGCACACACTCAACAATTCAGGAACAGCTTCTTCCACTCTGCCATGCAATTCTTAAAGGGACATTGAACCCATGAACATTACCTCATTTGTTTTCATTATTTCTGTTTTGCACTACTATTTTTAATTTAACTATTGAATATACTTTAATTCATCTTTTTCTATATTTATCATGCATTGTACAGCTGCCACTGAGTTAACTAATTTCATGATGTATGCCGGTGATGTTAAATCTGACTCTGTTTCTGCGAGCTAGAAATTATGTCAGTCTATGCATTTAAACTCATTACAATAAAGGGTCCTCCCAAATTATATCTGCTCTACTCACTGTTTCAGATTACTTTCTGCCCACTACTCCACTGCCATTGAGGGCAGCAATGAAGTTCCTTCATCTCTGCTGGTGCTCAGGGCTTCCTTCATCGTGTCAGTAGCTTCCTCTCAGTTTTCACTACTGTCAGTCATGCAAGTTCCAGGTGGACACTCAGGAATCCCATCACACTCAGATATGTAAGGATTCTTCATTGTTGTTTCCGCAACAACGTTGTTGTTAGCCTTGAGCTGAAACCCCTGATCCTGGAGGACCGGTGGACCACTCTTAGTCTGTCCTCTCCCCTTTGACCTGTTTGGCATGGGTGACCCTACCAAGAACCAAAGCATGAAGCCCTGACTCCAGCCAACATAGCTCTCCGGGTCATTGAGGCAGGCAAACCTCCAAACCACGGCAAGGTTGTGGTCCTCTTGGAGGACAGTTTCAGATGGAGAAGATAAAAAAAAACTTTATTCTAAATTTAAAAAAATTAAAGTTCCAAAATTTACTGAGACACAACCTAGCTTCTCTGGAATTCGAACCATAGTGCTGAGTACACAAGAGATTAGATCGACATGGGGACCATTCACCAGGATTAGGACTCTGTGTTTATTAGTAGAGAATCTTAAACATCCATAATCCCTTTCATTGGCCTTACAACGCACATCACTGCACAGCTCTGACTCTATTCCCACCTGGGTGGGTGAGGGGTCAGTGGAACTGAAATAGGTTTTAACGGGATTTCTCTTTACTTCCTAATTCAAATGATATTTGCTCAGTTGTGTAAATTCTCACTGATTACCTAACTAAGCAGAAAAACAGACCCCTTTATTTAGTTCCCTAGTCAGTCAGAGTTCAGAGGCAACGCATCGTGTGAGCGTGTGATGTATTTTAATAGCACAAGATACATGGAGAGCAAGTTTTATTATGTTGATATTACTATCCCATGCTGTTCATGATGATTTGGAGGATAAGCATTTCTAATACTGTCAGCAGAAAGTGACTGTCACAATAGTAACATGAGTTACTATTAATAACAATAGTATCAGAGTCCTGGCTCTTGGGCAAAGTTTAATCGACGCGGGTTGTGGACCGTACTCTGTAGTTCACGTTACGATGTGTTCCTGGTTTCTGGTGGCTCCTTTTTTGGTTGTTGTTTTGTGCAATTTTGATCGGGGCAGACTGACTGGCTCTTCAGCCTGCAGTCAACAGTCGGCCCGTCGCTGGTTTGAACTGGACTGGAGTGCGCTGAGCATTCCTGGACTGTTTTGATGATATTTTTGTGATTTGATATTTTGTGTTCCACATTTTTTACCACGAGCATGTTAGGGGTTCAATGTTTTTTCTTTGAATGGGTTCCATAATTTCTTTGCTTTGTGGCTCTCTGTGGGAAGACGGATCTCGGGCTTGGATACTGTATACATACTTCGATAATAAATGTACTTTGAATCTTTGAATGTTCACCAAAAAATCCATCCTTTTTTTTTGTGATTATGCCTGTTGCAAAATATGATTTTGTTTGTAAATATTAAACCTTTCTATTCTCCCACAGAAACTTGGCAACTACAGGAGTGCTTGCATTTTATTTCTGATTCTGCCCATTCAATCACACCCCATTGCCTGTACCAATCACTTTATTTTCTTCTCCTTTAGTACTTATTCTGTCTTCTTTCTTCCTCAATTCTGAAGAATGTGATGTGACTGAGGTGCATGGCTTTGAAAAGGGTAAATAGAAGTTAATTTCGTTCAAAGTCAGAATAACATGTTCATGTTGGTTTTAAAAGATACACAGGGCATTTGAGGAAAACTTTTCTGCACAGAGAAACGCAGTCTGTTGACTCCATAATTGAGTGGGGGAAAGAAAATTCCATCAAGCCTTTCAAAAGTCAACTAAGAGGAAATAATTTATAGAACTGTGGGGAAAGACTAATAGAACTGTACACCAGGGAAGCTGGCCCTTCAGCCCATCGCATCCATGCCAACCAAGATGCCTCTCTAAGGTAGTTCTATTTGCCCACATTTGGTATGGGGAAAGAGTCTCTTATTAGTCAATAATGACTGCAGGGTTGCAATAGACAGAATGCCCCTCTACTGCGGCATAATGGTCTCATAATCCTTCTACGTAGTCTTTGGTATTTTCATGCAGAGGCAAAGAAGCATCTTGATACAGAGTGATGAATCTCAACCCATGTCTCTCGACCATACCTCACCAACCCTCTCAGCTTATAGTCTGACACTCAGTCTTAAATAAGTCATCACTTACTCCAGCTCAGTGTGGGAGGAATCCCCACAGGTATCACTCCCTCGACACTGCTTCAGTTCTTTCTGTCATGGTGTGCGCTGGCAGACGACTGAACCCAGGTGCAGAGGGACGAGAGACTCCCATGCAGAAACAGGGACAAGATTTATTCACAGGAACTCCAACAGAACATCTTCGGCACGACCAAGCAACACCACAAGATGAATCATTCTTGGATCGCAAGGACCCTGTGATAAGTGCTAATCCAGTGTCCGCTTGAAATAGTCACAGTATGCACAGTGTGCCAGTGAAAATAAACTTGACAAGATTAAACAGAAAGCACAAGGGCTTAACGACACTAGATGAGACAACAATTAACAACTACAGGTGCTCAAGCCCACAGGGCTCATGGTATTCTCTACCTCTGCTACTGTCTCAGGCAGTGTTGACCAGCCTTAGACACAACACTCAGTCTCAGTTCGCAAGTTCTTTCACTATCATGCTGCCTACAACCAGCTGTGCAGTTTTTGGCTCTACCCAGCCCAACTGCTGTTAAACACCTTTGCATACATCTCTTTGCCTTCTGAACTGTTTAAATTGTTTCTTTGCTGGCCTAGCATCACCTGCAGATCCCCAAAGATGTATAAATCTTCTGGAGCACATTGAATATATTTTGGGTGGGTTAGATCTAATCAGGATCCATAAGACATGGAAGCAATATTGAGCCATTCAGCCCATCAACTCTACTCTGCTATTCGATCATGGCTGATTTATTTTCTCTCTTAAACTCATCCGCCTGCCTTCTCTCCTTTGATGCATTTACAATCCAACCCACTCCTAAATATTGGACTTTTAACCTCAGCATTCTCTTCATGCCTCATTCCCACCCCTCCTGCTTTAATTTGCAACCTCCACATCCACTCCTGCTCCCTCCAAACTCTGTTTCTCTGACTGAAGGATTGTGCTCCTGCACACCAGTTCTCCCGTCCTTTCCCAGACAATGCTGTTGCATTATAAGACCATAAGACCACAAGACAAAGGAGCAGAAGTCGGCCATTCGGCCCATCAAGTCATGAGCTGATCCATTCTCCCATTTAGCCCCACTCCCCCGCCTTCTCACCATAACCTTTGATGCCCTGGCTACTCAGATACCTATCAATCTCTGCCTTAAATACACCCAATGACTTGGCCTCCACTGCTGACCGTGGCAACAAATTCCAAAGATTCACCACCCTCTGACTAAAAAAATTTCTTCGCATTTCTGTTCTGAATGGGCACCCTTCAATCCTTAAATCATGCCCTCTCGTACTAAACTCCCCCATCATGGGAAACAACTTTGCCACGTCCACTCTGTCCATGCCTTTCAACATTCGAAATGTTTCTGTGAGGTCTCCCCTCATTCTTCTAAACTCCAAGGAATACAGTCCAAGAGTGGACAACCATTCCTCATATGTTAACCCTCTCATTCCTGGAATCATTCTAGTGAATCTTCTCTGTACCCTCTCCAACGTCAGCACATCCTTTCTTAAATAAGGAGACCAAAACTGCCCACAGTACTCCAAGTGAGGTCTTACCAGCACCTTATAGAGCCTCAACATCACATCCCTGCTCCTATACTCTATTCCTCTAGAAACGAATGCCAAAATTGCCTTCGCCTTCTTCAACACCGACTCAACCTGGAGGTTAACCTTAAGGGTGTCCTGTACGAGGACTCCCAAGTCCCGTTGCATCTCAGAACTTTGAATTCTCTCCCCATTTAAATAATAGACTGCCCGTTTATTTCTTCTGCCAAAGTGTATAACCTTACACTTTCCAACATTGTATTTCATTTGCCACTTCTTTGCCCATTCTTCCAATCTATCCAAGTCTCTCTGCAGACTCTTTGTTTCCTCAGCACTACCGGCCCTTCCACCTATCTTCATATCGTCAGCAAACTTAGCCACAAAGCCATCTATTCCATAATCCAAATCATTGATGTACAATGTAAAAAGAAGCGGCCCCCACACAGACCCCTGTGGAACACCACTGGTAACCGGCAGCCAACCAGAATAGGATCCCTTTATTCCCACTCTCTGTTTCCTGCCAATCAGCCAACGCTCTATCCACATATGTAACTTTCCCGTAATTCCATGGGCTCTTATCTTGTTTAGCCGCCTCATGTGTGGCACCTTGTCAAAGGCCTTCTGAAAATCCAAATATACAACATCCACTGCATCTCTCTTGTCTAGCCTACTGGTAATTTCCTCAAAAAATTGTAATAGGTTTGTCAGGCAGGATTTTCCTTTTAGGAATCCATGCTGAGTTCTGCCTATCTTGTCATATGCCTCCAGGTAATCTGTAACCTCATCCTTGACAATCGACTCCACAACTTCCCAACCACCGATGTCAAGCTTACAGGTCTATCATTTCCTCTTTGCTTCCTTGCTCCCTTCTTGAAAATTTTGTTTGGTGTAGTCTGTGTCTGCATGCAACAGTAAGTAGATGTAGGAGGCCGGTGTTGGGTCTGCTACTTTTCACATTGTGTCAATGTACTGGATGACCGCATAGATGGCCTTTTGGCTAAGACAGAAAGATAGGTGGTGAAGCAGGAAGTCTGCAGAAGGACTTGGAGAGATTAGAGGAATGCGAAAAGAAATGGCCAATGAACAATATTGCAGGGAAGTATACTGTCATCCATTTTGGTAGAAGGAATAAAGGCATAGACTATTTTCTAACTGTGGGGTGAACTCAGAGATCAGAGGCACAAAGTGACTTAGGAGTCTTAGTGTAGGATTCCTTAAAGGTTAATGTGCAGGTTGAGTCAGTGACAAGGAAAGCAAATGCAATGTTATCAATCATTTCGAGAAGGCCAGAATATAAAAAACAAGGATGTAATACTGAGGCTTTATAAGGTGTAGGCCAATCGGCATTTGAAGTACTGTGAGCAGTTTTGGACCCCTTACCTAGGAAAGGATGAGCTGCTCATGGAGTGAGTCCAGAGGAGATTCACGAGAATGATTCTGAGAATTAAAGGGTTAATATATCAGGACCTTTTGAATGGCTCTAGGCCTGTATTCACTTGAGTTTAGAGGAATGAGGGGCATTTCATTGATACCTGTTAAATATTGAAATGCTCAGATGGAGTGGATGTAGAGAGGAAGTTGTGAGTAGTGGGAAAGCCCAGTACAAGAGAGCATAGCTTCAGAATACAGCGATGTCACTTTAGAACAGAGATGAGGGGGGATCTCCTTCGGACAGAGGCTGGTGAATCTATAGAATTCATTGCTACAAGTGACTGTGGAGGCCAAGCCATTGGATACATTTACAACTGTGTTTGATAAGTTTTTTATTAGTAAGGATGTCAAAGATGATGGGGAGAAGGGGAAGAGAATAGGATTGAGAGAGAAAATAAATCAGCCGTGATAGAATGGTGGACAAGACTCGATGGGCTGAATGGTTTCATTCTACTCCTATGCATTATGGTCTTATACAGGGTAAGTCACTGAAGCGTTTTAGAGCAATAATGATGAGCAGACAGGGAGCAATGTATTCACTCATTCATACAGTTTAAGAGCCAATGGTATTACAGGAAAGATACTAACAGGGATGGAGTATTGGCTGTTTGACAGGAGGCAAAGAGTAGGAATGAAGGGAGCCTTTTCTAGTTTGCTGCTGGTGACTACTGGTGTTTCACAGGGGTCTGTGTTGGGATCACTTCTCTTTATGTTATATGTCAGTGACTTGGATGATGGAAGTGATGGCTTTATGGCCAAGTTTGTGGACAATTGGAAGATAGGTGGAGGGGTGGTTAGTATTAAAGAAACAGGAATGGTACAGAAGCACTTAGGCAGATGAGGGGAATGGGCAAAGAATGGAATACAGTGTCGGGAAACGTATAATCATGCACTTTGATAGAAGGAATAACATAGACTATTTTCTAAATGTAAAAATCTGATGCGCAAAGAGACTTGAAAGCCCTCGTGCAGGATTGAGTCAGTGATGAAGAAAGTAAATGCAATGTTATCATTCATTTTGAGAGGACGAGAATATAAAAGCAAGAATGTAATGCTGAGGCTTTATAAAGCACTGGTGAGGCTTCACTTGGAGTATCGTGAGCAGTTTTGGGCCCCTTATCTAAGAAAAGATGTGCTGACATTGGAGAGGGTGTTAAGGAGGTTCACAAAAATGATTCCAGGAATCAAAGGGTTATCGTGTGAGGAGTGTTTCTCTAGAATTTAGAAAAAAATTATGGAGGATCTCATTGAAACCTATTGAATGTTGAATGGGCTAGATAGAGAGGATGTTTCCTATGGTGGGGAGTCTAGAACCAGAAAGCACAGCCTCAAAATAGAGGGGAGTCATTTTAGGAGGAATTTCTTTAACCAGAGGGCGGTGAATCTGTGGAATTCATTGCAACAGGCAGCTGTGAAGGCCAGATCATTTACAAAGTTTGTAGATCGGAGGTTGATAGATTCGTGATAAGTCAGGGTATGAAAGGTTATGGGGAGAAGGCTGGAGAACGGCATTGAGAGGAGAATGATAAGCCAGGATGAAAGGACAGAGCAGTCTCAATGGGCCGAATGACCTTGGAGCAGAATTATGTCATATGTTCTTACTTAAGAGGCATTTATGTAGATATTTACATAGGTATTTGAATAGACAAGGCATAAAGCAACTATTAACTAATATAAACATGAGAAAATTTGCAGATACTGGAAATCCAAACAACACACACAAAATGCTAGAGGGACTCAGCAGGCCAGGCAGTATCTATGGAAAAAAGTACAGTCGACATTTCGGCCGAGACCCTTCGGCAGACATATAATATAGTTAATGTAACTTAACTCATGTAGGTAGGCATAACAGCATAGATATGGTGGGCAGAATGGCCTATTTCTGTGCTGTATGACTCTGACTCTATGACAGACATCAACCTGATGAACTCCAACAGATAGTTAGATTTAATATTCGATGCAGAATGAAACTGAATCTCCTTTAGAATCTGAGTATTAGTTCCAATTACTGTTCCTTATGTAATGCAAGTATGTAGCTTTTGGAACATTTTAAATTAAATAGATGAGAAGTCTAATCTGCTGTATAGAACATGAAGGATTTAGGTGAAAGTACCAAGATAATTATTCCATGTTATCTACCATTTCTCTAGCACTAACCCTTCTTTCATGGAACTTATTAGTATCTCCTTCTAAATCTCCTTAGTATGCGTGGGTGTGTTCCATGTGGACTTGGGGTTTTAATCTAAATGGTTTGCTGATTGTTTTTCTCCCAGCTGTATGAATGGCTTTCAAGCTTATCCTCCATTGTATTTGAGATCCAATTAGCTTATTTGTCACATATAAATCAAAACTTAGAGAGAAATATGCCACTCACATCAAACTTCACCAACTAGGGTGGTGGTAGAGGCAGATAAATTAGAGCAGGAGTTCCCACCCCGGGGTCCACAGACTCCTTGCTTAATGATGTTGGTCCATGGCATAAAAAAGTTTGGAAACCCCTCCATTAGGGACCTTTAAGCAAAAGTTAGACAGGCACATGATTATGAGGAAACTGAAAGGATATGGACATTGTTTGGCAGAGGGGGTTAGTTTAGTTTTCTATTTCATTACTAATTTGCTTGGATCAGCGCAACACTGTGGGCCGAAGTGCAGCAGAGGAACAGGCCGTATGCTCTATGACCAACACAGTCTGATGACGTGATGGGGGCAGCCCACACATGTCGCCATGCTTCCAGCCCCAACGTAGCATGTCCACCGCTTACTCTAACCCTGATGCATACGCCTTTGGAACGTGGGAGGAAACCTATGTGGTCACAGAGAGGATGTACAACTCCTTGCAGTTGGTGTTGGGAATTAAACCCCAGTCGGTGATCACTGTCGTTGTAAAGCACTGTGCGAACCACAATGCTAAACTTGCACCATTTCTGTCATTATATCTGCAATTGCCTTGTTCATCATTTAATGGCCTTGGCCTTACCTTAATGATCCTTTTATTAATAGTCTCTAAGCTGAATTGATGTTAAGGTTATATTTCTTCTTGTTCCTATCTTGCTTCTCATCTTGCTTTCTGTACATTACAATTCCTTAGTTTTTTATTGCCTAAAATTAGTTAAATTCCTTTTTTTTTGCTTTCAGAAGAATTAACTTGTCTTGAACTCCCTTGATTACTCTTTCCTAGATCGCCCTTTTTCAGTGTTTTCCAAGACTTTCTTCTTTTGTGTATTCATGACTTGGACTTTATAGAGAGGCCACAATTAAAAAGTGCCACCGAAAACCAAAGTTGGCCTTGCTGGTAATTAATGGGGAAGAAAGTTCTAGACCATGGGAAGATATCAGCAGGAGAGATGCCACAAGAAAGCAGCATCTACCATCAAGGACCCCACCATCCAGGCCATGCTCTCTTCTCTACTATCATCGGCCATGAGGCACAGGAGCCTTAGGCCTCACATCACCAGGTTGGACACCATCCTTCAGCCATGAGGTTCCCGAATCAGCGTGAATAATTTCACTCAACTCAACATTGAACTGATTCCATAAGCTATAGACTCACTTTCAAGGACTCTACAACTCACCTTCTCTGTACTTTTTTTTTGTTTACCCAATTTGTCTTTTGTTTGTTGGTTATTAGCCTTTGCTTCTGAACAGTTTTCATAAATTCTATTATATTTCTTTATTTTCATGTAAGTACCTGCCTGATAATAAATCTCCGGGTAGTAAATAGTGACATATATGTACTTTGATAATATATTTACTTTGATTTTGTTAATTAGGTGACAGGTCAGGTAGGTGGCCAACTGGAATTTTGTCGACCGGGGGTTCCAAACCTTTTTTCTGCTGTGGACCAAGATTATTAAGCAAGGGGTCCATGGACCCTAGGCTGGGAATCACCAGTTGAGACATATATGAAGTAATGCAATTTGAGAAGTTGGCAGGGCCACAGCTGGAGAACTATGTACAATTCTTGTTGACACATAGCAAGAGAAGGACATGAGAGCACTGGAAAGGGTGCAGAGGAAATGTAGATGCTGCTTGGGCTGCAGAGTTACCATTATAAGGAGCAATTGCCTAGGTTGTGATTGCTTTGTTGAAATTAAGGAGACTAAGGAGTAATTGAATATTAGTATATAAAATCAGAGTGAAATGGGAAGGACCTGTATTCTTTGACAGAGAAATAGAGAATGAAGGAACATGTATTTAAATTAATTGTAGAATTATTAAGTTAATTGTAGACCTCCACCCATTAACCCACCCACCACAACATCCAGATCAGCCACTTCTCTCCACAGCCCTATATAGATAAACTAATCATATTTATATACGGCCGCAAGTAACAGTTACTTGCACATTGTGTTTTATAGGATTGTTTTTGTATTTACTGTATATTTATCATGTTCTTATGCTCATTGTGTTTTTATGCTGCATTGGATCTGGAGTAACAATCACTTTGTTCTCATATTCTTTGATTCTTCTCGTATACCGAAGAATGACAATAGCAATACTGAATCTTGAGTAAGAGTTGGAGGAAATTGACTTCACTTAACAGATAATGCAGATGTCGACTTCATTGCCTGATAAGACCATGGAATGCAGATGTGGAGCTCATTGCTTAATAGGAATAGGGAATGCGGATCTGGACTTCATTACCTGATAGGGATATGGAAACAGGAGTGGACATCATTACCCTGATAAGGACATTAAAGCAGTTGTGAACCTCATTGCTTGAAAGGGTCATGGAAGCAGACAGCATCATCACATTTGAAAAGGTACCATGGAAAGCATTGAGTAAGAGGGATTAACCTATTATTTGAGGTGCAGCAAGAACATGTTGAGTTCGATAGCAATAGCCTCCACTAAAGCCATAAGTGTTTCTGCTTCTACCGCTTGGCCTTCAATTCCAGTCTCCATTCCTCGTGAGCGATCTTTACATTTTTGATCTTGTGCTATTTGTGTCTCTCCCAGTCCTAACCTGGAACGTTACTGATTTTGCTTTGATCAAGATGCCATCCTGTCATTCCTTTTCTCACCTTCTCAGGTTCATTACCCATAAAACATTAAAAGATTAAATAGTAGCTTTATTTGTTGCATGTATATTGAAACGTACAGTGAAATGCGTCGTTTGCGTCAAATCAAATCAGTGAGGATTGTGCTAGGCAGCCTGCAAATGTTGACACGCTTCAAGCACGCCCACAATCCTCTAACCTGAACTGTACATCTTTGGAAAGTGCAAGGAAGCTTGAGCACGTATGGAAAACACACGTAGTCACACGGAGAACATACAAACTCCTTACAGACAGCGACAGCAGTCAAACTTCAAGCTCACAATCAGTGCCGTGAAGCAATTGCACAAATCACTATGCCCCTTATAACATCAAGCACTGACTCTTTTCCTGTTGGATTTTGGCTTATGATTCAAGAAAGGTGTCCCCTATGCACTTTGCAAAAGCCTATTTCCCTCTTATTCTTTCACTTCTTCCTGATAGCTTACATGGAGTTAACTGTAATCTCTTGTGGTTATTACTTAGTTGACTACTTGCTACACATAGTTGCCTACACCAGTTACATTCCACTATTTGGGAACAGATCAAGTCTCCATTTTGGTGTTCAGTCTTAGGTGCATGGATTGTGACCAAATAAAAAATGGCTGGAGTGGCTTCGCACATAAAAATCAAACACACAAAATAGCAAAAACTGTGAGGAGAAAACTGCCAAATTTTATAAATTGTCTTGTAAATTGTCCTGTGATTAGCCTAGGGTTAAATAGGTGGGTTGCGGGGCAGTGAAGCTTGTTGGACCAAAAGGGCTTGTTTCATGCTGTATCTCTCAATATAATAAATGGATTCTATATCCTGTTCCACACTGTATCTCTCAATATAATAAATGGATTCTATAACCATCTTGTCAATTTTGTATTCCTTTTCTATTAGGTGCCATAAAGTTTCATCTTAAATATGTTATGTCCTTCAATATTTAATTGTTAATCCCTTTCTATTTGACCATCGTCAGTTATATCTACTATATCTGAAACCTCTTTCCTAATTATCACCCCTATTTTGTTTGAATATTATTGATTGATACTTCCCTCTGTCCACTATTTTAAGTTGTTTCTGCTTTGTTCTTTGTTTTTATAACTTTGAGCATTATGGATCGCTGGGTGGTCCATAAGACCATAAGACAAAGGAGCCGAAGTCAGCCATTCCGCCCATCGAGTCTGCTCCGCCATTTTATCATGAGCTGGTCCATTCTCCCATTTAGTCCCACTCCCCCGCCTTCTCACCATAACCTTTGATGCCCTGGCTACTCAGATACCTATCAATCTCTGCCTTAAATACACCCAATGACTTGGCCTCCACTGCCGCCCGTGGCAACAAATTCCATAGATTCATCACCCTCTGACTAAAAAAATTTCTTCACATCTCTGTTCTGAATGGGCGCCCTTCAATCCTTAAGTCATGCCCTCTCGTACTAGACTCCCCCACCATGGGAAACAACTTTGCCACATCCACTCTGTCCATGCCTTTCAACATTCAAAATGTTTCTATGAGGTCTCCCCTCATTCTTCTAAACTCCAAGGAATACAGTCCAAGAGCGGACAAACATTCCTCATATGGTTATCCTCTCATTCCCAGGATCATTCTAGTGAATCTTCTCTGTACCCTCTCCAACGTCAGCACATCCTTTCTTAAATAAGGAGACCAAAACTGCCCACAGTACTCCAAGTGAGGTCTTACCAGTGCCTTATAGAGCCTCAACATCACATCCCTGCTCCTATACTCTATTCCTCTAGGAATGAATGCCAACATTGCATTCGCCTTCTTCACCACTGACTCAACCTGGAGGTTAACCTTAAGGGTATCCTGTACGAGGACTCCCAAGTCCCGTTGCATCTCAGAACTTTGAATTCTCTCCCCATTTAAATAATAGTCTGCCCATTTATTTCTTCTGCCAAAGTGCATAACCATACACTTTCCAACATTGTATTTCATTTGCTACTTCTTTGTCCATTCTTCCAATCTATCCAATCCTCTCTGCAGACTGTTTCCTCAGCACTACCGACCCCTCCACCTATCTTTGTATCAGCAGCAAACTTAGCCACAAAGCCATCTATTCCATAATCCAAATCGTTGATGTACAATGTAAAAAGAAGCAGCCCCAACACGGACCCCTGTGGAAAACCACTGGTAACCAGCAGCCAACCAGAATAGGATCCCTTTATTCCCACTCTGTTTCCTGCCAATCAGCCAACGCCCTATCCACGTACGTAAATTTTCCGTAATTCCATGGGCTCTTATCACGTTAAGTAGCTTTATGTGTGGCACCTTGTCAAAGGCCTTCTGGAAATCCAAATATACAACATCCACTGCATCTCCCTTGTCTAGCCTACTTGTAATTTCCTCAAAAAAATTGTAATAGGTTTGTCAGGCAGGAATTTCCTTTAAGGAATCCATGCTGAGTTCTGCGTATTTTGTCATATGCCTCCAGGTACTCCGTAACCTCATCCTTGACAATCGACTCCATCAACTTCCCAACCACTGATGATAAAGCTAACAATTCTATAATTTCCTTTTTGCTTCCTTGCCCCCTTCTTAAATAGCGGAGTGACATTTGCAATTTTCCAGTCCTCTGGAACCATGCCGGAATCTATCAACTTTTGAAAGATCATTGCTAATGCCTCTGCAGTCTCCACAGCTACTTCCTTCAGAACACTAGGGTGCATTCCATCTGGTCCAGGAGATTTATTTACCTTTAGGCTATTCAGCTTCCTGAGTACTTTCTCTGTCGTAATTGTGACTGCACACACTTCTCTTCCCCGCCACCCTTGAGTGTCCGATATACTGCTGATGTCTTCCTCAGTGAAGACTGATGCAAAATATTCGTTCAGTTCCTCTGCCATCTCCTTATCTCCCATTGCAATTTCTCCAGCATCATTTTCTAACGGTCCTATATCTACTCTCACCTGTCGTTTACTCTTTATATACTTGAAAAAGCTTTTAGTATCCTCTTTGATATTATTTTTTAGCTTCCTTTCAGAGTTCATCTTTTCCCTCTTAGTGACCTTCCTAGTTTCCTTTTGTAAGCTTTTAAAAACTTCCCAATCCTCTGTCTTCCCACTAATTTTTGCTTCCTTGTATGCCCTCTCCTTTTCTTTAACTTTCGCTTTGACTTTGGCTTTGGCTTCTCAGCCACGGTTGCATCCTTTTTCCATTTGAAAATTTATTTTTTTGGAATATATCTGCCTTGAACCTTCCTCACTTCTCGCATAAACTGCAGCCACTGCTGCTCTGCCGTCCTTCCTCCTAGTATCCTTTTTCCAGTCAGCTTTGGCCAGTTCCTCTCTCATGCCACTGTAATTTCCTTTACTCCCCTGAAATACCGACACATCGGATTTTGGCTTCTCTTTTTCAAATTTCACAGTGAACTCAATCATGTTATGATCACTGCCTCCTAAGGGTTCCTTCACCTCAATCTCTCTAATCATCTCTGGTTTGTTACACAATACCCAATCCAGTACAGCCGATCCCCTAGTGGGCTCAACAACAAGCTGTTCTAAAAAGCCATCTCGCAGACATTCTACAAATTCTCTCTCTTGAGATCCAGTGCCAACTGGATTTTCCCAATCCACTCGCATATTAAAATCCCCCACAATTTTCATAACACTGCCCTTCTGACAAGCCTTTTCTATTTCCTGTTGTAATTTGTAGTCCACATCACTGCAGCTGTTTGGAGGCCTATAAATAACTGCCATCAGGGTCCTTTTACCCCTGCTATTTCTTAGCTCAACCCATAAAGATTCTGCATCTTCTGATCCTATGCCACCTCTTTCTAATGATTTAATATCATTTCTTACCAATAAAGCCACGCCTCCCCCTCTGCCTACCTTCCGATACACCGTGTATCCTTGGATGTTCTGCTCCCAGGGACATGCATCCTTTAGCCACATCTCAGTGATGGCCACCATACCTGCCAATCTGTAGCTGTACGACAAGATTATCCACCTTATTCCTTATGCTGCGTGCATTTAAGTATAACACCTTAAGGCCAGTATTTGTTACTTTTGCCTTTGATTTCACTGCAACTTTATTGCACTGCAACTCATCCCAATGGCTGCAGATTTGCCCCATCGCCTGCCTGTCTTTCCTCACATCTTTACTGCTCACTATCTTTGATTTATTTCTGTTTTCCCCTTCCTCCGCTCTATCATTCCGGTTCCCATCCCCCTGCCAAATTAGTTTAAAGCCTCCCTAACAGCTCTATTAAACCTTCCCGCCAGGATATTGGTCCCCTTCGGGTTCAGGTGTAACCCGTCCATTTTGAAGAGGTCATTCTTCCCCCAGAAGAGTTCCCAATGATCCAGGAATCTGAAGCCCTGCCCCCTGCCCCAGTCTCTCAGCCACACATTCATCAAAAGTAGTCCTGCTACTCTTATTCCCTTCTCATTGCTTCCACCAGATCAGAGCTCCACTCTCCATAAACTTGAACTTAAAAACTGCTGCCCTTCTTCCAACAGCACTCAATACAATTCTCCCTTCACCTATGTGTGGTTAGTCTACATTGGCTCTCATTAGAGCGACGTCTCCAGTATAAAATATTTACACCCTCTGAGACCTCACCCCTCTAAAACTCTGTCACCTCCAACACCCATTAAAGTCTCTTCCTCTTCAGACATTATACACCTGCCCCTAAAAGTCAAAGCTTCGTTTATTGTCAGATGCAGAAGTATGCACAAGTACAATGAAAAACTTACTTTCAGCGGCATCACAGACACAGTGACGCATAGCATCAGATACACAACCTTTGCAAGAGAAAACAAAGGCAACGATTACACAAGAAAGAACATAATTAGTAAAACAGAAGCCTATTTTAGTGCAAAGTGGTCAGAGTGTTCCTATACTAATTAGAGGTATCCAGTTGGTTCAAGAATAACTTGGTTGAAGGGAAGCAGCTGCTTTTGAACCTGTTGGTGTGGGACTTCAGACACACACAACTCATTTCACTGTACATTTCCCTGTGCATATGGTAAATAAAGCTCCTCTTTCTGTACCTCCTGCCCAGTGGTAGCTGTGAGGAGATGGTGAAGATCTTTGCTGATATTGTAGATGTTGCCCGTGTTTTCCTTTATGGAATGATAGTATACTGCGGTGAAGTATCCACTAATTTCTAACCTTTCCTCCCGCAAGATCGGACTCTAAATCAACATTTGTCTGAAGGAGAAGTCGGAGTTAGAAATCTGGAATGGGCTTTCTTTCCATTCCTCCTGTTGTGTATTTATTATTTCAGTTGCTGTATATTGGTTGATATTTAAATAATTAATTGCAAGTTATATATAAAATACACTAACTGCATACATCATCATGCTATCACGTGATCAACTACAGTCACATTTCAGACTCCTTGTAAATTTCTTTGAATTAATTTCATGTTCTGAAGTTGCAGAACATAACACCTCCCACATACCAGAATCTTGCCTCTGCCATTTTCTCTTTAATTTATCGAACACGGTGTTTATTTATTGTTGGTTATCCATGATTCAATTATCTGAACTAATTGGTCATTTGAGATCTAATCTCATTAAAAAGGTGGGCTTAGCTTGATTTCACATGATTTAGATGGGATTAGATTTGTTATTAACATTTCAAAAATACATTTAAAATTTAATCACTTTGAAGAGTCCAGCGACTTAAAATTGCACTTGTATTAAATTGTTGCACTTAAATTATTGCTAACTGAGATTAATAGTAATCATTAGATGTAGGAAGAATCCAAACCCTTGGCACTACTTGTTCCTTTATGTCTTTGGGCCTCACTGCTCGACTCTGTGATTTGGGGGTTGATGGGCCTGTTCCGTTTTGTTTGTTTTTTTGTACGAGGAGAGGGGGACTCAGGAGTTGGTGATCGTGCTGCCTTTCTCTCTTGGTTTCATGGCTACCTGGAGAAGAATTTCAGTTGTAGACGTTGATAATAATTGAACCTTTGAACCTTTATAGATTTTGCAATGGTTGCAGAGGACTGGTGTTGTGTATGTGGCCTGTTTACACAACTACGTTATTAATAAAAACGCTGGAGACGGGAACTAAGTTTCATGGTTCTCTACTGGTAGAATCCGAACTTAACACATGCATACAGATCAATACATGCCTAATAGCACGTGCAATAATGTGTTACTAAAACATAAAGTAGTCTCTTATTATAATGTAGGCTCTACAGTACACTCTTCCCCTTCTATTTTAATAGTGTATCAACTGTATTTTTTTACTGGGGCACTATGCTAAACAAATATGTTTACCCTTAACATACAAATGCCTACCTTTTGTTTTACTTTTGGTCTAAGACCCATTTAGAACTCAAGTCTCTGGGGAGGCCTTCTCTGCCTCTCCGGGTAACGTCTGTCCTGAAATGTTTGCTTTGGGGAATTAGTCTCCACAGGTACATCGGGTGGGCCATCAGCACTGATGATAGGCTTATCTGTGGATGAGGCTGATGTGATCACATCAGGAGTGTTTCCTTCTATGTCAGGGGAGTCCGAGCAAGGTGTTCTTGTGTTTTTCACCTGAGCATCCAGGATTTGGTCCACATGATGTCTCCATACATTCTCTCCAACCTCCACCATATACATCAGTGGCCCGTCTATGGCAGAAATTGTACCCGGCTGCCACTTTTCAGTCTGGTAATCACGTGCAAGAACTGACTGTCCCACACTGAAGCTCTGTGTTGACTTAACATTCAAGTGTTTGAACTGTCTGTTCTCCACATCATGCCGTACATTTGGTTTGAGAAGATCCATGCGGGACCTCAGGTTTCTGTTCAGAAACATCATCGCTGGAGTCTGGTTAGTGGTTGCATGTACTGCATTATGATAGACAAGGAGGAAGTTGTCTATCTTGCGTTGCAGTAGTCGATTTTTGCTGTCTATTGCCTTGATGGCTTTCTTGAATGTCTGCACAAATCTTCCTGCCAAGCCATTTGTGGATGGATGGTAAGGGGCAGATGTAAAGTGCTTGATTCCATTGTTCTTCACAAGACTTTGGAATTCTTTAGAGACAAATTGTCATCCATTGTCTGTGCAGATTTGTTCTGGTATGCCATTCCTGGCGAACATGGCCCTCAGAACTGTACTGGTCTTTTCTGATGTGGTTGCCTTCACTATGATGACCTCTGGCCATTTGGAATGTGCATCGACAGCGATTAAAAAGATAGAGCCCATGAATGGTCCAGCAAAGTCGATGTGCACTCATTGCCATGGTGATGAGGGCCACTCCCATGGATGGAGAGGGGCTTGTGGTGGTGTGTTCTGGATCTTTAGACATCCAGAGTAGTTCTTGGTTATGTCCTCAATCTGTTTATTGATTCCTGGCCACTACACATAGGCACAGGCCTGACCTTTCATCTTCACGGTACCCAGGTGACCCTCATGCAGTTCCTCCAGCACTCTGGTGCGTAGCTTGGGAGGAATCACAGCTCGTGAGCCACACATTGGTGTTCCCTGACACACTGACAACTGCTCATTCCTCGCCGAGAAGGCTGGACACAGTGTGTTACCCTGCGCTGGCCATCCCTTTACCCTGACAACATAGGGTCATTGCGTGTTTCTCTTTCAATGAGACTGTTTGTCACTGGTAATTGTTCAACTATTGTTGTGTGAAAGACCTCTGCTGAATCCATTTGTGTGTTATCTCTGAAGTCGGCAGTGGTAAACGTGACAACCCATCTGCGTTACCGTGTTGCTTGGTCCCCTTGTGTTCAATGTCATACATGTGACCTCCTGAGAAAAGAGACCATCGCTGCAGCCTTTGCGCTGTCATCACTGGAAAGCCTTTTCTTTGGTTGAAGATTGACACGAGAGGCTGATGGTCAGTCAACAGAGTAAACTTTTGACCATACAGGTGGTGACTGAATTTCTTGACTCCCCACACGGGACTTAGGGCCTCTCTGTCAATCTGTGTGTAGTTGTGTTCAGCTGAAGTTAGCGTTCTTGAGGCAAAGGCTATTGGTCTTTCTGAGCCATCTGAAAACTTGTGCGATAACACAGCTCCTATCCCATGGGGTGAGGCATCACAAACCAGTCGGATTGGTAAGGAGGGGTCAAAGTGCGCGAGCACCCCTTCTGAAGTTATGAGTCTTTTAGTTTCTTGAAATGCTTTCTCACAGCTCTCATTCCACTTCTATTGTGTCCCTGTCTGTAATAGTGTATTTAGTTGGTGTAGCACTGTGGATAGGTTAGGCAACAACTTGTGGTAATAGCTCACTAATCCAAGATATGCTCTCAGCTGAGACACATTTTCAGGTGGTGGTGCCTTAAGCACCGTGTCTATCTTGCCTTGAGACATGTGTAAGCCATCCTTGTTGATCACATGCCCACAGTATGAGATTTCCTTTTTGAAAAACTCACATTTCTGTCAATTAGCTCTGAACTCATATTCTTGTAACCTGGTGAGCACTTGTTCAAGGTTAGAAAGATGTTCGTCGTCATCTTTGCCGGTGCCAATGACATCATCCACGTATCACTGCATCCTTGGAATCTCCTGCAGGACCTGGTCCATTGCCCTTTGCCAGATTGCAGGAGCTGATGCTATCACAAACACCAATCTGTTGTACTGGTAAAGTCCTTTGTGTGTATTTATTGTCAGGTATTTCTTGGATGTTTCACCGATTTCCATTTGGAGATAAACCTGGGCCAAATCGATTTTTGTAAACATTCCCCTCCTGACAGGGAAGCAAAGATGTCCTCAATACAAGGTAGGGGATACTGTACTGTGAGGAGAACTGGGTTAACAGTCACTTTAAAGTCACCACATATACGCACCTTGCTCGGTTTTCCTCGTTTTGTGCTGGAGGTTTTCTTCATCACTGGAACAATAGGCGTGGCCCACTCACTCCAATCCACCTTTGACAGGACCCCAGTCTGCTCCAGATTTTTCAGCTCGGCCTCTACTGTAGGACGGATTGCATATGGCACTGGTCTGACTTTGTGAAATTTTGAAAATGCATTTTCCTCAATCTCAATCTTTGCCTCCATGCCCTGAAGTGTTCCTATTCCTTTCAGGAACACTTCCTCAGAGTCAGCAAGTATTTGTGACAGTCTCTCGGATGTAGCCTTGCCTCCCTCCTTTGATGACACATTTAGTGCCTTGACGGTGTGCCAATCCAACTGGATTTTCCTGAGCTATTCACGTCTCAGCAACGGTGGTTCTCCATTTTTCAGTACATAGAGGTTCATCTGCTGTGCTTTGTCTCTGTGGGTCACTGTCCCTTTAATTTTACCTTTGGGACGCACTCTTTATCCTGTACAGGTCTTTAGCAGCACTTTAGTTTGTTTCAGAGTACGTGAGAAAACAGTCATTTGTAGTCATGTACATAAATCACTGTTAAAGCTGAGCCTGTGTCCAACTCCATTTTCAATCTCACGCCTGCCACTTCTGGAGTGATCCATATTACTCTTCAATCATCTGTCTCTTTCACGCTGCGAAGTTGCAGACAAGACTTTTGTCTGAGTCATTTTCATCAGAACTGCTTTCTTTCATTTTGTGTACATTGTTATATTTTCCTTTCTGGGGTTTCTTGTTTCTCTATATTTTGTCCTTTTTCTGCTGTTTACTAGCTCTGCCAGTGTGGCCCTGTTTGCCACAGTTTCTGCATTCTTCGTCTTTAAACCAACAGTCATCTGGGTCATGTGACATGTTCTCACAACAGTAACATTTCTTTCCTTCATTTCTGTTCGGTGATATTTTATTTGTAGCATAATCCAGAGATTTTTATTGTATCTCTGAAGCACCCCGTGCTGCTGTTTCCATTGGTATTGCAATGTTCGGCGCCTTCTCTAATGCAAGGTCTTTTTTTTTAACACAGGAGCTTCTTCCATGTGGTTTCACGGTGCATGCCACACACTAACCTGTCCCTCAGTGCGTCTGATAGACCAGCTCCAAATTGACAATAGAACCAAAGAACACTACAGCACAGAGGAAAGGCCACTCAGCCCTTCTAGTTTGTGCCAAAACTTTATTCTGCTAGTCCCATTGACCTGCACCCAGTCCATAATCCTCCAGACCTCTCCCATCCATGTATCTATCCAATTTATTCTTAAAACTTAAGAGTGAGCCCATATTTACCACAGCAGATGGCAGCTCATTCCATACTCCCACCACTCTGAGTGAAGTTCCCCCTAAACCTTTCCCCTTTCACCCTGAAGCCATGTCCTCTCATATTTATCTCAACTAATCTAAGTGGCAAGAGCCTACTCGCATTTACTCTGTCTATACCCCTCACAATTTTGTAAACCTCTATCAAATCCCCCCTCATTCTTCTATGCTCCAAGGAATAAAGTCCTAACCTGTTCAATCTTTCCCTGTAATTCAACTCCTGAAGACCTGGCAACATTCCAGTAAATTTTCTCTGCACTCTTTCAATCTTACTGATATCCTTCCTATAGTTAGGTGACCAGAACTGCACACAATACTCCAAATTTGGCCTCACCAATGTCTTATACAACCTCACCATAACATCCCAACTCCTATACTCAATACTTTGATTTATGAATGCCAGGATGCCAAAAGCCTTCTTTACAACCCTGTCTACCTGTGATGCCACTTTCAGGGAATTATGTATCTGAACTTCCAGATCCCTTTGTTCCTCCGCACTCCTCAGTGCCCTACCATTTACTGTGTATGTCCTACCTTGATTTGTCCTTCCAAAATGCAACACCTCACACTTGTCTGCATTAAATTCCATCTGCCATTTTCTGGCCCATTTTTCCATCTGGTCCAGATCTCTCTGCAGGCTTTGAAAGCCTTCCTTGCTGTCCACAACGCCACTAATCTTAGTGCCATCAGCAAACTTGCTGATCCAATTTACCATATTATCATCTAGATCATTGATATAGACAACAAACAACAATAGTCCCAGCACAGATCCTTGAGGCACACCACTAGTCACAGGCCTCCAGTCTGAGAAGCAATCATCCTCTACCACTCTCTGTCTTCTCCCACACAGCCAATTTCAAATCCAGTTTACGACCTCTCCATGGATACCTAATGTCTGAACCTTCTGAACTAACCTCCCATGTGGGACCTTGTCAAAGGCCTTACTAAAGTCCATGTAGACAATATCCACAGCCTTTCCTTCATCTACTTCCTTGGTAACCTCCTCAAAAAACCCTACAAGATTCGTTAAACATGATCTACCATGCACAAAGCCATGCTGACTATCTTTAATAAGCCCTTGGCTGTCCAAATACTTGTATATCCAATCTCTCAGAACATCTTCCAATAATTTACCTACTACTGATGCCAGGCTCACCGGCCTGTAATTACCTGGTTTACTTTTGGAGCCTTTTTTGAACAACGGAACAACATGAGCTACCCTCCAATCCTCCGGCACCGCACCTGTGGCTAAGGACATTTTAAATATTTCTGCCAGGGCCCCTGCAATTTCTACACTAGTCTCTCTCAAGATCCGAGGAAATATCATGTCAGACCTGGGGGATTTATCTACCTTTATTTGCTGAAAGGCAGCAAGCACCTCCTCTTCTTTAATCTCTATATTTTCCATGACACTACTGCTTGTTTCCCTTCCTTCCATATACTCTATGCCAGTTTCCTGAGTAAATACTATGCAAAAAACTCTCCCCATCTTGTGAGGCTCCACATATAGACGACCACTCTGATCTTCTAGGGGACTAATTTTGTCCCTTACTATCCTTTTACTCTTAATATACTCATAGAAACCCCTCGGGTTTACCTTCACACTATCTGCCAAAGCAACCTCATGTCTTCTTTTTGCCTTTCTGATTTCCTCCTCTAGTATTTTCTTACATTTTCTATATTCTTCAAGTACCTCATTTGTTCTTTGTTGCCTATACCTGCTATACACCTCTCTCTTTTTCTTAACCAGATCACCAATATCCCTTGAAAATCAAGGTTCCCTATGCCTGTTAAGTTTGCTTTTAATCCTGGCAGGAACATGCAAACTCTGTATTCTCAAATTTTCGCCTTTGAAGCCCTTCCACTTACTGAACACATCCTTGCCAGAAAACAATTTATCCCAGTCCACTCTTCCTAGATCCTTTCTCATTTCCACAAAATTGGCCCTTCTCCAATTTAGAACCTCAGCTTGAGGACCAGACCTATCCTTATCCATAATTAATTTGAAACTAATGACATTATGGTCCTGGACCCAAAATGTTCACCTACACATAGTTCTGTCGCCTGACTTGTCTGGTTCCTTAATAGGAGATCTAGTATTGCATCCTGTCTCATAGGTACCTCTATATATTGACCTAGAAAACTTTACTGAACACATTTGACAAACTCCAAGCCATCTATCCCTTTCACACTGTGGAAGTCCCAGTCAATATGTGGAAAGTTAAAATCCCCTACTATTACAACGTCCTGTTTTTTTGCATCGGTCTGCTATCTCTCTACAGATTTGCTCCTCCAATTCTCTCTGACTATTGGGCGGTCTATAATACAACCGTATTAGTGTGGTCACACCTTTTCCGTTCCTTAGCTCCACCCATGTGGCCACTGTAGATATGTCCTCCGGGCTGTCCTGTCTATGTACACCTGTGATATTTTCCCTGACTAGTAATGCCACTCCTCCCTTTTCATCCCTCCCCCTCTGTCACGTCGGAAACAACGGAACCTTGGAACATTAAGCTGCCAGTCCTGTCCCTCCTGCAACTAAGTCTCACTAATAGCAATAATGTCGTAATCCCATGTGCCAATCCACGCCCTAAGCTCATCTGCCTTACCTACAATACTCCTTGCATTGAAATAGATGCACCTGAGAACATTTCTATCACGTACAAACCTTTGATTTCCATCTATACATGCAGTTCTTGCGTGACCTTTATCCTCCTCCACCTCACTCTCTGCTCTAACACTCTGGTTCCCCTCCCCCGGTAAATCTAGTTTAAACTCCCCAGAGCAGCACTAGCAAATCTACCTGCAAGGATGTTAGTCCCCCTCCAGTTCAGGTGCAAACCGTCCCGTCGGAATAGGTCCCACCTTCTCTGGAACAAATCCCAATTGTCCAGAAACATGAAGCCCTCCCTCCTGCACCATCTCCTTAGCCACGTATTTAGCTGCATCATCTTCCTATTTCTAGCCTCACTAGCACATGGCACGTGTAGCAATCCTGAGATTGCAACCCTGGAGGTCTTGTCCTTCAACTTTGCACCTAACTCCCTAAACTCTCCTTGTAGGACCTCCTCCTCCTTCCTATACACATCATTGGTCCCTACACGGACCACAACATCTGGTTGCTCACCCTTCCTCCTGAGAATACCGAGAACTCGATCCGAGATATCGCGGACCCTGGCACCAGGGAGGCAACAGACCATCCGGGATTCTTGATCTCTCCCACGGAACCTCTTATCTGTCCCCCTAAATATCGAATCCCCTATCACTACTGCTCTCCTCTTTTCTGTCCTTCCCTTCTGAGCTGAGGGTCCAGTCTCGGTGCCAGAGACGCGACCACTACAACTTGTCCCTGGTAGGTCGTCCCCACCAACGGTGTCCAAAACGGTATGCTTATTGTTGATGGGAATGGCCACAGGGGTACACTGCTCATTCCGTCTATTCTCCTTCCCTCTCCTGACAGTCACCCAGCTACCTGCCTCCTGACTTTTCGGGGTGACTGTCTCCCCGAAACTCCTATCTATTTCTCCCTCTGCTTCATGAATAATCCAAAGTTCATCCAGCTCCAGCTCCACTTCCCTAACTCGGTTTGCAGGAGCTGCAGCTGGATGCACCTTTTACAGGTGTAGTCTTCAGGGATGATTGTGCTGTCCCTGACTTCCCACAAACTGCATACAGAGCACTCCACTGCCCTAACTGCTGCCTCCATTACCTACTGGTAAGTTAATTAAATTAATTAAAGGAACTTACCCGGCCCTACCTCACTGGGAGCAGGCTCGTCCTCAGCCTCTGCTCGCCGAAGCCTCTCGAGCCAAAGCCTCAAAGCTCCACTCCTACCCTGAGCCGCTCACACACTGGCCACTCCTCTTCAGTTACCCCTCCTTTTATTTGTCCCTGCCAATTATCTCAAGTAGTCATTCCCCCTAATCAACTAAACAACACTATATTTAACCCTTCATTTGCCCTCCACACTCCTTTTAAGGCACACTTACCTCAGCTCCTCAGCTGCTTCCCAGAACTCAGCGCTCTCCCCAGCCCTCGCTCCTCCTCCTGCAACGGTCCCATGATCACACTGTTCTGATAATTTGTGCAATTCAGCACAATATTCAGAAATGCTTTCATTTTTGCTCTGATTCCGTTTGTGAAATTTAAATCTTTCAGCAATGACCAGTGGCTTGGGGTTTAAATGCTGTTGGAGAGGGTCTACTATTTGCTTGAGCGTTTTATCAGCTGGCTTTTCAGGGGTTAACAAGCTCCGTAGCAGCCCGTATGTTTTTGCTTCCGTAAGACATCATTAACACCGTTAGCATCACAATATAGCTCCACTCTTTCAATGTAAGTTACCCAGTTTTCAATGCAACAATCAAATGCTGTAATGGTTCCAATCATCACCATCTTTGTTATGTTAATTTAGTCCCGTTTTTCCTTGTTTTCTTTTTAGCTAGCTCCTTGCAGTCACTGCACATGTCGTTTTTGCTAGCGCAATGACCGCACTCCGTCTAGATGCGTGTGTCGCTCCTTTTCATCTCCCTTCTCTCTCTTCTCCAAGTGTCATTATCAACTAAAGCATGGTGTTCCGATAAAATGTAGGTTCATAACTCTTGTCACCCATTTGTTGTGTATGTGGCCTGTTTACACAACTATGTTATTAATAAAAACGCTGGAGATGGGAACTAAGTTTCATGGTTCTTTACTGGTAGAATCTGAACTTGACACACACATACAGATCAATACGCACCTAATAGCACATGCAACGACATGCTACTAAAACATAAAGTAGTCCCTTATTATAATGTAAGCTATACATGTGTTGGCACGTGGCCAAGTGGTTAAGGTGTTCGTCTAGTGAGCTGAAGGTCGCTAGTTCGAGCCTTGGCTGAGGCAACATGTTGTGTCCTTGAACGAGACACTTAACCACACATTGCTCTGCGACGACACCGGTGCCAAGCAGTATGGGTCCTAATGCCCTTCCCTTGGACAACATCCGTGACGTGGAGAGGGGAGACTTGCAGCATGGGCAACTGCCGGTCTTCCATACAACCTTGCCCTGGAAACCTTCCAAGGCGCAAATCCATGGTCTCACGAGACTAACGGATGCCTATATATAATACGATACGACTGGAAAATCGCAACTGTCATTCTATGCAGGGCAGGTCACTCTATACAAGGCAGGGTGGCAGAACACAGGAAAGTATAAGCCAGTTAGCCTGACTTCAATAGTTGGGAAGATGCTGGATGAGGTTTCAACATACCTGGAGGTACATAATAAAATAGTCCAAAGGTCTGCATGGTTTCCTTAAGGGAAAAGCTTGCCTGACAAATCTGTTGGAATTCTTTGAGGAAATAAAATGCAAGGTAGGCAAAGAAGAGTCAATGGATGAATTTACTTGGATTTTCAGAAGGCCTTTGACAAGGTGCTGCATACAAGGCTGCTAAACATGATAAAAGCTCATGATGTTGTAGGGAAGATGCAAGCATTGATAGAAGATTAGTTGAAGAATGGAAATAAAGGGGGCTTTTTCTGGATGACTGCCAGTGATGGGACTGTTTCTTTTCACGTCATATGTCAATGATCTGGATGATAGAATTGATGACTTTGTGGCCAAGTTTGTGAATGATACCAAGATAGCAAGAGGGGATGGTAGTGTTGGGGAGGCAGGGAGTCTGCAGAAGGACTTCGACAAGGAGAGTGGACAAAGAAGTGGCAGATGACATACAATATATGGAAGTGTATGGTCTTGCATTTTGATATAAGGAATAAAGGCATAGACTATTTTCTAAATGAGAAGAAAATTCAGAAATCAGGGATATGAAGGGACTTGAGAGTTCTCATGCAGGATTCCCTGAAGGTTAACTTGCAGGCTGAGCTGGTGGTAAGGAAGACAAGTGCAATGTTAGCATTGTTTCAAGAGGGCTATAAATTAAAAAGCAAGGATGTAATGCTAAGGGTTTATAAGGCATTGTTCAGGCCACGTATGGAGTTTTGTGAGCAGTTTTGGGTCCCTTATCTAAGAAAAGATGTGCTGGCATTTCTGAGAATTCAGAGGATATTCACGAGTATGATCCCGGGAATGAAACGGGTTAACATATGAGGAGCATTCGCATGGGGTGGGGGGATATCATTGAAACTTATCGAATATTGAAAGGCTTGGATAAAGTGGATGTGGAGAGGATGTTTTCTATAGTGAGGGTGTCAAGGACTAAAGGAAAACAAGATAAGGGAGAATTCCTTTAGCCAGAGAGTAATGAATCTGTGCAATACATTGCCCCAGACAACCATAGATGGCCAAGTCATTGAGTATATTTAATAGGCTCTTGGTGTCAAAGTAAGGGTGTCAAAAGTTATTGGGAGAAGGCAGGAGAATGGGATTGAGAGGAGTAATAAATCAGCCATGATTAATGGCAAAGCAGGCTTAATGGGCCAAATAACTAATTCTGTTCCAATATCTTATGGTCTGTTCTTATATTATGAAGTTGCTTCCCCACTGTAAGAATTTACAAATGGGAGTCATACCTCCTACCCCCTCTCCCCTACCCTCCCTTCCTCCATCCACTTACTGCCCACTCTCACAGATTC
This sequence comes from Mobula birostris, assembly GCF_030028105.1. Taxonomy (NCBI): domain Eukaryota; kingdom Metazoa; phylum Chordata; class Chondrichthyes; order Myliobatiformes; family Myliobatidae; genus Mobula; species Mobula birostris. Next base: position 235,150,634 of record NC_092370.1, on the reverse strand, counting down.
CCGTAGCCGCTTGGTTAATCTGAAACCCCCAAGCTCCATGCATACAGCACACTGTATGTAAATTATCATAAAAGTTTGTTACAGCAGAAAAGAAAAAAAGTAGTTCATTTCTATTTAAAAAGAGTTCTGCATATTATAATAATACTGTAAGAACCATTCCAATTATTAATTTATGTTGGAAATAATATTGAACAATCTTTTCAATCCTGCTTAATTTATTCATTATACACCCATTTGTGGTTAGGTAACAAATGTCAGAGTAAATTTATTATAAGAAAAGTGCATACACTACGTGTCACCATATACAACCCTGAGGTTTGTTTTCTTGCGAGCATACTCAAGAAATTGAATAGTCTTAATAGAATCAATGAAAGACCGCATCAACGGGATGAACAACCAGTGTGCAAAAACCAAGTGGTGGGGGTCTCTGATGATGGATGCTGCTTTCCTGCAAAAACATTCCTTGTAGATGTGTTCAATGGTGGGAAGGGTTTACCTGTGATGAGTGAATCTGTATTCCACTACTTATTGTAATAAGGAAACTAACTTGAGAAAAGCCTTTTCTTCAAAACTCAGCAGTAAACCTCCTACTTGTATGGGCTGCAGCTGTGGGTCCCAGACACACTCCCTCCCACTCACCTCTGTCTATTTACAAAATTCTGTCCTTACTCTCCACAGCCCTGCTCTCACCACACCGTTACCAGCTCCCAAAAAGCATCTTCCTTCTCCCCACTCGCCTCAAGATTTAAGATTCGGAATTGCTTATTGTCATTCTTCAGTGCACATGTTAAAGAGAACAAAATGATTGTTACTCCAGATCCAATGCAGCATTAAAAAAGCACATTAAGCATACAGAACACAATTAAAAAAACACTATAAATATAAATGCAATCCTATAAAACACAATGGACAAGTGACTGTTATATACATAGACTGATCTGATTGTATGTACATAAAGTGACACTAGGTGATGTGTATGCCATGTTGAAGTGGATTAGTGGATGGAGGTGTTGATCAGCCTGATGGCTTAGAGAGAAGTAACTGTTTTTGAGTTTAGTGGTTCTTTTCCCCCCTCAAAAACTTCTTCCCTGTGCCCACTCCAAAAAACTGTCTTTCCTCTCCCCATTACCAAAAAACTGTCTTTCCTCTCCCCATTACCAAAAAACTCCTTCCACTTTTTATGTCCTCAAGGCCTCTCCCCACCCCTAGCTACCACCTTTTCATTTCTGTCAGTCAGCTGTGATTCAGATCAACCTGGAGATGGGCAGCTCCGGCCTGACTCCTCAACACAAACAACTAGCCGATTCCAGCAGCACATGCCGCAAATTCCGCTCCATCCACCAGGAACAAAATTTCCCAGTAGCTAACTATTTTAATTCCAATTCCCTTTCTTGTTCTGACATGCCTTGTCTTGTTATGAGTATGTTATGTTTTGTAAGCCCAAAACATTAAACTACTTCAAAGGAAAACAAAAGAGCCAAAAGATGCAAGTCTTAAGTTTGGTCTTTAAACGAGGTCCGCACAAATCATATGGTAACACAATGAAGTATGCAATTCACATATTTATACATATAACCTGTAATTAATTATTTAAATGAACTAGAATGCTTAATCAACCAATATATATACAAAATTACACAAATATTACTGAAATCTTAAATACACAATGCTCCACTCTGCTTAGCTATAAACTCTAAATCAATATTGAATGTATCTCAACTATATACACAGTATACTATACAATAAAATTGCTGTACAGACATCCATATTAGAGTAAATTTTAAATTGTCCCATTCAGGCCTAAATATTTAATTGCAGTGAGGATTTCTTACTCTTGTGGGATACCATCTTTCCTGACAAGGGAGGTCACTCTAGGCAGGCTAGTCTTGTGTGTGCTAAAACAACATTAGGTTCTGGGTCCTCCTTGGTGGCAGTAAGAGTTGACTCAAGAACTGCAGTAAGTGTGTCTGACAGCTCTGGATGCCTTTCTTCTCCTTTTCTCGACATTTCTTTCTGGATCTGTTTCAATCCTTGCTTCCCTCATTCTCAACTTCCTGTCTTTCTTTTTCTCATTTTCCCTTTTCTTCTTCTAGTTTCTTGTGAGTATCTCTGAATTTGATAATTTCAAGAATTCTTTTTGTGGCGTATGATGTGAGCGATCATGGTCCATGACAAGACTGTTCTTGGCAAATCTTTCGCCAGAAATGGTTTGCCATTGCCTTCTCCTGGGCAGTATCTTTACAAGAAGGATGACCCCAGTCATTATCAATACTCTTCAGAGACTGCCTGTCTAGAGTCAGTTGTTGCACCAGCTGCTCATTTGACCATCCACCACCTATCCCATGGCATTCACATGACCCTGATCGGGGGAGATAAGCAGGTGCCACACTTTCCTGCAGGCTAGTGGAGGGAAGGGGTGTCTTACATGTCCTTTGGTAGAGGCATATCTCTAAACTGCCACCTATTGTCTTTTGTCAGTTTTCACTTTGTAAATCCCAAGGCTACCCAGTCTTATGTCACTCTCATCATTAACAGATTTTTCATCAATAGCATACTGATTAGTGCTCTTTTTGAAACTACAACTTAACTTTTTAACTTATTCTCTTCCCTGTGCAGTCCATTTATTTGTATCTGCCTGACATGCTCTTTGTATGCGCCCAAATTTATTGCATTTTCGGCAAGTTTCACCTTTAAACCTGCATTAGTCTTATGTCTGTGAGCACGTGCCACAAGAGTGACACAATTTGTTCAGTCAGGCCGATTTCTGTTTAGACATTGCAATTTTGATCACATTCACCTTTATTCCTGACTGCAAATCAATTGCATCTCTGTCCGCTGTTTCCACTGATACAGCAATTTCAACTGCTCTTTTAAATGTAATTTGTGCTTCATTTAGGAGTCATTTTTGAATGCTTTCTTGTAAGATTTCACAAACTAAACAATCTTTCAGTGCATCATTAAGCCCATCACTGAACTGATAATGTTCAGACAATCTCTTCAATTCAGTCATGAATGCTGAAATTTACTCTTTCCTTTAGATTCTGTATATGAATCCTAAAGTTCTAAATAATCCTGCGTTACTTTCATGATATAAGCAAAGCTAATTGCTGTTGGTTTGGTTGAAGCAGTCAAACTTCAAAGCAAACTGTATGCCTTTAAACCAAATACACTCAGCAAAACTGATACTTGTTTTTCATTGGCTATTCCATCCGGTTCAAAGTACTATTCAATTAGTGCAGTATACATGATCCAGCTACCTGTTGAGAAGTTGATGCATCTATCTTTCCATTATAGCCATTTCTGGTTTTACTTTAATGAATATCACCTAATACTCGTTTCTTGAACCTATTAATTATTTCAATTTCTGCCTTTTTTTAACAATTCTCCTCTCTCTTCTGAAGAGCCATGTTCTGTGCTGCTTTTTAAAAAATTCAAAGGTCTCGCTGTGCTTTTTTTTTTTAACCCAAACGTCTCGCTGCACGTCAATGGGTTGGTAGCCATCTCGGGTTCAGTTTTAAAATACCCCGTCATCACGGTTATGTTCTGCAACTCCAAAACATCAAACCAATTCAAAGGAAAACAAGAGATCTGAGAGATGCGAATCTTAAGTTTGTCCTTTATGTTAAGCAAAGCACGCATGTATCACATGGTAGCACAATGACGTATACAATTCATGTATTTATACATATAATCCATAATGAATGATTTAAACAAACAAAAATGCTTAATTAACCAATATATACACAAGATAACTCAAATATTACTGAAATATTAAATACACAAGAGGAACAACTCCTCGTATTTCATCTGGGTAGCCTCAAATCTGATAGCATGAACATCGATTTCCCCTTACGGTAAAACAATTTTTCTCTCTCATTACCTCTTTTTCTATTCCCCTCTCTGGCCTCATACCACTTCTCATGTGCCTATCACCTCCTGCTGGTACCCTTTCTTCTTCCCTTACTCCCATGGCCCACTTGTTTCTCCTTTACAATACCTTCTTCTCAGGCCTGAATCTTTCCTACCCATCTGGCTTCACCTATCACCTTTGAGCTATCCTCCTTCCCCTACCCATCTTGTTATTCTGGACTCTTCTCCCTCCTTTTCCAGTCCTGAAGAAAGGTCTCAGCCTGAAACGTCGACTGTTTCTTCATTTCCATAGATGCTGCCTGACCTGCTGAGTTCCTCCTTCATTTTGTGTCTATTGTTTGGGATGGCCAACATCTACAGAATTTCACGCGTCTATAATTTGACACACTTCACTGTTTGTTTTGATGCACATGTGACAAATAAAGATAATTTTATCTTATGTACAGGCAAAAAGAATTAGGTATTGGATGTGCTACATTGTAACTGACATCAAAGGGTAATTTACAGTTGCTGTTAACCAAACAGCATATCTCATGAGGTGTAGGAGAACCTACAAACTGTTCTCTGACAGCACTCAAGATTCAGAATGAACGCAGTTGCCTGGAGCTGAAAGGCAGTGACATTAACTGCTGTGCCCATATGATTTATATCTATAAACTTTTCTTTACCACATTCTACCAAAAAATAATATTGCATTAGATAGAGCTAAGAGATGCTGTGTTGACTTTATTTTTAAAAATGTCTTGCGTCAGGATTGAACAAACAGCTAGTTGCCAAGGCACCAGACAATGTGCCTTCACTGTGTTAAATATTGTGCCAGGAGTGAGAAGCGTGAGCGGGACATTTGAGGGTGAGGGCATCTTCCAAGCACGGCTACTCTCCCTGATTAAACCAAGAAATTCTGGAGGCTACAAACATCGAAACACCTGCCAACTAAATCTTGTTTACCAGGGAAAATTTAAAGAACACAAGAGTCTTGCCAGGCAAAATTAACATAGAGCTGCAGTTTCACTGAAGGACTGGAAAACACTTTTTGATGCATTCTTTCCTCCCAGCTCTCTGCTTTCCACTGTGATTCTGTGATTCCTTTGTCCATTTGTCCCTCCCCACTAACCTCCCTCCTAGCACATACCCTTGCAAGTGACAGAAATGCTATGCCTACCCATTTACCTTCTCCCTAATCTCCATGCAGGGCCCCAAACAGTCCTTCTAAGTGAGGCAACACTTCACCTGCAAATCCATTGGGGTTGATTATTGTATCCAAAGCTCCCAAGGCAGTCTCCTCTACATTGGTGAGACCTGATGTAAGCCACTCTCAGGGTGGAGGAGCAACACCTCATATTCCATCTAGGTAGACCCCAATCTGATGGCATGAACATTGATTTCTCCTTCCTGTAATTTTTTTTTCTCTCCCCCTTCTATTTTCCCCTCTGGCCTCTTGCCTCTTCCCCTCACATGCCTACCACTTTCCCTAGGGTCCTCTCTTGCTTCCCTTTCTCCCATGGTTCATTCTTCTCTCCCATCAGATTCCTGCATCTCCAGCCCTTGACCTTTTCCATTCACCTGGTTTCACCTGTCATCTTCTAGCTGGTCCTCCTTCACCTCTCCCAACCTTTTTATTCTTGCATCTTCCCCCTTGCTTCCCTGTCCTGAAGAAGGATTTCAGCCTGGAAGATTGACTGTTTATTCATTTCCATAGATGCTACCTGGCCTTCTGGGTCCCTCCATTGAAACATAGAATCATAAAAAATAGGTGCAGGAGTAGGCCATTTGGCCCTTCGAGCCTGCACCGCCATTCAATATGACCATGGCTGATCATCCAACTCAGAACCCTGTACCAGCCTTCCCCGCATACCCCCTGATCCTTTCAGCCACAAGGACCATATCTAACTCCCTCTTAAATATAGCCAATGAACTGGCCTCAACTGTTTCCTGTGGCAGAGAATTCCACAGATTCACCATTCTCTGTGTGAAGAAGTTTTTCCTCATCTCGGTCCTAAAAGGCTTCCCCTTTATCCTCAAACTGTGACCCCTCGTTCTGGACTTCCCCAACATTGGGAACATTCTTCCTGCATCTCCAGCATTTTGTGTGTGTTGCAGTGAAAAGTAAATTTGTTTCCGCAGCTGATATTTCTACACAAGATCTTCCCCTGCAGTCAACACGGTACTAATTGAAACCATGGGCCTCTACAGCTAATGTAAAAGGAATACCAGCCTCCCTACACTCATAGAGTGGCACAGATACCTTGACCCAATTCAGAATCAGAATCAGGTTTATTATCACCAGCATGTGTCCTGGAATTTGATAACTTAGCAGCAGCAGTTCAATGCAATACATAATATGGAAGAAAAATAATAATAATATATAAATAGGTAAATCAATACAGTAGATGTATATTGAATTGATTAAAATCATGCAAAAACAGAAATAATATATATTTTAAAAGTGAGGCAGTGTCCAAGGGTTTAGTGTCCATTCTCCTTACTTATGCTTCCTCCTGATTTTATAAGCCTTGATAAAGTCACACCTCAAGCATTACACGACCTTCTGTGTTCTTGAGATGGACTTGGTCTTATACAGCCCGTGTATTATTGATTTTGGAATTGGCCATACACCATTCCATGTATTACTGAAATGGATTTGGTCCTTCATGGCCCTGTGTATTATGGAGATGAAATTGGTCTTGCACGGCTCTGTGACTCTGATTATAAGGCTTTCAGATAGGAACAGACCAGTGTAGAGCACAAAGTAGAGATCTCTTAAGGGAGGTCTAATTGCATCATTTGTTGCTTTTTACTGATATGAGTCCTCCACAACCTGGACCAACACATTGACGTCGTGTGGAGGCTTGCGTGCTTCCAGGACTCCATCAGGCAATGCCATCTCAGGGCCACCCACGCTGGAATGGCTGTGGACAAGGTGCCAGACGAAGATCGATCCAAACCCAGTTCCTGAATGGACAGACTCGTATCTGCCCCTCCCGGGCCACACTTCAGTTAGAAGTGTGAATGCCATATGAAGCAACAACAGTGATATGGCTCCTTAACTCGTGCAGATATGGTGGAAATAAGGCTCATTGTGGTTTTCTGAGAACTGGATAAATCTGCAGGGAAGAATTTGCAAGCCTCCAGAAGAAAGGCCAGCAAGGGAACTGATGAGTTCCTCTGGTGGGGAGACAGCATGGATCTAATGGATCAAATGGCCTCCTCTCATACTGCAACCATTCCATGCCTAACAGATGCAGAGCTTAGTACTGCTCGCGTGATCTCACACTTTATACCAAATATATTTGCTCAGAATCTGACACAGAGAAATGATTTGAAATGTTCCCACAACCTGTGGACTCACTTCTGACTTACAGTTCATCTCATGTTCTCGATCTTTACTTCTCATTTTCTATTATTATTATTATTATTTCTTTCTTTTTGTATTTACACAGCTTGCTGTCTTTTACACACTTGTTGAATGCCCAAGTTGGTGCAGTGTTTCACTGATTCTGTTATGGTTACTATTCTATAGACTTATCAAGTATGTCCACAAGAAAATGAATCTCAGAGTCATATATAATGGCATATATGCACTTTGAACATTTAAAAAAGGGAACAAAATATGTTCATCTATGTGTCACACACAAAATACTGGAGGAACTCAGCAGGTCAGGCAGCATCTATCAGGCCGAGACTCCTCATCAGGACATATGTTCATTTGTGTGATGTCTTTCCTGAAAACCTGAAAACATTTCATCCAGTGTCATTCTAACAGGACAATTACCTCTTGATGGCGGGTCGGACGTTGTTGTCTGCAGTGCGGCAGCTGCGTTTTCTACAGTACCATACTTCAGGAGCAGTTAAGTGGCTGTGTAGTGGTTAAAGCACCTTGAGATCCTGAAAGGCTCTTTATGAAAGGGAGTGCCCTTCTTTAATACTGTACACAGCTCATTGAAACGTGTCACAGAGAGCTGCAGGTGTATCCCAATAGAAGGAGGCAGACAGCTATCACCTGGTGAAAATAAAAGAAAAATATTGCAGGCTCTTAAATCTGAAATAAAAGCAGAAAATACCAGAAAGACTTAGCAGCTCAGGCAGCATCTGTGGGAAGGGAAACAGTCATCATTTTGGGTCTGTGACCCTTGGTCGGAACTGGGAAAGCAAAAGATGTGACAGTTTCCAGTGGGGGAGAAGGTAGGGAAGGAATGGGTAAAACGAAGAGTCAGAAAGAGTCAAAAATGGCTTCATCGTGGCAATTCCCAGCACATTAAGTGATTGTGCAATGTGTTGTTAATGGTACAGTGGGAGAACATGCCAAGCATTCCAGATTTGTAAGGCTTGTCTAGATATCACAAGGTCTTGACAATTTTGGAGAGAAGCTGGTCTTGCGATAACTCTCAATAAGACTGCAGGATTCTATAAGACGTGTAAAAATAAAACCTGTATCTTTAACCCCAGCAATAAGGGCATGACTGATTTTAGGAGAGTGGGAAAAAACCTTGGAGCTCAGAATGACTCCCAGGTAGGGTGCTTTATTGAATATTGGACTTAAGAGATGGAGTAATAGGATCCTTAGGATAACGTTGAGCAGGGCAGGAGGGATCGGTGTGTCACGATGTGCACTGCCAATGTCGGAACCCAAGTGTGGAGGAAAGACAGACTCCAATGTAGAGACGGCAACTAAACTTTATTCATAAGAATTCCAGCAGAACATCAGAGCCTCAGCCGAGCGACATAGCGAGGTAAGATTCTCAAAACCAGGACCCCATGATTAGCGCTAATTGGATGTTTGCTGAAATAATACAAGTAATACGGAATCCCTTAGCCTGCAAAAATAAGCTTAACAAGTTTAAACAGAAGGCACCAGGAGACCGCACTCCAAAGAGCGAATCGCTGGAGAAAAACACAAGGAAATCTAAATGATCAACAACACCTTTTAAACAACAATTAACCATTTTAAGTGCTCTAAAAACTTGCGAGAACAATGCCCTCCAGTGCCCCACACAGGTCCAAAGAGCTCATTTCAAGTGGAAAGAGAAATAAAACCTTCATCGGGCCTGGGAACTTCAAGAACAGAGTCAGAGTTCTCTTGTTTGTCATCCTCCAACCTACTATCCCCCACATACAGCATATCATCCTTAATCATTTATTATAGGTTCAGTGAGGTCCCACCACTCACCACAACTTCACCCCACCCATCCTCCCCTTCCCACAGAACTCTCTGCCTTCTACACGAACCACTCTCTCTCCCTGACCAGCTCATCTTTCCACAGCCACACCTACCTGATCCCTGGCACTTACCCCTTGCTCTTGCAGGAGGTGCCACACTCACTCTTATACCTCACCGCCATCCCGTGACCTTCCCGGTGAGGCAAATACTCATCAGTGCCTCCTCCGAATCGTTCACTGCGTTCGCTGTTCCTCAATACTCAGCAAGACCAACTAAGTGGTCAATTTGCGGAGCACCTGCATTCTGTCTGCAGGGACCATTCCGAGCCCCGATATACACCTTTGCAGCTCCCAGTCTTGCTCCTACACCAACCTGTCCTTCCTCGGCCTTCCTCACTTCCTGCTGAGAATATATCATCCCCGCCTCCCAAGCAGCTGTCTCCTTCTGCATTGTCCCCTCCTCCACCTGGCTCCTTCTGTCTTTTTCATCCTTGCCTGTTTATACCTATCACCTCTTTCTTTCAACTTTGTCCCTCCCTCTCCCCCATCTGGCACTATCTGCCTATTGTTCTTACACTTGTCGGTCCTCCTGTCACCTATTGGCCGATCTTCCCACTCCTCCTCTCCTCTTTATACATGCTATCTTCCCTCGACCCTCGCCGTCATGTTGCAGGGTTTCGACGTGAAATATTGACTATTGCTTTACTTCCCACCCCCCACCCACCCCACCATAGATGCTGCTTGACGTGCAGTTTGGTTTCTTTTGGTCAAGATTCCAGAAATGGCCTTCTCTTGTGTCATTGTCTTGAGAGCAGAGGTGGCCCAGATGGAGAGAATGATGGAGAGAATGAGGGAAAAGGGATGATACCCTAACAGGGGGCAGGGTGGGCAGAGGTATGGGTGTGGTCACGGTACCTATGAGATTTAGTGGGTTGAGAGAGGGTGTCATCGGTAAGTCTATCTCCTGAGATACAGACAGAGAGATTCACTGACACCACACACATACAAAACGCTGAAGGAACTCAGTAGGCCAGGCAGCATCTATGGGTTCAAATAAACAGTTGAAGTTTTGAGCCAAAACCTTTCATTCAGGACTGGAAAGGAAGGGAACAACAGCCAGAATTCCCTTTCATAGAATCTGCCTGGCATGCTGAGTTCCTCCAGCATTTTGTGTGTTCTGCTCAAGTTCATGTTAATTGTTGTTCAGCCATACATATGTATACACAGCACAAACAGCACATAGAATAATTCAAACACAAAAATATTAACAGATAATAAAGTATCATTCTGAAAATGTGCGAGTTCACATATTCCAGCATCTGCCGACCTCTCTTATGCTTACGAGATCGAGCGGAGGAAGTGTCAAAGATAGTCCAGGTGAATTTGAGGACAGGGTGGAAATTGGCAAAAATGATGAAATCCTTCCGTTTTTGAAATTAACGAGTCCTGCACAAGTGTAGGAGGCAGCACTGATGCAGTCATTGATGTGGTGGAGATTGAGTTGGGGAGTGTGCCAGAATTGGCTTAGAATAAGATTTGTTCCCTGTAGCGATTAAAAGACAGACACTGTTAGGGCCCATGTGAGTGCCCACGGCCCAAGATTTATAGAAAGTGGGAGAAACTGAGTGACAAATTTTTGCGGATGAGGAAGGGGGCAGCTGGGGGCAGGGAGAAAGACTCTATAATCTAAGGTTGGAGGACTTGCTATTGAGTCCGGAGGCTGCAGTGTACCCAGACAGAAGGTGAGATGTTGTTCCTCAAGTTTATGTTGCATCTCATGGCAACAGAGTACATGTAGGGGCAATTTGTTACAAAGTAGAGGATGTGAGTAAATTGACAAAATATGCTACACGCTCCATTGATGTCAGTTAGCGTTACAACATACGTATGAGTTTTACTTCATGTATATGGAGGCATAAACCATGCAAACATGATGCACCATGAACATGTTGCCTGATGGGATTTTATATTACTGTGCATGAGTGGAACAAAAGTAACCAGTTAATTGTTAGCCATTAGTGTGTGTGCTCCACACAAATGTGCAAAACCCTTGAAAAAGGATCTAGTGATTTCCTGGCGCATATTGCAAATAACCTCTTCCTGGGCTTCCTGCCGGGTACAGGCATCGATTATAGCTGACGTTTGGGTGACGAACTCAGGGATGAAGATGACAGAGTTTGCCATCAAAACATTGGTTACAACCGACACCCGTACCCAGCTGGCAGCCCGTGAAGAGTTTATTACATAGTCCATCCAGGGCCGATAGGGATCAAACTATAATGATCCTACTCACCGCCTGTCCCCAGTCTCATCTCCCCATGATGCACGCTGAGATAATCAATAAAAATTGAATAACATTCACTTCCCCCCTTTAGCCCCCCCCCACCCCTGCACACACACATCACATGTTGTATCTTTTTAGACAGAGCAGGCCATTTGGCCCATTGAGTCTATGTCAGAGTGTAAGTGGCACAGCAGTGTTGTTGTCATTCCTCTCCGCACCTTGTGGCACATCAGGCAGCATTTTTTGTCATTTCTTTGGCATTTGTCTGTTTTTTATGAGGCCGAGTTGCTAGCTTGACGCCCGGCCCAGCATGGACGGAAAGAGTGCAAGGAGTCAGCTGGATTTGAACCCAGGACCATGCGCCTCAAAGTCCAGTCCTGAAGCCACTGCACCACTGGCCAGCTAGGCACAGTAGTGTAGTGGTTAGTACAGCACCAGCAATTGGAAAATTCTCACTGCAATCTGTAAAGACTTAGATTAGATTATGAGAACACTCAGTCCTCTTTTATTGTCATTTAGAAATGCATGCATGCATTAAGAAATGATACAATGTTTCTCTGGAGTGATATCACAGAAAACAGGACAAACCAAAGACTAACACTGACAGAACCACATAATTATAACATATAGTTACAGCAGTGTAAAGCAATACCATAATTTGATGAAGAACAAACCATGCCTGTTTCGCTGCCGCTGCTACTGCATGAACCGAAATCTCCGGAGGGGAAGGCCCTGAATCCTTGGCTTTCCCTGTTGCTCGGCGGTCGGGGCCGGGGTCGAAGCGCTCGGCAGAGATGGTGCTCGGTGCTCGGTGTCGGAGGGCTGGTCGGAGGCTCGAAGTTTTCGGATGGACTCAGAATTGGACTGTGGTCGGGTGCTTCCGGAGTGCTGCATCGGCAAGTTTGCGGTGCTGGAAGCTCATGGCAGGGAGAGTTTCTCCCTTCTACCCTCTGCGTGAGATGATGGGCTATCAGAACTTTGAGACTTTTTTTTTACCGTGCCCATTGTCTGCTCTTATCAAATTATGGTATTGTTTTGCACTGTTGTAACTGTATGTTATAATTATGTGTTTTTTGTATTGGTCTGTCTTGTGTTTCTGTGATATCATTCTGCAGGAGCATTGTGTCATTTTTTAATGCATGCATTACTAAATGACAATAAACGAGGACTGAGTGTCCTCATAATCTAATAATCGAAGGAACTGGATTACACGTAGTCGGATTAGTGAAGGTCAAATGTACCAGGGATGGAATGTGAGAGGAAACCGAAGCAGGCAGCACCCGAGTTCACGGTTTAATAAAGAGGCTGTGAGGCAGCAGCTCTAACTGCTGCACCAACCCATCATTCTCCCCACAACGTTGTGACCCTCTTCACCCACACCAATCTGATCAGATAAATAGCTCCAACATTCATTACCAATCCTTGGAGGAAACATAAAGGAACAGCCCCAATAAGTCTGCACTTATTTGTAAAGATTGGCAAATTTGGTTCCAGATTGCTGACTTGTACACTGTGATTCATATCCTTTGTACTTCAGTTCAATCCATTGTCTGTCTGCTGATTCTCCATTAGCCCTGAAGATTGGCTGAAGAGACTAATGAACCATCCCCCTAGGTAGCAGTTGGATAATGATATGTCATCTTCTTGGAATGGTAGTGCAGACTCAACGGGCTGTATGGCTTAATTCTGCCCCTATATCTTATGGACTTATGGAATTGTGAGAGGACATGTCAGCAATGGCTGTGACTGTGAAAGGATCTCCATCTGGAGCTGGACACATTCCTACAGTTTCCATCAGGCTGCCACCAACAAACCTTCAAAATCAAAAATGAGTTTTTACCTCATCTGCAATGGCCTTGACTTAAGATTTTCCCCGAGACGCCGGAACACCAGTGGAAGATTGGTGCAGCCTTCACTGAATGCAGCTCACCATTTGACTGAAACTCTGAGGAGGACTAATTTTCCCACTGTTTGATGCTTTTACAGATGACCTTACAGATCTGAGTGCTTGGATGGATCATAGAACATAGAACAGAACAGCACAGGAAGAAGTCCATGAGCCCACAGACTTGTGTCAAATTAAACTAATCCCTTTTGCCTACGCAATGTCCATATCCCTTCATTCTCTGCACATTTATGTGCTTATCTAAGAGCCTTTAAAATGCTTCTACTATATTTGCTTCCACTACCACCCCTGACACCATATTCCAGGCACCCCCTACTCTCTCTGTAAAAATAAACTTGTCCCATATATCTCTTTTGAACTTACCCTTTCTCACCTGGAATGTATGCCCACTGATATTAAACATATCCAGCCTGGGAGAAAGAGACCAGCTTTCTACTCTATCTACTGTGTGCCTCTCATAACTTTATAAACTTCTATCAGATCTGCCGTCAGTCTCTAACGCTCCAAAGAAAACAACCTAAGTTTGTCTAACCCCTCCGTATAGCATATGCCCTGTCACCCAGGTAGCATCCTGGTAAACCTTTTGTAAACACTCTCTGAAGCCTCCACATCCTCCCTATAATGGGACAACCCAAATGAATGCTTTAGTTGAGATGCAGCCTAATCAGAATTCTGTATTTCTGCAACATACGCTCCTGAGTTGAACTCAATGCCGAGACAAAAAAGGCAAGGATCCCTAGAACTAATGCAAATCGAGCTGCTGGTAACAGCAAAGCTGGTTTAATGGTGTTGAACGGCACTGTCTCACACTCACTGGGCTCATGCCTTCAAGCATTGATGATTATTGCTGTAAAGTGGGAAATCAATGCTGATTTTTGTCCTCATTAACAAATATACAAACTAGCTGTGAAATGGCCCTCCCTTCACATAAACATTATCACACCTTCAGTGCATCTGCTGATAGTTTTGACCAAAGTTCAAAGTAAATTTATTATTAAGTGTGCATATGTCACTATATACTACTCTGAGATTCATTTTCCGGCAGGCCTGCACAGAAGATGCAAAGAAACACAGAATCAATGTAAAAACTACAGCCAAAAATGGACAACCTACCAATGAGCAAAAGATGACAAACAGCGGAAACAGCAAAAGAAAAGTAGACAATAAATAAATAAACAAGCAAATAAACCTGGCAACATGAGTTCTGGAGTTCCTGAAAGTGAGTTCATAGGTTATGAAATCAGTTCAGAGTAGGGGTGAGTGAAGTTATCCACTCTGGTTCAGGAGGCTGTTGGTTGTAGGGTAATAACTGTTCCTGTATCTGGTGGTGTGGGACCTAAGGCTTCTGTACTTCCTTCCCAATGGCAGCAGTGCTTGCCCTCTGAGCCTCTGTGACGGGTATTCTGCTCCTCTGTTGGCCAGTAGCAGTGCTCATAATATAACAATTGCTAGAAGGTTTGTAGAGGCACTAAAAATATTTCTGTTCTCTGTCACCTTTGACTGGTGCTGGTCCAGTACACTGATTGCTTCTTGCTGCACTCACTGAGTACCTGGCCAACCTCAGTTCCAGCCAGCCCTACTGAACCAATTGCAAGTACTGAGGTGACACTAGCTGTAAATAATTTCTGGGAAAATTAATTTGCAGAATGTTTGATGTGCATTTTTCTGATTTTAAAATCAACAGGAATATATCAGGCTTCTTTCCTTTGGACGTTACTAAGCTCTGGATGAGGTTAATTTAACATCATTGCCGCTCTGCTTTAGATTTAAGATTGTCTAGAATAACAACTTACATTTATAGAGCATTTGAAATATCATAAAGTTTTCCAGCGCACCATCAAACATAGTGGATGCTGAGCCAGATAAGGAGCAAGAGACCAAGGTCAGGGAGGGGTGTCAGAGCTTGGACCTCAATTGTGTATCTTGTGAAGGGAGTTTGAGCAAGTTAGGGCTTTTCTCTCTGGAGTGAAGGAGGATAAGAACGAGCTGAAATGACTGTGGGCGGGGAAATCTGATAGGTGAGGACAGTGTACCATGAAAGAAAGGGAAGGAGGCCGGATACCAGAGGAAGTGATGAACAGGGGAGCAGAAGAGAAGGATGAGAGGGAACCAGAATGGTGAATGGAAGCAGAAAGAACAGAGAGGGGTGAAGAAATTGCCAGAAGTTGGAGAAATTGATATGCACGCCATTAGATTGGAGGCTACTCAGACAGTATACTCTAGGGTAATGTAACAGGTGACAGATGACATAAATTGTTCACAATAGAAACTGTTCTACGTAATTCACAAATACCGTAATTAAGTTGTTGTGTTCACTTTAAGAGATGGTGTCTGACGTAATGATGTCAGTGTAAGGCGATTGCCGTTGGCTTTAATGTAAGGGGTGGGAAGTTCAAGGGGGATATTAGAGGAAAGTTTTTCACTCAGAGAGTGGTTGGTGCATGGAATGCACTGCCTGAGTCAGTGGTGGAGGCAGATACACTAGTGAAGTTTAAGAGACTACTAGACAGGTATATGGAGGAATTTAAGGTGGGGTGTTATATGGGAGGCAGGGTTTGAGGGTCAGCACAACATTGTGGGTGGAAGGGCCTGTACTCTGCTGTACTATTCTATGTTCTATGTTCTTCGTAATGGAAGTAAAGGGCTGCGGCTTTTGTTAAACACATAAAGTGAATCTCACATGTTTTATTCACAAAATCTAACAATAACCCCTCCAAGCTTCTTAATTCATCCTCCCTCCCCCTCCCCATCCAAACCACCTTCCCTTCTCATCAGGTTTCACCTATCACCTGCCACCTTGTACTCCTTCCCCTCCCTCTTCCTTCTGGCTTCTGCCCCCTTCCTTTCCAGTCCTAGTGAAGGGTCTTGTCCCAAGACGACAACTGTTTATCCCTCTCCGTAGGTGCTGCCTGATTTGTTGAGTTCTTCCAGCATTGCTCAAAATATCCAGCATCTGCAGGATCTCTTGTGTTTCTGTATTTGGTCTCTAAATATTTAACTTGACAAAAAATGGATTCTTTTGTTGTGTATTCTGTATAGGTGATGGCTACTGGAGTTCCATTTACTTGTCCAAGTTCTCATTGGAACAAAGTGCAGCAACGTAGACTTGTGAGGTGTGAGACACTGCATGAGTCAAACATCATTAAGCATTTCTCTAAAACTATCAGCACTCTGAAATATTGTGCTAGCTTCAGGCAAGAGAAATATTACCAGTAACTTTACTGAAAGGGGGGAGAAATGAGACTCATTGTCTCCAGCCTTACCATTCCTCTTTTTATATCTGCATGAATGCACTAACCTGCCAAAGCTTCTGAAGTATAATTATATCTCTGCATTAAAGCTTTCCTTGATTTGTAGTTTAGTATTAATTGTATTAGTCATGTTAATGGTGTTCTATTTCTTTTCTGGTAGAAATAGACAACAGCATATTAATATCCTGACTGTATTTATAGTTAGATTTCATGTTGTGCTGGATTTCATAAATAAGCAAGGAGACAGAAAACAAGCACATGCAAAGGCTTGTGCTGAGGCTCACACACAAAATGCTGAAGGAACTCAGCAGGTCAGGCAGCATCTATGCATCAGATAAACAATCAGCAATTTGGGCCAGGGCCCTACATCTGGATGGGAAAGGAAGGGAGCAGAAGGTCGAGCACCTTTGCTCTGTCCACCACAATGGCCAGGATATCCCGCTGGTCACCCGTTTCAATTTGACTTCCCACTCCCACACAAGCAAGCACAGGCTGGAGGAGAAACCTTTCATATTCGATGTGGGTTGCCACTAACCTGACAGCTTGAATATTGATTTGATCCATAATACTTAGGGGCAGAATTCAGCCCATCCAGTCTGCTCTGTCGTTCCATCATGGCTGATCCATTATCCTTCTCAAACCCACTCTCCCGCAACCTTCGACACTCCCATTCATCAAAAACCTGTCAGCTTTTGTTTCAAGTACACCCAATGACCCGGCCTCCACAGCCATCTGTGACAAGAAAACCACACAGACTCACCAGCCCTGGCCAGATTTCTCTAACTTCCAGTAACCACCCCCCTCTGCATTCCCCCACCTGCCTTTTTTGTTTTCCCTTATTCTGGTAGCCCTCTAACCCCTTCTCTTCTCCGCTCCAACACGTATGATCTGTTGTAACAGCAGTACAGTGCAAAGACATAAAAAATTGCTCTAAATTACAAAAATAATATAATAAATTGTACAAAATTAGAATAGTGCGGTACTGGTCAGGGGTTCGATTTAGCAGGTCAAGGGCACCCATTGGAAGCATCAAGCAATCTGCTGGAGGAACTCCTCTGTCCCAAAGATGCTGCTCGACACGTAGAGTTCCTCCAGCACATTGTTCGCATCTCCATCACGCCGTTCTGCTGTTCAATGACCTTGTGATAGATCTGTGACTTGACTCCATTGAAGAAAAGAGTGAGGTGGTGGTGGAAAGGAGTAAATTAGAAAGAGTAGAAGAGGAAGGTTACAAGCTAATTTTGAATTAGGAAAATACAAGAGGGTAAAAGATTCAAGATTATTTAATGTCATTTCCAATACGCAAGTGTAAAAGAGAATGATACCATTGTTACTCAAGATCCAGCACATAAATAAAATAAAAGATAAATCATAACAATCATAAGAAAACACAATAAATATAAATACATAAGATTTCTGCAATTCGATTTCTGAATGGACATTGAACCCTTGAACGCTATCTAACTACTTTTTAATTTCTATTTTTGTAATACTTATTTATTTTAAATATTTAGCTACAATTCACAGTTTTTTTATCTATTATTATATATTGCATTCTACTGCTGTCACAAAGACAACAAATTTCAGGACATATGCAGATGATATTAAACCTCATTCTGACTCTGATGAGATAGCTTATTTTCATAGGTTGATTGTATGTCAATAAAATGATGCTTGGCGCAGGAGTGGCTGTACATAAGGTGTCTCTGACGGGAAATGATAAAGTAGTGGTGACTTGTGGGTGGAGGTGTTGATCAGCTTTACTACTTGGGGAAGGTAACTGTTTCTGGGTCTGGTTGTCCTAGTGAGGATGCTACGTAACCTCCTCCCTGATGGGAGTGAAACGAGCAGTTCAGGAACTTGGGGGGTGGGATGCTTCATAATATTGCTGGTCTTTTAATACCACCTTTCTGTATATACTCTATGCCCTTGATGGCGGGTTGTTCCCGAGGAAAAGGACAATTTAGAAAGAATGGGCTCAAATCACTCAAAACACACACAACTTTTCAGGAACAGCTTCTTACCCTCCACCATCAGATTTCTGAATGGACAATGAACCACGTACACTCATTCATTCATTGGGTGCCGCGTCGTATGATGTGGGTGGTCTTTATTTTTCCATGACCATGATTGATCTTGCCAAATATTTCTACCTTAGTGGTTTGTCATTGCCCCCTTCTGGACAGTATTGTTACAAGACGGGTGACCCTAGCCATTATCAATACTCTTCAGCGATTTTCTACCTGGTGTCAGTAGTTGCATAACCAGGAGTTGTGACATGCATCGGCTGCTCATACGACCATCCACTATCTGCTCCTTTGATACAGACGTATCTCTGCCCCACCACCCATGTATAGTACCATACTATTTTTTTTCACTAATCTTGCACTCTTTTTGGAACTACTTACTTCATAAAGGCATCCGTTAGTCTTGCGAGACCATGGATCTGCACCTGGAAAGTCTTCACTCTCCAGGGTACAGGCCAAGTCTTCACTCTCCAGGGTACAGGGCAAGGTTGTATGGAAGACCAGCAGTTGCCCATGCTGCAAGTCTCCCCTCTCCACGACACCGATGTTGTCCAAGGGAAGGGCATTAGGACCCATAAAGCTTGGCACCAGTGTCGTCGCAGAGCAATGTGTGGTTAAGTGCCTTGCTCAAGGACACAACACGTTCCCTCAGCTGGGGCTCGAACTCACGACCTTCAGGTAGCTAGTCCAATGCCTTAACCACTTGGCCACGTGCCCATACTACTTACTTAATTTCATTTTAAATACAGTTTATATCTTGTATTGTAGTTTATAGTTTTTAATTATATTGCAATGTACCGCTGCCACAAAACAACAAATTTTATGACCTATGCCAGTATTATTAAATCTGCTAATCTGATTCTGATGTACTTAAACAATCTGTGTGGATGTCATACAAAACAGCTTTTCACTGTACCTTGGTACATATGACAATAATAAACCAACTTACAGGATGTGCACTGAACAGTTTCTCGCTGGCCCAGACCACTTGTAACATGGGTATTGTTTGCCTTATGAATTTGGTAATACATAACTAACTAATGGAATCTACAGAACTGGAAAAAGCTGCAAAAAGTTGTGAACTCAGTCAGCTCTGTCATGGGCACTAGCCTCCCCAGCATCCATGACACCTTCAAGGAGTGATGTCTCAGAAAGGTGGTATCCATCATTAAGGACGTTCACCACAGACTACATGCTCTCGTTTCATTGCTACCATCAAGGAGGAGGTACAGGAGCCTGAAGGCACACACTCACTGATTCAGGAACAGCTTCTTCCCCTCTGCTATCAGATTTCTGAATGGACATTGAAACCATGAACACTATCTCACTACTTCTCTCTTTTTTCATATTTAATTTACCTTTATTAAATATATTTACTGCAATTTATAGTTTGTATTATTATGTATTACAATGTGCTGCTGCCACATACAACACATTTCACGATGCATGCCGGTGATATTAAACTCGATTCTGATTATGGTCCCTCCTCCTGTTTATAACATGCCCTTCAGTTGTCTTGTTGAAGCACATCGTTACTGTACCAACAGCTACTCTGGTCACTCCTTGGAGGGAGGGTGGTGTTGAAGATTATTGGGATGCCTTTCGATCATGTTAAAAGATCTAATTATAAGTTCTGCTGCGGCTTGTAATGTTGTTTATCAGAATAATGGTGAAATATTAGTGGCAACCATGTGTCTTCCTGCAACAGGGAATAATCCTTGGTTCAGTAGTTTTATCTGAAGATTGAATTGTCTGCTGATTCTAGCTTTTACCGAGAAGAAGAGGTCACTTGGCCATGGGATTTTTTTGTAACTATCTCCCCAGGAAATGGCCATGCCTTTGGGGAAAGATGAGAAAGAGAAAGGAAATAGATGAGGAACAGTCAATCGGCAGCCTTTGTATCACGGCCCATTTAATTCATTCATTAAATTCATAAAAAAACAAGCCGTTAAACAAATGCATACATTTTAGATAAAGCTAATTAGATTTCTGGAGTGTATTGCTGACTCGTGGTCAAATTTTGAAGTAGATTGGTAATAACAATGCCATTTAAAGATATATATCCTGGATAATTAAAGAGCAGTTTACTCTTGCCTGTGGGTTCTAAGCTTAACTTGAAATAAACTCAGTGGACACTTTCTTACATACAGTAGGTACAGAATAAAGTGGCTACTGAGGATATTTTTGTACATTCATGGTTTTCTGCTGCTGCAGCCCAAAGACTTCAATGTTCAATGTGTTGTGTCTTCTGTAAACCACTGTTGTAACAAGTGGCTATTTAAGTTACCGTCACCTTCCTGTCAGCTTGAACCATTCCGACCTCTCTCATTAACAAGGCATTTTTTTTTCCCCAAAGAACCGCTGCGCACGGGATGTCTTTGGCTCTTCACACCATTTTCTGTAAATTCCAGAGATTGTTGTACGTGAAAATCCCAGAAGATCAGCAGTTTCTGAGATACTCAAACCACCTCATTGGCACCAACAGTCATTCCACAGTCAAAGTCATTCCTTCCCCACTCTGACATTTGGTCTGAGCAACGAACAACAATTGGGTTGCTGCCTTCTTATTCTTCTTCTTCTTCTGTTGCGTTTTATTTACAGTTGGTACACTTCCTACTGAACTGCAGTGTGAGGAGGATTCAGGAGAGTGATCCTAACATCTACCACCACCACCCTCAAGAATAGATAATATTAATAATAAGGATGATAATAATAATAGTAACTAAATAAATATATAAACACCAACATTATTGACTTAAATTGTATTAATCAACCCACCAAGCTTCAAGAATTTAAATTCTTGCTATGCTTCTTTTGTGCTTCTTGTCCACAGCCCAGCAAACTATCCAAAGTAGCAATATTTCTTCCCTGGATCTGCTTTCTCTCCCAATCATATGCCCTATCTTGCAATAACACATGTAAGAATGTCTCTGGAAGTTAGCGCGATCTACATTCACCCAAAGTATGTTTACCAAGCCTAAACAATGTGCTATTTAAACTAGTATAGCCCAATCTAAGCCGAGTAATTACAACTTTCTCCCTTCTGGCCCCTCCTCTCCACCAAAGTGAAGTATCCTTTTTCTGAATTCCATATAAATGACTCCCTTTCAATTGGGTGCCCCACAGTCCTTGCCAGATTGTGTGAACATGGTCCTTACCCCTTACTTAATAAAATATCAACATCAATAACACTGACCTTCATAGATTATTTAGCTAGCCTATCTTCTACTTCATTTCCTTCCACCCCAACATGATCTGGAACCCAGAAAAAGTAGACATACACTCTTAAGTACTGCAGCCATAATAACGTTTGTCTAACTTCCAACCAAACGTCTGGATGACTGTTGGACACACACACACACCTTCAGACTACACAATACAGAGAAGGAATCAGAACGAACACTCTGTTAGGCTGTACATCCTCTGTCCACTGCAATGTGAGAAGGACTGCCACCATTTCAATAGTATAAACTGAAAGGTTATTAGATAATTGACCCCTGAAATTCTGGGACAGAGACTGCTGCACTGGTGTTATGAGACATCGGGTCGTAAGAGCCATCCGTAAACACTGGAACTATTCCATAATATTGACAGTGCATATATAGAGTCGCCACTACCTCTTCAGATACACACCAGACACACCTGACAGTTTCTCACTGAGTCAAATCCGCCCTAGGTAAAGGAAATAGCTGGAGAGGAATAATGTATAAAGCCACAATCGGAGCAGAGGTCAGCTTAACCTCTTGCCTACGTCTGCATGCTTTTATGCATTGAGTTGCTGCCACATGATTGGTTAGTTTGCACTAACGAGCAGTATACAGTACCTAATGAGTGTATAATAGATATGACAATGTCTTGTACTACTTTCTTAAAGGAGAAAGAGTGAAAGAGGCAAGTAAAGGAGCAAGTGCCTTAAAGAAAGATCCAATAACTGCTTAAAGTATGCAAAGGGAAGGGATTAGAAAAAAATAAATGGGGTCCTTTAAAAGCACAGATAAGAGAAATTATAATGAGAAATTAGGAAATGGCAGAGATATTAGCAATGCTGATATAGCAGAAGAAAACACAAAAAAAAACATTGTGGAAATAATAGGAAACCAAGGCTTGATAAGAATAAGGAAAAGAAAGTATTAGTAGTTCCCTTGATGTGGAAGATAACAAAAGTGACACCACCATATTAGAACTGAGGGAAAGTGAAAACAGAGCTGCTTGTTTGACATCAGAAAATTTAGGACTGACTATGAGCATTAAATAATGATAATGTGATTGGGCAGTGTCAGCATTGATTTATAAAAGGAAATCATGTTTGACAAATTGGTTCATGTGAAATTATAGCAAGCAGGGCAGGTAGACATTCAACATTCAACGAATATAAGTGTTTATGGATTTTCTGAAGAAATTTGAAAAGCGTCACAAGAGGCAGAGATAAGGGTCTCCGGATTTATTAACACAGAATGAGGCTTGATTAATAGAAATAGGAGAATGTGAACTAAGAAAAATAGATTTTCACAATAGCAGCCAATAAACAAGTGCCACAACCTAATGTAAATCAGGCACTAAGCTCTAGGGAGGCTGCAAGAGGATTGAGAGTTCATTCAGTAAGAAGATGGCAAATGCAGAATAATACTGTAAAATGTGAATGTGCAGTTACAGGTGCGGCTCAAGTTACAAACACCCAGCTTGTTCCATATATCTGAATGGGTGTTTGGAAAATAGAGCCTGACCTCGGGTTGCAGCAGTATCAATGTGTGCAGTTTTGGTCCCCTAATCTGAGGAAAGACATCCTTGCCATAGAGGCAGTACAAAGCAGGTTCACCAGATTGATTCCTGGGATGGCAGGACTTTCATATGATGAAAGACTGGATGAACTGGGCTTATACTCGTTGGAATTTAGAAGATTGAGGGGGGATCTTATTGAAACGTATAAAATCCTAAATGGATTGGACAGGCTAGATGCAGGAAGATTGTTCCCGATGCTGGGGAAGTCCAGAACGAGGGGTCACAGTTTGAGGATAAAGGGGAAGCCTTTTAGGACCGAGATGAGGAAAAACTTCTTCACACAGAGGGTGGTGAATCTGTGGAATTCTCTGCCACAGGAAACAGTTGAGGCCAGTTCATTGGCTATATTTAAGAGGGAGTTAGATATGGCCCTTGTGGCTAAGGGGATCAGGGGGTATGGAGGGAAGGCTGGTACAGGGTTCTGAGTTGGATGATCAGCCATGATCATACTGAATGGCAGTGCAGGCTCGAAGGGCTGAATGGCCTACTCCTGCACCTATTTTCTATGTTTCTATATTACACTTTTCAATGAAATCTGATTGGCTGAGTTAAGCATCCTGATTTAACTGCCTGGTTGGCCTATGCTTTTATTTAAGTCTATTGACAGCAGCTGTGTTTCCAGCTTGCAGACTGATCAGGTTGTGAATGGTTCTCAGGAACTGATGCCTGTGGAGTTCAGGGGAGGAACTGCAGATAGGAAACCAGTAAATCAGAATCTTTCTTAAATAGCAGGTTTGAATATGGATTATGGATTCTTAGCAATGTAGAGGAGCAGAGGCATCTTGAGGTCTACATCCATAGATCCCTTAAAGTTGCCGCACAAGTTGATAGGGTAGTTAGGAAGGTGTATGCTGTGTTGCCCTTTATTAGTAGGGAAGTTGAGTTCAAGAGCTGCAAGGTTATGATGCAGCTCTATAAACCCTGGTGAGACCACACCTGGAGAATCGTATTCTGTTCTGGTTGCCTTGTATAGGAAGCATGTGGAAGAATGGACAGGGTGTAGAGGAGATTTACCAGGATGTTTCCTGGATTGGAGAACATTTCTCATGAGGAAAGGCTGAGCGAGATAGGGCTTTTCTCTTTGGGACAAAGGAGGATAAGAGGTGAGATGTAGATAGAGTGGACACCTGGCACCTTTTTTCAATGTGGCAGTGACAATACCAGGGGATTAAGGTGAAGGTACGTTTAGGGGAGATGTCAAAGGTAGGTTTTTACACAGAGAGTGTGAGTGCCTGGGACACACTGCCCGGGGTGGTGATAGAAGCTGGTACAACAGGGGCATTTAAAAGACTCCTAGGTAGGCACTTAGGTGGTGTTGTGGCATCAGCGCCGCACGTCGAGGCAAGTGGCCCCAGGCTTGAATCTGGCCGACTCCTTCCACGCTTCCTGTCCGTGCTGAGCTAGCAGCCCAGCCTCGTAAAAAAGACAAATCTTAAAGAAACAGCAAAAACTGCCGCCCAAGGCGCAAAAAGGAACAAAAAGTAGGCCCTTGAATGAGATAAAAACAGGGGGTTATAGGCTGTGTGGAAGGAAGGGTAAGGTTGATTGTGAAGTCAGTTTAAATAGGGCACTGCAACATCATGGGCCAAAGGGGCCGTTCTGTGCTGTTGATCCATAATCAACCAAGAAAATGGAAATAATAGTGTTTAAAGGAATCTCAATATCTTTGCATTTTGAGGAAGCTAAACAAATGGAGCAGTTGTCTTCATGACATGGGTCTTACGGTGTAAGTCATAATGTAATTGTATAGGGCCTTGACGAGATCTCATCAGGACTAACCATTTTTGTTAATTTATCTAACTTATCCTTCTCTTGGAGGGACTCCAAAAAGAATCACCATTTTGGTTCCTGGGGAGGGCAAGTTGTTCTACAAGAACACCAAAACTTGAAAATAGAAGAATGAGATGTGAATCTTATGAGTCAGATGGAACTTTTCGGGGTTGATGCTGGGGCAGTGATCTTGGCTGGTGAGTCGAGAGCCAGAGATCATTAGTCTCAGGACAAGGAAGTGGTCATTTTGACCTAAGGTAAAGGAATCTAAATGAGCAGGATCTTCATCTTCAAGATTGTGGGAGTGGCCATTGTTGGAGAGGACCAGGGTTAGAGTGGGAGGTTTTGGCTCAACAGACTTCGCCAAGAACAGGCAGAGGCTAAGGGCACTGAGTTGTTTGGAATCGTTTGTAGTTTTTAGCATTTTAGATTGTAGAATTTAAAGTTGAGAAGCTAGAGCCAAAGGTATAGCAAGCTTGGTGAGAAGAAGCCAAATAAGTGACCTACGTAGGTAAGTGCAAGATTCAAAGGTTTCAGAGAGTAGGCACAGGTAAGAAACTGTAAAGATCAGACCCAAGGACCTGCAGGAGGTTGCTGCTGACCGTACCACTCAGCCACAGCTGTGTTGGGACAGGGTTTGTATTCTGGAGATGGAAAGAACAACCAGAAGACAGCAGAAGAGAGCCAGGAGAAATGCAGCCAGGGTTGCCACCACTACCACATATACATGTCCTACCTGTAATCGAGCTTGTGGGTCCAGGATATGACTGTATAGTCATCAAAGATCTCACCGTTAGAGGAGTAGGCGTCGTCATTGGATTTCGATGGTCAACCGAAGAAGTCCTTAATTTGGTTTAGGTGGTAGTTGAGGAAGTGGAAAGCTCCTCCTGCAAGATGTGGGATTTCAAGGTACCTAATGGTCTCCCCGATGACTACATCAGTGGGAAGTTCACCCAACTTCAGATAAAATAAATGAAGCTGGAGCCGGACATACTCAGGACCATCCAGGAGGCTGAAAAACTCTTAGGTGAAACTTTTACTGAGGTGGTCACCCCCCCCCCACCCGAGAGTTCAAGCTTCAGATAATAGATGGGTGATCACCAGGAGAAGTAAAGGGAGTGCCCAGTCATTGCAGGGTTACCTGGTGACCATTCTCCTTAGCAACAAGTATACCCCTTTGGATACTGCTGGCGGCATGACCGACAGGCACAGCAACAGCTGTGAGCCCAGTGGCACTGTGCCGGCTCAGAAAGTCAGCAGGGAAGGGTAGCACCGGGCAGAGCCAAAGTGAAAGAAGACTGGGGGAAAGTTGCACTACTAATCACTAGCAATGTCAGAGCTGCTGTCAGAGGGGACATTACGAAGAACTCATCCACAGAGGCAATAAATGGTGGAACTCAAAAACAGGAAGGGTGCACTCACCCTGATGAGATTGTACCGCCAACCCCCAACAGCCACTGGAATGTCAAGACTTTGGAGAGTGTGCAGAAGAGGTTTACCAGTATGCTACTTGGATGAGAGGGCATTTGCTATAACAAGAGCTTGGACAAACTTGGGATATTTTCTCTGGAGCACTGGAGGCTGAGGGGAGGTCTGACAGAGATTTATAAGATTATGAGAGGCATAGATAGAATAGGCAGATAGTATCTGTTTCCCAGGGTTGAAACGGCTAATACCAGGGGGCTTGCATTTAAGGTGAGAGGGGGTAATTTCAAAGGAGTGTGAGGGGCAAGTTTTTTATATAGAGAGTGGTGGGTGACTTGGGTGGAAGGAGAGGCAGATGCATTAGGGACTTCTAAGAGATGTTTTGATAGGCACTTGAATAGTGAAGAAAAAGAAAATCAAAAGTTATGCACATAAACACAAGAGGTTTTGCAGATGCTAGAATTCCAGAGCAACACACACAAATGCTGGAGGAACTCATGAGGTTAGGCAGCACCTCAGCCAAAATATGCCATCAGAATGGAAAAGGACAGGAGAAGGTGCCAGAAGATGAAGGTGGGGGGAAAGGAAAGAAGGACAAGCTAGATAGAAGGTGATAGGTGGGAGAGGGGAGATGGACTAAGAAGCTGGAAGGTGATAGGTGGAAAAGGTAAAGGGCTGGAAAAGGATATGGACATTGTATTGGCAGAAGGGATTGGCTTAGCTGGCCATTTGATTACTAATTTAATTGGTTCAGGACAACATTATGGGCTGAAGGGCCTGTTTCTGTGCTGAACTCTTCTGTGTCATCTACTTTATTTTAAGAAGGGTCAGTTGTTGAGTTTGTAGGAGACAAATGGCAAGAGATTTGTGAGCACTCAGAGAAGTGAGTATGGAAAGATGGAATTGACCTGAAAGGTCAGTCATGATCTAATTCATTTACAAATACGATTTGCAGGGATTCGTTGGTTATACGCTGATAATGGAATGAATTGGAGCGTCAGGGAAATATGGTCTGACGAGATTATGTAAAACAAAGAACTTGTAATTAGTCCATTAGAATGCAGATGAATGAAATAGATTCCATCCTTAGCTAAAGAAATGTCAGTCTTTAGGAATTCTGCACAGATCTCCTTCTGGTGACCCTCCCACATCCCTTTCTATAGATGTATCGTGGAGAGCGTCCTGACAGGCTGCATCACTGTCTGGTATTGGGGGGAGGATTAGGCTACTACATAGGACTGAAAGAAGTTACAGAAAATCATAAAATGATTCAGCTCCAGCTTGGGTACTAACCTCCGTAGTTTCCAAGGCATCTTCAAGGAGCGATGCCTCAGACAGAGATGTCCATTATTAAGGATCCCTAATACCCAGGGCATAGTTACCATCAGGTAGGAGGTACAGAAACCTGAAGGCACACATTCAGTAATTCAGGAACAGCTTCCTCCCCTTTACCATCTGATCCTTAAATAGACATTGAACCCGTGAACTCTACCTCACTTTTTTAATATATATTATTTCTGTTTTTGCACTATTTTTAATCTGTTCAAAATATATATATATATACCGTAATTGATTTACTTTTTTATTTTTTCTTCTGTTATATTATGTACAGAATTGAACTGCTGCTGCTAAGTTAACAAATTTCACGACACATGCCGGTGATAATAAACCTGATTCTGATTCTGATCCCTTCCTCGCATGATCCAATCTCCTCTCCTGTCAGATTCCTTCTCCAGTCCTTTGCCTTTTCCACTTATCACCTCCAAGCTTCTTACTTTGTGCCCCCTCCCCCACCTACCTGATTCACCAATCACCTTCTAGCTTGGTCAATTTCAAGTTGAAGTTCAACTATCATTCACTTTTTCATGAATACCCATGAATACAGCCAAACGAAGCAGCATTACTGTGAGTCGAAGATGCAAACTACAGTACCAACATTCACACACAGCACAAGGCACATAGAGCACATATAAGATAGCAGTCAACATACAGTCACACCAAAAACAAAGTACAGTCCCAAGTCCCTGACTTTCATGTCCTGGTAGATTGATGCCAGTATGTTGGCAGCAAGAAGAAACACGCAACAGTATGCAAACAAACACAATCCAGCTTGCAGACAATATGCAGACAAACACAATCCAGCTTGCCATCCTCTGAGCGAATACAGAAGAGCACCACCAATGTGACGAGCCAGCCCCCAGCCATGACCTCCAGCACACCGCTTTCTCCCCTGCTCTCTCCCGTACCGTCTTCAGCATCTCTCCCTGGGTGGCTGCAACAGGCAACTCCGCAGCTTGAGGCCTGGTCCACACTGCAACTGAGGCCATGCGCTCCCCCGCCATCGGTCTCACCACACAGACAATATTGTACATTACCCATGTCCAACAGGGTCGCTCTAGACTGCACACCACCTTTGCTTGCCAATTCTAATGCCTTCCTGTAGCAGGTGAAAACACGGTTTAGCCAAGTCCTGCTCTGTCACTGTCAAGCACCTTGCTGATGGGGCAGACTTGCAGTACCTGATGTTCTTGATAACAAGCAGTGTCATGCCATCAGAAAAGAAATGTAAGGGATGAACAATTGCACCTTTGCTTGGACCTGGAGTGGCCAATGTAACCACGTGCACCACCAACTCACTGGAAACTATCTCACTTTCCCCTCCTTCCCCTCCCCCCACCTTCCTTTTCTGGCATCATCCCCCCTCGTTTCCAGTCCTGATGAAGGGTCCTGGCCCGGGACGTCGACTGTTTATTCACCTCCATAGATGCTGCCTGACCTGCTAAGTTTGTCCAGCATTTTGTGTGTGTACCTCTAAATAATGACAGGTACGGGTTTTCTCCATAGGACCTCTGTGCAGTATTAGTAAATAGAATCAGTCATACAGCATAGAAGCAAACCTTTCAGCCCAGCAGTTCCATGCTGAACAACTTGCCTCTATTTGGCCCGTGCAAGGAGCTGTACCATTAACTGAGGGGTCCGTGGGCCCCACTCAGCTCTAAACCTTTCCTATCCATGTATCAGTCCAAACACCTTTTAAACGCTGTTCAGTACCTGCCTTAACCATTTCAGCTGGCAGCTCATTCCAGATCCTGGTGAATAAGTTACCCCTCAGTCTCCTATTAAACCTTATCCCTCTCACCCTCAATCTATGCCATCTGGTTCCAGAGAGAAAGACTATACATTCACCTTATACATTCACTATACATTCACCTTATCTAAGCCCCTCGTGATTCTGTACACATCTATAAGATCAATCCTCATTCTCCTATGCTTCAATATGAACAGTCCCCAACTACTTCAATCATCTCCATAACTCAGTGCTCAAGTCCCAGCAACACACTTGTAAATCTCTCTGCTATCTTTTCCTACTGAATGGCATCTTTCCAATGACAGGGTAGCCACAATAATCTAAATGTGGCTTTGACAATGTCTTGTGTGACTGCAACATAACATCCCCACTTCTGAATTCATTACCTTGACTAATGAAGACAAGGTGTCAAAGGTCCATTTTCACCAGTAGAGGAGAATAGGTTTGATCCACTGGAATTCTATGTTGTTTTAGTGGAGGGAACAGTTTATCTAAGGCTAATCCATTGCGATCTGCACGCTTGGGTTTGAATCATACCTTTGCCTTTTAATCCATTGTGCTTTGGTTTGAATTCCATTTTCATCTGCTAATCCATTGTCCACTTACTGCAGGGATCGTTCCCTCTGTGACTCCCTTGTCCATTCGTTCCTCCCCACTGATTTCCCTCCTAGCACTTATCCTTGCAAGATGAACAACAGTTACATCTGCCTCTAGACCTCCTCTCTCCTACCATTCAGAGTCCCAAACAGGCCTTCCAGGTAAGGTGACACTTCACCCGTGGGTCTGTTGAGAACATCTACTGAATCTGGTGCTCCCGATGTGGCCTCCTGTATATCAGAGAGATCTGATGTAGATTGGGAGACCCCATCGATGAGCACCTTCACTCCATCCGAGGCAAAAAGCATGATCTCCCGGTGGCCACCAATTTCAATTGGACTTCCTATTCCCATTCCAACATGTCAGTCCATGCCAGGATGAGGCCACACTCTGTTTGGAGGAACAACACCTTATTTTCCATCTGGGTAGCCTCCAACCTGATGCATAAACATTGATTTCTCGAACTTCTGGTAATTGCTCATCAATAAAATCAATTTGACAATTGGAATTAATTGTACAATGTAAACAACTTACTCTAGGATTGCCCGTGGACAGAAGTGGTAAATGTCAGTAATTGATTGATATTTTGCTTACTTCAGTTGTAGGACATCATTTCCCCATTGCCCCACACATATCTAGCTTTATTTTTATCCTTTCTGTGGCATTAACTGGCATGAAATTAAATGCCAAAAGGATTATTTTGTGTCCAGTGTACATCTAACTGCGGTGAAGTACATTGGCCTGAGAAAGGTGGTGGTGCGTTCTATTCTGGTCACATCAATGTGTAAGAGGCCAGGCAGCATCTCTAGGAAGAGGTACAGTCGACGTTTCGGGCTGAGACCCTTCGTCAGGACTAACTGAAGGAAGAGCTAGTAAGAGATTTGAAAGTGAGAGGGGGAGGGGAGATCCAAAATGATAGGAGAAGACAGGAGAGGAAGAGATGGAGCCAAGAGCTGGACAGGTGATTGGAAAAAGGGATAAGAGAGGATCATGGGACAGGAGGCCCAGGGCCACCAGCAACTTTGATGTGTGTTGCTTGAATTTCCAGCATCTGCAGAATTCCTCGTGTCAATGTGTAAGATACTGACATGAACAGTATAGCTTTTGAAAACTTGTGCACCTCTTCCAATTATATGAACATTTGAAAATCTTTTTCCCTCTCAGCGGGCTGCATGTAATCAAACAAAATCCAATTGAAACCCACTTTATTTTGTAGAAAACAGAATGATTTGCATATTTATGTTCAGGTGGAAATTGCCACATTAATGAAGAATTTGAAACTTCAGCCCTTGGGCTGTCTCTCTCAAAGATATAATCCCTCTCAGATGCCCTCTAACACATCCCATGGTATTCAGCTGTGTATTCTGGTTAGATTTATAAGCCGTGACTGACCATCTATGAGCTGCAGAAAGGAATGAGAATCAGCATCAGGCTTATTATCACTGACATACATCTTGAAATTTGTTGTTTACCAGTGGCAAAACAGTGCAATACAAAAAAATTATTATAAGTTACGATAATAAACATAAAAATAAACAAGCAATGCTAAAAGCATGTGATCTCATAGCAAAGGAGAAGAAGCTTTTCTTGGAATGTAAAGTGTGTGCCTTTCGCCTCATGTACCTCCTCTTTGATGATAGTAATGAGAAGAGGGCAGTGCCTATGATGGAGGTAGCTAAGTTTACAATCCTCTGCTGATTTTTCCAATCCGGTGCTTTTGCGCCTCCATACAGACGATGTCAGACAGTTAGAATGCTCCTGGGGGTATGTCTGTAGAAATTTTCTAGGATCTTTGCTGACATACCAAATCTCATCAAACTTGCAATAAATATAGCTGCTGGTGTGCCTCCTTCGTGGGCCTCCATTGATCGGGATTGATCACACATGTTGTGTCCTCGCTGTCAACACAACCAAGGGCAGTACGATATAGAGAGAAAGCTGTTGCCCATGCAGCAGGCTCCCCCTCTCCAAGCAGCTGATGAATCCAAAGAATCAGCAGAGACCAATACGGTTTGACACCAGTAGCACCACGGGAGTTGCCAGTCAGCGTTGAGTTCAACGTGGGACTGCCTCAGGGACTCCAGCTCCAGATTTTTCCTCAGGGTTTACTCCTGAAGCCTCCCCCATGCGTGGGTATAGCTGAAAGGCAGTGGAAGTTTGAGATCAGAGTTTTCCTTCTCCTAGATGAGCTGCCAACCATGGCTGCCATGTCCTATCTGCCCAAATCGACAGATTTTAAGGCACCAGTAACCCAGCTCTGATCCTTCTCATCACTAGAAAAGGGCCTGCCAGGCTTCGTAGCTAAGTCATACAGAAAGGCCAGGAGCTGGACTTGGTGATCAGAGGCTATTTGAGATGCGTGCCATTGGGAGCATTTATAAGGTAGTGGGAGCTTATCCCCACTACGCCCCTGGCTGCCCTTTTCATAATTGCTTCAATATGTTGGGCCCAGGATAGATCTGAAGAAATCTTGACAGTCAGGAACTTGAAACTGCTCACCCTTTCCACTGCTGACCCCTCAATGAGGACTTCTCCTTCCTGAAGTCCACAGTCAATTCCCTGAGTGTAAGGTTATTGTTGCCACACCATTCAACTAGTCAATCTATCTCATTTCTGTACACATCCTCATCACCATCTGAGATTCTGCTGATAATAGCATTGATTTTACATAGAAACATAGAAACATAGAAAATAGGTGCAGGAGTAGGCCATTCGGCCCTTCGAGCCTGCACCGCCATTTATTATGATCATGGCTGATCATCCAACTCAGAACCCCGCCCCAGCCTTCCCTCCATACCCCCTGATCCCCGTAGCTACAAGGGCCATATCTAACTCCCTCTTAAATATAGCCAATGTACTGGCCTCAACTGCTTCCTGTGGCAGAGAATTCCACAGATTCACCACTTTCTGAGTGAAGAAGTTTTTCCTAATCTTGGTCCTAAAAAGCTTCCCCTTTATCCTCAAACTGTGACCCCTCGTTCTGGACTTCCCCAACATCGGGAACAATCTTCCTGCATCTAGCCTGTCCAATCCCTTTAGGATTTTATACGTTTCAATCAGATCCCCCCTCAATCTTCCAAATTTCAACGAGTACAAGCTTAGTTCATCCAGTCTTTCTTCATATGAAAGTCCTGTCATCCCAGGAATCAATCTGGTGAACCTTCTTTGTACTCCCTCTATGGCAAGGATGTCTTTCCTCAGATTAGGGGACCAAATCTGCACACAATACTCCAGGTGTGGTCTCACCAAGGCCTTGTACAACTGCAGTAGTACCTCCCTGCTCCTGTACTCAAATCCTCTCGCTATAAATGCCAGCATACCATTCGCCTTTTTCACCGCCTGCTGTACCTGCATGCCCACTTTCAATGACTGGTGTATAATGACACCCAGGTCTCGTTGCATCTCCCCTTTTCCTAATTGGCCACCATTCAGATAATAATCTGTTTTCCTATTTTTGCTACCAAGGTGGATAACTTCACATTTATCCACATTAAATTGCATCTGCCATGAATTTACCCACTCACCCAACCTATCCAAGTCACTCTGCATCCTCTTAGCATCCTCCTCACAGCTAACACTGCCACCCAGCTTCGTGTCATCCGCAAACTTGGAGATGCTGCATTTAATTCCCTCATCCAAGTCATTAATATATATTGTCATTAATATATATATATTAATATATATAGTCATTAATATATATATATATTTTGGCGAATTCATAGATGCCTTTGAGGTGAGCCCAGGCACACAGTCATGGGTGTAAAGTTGATGGGGCAATGGGCTAAGCATGCATCTTTGAGATGCATTGATTGTCAGCGAGAGGGTTTCATCCTTGCAGAAGGGAAAAGCCAATAAATCATGTGCTACTTTTTGTCTTTAATGTCCAAAGTTTTAGATCACAGTGATGTGAATAAACT
The DNA here is from genome assembly GCF_030028105.1 of Mobula birostris. Lineage (NCBI taxonomy): Eukaryota > Metazoa > Chordata > Chondrichthyes > Myliobatiformes > Myliobatidae > Mobula > Mobula birostris. Next base: position 235,116,563 of record NC_092370.1, on the reverse strand, counting down.
AGATCAAGGCTATGACAACTGGCTGAATTGACTGGGAAGGAGATTGATAGGAAGTCCCCACTGGGTATATTGCGGTGAGAGGTAGATGAGAAAGCAGTGTGACATCAGTGATGATGTAAGGGATGATGATGACACAAGACTGGGGACATAGTGGACAGTGAGGAAAGGTATTAAAGTCTGCAAATGTATCTGGGGCATCTGGACAAATGGGTTGAAAAACTGCAGTGGAATTTAATACAGACGTGTTAGGTGCTGCCCTTTGGGAGGGCAAAGCAGGATAGTGCGTAACGAAAGCTAAGGCAATACATGAGATGGTGTGGCAGGAGAGGAAGAAGGGTGAAGGAGCGGAACAACTGGGCTAAGGATTTAGAAAAATAAAAGAACGGCAAAACAGTGGGTAAAGAAGGCAAGAGGGATACCGGGCAAAGTCAACGAAGGAGAAGAAACACGTGAATCTGGAATCTATATCAACATGCAAATTTTAAAGATCTTCCTCTGTGTCTATTTTCAATTACTCAGTTATGAAGGGCCTTCGGGCAAGATGTTAGCGCTGAGCATATTAATTTGTGAATCACTCCACTCAGAGTTGTAGGGAGCGCAGGCTCCAATTTACACAGTTTAGTCAAATGCATCAGATTTTTAGAATCTCTGTTGTCAAAAGGTTATTACTGTCTCATTAATTGGTCTGAATGTGTATCTTAAACCAGTTCCCTGAGCAACCCTACAATAGCCTCCAGATTTAAAAAAAGCAGAGCAAAATAGACTCAGTAGCCATTTTATTAGGTACAGCTCCACATCTGACTAATCTTAAATAGACCCACCTTAAATACACCCAATGACCTGGCCTCCACAGCCACCAGTGGCAACGAATTCTACAGATTCGCCAATCTCTGGCTAAAAATATTCCTCCTCATCTCTGTTTTAAATGGACATCCCTCTATTCTGAGACCGTGCCCTTGGGTCTTAGACTCCTACACCATAGGAAACATTCTCTCCACATCCAATCTATCAAGGCCTTTGAACATTCAATAGGTTCCCCTCATTCACTCACCCCATAATCTTCTAAACTCCAGTGAGTAAAGGCCCAGAGACATCAACTGCATCATTCTCATGAACCATCTCTGAAGCCTCTCCAACGTCAGCACATCCTTTCTTACATAAGGAGCACAAAACTGCTCACAATACTCCAAGTGAGGCCTCACCGAAGTCTTATAAAGCCTCAGCAATACATCCTTGCTTTTATATTCTAGTCCTTTTGAAATGAATGACATCATTGCATTTACCTTCCTCACCAATGACTCAACCTGAAAATTAATCTTTAGGGAATCCTGCACAAGGACTCCCAAGTCCCTTTGCACTTCAGATTTTAGAATTTTCTCTCTGTTTAGAGAATAGTCCTTCTACCAGAATTGTATTCCTTCTACTGACGTGCATGACCATATACTTCCCAAAACTGTATTCCAGTTGCCACTTCTTTGCCCATCCTCCTAATCTCTCCAAGTCCTTCAGCAGCCTCCCTGCTTCCTCAACCCTAATGCAAGTACCTAATCAGCCAATGACGGAGCAGCAATTCAATACATAAAAGCATGCAGATATGGTCAAGAGGTTTAGCTGTCATCTCAACTAAATATCAGAATGGGGAAGGAATGTGATCTAAGTGGCTTTGATCGTGAAGTAATTGTTGGTGCCAGACTGAGTGTTTTGCTGGTCACCTGAAATTTTCATGCACAACAAGCTCTAGAGATTACAGAGGATGGCATGATAAACAAAAAAATCATCCGGTGAGAAGCAGTATTGTGGGCAAAACCACTTTGTTAATGACTGAGGTCAGAGGAGAATGGCTAGACTTGTTGAAGATGACAGTAACTCAAATAACCATATGTTACAACAGTGATGTGCAAACAAGCAACTCTGAATGCAAAACACGTTGAACCTTGAAGTGGATGGGCTACAGCAGCAGAAAACCACACCGGGATCCACTCCACTACCCACTTTATTAGGTACCTTCCTGTGCCTAATGAAGAGGCCTCTGAGTGTCAGGGCAATGGCAACAATTACATATGTAGGCACACTCAGAGACGGTCAAGGAGGTAGGGAAATCATTCAGCCCACACACTATCGTAGCTGAGCAGTCTCAGCTTCCTACTGTGGTTCTCTTTGTCGTGGGTGCTCACCAGCCTAATGACAGCAGAGAAAATCATCAGTAAGTGAGTGAAATTAATATGGAGTAAATGGAAACCCCAACTCAAGATATAAGGGGTGTGTGTGTGTGTGTGTGTGTGTGTGTGTGTGTGTGTGTGTGTGTGCGCGTGCGTGTGTGTGTATTTGGTGTATTTGTGTGTATGGGTATGTGTGTCTGTGTATGTGTGTGTGTATTTTTGTGTATGGCTTGGAGTACTTGTGAGTGAGTATGTGTTTGTGTTTGTGTGTATGGGGGTGTGTTTTTGTGTAGGGGTGTGTATCTGTGTTTGTGTATCTGTTTGTGTGTGTGTTTGTGTGCATGTGTATCCTCTGTGTCTATTGCAGTGAAATATGACAATCTATTGCAGAGCTGATAATTTTCACAAGTTACAGAGATGAAAGACACAATGTCAAAATTCCTCACTTACTCTGTAGCTTCCCATTTTTAATCTATCCCAACTTTATGAAAAGAGTGGAGATCTGCACACCACTATTCCTAAAATGTCTGTTTTTCATTTTAAGAGGTAAACCTCTAAGCTTTGATTACGAGGCAATTCAAGGCAAGGACCGCTAGTCTGAGTTTCCTTACCCTTTTCGGTTAGTATAGAAACCAGAATTTCTATGAAGCACATGCAACCAATGAGATAAGGGAAGTTTCCCTTTAGAAACAAGGTTGTGAATCTCTCAGGGTGCGTCTGTGTATGATCAGAAATCAAAATACCCTCCACCTAAAATAAATATTTATTTCCATGTCATTGAATTTCATTTATGCATTCATAACAAAGACTACACCTGATGTCCATCTCCAGTGGTTTTGAGGAGAACATGAGCTGATACCTTGACTCCCTGAGAAAGCAGTGACTTTGGGGCAAGGGTTCCAGGAGTTTGGCCCAGTGACATGAAAAAGCAGAAAGACAAGGTAGTATGTAATAGGAATTTGAGTTGGCTGTACTTCCATCATTTTGATGTCCTTCTTGGGGAGAAAAGTCATGAGCTTGAGAAGAGCTGAACAAGTGTTGAAGAAGCCCTTGCAGGTTGTTGAAGTGCATTTTGTACACAGCACAGGCTGAAGTCATGATGCGTTGGTGTGAGGAGGTCCAGAGGTCTGACGTTCGTGGGCACATCTGGAGGCCTGAGGTCAGTTGGCAGGTCCAAATCTCAGACTCCAGTGATCCCTAAGGATGGAGTTCAGGCTGGCAGGTGCTGAGGATGAAGACTTGCTGTATTACTCTATAACTCTATGACTCTATCACTTGTGATCGCCAAGGTCAAGGACCAAAGTTGCCAGGAACTGAGACAAGAGCTGGTGATCCCCGAAGGATGGGTGGGAGGTAGCAAGAGTATTTTTTGCTGTTGTTTTGTCTGTTTCGTTATATATTGGCTATGTATTGTTCTGCTGGACATTGTGGGTATGCTATGTTGGCACTGAAAGTGTAGGCTTCCCCCAGCACATCCTCAGACTATGTTGGTTGTTTAGTACAAATTACACATTTTTCTATCTGTTTTGATGTAGAGAACTATGCGAAAGTCTTAGGCACATGTAAAAAAAATCTATAAAGCAAAGATGCTTCCAAAAATAATGAAAAGTTCCTAAATATGAAAAATATTACTATGAAAACTCAAAGATTGGAAGTATATTTATTATCAAAGTATGTGTACAGTATATAACCCTGAGACCCATCTTTCTACAGACAGCCATGAAACAAAAAAACACCATGGAACCCATTCAAAGAAAACATCAAGCACCCAGCACACGAAGAAAAACAAATTGTGCAAACATCAGAAAACAGGCGAAAAGCAGGTGGAATATTAAACAGCAAACCAATGGAATCCTTGAAACAGTCTAGCAATGTTCGGTTTAGTTTCGTTCAATTTAGCACTGTGTTGTTCATTGACCGCAGGCCGCAGATCCAATCCGCCCCAATCAAAATCGCACAAGATAGCATTAAAAAAAGGAGTAACACATATAACGTGACTGCAGAGTCCTCTGAAAATGAATCCAGTCTACAAACTGTGATTGCCCAAGACCCAAGATTCCAGCACATTCCTCCAGCAGCCGTGAGGGAGACCGATCAAATGCAGGCAGGCACAGTCGAACACCCACTCACCTTCCACTTTCGTCCTCATTGATCTCAGTCTTACTCAAGGCTTTAATCAGTGATAAGTGGAGTCAATTGCAGTCTCCAGGCCTCACACTCTGCTCTAAACCTCACCAGACTCCCTCAGAGACAGCAAAGCGCCACGTCACTCAATCAGCCCATCAAATGCACCATCAAAATGCAAATCACAGGTTCCAATCACACAGAACTTAGTAGTAGAATCATATTTGAAAGAAGAAGAGGTAAAAGAAATAGTCTTGAGAACTGTCTGAAGGACGTTGCCATTGGCCACCTTGCTCGCTAGCGCCATCTCGCTCACCATCAGTCTTGAGCAGTAAACAGTAAAAAAGTTAATCAAATAAATATTTGGCTTAATCACCCTTTGCCCTTAAAACTGCATCAAATCTCTTAGATACACTGTCATGCAGTTTTATAAGAAAATTGGTTGGTAGGTACTTCCCACCATCTTGAAGAAGTTGCCAAATTTCTTCTGCAGACTTTGGCTGTCTCTCTTGCTTCTGTCTCTCCAGGTAATCCCAGACAGCCTTGATGATGTTGAGGTCAGGGCTCTGTGGAGGCCATACCATCTGAAACAAAAAAAACTTAGGGTGCCTAAGACTTCTGCACAGTACAGTCCATGTGACTAATAAAGAAATCTAATCTAATCTAGTCTAACAATTTTCAATTTTCAATCACATCATCCTATATTTCATAGCAACTTCTCTGATTAACAAATAACTTCAATGTTATTCTGAAAATATCAGATCAAAGTAGAACCTAAAATTATAGAGAGAAACAGGATAACTGGTAACTAAGTTATCCTGTGTTTCTGGTCCACCAAATCTTCACATCCTGTTGACTACCAATAGCCAAGACCATGTGAGACCGTTGTGTTTTATCATGAACGTAAGGATGATTGCCCTGCTCTTGCTCTTCTGGGAGTATATGTGCCAGAGGTGGTAGAAGTCTCCCTTATGTCGTGCGATAACAAGAGACATCAACAGCTCAGGCCGCTTAACCTTGATTAACATTCTCTAGGAGTGCCACTGCTCAGTGCCCCTGAGACTGATCAATATAAGTGAAATAATATTGCAGATAAGGTTGCATCAATCATCTGTGTCGTGATTTTCTATCCAAGGGAACATCCCCAGACAGAGCATTGATTTACCCTTTACATGGATGGAGATGAATCTATTCTGTCAAGCACACTGATCTGAATTTCTTCACTGAGGAGGAAGCTTTGTCAAAAAATTTCTTTGATCTCTCTCATAATTCTTTACTAGATATTCACCTTCCCGGGCAGAAGAACCTCTTCCCAATCATCCCATTTTCTCGTTCTCGTGGTCAGTAAGTTCTCAAGTGATAGGTGGTATCATAGACATTGGAGAAGGTTACCAAAAATTATCGGGGGGATGGGGTGCTCCTGATTGGCTGGATAAATAGGCTAAGGACTGGCAAATAGCTTTCAGTTCAGATGAGTGTGAGGTGTTATCTTTTGGGAAGTCCAACCAGGAAAGATTTTATACAGTGAATGGTTGGGCCCTGGGAAGTTTTGTAGAGAGGGACCCAGGAGTACACAGTTCACTAGAAGTAGCATCACAGGTATAAGATAATATCAGATTCCTTTGTCACACATATGTTGAAACATGCAGTGAAATGTGTCATTTGCGTTATCGTTTGTGATGTGCTGAAGGAAGCCCACAAGTATTGCCCACTCTTCCGGCACCAACATAGCATGCCAATAACTGACCACATTTCTTTGGAATGTGGGAGGAAACTGGAGCAACCGGTGGAAACACTCAGGGAGAATGTACAGGCAGCAGCAGGAATTGATCCCCAGTCAGTGATAGCTGGTGCAGTAAGGTGATTGATGCAACCGCTAAGCTACCATGTTGGGTAGACAGGGTGGGAAAGAAAGCATTTGACATGCTGGCCTTCATCAGTCAGGGCACTGAGTACAGAGGATGGGACATTACATTGCGGTTGTACAAGATGGTTGGTGAACTGCATTTGGAGAATTGTGTACAGTTTTGGTCACTCTGCTATAGGAAAGATGTCATTAAGCTGGAAAGAGCCCAGAAAAGGTTTACAAGGATGCTGCTAGGACTCAGAAGCCTGAGTTATAGGGAGAGGTCAGGCAGGCTAGAACTTTATTCCTTGGAACGTGCAGTACTGTTTATTCATTTCCATAGATGCTGCCTGACCTGCTGAGTTCCTCCAGCGTTTTATGTGTATTACTGTAGGAGATTGAGGGGGAGACCATTTAATGTTGTCTAATGTTATGAGAGGCAGTGATAGTGATCTCACATAGTCATTTTCCCAAGGAAGGTGAGCTAGAAACTAGAGGACATAGGATTAAAGTGAGGGGTGAAAGATTTGAAAGGGACCCAAAAATCAGCTTCTTCATGCAAAGGGTGGTGCGCTTATGGAATAAGCAGCCAGAGAAAATAGTTTTGGGAGATAAAATAACAACTTTTAAAAGACATTCAGACAGATATGAGGATGAGAGGGATGCAGAGGGATATGAGCCAAACAGGGGAAAATGGTGCACACCCTGGCTGCCATGGACAAGTTGGGACAAAGGGCCTTTCCTCGGTCTGTATAACTCAAAGACTGTAAATAGTCCAAGCAAGTGACTTGTATCTAATGCACATGCCTTTCCTCGAGTAGTAATGGGCTGCCCATTGCAGTTTTAACTGGAGGCAGCCCTATATCTGTGGTAGTCCCATCAGAAATAATGATTAAAAGGAAACCTGTTGTTAAAATTTCTGATGGAGATGTTTGATGGACAAGGCAAAATGAGTTTATTATTACCTGCACAAGTACAGTTAGGTGAAGCCTATATCATTTTGGGCATGTGGCCAAGTGGTTAAGGCATTGGACTAGTGACCTAAAGGTCGTGAGTTCGAGCCCCAGCCGAGGCAACTGTGTACTCCTGGGTCCCTCTCTACAAAACTTCCCAGGGCCCAACCATTCACTGTATAAAATCTTTCCTGGTTGGACTTCCCAAAAGATAACACCTCACACTCATCTGAACTGAAAGGCACTTAATCACACATTGATCTGTGACGACACTGGTGCCAAGCTGTATGGGTCCTAATGCCCTTCCCTTGGACAACATTGGTGTCGTGGAGAGGGGAGACTTGCAGCATGGGCAACTGCTGGTCTTCCATACAACCTTGCCCAGGCCTGCGCCCTGGAGAGTGAAGACTTTGCAGATGCAGATCCATGATCTCGCAAGACTAACGGATGCCTTAAGTCTAGTATCCCTTTGGTGAAATTGCCACCTGTATCCCACCTAAGTGTTGTCTAATGTCATGAGAGGCAGTGATAAGGTGATCTCACATAGTCAGTGCTAAAACAGGAAAGATGCCCCTCTCCGTCTGGGAATTCTATTTATTCAAACCCTCTGGCACAAGAACCTGAACAGGGTGAAGTTTTACGGTGAAGTACAGTATAACAAAAAAACTTTTAGCAGCATCACAGGGACGTAGGTACAGATAACACACAAATAATAAATTATACATAACTGAAACATTAAATTATATGAGAGGTAAAGTTAGGGTTAGTGCAAGGAAACTTTTTCCACTGAGATTGGGTGAGATGATACCCAGAGGTCATAGGTTAAGGGTGAAAGGTGAAAACCTTAAGGGGAACATGAGGGGAAATTTCTTCACTCAGAGGGTCATGAGAGTGTCGAATGAGTTGCCAGCACAAGTGGTGCATGCAAGCTCGATTTCAACATTTAAGAGATTCAGATAGGTACTTGGATGGTAGAGGTATGGAGGGCTATGGTCCCAGTGCAGGTCGATGGGAGTAGGCAGTCTAAGTAGTTTTGGCATAGCCTAGATGGACTGAAGGGCCTGTTTCTGTGGTGTATTTCTCTATGGCTATCACAGGTATAACATGTCATACCACGTCATACCACATTATACCATATACCTCAGTGCAAAACACAAACACAATCAGAGCCAAGTTCACCAGAGTGCATGTGGTAGTCCAGGTGTTCCATTGCTGAAGAAGGGTTAGGATTGTGCAGCTCAGTTCAAGAACCTGACGACTGTAGGAAAGTAGATGTACCTCTTCTCTTCCTAGAGATGCTGCCTGGCCTGCTGCGTTCACCAGCAACTTTGATGTGTGTTCCTGAACCTTGTGGTGTGGGATCTGAAGCTTCTGTACAGTAGTGCAAGAAAAAGGCCGGACCTGGATGGTGGAGATCCCTGATTACAACAATCCAATCAGATTCCACCAGTGACCTCACTAATGTATCATGAGTCAAGGAAGATTCAATTAGGTTAAATTGAAGTGCATGAGTCATAGGTGGAGGAGTATTTTGCCAGTAAATTAATTTTTGTCCTCATAGTCCACGAAGTGAAAGGTAGCATTTAAACCTTTACCCATTCATCATGGTCTCTAAGCAGTGCAAAAGAGGGGAGGGCACGGAGGGAACGTTGACTCAGTCCATGAGAGGCCTGCATCGGGCATTTTCATACCTTACAAGGCGCAGATTGGAAGTCTGTGTGGGACACCACTCCTCACACAGACTAGAGCAATGTGTGGTTAAGTGCCTTGCTCAAGGACAGAAACACGTTGCCACAGCTGAGGCTCGAACTAGCGACCTTCAGATCACTAGAAGAATGCCTTAACCACTTGGCCACGTGCCCAACACAAACCCTGAGCAAAGGAGCCTGTGTTTACCACGCGGCGAAGTGTGTGACTCCCTGTTGCGTCATACCTCAGTGGCTGAATGGTTTATTGCAAATTAAACACAAGTTACATCTGTTGTTGCTGAATCAATGCACCAAAGAGTAACATGGAAAGGGAGAAGAGGACTTTGGACTAACTTAGTCTAGTTACTTGTTTGCTTTTAAGTGTGATTACTTGTGAGGAAACGTGGCAGCAATTTTGTGACTGGCACAAAGGACTGTGAAATGAGTGACCTCATTGTTGGTTGGATGGTAAAATATTGGATGGGGACAATACACCTGCACTCACAAGTCACGCCAAAGGATCATTAATATATGGGGAGGGAAAATTCATCCTCTGTTCAGGCCTGGCAGCATCTAAAAGACTACAGTTGATGTTTCGGGCTGAGACTCTTCAGCGGAACTGGAGAGAAAAAAAGATGGGGAGACAGACAGAGAAGGTGGGGGACGGGAGGAAGAAACACACGGTGATAGGAGGAACCAGTGGGGCGGGTGGGCAGAGGTGTGAAGTAAAGAGCTGGGAAGTTGATTGGTGAAAGAGGTACAAGGCTGGAGAAGAGGGAATCTGAAAGGAGAGGACAGGAGGCCATGGATGAAAGGAAATGGGGATGAGCATCAGAGGGGGAGGTGCTAAGGTGAGAGAGGGAAATGGGGAAGAGTGAAGGGGGGGGCATTATCGGAAGTTTGAGATATCAATATTCATGCCATCAGGTTGGAGGCTAACCAGACGGAATTTAAAGTGTTGCTCCTCGAACCTTAAAGAGGTCTCATCGTGACAGCAGAGGGGGCCATGGACTAACATGTTGGAATGGGAATGAGAAGTAGCATTAAAATGGGTGGCCACTAGGAAATCACGCTTTTTCTGGTGGACAAAGAGTAGGTGCTTGGTGAAATAGTCTCCCAATCTACGTCGGGTCTCATTGATATACAGGAGGCCACACTGGGAGCACCGGATACAGTAGATGACCCCAACAGACTCTCAGGTGAAGAGTCACCTCACCTGGAGGGACTGTTTGGGGCCCTGAATGGTAGTGATGGAGGAGGTGTAGGGGCAGGGGTAGCGCTGGTTCAGTCTCCATCTAGGAATTCTATTTATTCATGGAGCACAAAACATATAATAGAACACTACAGCACAGTAAGGCCCTTCAGCCCACAATGTTGTACCAACCTTATAACCTAATCTAAGATCAATCTAACCTTTCCCTCCTACATATTCCTTCATTTTTCTATCATGGATGTGCCTATCTAAGAGTCTCTATTCAAACAAGCTGGCACAAGAGTTTGAACAGGGTGAGGTTTTATCTATTTATTGGAGCTGGATAATCCTGGTATTAATTGCCCATCCTAAATTAGCCCTGAATTATTTGGCTTGCCACGTCATTTCTAAGGACAATAAAGAGTCAACTAGACTCTTGCACAATTGCGTGGTCTGGAGTCACGTATAACACAAAGCAGACAAGGACAGCAGAGGTCCTTCATTCAAGGACATCAGTAAATTATATTTTTAATATGTTCCACAGTCGCTGCAGCTGAGACTTACTTTAAATTTAAATTTTAATTTTAATTTAAACTAAACGCCCCAAGTACCAGAATGGGATTTGACTTGTCTATCAAGTCAATAGTCCAGACCACCTCCTGTGTCAGTGCATTAACTTCATCAAGGTAATGCAAAGACTAGTGGACTGCCAAGTGTTATGAGGGTGTGCGTTTGTAGAAGGGTGGATCAATTGAAAGGGCATTGAGTAATGATTTGCTGATTGGAGTGTGGACAAACATTTTTTACGTGTTAAACGTGCATCTGATGAAGGGTCTCCAGCCAAAACATGCTGCCTCTTCTCCTCCACTGTCTTGTGTGTTGCTCCAGGTACCAGCACCGGCAGTCTCCTGTGTCTCAAGAAACGCATTGCATTCATATTGATCGGCGTACATACTCCAACTTAAAATAAATTCAACAGTGTTTGTGTAACAATCCCTAAAGCAGGGTTCCAACCACTCAGTTATTGGTAGAGATTCATTTCATTAAAAAGTTGGGAGTCTCTGCCTTAAAGTATCCAGTGGAAGAGAGTATTGTGCTCAATTCTGGTGGCCTCATTATAGGAAGGATGTGGAAGCTTCAGAAAAGATGCTGAGATTTACGGGGATGCTGCCTGGATAGAAAGCATGTTTTATGAGGAAAGTCTGAGCCGAGGTAGGGCTTTTCTATTTGGAGCAAAGGAGGATGAGAGGAGAATTGATAGAGGTGTATAAGAATAATAAGAGGCATGGATAGAGCGGACAGTCAGAGACTTTTTCCAAGGCAGAAGCGGCTAATATGAGGGGGCATAATTTTAAGGTGATTGGAGGAAAGTTTAGGGGAGATGTCAGAGGCAAGTAGGCAAAAGAGTTCACTGCTCTCGTCTGATGGCGTTATCACTTTAAGTTCCTTGAGACCTATTCTGCTCTTCATGACAACCATTGCTCATGCAAAATAAGATAAATGTTCCTTCCTGTTTGGGTGAATCAATAGTCAATAGACAATAGACAATAGACAATAGGTGCAGGAGTAGGCCATTTGTCCCTTCGAGCCAGCACCGCCATTCACTGTGATCAAAGCTGATCATCCACTATCAGTATCCAGTTCCTGCCTTATCCCCATAACCTTTGATTCCGCTATCTTTAAGAGCTCTATCCATCTCTTTCTTGAAAACATCCAGAGACTTGGCCTCCACAGCCTTCTGGGGCAGAGCATTCCACATATCCACCACTCCCTGGGTGAAAAAGTTTTTCCTCAACTCTGTTCTAGATGGCCTACCCCTTATTCTTAAACTGTGGCCTCTGGTTCTGGACTCACCCATCAGCAGGAACATACTTCCTGCCTCCAGCGTGTCCAATCATTTAATAATCTTATATGTTTCAACACGATCCCCTCTCGGCCTTCTAAATTCCAGAGTTTACAAGCCCAGTCGCTCCAATCTTTCGACATATGACAGTCTCGCCATCCCAGGAATTAACCTTGTGAACCTACGCTGCACTCCCTCAATAACAAGAATGTCCTTCCCCAAATTTGGAGACCAAAGCTGCACACAGTACTCCAGGTGTGGTCTCACCAGGGCCCTGTACAGCTGCAGAAGGACCTCTTTGCTCTTATACTCAATTCCCCTTGTTATGAAGGCCATCATGCCATCAGCTTTCTTCACAGCCTGCTGTACTTGCATGCTTGCTTTCAGTGAATGATGTACAAGAACACCTAGATCTCGTTGTACTTCCCCTTTTCCTAACTTGACTCCATTTAGATAATAATCTGCCTTCCCGTTCTTAGCACCAAAGTGGATAACCTCACATTTATCCACATTAAATTGTATCTGCCATGCATCTGCCCACTCACCCAACCTGTCCAAGTCACCCTGCATTCTCATAACATCCTCCTCACATTTCACACTGCCACCCAGCTTTGTGTCATCAGCAAATTTGCTAATGTTACTTTTAATTCCCTCATCTAAATCATTAATATATATTGTAAACAGCTGCGGTCCCAGCACTGAACCCTGTGGTACCCTACTGGTCACCGCCTGCCATTCCGAAAGGGACCCGTTAATCGCTACTCTTTGTTTTCTGTCAGCCAGCCAATTTTTAATCCATGTCAGTACTCTGCCTCCAATACCATGTGCCCTAATTTTGCCCACTAATCTCCTATGTGGGACTTTATGAAAGGCTTTCTGAAAGTCCAGGTACACTACATCCACTGGTTGTCCCTTGTCCATTTTCATAGTTACATCCTCAAAAAATTCCAGAAGATTAGTCAAGCACAATTTCCCCTTCGTAAATCCATGCTGACTCGGACCGATCCTGTTTCTACTATCCAGATGTGTCATAATTTCATCTTTTATAATTGACTCCAGCATCTTTCCCACCACCGACATCAAGCTAACCGGTCTATAATTCCCTGTTTTCTCTCTTCCTCCCTTCTTGAATAGAGGGACAACATTAGCCACCCTCCAATCCACAGGAACTGATCCTGAATCTATAGAACATTGGAAAATGATTACCAATGCGTCCACGATTTCTAAAGCCACCTCCTTAAGTATCCTGGGATGCAGACCATCAGGTCTCGGGGACTGATCGGCCTTCAGACCCAAAAGTCTATCCTTTCATGCGAACTGGACAGGCCCTGAGAAGTCAATGCAAACTCAAGATTAAGGTGTAAATATAAAGTGGGTCATCAGAATAAAACCAGGGCAAAAATAACCAAAGTGTAAGGACTAGTTCCATTCAGCATCTGACAGTGCAGGGGGTGTATTTTGTGGAACAAGAGGGCAGAGCTTTACAATTAGACAGTTCAGGGTTGGTGCCAGAGGTCAGTACATAGGAGAGAAATGCTCCCAGCTGTTTATCCTTTGGGAATATGGTTATAGGAATAGCTTAATCTTAGGATATTAACATTCACTCTGTTTCTCTCTCCACAGATGCTGCCTGACCTGAGTGTATCCAGTATTTTCTGGTTTTGTTTCAGATTTCCATCATCTGCGGTATTTTCCCCCCTTTAGGAATATCTAGACTTAAAACAGAGATGTGTTACTTGGTTTCTGACTAGGCAAAGCACAAGCCTCAAATTCAGGGCTTTTATTGTGTCGAGGATTACCTATGTTATAGGATCTTGAAAGCCTGGATGACCAAATTCAAGAACAGCTTCTCTCCCACTGCTGTTTAGACTCTGAACCTATCACCCCTTTCACATCCCCTTCCAATATTGCTGCTGTATTCTCACGCTCTTCGTTCCACCTCTTCCATTACCGCCACAGCACCATTTCTTTGCAACATTCTGTTGTTTTTGTATTTGTATTAATTATTGGGCATTGCACAAGAAATAAACCCTTCCACCATCATTTTGTGCTTAACTAATTTAGCTAATAATGCCTGATTACACAAATCCCCCTTGCCTGCACCTCGTCCATATCCCTACACCCTCTGCATTTTCTGTTGCCTATCTCTTAAATCGGTTGGCAGGGTGGAGATACATCTCTACCAAAGCAGGTGTAAGGTGCTCCTTCCCTCCATTAGCCTACAAGACACCCTTGAGCAAGGTGTAGTACCTGCTTAGCCCCCAATAAGTGTCATATGAAGCTTTGGGAGCAGGTGGTTTATGGTCCTATGAGCAGATGGTGCATATCACAAGTCCTGGTTATGTGGCCACTGATGCCAGGCAGACAATCTCTGCAGAGTATTGATAATGGCTGGGGTCACCCGTCTTGTAAAGACACTGCCCAGAAGAAGGCAGTGGCAAACCACTTCAGCAAAAAAAATTTGCAAAGAACAATCAGAGTCAGGGACCATGTTCTCCCACGTCATATGTCATGGCACATATTGATAATGATGATCTCTTAAATGTCTCTATCTTACCCACCTCCACCCACCACTCCTGGAAGCACATTCCAGATACCTAACACTCTCTATATAAAAAAATTACTTGCTCCACACATCTCCTTTAAATTTTCCTCCTCTCACCTTAATGAATGCCCTCTAGTATTGGTATTGGTTTATTATTGTCTCATGTACCAAGATACAGTGAAAATATTGTCTTGCATACTGTTTATATGGATCAAATCATTACGTAGGGCATTTGGAAAAAGATAAAACAATACCCTTAGAGACAGAAAATTTAAAAGTGAACGATTATAATAGAAATATTGGATGTACAGGTATCTGCAGGGAGCAGCCTGCAATGAGTCGCAATGCTCCAGCACCATCAAAGTCCCTGGGAAAAAGGTAGAACATAGAACTTACAACAGTCCAGCTCAGGACAGGCCTTAATTCTGTGCCAAACTAATTACATTAATAATCCTTAGTTTAGTTTAGTTTAGGTGGCGGTACTGTAGCATAGCAATAAGCACAGCCCTTTACAGCACCAGCTGTATAAGATCAGAGTTCAATTCCTCCACTGTCAGTAAGGAGTTTGTACGTTCTCCCCGTGATTTAATGAGTTTTCTCTGGGTGCTCTGGGGGGCAGCAGGCTGAGGGTAGCAGACACCAACAGAATCAACAAACCCATTCGTAAGGCCAGTGATGTTGTGGGGATGGAACTGGACTCTCTGACAGTGGTGTCTGAAAAGAGGATGCTGTCCAAATTTCATGCCATCTTGGACAATGTCTCCCATCCACTACATAATGTACTGGTTGGGCACAGGAGTACATTCAGCCAGAGACTCATTCCACCAAGATGCAGCACAGAGCGTCATAGGAAGTCATTCCTGCCTGTGGCCATCAAACTTTACAACTCCTCCCTTGGAGGGTCAGACACCCTGAGCCAATAGGCTGGTCCTGGACTTATTTCCTGGTATAATTTGCATATTACTATTTAATTATTTATGGCTTTATTACTATTTAATTATTTATGGTGCAACTGTAATGAAAACCAATTTCCCCCAGGATCAAGAAGTATGACTATGACTATGACTGATTTGCTCCTACATCCCAAAGATACATGGTTAAGGTTAGAATTAGGGTGTTGTGGGCGCCGAAAACATGGCGACATTTGCGGGCTGCTAGGCACAACCTTTGGCGATTTAATTTAACACAAAACGATGCATTTCACTGTATGTTTCGATGTACATGTAAGAAATAAAGCTTACGTTCACTTTCTGCACAATATCCATATCCTTCCGTTTCATGTACATTCTTGTGCCTATCAAAGGGCCTCTTGAACGCCTCTATCGTGTTTTCCTTCACTACCATCCAGGCAGCACAGTCCAATCGATAGGCACCAGGTCACTGGTTGTCAATCTATGCCTTTTAGAACTTTGTAAATATTTATGTACTGTCTATTAAAATATACACTGCTTAGACTGTGAGCTTCACATGAGCAAGGAATTTCTGGTCTATTTGACAATTCTTTGGCGTAACAAATTATGAGGAGTAAATGCAAGTAGGCTTTTTCCTCTGGAGTTGGGTGAGACTACAAACAGAGGTCATGGGTTAAGGGTGAAATGTTTAAGGCGAACGCAAGTGGAAACTTCTTCACTCAGAGGATTGTGAGAGTGTGGAACGAGCTGCCAGCACAGGTGGTACATGCGAGCTCGATTTCAACATTTCAGAGAAGTTTGGATAGGTGCATGGATGGTAGGGGTATGGAGGGCTATGGTCCCGGTGCAGGTCGATGGGACCAGGCCTTTAAAATGTTTCTGCCTGGACTAGATGGGCTAAAAGGACTATTTATCTGCTGTACTTTTTTATGAATCTATGACTCCAGTATTTACTGAAATCTCAAAGATGTTAGCCCAAGTAACCACATTTCTCTCTCTTTGCAGGCCACAGGCCAGTGATCATTCCCGGTGCTTGACACCTCCCAAGGGCACAATCAATCGTCCTCATTCCCTCAGAAGGCAGGACTTCGACCACTCCCACCCCCCCCAATCCCCCCCCTTTCCATCTCCCATCCTCACCCCCCACTGACTACAGAATGGAAAATCTAACAGAGCTTCAGAACCCTCTGCTGGAGAAGAACCAACACGTTGGAGGTGATTTTGGTTTCAGAGAGGATTATAATGAGGAGCGGCATTACAAGGAAAAACTCCTGAGCTACTTTGTGAGCAATAATTCAGCCAAGAACAAACCCAAGGCCAATTTCACCCGGCAGCTCCTGGATGCCAGCTCCCTTCACCTGGCCGTGGAGGCGTTTTACCGGCCCAATTTTATCTTGTACAAGGACGAGGCAAAAGAAAGTGGGAAGGATTGCAGGAGTGACAGCTGTGAGACAACGTTCACTGAGAGGAAGAACTTGACTATTGACTGTCCCGACCATTCAGAGTCTAAACTTGTGGAGTACACGGAGAACGACGTGACAATCCAGACAGTCTCCTATGAGGTGGAGGAAGAAGAGTTTCATGACTGCGAGGTAAAGCCATGCCTTTGTTTACGTGGGGTTGTTTCTCACTCCTGGAACTGTTGAGTGTGTAAAACTGTTGGGCTGTTTCAGCAGATGTGGAGGGATTCATTGAGAGATCAGGAGAAGGTTTCGACAGTAGGTGTGCATGTGTCAGTGTCAGAGACTGCCTGTGTTTGTGCATGGGCATTTATTTTTGTGTGCCTGTGTACAGTATGCATGTGTGTGTGTGTGTGTGTGTGTGTGCGTGTGTGCGTGTGTGTGTGTGCGTGTGTCTGTATATGTGTTTGTATTAATATCAGAATGTGTGTATCTGTGTGTGTGTGTCTGTGTCTGTATATGTGATTGTATTAGTGTCAGAGTGTGTGTATCTGTGTGTCTATACAGAGTGTGTGTCTATGTGTGTCTCTATGTTTGTGTATGTTTTTGTATGTGTGTTTATATCTGTGTCTGTCTGCTTGTATATGTTTGTCTGTGTCTCATCTGCTCTGAAGCCTATGGAGAGGCAGTTTGTGGCTATGCTAAAACTCCAGATGGGCACGAAGACTATGACAGGGCAGGCACTTCACACTCCCACCCCTGTATTGTACAGTCTCTGTTAAATCAGGACTATAATTCTTTAAAGGAGGCTGTATGGCACAGTTACTGGAGCTGCTGCCTCATAGTTACGGTGAGCAGTTTTGCCCTTCTCTCTGTGACAGTGTGGGATCTCCTCGGTCCTCCCACATCCTGAAGACGTGCAGGCCGGTAGGTTAATTGCCTCTGTAAGTTGTCCCTATCATGTAGCTGAGTGATAGAAACATAGTGAGAGTTGATGCAAACGCAGGAAAAATGAAATATCTATGATAAGTGCAAATGAATGCCCGATGATTACCACAGATCCAATGGCTGAAGGAGCTTTTCCTGTGTTGTGTAACTCTTGAGGTTATGACTTGCAGCCAAGTGGTAAGCTTGAAACATCACATGTAGCACACAGCTAAACAGCTCGACGTAAATGTGCAACATATAATTTTATAACTATCTACAAAAGTATAATCTATTGCTTTAATTTTGTAGATCATCAATATATAAAGTGGCCTCTCTTGGGACAACAGTGGCATCTGACTAATAGCATAAGCAATTATTTTTTCAGTGTGGAATTTTATTTGTCTTATTGCTGCCCACGAGGATAAGGGACATTATCTACATTGCTTTTTTTTTCCCATCTGAATCACTGACGAGTTGTTGACTAATTAAACTGAGCACTGTTGAATGTCATCCAGTGCAGTGTAGCCCAGCAGACTGAAAGTCATAGAACCACAGAGTTACTTTGGCAAAGGGGGAATCCATTCGGCCCATGCAATCTGGGCTATCCCTTCGTAGATCCATCCATTCAGTCCCCAGTCATAGAAAATACAGCAGGGAAACAGGTCTTTGGCCCAACTTGTCCATGCCAATCAAGATGTCCATCTAAGCTTGATCCACTTGTCCACATCTGGCTGATATCCCTCCAAAAATTCCTATCCATATTCCTGTACAAGTGACTTTTAAATGTTGTTATTTTGCCTTTCTCAACCACAACCTCTGGCAGCTTGTTCCATATATGCACCACCCCCTGCGTAGTTTCCTCTCAAGACCCCTTTAAATCCTTTCCTTCTCCCAAACAGGAGAGACTCTGAAGATGCTGGAAACCATGAGTAACACACATGAAATGCTGGAGGAACTCAGCAGGTCAGGCAGCACCTATGGAGGGGATTAAACAGTCAACGTCCATGGCTTTCTCTGTTGCCATGGTGAGGCCAAACTCAGGTTGGAGGAGCATCTTCGCAAATTCCGCCTGGGTAGCCTCCAACCAGGTGGCATGAGCATTCATTTCTCTAACTTCTGGTAACTTCTCTCCACTCCTTCCATCTCTCCTTTTCCATTTCCCATTCTGGTTCCACTCTCACTTCTTCTCGTCTCCTCACGCTCCCTTCACCTCCCTCTGGTGCCTCTCTCCTTCCCCTTCTTCCAATGTCCACTTTCCTCTCCTGTTAGATTCCTTCTTATTCATTTTTTTCCCTCTTCCACATGTCACCTCCCAACTTCTTACTTCATCCTCCCTCTCCCACCCACCTTCACCTTCACCTATCTCTGCCTAACATCAGCTAACGTACTCGTCCCCCTCCCCCCACTTTCTTATTCTGGGTTCTTGCCCTTTCCTGTCCAATCCTTATGGGGGGTCTTGATCCCTAACATCGACTGTTTATTCCCCTCCATAGATGCTGCCTGACTTGTTGAGTTCTTCCAGCATTTTGTGCATGTTTTCCACCTCCCGCCCTCTTTCCAAATCCATTCAAATTATTTTCCAGCACAGGACCACTCCATTCCCTTTGGAAAGTCCGGATTTGTCTCTAACTCTCCCCCTTAGATAGTGAGTTCCACAAAACAAAACACAGTCTAAAATGTCTTTTTTCATAAACCTCCCATATCGTTTGCTTTTTGCTTCAACTTTAATTGCTGCAATTATTTATCAATTGGAACACTTTTGTTCAGCTCATCTTACACAGACTCACAGTGACCTTCTGATATGATGGACCCCATTGAAATGAAGATCATTATCCCACCAGGCCAACATCCCAGGTTGAGATCCTAACCAACTTGTCCATGCCAACCAAGATGACCATCTACCAAGTGGCCCTAACCACACTCATTGAATAAGGGAAGACCTCATTGAAATGTATGAAATTCTTATAGAGGTTAACAGGCTAGAGGCAGGGTGCTTGTTTCCTCTGGTTGAGAAGTGTATGAACAATGGGCTAGGCTATTCATAGAACATGTACAGGCCCTTCAGCCCACAATGTTGTGCCGATCTTTAACCTTCTCCAAGATCAATGAAACCCTTCCCTCTCACATAGCCTTCCAATTTTTCCTTTCTTCTACACTCCGAGACCACTTTTTTTTAGGTTCACCTGTACACCTGCTTGTTAATGCAAATCCTATGGCAGCAACTCAATGCATAAAAGCATGCAGGTATGGTCAAGAAGTTCAGCTGTTGTTCAGAACAAACAGAATGGGGGAGAAACGTGATCACAGTGACTTTGACCGTGGAATGATTGTTGATGCCAGAGGAGCAGTTTGAGTATCTCCGAAACTGCTGATCTCCTGGGATTTTCATGCACAATTATCTCCAGTTTACAGGGAATGGTGCAAACAAAACCAAAACAAAAACATCCTGTGAGCGGCAGTTCTGTAGGTGAAAATGCCTTGTTAATGAAAGAGGTCAGAATGAAAAATGTTCAGACTGATTCAAGCTGACAGAAAGATGACAGTAACTCAAATAACTACGTGTTAAAACAGTGATGTGTGGAAGAGCATCTCTGAATGCACAACAGATCGAACCTTGAAGTGAATGGGCTACAGCAGCAGAAGAGCAGGAACATATAGACAATACCTAATAAAGAGACCACAGGTCAAAGAGTACCTTAAATATCCTTACCGTATTTGCTTCCACCTCCACCCCTGCATTCCAGGCAGCCACCACCAAATAAAACCTACCTCAGACATCCCCCCCACCATACTTCCCTCCAATTATCTTAAAATTATGACCTCTTATATTAGACATTTCTGCCTTGGGGAAAAAGGTGCTGGCTTTGCACTCTATGCTTCTTGTCGTTTTACACACACTTACATCCCATACATTCTGTACAGAGAGATTTCTTCACGCAGTGGATGGGGAATACTTGAACTACTCTCTCCTGTGGGAGACGAGTCATCATTTTCACTTAAAATGGAGACTGATATGTTCCAGGGTATTAAGGGTCAAAGGAGATAGTGCTGAAAAACAGCAGTGAGGCAGATCATTAGTCATGCTTGAAATGAATGGCAGAGCAATTTGATAGGCTGCCTACCCACCCATCACTTATATTCTGTCCATGATGATCACCTCAGCTTTGTGGATGCGTCACATTGACTAAACGCTGCTCCAGCTCCAAGACCTGGTGTTCAGGCTACTGCAGCCAGAGGCATGAGCTACTTGCCAGATCACTACTAGTGCCCACATCTCCCCCTCGCAGCTGGGAATACACATTCCAAATTCACCTTTACAGATAAGACCATAATACCATGATACATATGAACAGAATTAGGCCATTTGGTTGCCAAGAATATCACTAAGGACTCTGGAGTCTACACTTTGGAAAACCGGCAGTTTAGGTTATTGGCTGTGCTTATTGGTCTGTCCTAGGGGCTGGAAAGTGGATAAAGTCTCCTCCCTTTGAGTATGTGCTTGGACAACTTTCTCAATAAAACCATAAGGCAAAGAGTTCTAACATTTTCTGTCACGCATTCTTGTTTTTTTAAATCTGTTTTTGTGGATATCCGTGAAGAGTAAGAATTTCAGGTTGTATACTGTATACATTCTCTGAAAGTAAATTGAACCATTGAACCATGGAATTAGGCCATTCAGCCCATCAAGTCTGCTCCGCATTCCATCATGGCTGATTTATTTTCTCTCTTGACCCCATCATGCTGCCTTCTCCCTGTAAACGTTGATGCCCTTCCTAATCAAGAACCTATCAACCTCTGCTTTACATATGCTAATGGCTTGGCCGCCACATTACCTGTGGCAGTGAATTCTATAGACTCATCACCCCCTGGCTAAAGAAATTCTTCCTCGTCTCAGTTCGAAAGGGATGTCCTTCTGTTCTGAGAATGTGCCATCTGCTGGTCCTAGATTCTCCTACAAATGGACACATCCTCTCATATACACTCTAGGCTTTTCTAGAGCTGATAATGTATCAAGAAAAATCTTGCCAGGTAGCTCCCTGCATTCTGCCAATGAACTTCTTGGAACCGCTGTTAATCACAATGAAATGGAGGCTGAATAATGCAACGTTGCCCTTTTCAGTTTCTTGTTGAATAAAGGAACAGGGAACAATTACGCTCAGTACCCTGGGGCAGTGGTATTGTGAATGAAACCTGCACATACGGTAAACTATGCAATCCCCATAACACCAGACCATTCCTTTGTAAGCAGTCAGAGTTGTCCTGCTGATACCCAGAAGTGGTTAAAGCCTCTGACATGCTATCTGTTTTATGGAAAGGACATTGAGTCCATCATTTTCTGTCTAGTTTATAAGCTCAAACGCAGCCTCACTTAAAGTTCCCGATGTCGATATATTGTCTGTGATCTTGCTGAGTGTAGGCTGGTTGGCCTGTTTCCATCAGGACAACAGGGACTGCTGTTCGTTAACTGCAGAGTGCCTTGGGCCATCCTAAGAATGGGAAAAGCTCTTTTGTTAAATTACCCTCTTGAGTATTCCAGCTGCAGACTTGCAAGCTGTTCTTGCAAACACTCCAGAACAGAACTTTTTCTCTTCAGCTGCAGAAGACACCAAAATTGGTGATGTAGTAAATAATGAAAAAATTGGTGATATAGTGGATGTCTCAGGTCACAAGAGGATATTGATCAATTGGGAAAGTGGACAAGCTGATGGCAGATGGAATTTAGTAATGTGATGTAATGTATTTTGGGATATGAAGCCAAGGCAGGACATACCGTACACAGTGAATAACAGGACCCTGCAGAGCATTGTTGACCATGGAGACCTAGGAGTACAAGTATTGGGGAACGAACTTCCAGCAGAAGTGGTTGAGGCAGGTTCGATGTTGTCATTTAAAGTTAAATTGGACAACTATATGGACAGGAAAGGAATGAAGGGTTATGGGGTGTGTGCAGGTCGGTGGGACTAGGTGAGAGTAAGAGTTTGGCATGGACTAGAAGGGCGAGATGGCCTGTTTCCGTGCTGTAATTGTTATATGGTTATAAGTATGCAGTTTCCAGGAAGTGGCAACATGAGTAGACAGGGTAGTGAAGAAGTTGCAAGATCATAAGACATAGGAGCAAAATTAGACCTATTATGTCTGCTCATTACTTTCACGCTCAATTCCGTTCTCCTGCCTTCTTCATCTTTAACACCCTTACTAATCAAGAACCTATCAACCTCCACTTTAAATATACCCAATGACATAGCCTCCACAGCTGTCTGGAGCAATGAATTTAATGTGGCGTGCTTGCTTTTGTCAGCCGAGACACTGAATATAAGAAATGGGACGTCATGATACAAAATGTTGGTGAGACCATACTTGGAGTATTGTGTGCAGTTTTAGCTACCACACCACAGGAAGGAGATGACTGGAATAGAAAGGGTGCCAAAAAATTCACAAGACTGTGTGGATTGGAGGGTTTGGGTAAACAGAGGTAGGTAGCCAGAGTAATACAGACAAAATGCTGGAGGTGCTCTGCAGATCAGGCAAAACAATAAACAGTCAATATTTCAGACCAAGACCCTTCATCAGGACTGGAAAGAAGGGAGAAGAAGCCAGAATTAAAGGTGAGGTAAGGAAGAGTACAAGCTAGAATCTGATAGGTGAAGGAGGGGGATGAAGTGAGAAGCTGGGAGGTGATAGGTAGAAAAAGTAAAGGGCTGGAGAAGGAAGAATCTGTTAGGAGAGGAGCATGGGTGACCCTGTCTTCCCACTGCCCTAACAGGAATAGAGCTCCTCTTGTCCTTACCTGCCATTCCATGAGCCTTCACATCCAGCACATCGTTTTCCACAACTTCCACCATCTTCAAATGAATCCTACCACTAAACACATCTTTACCTGTCCACTCCCCACTCTCCACTCGCCACTTCCCTCAGGGGTTGCTCTCTCCAAGACTCCCCTGTCCTTTTGTCCCTCCCCACTAATTTCCCTCATGGCACTTCGCCCTGCCAGTGCAAGTGCTACACCTGTCCATTCACCTCCCAACAGTCCTTGCTGGTGAGACAACACTTTACCTGGGAATCCATTGGGGTCATCTACTGTATCCGGTGCTCCACTGGGTCTCTATATTGGTGGGACCCAGTGTAGATTGGAGGATCACTTTGTCGAGCACTTTCACTCCATCAGCAACAAGCAGGATTTCCCGGAGACCAATCATATTAACTCCAATCCACACTCCCATTTCGACAGGTCAGATCTACTGCCTCGATGAGACTACCCTCATGTTGGAGGAGCAGCACCTCATATTCCGTCTCAAAACAGATGGCATGACTCTCGATTTTTGCCCCTCCACTTCCTCTTCTGCCCCCTCCCTTATCTCTTATCTCCTCACCTGCCCATCTCCTCACCTTGATACTCCACATCCTTCCTTTTCTCCCATGGTCCTAATGAAGGGTCTCAGCTGGAAAAGTTGACAATTTATTCATTTCCAGAGGTGGTGCCTGACCTGCTCAGTCCCTCCAGCATTTTGTGTTTTGTAACTCCGGATTTCCAGCATCTGCAGAATCTCCCAGCAGAACCCGTTTTCCGACACAGAGGAATCTGAAACTAGAGGGCTTAGTTTAAAGTGAGAGGGAGGGTGTTTAAAAGGGATATGAGGCAATTTTTTCCACACGAAGAGCAGATAGTATTAGAATGATGGAAAAGATAGTATTAGCCAGAACAGTAACAGCATTTAAGAGAATCTGTACAGGTAATTGAATGAGCAGCATGTAGAAGGATATGGTGCTAATGCAGGAATACAGTATTAGTACCGATAAGCATGACGCATAATGTGATGGGCTGAATGGCCTGTTTCTACATGGTACATCTCTTTGACTGTGCAGAATCTTTACTGGTCACATTTATAGTGACAGAGAGGACAGGACAGGCCCAGTTAGGAAGGGGCTGGTTCCAGGCCAGGAGGCAGGTACTATCTAACACTTGAGACCGTTTACAAAGCTTGGCAGCCAGTTGTTGATAGCCACTGATCTGCAGCGGAGATCTGAAACTATGGCCTCATCTACTTCAAACATGTTTCTCTTTCAACAACCCCACCCTCCTTTCATCAGTTTGTCAACTGTCATACAAGAGAAAATAGAGCATTGGATCTCTTGTATGCAAATGTTAAAGACGCATACAGCTCCACAGCTTGGTAGATCAGATCACAGCCTGGTTCACCTCATGCCCTTGTATCAGCCCAAAGTACAGCAACAGCAAGCTACCAACAAGATAGTAAAGAAATGGTCTCCAGAGGCCAACGAGGCCTTGAATGGCTGCTTTGTTACTGACTGGAATGTGCTTTGTGAACCATGTGGAGAGGACATTAATGGACTTTCTGATTGCATCTCTGGCTACATCAGCTTCTGTGTGGACAGGTCGAGAAATCACAGATTTTAATGCCAACAGTGTTAAAGGGAGAGAAAACAATAAACGCTAGGCCAAACAGGGCCGTTAACTAAAACTCTCAAATGGAAAACGAAGCCTATACTGCGGCTGAAAAGAACAACTAAGAATTAAACGAATACCGCTCTTCTTCAGAGTCAGTTGACTCAACAGTCCAATTTCTCCTGCAAGGCAGAATGCAGACAACAAAGCACAACTATGTCCAAGTCTCGACAAATGCTGCAACGGAATGAATGGAGTTACATATTATCACAATGAAATAATAATTAGCTGATGCATGCATATTCACGCATGCAACTGCCAAATCTGCTGCGCTGCCGAATCCATGGTTGTGACAGTAATACCTTATACTTTTATTGTCTCTAAACAATTGATACTAGAACCTACAATCATCACAGCGATATTTAATACCATCAAGGACTACTTGCTGCTTCCCTAACAACAATCCATAGGACACCAGTGATCTGAAGGCTCTTTTCAAACACAAAAAGAGAGCCTTTAGATCAGGAGACAGGGAGGGATTGAAACGTGCAGAGGGAGCGAAAGGAGAAGATCAAGGTTAAAGAGGAATACAGGAGAGACTTGGAGAACAAGCTTGGGCAGAGTAGCACATGGGAGATGTGGAGAGGCATGAGGAATATCACTGGCTTCAATCAGCCTAGCGGTAGAGCCTCGGAATGCAGCCGTGAATAGATTTATGGGTTAAACCAATTCTTCAATAGGTTTGACAATTACCCTCCTGTTCACACCCTCTCAGCACACCAGTCCTGATACCGAGGCACCCAGTGCTCCCTCAGCACTAATGCCTCCCCTCCTCTATCCTCCCCCCTCCAGTTCAACACATGGATGAACAACACAGGCTACCATCTCCACTTACCAACTGTTGTCATCCCAGTCTCCACCTTCCCGGCCCCTATCATCCACCAACTCCCCAGTCATCATGGACTCATCTTCACTACTGAGCAGGTGAGGAGGGCTCTGGGGAAACTCAGACATGGCAAAGCATTGGGACCGGATGGTGTGAACCCCAAGGTCCTGAAGGAGTGTACTGAGCAGCTATGTGGAATTCTCCAGAGCATTTTCAATCCGAGTCTCAGCCTGGAAAGGGTCCCAACTGTATGGAAAACCTCATGTATGGTCCCAGTAACCAAAAAGGGCCAACCAGAAGTCTTGAGTTCAGTGTCCCTGACCTCACACATCAGGCTGGTCCTGGCTCACCTCCAACCCCTGGTCAGATCAGCCCTCGATCCCCTGTAGTTTTCCTACTGGGAGTACATTGGAGTTGACGATGCTGTCATCTACCTGTTGAACAGAGCCTACTCCCACTTGGATAAGCAGGTCAGGACTGTGAGGATCATGTTCTTTGATTTCTCAAGTGCCTTCAATACCATACAGCCCTCATTGCTGGGGGAAAGGCTCCGTTCAATGCAGGCTGGCACTTCCATTGTATCCTGGATAATGGACCACCTGACTGGCAGACCACAATTTGTGCGGCCTCAGAGTTGTGTGTCAGACACGGCTATCAGCAACACTGGGGCCCCACAGGGGATTGTAGTGGCTCCCTTCCTGTTTACCCCATTTACCTCAGACTTTAGATACAACACTGGGCCAGTGTTGCAAAAATTCCCTGATGGCTCATTAGGAGAGCCAGAAGGGGCCATGAGAAGGCCTTGGCGAGCAGGATTAAGGAAAACCCCAAGACATTCTACAAGTATATGAAGAGCAAGAGGATAAGACGTGAGAGAATAGGACCAATCGAATGTGGAAGTGTATGGAACTGGAGGAGATAGCAGAGGTTCTTAATGAATACTTTGCTTCAGTATTCACTACGGAAAAATTCATTGACGATTTTAGGGATGACTTACAGTGGACTGAAATGCTTGAGCATATAGACATTAAGAAAGAGCTGGAGCTCTTTTGGAAAGCACCAAGTTGGATAAGTCACCGAGACCGGATGAGATATACCCCAGGCTACTGTGGGGAGGCGAGGGAGGAGATTGCTGAGCCTCTGTCAAAGATCTTTGCATCATCATTGGGGACAGGAGAGGTTCTGGAGGATTGGAGAGTTACAGATGTTGTTCCCTTATTCAAAAAAGGGAGTAGAGATACCCCAGGAAACTATAGACCATTGAGTCTTACTTCAGTGGTTGGTAAGTTGATGGAGAAGATCCTGAGAGGCAATATTTATGAACATTTGGAGAGACGTAATATGATTAGGAATAGTCAGCATGGCTTTGTCAAAGGCAGGTCGTGCCTTACAAGCCTGATTGAATTTTTTGAGGATGTGATTAAACACATTGATGAAGGTAGAGCAGTAGATGTAGTGTATATGGATTCAGCAAGGCATTTGATAAGGTACCCCATTGCAGGCTTTTTGAGAAAGTAAGGAGGCATGGGATCCAAGGGGACCTTGTTTTGTGGATCCAGAACTGGCTTGCTCATAGAAGACAAAGAGTGGTTGTAGACAGTTCATATTCTGCATGGAGGTCGGTTACCAATGGAGTGCCTCAGGGATCTGTTCTGGGACCCCTTCTCTTTGTAATGTTTATAAATGACCAAGATGTGGACGTAGAAGAATAGGTTTGTAAATTTGCTGATGACACAAAGGTTGGGTGTGTTGTGGATGGTGTGGAGGGATGTCAGAGGTTACAGCGGGACATCGATAAGATGCAAAACTGGGCTGAGAAGTGGCAGATGGAGTTCAACCCAGATGAGTGTGAGGTCGTTCATTTTGGTAGATAAAATATGATGGCAGAATACAGCATTAATGGTAAGACTCTTGGCAGTGTGAAGGATCAGAGGGATCTTGGGGTCCGAGTCCATAGGACACTCAAAGCTGCTGCGCAGGATGATTGTGTGGTTAAGAAGGCATACGGTGCATTGGCCTTCATCAACAGTGGGATTAAGTTCAAGAGCTGAAAGGTAATGTTACAACTATACAGACCCTGGTCAGACCCCACTTGGGATACTGTGCTCAGTTCTGGTCGCCTCACTACAGGAAGGATGTGGAAACTATAGAAAGGGTGCAGAGGAGATTTACAAGGATGGTTGCCTGGATTAGGGAGCATGCCTTATGAGAGTAGATTGAGTGAACTCGGCCTTTTCTCTTTGGAGCGATGGAGGATGAGAGGTGACCTGATAGAGGCGTATAAGACGGTGAGAGGCATTGGTCGTGTGGATAGTCAGAAGCTTTTTCCCAGGGTTGAAATGGTTTGCCACGAGAGGACATAATGTTAAGGTGCTGGGGAGTAGGTACAGAGGAGATGTCAGGGGTAAGATTTTTACGCAGAGAGTGGTGAGCACATGGAATGGGCTGCTGGCGATGGTGGTGGAGGCGGATACAATAGGGACTTTTAAGAGACTCTTGGTTAGGTACATGGAGCTTAGAAAAACAGAGGTTTTTTATGGGTAACCCTAGGTGATTTCTAAAGTAAGTACATGTTGGGCACAGCGTTGTGGGCTGAAGAGCCTGTATTGTGCTGTAGGTTTTCTATGTTACTATGACTCATCAATAATTGGGTGTACATAAGGAGGACAGGAGGATGAGTACAGGGCCCTGGTGGAGAATTTTATAAAATGGTGCAAACTGACTCATCTGCAGCTTAATATCAGTAAGACAAAGGAGATGGAGATGGACTTTAGGAAGACTAAGCCTGCATTGCTCCCTGTTACTAGTGATGGTGAAGACGAGGATATGTTGAGGACCTACAAGTACCTGGGGGTGCACCTGGATGGCAGACTGGAATGGAGCACCAACACAAGAGGCTGTGTACATGTAGGACCAGAGTTGCCTCTACTTAGTTTAGATTAGATTATGAGGACATGCAGTCCTCTTTTTTTGTCATTTAGTAACGCATGCTTTAAGAAATGATACAATATTCCTCCGCTGTGATATCACAAAACACAGGACAGACCAAGACTGAAAAAACTAACAAAACCACATAATTATAACATATAGTTACAACAGTGCAACAATACCATAACTTGATGAAGAACGGTCCATGGCACAGTAAAAAAATTCAGTCTCTTAAAAGTCCCAACACTTACGCGGACGGGAGAAGGAAGAAAACTCTCCCTGCCATGCCCGACCACAGTCTGACTCTGAGTCGTCTGAAAACTTCGAGCTCTGATCAACCCTCCGACACCGAGTACCGAGCACCATCTCTATCCGAATGCTTCAACCTCAGCCTCAGTCGCCAGCAGCAAGAAAAGCCGGGGATTTTGGGGCCTTCCCTCCGGAGATTCTCGATCGCTCAGTAGCAACAGCAGCAAATCAGGCATTTCAGAAATTTCTCCAGATGTTCCTCTGCTTCTCAAGTCTGTCTCCATCAAATCAGAATTGTCCATGGCCCCTATTTAACAGATAGGATATCATTTCACCGGAGAGCTGCACGCGCTGCATTGCACTGCCATCTTGTCCTCCCGCCGTACATGTTACTTCCTGAGGAGACTGAGGTCCTTTGGAGTATGCAGGCTTCTCCTTCACATGTCCTACCAATCTATAGTCGCCAGTACAATCTTCTATACAGTGGTGTGCTGGGGAAATGGCATCAAAACGGGTGATGCCAACAGCCTCAATAAACTGATTAGAAAGACTGGCTCTGTTCTAGGAGTCAAACTGGACACACTGGAGGCTGTGGTAGAATAAAGGACACAATAGAAAATGCTGGCAATTCTGGACAATATTTCTCACCCTCTGCAGGCCACCTTGGCTGAACAGAGGAGCACTTTTAACGATAGACGAAGACAACTGTGCTACCCCAAAGAGCGCTATATAAGGTCATTCTTACCCTTGCCTATTAGGGTCTATAATGAGTTAACCAATAGCCAGGGAAGTGATGACCCCCATCCTCTTAGACTGTTTGTGGTCATTTATTTTTTTTTATTCTTTCTACTTCTCTTCTAATATATCTATTTGTGCATTTGTAATGCTACTGTGACACTGTAATCTTCTTTGAAATCAATAGAGTATCTACAGTGTCTATCTATCTATCTGCTGTCGTGGTGCATAATACAGGAAAGGGCTTTGTCCAGTGCCATGGCCAACACGTACCTGTTGGCTCAGCTCGTAGATTGTTTGTGGGATGTACTATATGTCAAAAGAACAATTAGATGTCCGTTCAAGTAAGAACTCTTCAGAAGTAATTCATTAACCACTACCCCTCTCTTCCCCACTCCTGTTTTCACCCAAGACGCTTTACAGGATCTTTTAATTATCACATTAGTTGACATCACAGCCATAGTTGAATGGTCTTGGCCTGAAATCTCTACTGTTTATTCAGTTCATTAGATGCTGTCTGACCTGCTGAGTTCCTCCAGTATCTTGTGTGTGTTGCCAAGCCAAACTTCCTGTTGTATATTGCATATTGCCAGAGAACTTCAGTACTGTGTTAAAGACATAGGCATGTGTGTATATATATAGCGAAGGCGGAGCACCGTGGGAGGGGTATGAGACAGGTGGCATATAAGGAATGGCAGGAAGGGCGTGAGATGGTGTTGGTGCAGATACATCCAGCACTGAGGCACCAGTCAAGGTCATTTGATTCCAGATAATTGGTTTATTGATCATTATAGAATGTCTCCCACTCCCTCCCTTTCCTTTCCCCTTTTCTCGATCATGATTCCCCTCTCCCTGCCCCTTCCCACTTCTCCGTCCATGATAGAGACCCATAGCAGCATCAGGTCTATCAGCACTCATATATGTCATGAAATTTGTCTTTTTATGTAGCAGCAGTACAGTGCAAAACGTAGCTATATCATCATCATCATTATGTGCCATACCATAACCTGGGCGACCATGCTCTTAAGCATGATTGTTCTTGACAATTTTTTCTACAGAAGTGGTTTGCCCTTTTTTCAGCAGTGCAATATATAAAATGACCACACTACTATGCAAAAGTCTTAGGTTCCCCAGCTATATAGTATATATGTGTCTAAGACTTTTGCACAGCACTGTTACTGGAGTGGGAACAATTGCAGTCAATGCCTGAAGCAGGTTCTGTTGCTTTCCACTGTAATTACCTTCAGGCATGAGTTTCCCTGTGTAGGTAGATACCTGATTATTGACAAGGAATACGATGAGCCTGGGGAGCATGTTTCTGTGAAGTACGACCTTGTGTAAATATGGGCAGGTGCATTACCGAGGCAACTGAGAAAAGGGACAACATAAGTACAAGAGATTCTGCAAATACCACAATCCAGAATAACGCATACAAAATGCTGCGGAACTCAGCAGATCAGGCTGCATCTATGAAGAGGAATAAATAGTCAATGTTTCAGGCCAAGACCCTTCTTTAGTACTGCCTGGCCTGCTGAGTTCCTCCAGCATTCTATGTGTCTTACTTTGAGGAAAGGGAGTAGGTGGTTGCTAAAGGATGACAGGAGATGCTTTTCAGAAGTGTTTCATTGGTTGGACAGTACTTAAGTCCTTCCTATATGAAACATAGAAACTTAGAAAATAAGTGCTGGAGTAGGCCATTCGGCCCTTCGAGCCTGCAATGCCATTCAGTATGATCATGGCTGATCATCCAACTCAGAACCCTGTACCAGCCTTCCCTTCGTACCCCGGAACCCTTTAGCCACAAGGGCCATATCTAACTCCCTCTTAAGTATAGGCAATGAACTGGCCTCAACTGTTTCCTGTGGCAGAGAATTCCACAGATTCACCACTCTCTGTGTGAAGAAGTTTTTCCTCATCTCGGTCCTAAAAGGCTTCTCCTTTATCCTCAAACTGTGACCCCTCGTTCTGGACTTCCCCAACATCGGGAACAATCTTCCTGTATCTAGCCTGTCCAATCCCTTTAGGATTTTATACATTTCAGTAAGATTCCCCCTCAATCTTCTAAATTCCAGTGAGTATAAGCCTAGCTGATCCAGTCTTTCGTCATATGAAAGTCCTGCCATCCCAGGAATCAGTCTGGTGAACCTTCTTTGTACTCCCTCTATGGCAAGGATGTCTTTCTTCAGATTAGGGGACCAAAACTGCACACAATACTCCAGGTGTGGTCTCACCAAGGCCTTGTACAACTGCAGTAGTACCTCCCTGCTCCTGTACTCGAATCCTCTTGCTATGAGTGCCAGCATACCATTCGCCTTTTTCACCGCCTGCTGTACCTGCATGCCCACTTTCAATGACTGGTGTATAATGACACCCAGGTCTCGTTGCACCTCCCCTTTTCTTAATCGGCCACCATTCAGATAATAATCTGTTTTCCTATTTTTGCCACCAAGGTGGATAACCTCACATTTATCCACATTAAATTGCATCTGCCATGAATTTGCCCACTCACCTAACCTATCCAAGTCACCCTGCATCCTCTTAGCATCCTCCTCACAGCTAACACTGCCGCCCAGCTTCGTGTCATCCGCAAACTTGGAGATGCTGCATTTAATTCCCTCATCTAAGTCATTAATATATATTGTAAACAACTGGGGTCCCAGCACTGAGCCTTGCGATACCCCACTAGTCATGCCTGCCATTCTGCAAAGGTCCCGTTTATTCCCACTCTTTGCTTCCTGTCTGCTAACCAATTCTCTATCCACATCAATACCTTACCCCCAATACCATGTGCTTTAAGTTTGCACACTAATCTCCTGTGTGGAACCTTGTCAAAAGCCTTTTGAAAATCCAAATATACCACATCCACTGGTTCTCCCCTATCCACTCTACTAGTTACATCCTCAAAAAATTCTATGAGATTCGTCAGACATGATTTTCCTTTCACAAATCCATGCTGACTTTGTCCATTGATTTCACTGCTTTCCAAATGTGCTGTTATCACATCTTTGATAACTGACTCTGTGAACAGTCCACTGGACAACGATGGCAGTTCTGCTGTGCCCAACGTGCAACCCAATAGGGCTTAAACTGGTGTCCAATCTCTCTCAGCATAATGCTTTCCTCTGCCATTTCTGCATGCCAGAAAACATCTCCATTTTAGTCCTGTCACTGTTGAGCTGCACTGTACATCCACGTCACTGAGCGTGTTTCATGGTATGTTTCAGATGCGGGTTGTAAACCTCAGCAATGAATTCCTCCCGTAGAAAACTAGATTGAAATTGTGGCTGTTTCTGAGTGTGTACTTGGGACATAGGTCGTGATTTAGTGAGAGCAACACAGGCTTCAATACTTGAGCAGCAAACAATCGAAGCGCTCGGCAGAGATGGTCCTCGGTGCTCGGTGTCGGAGGGCTGATCGGAGGCTCGAAGTTTTCGGGCGGACCCAAGAGTCGGCCGTGGTCGGGTGCTGCATCGGCAAGTTTACAGCGCTGGAGGTTCATGGCAGGAAGAGTTTCTCCCTTCTACCGTCTGCTTGAGATGATGGGACTTTCGAGAGACTTTGAGACTTTTTTTTACCGTGCCCATGGTCTGCTCTTTATCAAATTACGGTATTGCTTTGTACTGTTGTAACTATATGTTATAATTATGTGGTTTTTGTCGTTTTTTTTGTCTTGGTTTGTCTTGTGTTTCTGTGATATCACACTGGAGGAACATTGTATCATTTCTTAATGCATGCATTACTAAATGACAATAAAAGAGGACAGAGTGTCCTCATAATCTAATCTAATTTAATCTTCTTGAGGAACTCAGCACCACAATAGCGTAGCAGTTAGTGAGACGTTATTACAGCTCAGTGCATCGCAGAGTTCGGAGTTCATTTCTGGCACTATTTTGTACAACCTCCCCATGGAATGCATGAGTTTTCCCCTGGTGCTCTGATTCCCTCCTACAGTCCATGGGTTAATTGTCATTGTAACTTGTCCTGTGATTAGAATTGGGTTAATCGTGGTTGTGTGGTTGCTAGGGCAGCATGGTTCGAAGGGCCAGAAGGGTCTGCCCCGTGCTGTATAGAATGAATAGAGCGGTATTTGTGGAAGGAAAGGAATGGACAGGTTTGGACTTGCAACCCTAACAATTCCTTTCGTCCCACAGATGGTGCTTAACCCATAGAGTTCCTCCAGCAGGTTGCTTGTCGCTTCAGATTCCAGCTTCTGCTGTCTCCTCTGTCTTCAGACTTCAATATTCCTAGTTTCTTGGCCCAGAATCATCAAGAAGCAAACCATTGTATGCAGCGAAGATCAGTGGGACGTTTGGAGCTGCGGAAGCTGAGGGAAGACCAGTTAAAAAGTTTATAGAATTGGAGGGGCATAGATAGAGTAGGCAGCTGATATCTTCTTCCTTCGTTAGAAATGTCTGACACTCACGGGCATGCATTCAAGGTGAGAGGGGAAAATACGAAGACTTGGAATCCGCATGACAGCATGGGTTTCCTCCGCCTCCTCCAGTTTCCTCCCAATTCTGAAGATGCACGTGTTAGATCAATTGGTCACATGAGTGCAATTGGCCAGCATAGACTCATTGGTCCAGAAGGGCCCATTACTGTGTAGACCTCTGAGTAAAACATAAAATAAAAGATGTGCAGGGCAGGTTTGTTTTACATAGGGACGTGGTGGGTGACTGCAACGTGCTGCCAGGCTGGTGTTGGAGGCAGATACAATTAAGGTGTTTAAGAGGCTCTTGGATCTGCAGAGACTGGAGGGATACAGACCCTGTAGGTACAGAATGGATTAGGTGCCAGCAGCTTAATTACTTCGGCACAACAGCCTTTCCCAGTGTTGTGTTGTCCTGTTTGATTCCTTCCCTTAATGTTAGAACCTGGTACCGTGCATTAAGCAAATGCATTACATCATCCTCTGAGTCTTCAGCTATGAGAGGCATAGCATTCACTCTGTAGGACTCTGACCTACAGAACAGATTCAGATTTATTTATCACCTTTATTTATAAGCAGATAGTAAAATGTACAAATGTCAGTGTCGACCTAGCATGCCCTCAGCACTTGGCTGAACAACACAGAACACATCAAGCAATAAAACAACAACAGCAAAACAAGCCCCTTTCTTCCCTCCCATCCACTCACACACACGGACTCTCCTCCATCTCCAGGACAAGCCTCCGGGCCTCCACTCTCCAGGATTTGGTCATTGGGCATCTACTTCCAATTGACCTTTGGGCTTCGATCTTCAGTGTTGACCCCTGGACTAGCTGATGACAGGACCCCAAACTCCAGGCCTGAACTCTGGTCTCGCTGACTCACCAGCCTTCGTGCCTCCTGCTCGCACAGACTTCCGATCCCAGGACCCACTGACCTGGGACAGCCCGACATCCAAGGATGCCCTTCGTCACACATCCACACCGCTGGCCTATGAGTGTGAAGCGGCGGCCTAGACTCCGAACGTCCTTTATCCCATGTGCACGTCGCTGGCCTTTGAGAATGGAGTGGGGGCCTAGACTCCAGGTGATCTCCGTTACCTGTCTATACAGCCTCGAAAACTGGTTGTAGTGTGCAATGCTTATGAGATCGCCACTTACACTGAGACATGCTCTTCCATATGGCATTCGTGCTGGTGATGTGACTTGTTAACTGGTCTGAGAAGAGTTAAAGGATTAGCACCTCTGCAAGAGAAACACAGTCTCCAGAACTGCACACTTGCCAGCCACACATGCCTGAAATATCATTTCAGAGGTTTGTTAATTTTTAAGAGACAGTTTTCTGTCCCATTTAAAGGGACAGATGTCGGTCTCGTCCCGCCAAAAACTTCCATTAAGGGCAACTGATCCAGAGATCTCAGAATCCACCCCGCCTCCCCACCTCATCAATATGCAATCTTTTTTAATGTTCTTCCCTGCACAAAATTAAAACTGGAGACGTCACCGTGCAATTGAAAGCAGATTAATGCGAGGGTTAAAGTTATGAAATAAAAGGCAGACTTAACAACCATCAAAAGCTCAGTCGTGTTTTTCTTATGATCTGGAAAGATATAAAAAAATTACCATATAAATGTTCTAGTTTTCTAAAAAGGCTTCAAGGGCAAAGTAATCTCTTAATCTTGTCTGTCAGCACAAATCAGAAATGTTGACAGAATACAAAGCAGCATCTCTCAAATCTTCCTGCCATAATATGGAACATGACAAGGGCAAATCGAGTACTTCCACAGAATTATTCTCTGCGAGTATGTTTCATTGCTCTTGTCAAGCTCAGGTTGTAAACATTGGCGATGAATTGCTCCTGTGGAAAGCTGGGTTGAGGATCACGATGTTTCTCTCTGCTTGGGAATCCTGGTTGCACTTTGGCCGGGCTGAAACAGAAGATAAATTGGCTTCATTTCTCCTGCTTTATTGGCACTGAACACTAGCTTATGAATCATTGACAAGCAAGTCACTGCAGCTTAAGAAAACCCGAAATTAAAACAATTCTTTTCCCGGTTTGGGAACACCAACTCTGTCTCTCTCGTCCGCTCCCTCTCCCCACTAAAGCATCTTGAGCTGCTAAGCTGTGCAAAATGAAGGATCCCAGCCTGCAACTGTTTATTCCTCTCCATAGCAACACACACAGAATGCTGGAGGAACTCAGCCAGACAGGCAACGTCAATGGAAAAGAGTAAAAAGTTGATGTTTAAGGCCGAGACCTTTCTTTGGGATTGAGAAAGAAGAAGGAAAGTGTCAGAATAAAAAGGTTGAGTGGGGAGGGAAAGAGGTTAGCTGCAAGGTGATAGGTTCACCTTCAGGTCCATGAGCCAGTAATCACTGAAGGATCGGAGGTGGAGAGGGTCAGTAACTTTGAACTTATCGGTGTTGCTATCTCAGAGGACCTGTCCTGGACCTATCCCATAACTATTGCAAGGAAAGCACACAATAGTGCCCCTACTTCCTCAGGAGTCTTTGGAGACTCGGCACGTCATCAAAAATCTTAGCAAGCTTCTATACATGTATAATGGAAAGTGTACTGACTGGCTGCATTATGGCCTGGTATGGGAACACCACTGCCTTTGAGTGGAAAACCCTACAAAAGGTAGTGGATTTGTCCCAGTACATCATGGGGGAAACCCTCCCAACCACTGAGCACATCTACATGAAACGTTGCCATAGAAAAGCAGCATCAATTATCAAAGAATCTCTCCACCCTGGCCATAATCTTTTTTCACCGCTGCCATCAGGTAGAAGGTACAGGTGCCTCAGGACTCACACCAACAGGTTCAAGAACAATCACTACCCCTCAACCATCAGACTCTTGAACAAAAGGGGATAGCTACACTCATTTAAGGACTCTTATATTGTTATTTCATGCTTGTTATTTATTGCTATTTTTTATGTCTGCACTTGCACAGTTTGTTTACAGTTAACGGTTCCTGATGTTTACGGTTTGCAATTATTGTTCTATTGATTTACTAAGTATCCCCACAGAAAAAAAAAATCTTCAGGTTGTATGTGGTGACATGTATTACTCTGATGACAAAATTTACTTTGAACTTTGAACTTTAGGTGAAATTAGGTGGGTATGAAAGGTCAAGGACTGGAGAAGAAAGAATCTGATAAGAGAGGAGAGTGGAGTCTAGGAGAAAGGGAAGGAGGAGGAGAGCCAGGGCAGGTGAGATGAAGTGAAAGGTCAGAGTGGGGAATAGAGGAAGAGGAGAAAGGAAGTTTGTTCACTAGAAGGAGAAATTTGTTCACCGGAAGGAGAAATTGATATTTATGCATCATTCCCTTCCATAGACGCTGTCCGAGCTGCTAAGATCCTCCAAAATTTCGTGTGTCTTGCTCTGGATTTCCAGCATCTGCAGAAACTCTTGTGTTGACAATATCCTGAAGAAGAGTCTTGGGCTGAATTGTCAGCTGTTTATTCATTTCCATTGAGGATGCTTGGCCTGCTGAGTTCCTCAGCATTTTGTGTGATGCTCTGGGTTTTCAGCATCTGCAAAATCTCTTGTGTTTTTGAGCTGCTGAGTATTTCCAACATTTTCTATTTTGCTTTTAGCGTGATTCAGTATAAACAGGTTTCTGAGAGAGCTATCAAAATAACCTCATTCTTTATCCTTTACTCATCCCCCCATTGCTCTGTAATTTTCCCCTTGAAAATCTAATAACTTTTGCACTGTAACAATTAAAGCCGCGTCCATCACTCATTCTAGTGGAGCTCTCCAGATTCTCGAAGCTCCACTGCACTTTAAAATAATTAATTTCTGTGACACCCACACACCCTGACTCTGGGGTATTTTACCATCAAAATAGACAGGATGGAGCCTGGTTTGATATCTCTTTCAGAAACTGCCAAGTTGCAGTGCGTCCTCTGAATTCCCAGTGCTTTGAGTCGGCCCTTGAAATTTTGACTTTTATCCCATTTCCAGTATCTCCACTGTTTCACCATTACAACACCATAGAGGGTAGGCGAAGCACAGGCTCTTAGGCCAATGATGTTGTGCCAACCTTTTAACCTACTCTAAGATAAACCTATCCCTTCTCTCGTGTGTAGCCCTCTATGTTTATATCACCCATGTGCCTAGCTAAGGAATCTCTTTGAGGTATCCACTTCTACCGTCACCCCTGGCAGCTTCGCTCCAAGCACACACCACTCTCCATGTAAAAAACTTGCCTCTGAGGTCCTCCCTATATTTCCCTCCAAAGCACTGTACATTAATTTATAAATTAAATCTGTGGTAAAGAAGGCAAATGCAATGTTGGCATTCATTTCAAGGGGAATAGAATATAAAAACAAGGAGATAATGTTGAGGTTTTAGAAGACGTTAGTCAGGCCACACTTGGATTATTGTCAACAGTTTTGGGCCCCATTTCTCTGAAAGGATATGTTGACATTGGAGAGAGTCCAGAGGAGGTTCAAGAGGATGATTCCAGGAATGAAGGGGTTAACATATGAGGAGCATTTGGCAGCTTTGGACGTGTACTCACTGAAATTTAGTGATCTCATTGAAACCTACCGAATTTTGAAAGGGCTAGCTAGATAAGGTGGACGTGGAGAAGATGTTTCCTTTGGTGGGGGTGCCCCTAAGTAGAGGGCACAACCTCAAAATTGAGGGGTGACTCTTTATAGACAATAGACAATAGGTGCAAGAGTAGGCCATTCAGCCCTTCGAGCCAGCACCACCATTCACTGT
Organism: Mobula birostris; assembly: GCF_030028105.1. Classification (NCBI taxonomy): domain Eukaryota; kingdom Metazoa; phylum Chordata; class Chondrichthyes; order Myliobatiformes; family Myliobatidae; genus Mobula; species Mobula birostris. Next base: position 235,077,605 of record NC_092370.1, on the reverse strand, counting down.
GATCATGGCTGATCATCCACGATCTGTACCCTTTTCCTGCCTTCTCCCCATATCCCTTCACTCCGCTATCTTTAAGAGGTCTATCTAACTCTTTTTTGAAAGGTTCCAGAGAACTGGCCTCCACTGCCTTCTGAGGCAGAGCATTCCACAGAAACACAACTCTCTGTGTGAAAAAGTTTTTCCTCCACACTGTTCTAAATTGTCTACCCCTTATTCTTAATCTGTGGCCTCTGGTTCTCGACTCCCCTAACATCAGGAACATGTTTCCTGCCTCTAACGTGTCCAATCCCTTAATAATCTTATATGTTTCAATCAGATCCCCTCTCATCCTTCTAAATTCCAGAGTATACAAGCCCAGTCACTCCAATCTTTCAACATATGACAGTCCCGCCATCCCAGGAATTAACCTCGTGAACCTCCGCTGCACTCCCTCAATAGCAAGAATGTCCTTCCTCAAATTTGGAGACCAAAACTGTACACAATATTCCAGATGTGGTTTCACCAGGGCCCTGTACAACTGCAGAAGGACCTCTTAGCTCCTATACTCAATTCCCCTTGTTATGAAGGCCAGCATGCCATTGGCTTTCTTCACTGCCTGCTGTACCTGCATGCTTACTTTCAGAGACTGATGAACAAGGACACCTAGATCTCGTTGTACTTCCCCTTTTCCTAACTTGACACCATTCAGATAGTAATCTGCCTTCCTGTTCTTGCCATAAAAATGGATAACCTCACATTTATCCACATTAAACTGCATCTGCCATGCACCTGCCCACTCACCCAATCTGTCCAAGTCACCCTGCATTCTCATAACTTCCTCCTCATATTTCACACTGCCACCCAACTTTGTGTCATCTGCAAATTTTGCTTTTAATCCCTTCATCTAAATCATTAATATATATTGTAAATAGCTGCGGTCCCAGTACCGAGCCTTGCGGTACCCCACTAGTCACTGCTTGCCATTCTGAAAAGGACCCATTAATCCCTACTCTTTGTTTCCTGTCTGCCAACCAATTTTCTATCCATGTTAGTACTCTACCTCCAATACCATTTGCTCTAATTTTGCCCACTAACCTCCTATGTGGCACCTTATCAAAGGCTTTCTGAAAGTCCAGGTACACTACATCCACTGGCTTTCCCATGTCCATTTTCATAGTCACATTCTCAAAAAATTCCAGATTAGTCAAGCATGATTTCCCCTTCGTAAATCCATGCTGACTCGGACCTATCCTGCCACTGCTATCCAAATATGCCACTATTACATCTTTTATAATTGATTCCAGCATCTTTCCCACCACTGTTGTCAGGCTAACTGGTCTACAATTCTCTGTTTTCTCTCTCCCTCCTTTCTTAAAATGTGGGATAACATTAGCTACCCTCCAATCTGCAGGAACTGATCCTGAATCTATAGAACATTGGAAAATGATTACCAATGTGTCCACGATTTCTAGAGCCACCTCAAGTACCCTGGGATGCAGACCATCAGGCCCTGGGGATTTATCAACCTTCAGTCCCATCAGATTACACAACACCATTTTGTGCCTTATGCGAATTTCCTTCAGTTCCTCTGTTACAGATCCAAAGTACCTGTTCAGCTGGTCTGCCATTTCCTTGTTCCCCATAATAATTTCACCCGTTTCTGTCTTCAAGGGCCCAACTTTGGTCTTAACTGATTTTTTCCTCTTCACATACCTAAAGAAGCTTTTACTATCATCCTTTATATTTTTGGCTAGCTTACCTTCGTACCTCTTCTTTTCCCCCCGTATTGCCTTTTTAGTTATCTTCTGTTGCTCCTTAAAAGCCGCCCAATCTTCTGGCTTCCCACTCATCCTTGCTATGTTATACTTCCTCTCTTTTCTTTTTATACTGTCCTTAACTTCCCTTGTCATCCACAGTCGCCCCTTACTCCCCTTAAAACCTTTCTTCCTCTTTGGAATGAACTGATTCTGCACCTTCTGTGTTATTCCCAGAAGTCCCTGCCATTGTTGTTCCACTGTCATCCCTGCTAGGGTATCTTTCCAGTCAACTTTGCCAGTTCCTCCCTTATGTGTCCATAGTCCCCTTTGTTCAACTGTAATACTGACACTTCTGATCTTCCCTTCTCCCTCTCAAATTGTAGATTAGAACTTATCATATTATGGTCACTACCTCCTAATGGTTTCTTTACCTCAAGTTCCCTTATCAAATCTGGCTCATTACACAACACTAAATCCAGAAATGCCTTCTCCCTGGTAGGCTCTAACACAAGCTGCTCTAAGAATCCATCTCTGAGGCATTCCACAAACTCCCTTTCTTGGGGTCCAGTACCAACCTGATTTTCCCAGTCTACCTGCATGTTAAAATCCCCCATAACAACCATAGAATTACCTTTAATTTTAACTCTTGATTTAACTTGCAGCCTATATCTAGGCTACTGTTTGGGGGCCTGTAAATAACTCCCATCAGGGTCTTTTTGCCCTTGCAGTTTCTCAGTTCTATCCATACTGACTCTACATCTCCTGATTCTACGTCCCCCCTCGCAAGGGACTGAATTTCATTCCTCACCAACAGAGCCACCCCACCCCCTCTGCCAACCTGTCTGTCCTTTCGATAGGATGTATATCCCTGAATATTCACTTCCCAGCCCTGGTCCTCTTGCAGCCATGTCTCTGTTATTCCTACAACATCATACTTACCAATTTCCAACTGAGCCTCAAGCTCATCCACTTTATTTCTTATACTCCGTGCATTCATATATAGTACTTTTAATCATTTTAAAGTAATACTTTTACTCCCCTCGCCTTTCACATCAATTCCTATTGCACTTGCCCATACTCTCCGATCCCTTCCTGATCTTTCTGCCCCTTTAATTCTGTTGTCTTTCTTAACTTTTCTTATTCCCTCATTCCCTTTAACTCCATTCTTATACTTCCAGTTCATCTCCCCCCCCCCACTACTTAGTTTAAACACACCCGTGTAGAAGTGGCAAACCTGCCTGCCAGAACGCTGGTCCCCCGTCTGTTAAGGTGCAACCCGTCCCTTCTGTACAATTCATCCCTACCCCAAAACAGATCCCAGTGGTCCAAGAATCTAAATCCCTGATCCTCGCACCAGCTCCTCAGCCACACATTCAGATCCCCTATCCCCCTGTTCATGTCCTCTCCAGCACAAGGAACTGGAAGCAAACCCGAGATAACCACCCTGGAGGTCCTGCTTTTCAGCCTTCTTCCGAGTTCTCTGAAGTCACTCTACAAGATGTCTCTCATCTTCTTCCCGATGTCATTTGTGCTGACATGCACCACCATCTCCAGCTGATCAACTTCTCCCTTGAGGATGCCCTACAATCGGTCCGTGATATCCTGGATCCTGGCAACACACCATCCTTAAATCTCGCCTGTTGCCGCAGAAACCCCTATTTGTACCTTTCACTATGGAGTGCCCTACTACCACAGCTCTGCCTGACGTCTCTCTCCTCGACTTTACCTCAGCGCCAATTTTTGACTCGCAGACCCATCCGCCTCTCAGACTGGCACTGTCTTCTGTCCCGACAGCTTCCAAGAGGGAGAACCTGTTTACGAGAGGCACATCCCACGTGGTCTCCTGTACACTAAGTATCCATCCCTTCCTCATCGTCGCCCCCCTTCTCTCTTCCAGTATCTTCGATGTAACGACCTCGCTGCCAGTCCTGTCCACAAAAGTCTCTGTTTCTTGGAAGAACCTGAGGTCATCCAGTTGCCGCTCCAGTGCCTCAACATGGTCCTTCAGGAGCTCAACCTGGACACACTTTTCACATTTGTAGCAGCCAGAGGCACTATCAACATCCCTGACCTCCCACATCATGCAGGCAGCACACTGAATCAGTTGACCTGTCATTTCTTCACCACTTCTCACCCTCTCCAACTGTGGCGTAGTCTCCTCCCTCAGCCTCCTCACCGAAGACTCTCAAGCCAAAGACTCGCACTTTTCTCGCAAGGCACTTCCCTCGACAAGGCCACTCCCCTCGACAAGGCCACTCCCCTAGAGTAAACCTTGATTATATTGGCTAATATTTGACTAATTCGTTTCAATTGTCGCACCTCGGCTGACCTCGAATGTTTGTCTTGCAGTCTGGTCTCGACCGGGTTTTAAATCAGCCGCTCCTTCTCAGCCAATGCCCTCACTTTAAGTGCGGAGCTGATGTCTAGACTCGACATGTTCTTCACTATTTTGCATACCGCTGTCAGAATAAAAGGTAAAGATAACAGGTTTAGGGGACAACACACATCAAAGTTGCTGGTGAATGCAGCAGGCCAGGCAGCATCTCTAGGAAGAGGTACAGTCGACGTTTCAGGCCGAGACCTTTCGTCAGGACTAACTGAAAGAAGAGCTAGTAAGAGATTTGAAAGTGGGAGGGGGAGGGGGAGATCCAAAATGATAGGAGAAGACAGGAGGGGGAGGGATGGAGCCAAGAGCTGGACAGGTGATTGGCAAAAGGGAGATGACAGGATCATGGGACAGGAGGCCTAGGGAGAAAGAAAAGGGGGGGGGGGAACCCAGAGGATGGGCAAGGGGTATAGTCAAAGGGACAGAGGGAGAAAAAGGAGAGAGAGAGAGAAAGAATGTGTGTATATAAATAAATAACGGATGGGGTACGAGAGGGAGGTGGGGCATTAGCGGAAGTTTGAGAAGTCAATGTTCATGCCATCAGGTTGGAGGCTACCCAGGCGGAATATAAGGTGTTGTTCCTCCAACCGCATGAATATTGACTTCTCTAACTTCCGCTAATGCCTCACCTCCCCATCGTACCCCATCCGTTATTTATTTATATACACACATTCTTTCTCTCTCTCTCCTTTTTCTCCCTCTGTCCCTCTGACTATACCCCTTGCCCATCCTCTAGGCCTTTATCCCCCCCTCTCCCTTTTCCTTCTCTCTGGGCCTCCTGTCCCATGATCCTCTCATATCCCTTTTGCCAATCACCTGTCCAGCTCTTGGCTCCATCCCTCCCCCTCCTGTCTTCTCCTATCATTTCAGATCTCCCCCTCCCCCTCCCACTTTCAAATCTCTTACTAACTCTTCTTTCAGTTAGTCCTGACGAAGGGTCTCGGCCCGAAATGTCGACTGTACCTCTTCCTAGAGATGCTGCCTGGCCTGCTGCATTCACCAGCAACTTTGATGTGCGTTGCTTGAATTTCCAGCGCCTGCAGAATTCCTCATGTTTGAGGTTTAGGGGACTCTGGTTTTCAAGCGAGATTAAGGTCCTGGTTAAGTAAAATAAAAGGAAGTGCATAGCAGGTATAGGCAGGCAGGAACAAATGAGGTGCTATAGAGGTTAGAACAGAGGTAAAGCTGAACTTTTTTTAGCCAGAGTGTAGTGAATCTGTGGAATGCTCTGCCACAGACAGCTGTGGAGGCCAAGACCGTGGATATATTTAAAGCAAAAATTGATAGTTTCCTGATTGGTCAGGGCATCAAAGATTATGGTGAGAAGGCAGGTGTATGGGGCTGAGTGGGATCTGGGATCAGCCATGATGGAATGGTGGAGCAGACTCGATGGGCTGAATGGCCTAATTCTGCTTCTATGTTTTATAGTCTTATGGTCTAATCACCTTAAAATTATGCCCCCGAGTATACTGTAAATAACTTCTATACTGGATAAGGTTCTCTGACTGTGGCTCTTATCTATCTATTTTATCTATCAGCTCGATGTATGTCTCCTATCATTTTGTACAGCTCTATCAATTCACCTCTCATTTCCTTCGCTCCAAAGAGAAAAGCCTTAGCTTGTTCAATGTTTCCTCATAAAACATGCTCTCTAATCCTGGTAAATTTCCTCTGCAGCCTCTATAATGAGGAGACCAGAACTAAACACAATAGTCCAAGAGCGGTCTAACCAGGATTTTATAGAGCTGCAGCATTACCAGACAGCTCTTGTAATTACTTTAATTTGGCATCATATTCTGAGCAGACATCGTGGGTCAAAGGTCCTGTTCCTGAACTGTGTTCTCTGCATACCAGTCTGAAATTACAGTAACAGCCGTTAGCTGAAGACATATCACAGTTTGATCTCAGTCCACCTAGACAAGGATCACAATTAGTATCCTTACATTCCATGTTGTATGTCTCCCTTGCATATAACTGAGCGGCTGGTTAGAATGCGGAAACAGTTCTCTGCAGGAGGATCCGTACCACTCTGCTCACGGACTGTTTGTCCCTCTCCCGTCAGCAAGGAGGCTATGTAGTATCCATGCCAGGACCACCAGACTCAAAAACAAGAAGTAACACTGATCAACACTTCCACCCACAACCCTTCCCCCTCTCTTGAACACCCAAACCACCACTACGTCATTATTTCCTGTCTGAGTCTCCTGTACAGACACTCTTGTACCTGATGTCACTTTATGTACTTACAATCAGTCCGTGTATAGAAGCTATCTCGGGTATTTATACGTATTTATTGTGTTTTTTATTATTGTGTTCTTTAACTTATTGCGGTTTATTATGTTGCATCAGATCTGCAGTAACAATTTTTGTTCTCCTTTGAAATGACATTAAACAATCTCGAACCTTGAGCTTGTTTTCAGCGAGATACGCAATTCTAACAAACTGACCTCTTGTTGAGGCACCCTTCAGCGTTTCCACTCCTACTTCAGTGACTGGAGGGAAGGACACATCTAGGAGAGTCAGTAGTACCAAAATATTTTTCCAATGATTTTGTTCTCCAAGCACCTGAAAGTGAGATACCGACGTTCCATTTATGATTGTCAATGATTTATACCATTCCATTCAAGCCATCACTTCATAGAGTTGTAGAGAAATACAGCACAGAAGCAGGCCCTTTGGCCCATCCAGTCCATGCTGAAACCATTTAAACTGCCTGCTCCCACCGACCTGCACCAGGACCATAGCCCTCTGTACCCCCACCATCCATGTACCTATCCAAACTTCTCTCAAAAAACATTGAAATCAAGCACCAACTCTTCTGGCAGCCCATTCCACACTCTCACAACCTCCCATCATGTTCCCATTCAACTTTTCGCCTTTCATCCTTAAACCATGACCTCTGGTTGTAGTCCCACCCAACCTTAGTGGAGAAAAAGCCTGCTTGCATTTACCCTATCCATACCTCACATAAGATAACTCTATCAAATCTCCTCCCAAATCTTCTACGTTCCAAGGAATAAAGTCCTAACTTACTCAATCTTTCCTTGTAACTCAGGTCCTCCAGACCTGGCAAAATCCTTGTAAATTTTCAACCCAGTATGTGAAGAGCCAATTCTCATTTTTCACTGAGTCCTTAAAGAGAGCATGCTCATGCCAAGCTTGTTTGCTGCTCTGTTCGTGATACAAAAGACAAATCATTCTTTGACCCTGTGAAAGATGTAAGAGGGAAGGTGAGCAGAATAAATCACCGCACTGCATAATTGGTGTGAAATTGGACTTTTGACAGTTGAAAGAAGCATGAAGATCATTGCATTAGAAGTTTCAGTTTAACCATCATTGCTAATACATTTGGAGAGAAGAAAAACACATTGCAGGGGATACAGAATGTAAATTGAACAATGCCCGGTGTGTACAAATTATAGTTCTAATTATGGATCAGTCTCACCTAAAATTACCCATTGTTGAGCTCAGCTTAATGTGTGTGAACATCTCAGCTGATTTTGTCCCTGTTTATTTGACAGCATAAAAAATAATTACAGAACATATTTAAGAAAAGTCAGTATTACTCACAAGCACATTGATTTTTTTTCTTATTCATTCATCCGATGAGATAACTCTGCCACAGGAAGCATTTATTGCCCATTCTAATTTATTGAACATTTGGTTTGTTGGGCCATTTCAAAGGGCAGCAACTGACATCTTGTGCCTGTTCCACTGCAGTTAAGTTTACCTCAGCACCACATCCCTGTATTAACCCTATATCCCTTGGATTCAAAACATCCTAAAAGTCTATCAATCTCAGTCAAGATATTTCTTTTTCAATTTTGGGGTTTGTGCAGTACTGGCAAGGGTGGTATTTATTGTCGATCTGTTCTGCCCTTGAGAAGGTAGTGGTGGGCCGCCATTTTGAACCACTGCAGCCCTCCTATTGAAGAACCCCCACAGTGTTGTTGGGTCAGGAGTTCCAGGATTTGGATCCAGCGACGCTAAAGTAACAGTGGCCATGAGACATAGGAACAGAATTTGCCCTTTCATCCCGTCAACGCTGCTCCACCTTTCCATCATGGTTAATTCATGTTTTCGCTCAACCCCATTCTCCTGCTTTCTCCCCGTAGCCTTTGACGCCCTTATTAACCAAGAACCTGTCAACCTCCGTTTTAAATACATATACTCAATAACTTGGCCTCCTCAGCTGTCAGTGACAATGAATTCTACGGATTCACCACCTTACCCACACAGTGTGTGTGAAGGGTTTGCACTAGAACCTGCAGAAGGTAGCGTTACTATCGCGCCTTCTGCCCTTGTCCTTCTTGGTGGTAAAAGTCATGGGTTTGGGAGGTGCTGTCAGAGTGGCCCGGATGCTGCGTACCATAGCTACACTGTGCTGATGGTAGAAGCAATATATGGTTTGGTCAGTAAATGTGGCTCCATTCAAACAAACCGTTTTGTCCTAGATGGAGTTAAAGTTAAATTTTCACTTCTCCAGGCAAGGGGAGGGTAGTCTGTCACATCTAGACTTGTGCTCGTACATAATAGAAAGGCCTTGGATTATCAGGAGGTGGATCACTTGTCATAGAATACCCTGCACTGAGCTGTACTTATTATTTCTTTGCTTTGATCAGATTCAGATTGAGATTTATTTGTCAAGTCTACATTGAAACATACAGTGAAATGTATCATCAGCACTAGTAACAAGCAAACTCAAAGATGTGCTGAGTGCCCAGAATGCTCGGCAGATCAACATAGCACAACAAAATGGAACACAGCAACCGATAAAACAACAACAGCAAAACAAGCAACTTTCCTCCTTCCCACCCACTCACACACACTAAAACCTCAGGCATCGAGGCCTCCAGGGCTCCAGTCTTCAGCCTTCAGTCATTGGGCTTTGACTTCCAGACTTCCAGTCAGCCTTCATATTCAATCGACCCGTCAGCTAGAAGAACCCCTAACTCCAGGCTCAAAACCGCAGCTCACCAACTTACCAACCCTCATATCTCCTGCTCGCACAGTCATCCGATTCCAGGAGCCACCGACCTGGGACAGCCAACATCTATGGACTTCCCTCTTCATACATCCATATCTCTGGCCCTCCAGCGCGTAGCGGATGGGCAGACTCCCGATATCCTTCGAACCATGTCCACTTCACTGACCGGTTGAATTTCTGGGCCAGGGTCATCCCCAAAATATTGATGATCGGGGAGAGGGGGGTTCAACAGTGATACCATTGAATGGAGAGGTGGTTAAATGATTTCTTATTTCTAAACTTGAATCCTGATGCAATTCAGGATGGTTTAATGTCACTTCCAGTGGACAAGTGTAAAAGTGAACAAAATAATTGTTACTCCTGATCCAGTACAGCACAAAAATAACACAATAAGATAAAGAACTCAATATTAAAAAACACAATAAAAGTAAATACTGAAGATAGTTTATATACATAGATTGATTATATGATCATAAGGGATGCTCGGCACAGGAATGTCATAGCGTCATAGATATGTGTTGATCAGCCTTACTGCTTGGGGAAAGTAACTATTTTAGAGTCTGCTGGTCCTGGCATGGATGCTGTGTAGCCTCCTCCCAGATGGGAGTGGAACAAACAGTCCATGAGTAGGGTGGGTGGGATCCTTCATGATGTCACTGGCCCTTTACCAGCACCTTTCTGTATATGTATGTCCTCGATGGCAGGTAGGCTGGTGCTGGTGATGCATTCAACAGTTTAGAGAACCTGACGATAGAACAATACGCCATTTGCCTCCTTAATCATTGCTGCAACTAACTGGTAGCACTTCATGATTATTACACAAGAACACCTAGATCCCTCTATACTTCGTTCATCTACAATTCTTATTCAGTAAGATATTTGCCTGACTCTAGATTCCTCCTACCAAAGTGAAGCAGCCTTTAATGTGGCACCTTACAATCTGAAAATCCAAATACTCTACATCTATAGGCTTTCCCTTATTGAGTCTGCTTGTTGTAATCTCAAAGAATTCCAGCAGATTTGCCAAACAGGCTTTACCTTTGAGAAAATAATGTTGCCCTGGTTTGATTACATTAAGCTGCTCTAGATGACTGGCTATTTCTCGATTGATTATGAGCTCCAGTTGCCACGGTGCATGCTCACAGGACTGGACCCAAGTGCAGAAGTACCGTAGACTAACTCTGTCACAGTGGTTGCTGGCATCAGCTCAAGCCAAGTGCGGCAGACGGCAGCCTCAGTCTTGTTAAGCTCTGACAATGACTAAAACCCAGGAGCGGAGAACGGCAGACTCCCCGTGAAGAGGTGGAAACAAGAGGATAGACATGGGAATACCAACAGAGCACTGGAGGCAGAACTGAGCAACACCTCGAGTCAAATCATTCTCCAACACACAGTAACACTCCAGTTACAGAGCACAATGAGAGTCCCCTTTAAATAATCATAGTACACGGAAAATACGTGCCGATCACAATCAACCTGACAAGACCAAAATGAAAGCACCCAGGCTTAACAGCTCTAACAATTAGTAAATACAGGTAACACACACAAAATGCTGTGGAACGCAGCAGGCCAGGCAGCATCCATAGGAAGAAGTACAGTCGACGTTTCGGGCCGAAACGCAGGTGCTTGAGAAATCCAGAAGCCCAAAGCTCTACGCAAGCCACAAATGCATGTAGGGATCATGAGACCAGCATTTCACCAGTGACGGTTGCTAGGCTAACAGGACTACATCTTTGTGTCTTCTGTCCTTCTTTAACAAGGGAGGCACCTGCAGTTTTTCTGCAACTTGTGAGTTTTAAAAAGTTTCAATTAAAGGCTCTGCTTTCTCTGCAGTTGTTTCCTTTAAAGCTCTTCATTACACACCTTTAGAACCTGGCAACGTAACTGCAGGTGAAATACAGTGCGTGAAAGTGGGTGGTCATGCGCTTTGGTAGAAGGAATAAATGCATAGACTGTTTTCTGAATGAGGAGAAATTTCAGAAATCAGATGTGCAAAGGGTCTTGGGAGTCTTTATGCAGGATTCCCTAAAGGTGAACTTGCAGACTGGGTCAGTGGTAAATAAGGCAAATGCAACGTTAAGGTCATAAAGTCATAGAACACTGCAGCACAGAAAAAGTCCCTTTGGCCCATCTAGTCCATGCTGGATCCTGGACTTCCTGTCAGATCACTGGCAGGTGGTAAGAGTGGGCTCCCTTACCTCTACCCCTCTGACCCTCAACCCAGGTGCCCCTCAAGCTTTTCAACCTTGCTGATGGGGATTTCATACACTGTTAAAGGCCACATGAGTCTTGGGAGTATGCCGAACTGGAAGCACCACAGCTTGAGTTTTCCTGGCAACAAGGGGTCTTGTTGATGCGAGCTATGTACATGATGGTATCCTTTTTGAGTTGTTCAAGCTGCTCAGTGTCCTTGAGCTTAGCGTCATACCATCGGCCCAAGCCCTTCACTGGCATTTCTGAAACAGTTGGGACAGCTGTCCCGTCAATCTGAAATCTTTTATCCGTGACTTGACCTTTGGCAATGGAGATGCTTCTGCACTTGCTGGGCTTGATCTTCATCCTCGCCCATGTGATGTTTTGATGAAGCTTTTCCAGAAGTCTCTTGGTGCAGGGGACAGTTGTCGTCAGTATTATTATACCGTCCATATAGGCTCGTATCGGTGGCAACCATTGACCAAACTGTAGCCCTTCTCCTCCCGCAACCCATTTTGAGGCTCTGATAATGAGTTCCGTTGCCATAGTGAAGGCCAATGGGGAGATGGTGCACCCCGCCATGATGCCTACTTCCAGTGGCTGCCACGCTGTTGTGAAGTCTGATGTTGTGAGACAGACTTGCAGATCCTGGAAGTAGTGTTTTACCAGATTTGTTATTGTTGCAGGCACCTGAAAGAATTCAAATGCAGTCCACAGTAGGGAATGAGGAATTGATCCATAGGCATTGGCCAGGTCGAGGAACAAGACATGCAGATCCTTCCTTTCTTTCTTAGCCATCTGGATTAACTTTGGAGGAATTGAACAAGTTGCCGTGCCAACAGAGGTTAAAAATATCTCTGAAAGGTAGAAAGATTCAGGCAATATTATGAGAGAAATTGAGAGAGAACTGTGCTATCTTCCCTCTGTTACCTGCTGTCTGAAGGAGGAAATTAAGTTTGCAACTGAGTTATTTAGCTGTTCTTATTACCCTCCTTCTTTGTTAGCCTCGGATTTTTATTTATAGATTGACGTTAACTGGCCCAGCAATACCATTCTCGTTTTTAAAGATACAGCACAGAACAGGCTCTTCCAGCCAAATGAGCTGTGCCAACCAGCAACCCACTCATTTAACACTAGCCTGATCACAGGACAATTTACAATGACCGACTAACCTACTAACCGGTACATCTTTGGACTATGGGAGCACCCCGAGGAATCCCACACAGTCGTGGAAAAAACGTACAAAGTCCTTACAGATGGTGCCAAAACTGAACTCTGATCTCTGATGCCCCAAGCTGTAATAGTGTCACACCTACCACTATGCTACCGTTGTCTCCTTCCCTGACAGTACACTTCACTGTGCCCCTCACCTGCGCTGAGACAGGTCAGCAATGAGACAATGGCAGAGGGCCACGGGGCAAAGAGGCAATCCTGTACTGCACACCAGCCGTGGCTCACTGGGTGTTTTGTTGTACTCTCTGCCAGAACATTGAGCGCCAAACCCCACTCCTAAGGGCGGGGGCAGAAAAATCCAGGCGAACCATGTAGTGCAGTGGTAGGATTCTGGTGCACCGTGGAGGTGCCATTTCTCTGATGTGGTATTAAACCAACCTCCTCTGCATCGGTAAGACCCAATTCAGATTGGGGAACTGCTTTGTCGAGTGCACACTAGTGACATTGAAACAGACAGCACGGAAATTATTCCCTTCGACCCATCTCCTCCATGCTCGCCACGATACCTATGGACACCCAACCCATTTCTCTGCATTAGGCCCTGATTCCTCTATGCCTTTCTGATCCATATACCTGACGCCACGCTTTTAAAGTATTGCATTTAAACACGCAGCTTAGGTCTGTCTGGGAAAACGTACCCCACAGATCTCCGTTAAACTTCTCCCCTCTTATATTAAACCTGTGCCAACTCATTTTAGACTCTCTTGTCCTGGGAAAACTTAAAGTACTCTTTGCATGAGAAAGAATTGTCAAGCTCAACTTCAGATTTTCCATAAAACCGTGTTGATTCTGCTTAATTGTAACATTTTTATATATTCTGCTCCTGCTTTCATAATAATGGTATTCAGCATTTTCCAGCTGACAGGTATTCAGCACACTAGTCTGCTTTCTGTCTCCTTCTTATCTTGAACATAAGCAGTTTTCGAATCCACAGGGATCCATTCAGAATGTTGAGAACTCTGGACGATAACAACCACTACCTATATGTTGGCTGTCTCTGCTGCCATTTCTTTTATAGCCCTGGGAGAAAGGCAATCAAGATCCAGGGGACCCCTGAATCTTCCGCCCATTAGATTAGCTCGTCTTCTTCTCTATGAAAATTGTTTTAAGTTTAGAACATAGATAATAGAACTCCACAGCATAAAACAGGCCCCCTGGCCCAAAATGTATTGTCAACCATTTAACCTACTCTGAGATTAATCTAATTCTTCCCTCCAACATGGCCCTCCATTTTTCTATCACCCATGTGCCTATCTAAGTGTTTCTTGAATGTCCCTAATATATCTGCCTCTACCATCACCCCTGGCAGGGTGTTCCATGCACCCACCACTCTCTGTGTAAAAAAAAACTTTCCTCTGACATCTCCCTATACTTTACTCCAATCACCTCAGAATTGTGCCCCCTGGTATTAGTCACTTCCACACTGGGAAAAAACTTCAGTTATCCAAAAACCTTTCTCTTCCTCCTCTTTGCTTCCTCCCTTCCTTTTATTATTGGTACACCTTTAACGTTCCTTATAAGACCATGAGATATAGGAGTAGAATTAGGCCATTTAGCCCATCGAGTCCGCTCAGACATTTCACTGTGGCTGATCCATTTTCCCTCTCAGCCCCTATCTTCTCCCTTCATGCCCTGACCAATCATGTAACTATCAAACTGTGCCTTAAAAATACATAAAGACTTGGCCTCCATAGCGTCTGTGGCAAGAAATTCCATAGATTCAACACTCTCTGGCTAAAGAAATCCCTCCTCATCTCCACACGGAAGGTTAGTTCTCCACACGGAAGGTTAGTTATCCACACGGAAGGTTAGTTAGGAAGGTTCAATCATTAGGTATTAATATTGAAGTAGTAAAATGGAATCAGCAGTGGCTGGATGGGAGACGCCAGAGAGTAGTGGTGGATAACTAATTGGAGGCCAGTGAATAGTGGTGTGTTTCAGGGATCTGTACTGGGTCCAATATTGTTTGTCATATACATTAATGATCTGGATGAGGGGGTGGTAAATTGGATTAGTAAGTATGCAGATGATACTAAGATAGGTGGAGTTGTGGATAATGAAGTAGGTTTTCAAAGCTTGCAGAGAGATTTAGGCCAGTTAGAAGAGTGGGCTGAAAGATGGCAGATGGAGTTTAATGCTGATAAATGTGAGGTGCTACATTTTGGTAGGACTAATCAAAATAGGACATACATGGTAAATGGTAGGGCATTGAGGAATGCAGTAGAACATGGGGATCTAGGAATAATTGTACATAGTTCCCTGAAGGTGGAAGCTCATGTGGATAGGATAGTGAAGAAAGCTTTTGGTATGCTAGCCTTTATAAATCAGAGCATTGGGTATAGGAGTTGGGAAGTAATGTTGAAATTGTACAAGGCATTGGTAAGGCCAAATTTGGAGTATTGTGTACAGTTCTGGCCACCGAATTATAGGAAGGCTGTCAACAAAATAGAGAGAGTGCAGAGGAGATTTACTAAAATGTTGCTTGGTTTTCTTCTCCTTAGTTACAGAGAAAGGTTGAATAAGTTGGGTCTTTATTCTTTGGAGCGTAGAAGGTTGAGGTGGGACTTGATAAAGTTATTTAAAATTATGAGGGAGATAGATAGAGTTGACGTGGATAGGCTTTTTACATTGAGAATGGGGGAGATTCAAACAAGAGGACATGAGTTGAGAGTTAAAAGGCAAAAGTTTAGGGGTAACATGAGGGGGGAACTTCTTTACTCAGAGAGTGGTAGCTGTGTGGAATGAGTTTCCAGCAGAAATGGTTGAGGCAGGTTCAATGTTGTCATTTAAAGTTAAATTAGATAGATATATGGACAGGAAAGGAATGGAGGGTTATGGGTTGAGTGCAGGTCGGTGGGACCAGGTGAGAGTAAGTGTTCGGCATGGACTAGAAGGGCCGAGATGGCAGTTTCCATGCTGTAATTGTTATATGGTTATATGGACATCCCTCTGTTCTGAGACTTCATCCTCGGGTCTGAAAACCCCAATGCTAGGAAACATCCTCTCCAAATACACTCTATCAAGACTTTAATGCAGTCACCCGCTCATTCTTCTGACTTCCAGTGAGTAGAGTCCTAGAGCCATCAAACGCTCCTCATATGATAAGCTTTTCAATCCTAAAATCAATTTTTGTGAACCTCCTTTGAACCCCCTCCAATGTCAACACATCCTCTCTTTGCTAAGGGGCCCAAAACCGCTCACAATACTCCAAGTGAAGCCTCACTAGTGCTTTATAAAACCTCAACATTACATTCTTGCTTTTATATTCCAGTCCTCTTGAAATGAATGCTGATTTCGCATTTGCCTTCCTCACCACAGACTCAACCTGCAAATTCAGGGAATCCTGCTCAAGCACTCCCAAATCCCCTTGTACCTTAGATTTTTGAATTTCCTCTCCATTTTTTTCTTCTACCGAAGTGCATGACCAAGCACTTCCCTACACCGTATTCCATTTGCCACCTCTTTGCCGACTCTCCTAATCTGTCTAAGTCCTCTGCAGCTTCTCCGCTTCCTCAAAACTACCTGCCCCTCCGCCTGTCTTCATATCGTCTGCACACAGGGCCCCAAAGGCATCAGTTCCATCATTGAAATCATTGACGTATAACATCAGTATTTACCATTTCTTTATTTTTCAAAATGAAGTTCAGAATTGACCAAATAAACTGCCAATAGCACTTCATTGGAATGTGGGCGGAAACCTCAGCACTTCTGGAATTTGACACAGTCGCAAGGAGAACATGAGAATCCCACGTGGAAAGCATCGGAGATCGGCATTGAGCTCAGCTCCCGGGAGCTGTGAGGCAGCAGCTCTACCCACTGTACCACCATTCCACCCGACATACTCCCTGCCAGTATTCCCTTTGAATTTACTTCCTCCCTCTCTTTTGCCGGTTTCTCAAATGTTCCCAGTCTTCTGGTCAAACACTAATTTCCACTAATCACCATCCTTTATTAAATTTTAGTCAGTACTCATGGATTCTTTTTCTCACGGACTTTAGTTCCCAATAAGATATGCCTTCTTTAAGAATAATGAAAAATTTCTTTAAATATCATCTCTTGTCTCATAATTAATTTTTCCCAGTCCACTTTATCCACACAGACTTTGTACCTTTGTAATCGTGTTTATTTGTTTAAGACCCTAGTTTCGGAGCTGAGACTCTCACCATGAAGCTGAGTGTAAAGGTCTATCATGTTCTGATTGGTCTTCTGTAGTGAATCCTGGAGCATGAGGCCATTAATTAATCCTGTTTCTCTCATCGTAGACTGTTCACTGGTAGATTTGAAAATGTATAATTATAAGAAATTGTCCAAACTACACTCCTTGGTAACAGATCCAAGGGGAATATTTCAAAGGAGACATCATGGATGGTTCTCCTGCCCCGGGCCAATAATTACCTTCATTCTACATAATTAAAAACAGATTATCTGATGATTATTAGAACTTGCTATGCACAGATTGGCTGCCTCATCTCCTATTATAACCATGACTACACTTCAAAAGTTCTTCATTAGCTGCAAAGTGCTCTGGGACAGACAGAGCTTTGACTGGGAACTGCCTTGTAATTTACAGACGGCAAGCAAATGCAGTGTATGTTCTTTGGCTGATATCCGCTATGAAAGATCTAGACAACGCACACGCAGGCGCACACGCGCACACACACACACACACACACACACACACGCACATGATTGGTGCCATGGTATCGTAGCAGTTAACATGATACTATTACAAATCAGGGTGTCAGCGTTCAGAGTTCATTTCCGGTGTCACCTGTAAGGAGTTTATACGTTCTCTCTGTGACTGTGTGGTTTTCCTCAGAGTGTTCCGGTTTCTTCCTACAGTCCAAAGACGACAGATTAGTAGGTTAATTGGTCATTGAAATTGTCCTGTGATTAGGCTAGCGTTAAACAGGTGGGTTATTGTGTACACAGCACATTGGGCTAGAAGGGTCTGTTCCACGCTGTATCTCTAAATAAAAATAAAAGCACACAACAGTGATGGATAACTGAACCACTCAGTGGGTTTGATTACATTTTTTGACTGCAGTGTTTCAGTTGACAGTGGCCTTGCTTCTGGGTTCGATGGCTCCACATCAGCACAGGGACCAGGTAATCACTTCAGTCCATCACCGAAGAGCTGCTGTATCGTTGGAGGAGTCATCAATCAACTGAGCCACCAAGCTGACGGTTCATCTGTCTACTGCGCTGCAAGCAAAAGGCTTGGTGCAGGTCAGCTGACTCGAATGGTCACGCCATGCAAATTGAAGGTCGTTGTGCGACGAGAATTCATCCACAAGCCAGTAGAAGGAAATGGAGGGCGGTGGAAGGTGCTCATATCATGGTGGAATTTGACCCCACAAGGGACAGCATAGTTGATGGAGCACTCCAGTGACCTGGTTCATTCCTGACCTCCGCTGCTGTCTCTGTGGAGTTGGCATGTTCTCCATGTGCGACCTCCCTTCAATTTCCTCCAGATTAGACAGATGTACAGGTTGAAAGGTTAAATGGGCACTGTACATTGTCCCATATATGTAGGAGAGGGGTAGAATTTGGGTAAAACGATTGGATTAATGAAGGCTTAGTATAAATAGGAGGTTGATGGTCAGTGCAAACGTGATAGGCCGAAGGGCCTGTAACTGCATTGTACAGTATGTCTCTGTAAAAGATTTAGGTTGAAGTTAGCCTTGCAGCTTACACCTCCGGTATTGCTCCAGTTTCTCCAGTCGAGACCACCCTAACAATCAGAATGGGCCTGTCCCATATCAAAGCCTCAACTCTGGTTGTCCCCGCTCAGCTCTCACCGGAAGGGTGGCACGGTAACATAGTGGTTAACCTAACACCTTACAAAGCTAGCGAACGGGGTCCCACCGCTGATCCAGACACCATTAGAAGAAATTGCAGGGCATTGGAAAGTGCTCACATCTGCTCATATCACAGTGGAAGGACAGTGCAGATGAGGGAGCAGATGTCTCGTAGCTCAGTTACCTGGCTTCAATCCTGATCACTGATGATGTCTGTGTGGAGTTTGCATGTGTCCCCTGTTACCCCGTTGGTTCTCCCGGATGCTCCACTGACAATGACAGGCAGGTGGTGGGTTTGGTTGGCTGTTGTAACTTGCTTTTGAGGTGTAGGTGAGGGGTAGGTTCTGTGGGAAGTTGAGAGGAATGTGGGGAAAATAAAATAGGTTGAGAGTGGGATCAGTGTAAATGTGTGCATGAATTTGATGGGCCAAACGGCCTGATTCTTTGTTATATGACTCTCTTTGGGAATGCTAATGAATCCTATCTGATGCTAATATAATGAATCATTGTACCATCTTTTGAAAGGACCCCACGTCCACCCCGCGGTGGTGTGGAAGTGTAGGGGTTAGCGCAATGCTTTACAGCTGCCAGTTGTGTGATCAGGGTTCGATTCCCACCATGGTCTGTAAGGAGTTTGTACGTTCTCCCCATGACCACGTGGTTTCCTCAGGTGCTCCGAATTCATCCCACATTCCAAAGATGTACATTTAGGGTCAGTGAGCTGTGGGCATGCAATGTTGGAGCCAAAAGCACGGCAATACTTGCAGGCTGCCCCCAGCACATCCTCACTGACTGGGTTTGATGCAAACATTGCGTTTCACTGTAGTTTGACACTGTACATGTGACAAACAAAAGTCATCTTTTTAATCTTTCATCTTTGAGGAGCGTTCACAGAGAATTTAGCCATGGAACATGACTGCCCCAGGTGCTGGGTGGCATAATGCTCCTGGGCTAGACCTGAAGAAGTGACCAGGATAAACAGGAATATTCTTTTCCCCAGCTGCTTTGAGGTGAACTCTGTCTGTTTGAAGCTCTGCCCCACACGAGAACATGAGAAACAGAAGCAGGAGACAGCTAGATGACCCTTAGAGGTTAAAGGTAGCTTTAATTTGTCACATGTACATTGAAACATACAGTGAAATGCATCGTTTCTGTCAAATCAAATGAAGCGTTGCCACATTTCCGGAGCCAACATAGCATGCACGCAGTTCATTAACCCTAACTGATGTCTTTGAAATGTGGGAGGAAACCAGAGCACACACAGTCACAGAGAGAACATACAACCTCCTTACCGACAGTGGCAGGAACCAAACACTAATCTTACAGCTGGCTCTGTAAAGTGTTGTGCTAACCTCTCTGCTACAGTGCCAGTTAATAGGGTCTCGCCTGATACAGCCCCGACCCTATTCAGTTCCCTGTTGCTCTTCCTTCACCCTACTTCCAATGCCACTATATCCTTCGTGAAATGCGAGGACTAAAGCTGTGCACGGTTGCGGTGATCACCCAAGTTGAACATGATCTTCTCCAAAGAGGTTGTCAAATGGGAGGTGGGAGGAGAAGATGGTGGTGCGACGCAGCACACGTAAGCCCCTCCGGTGAAATGATATCGTACTTGTAAGTAGGACACCGTGCACAATTCTGATTTGATGAAGACAGACGTGAGAAGCAGAGGAACATCTGGAGAAATTTCTGAAATGCCCGGTTCGCTGTCGCTGCTACTGTGCGATCGAGAATCTCCGGAGGGAAGGCCCCAAAATCCCCGGTTTTGCCTGCTGCTGGCGACCGAGGCTGAGGTCGAAGCATTCGGATATAGATGGTGCTTGGCACTTGATGTCGGAGGGCTGATCAGAGCTTGAAGTTTTCGGACAACTCAGGGTCGGACTGTGGTCGGGCATGGCAGGGAGAGTTTTTTCTTCCTTCTCCCGTCTGCGTGAGATAGAAACATAGAAAACATAGAAAATAGGTGCAGGAGTAGGCCATTCGGCCCTTCGAGCCTGCACCGCCATTTATTATGATCATGGCTGATCATCCAACTCAGAACCCCGCCCCAGCCTTCCCTCCATACCCCCTGACCCCCGTAGCCACAAGGGCCATATCTAACTCCCTCTTAAATATAGCCAATGAACTGGCCTCAACTGTTTCCTGTGGTAGAGAATTCCACAGATTCACCACTCTCTGTGTGAAGAAGTTTTTCCTAATCTCGGTCCTAAAAGGCTTCCCCTCTATCCTCAAACTGTGACCCCTCGTTCTGGACTTCCCCAACATCGGGAACAATCTTCCTGCATCTAGCCTGTCCAATCCCTTTAGGATCTTATACGTTTCAATCAGACCCCCCCTCAATCTTCTAAATTCCAACGAGTACAAGCCCAGTTCATCCAGTCTTTCTTCATATGAAAGTCCTGCCATCCCAGGAATCAATCTGGTGAACCTTCTTTGTACTCCCTCGATGGCAAGGATGTCTTTCCTCTGATTAGGGGACCAAAACTGCACACAATACTCCAGGTGTGGTCTCACCAAGGCCTTGTACAACTGCAGTAGTACCTCCCTGCTCCTGTACTCGAATCCTCTCGCTATAAATGCCAGCATACCATTCGCCTTTTTCACCGCCTGCTGTACCTGCATGCCCACTTTCAATGACTGGTGTATAATGACACCCAGGTCTCATTGCACCTCCCCTTTTCCTAATCGGCCAGCATTCAGATAATAATCTGTTTTCCTATTTTTGCCACCAAAGTGGATAACTTCACATTTATCCACATTAAATTGCATCTGCCATGAATTTGCCCACTCACCCAACCTATCCAAGTCACCCTGCATCCTCTTAGCATCCTCCTCACAGCTAACACTGCCACCCAGCTTCGTGTCATCCGCAAACTTGGAGATGCTGCATTTAATTCCCTCATCCAAGTCATTAATATATATTGTAAACAACTGGGGTCCCAGCACTGAGCCTTGCGGTACCCCACTAGTCACCGCATGTGGGATGTGGGACTTTCGAGAGACTTTGAACTTTTTAACTGTGCCATGGCCTGCTCTTCATCAAGTTATGGTATTGTTGCACTGTTGTAACTATATGTTATAATTATGTGGTTTTTGTTAGTTTTTCAGTCATGGTCTGTCCTGTGTTTCTGTGATATCACACCAGAGGAACATTGCATTATTTCTTAATGCATGCATTACTAAATGACAATAAAAGAGGACTGCGTGTCCTCATAATCTAATTTGATGGGCCGTCAGGTGGCTGCAGGGGCTGATTCACATGAGACTGGGTGAAAAGAGGGCACCTGTGCGTGGCTTTGTTTAACATGGCAAGGCTGAAGCACAGGCAGCCACCGCATGGTCCTAAACAGATTGGGGTCAGGACCCAGAAACATGGAATTCACAATGACTGGAGAACCTTCACTGCTGCGGTCTTCCTCCACCTTCAGTGCCGTTGTGATGTGATGTCATCTTTGACCAGCTCCACCGTTGATATTTTAGTTGGATCACTCTCCGTCTGGAACTTCCCACTTGACCTTACCACCTTGGGTGACCCTACCAGGAGGTGAGCGCCAGATGACATCATTCTCAGAATCTCACGAACTCACAAGCCACTCCACCAAAACAAGGAGGCGATCCTTGGAGAATGTCCGCAGTACACTAATTGTGGCCTCAGCGGTGCTTTGTACAATTGCAACACTGCTTCCCCACTACCAACCCCGAACCATCTTGTAACAAAGGCCATATGCTGTAGCTGCCTGTTAACTTCATATGAGTCATGCATCTGGCACACCTAGATCCCTCAGTGCTTCATTCATCTGTGTTCTTTCTCTGAGGACAATTAGGGTTGTGTTAGAAGGTGGTCTTACTTACAATGCCTTACTTGATGAAAGAAAATTAAATGAGCAAATTGGCCTTATTCATCCGTGAGCTTCTTGGTGCTGGTGTCCATGTTGCTGTTGGCTTCTGTTTGACTTGATGCAGTCTCTGAGTGTAGGTTAGAGTGAATTGGTGCCAACATCCTGCACATTCACTCCCAGATCCATACAGTCTCCCAGCAGCCACCACAACAAATCCTAACATCATTCCCAGTGTTGCTATGACAACAGTGCAGGAGTTTCTGAAGCCTATGGAGAAATATATTCTGTTTCACACAATGCCATGGGACGTGGCACTGGGACAAACCGTGAAGGGTAAAAAATGAAATCTCAAAGTGAATCAAAATTATTTATTGTGCTTTAGAAGCTAGAAGCCTCAATAGGAAATCCAAACTTTTTGTCACAACTTCTGTTGCGAGTTCCCGTTGGTCCTGATCACTCACTGCCCAGTGTTTGCAGAATTAATGTTCTCTTGGCAAGCCTCGATCAAGTTATTGCTGAACTTTATGTTTTTGTTCACCATTGCCTTGTCCTCCTCCCTCTCTCAGCTCCACAACTCCCATCTCTCTGGATTAGCACCTTGCTCAGCATGGACAGTTTGGGCCAAAGGCCCCGTTACCATGCTGTATTGCTCCATGACTCCCTCTTCTTCAGCCCATCACCCCCTACTGGGGTGTAGGCCACTGACAGCAGCTCAACAGGGTCTTCTGTCCTGGTTTTTCAAGTTGTCCCCTGGTGTAGCCCATCCCATTGATGTATCCTTCCTCTCCCGGAGATGAGGTCCTTGGAGCTTCTATTGGTGTTCCTGTAGCTCTGAGTTTTTACAGGATGTGGTTGCTAGGCCCATGACCAACCCCACTCCTTTCGCAGTCGGGCTTGCGACCATCCGCGATGGAGTTGATCACTGCTCCTTGAGGGATTCTGACCTTCTGACTGTTCCCAATGTCACAGCGGTAGTGTCAAGTCAAAAAACTACCCTTGCCTTGGGAATGTCCAGCCAAAACCTCATTCCTTCCTTCAGACTGTTCTTAAAACCACTGCCTGCTCATCTTGGGCCATCACTGTGGCTCAGCACCACACTTTGGAAACACACAGGTGAAGTGCCTTGTGGGATGTTAAAGCAGCTATACAAATCCAGCATTCTTCATTCTGCAACCTGGTTGGTGTGGTGACTGTATAGTACCTCCAGGGAAGAAGTGGTAGAAACTGTGTCCTGGAAGTATCGAGCATAATTACACAGAAAGGGAGAACAGGCAAGCACTGGGTCCCTGACATTAAGCTGGAGCTGTGTCCTGAACCGGTAGTTTATAAGTGCTCAGGCATGGAGACCAGGTAATGGAGAGAGATCCTTCAATTCTGATGCTCATAGTGCTGTTATTTAATTGGTTGCTATGTGGGCGTTCCTATTTAATTCCAACAAGAGCTTTGCATCCAGTTTTCAAGAGGAAAAGATAATGGATGCTTACCAATTACAACTTAAAGCAAGTAATGAACCATCTGCACTGTGCCGTCGCACTACTTACACTGCAATTGAAATCATTCTGGACCATGAACGTTTCAAATCCAGCCCACTTGACTGTGGCTGGAATGGCGCGTAGGCTCCGGTAGCACGATCTCTCGCTTGCGTCCCACACTCTGCCCAGTTTGCCCTAGTCCCAGATCGTTCCGACTCTGACGCTTGTTGTCCTATCCAAGTTCAGTGCTCATCAGTGTGACCTGAGGAGAAAGAAGGAAAACGAGCATGCAGAATGAGGAGCACTGCGCTAATGCCATGGCAAGAAAGCCGGGCACACGTTGTTACACGAGGAGACCTCTACATGAGGCTTTGTGCAGGGCAGATTCTTAACTGAGGAAGTCAATGCCCAACAAATGGAGACACAGCAAACTGCATTTGCTGGAATCTGGAGCAACAAACAATCTGCTGGAAGAACTTAACAAGAATTTGGAAGGAAAGAAATATGCTCGGATTCCAGCCCTACTGCAGGACTGTAATGTTGACAGTTCAATTCCTCCCTCGAGTGCTGCTTGACCTTTTGTTTTCTTCCAGAAGATTGTCTGAGTGCCCAGCATATGTTGCAGAGAAACAATAATGATGCACGTAGGTTATACAACCCCTTATTTCACAGATATCATTTGATATGACCTTAGAGTTGAGATTTGGGATTGAGAAATGGAGGATCTCTGGGATTGACAAAGCAAGGATGTAATGCTGAGAGTTTATGAAGTGCTGGTAAGGCCTCACTTGGAGTATTGTGAGCAGTTTTTGGCCCCTTATCTAAGAAAGTATGTGCTGACATTGGAGAAGGTTCAAAGGAGGCTCATGAAAATAATTCCAGGATTGAAAGACATCATATGAGGTGCGTTTGATGGCTCTTTGACTCTCCTCACTGGAATTCAGAAGAATGAGGGGGGATCTCAATGAAATCTATCAAATATTAAAAATCCTCGATAGATTGGATGTGGATAGGATGTTTCCTTTGGTGGATGAGTCTAAGAGCAGAGGGCACAGCCTCAGAATAGAGGGACATCCATTTAGAACAGAGGTGAGGAATTTCTTTACCAGAGAGGGCTCAATCTGTGGAATTCATTGCCACAGACAACTATGGAGGCCATGTCATTGATTAGTCAGGATGTAAGTCCATATGATATAGGAGCAGAATAAGGCCATTTGGCCCACTGAGTCTGCTCTACCATTTCTATCCAATTTTCCTCTCAGCCTTCTCCCCATATCCCCACAGCTCGGCTGCAAAAGGAGGAGGGTTGGGCATGGAGCTAGCAACCCCATCCAATAAAAACCTAGAGCTATAGGAACACCAAAAGGAGCTCCAAAAACATGAAGGGATCCAGGGAATCCTAGCTACTATATCAAGAGTTACAAATCCAGAGAATAAAAGCCCTTTCGGCCTTCAAGTTATCTCAGAACTAAAGGGGCAAAGAAACCCTGCCATGGACAGTCTGAAGCCCGGCTGTGAAAGGAGAAGGGTTGGGCATAGGGCTTGCTATTCCATCCCATAAAAACCCAGAGCTATTGAAACACCAACAGAAGCTCCAAAGACCTCATCCCTGGAAGAGGAAGGACACACCAAGAAGATGGACTACACCTGGGAACAGCTTGAAAGGTGGCCCAGGACACAGGACTCTGGTGAGCTGCTGTCAGTGGCCTATGCCCCAGTAGGGGTGATGGCCTTAAGAGGATGAAGAAGAATGAGGCACAGGGATAAAAGTTTAGACTTTGATTATTATTCAGATAGATTTATATAATCAAGTGAACAAACTTTAAATTTACAATGTACTGTATATATTAAATAATAAATCTACTTTTTAATTTAAATATCCAGATGTAGTTAAAAGCATAAAGTAAAATAGTTCAAGAAATGTAGCAGATGTTGGAAACCTTGAGCAACACTTACAAAATACTGGAGCAACTCAGGACTAATGAAGGGTTTTTCTCCAACACTGAAAATTTATTAAGACCACAAGACCATAAGATATTGATGCAGAATTAGACCAATCAGCCCACTGACTGTGCACAACAATGGTTGATTTATTATACCTATCATCCCAATTCTTCAGTCTTCTTCCCATAATCGTTGACACCCTGACTAATCAAGAACCTATCAACCTTCTTTAAATATACGCAATGACTTGGCCTCCACAACCGTATGTGGTAATGAATTCTACCCTCTGGCTGAAGGAACTCCTCCTCATCTCTGTTCTAAAGGGACGTCCTTGTAAACTAAGGCTGTTCCCTCTTGTCCTAGACTCCCTCTCTATAGGAAACATCCTTTTCATGTCCACTCTATCTAGAGCTTTTAATATTTAATATTTCTGATTTTGCTCCCCATATAAAAATAGTCTACACCTTTATTCCTTCCACTAAAAAATACATGACTATGCATTTGCCTACATTGCATTCCATCTGCCAATTATTTGCCCTTTCTCTTAATCTAAGTCCTTCTGCAGACTTTCTGCTTCCTCAGTGCTACTTGCCTCTCTACCTATCATCGGATTGTACACTAACATGGCCACAAAGGCATCAATTCCATCATCAATATCATTGACATATAACGTGAAAAGAAGCGGTCCCAACACTGACTCTTGCAGAACACCGCTAGTCATCAGCAGCCAACCAACTTCTATCCATGCTGGTATCTTGCCTGAAATACATTGGATTCCTATCTTGTTTAGCAGCCTTATATTCCCCTCCGTAGATGCTGCCTGATTCTCAGAGCAGTTCCAGAACTTATCTTCTTAAACAACAGGAATTCTGCAGATGCTGGAAATTCAAGCAACACACATAAAAGTTGCTGGTGAACGCAGCAGGCCAGGCAGCATCTGTAGGAAGAGGTGCAGTCGATGTTTCAGGCCGAAGGGTCTCGGCCTGAAACGTCGACTGCACCTCTTCCTACTTATCTTCTTAAACAAGGCTGTAACACCATCAAATTTATGTGTTATCCACACTTGCTTTCCCTCCGTGGTGTAACAGTGAGGGGCCAGATGTGAAGTGCACCTGGACTTTCTCTCTAGTGACTCATTCTCTGCTCAGTGGTGAGTCCAGTGGTGGAGTGGTGATTCCAGTGATGACACCTCCTCACCTCTCGCCAGTCAGCTGGATTCTGTACAATACTCCAATTGCTCTGCATGCATCTAAAATAAAAAACAAATGCAACAGTTTGCAGGTGGGATGAAAGCCAAAAAGAAATTGAGAGGTATTCCAAGCCAACAGGTATCTGTCCTCTGCTGCCGCAGTCAAGTGAACTTCATAATGAGGTGACCACATTGCTGCCTCCTTCAGCAGGTCATCAGACTATCCTCAGATGAAGCAATCCCTTTCCATCCAATCCGATACTTTTGAGAATTCCCATACCAATCCAATAAATGTGGAGTTCCTGCTGGGAATATTTAGGTCACATGAGGAGACTATTGCTGACCCCAGTAGCAGCTTGAATGGAGGGATACTGGAGAGAGAAACATTTTTTTAAGCCAAATCTTCCTTATCCAGATAAGATAGAGGTTTAGGCTTTATAAAGCATTGGTCAGACTACACTTGGAGTATTGTAAACAGCGTTGAGCCCCCTATCTAAGAAACGATGTGGTGTCCCGGTAGCATAGTGGTCAGTGCAATGGTAATACAGGTTGGGTGTTTGGAGTTTGGATTTCAATTCTGCCAACATCTGTCAAGAGTTTGTATGTCCTTCCCATGACCATGTGGGTTTCCTTCCGGTGCTCCAGTTTCCTCCCACACTCAAAAGACTGGTTAGTAGGTTAATTGGTCACTTCGTTGTCCTGTGATTACCCTGTTGTTAAATAAGTGGGTTGCTGGGTGGTGCACCTTGCTGGGTTGGAAGGGCTTATTCCATGTTGTATCTCTAAATAAATGTGCTGGCATTGGACAGGGCCCAGAGGAGGTTCACTAGAAATATCCTGAAAGTGAAAGGGTTAACATATGAGCAGAATTTGATGACTCTGGGCCTGTCGTTGCTGGAGTTTAGAAGAACGAGGGGCGATCTCATTGAAACCTATCAAATATTGAAAGGCCTAGATAGAGCGGACATTGAGACAATGTTGGCCCAGAATACAAGGATGTCCCTTCAGAAGAGAGGTGAGGAGGAATTTCTTTAGCCAAAGGGTAGTAAATCTGTGGAATTCATTGCCTCAGACGGCTGCAGACACCATGTCATTGGGTATCCTGTTTTTAAGATGGAGGCTTTCAGGTTCTTGATTAATAAGAAAGTCAAGGGTTACGGGAAGAAGGCAGAAGAGTGGGGTTGAGGGGGGGATAATAAATCAGCTGTAATGGAAATAGCGGAGCAGACTCATAGGGCTAAATGACGTAATTCTGCTCCTATGTCTTATGGTCTAGGTGAGATCTAAAGTATGGCCCCACTTTCATTTTATTGAACCAGCTTTCCTGTCTAGCATTTTGTTTGCTTTTCTGGATAAATATGAAAAGACCTGGGGAATATCTACTCCCATCACCCTTTACAATGAATGACCTGGTGTTTACCGTATCGTGAATGCGGTCTTCGAGTAACCCAAGAGTATCAAAGGCAGAAGATCCTTTGGCATGCGAGACTGGCAGGAAGAGTAGCTTCTGATGTAGTAGAGATCACCACAGATATGACTTGCTTTGGCTGAAATAAACAACCCCATAGCCTCAGTTTGTAAGATCGGATGCAGCTGATACACTGAATGCCCAGTCCCAAAACCAGTTGTGCCCCTTCTCAAAATGAAACCTACTGAAAGGTCAAGATAGTGTAGATGTGAAGAGGATGCTTCAGTAGTCTGATAGTCTAGGATATAGGGCACAGCCTCAGAATAGAAAGACGTCCCTTTAGAACAGAGATGAGGAGGAATTTCTTTAACTAGAGACTTGTGAGTCATATGAGGAGCATTTGAAGGTTCTTGGGGTGTTATTGCAGGGGATTAGAAGAATGAGGGGAATCTCATTGAAACCATTGAGTACTGAAAGGCCTAGATAGAGTGGATGTGGAGAAGATGTTTTCTATAGTGGGGGGGGAGGGGGGAGTCTAAGACCAGAGAGCATAACCTCAGAATACAAGGATGTTCCTTCAGAAGAGAGATGGGGAAGAATTTCTTTAGCCAGAGGGTACTGGAATTCATTGCCACAGATGGCTGTGGAGGCCAAATTATTGGGTATATTTAAAGCAGAGGCTGATAATTTCTTGATTAGTAAGGGTGTCAAAGGTTATGGGGAGAGGACAGGAGAATGGGGTTGAGAGGGAAAATAAATTAGCCACAATCAAATTGGGAGCAGACCCAATGTGCTGAATAACTTAATTCTATTCTACGTCTCACAGTCCTTTGGTTACAATACCAGCATCTACCCAACAATGTGGAAAATTACCTTGTTTTACAAAATGCAGGACAAATCCAATCCAGCTAATTATTACCCACCCACTCTACTCTCAATAATGAGCTAGGCAATGGAAATTACTGTCGAGAGTGCTGTTGCTGTTACTCAGCAGCAAACTGCGAGGCAAAGGCCAGGAACGCCCAACCCAGATCTCATCAGAACCTAGACTCAAAAATGGATCAGCATAATTTCATTCAATGGTGGAGTATTCTCAGGAACAGTTTGTAAGATCTCGGATGGCAAGGCCTTGTCTTCCCATCTAAATATGTGCCTGAATTTGTCCAGCTATTTAAAATATACCGCTTTAATATGTGTCAACTCTTCCATCATCACTGGTAAAGTCTCCACTACTCATGAAACACCTTACCAGGGGTGAAGGTGGAAGCAGACACATTAGGGACACTTAAGAAGCTCTCAGCATGTGGATGATAGACAAATGCAGGAGGGAAGGGATAGATTGACCTTAGAGTTGGTTAAAAGGTCAGCACAAGATAGTGGGCAAGAGCCTCAGTGTTCTTTGTTCCATGTTCTGTGTACTGTCTGCGGCTGCATGTCACATATTCTACACTTGCATAAGTATTTTTTATCACATAATCTCAATAATTTATGAGGGGATGTGGGGATGTGGGGGGTGCAGAGTAGCCTATTCCTCCTGCAAATTCCAACGTCCATCATTCTCATCCACATGTGCGTGAGACAGGACTGACTTGGTGCATGGTCAACACAGCACTGACAGCATGGGTAAAGAGTATTGACCCTTGTTGACAGCTCAGATGAGAATTCCCATGAGGCCAGGTAGTTCTAGGTGCTTTGAGTGCTGCTCCAATAAGGTTTGTTGTTCAAGCCATATGACACAGACCTGAATGGAGAAGAGCTCATAACAGACGGATGCTGGTGCTGGTGGTGGGGTCAAGGAGAGGAAGCTCATTGAAAGGCCTGGTTACAGTAGACATTGAGAAGATCATCAGTAGGAGAGTCTAGGACCTGAGGGCAGAGACTCAGAATAAAGGAATGTCCCATTAAAAGTGAGATGAGGAGGAATTTCTTCAGCCAGAGGATGAAAGGGGTGGCATGTTGGCGTAGTGGTTAGCACAGCGCTTTACAGTATCTGTGACCTGGGTTCAATTCCCACCATTGCCTGTAAGGAGTTTGTACATCTTTCCCATGACTGCGTGGGTTTCTTCCCACAGTCCAAAGACATGCCGGTTGGTGGGCTAATTGGTCACTGTAAATTCTCCTGTGGTTAGTCTGGGATTAAATCCGGAGACCACTAGGCAGCATGGCTCGAAGGGCTGGAAGGGTCTATTCCACACCGTATCTCAATAAATAAATAAATAAGATGGATCTATGGAATTAATGCCACTGATAGCTGTGGAAGCTAAATCATTGGGTTTATTTTGGGCAGAGATTGTTAGGTTCTTCGTTGGTAAGGGGATTAAGGGTTATAAACAAAAGGCAGGAAAATGGGTTTGAAAACCTATCACTCATGATTGAATGGTGGAGCAGACCCAATGGGTTGAAAAGCCTAATTCTGTTCCTTTGACTTATGCTTTTATAACATCTGCAATGGACAGCCTTCTCATCCAACGTGCAACATGAATCAGTACTGTGATTTTATATACACCACTGGGCTCCAGGATAGCTCCAGTCCTGTGTTATAAGACCCCTGGATGGATCTCTTGTACATTGGTTGCAAACAACTAATCTGGTTCCTCCAGACGGTCCTAAAGAATATAAAGTGTTAACTTGGTTCAGTTGCTTTGCTTTGAAAGATAAAAAGATTAAAGATTAGCTTTATTTGACACCAGAACATCGAAGTGTACAGTTAGGTGTGTTGTTCCGTCATTGACCAACGCACTCCGAGGATGTGCTGGTGACAGTCCACAATGATTCCAGCACCAACATAGCATGCCCACAACTTACTAACCCTAACCTGTACATCTTTGGAATCTGGAAAGAGTCCGGAGTACCCGGAAGAAACCCATGTGGTGATGGGGAGAATGTACAAACTCTTTAAGACAGCAGTGGGAATTAGTCCCTGGCCAGTGTTCACTGGCACTGTAAAGTGTTACACTAGCTGCTATGTTACCATGCTGCCCTTTCAAAGAGTTATTGGACTTGGTCAATCCTTCAAAGATATTGAACTGAATTGAATTGACTTTATTTCTTACATCCTTCACATACATGAGGAGTAAAAATCTTTAATTAATATCGCAATCAATAAAAACAGAAAGTGATCAAACTTTTAAGCAACACACATAAAAGTTGCTGGTGAACGCAGCAGGCCAGGCAGCATCTCTAGGAAGAGGTGCAGTCGACATTTCGGGCTGAGAGTCAGGACGAAGGGTCTTTGCCCAAAACGTCAACTGTACCTCTTCCTAGAGATGCTGCCTGGCCTGCTGCATTCACCGGCAATTTTTATGTGTGTTGCTTGAAATCCCAGCATCTGCAGATTTCCTCGTGTTTGAGTGATCAAACTTTTGACTGGTTAGGCCGCACCCACAGACAGAAATTAGTGTGAATGTTTCAAATTGCTGACACTAGGTCAGAACTAGAAAAGATGAGGGAAGTGACAATGCAGAGGCAGGCCAATAGGAGAAAAGAAAAATGGGAAAGGTTGCTGTTTTCCCACTTCTGTCATTTGCCTGCAGACCTTGGTTCTCCAAATAGTTACCCAATTCTTGTATGAGGCCATAAAAGTAGATACGTTAGGGTGATTTCAGAAGGCATATGGTCTGTTAGCCTGCATTAATTGGGGGACTGAGCCATGAGCTAATGTTGCAGCTCTGTAAAATTCTGATTAGACCACTCTTGGAGTATTGTGTTCAGTTCTGGCAGCCTAGTATAGGAAGGGTGTTGAAGCTTCAGAGAGAGTGCAGAGGGGATTTACCGGAACTCTGCCTGGATTAGAGGGCATATCTTATGATGAAAGGTTGGGCAAGTTAGGGCTTCTGTTCTTGGAGTGAAGGAGGATGAGAGGTGACTTGAAAGAGGTGTATAGGATGATAAGAGGCATAGATGGAGTGCCTTTTTCCCAGGGTGGAAATGGCTAATATGAGGAGGTGTAATTTTAAGGCGATTGGAAGAAAGGTGATTAAGAGGTATGTCAGAGGTAAGTATTTTTACACAATAAGTTGTGGGTGTGTTGAAATCACTGCCAGGGGTGCTGGTAGAGATGGACACATTAGGAAGATTTAAGAGTCTCTTAGCACACGGTTGATAGGAAAATGGAGGGTTATGTGGGAGGGAGGGATTAGATTGATCTTGGAGTAGGTAAAAGGTCAGATCACATCGTGGGCCAAAGTGCCTGTACTGTTCTGTACTGTTTTATGTTCTAAAGTAGGTACGCTATCTCTATCTCACCAAACCTGTCTTTCAAGAGAGCATTCTGGATTATAACCAATTGCTTTTATTGTCACTGGGGACTTTAATCATTGCAACCTACATACCGTGCTTCAAAGATTTTACCAAAATGTAAAATGCACCACAAGGGGAAATAAAACCTCAGATCATGTCTACACAAATGTGGCTGATGCTTACAAAGCCACTGCCCTCCCCCACCTGGGACAGTCCGACCATCTTTCAGTGTTTCTGCTCCCCAAGTATAGCCCGGTCAGTAAACGTGTGAAACCCACAATGAAGACTATTAAGATCTGGCTGGAGGGTGCTGACTCTGCTCTTCAGCACCAATTCCAGCACACAGACTGGAGCGCGTTTGCTGCCCATGCCACCACAGACTCTCAGATTAACATTGATTTATATACCAGCTCTGTCCTTGAGCACATCAACAAGTGTGTAGATAGAGTGACATCACAAAGACAAATAAAAGTTTTCCCCAATCAGAAACCATGGATGAACAGAGAAGTTCACCTCCTGCTCAAAGCCAGATATTCAGCCTTCAGGTCTGGAGACTGGGAGGCTTACAGCTCAGCCAGGGCCAACCTGAGGAGGGGAATCCCTCAGGCTAAACACATATACAAACAGAGAAACGAGGAGCATTTCAACTCCTCGGACCCCCGGTGCATGTGGCATGTCATACAGGTCATTACAGACTTCAAACCAGCTAGTACTCTGCCCCCTTCCAGCTCTGCTTCCCTCCCTGATGAGCTTAATTACTTCTACGCTTGCTTTGACCGAGAGAACAAGGAGGTCACCCTCAAAGCGGATCTCCCACCTGGTGAACGGCCGCTCTCACTTTCCACCTCCGATGTTTGCGCCACCCTAAGCAGGGTGAATGTACGGAAGGCAGCTGGTCCAGATGGAATACCTGGTCATGTGCTCAGAGTCTGTGCAGGGCAGTTGGCCAGGGTCTTCACGGACATTTTCAAACTGTCCCTGGCCCAGGCAGTTGTCCCCACAGGCTTCAAGATCGCCACCATCATGCCAGTGCCGAAACATTCCACTACCACTGGCCTGAATGACTTCCGCCCAGTTGCACTCACCCCCATCAATGCAAAGTGCTTTGAGAGACTGATTCTATTGCATCTGAAATCCTGTTTGCTCACTACCCTAGACCCCCATCAATTTGCCTATCGCACCAACATGTCAACAGAGGACACCATCTCCATGGCACTTCACTCTGCCCTGACCCACATGGACAGCCCCAACTCTTACGTCAGAATGTTGTTCATTGACTTTAGTTCAGCATTTAATACTGTGATCCCCTCCAAGCTGACTGCCAAACTTCGCCAGCTTGGTATCAGCTCATCCCTCTGCAATTGGACCTTGGACTTTCTGACTAACAGACCCCAGTCAATTAAGTTAGACGACCTCTCCTCCGCCACTCTCACCCTGAACACCGGCGTGCCTCAAGGCTGTGTGCTGAGCCCTCTTCTGTACTCCCTTTTCACCTATGACTGCGTTCCTGTACATGGTTCTAACTCCATAATCAAGTTCGCAGATGACACCACGGTGGTTGGCCTGATCAGAGGGGGTGACGAGATGGCCTACAGGGATGAGGTCCAGCACCTGGCCACGTGGTGTGCCGACAACCTGCCCTTAACACCCAGAAGACCGAGGAGATCATTGTGGACTTCAGGCATGCTAGGAGCCACACTCAAGTCCCCATCTACGTCAACGGAGCTGTAGTGGAGCATGTATCAAGCTTCAAATTCCTTGGTGTCCACATTTCTGAGGATCTCACCTGATCCCTGAACTCCTCCATCCTGATCAAAACGGCACAACAGCGCCTTTATTTCCTGTGGAGCATCAAGAAAGCTCACCTCTGTCCCAGGATACTGACGGACTTTTACCGCTGTACCATTGAGAGCATACTCACCAACTGCATCTCAGTGTGGTATGGCAATTGTCCCGTATCAGACCACAAAGCACTCCAGCGTGTGGTGAATACTGCCCAGCCGTTTATCGGCACCCAATTGCCCACCATTGAGAACATCTACCATAAACGCTGCCTGGGCAGGGCAAAAAGCATTATCAAGGATGCATCTCACCCTAACCATGGACTTTTCACTCTCCTCCCATCCGGTAGGCGCTACAGGAGCCTCCACTCCCACACCAGCAGGCACAGGAAGAGCTTCTTCCCTGAGGCTGCGACCCCGCTGAACCTTACATCACAGCGCTAAGCAGTACTGCACCCCTATTGGACTGTCTCAGTACTTTTATATTTGTGTGCTGTAGCACTTACTTTTTATTCGCAGTTATTTTGTAAATACACTATTCTTTGCATTTCTGGTCAGATGCTAACAGTATTTCATTGGCTTTGTATCTGTACTCGGCACAATGACAATAAAGTTGAATCTAATCTAATCGAATAACCTGTCAAATGTCTGGTTCTGATTTTCAGTATAAAGACAGAGAACCACCCATGGTGCCAAGACAAACACTCACTCTCTCACTGACACAGGACCAGCTAGACACGCAGACACAAGCACCAGAGGCAGGACCTCACTCTCTCACAGATACAGGACCAGCTAGACACGCAGACACACGCACTGGAGACGGGTACTCGCTCTCTCACAGACACAGGACCAGCTAGACACGCAGACACACGCACCGGAGACGGGTACTCGCTCTCTCACAGACACAGGACCAGCTAGACACGCAGACACACGCACCGGAGACGGGTACTCGCTCTCTCACAGACACAGGACCAGCTAGACACGCAGACACACGCACCGGAGACGGGTACTCGCTCTCTCACAGACACAGGACCAGCTAGACACGCAGACACACGCACCGGAGGCGGGTACTCGCTCTCTCACAGACACAGGACCAGCTAGACACGCAGACACACGCACCGGAGGCGGGTACTCGCTCTCTCACAGACACAGGACCAGCTAGACACGCAGACACACGCACCGGAGGCGGGTACTCGCTCTCTCACAGACACAGGACCAGCTAGACACGCAGACACACGCACCGGAGGCGGGTACTCGCTCTCTCACAGACACAGGACCAGCTAGACACGCAGACACACGCACCGGAGGCGGGTACTCGCTCTCTCACAGACACAGGACCAGCTAGACACGCAGACACACGCACCGGAGGCGGGTACTCGCTCTCTCACAGACACAGGACCAGCTAGACACGCAGACACACGCACCGGAGGCGGGTACTCGCTCTCTCACAGACACAGGACCAGCTAGACACGCAGACACACGCACCGGAGGCGGGTACTCGCTCTCTCACAGACACAGGACCAGGTAGACACGCAGACACACGCACTGGAGGCGGGTACTCGCTCTCTCACAGACACAGAACCAGGTAGACACGCAGACACACGCACCGGCACCCAGAGTTAAGTGTGCCTGTATGCCTGTGGCTCAATGGCCCAGGAGAGATGTTGCCTCACCACACCAGAGAACGAGGTCCACTCGTGCCTGTGTGGAGTTCCAATGTTCTCCAGCAACTGTGTGGTTTACTCTGGCTGTTGCAGTTTCCTCCCACATCCAAAGATGTATCGCTCGGCTGGTTAATTGTCAAAGTCAGGGTCACTTTACTATCGAAGTGTGTATACAACATGCACCCATATACTAGCTTGAGATTCATTTTCTTGCAGCCCCTTAACTGGCCATTGTAAACTGGCCCTAGTGTGTGGATGAGTGGCAGAACCTGGTGAAAGTTAACACAAATTTGGGGGGAATAAAATTATTGGTGATAAATAGAGCATTACCGTAAAAGGTTGGTTAATGGTCAGCACAGGCTCAGTGGGCCGAAGGGCCTGTATCCCTCTTTGACTCTCTGTCACTGACAGATGAAGGCTCTGTTACAACTGCACCAAAACAATTTCACTCTCTCTCTTCTGAAAGCCTATGACTGCTGTTTTCTTCCCTGACAACATTTCTCCTGTGTGATGTGATGAGATTACAGGGTTTTTTCTTCTCTCTAATGACTTCAGTAATTCAGTTTTTATCTACTTGTTCACCATTAATGAAACCAGTGCTGTTTTGCTGCTAATCGACTCTATCATTCTTCTCATGCTCTCCCCAGAGTGACTGCTCGAGTGACAGTGACAGCGAGGACAACTTCATAACCATCCCTCCGCGGGACCATCTGGGCCTGGCCATCTTCTCCATGTTGTGTTGCTTCTGGCCTCTCGGCATCGCCGCTTTCTACTTCTCTCAAGGGGTAAGGCTTACTCTGTTTTCACCTGACCCTGGAACACTCCGACCTGACTTATGTTCTTTGTGTGTGTGTGTGTGTGTGTGTGTGGAAAAGAATTGGTAAGTGTCTACTGGTATATGTGTGTGGCAAAAAGACAGAAAAGGTTGGAGGGAGATGGTCCAGGCGTGGGTTGATAGAACTAGGCAAAATAACTGTTCAGCATGGACTAGGTGAGGTGAAGGACCTATTCTGTGCTGTAGTGTTCTACGACTCTTTAAGTATTAGATGTGCACATGTATATAAGCAGGTGTGTGTGTATGACAGTAGATATGAACAGGACTGTGAGCATGTGTGTGAACTGCCATGTGTGCATGTGCATGTGATAGATTATAGATATCTATGCATGTGTGGGATTTGGTTCATTTGCAAGAAAGGATAGAGTGTGTGTGTCTCTGTGTGTGTGTGTATACATCTAATCTGCCATTTGTCAAATGTGATGAGTTTCACAGGATGTGTTTCTGAATTGTGAACATAGGGCCAGGGAATGGAAGGAATGACCTCTCACGTGAGAGAAGAAGGCTCCTACTTCCTCAGGACTTTTCCCAGCCCCTTTGACATAAGGAAGGGCTTCCTCTGGAATAGAGTGTTCAGCCCAGTATCAGTGAGTCAGAAGTCCCACCCCAGAGGCTAGGACATTAAATCCATGCAGGTGCCCCAGTGAGCACCAAAGCAATCTCATTCAAACATGACTTTAAGTAAAGCCTCCTGCTGATCTCTCAGCCAATGTACATTGTCCAAAAACATCAATTTGAGGAAGTGCAAGCAAACTCTTCCTATTGCCTAGGCCAACACTCATCCCTCCACTAAGTATTCATAAAAAGCACCATAGTCCATCTGGCTGATATCAAGCTGTTGTTTCAAGGAACTTATGGCAAAACTTCAACATGACATGAATTATTCTCAGTAGCAGTGTTTCTGAAGCACTTGGGAAGTTTAGAAAATGAAAGACACTGTCTAAATGTAGGTCATCTTTTCAGTATGTGATAGGAAAGTAAGCATTGCCGATGCATCATGCTTTTGGTGAGACAGTGAGCTATATTCTGAGCAACAGTGATTGTCTCACAAGTCCAGTATCCCAGAGGCTAGGACTGGATTGTACATTCAAATGCCTTAGTGTGTTGGATTTATCACTGATGTGTTGACATCATAATTTTAATAAATAAATGTCTTCAGGAGAGCTACTGGAGGAGGAAGGACAAATATGGATGTACAGGCACTGCCATATGAGGGAAGAGATGCTGGTCCCAAGCAATGTTCCCTCTAATTTGTAATGACCACGGTGCAATTTTGTTGCCCAGGAACAACAACATGGGTGCATTGAATAATTTCTTCAATAAAGACAGTTTGAGTAAGCCAGTTGTAAAATCTGCAGACAGATCGTTGCAAACCCCACGTTGTCAACACCGCCCGCATCAGAAACCAGAAAAGGAAATGTGATTGGGTACGATCGTGAAATATACTTAACATGCCAGCGAGGTAGAGAGTCACAACTTCTTCTGTGCACTTTAAGTTCCCTTGTGCGCTGGTAGCAAAAGGCGTGTGCACATGCACATGCGCACACCTTAAAGGGAACATTGGTCGCTAGATACCACGGCAGTGTGATAAACATTCAGTCGCACAGCTGACAGTGAGGTTAGTCAGAGCACTTCCCGACTAGTGAGACTCAAAAAGGAGAAATCAGTGACTGCATGGAGAACAGATAAGGCAGCATGCTCCCAGCAGAAAGTGAAGTCCACCTCGCCACTATTTTGTGCAGTTATGGCACCACATTATAGGAAAGATTTGGAAGCTTCAGAGAGGGCACAGGGGAGATTCACCAAGATGCTGCCTGGACTAGAGAGCATGTGTCCTGAGGGTAGGTTGAACAAGCTAGGGCCTTTTCTTCTGAGCAAAGGAGGACCAGAGGTGACTTGCTAGAGGTGTAAAAAATGATAAGAGGCATAGATCGAGTGGACAGACAGAGACTTTTCCCAGAGCGGAAGTGGCTAATACAAGGGGACATAATTTTAGGGTGATTGGAGGAAAGTGTAGGGGGATATCGGGGTAAGTTTTTTGTAGAGAGGGTGGTAGATGATTGGAACACCCTGCCAGGGCTGGTGGTAGAGGCAGATACATTAGGGACATTCAAGAAACTCTTCAGTAGGTACATGGATGAAAATAAAATGGAGCGTTATGTGGAAGGGAAGGAGTGAATCTCAGAGTAGATTAATACAATATTATGGGCTGAAGGGCCTGTACTATGCTGAAATGTTCTACATTAGTAGGAGCAAGCCAAAACTTAGGAGAAGAAATCATGTGATAAGACTAGGGAAGTGAAAGGGAGTGGCTGATGGCCAACATAATACTAGAAAATCAGGCCTGGGAGAATATTTGATTTCCCTAATCCCACTTATCCGCAGTATCGATCATCCAAGCTGCCTTTTGGTCCTTTGTACTGTTGTCACTCCAAGCTCTCTTTGAAGACTCTTTGAAAGACACGGTTATGATTACAGCTTTGAATAGGCCACTGTGAAGCACTTGCATTTATTCTTGCGTTAAGGAGTCCTCATAAATGTAAGCTACTAACAGAGGGTGATGGCTGGGGAGTAGAAGGAACTCCCCTCCAGACATAGCCTGAGTTACAGAACCCAGCTGTATCTGTTGCCTGTAATGGATGTTTCCCAAGCTCATTGCCGCTGGATTGGAATGATTTGGGGTAACAGTAGAAATTCTGTTCTGGTCACCAGCAGAACGACTAATACAAGGGTATTAGCCATTTGGCCCATAATGTTGTGTCAATATTGTTTCCTGATCAGTTGGGGCATCAAAGAATATGGCAAGAAGGCAGGTGTATGGGGTTGAGTGGGATCCAGGATCAGCCATGATGGAATGGCGGAGCAGACTCGATGGGCTGAATAGCCTAATTCTGGTCCTATGTCTTATGGTCTTATGGCCTTAATATTTAAACTTACTCTAAGATCAATCTAATCCTACTCTCCAATGTAGCCCATAACCCTCCATTTTCCTTTCATCCATGTTCCCATCTAAGAGTCTGTTTACTGTTTAACGTATTCACCTCTACCACCCACCCTTAGCAGTGTGTTCCAGACACCTGCCAGTCTGTGTAAAATACATACGTACCTCTGATATCTCCCCAAAATTTCTCTCCTCGCTTCGGGTGTTAGCCATTGCCACCATGGGGAAAAGGTAATGGCTGTCCATTCTCTTTGTGGCTCTTATAATCTTCTACACCTCCATCAAATCTCTTCTCATCCTCCTTCACTCCAAAGAGAAAAGTCTGAGCTTGCTCAACCTTTCCTCGAAAGACATGGTCACTAATTCTGGGAGCTTCCTGATAAACCTCCTCTGCAAGAACTCACACTTCAAAAAAGAACTGTTCTCCCTTCCACCTTGTTATGAGGTCTCTTATAATTACCAACTCTTCTGAGAGGAGAGAACCATCTGTGGGATCAGACCAGAAAGTTGTAAAGGAGTTCTCCTCTTTCCTCCTCATTGTGCCTCCACGTAGAAAGATGTAATTGCATCGACAACTTTTACAAATTGTCCTACCGACTTTAAAGATTTGTCTGCACATGTGCTCAGACCTGTCTGTTCCCGCACTTCCATTACTGCACTCCAATTCAATTCCTGTGACCACTCCTTGTCCCCGTAACAAAATGCAGTCCTTCATCCTTCGCTGTATTAAATTTTATGTGGCATCTGTCAGAGCAATTCACCAGTCTGTCTACACGCTCCTGATGCTTGGTGCTAATCCTTCTCACTGCGACTTCCATGTGAGGGAGTTGGATGTGTGGGAGAGTGAAAATCACAGAAGAAAACTGGCATCATGCACCGTACAACTTCCAATTACAACAGGAACAGTTTACTGGAGAGGACAGCTGCCAGCCCAGGGCCAAAGGAGATAGTGAATATCAGGAGTTTTTATCTTTAAACCATAGGGATGCTTGACTACAATAAATATTAAGTATTCATTAACTAGGGTAACTGTGAAATATATTTTAAAATGCTTGCATATACTGTACTGATTTGTGTTCAATATGACTGCAAGGCTGAACTGTCAAAGCACTGCTTCATCTGATTTCATTCCTACCAATTTGTTAAATGAAATCAATAAACTCTCATTGTAATGTACAAGATAATTTCTGTTAAATGTATTACAGAAATCAATGTTCTTCTAGCAAAATAAGAAATTAACTGAATATCTGGGTAACTTTACAAATGAAAGTTTGTTTCTTAGCAACTTCATGCTCGAAAAGGAATCCAAGGATCTCAGTAGAATGTTTAATATGGTAGGGGATAACTTTAAGGTGATCGGAGGAAAGTACAGCACTGTGCAAAAATCTGCGTCACATATATATCCCAGGGTGCCTAAGGCTCTAGCACAGTACTGTATTTGTTTTATGGTTTTATGGTGGAGCGGAAAGTGAGTTTGTAAATCTGGTGGGAGCAATGAACGTTGGGAATGGCAAGGGCGGGAGGGGTGTGGGACGGATGTCAGAGAAGGAGGTCAGGGTGGGGAGGGGTGCCGTGGGTGCAGATACATGCAATGTTATTCGATTGTAAACAATTGGTTTATTGACCATTACAGAATGTCTCGCTGGTGCTTCCTGCTCCCTCCCCTTTTTCCCAACCATGATTCCCTTCCCACTCTCAGTCCACAATGGAGACTTGTATCAGAATCTAGCTTATCATCACTCATATGTCATGATTTTTATTTGTGGCAACAGTTCAGTGCAATATATAAAATTACTACAATACCATGCAAATATCTTAGACTCACTAGCTATATACTTTTGTACAGTCCTGTACAGTGCGATCACTCCAGTTGAATTTGATGTTCTCCTAAGGGATTGTCTCCAGGATGTTGGAGTGGATTCTCTTAATGGGGAATGGCTGTGCGTGACTTTGTTTGACGTGGGGAGGCTGACACACGGATAGCCCCCGCACAGTCCTTGACTGATCTAGGTCAGGGTCCAGTGGCAAGGAAGGCAATACACTGAGGACCCTTCACTGCTACAGCCTTCCAAGCTCAAGATCAAGTTCAGGTTTATCGTCATCTGACTGTACACATATACAACCAAATGAAACAATGTTCCTCCAGACCATGGTGCGCCCACAAAACATACATCATACACAGCACATAAACCAAAACAGTAACATTATAAAATAGAAGTCAAATTGCATGTAGTGCACAGCACAGGTAAACAGTAACAACTTGCTCTCCTAATGACAAGACCTCGGTGGTGGCAAGGTATTCATTAGTCTCACAGTCTGAGGGAAGAAGCTGTTGCCCAGTCTGCCTTATGGACCTGGCTCAAAGGGATTGTGGGATGGGTAGTAACCTCAACAATGCTTTGGGCCCTTCATATGCAATACTTCCGGTAAATGTCACACATGGGTGGGGAGGGATACCCCGATGATCCTCTCAGTGGTTTTTCCTGCCCTCTGTGGGGTCTTGCAATCCAATGCCTTGCAGCTTCCACACCACACAATGACATAGCCAGGCAGGACATTCTCCTTGGTGCTCCTGCGGAAATCTGTTAGAATGGGGGTGGGGAGCCTTGCATGTCTCCATCTCCTCAGAAAGTGTAGACACTGCTGTGCCTTCTTGACTATTGAGCAGGAGATGTGGGTTCAGGTGAGATAGTGTATCATGCACATACCAAGGAACTTTGTGCACTTCAATCTCTCCGTGGCAGAGCCATTGATATGCAATGGGGAGTGGTTGACTTGTGCCTTCCGGAAGTCCACAATCAACTCTTTTGTCTTGTCCACAATGAGACCCGTGTTATTGTTCTCACTCCAATCAACAAGCCTCTTGACCTCCTGTCTGTATGCTGGCTCATCATTGTTGCTGATGAGTGAACTTGATGATGCAGTTTCAAAGGTTTCAAAGGTACATTTAATGTCAGAGAAATGTATACAATATACATCCTAAAATGCTTTTACTTCACAACCATCAACAAAAACAGAGTGTCCCCAAAGAATGAAGTTAAATGTTAGAACCCCAAAGTCCCCCTCAGCTCCCCTCCCTCCTTCGTGTAAGTAGAAGCAAAATTAACAATCCCCCTCCCCCACCAGCAAAAAAAAAGCATTGGCAGCCACTACCGAGCACTCAAGCATGCAGCAAAGCAACAGCAAAGACACAGACTTGCAGTACTCCAAAGACTACTCATTCACCCAGTATTCGACATACTGCAGTCTCCCTCTTTCCCTAATAAGGGAGAAAGAGATGTCTCCGTTTCACAGTGAGAGAGGAGACATAACAAATAAATCATTGGTTTACAATGTTAAAAGTCTGTTGCATCACTTTTTCTGAGCTCTGTGCCCAAAGATTTCGGGTTTCTGGGCACACAGCCATAGATCTTCCATCTCCCATGAAACACCAATCTCCTTCCGGGACACTGACCTTTGATCCCCCCCGTCAATAGAGCCATGAGATCTCAGACCTCCGAAGGGAGCTAAGCTCTTCGGCCGCATCCTTGGCATGTCGAATAACGGCTAGTCGTGAAACCCCAAGAGCGGGTCCCGCTCCTGCAAAGAACCGGTCTGAGCTGAATCTGGCAGTGCAGCTGTGAGTTGGCAATATGAACGGCAGCAAGTCCTGGGGGAGATACCAAAGCTCAATGTGATGGAGCTTGAGACATTGCTGTCAACTCGGACTGAGTGAGGTCTTTCCATCAAGAAATCCAAGACCCAGTTACAGAGAAGGGTGTTAAGTCCCAATGAGGACAGTTTGCCCACCAGCCTCTGATCATGTTAAACACCGAGATGAAGCCAATGAATAACATCCTGACGTATGAAGCATCATCTTTTAGGTGGGGCAGGATGGAGTGGAGGGCCATCAGTGGGCCATCAGTGGGCCAGTGTGAGCAGTAGGCAAACTGGAAAGCTGTAAGATGAGATTTTATACAATCCATTACTAGCTGCTCAACGCACTTCATTGTTGTAAAGTCAGTGCCACCAGGTGATAATTGTGTAGACCAGTTACCATCACTCTGTTGGAACCTGAATTGATGGTGGCTGCCTTGAATACTGCAGGGATTGTGTCAGTGATATTAAAGATGGTCATTAAGTCCTCTGTTAGCTGGGTCCCTGAGCACCTGATCAGGTATGTTGTCTGGTTCCGCAGCTTTGTGTGGGTTCTTCCTCATCTCAGCTGCAGCCAGATGGGGTGCCTATTCTTTCAATGTCACACCACTAAATGCGCCAGATCATTCGGCCTATCAGGAAGGGAGGTGTCATTGTTGTTGATACGTAGGGTGGAATTGTAATCGGTTATGGTTTATATGTCCTGTCATATCCATTGTGTTTTCCTGGTGTCACAAATGTGTCTGTGGATTTTCTGTGCATACTCATGCTTTGCCTTCCTGATAGCACAGAACAGCAAGGCTTTTGCTCAACTTGAAGTCATCCTGTCCTCCAATCTGAAAGTAGTGCCCCAATTCCTAAGCAGTGCCTGAACCTCAGCAGTCAGCCATTGTTTCTGGTTTCCCCTGGCGATGTAGTGTTTAATCATTGTAATGTCCTCAATGCATTTGCCTATGTAGCTAGTCACTGATCCCACATTTCTCTCAAAGTCGACGAGATGATCATAGGTAGCTACCTTCCTGAGTATGTTCCAGTCCGTGCTTCTGAAGTAGTCCAGCAGCACTGAGGAGGCACTTTCCAGCCAGGTTCTGTGTTTTGTGATATCACACCGGAGGTAATATTGTATCATTTCTTAATGCATGCATTACTAAATGACAATAAAAGAGGACTGCGTGTCTTCATAATCTAATCTAATTTGAGGGGAGTAGGTGGTAGTAATCCCATGCATTTGCTGCCCTTGTTCTTCTTGGTGGTAGAAACCATTGGTTTAGGCAGATGCTGTTGGAATCAGAGCCAGAATCAAACTCACATTTACTGTCACTGAAATTTGCTTTCTGACAGCCCCACAGTGAAA
Source organism: Mobula birostris (assembly GCF_030028105.1). Lineage (NCBI taxonomy): Eukaryota > Metazoa > Chordata > Chondrichthyes > Myliobatiformes > Myliobatidae > Mobula > Mobula birostris. The sequence goes on along the minus strand of NC_092370.1, from coordinate 235,032,967 downwards.
TACATGAAATATTATGCAGACTGGGAGACCACTTTGCTGAACATCTACGCTCTGTCCGCCAGAGAAAGCAGGATCTCCCAGTGGCCACACATTTTAATTCCACATCCCATTCCCATTCTGACATGTCTTTCCACGGCCTCCTCTACTGTAAAGATGAAGCCACACTCAAATTGGAGGAACAACACCTTATATTCCGTCTGGGTAGCCTCCAACCTGATGGCATGAACATCGACTTCTCTAACTTCCGCTAAGGCCTCACCTCCCCCTCGTATCCCATCTGTTACTCATTTTTATGCACACATTCTTTCTCTCACTTTCCTTTTTCTCCCTCTGTCCCTCTGAATATACCTCTTGCCCATCCTCTGGGTCCCCCCACCTTGTCCTTCTTCCTGGACCTCCTGTCCCATGATCCTCTCATATCCCCTTTTGCCAATCACCTGTCCAGCTCTTGGCTCCATCCTTCCCCCTCCTGTCTTCTCCTATCATTTTGGATCTCCCCCTCCCCCTCCAACTTTCAAATCCCTTACTCACTCTTCCTTCAGTTAGTCCTGACGAAGGGTCTCGGCCTGAAACGTCGACTGTACCTCTTCCTACAGATGCTGCCTGGCCTGCTGCGTTCACCAGCAACTTTGATGTGTGTTGATTTAACCCTTACATACTGTTTGGGTCAAATTTGACCTTTGACAGCAGTAAAAACACCCTAAATGCCATTTTTTTTTGCCGAAATTTGATGACTTTTCCTAAAGTGACCCAAAATGTGCAAAAATGAAAATATTTAAAAATTTTAAACTTTTGTACAGGTGCTACAAATTTTTGTGCATTGAGCTGTTCCAGGTCAAATTTGACCCGTATCTATTGAAATGGTTTTTAGATCTCTGAAACATTAATTAAGGATTAATCACCCATTTATTAATGTCAGACAGGCTCTTTATACATTCTAAATAGATCTGTGGTTCAAAATTTGGTGTAGACACTTGTTATGAGGGGATTCTTGGGCCGGGTCAAAATTGACCCAGACCATACTGTGAAGGTATAGAATATGAACAGGTTGCCTGGGTTAAAAAAACAGTAAGTTGAACAAAAAGAACAAAAAGTAAGATAGTGTTCATGGTTTCATGGTCCATTCAGAAATCTGATGGCAAAGGAAAAAGAAGTTGTTTCTAAAACATGAGGCTTCTACACCACCTCCTTGATGGTATCAAGAAGAAGAGGGCTTACCTTAGATGGTGAGAGTTCTGAATTATGGATACCATCTTCTTGAGACATCACCTATCAAAGACGTCCTCAAGGCTGGAGAAACTATTTCCCATGATGGACTTGGCTGAAGTTAGAACCCTCTGTTGCTTTTTCTGATCCTGTGAGTGCGCCCTCCATGCCACATAGTGGCGGAACCAGTACATCTGTAGAAATTTGCAACAGATTTTGGTGACATACCAAATCTACTCAAACTCCTAATGTAATATGGCTGCCAGTGTGCCTTCTTTGTAATTGCATCAATGTGTTGGGCCCAAGATGGATCTTCAGAGATGTTGACACCCAGGAGCTTGAAGTTGCTCACCTTTGTCACTTCTGATCCCTCAAGGAGAACTATTGCGTATTCTTCCAATTTCCCCGTCTTGAAGTCCACAATCAATTCCTTGGTCTTAATGGCATTGAGTGCAAGGCCATTGAATTTATAGATGGCATTTAAGATGAGCCTAGCCACACAGCCATTAATGTTAAAGGAGTAGAGCAGTGAGCTAAACACACATTCTCGAGGTACACCTGAGTTGATTGTCAGCAAGGAGGAGATGTTACTTCCAAGCCTCACTGACTGTGATCTCCAATCTGCAATTGTAGGCTGTCCTGAGGATCAAAGTTATTACAGGGGAAAGGGTTGTGTCAGATAGAAACTGGTTAAAAACCTTCCTGTTCCTATCGTCAGGTGATGTTGGCTGGAGAAGATGGTTAACACTTGCCAAACCAATGACTAGTTTTTACTCAGGTACCTGTGATAGCCTGTGTTTCTGAGGCACTTAGAGTTCAAACTTCAAAGGTCAAATTTATTATCAAAGTATATATGCAATATACTACCTGGAGATTCATCTACTTGCTGGCATCCACAAAACAAAGAAATATAACAAAAAGTCCTCAACACTTTAACCTGGTGACACTTTAATCAGTGTGGATTAATGGAGCTGAGCACGGGTTCACTTTCTGCTCTTGACACAGCGTCCACCCCAGTGATGCAGCTAGGCAGCTTTTCTTGAGAATGCTCACCATGCCTCATGGCATCGAAAAGGCTGCTTTGAGCCCCTCTTAGGGACACGTGCTTCTTTTAGAAGGAGCACATTTACTGAGTGTACCTTGCCTCGTTCCAGTGCCTTGACTTTGAATCAGTTGTTTACAATTGATTTTCATCCCAGTCATCTGGGACATTTATCAGTGGCCTACTTAAAGGGAAGCTACAAGAGATCGAACTGGTGCAATAGCCTTTAGGACCGGGTTATTGATGGTAGGAAAGACCCATGGAAGAAGTGACTGGGCTGTCTCAATTCAAATACTGATCATCTTGCAGAGGTGCCCCCAATTTAGCATCACCCATTGGTGTTGACTAGAAATTAAAAGATGTGACTAATAGACTAGAAACAAGCAGACAGTATATCCCACTTGTCTCTAACTTCACCCTCCCTCCCTGGCCCCAACTCGATCCATCTGTCTCAACTTACTCTTCACTGCCTCCACCTTCACCATTCTTCAGTCCTGCCTCACCACACCCACTCACCTCTTCATACTGGCGATCTGCCCTCTCTCCTCTCAGTCCAAGATACAGGGCTTTGACCCAATATATTGACTATTTCCCCCTCCAACCCACGGATGCTGCTCGGCCAGCAGAACCCCTTTGCAGATTGCCTGTTGCTCCGCTTCCCAGCATCTGAAAGTGTCCCAATTATATCCAACCATAGCAGAGGGAGGAAAGAATCTGAGCCAATCTGAATCAGGTGAAGTTTGTTGTTTTGCAGCAGCACTATAGTGCAAAAACATTAAATTTGCTGTAAATTACAAAATAAATTAATAGTACTGTAGAAAAGGAATATTGAGGTAGTGTTGCACACACAAAATGCTGGAGGAACTCAGCAAGCCAGGCAACATATATGGAAAAAAATTACAGGCAACATTTTGGGCCAAACCCCTTTGGCAGGACTGTAGTGTTAAGGTACAGGCTGAGTATCAAAACATTACGGGTGCAGAATCAGAAAGGAGAGCAAATACGGTACTCAAGGTGTTGTATCTAAATGCGTGTAGTATAAGAAGTAAGGTGGATGATCTTGTTGCAGTATTACAGATTGCCAGGTATGACGTTGTGGCCATCACTGAATCGTGACTGAAGGATGGTTGTAGTTGGGAGCTGAATGTCCAAGGTTACATGTTGTATCAGAGGGATAGGAAGGTAGGCAGAGGGGATGGTGTGGCTCTACTGGTAAAGAATGGCATCAAATCAACAGAAAGGTGTGACAAAGGATCGGAAGATGTTGAATCCTTGTGGATTAAGTTAAGAAACTGCGAGGGTAAAAGGATGTTGATGGCAGTTATATACAGGCCTCCCAACAGTGGCTGGGAGGTGGACCACAGATTACAACAGGAAATAGAAAAGATGAGTCAAAAGGGCAATGTTATGGTAACCATGGGAGATTTTAACATGCACGTCAATTGGGAAAATCAGGTTGGTAATGGATCTCAAGAGTGTGAGTTTATTGAATGCCTGAGAGATAGTTTGTTGTTGAACCTACTGGGGGATCAGTTATAATCAATTGGGTGTTATGTAATGAACCGGGGGGGCGATTAGGGAGCTTCAGGTAAAAGACCCCTTCGGAACCAGTGATCACAATATGATTGAGTTCAACTTGAAGTTTGATAGGGAGAAAGTAAAGTCTGATATTGCAGTATTTCAGTGGAGTAAGAGAAATTACAGTGGTACAAGAGAGGGGTCGGCCAAAGTAAATTGGAAGGAGCTGCTGGCAGGGATGTCAGCAGATCAGTAATGGCGTGCGTTTCTGGGAAAAATGAGGAAGGTGCAGGACACATGTATTCCAAAAATGAAGAAATACTCAAGTGGTAAAATAGTACAACTGTGGCTGACGAAGGATAGGACTAGGAAGTTTTAATAAACCTGCAGAGAGCAACTAAAAAAAATCATTAGAAGGGAAAAGATTAAATATAAAAGCAAGCTAGCAAATAATAACAAAGTGGATAGTGAAGGTTTTTTCAAGTATGTTAAAAATAAAAGAGAAAGGAGAGTGGATATAGGTCCACTAGAAAATGAGGCAGGAGAAATAATAACAGGGGACAAGGAGATGGCTGATGAATTAAATGAGTATTTTTCATCAGTCTTCACTGTGGAAGACACTAGCAGCATGTCTGATGTTGTAGTGTGTGAAAGAAGAGAAGTGGATGCAGTTACTATTACAAGAGAGAAGGTGCTCAAAAAGCTGAAAGACCTAAAGGCACATAAGTCACCTGCACCCTGGGGTTCTGAAAGGGGTAGCGTTAGAGATTGTGGTGGCATTAGAAATGATCTTTCAAAAATCATTGGACTATGGCATGGTGACAGAGGACTGGAAAACTGCAAATGTCATTCCACTCTTTAAGAAAGGAGGAAGGCAGCAGAAAGGAAATTATAGACCAGTTAGCCTGACCTCAGTGGTTGGGAAGATGTTAGAGTCTATTGTTAAGGATGAGGTGATGGAATACTTGGTGACACAGGACGAGATAGTACAAAGTCAGCATGGTTTCCTTGAGGGAAAATCCTGCCTGACGAATCTGTTGGAATTCCTTGAGGAGATTACAAGTAGGATAGATAAAGGGGATGCAGTGGATGTTGTATATTTGTACTTTCAGAAGGCCTTTGACAAGGCACCATGCATGAAATTAAGAGCCCATGGTATTAGAGGAAAGTTTCTAACATGGTTAGAGGATTGATTGATTGGTAGGAGGCAGCAAGTGGGGAAAAAAGGGATCCTTTTCTGGTTGGCTGCCAGTGACTAGTGGTGATCTGCAGTGGTTGGTGTTGGGACCATTTTTTTATGCTGCCTATAAATGATTTAGATGATGGAATAAATGGCCTTTTTCCCAAGTTTGCAGATGATACAAAGATCGTTGGAGGGCAGGCAGTGTTCAGAAAACAGGTAGGATTCAAAAGGACTTAGACAGATTAGGAGAATGGGCAAGAAAGTGGCGAATTAAATACAATGTTGGAAGGTGCATGTTCATGCACTTTGGTAGTAGAAATAAATGTGCGGACTATTTTCTAAATGAGGATAAAATCCAAAAATCTGAGATGCAGAGGGACTTTGGAGTCCTTGTGCAGAACACCCTGAAGATTAACTTGCAGGTTGAGTCAGTGGTGAGGAAGGCAAATGCCATGTTAGCATTCATTTCAAGAGGTCTAGAATACAAGAGCACGAATGTGATGCTGAGATTTTATAAGGCACTGGTGAGGCCTCACCTTGAGTATTGTGAACAGTTTTGGGCCCCTCATTTGACATTGGAGAGGGTCCAGAGGAGTTTCACAACGATGATTCCAAGAATGAAAGGGTTATCATACGAGGAACATTTGATGGCTCTGTGACTGTACTCGCTGGAATTCAGAAGGATGAGGGGGGATCTCATTGAAAACTTTCAAATGTTGAAAGGCCTAGACAGAGAGGATGGAAAAGGATGTTTCCCATGGTGGGAGGGTCTAAGACAAGAGGACACAGCCTCAGGATAAAGGGGTGCCCTTTCAAAACAGAGATACGGAGAAATTTCTTTAGCCAAAGGGTGGTGAATTTAGGGAATTTGTTACCACATGCAGCTGTGGAGGCCAGGTCGTTGGTTGTATTTAAGGCAGAGATTGATAGGTTCTTGATTGGACATGGCATCACAGTTTATGGGGAGAAGGCCAGGAACTGGGGTTGAGGAGGAAAAAAAAAGGATCAGCCATGATTAAATGGTGGAGCAGACTCGATAGGCCAGATGGCCTAATTCTGCTCCCATGTCTTATGGTCTTATAGTAGTGTTCATGGGTTTAGGGACCATTCAAAAATATGATGGTAGAGGGGAAAAAGCTGTTCCCTAGATCACTGTATGGGTCTTCGAGCTCTGCACCTCCTCCCTAACAGTAGTAATGAGAAGAGAACGGGTCCTGAATGGTGAGGATCCTTAATGATGGATGTCACCTATGTGAGGCACCACCTCTTGAAGATGCCCTTGATGGTGGGAAGGGTAGGTTGTAAATAGATCGTAAAGTTTAGAAAGCTAATCTTATAGTGGTGACTATAATTAGTATTAGTCTATTATTGTCATGTGTTCCAAGGTACAGTGAAACGCTTGCCTTGCAGACTTAAATCATTATACAATGTGCTGAGGCAGAACAAGATAAAGCAATAACAATTTTGCAGAATAAAGTGTGAAAGTGACAGAGCAAGGGCAGTGCAAGTGAACTATAAAGTACAAGATCATAATGAGGTGGATTATGAGGTCAAGAAAACATCTTATTGAACAAGAGGTTCATTTAGGAGCCTGATAACAGCAGAAAAGAAGCTGTTCTACCACTGACCTCTTCCATCTATCACCTCCCAGCTTCTCACTTCATTCCCCTTCTGCCACCCACCTACCTTCCCCCTTACCTGGTTTCACCTGTCACCGCTATCCCGTTACATGTGCATGCCTTGCTTAAAATAAAAAATGAATTCACGTGAGTTGTCTCCCAGCTTGCTTGTTTTCCTTTCAATTAGTTTTTATGTTTTGATGATGAGGAAGTGTTAAATGAACCCGAAATGACTACCTACATGTTGAAGCACAGTGAGAAATTCAAGTTTTAAAAAAAAGCACAGCGAGATGGTCAAGGTAAAAGAAGCACAGCACGTTATTTTTATTCTTTGGAGCAGTATGTTCTCTTCACAAAAGGAAACATAGCCGAGTTTTTTTTTAAAAAGGGCAGGAAATGGAAGAATTCGTGGATTTGAAAACAATGAGTCCCAGGTGATAAGAACCATTAAAGGAAGAGCAGAAATAACTGGCTACATTGTAAAGATTAGTGCATTTGATGACGCGCCTGATAACTAGATACGGTATATCGTGATTGGAACAGATTGAGCAATATTTTAAAGAAAATGGAATAGAAAATGGAAAATGGAATGTGAAACAAGTACCAGTTATACTGAGTGCTGCTTGTTTATAGGTTTAACTGCTCCAACCAAACCAGCTGAAATGAGCTTTGCTGATATCATGAAAGTAATGCAGGAACATTTAGAACCAAAACCGTTGTTGATTGCAGAATGCTTTCGGTTTCATAAGCCGAATCAAAAGGAGGGGAAGTCCATTTCAGTGCATGTGGTTGAATTGAAGAGATTGCCTAAGCATTGTCAGTTCCATGATGGGCTTCATGGGAAGAAAAAGATATATATAAATTAAAATAAGTAGTCCAAAAAGAAACCTAAAAAGAATAGTAAGGTCATGCACATGGATTCATTGTCCATTCAGGTATCTGTTGGCAGAAGGGAAGAAGCTGTTCCTATAACATTGAGTGTGTGTCCTTAGGCTCCTAAACTGCCTCCTTGACAGTACCAATGGGAAAGGGGTATGTGCTGGGTGATGGGGATGCAGCTTTTTCAAGATGTCTTCAGTGCTGGGAGATTACTACCTTTGATAGAGCTGGCTGATTTTACAACTTTCTGCAGTGGCCTCTCCATACCAGACGGCAATACAACTAGTTAGAATGCTCTCTATGGTATATCTGTAGATATTTGTAGGTGTCTTTAGAGGCATACCAAATCTCCTCAATGAAATATAGCCACTATTGTGCCTTTGTAATTGCATCAGTAGGTTGGGCCCAGGATAGATCCTCAATGATGCTTACATAGGACCTATCAAGTGTGACAGTGGGAAAGTGTGTATGGAACCGGAGGAAATAGCAGAGGTACTTAATGAATACTTTACTTCAGTATTCACTATGGAAAAGGATCTTGGTGATTGTAGTGATTACTTGCAGCAGACTGAAAAGCTTGAGCATGTAGATATTAAGAAAGAGGATGTGCTGGAGCTTTTGGAAAGCATCAAGTTGGATAAGTTGGCTGAGGGATTGGAGCAGGGGGCAGGGATTCAGATTTCTGGATCACTCGGACCTCTTTTGGGGCAGGTGTGAACTGTACAAAAAGGACGGGTTGCACCTGAATCCCAAGGGGACCAATATCCTGACGGGGATGTTTGCTAAGGCTACTGGGGAGAGTTGAAACTAGAATTGTTGGGGGGATGGGAACCGAACTGAAGAGACTGGGGAAGAGGCGTTTGGCTCATAAATAGAGATAGCTTGGAGACAGTGCGAGAGGGAGGATAGGCAGGTGATAGAGAAGGGACGCGCTCAGATGGATGATTTGCGATGTGTCTATTTTAACGCAAGGAGTATTGTGAGCAAAGCGGATGAGCTTAGAGCATGGAACAGTACTTCGAACTATGATGTGGTGGCCATTACAGAGACTTGGATGGCTCAGGGACAGGAATGGTTACTTCAAGTGCCAGGTTTTAGATGTTTCAGAAAGAACAGAAAGGGAGGGAGGCAAAATAGGTGGGGGCGTGGCACTGTTGATCAGAGATAGTGTCATGGCTGCAGAAAAGATGGACACCATGGACGGATTTGCTATGGAGTCTCTGTGGATTGAGTTTAGGAACAGGAAGGGGTCAATAACTTTACTGGGTGATTTTTATAGGCCGCCCAATAGTAACACGGATATCAAGAAGCAGATAGGGAAACAGATCCTGGAAAGGTGTAATAATAACAGAGTTATCATGATAGGAGATCTTAATTTCCCAAATATCGATTGGCATCTCCCTAGAGCAAGGGGTTTAGATGGGGTGGAGTTTTTTAAGTGTGTTCAGGAAGGTTTCTTGACACAATGTGTAGATAAGCCTACAAGAGGAGATTTGATATTGGGAAATGAACCTGGTCAGGTGTCAGATCTCACAGTGGGAGAGCATTTTGGAGATAGTGATCATAATTCTATCTCCTTTACAATAGCATTGGAGAGAGATAGGAACAGACAAGTTAGAAAAGCGTTTAATTGGAGTAAGGGGAATTATGAGGCTATCAGGCAGAAAATTGGAAGCTTAAATTGGGAACAGATGTTCTCAGTGAAAAGTATGGAAGAAATGTGGCAAATGTTCAGGGATATTTGTGTGGAGTTCTGCATAGGTATGTTCCAATGAGACAGGGAAGTTATGGTAGGGTACAGGAACCGTGGTGTACAAAGGCTGCAATAAATCTAGTCAAGAAGAAAAGAAAAGCTTACAAAAGGTTCAGAGAGCTAGGTAATGTTAGGGATCTAGAAGATTATAAGGCTAACAGGAAGGAGCTTAAAAAGGAAATTAGGACAGCCAGAAGGGGCCATGAGAAGGCTTTGGCAGGCAGGATTTAGGAAAATCCCAAGGCATTCTACAAGTACGTGAAGAGCAAGAGGATAAGACGTGAAAGAATAGGACCTATCAAGTGTGACAGTGGGAAAGTGTGTATGGACCAGAGGAAATAGCAGGGCTGAGAAGTGGCAGATGGAGTTCAATCCAGATAAGTGTGAGGTGGTTCATTTTGGTAGGTCAAATATGATGGCAGAATATAGTATTAATGGTAAGACTCTTGGCAGTGTGGAGGATCAGAGGGATCTTGGGGTCCGAGTCCATAGGACGCTCAAAGTGGCTGCTCAGGTTGACTCTGTGGTTAAGAAAGCATACGGTGTATCAGCCTTCATCAATCGTGGAACTGAATTTAGGAGCTGAGAGGTAATGTTGCAGCTATATAGGACCCTGGTCAGACCACACTTGGAGTACTGTGCTCAGTTCTGGTCACCTCACTACAGGAAGGATGTGGAAGCCATAGAAAGTGTGGAGGAGATTTACAAGGATGTTGCCTGGATTGGGGAGCATGCCTTATGAAAAGAGGCTGAGTGAACTCGGCCTTTTCTCCTTGGAGCGACGGAGGATGAGAGGTGACCTGATAGAGGTGTATAAGATGATGAGAGGCATTGATCGTGTGGATAGTCAGAGGCTTTTTCTCAGGGCTGAAATGGTTGCCACAAGAGGACACAGGTTTAAGGTGCTTGGGAGCAGGTACAGAGGAGATGTCAGGGGTAAGTTTTTTACGCAGAGAGTGGTGAGTGCGTGGAATGGGCTGCCAGCAACGGTGGTGGAGGCGGATATGATAGGGTCTTTTAAGAGACTTTTGGATAGGTACATGGAGCTTAGAAAAATAGAGGGCTATGGGTAAGCCTAGTAATTTCTAAGGTAGGGACATGTTTGGCACAACTTTGTGGGCCGAAGGGCCTGTATTGTGCTGTAGGTTTTCTATGTTTTTATGACATGCTAGAACTTGAAATTGTTACTTTCTCCACTGCTGATCCCTCAATGAGGACTGGTGTGTGTGTCCTCGCCTTACCCTTTCTGAAGTCTGCAATCAATTCTTTGGTCTGACTATGATTGACTGTGAGGTTGTGCTGTGACACCACTCTACCAACTGACCTATCTCGCTCCTGTACATCTCCTGATCCCAATCTGAAATTCTGCCAAAATTAGTTGTGCCATCAACAAATGTATAGATGGCATTTGAGCTATGTCATCTCAATGGATGTAGACAGAGTAGATCAGTGGGCTAAGCACTCATCCTTAAGGTGTGTCAGCAAGATGGAGATGTTGTTTCCCTTCAGCACAGACTGTGGTCTCCCGGTGAGGAAGTCAAGGATGCAGTTGCACAGGGAAGTATAAAGGCTCAGTTTTTGGAGGTTAGTCATAGTCGTAGTCATAGTCATAGTCATACTTTATTGATCCCGAGGGAAATTGGTTTTTGTTACAGTTGCACCACAAATAATTAAATAGTAATAAAACCATAATAATTAAATAGGAATATGTAAATTATGCCAGGAAATAAGTCCAGGACCAGCCTATTGGCTCAGGGTGTCTGACCCTCCATGGGAGGAGTTGTAAAGTTTGATGGTCACAGGCAGGAATGACTTCCTATGATGCTCAGTTTTTCGTGAGCAGTAAGAATGTTTCTGTTAAACACTGAGCTGTAGTCGATAAACAGCAGCCTGGAAAAAGTATCAGTATTGTCTAGGTGATCCAAGGCCACGTGAAGGCCACGTGGGATCGTATCTGCTGTAGACCTATTGTGGCGATGGGCAAATTTCATTTTGTCTGTTGCTCTGGACTTCCAGCATCTGCAAAATCTTTATTGATTAGTTCACTAATGGGCCGCCAGAGAAGAAACTCCTGGGTCCATAACCCTTGAACAAAATTCTTGACCCTTAACCGCCCTCAGAAACGTTACTGATTGATTTATTTATTCATTTTGAGATACAGCATGGAACAGGCCCTCCCAGACTAACGAGCACAGTAATTTCTAAAGTAGGGACATGTTCGGCACAGCTTTGTGGGCCGAAGGGCCTGTATTGTGCTGTAGGTTTTCTATGCTTCTATGTTTCTATGATTACGAGTGGCACAGTTGGAATGGACAGAGAGTATCAGTTTCCCAGGGTTGAAATGGAGTAGGCTGAAGGGTTGAAATATATTCGTACTAGAGGGAATGCATTTAAGACAAGAGGGGGAGAATTCAAAGGACGTGTGTGAGGTAAATATTTTACACAGAATGGCGGATGCCTGGAATACACTGCCAGGGAGAGTGGTGGACAGTGGTATGATAGGCACAGGAATATGCAAAGGATGGAAGGATATGGACCAGGCAGAAGGGATAACACGTCATTAGCTGAATTAGGTTGGCATAGTATCTATGGTACTGTTCTATGATCTATGTTCTCCCAATATACTCCAAAGTTCAAAGTTCAAATAAATTTATTATCAAATTACATATATGTCTTTTAAGACTTTTAAGAAACATTTAGATAGGCGCATGAATGTGAGAATAATGGAAGTGTATAGACATTGTGTAGGCAGAGGGAATTAATTTAGTCAGACATTTGATTACTGATTTGGCACAACATTGCAGGATGAGGGCCTGTTCTTGTTCTGGACTGTTCTATATTCTAAGTAATACCTTGAGATACATTTTCTTGTGGGCATTCACAGTAGGTCAATGAATAACTACACACAAAGACTGACAGACAACCTATATGCAAAAGAAAACAAATTCTGCAAACACAAAAGAAATATAATAATATTTATACAAATATCAGTAGTACGTAGTTCCAGGCACCCTGGGATTTTCAATGGGTAAGGGAAGAGGAAAAGCCTTTGCCCGCCCCCTCAGAGCTGGTGATCAGGAGCAGATGGATCAGAGGGCTCACTATTTTTAGATGAAAGCTGTGCCTGGCCTGGGAGTTCAGCTGATTAAGGAGCGGCATCTGCTAACAGAAGGACATAGCAAATGTTGGTTTATTCAGGCAGAATCACAAGAGTCACACACAAGTCTTCAGACAGTGCATGCAACAGAAGATTTATAACCTTCAAAGTCGGTGTACAAGTGATGAATAAAAGAAAATAGTCCTTTTACAGAGGATCTAGTCCAGAATCAATTTAATCACCTGTACTGTGGCAGAATGGCAAGATTCAAGGCAGCAGAAAATGATTGACGCACATAAGACTCAATATATTCTGTGAGCTGACAACTCAGAGAGCACGGAAACTGGGATAATTGGGGAAACCGTTGGGCCTTCTCACAAATACATCTTCCAGCAGTATATTGTTTTTGCAGAGAAATGCCAATGCAGGTATAAACGAGGTCTCCTCGGAGATGGCCAGTTAAAGCAGTGATATTTCATTTCCCCGAGCTGAAGCGATAAACAAATGTGGAAGGAATTCCTCTGGGCCGCTCTGACCCATTTCCAAGTCCACTGATTGGCCGAGAATCCTGCACTGTGGAAAATGGAAACTGGGAAATGGCAGGGTGAGTTAGTGGAACAGGATCGAGAGCTTCAGATCTCTACCCAACCTGTGCTAACCCCACCTAAAGCTGATGGGATTGTCCATCTGAAACTGAGAGCTAACAGTCCTGTTCACTTCTTCCTCAAGGACAAATTAGGATTGTTGGACTGCAAAACAAACACTCACATTTGCAGCATTTAATACCAAGTATTAGAATCAACTATCCTTGGGTTTCTTGCCTTTGGAAAAAATGTTGATTAAAACTATATTAAAAAGTCCCTAGTAAAGAGGCAGATACATTAGGGACATTTAAAAGATGTTTAGATAGGCACATGACTGTGAGGGAAATGGAAGGATATGGACATTATGTAGGCAGAAGGCATTAGTTGAGTTGGTCAGTTGATTACTATCCAATGTTGTGGACCAAAGGGCCTTTGTTCCATTAAGATTAGCATTCTTTGTCACATGTTCATCAAAATATTGAAACATAGAGTGAAAGTTGTCATTTTTGTGTCAACAACCAACACAGAGTAAGGATGTGCTGGGTGCAGTCTGCAAGTATTGCCATGCTTCTGGTGCCAACACAGAATTCCCACAAACTATTAACCCCTACCTGCCAATCTTTGGAAGGGGGTGGAAACCAGAGCACCCAAAGGAGTCCCACAAAAAATATGCCATTTGGTAGATTCATTGGTCATTGTAAATTGCCCATAGTGTATACATGTGTGAAAGAATCTAGGTAAGAGTTGATAAGAATGCAGGGCAAATAAGATGGCAAACACACACAAAATGCTGGAGGAACTCAGCTGGTCAGGCCAAAAAACAGTCAATGTTTCGAGCAAAGACCCTTCATCAGATCCTGATGAAGTGTTTCATCCCAAGGCATCAACTCTTTTTTCTCTTTATAGGTGCTGCCTGACCTGATGAGTCCCTCTAGCATTTTGTGTGTGTCACTCTGGATTTCTAGCATCTGCAGAATCTCTTGTGTTTAGAATAAGACGAGGTTCATGTATGTGTGTGATTGATTTTTAAAGCTATTCTTTCTTTGTCACATGTACATGGAAACATACAGTGAAAAGTGCTGTTGCGCCAACAGCCAGCATAGTCTGAGATGTGCTGGGCGCAGCACGCAAGTGTTGCCATGCTTCCGGCGCCAACATAGCACGCCTGCAATTTACTAACCCTAACTCGGCCATCTTTGGAACATGGGAGGAAACTGGAGCACCGATGGGGAAAACATACAGATTCCTTACAGACAGTGGTGGGACTTGAACCGCGAAATCACAGCTAGCATTGTAAAGTGCTATGCTAACTGTTGGCCAGCTGGTGGCGTAGTGGCATCAGTGCCAGACTCCGGAGCGAAGGCTCCCGAGTTCGAATCCAGCCGGCTCCCTTGCATGCTTTCCATCCGTGCTGGGTTGAGCGTCGAGCTAGCAACCCGGCCTCGTAAAAATAAGAAAGCCTGCTAAAAAAATGCCATCATGACAGCGTTCCGAGGACTCCACTCAGAGTTAAGGGCTTTCTTCTTCTTCATGCTAACTGCTACGTTTCTGTGCTATATCTGCCCCCCACCAAAACACTTCATGAATTTGCGTGCATGTTGCCGCAAATTTGATGGGCTGAAGGGCATGCTTCTGAATTGCATCGCTCGATGACTTTATGGCATGACCATTCCCATCTACACCCCCTGGATTCTACCCATTCATTTGCAAACCAAGGACAATTCACAGCGATCAGTCAACCAAACCGCATGTCTCTAGGATGTGTGAGGAAAGCAGAGCATGAAGGGAATCCAGGGGAACGTGCAGACTCCACACAGACAGCAGCCAAGGTCAGGGCTGAACCTGGGTCTCCAGTGCATGACGATGCCACCCACTATGACTCCTATAACTCCTCACATTGGGAGGCATAAGGGACGAGCAAAGACAGCAACCTCTGCAACCTGTGAATAAAAGATAATAAAATCTGAGAAAGAGACTGTTAGCAAAAGCCATAGAAAATAAGTAAACATAGAACCTTACAACTCAGTAGAGGCCCATCAGCCAACAATGTTTTAACCTACCACAAGATCAGTCGAACCCTTCTCTCTTACATCATCAGCATCATTATCTGCCATGTCGTATGACGTGGGCAATATGGACTTACAGTTGTCTTTAACCTACCTGTGCGAGGACACCCCTTCACACTGTTGTTCCTATTCTTTTCTCTACCCATGACCATGAGTGTTCTTGGTGGTTTGCCATTGCCTTCTTCTAGGCAGTGACTTTACAAGGCAGGTGACCCCCACCACTATCAACACTCTTCGGAGATGGTCTGCCTGGTGTCAGTGGTCACATAGCTAGGACTTGTGATGTACACCGGCTGCTCACGCGACCACCATCCACCACCTGCTCCCATGGCTTCGCGTGACCTTGATCCGGGGCGGGAGGGGGTGCTAAACAGGTGCTACACCTTGCCCAAGGGTGTCCTGCAGGCTAGCAGAGGGAGGGAGCACCCTACACCTCCTTTGATAGAGACATATCTCCATCCTGCCACCTAATCCCTCCTACATAGCCGTCTGTATTTCTAACATCCTTGTCCCTATCTAAGAGTTTCTTAAATGCCCCTAATCTATCTGCCTCTACCACCAATCCTGGGTTACCTCTGACATTCCTCCTATAGTTTCCTCCAATCACCTTAAAACAATATCCCCTGGTATTAGTATTTAAGGATGACAGGAGTGAAGGTAGGACTGATTAGAGATAAAGGTGGGAAGATGTGCCTGGAGGCTGTGGAAGTGAGCGAGGTCCTCAATGAATACTTCTCTTCAGTATTCACCAATGAGAGGGAACTTGATGACGGTGAGGACAATATGAGTGAGGTTGATGTTCTGGAGCATGTTGATATTAAGGGAGAGGAGGTGTTGGAGTTGTTAAAATGCAATAGGATGGATAAGTCCCCGGGGCCTGATGGAATATTCCCCAGGCTGCTCCACGAGGCGAGGGAAGAGATTGATGAGCCTCTGGCTAGGATCTTTATGTCCTCATTGTCCACGGGAATGGTACCGGAGGATTGGAGGGAGGCGAATGTTAAACCCTTGTTCAAAAAAGGTAGTAGAGATAGTCCGGGTAATTATAGACCAGTGAGCCTTACGTTTGTGGTGGGAAAGCTGTTGGAAAAGATTCTTAGAAATAGGATCTATGGGCATTTAGAGAAACGTGGTCTGATCAGGGACAGTCAGCATGGCTTTGTGAAGGGCAGATCATGTCTAATAAGCCTGATAGAGTTCTTTGAAGAGGTGACCAGGCATATAGATGAGGGCAGTGCAGTGAGTATGATCTACATGGATTTTAGTAAGGCATTTGACAAGGTTCCACACGTTAGGCTTATTCAGAAAGTCAGAAGGTATGAGATCCAGGGAAGTTTGGCCAGGTGGATTCAGGACTGGCTTGCCTGCAGAAAGCAAAGTGTCATGGTGGAGGGAGTACATTCAGATTGGAGGTTTGTGACTAGTGGTGTCCCACAGGGATCGGTTCTGGGACGTCAACTTTTTGTGATTTTTATTAACGACCTGGATGTGGGGGTAGAAGGGTGGGTTGGCAAGTTTGCAGATGACACAAAGGTTGGTGGTGTTGTGGATAGTGTAGAGGATCATCAAAGATTGCAGACAGACATTGATAAGATGCAAAATTGGCAGATGGAGTTCAACCCAGAGAAGTGTGAGGTGGTACACTTTGGAAGGACAAACTCCAAGGCAGAGTACAAAGTAAATGGCAGGATACTTGGTAGTGTGGAGGAGCAGAGGGATCTTGGGGTACATTTCCACAAATCCCTGAAAGTTGCCTCACAGGTAGATAGGGTAGTTAAGAAAGGTTATGGGGTGTTAGCTTTCATAAGTCGAGAGATAGAGTTAAAGAGTCACGATGAAATGATGCAGCTCTATAAAACTCTGGTGAGGCCACACTTGGAGTACTGTGTCCAGTTCTGGTCACCTCACTATAAGGAGGATGTGGAAGCATTGGATAAGGTACAGAGGAGATTTACCAGGATGCTGCCTGGTTTAGAGAGCATGCATTATGATCAGAGATTAAGGGAGATGGAACTTTACTCTTTGGAGAGAAGGAGGATGTGAGGAGTCATGATAGAGGTAAACAAGATATTAAGAGGAATAGATAGAGTGGACAGCCAGTGCCTCTTCCCCAGGGCACCACTGCTCAATACAAGAGGACATGGCTTTAAGGTAAGGGGTGGGAAGTTCAAGGGGGATATTAGAGGAAGGGTTATTACTCTGAGAGCGGTTGGTGCGTGGAATGCACTGCCTGAGGCAGATACACTAGTGAAATTTAAGAGATTACCAGACAGGTATATGGAGGAATTTAAGGTGGGGGGTTAATGGTCAGCACAACATTGTGGGCCGAAGGGCCTGTACTGTGCTGTATTATTCTATGTTCTTAGTCATTTCCGCCCCGGAATAAAAGTCCCTGGCTATCCACTTGATCTATGCCTCTTGTCATCTTGTACACCTTATCAAGTCACCTCCCATCCTCCCTCACTCCAAGTGTCAAATCCCTGGCTCATTCAACCTATCTTCATAAGACATGCTGTCTAGTCCAGGCAGCATCCTGGTGAATCTCCTCTGCACCCTCTCTAAAGCTTCCACATTCTTCCTATAGTGAGGCACAACATTCCAAGTGTGGTCTAACCAGGCAAAATCATCTGCAACATTACCTCATGGCTCTTGAGTTTAATCCCCCAACTAATGAAGGCCAACACCAGCAACCCAATCAACTTGGCAACAAAGTTGTTGGATCCATTGACATGGATCCCAAGATCCGTCTGTTCCTCCAGATTTCCAAGAATCCAGCCAATAACTCTGTATTCTGCCTTTAAATTCGACCTTCCAAGGTGAATCACTTCACACTTTTCTGGGTTTCGCCTCCATCTGCCGCTTCTCAGCCCAGCTCTGAATCATGTAAATGTCCCATTGCAACCTACAACAACCCTCCATACTATCCATAACTTCACTAACCTTTGTGTTATCTGCAAACTTACTATTGGACACTACCATTTCCTCATCAAAGTCATTTATTAAAAAAAATCCCAGAACAAATCCTTCTGGAACACCACTGGTCACCGACCTGCAAGCAAAATTACACTCCACCTACAACTACTCTCTGCCTTCCAAGGGCAAACCAATTCTGAATCCACAAAATCAAATTTCCCTGGACCTCATGCCTCTGACTTCCTGAAAATTTTTTAAAAGACTATTTAAATTAAAAGAAGTGCAAACACATGATGAAATAAATATATTCAAATTAATTCAGTTAAATTAAAGACAAAAATATCTCTTAGCTTGTTCTTGTCTGATCTACTCTGGCAAAATCAATATGCTGGCTGCAATCAGGCTTTCTGCCTTAAGTGCTTGGAAATCTGTGGAGATTTTCAATCCCTGACTGGGGTCTCACAGAGTTATAAAACACATGGAAAATCAGGACATCTTTGGGAATGCCAAAATGCTGGATTTTAACCTGAAGGTCTAAACCTTAACGAAAGTATTTCACATTTCAGATTGGGAGTGATAATTTTACCTCCGAGAATAGGGTCCAAAATATTAAGTAAAGGCGATTACTGTACGTGGAAATATTCGGTAAGTTGACTAAGCTAAATTGGAAGTTAAGGCATTCAAAGAAATATTTTTTTAATTTTTCAGAAATAATCAGTTAATTGAAAAGTTATCTATTCATGGCAAACTAGAAAATTTGAGGCTGGCATTGGATTGTAAAAAGAGACTTAAAAGCTTGCAGTCAGCTGCAAAAAGGTTCAGTATAACTTTAGAAACCAGAAAATTAAATCACCATCACATAGTAATTGCTGACAAATGGAATTAATATACTTGATGTCAGCACAAATATGGTTTGGTGCTGTGTTCCCTGAGTCTGTATGATTAAGACTGTAAATTAAAATACAAGTATAAATTAGAAAGAAAATTAATAAGAGACTGTTACACAAGAGATTGGAAATCTTGAGTCCATCAACTTATCTACTGCTTGTTATGCAGCTGGCATTTAGGGTAGCAATGAAGGTCTTCCATCTCTGGCAGAGGTTACCTTGTCAGTAGTTCGGTTTTCAATACTGTCAGCCATGTAACTCCCAGGTGGAGACTCAGGAATACCATCGCACTCAGATGTAGAAGGATTCTTCATTGCTGTTTCCATAACAATTTTGTTTGACCAGTCAGGGCTAAGCCTAAGCTCCCAGCACCGGAGGACCGATGGACCACTCTTAGTCTGGCGCCTGCCCTTTGACCTGTTTGGCATGGGCGACCTTACCAGGAGCTAAAGCATAAACCCTTGACTCAGCCAACATAACTCTCCAGGCCATTGAGGCACCCAAGCCTCCAAACCCTACAACAAGGTTGCGGTCCTCTTGGAGGGAAGTCTTGAGCAACACTTGCAAACTGCTGGGGGAAACTCAGCAGATCAGACAGCATCAATGCAGGGAAGTAAATTTGAGTCCTGATGTAGGGTCTTAACCCAAAAAGGCAATTGCTCATTTCCCTGCCTGACCTGCTGAGCTCCTCCTACATTTTGTGTGTGTGGTAATAAAAAATGGTAAGAGTTTTGGTGAGGGCATAAGCAGGAAAAACAGATCAAAAGCAAATATTAGTTGCTTAGAAGCCGAGAGAGGGGAATTAATAATAGGGAATAACTGAGCGACAGAGAGGTCTATAAATACATTTATGTAAAACTTCAATGCATAAAAGGTCATCCAGAAGCAGAAGAAAAATGAAGAGTTTAAAACAATTATTGAAAAGCCAAGCATAATTACAAGCATAAAGGACCAGGCGCTGACAGGGAATCTCGACCCCAGTGACATGCATTCTCTGAAAGAGCTAGCTGCAGAGGTAGTAGATGCACTGGTTGTCATCTTCCAAAACACCCTGAGTTCTGGGAGAATTCTAGTAAATTGGAAAATAAGAAACTTGAAGTTACTTTACAAGGAGAGAAAGGGAGAAAAAGGAAGAGATAACAGATCCCTTATCACATCATTTTTCAGCAAAATGGTGGAAACCATTATTAATCATGCATTGGAGAGGACATTGGGAAGTGTAACATGATTAAGGAGAGTCGGTATAGTTTTGCGAAAAGGAAATCATATTTGAAAAATAGAATCATAGGTTCACCCAGCAGAGAATCAGGCTCTTTGCTCCATCTTGTCCATGCCAACTATTGAATGCCCATTTATACTAATCCTATTTACCCAATCTCATCAGCAGCTTGGCATTCAATACCACCATCCCCTCAAAACTAATCAATAAGCTTCATGACCTTAGCCTCAATGACTCCTTGTGAAACTGGATCCTCGATCTCATCACTTGCAGACTCCAGTCAGTTTGGATTGGCAGTGACATCTTCTCCACCATCTGGCGCACCACAAGGCTGCGTGCTTAGCCCCTTGCTCTGCTCGCAACACTTATGACTGTGTGGCTAAGCACAGCTCCTGTGTCATATTCAAGTTTGCTGGCAACACCAGTGCTGTAGGTGGTGATGAACCAGCATATAGGAGGGAGATTGAAAATCTGGCCGAGCGGTGTCACAACAACAACCTCTCACTCAGTGTCAGCAAGACCAAGGAGATGATTATTGACTTCAGGAGGAGGAAACCAGAGGTCTGTGAGCCAGTCCTCATTGGAGGTTCAGAGGTGGATAGGGTCAGCAACTTTAAATCCTCAGAGAACCTGTCCTGGATCCATCACATCAGTGCAATTGCAAAGATTGCACAGAAGCACCTCTACTGCCTTAGGAGTTTGCAAAAATTTGGCATGACACTTTAACAAACTTCTACAGGTGTGTAGTGGAGAGTATAAGGACTGATCGCAATATAGCATGGTATGGAAACACCAATGCTTTTGAACGGAACATCTCACAAAAAGTAGTGGATTCGGTCCAGTACCTTACTGGTAAAGCCCTCCCAACCACTGAGCATATCGACATAGAAAAGCAGCATCCATCGTTAGAGACCCCTACCACCCAGGTCACACTCTCTTCTTGCTGCTGCCATGAAGTAGGAGATACAAGTGCCTCAGGTTCAAGAACAGTAACTACCCCGCAACCATCAGGCTCTTGGATAAAAAGAGTTAACTACTCTCAACTTCTCTTGCCCCATCATTGAAATGTTCCCACAAGCAATGATCTCACTTTCAAGGGCTCTTTAAAAGTCCAAAGGTTCATTTATTATCAAAGTACACAGCTCTGAAATTCTTCTTCTCCAGGTAGCCGTGAAACCAAGAAAGACAAGAAAGGCAGCACAATCATCGACCCACAAATCCCACCTCCTCACACTAAAACATCAACAAAAATGAAACAGACACATCAACCCCAAAATCTATCCTCCCGTACAAAAAGTTGAAGAAAAATAAACAGGTACATCGACCCCCCAAATCCCCCTCCACTAGTGGCGTATATAAGATATGGCAGGTATGGCACGTGGCCTGGGTGCCACTTGAAAGGGGCGCCACTGATCAGTTTCTGTTAAAGTCATCCTCGGATAGTGAAAAAAGAATATTCTTCAGATGTATGATCTGTCTTTGATTATCATGGGTGAGAAGCACTAGGATGGCCTTATTTCAGAGCATTGTGTAAGAAGACCATGAAACGTTTCTTCACGAAGAAGGAAAGTGGAGCTGAAGGACGGAAGAGACGAAAGTTGGAGGCGGA
Source organism: Mobula birostris (assembly GCF_030028105.1). Classification (NCBI taxonomy): domain Eukaryota; kingdom Metazoa; phylum Chordata; class Chondrichthyes; order Myliobatiformes; family Myliobatidae; genus Mobula; species Mobula birostris. The sequence continues at coordinate 235,011,392 of NC_092370.1, read as the reverse complement.
GGAAGCCAAGAAGTCGAGCAGGTTCTTCATGCCCTTCTTTGAAAAGCCCGGAACAAGTAGTTCAACATGTTCCATGGAGTCACCTGCACCAGCTACAAGTTTGTTAGAATCCGAAGGTGGATCAAATACAAATGCATCACAAGCCGAGGGGGAAGTCAAGTCAGATAAATCCGAGTATGACGAGATTAAGAGTGAGGCTGCCACAGAGAACGTGGACATGACAGAAGGGGAAGACAATAGAGGTGGTGGTGATGTTGAGTTTATTGACAAGATTAAACCTGACGACACTGAACCTAGTAAACTGGATGGTGTCAAAGAGCCTCGAGCTATCATACCGGAAGTGAATGAACAGCATGACATTGGACTTCTAAAGTTCGACAAGGATACTGGAAAAGCAATTCTGCCTGATGCATTCAGAACAGAAAAAATAAAGCTGGGTTTGAAGTAGTTCCAGAACAGCGAGGGGCCTTTCCTACCAACAAATAACCACTCAATGAACAAAACTTGGTTCAAGAGGAAATTGGGAAAAGGTCATGGTGAGGAAGTGAGTCGCTCATGGCTGGTCTATTCCCCTTCTGAAAAGTCTGCATTTTGTATCTGTTGTCTTCTCCATTCCGGGTCAGACCATCAATCCTCATTGGAGCAGGAAAATGGATTCAACCAGTGGAAAGCACCTGAAAGGATTAGTGTTCATGAAAATGACAAGGATCATCGGGAATGCTTCACACAGTGGAAAGAAATGGAAAGAAATTTAGCTGGAAATAGAGGAGTTATTGGCGCGGTATTTCAGTCACAGATTGAGAAGGAAAAGCAGAAGTGGCGTGAAATCTTGACGAGAATCCTTCACTGCATAAAATCCCTTGCGACTCAGAACCTGGCTTTGTGAGGACACAGGGGGTCACTTCAGCTAGACGATGACTTCAATGTGGGAAATTTTCTTGGCTTACTGAAACTACTGGCCATCTTTGACCCTCTCATAAAAGAACACCTCACTCATTTGGAAAGTCATCCTGGATCCATGTCTTATCTTTCACCGGGTGTCCAGAACGAATCCATCCACATGATGGCATCCACTGTTCGCCAGAGTTTATTGAGAAGCATTTGTAAAGCCAAGTACTGTGATCTCATTTTCGACTCGACTCCTGATCAGGCACACGGTGAGCAGATGTCAGAAGTAGTGAGGTATGTGGAAGTTGATTTTGAGTGGAAAACAGTCCGTATTAGAGAGTGTTAGAGAGCTGATATTATGGTAAAGTTATCTAAAAGATGGGTGTCAGATGTTTGGACAGCGGCGCAATTTCAGTGCTTGCCATAGGCGCTATTTTCCATATATATGCCCCTGCCCTCCACGCACAAAAAAAAATGGAAGATCAGGTGAAAAACACAGAATATAAAAAAAACTACAAGACTGAAAAGAAGTCTGAAGTCCAAGTCCACATCTAAAACACAGAAAAAATATGGGTAACACTCTCCGGGCTCAGAGCGATTCCCCAGCAACAAAAAGGCGGGCAGCCAACATTCACTTTCCATATTCACCTCAATGTTTCAATCTCCCTCGTCACTTCAATTAGAGAACAATGGAAACTTTCATCGGTGAAATGGATTCAAACATTGGCTCCTGCCCCGTTCTTCAGCCTGCCCGCCATGATGTTCGGCACACTGCCTCTGCCTCCCGGAATCCTGTCAGGGACTGCAGAGCGCTGAAACACCCAAACAATCTCCAAACTGCAAATCACAGGCTCCAATAGTTCTAGGATGAAAAAAAAGTGAATGACTTTTAAAAAAAAGTGGAATATGTGGTTTCATGATCTATCTAGAGGATGTTGACCGAAGGAGTGTTGTACACAGGCGCCATCTTGATGGGCTGGGAACAGTTATTACCACAGTAATTACCTCATTATCTCATGTTCACGTTATTTATTGCTATTTATTTGTATTTGCATTTGCACAGTTTGTCTTCTGACAGATGGAATACAGTTTTGGGAGATGTATGGTCATGCACTTTGGTCAAAGAAATAAAAGAGTAGGCTATTTTCTAAATGGAGAGAAAATTCAAAAATCTGAGGTGCAAAGGGATTTGGGAGTCCTTGTGCAGGATTCCCTAAAGGTTAATTTGCAGGTTGAGTCAGTGGTGAGGAAGGCAGATGGGAAGTCAGCCTTCATTTCAAGAGGACTAGAATATAAAAGCAAGGATGTATTATTGAGGCTTTATAAAACACTGGTGAAGCCTCACTTGGAGTACTGTGAGCAAGTTTGGGCCCCTTATCTTAGAAAGGATGCGCTGAAACTGGAGAGGGTTCAAAGAAGGTTCATGAAAATTATTCCAAGACTGAGTGGCTTGTCATATGAAGAGCGTTTAATCGATCTGGACCTGTATTCACTGGAATTCAGAAGAATGAGGGGTGACCTTATTGAAACCTATCAAATGGTTGAAGGCCTTGTTAGAGTGGATGTGGAGAGGATGTTTCCTATGCTGGGAGAGTCTAAGACCAGAGGACACAGCCTTAGAATATAGGGGTGTCCTTTTGAATGGAGATGAGGAGGAATTTACTTAGCCAGAGAGTGGTGAATCTGTGGAATGTATTGCCACTGGCAGCTGTGGAGGCCAAGTCTTTATGTATTTAAGCCAAAGAAATTGGATTCGTGATTGGTCAGGGAATGAAGGGATATGAGGGGAAGGCAGACTGGGGCTGAGAGGGAAATGGATCAGCCATGTTGAAATGGCAGAACAGACTCAATGGGCCAAATGGCCTAATCCTAATCCTATATCTTATGGTCTCATGGTCCTCTGCACTTTGGGTGATCTTTCATTGATGCTGTTATAGTCATTATTCTATAGATTCACTGAGAATGCCGACAAAAGGATGTCTCAACATTGTATATGGTGTACTTTGATAATAAATTTACTTTGAACTTTGAACTTTGAGCCCTCTATTCTTCGCCAATCCAATGGCTCATTCAGAAGCTTCATGAGCATTACGAGAGTCTCTGCTTCCATTGTCCTGTCAGGCAAAGTATTCCAAATAGCAGTTACCCTCTTAATGAAAAACTTTTCCTTGTACTCTATATAAAACTTTTATCCCTAACCTTATGCTAATTCCTTTTGGTTTTAGATATAATATGAATGAAAGGTTTACCACTATCCCCTCTGTCTGTGTCCTTCCTAATTTTTTATTTGAGTCCTACAACAATGAGCCTATGAGAGATGGTGAGTGGAGAGCAACTTGACAAAGTGCTACATCAAAGATTACTCCAGGAGCTTATGGTTCATAGCGTTAAGGGTAACAAATACCGTCAGTAGAGGACTGGTTAACTGACAGAAATAAAATGTCGAAATAAATGGATAATTTTCAATGCGGTGAGCTGTAACTGGTGGATGCCTGAGGATTGGTACTGGAATCTCAACAATGTACAATCTATATTAATGAAGTCTGAGTGTCTAACTATAACATGTCAGAGTGTGTTGACGACACAAAGACTGGAGGGAAAATAATCTGTGAGAAGGGCGTAGTGTACAGAAGGATCTCAACAAGTTATCTACAGCAGCAGAAATCTGGAGCACGATAAGAAGCAGTGTGAAGTTGCCCAGCTCGGTAGAAAGTTAGAAAAGCAAAATTATTTTTAAATGTTGGTATTCAGGGAGACCTGGGTGTTGTGAACAATAAAAAGAAAGTTAGTAAAACAAGTAACACACACAAAATGCTGGGAGAGCTCTGCAGGCCAAACAGCATCTATGGAAAAGAGTACAGTCGACATTTCGGGCCGTAAGCCTTCGGCAGATTTTCTCTTGTTACTAAATCTTTTGCACAATTTTTAATCTATTTAATATACGTATACTGTAACTGATTTATTTATTTAATTATTATTATTATTATTTTCTTCTTCTTCTTCATCTGTATTATGTATTGCATTGAACTGCTGCTGCTGCTAAGTTAACAAGTTTCACGACACATTCCGGTGATAATAAACCTGATTCTGATTCTGATTCTGAAAACAAGTACAGCAAGTTATTGAGAAAGCGAATTCATGATTAACCTTTATTATAAGGATCCCATACCAGATCAAGGAGTCCTGTTGCAACAAGACAGAGCTTTGCAATCCGAGGACATTAAATGTAGTGTATTGTAAACACAAGAGATTCTGCAGATGCTGGAAATCCAGAGCAACACATACAAAATGCTGGAGGAACTCAGAGGGTCAGGCACTATCTGTGGAGAGAAGTATCCTGTTGACGGTCTGGGTGGTGATCCTTCATCAGGACCGGAGAGGAAAGGGGGAAGAAGCCAGAATGTGTGTGGGGAGGGGAAGGAGTTACAAGCTGGCAGGTGATAGGTGAGACCAGGTGAGGGGGAAGGTGGATGGGTGGGGAGGGGGGGTGACATGAGCAGCTGGGAGGGAATAGCTGGAAGAGGTAAAGGGCTGAAGAAGAAGGGATCTGAAAGGAGAGAAGAGTGGACCATAGGAGAAAGGGATGGAGGTGGGGCATCAGAGGGAGTTGATAGGCAGGTGAGGAGAAGAGAAGGGTTAAGAGGATAATCAGAAAAGAGAATGGAAAAAAGAGAGAAGCGAAAGGGGAGAGCAAATACCATCGATTACATCAAATTCACTAACTTTCCGTAATTATTTGCATTTGTCTTGGAGTCGTCACACAGTGAAGGTGAGGTCCATGGTGGTAGTGTAGCAACCCAGGGTGAAGCTGAGAGGAGGAGGCTGAGGAGGATACTGGTGATGGTTTGCCATGTGGCAGACGGCAGGGTGCCCCCATCTCTCGTTACCAACAACACACGTGCCTCCTTTATTCAACATAGCATATAAGAGCCATGGGACATGGACAAGAAATTGGAGCGCATTCCAAGCTCAGATCAGCCATAATCTTTACTGAATGATAAGCCATGCTCAAGGGGAAGACATCTTCTGGTCCTCCTATTTCTCACTGGTCTTATGTTTAGATGTCTGAATACTCATCCAATTATTGACATTGCCACCGATGGATATGGAAGCCAAGTCATTACGTATATTCAAAGCGGAGGCTGATTAGCAAAGGTGTCACAGTGTGCACTGACAGACGACTGAACCCAGGTGCAGAGGAACAACAGACTCCATGTTGGGACAGAAACAACGGTTTATTCATTGGAATTCCAGCTGAATGTTGGTAACTTGACCGAGCGAACACCACGGGACAAGTCATTCTCGAAGCAAAAACAAGGACCCCGCGATCCGCACTACCTGGGAATCCACTTTAAATAATCTTAGTATGTTGAAAACCCATGCCAGTCAAAATGAATTTGGCAAGATTAAGCAGAAAGCACAAGGACTTAATAACTCTAGATAAGACAACAATTAACAAATACAGGTACACTGGCCTGCAGGGCTCATGACAAAGGATGTCAAAGGCTTACAGGGAGAAGGAAGGAGAATGGAGTTGAGGGGAATAATTTATCAGTCATGATGGAATGACAGAGCAGTCTTGAATAGCAGAGTGGTTTAATTCTGCTCCTTTGCCTTGTAGTCTTATGATCTTATTAACCATTAATCTACATCTGTACCTGGGTGCGGTTGGAGAGGTGAGAGCTCTTGTATTTAAACTTTAGGAATATGTGCAATGAAAATTCCTTACCCCTTCAATGGTTTAACTGTGGAGTATTCCCCTAATCACTCCCCACAGATGCCCCTGTTCTAGTGACCCCAGCATCAACATCATAATGGCGCAGTTTAAATTGAAATCGTATTCACAATTACTTTCTTGTGCACTTCATGTTGTTTTAATTCAAAGAGGGAAAAAGAACTTCTGTTCAGATCTCATCCCAACTTCCCACTGATCCTGAACCAGACCGTACTCTCTGCTTCTTTCATTTCCCCTGGCAATACAGTTCATAATTCAATTGTTCTTTAGTGCGAAAAGTTCCCTCTGACCTTCCTACCTTCTATTTATGTCAGCCTTCAGTTTCTGTGTCCTGCTGTGTGAACACTTCATCACTGTCTAAAATAAATCTGGGTCTTTAAAACCATAAAAACAGAATTAGGCCATTCGGCCCATTGAGTCTGCTTCATGAGTGATTTAGTTTTCCTCCAAACCTCATTCTCCTGCCTTCTCCCCATAATCTTTGATGCCATTATTAATCATGAACATGTTAACCTCACCTTTAAATACATGCAATGATTTAGCCTCCACAGTGGGCTGTGGCAATGGATTCTACAGATTCACCACCCTCTGACTCAGGAAATCCCTCCTCGCCTCCGCTGTAAAGGGTTGTCCCTCCATTCTGAGGCTATGCCCTTTGGTCCTAGACTCCCCACTACTGAGAACGTCCTCTCCATGCATTTCAATATTGGGCAATTTTCAATGTGATTCCCCACTCACCCCATCCTTCTAAACTCCACTGAGTACAGGCACACACCCATCATACACTCTTCATACATGAACCATTTCATCCCTGGGACCATTCTCATAAACCAACTCTGGACCCTCTTCAATGCCAGCACCTCCTTCCTTAGAAATGGTGTCCTGCGCACAGCACTCTCAAGAGGTTGTTGTTAAGAGTCTTAGAACCATACATCTCAGAAACCAGTCCTTTATCCAACTCGTTCATTCCAGTCAAGGTGCCTAAGTCAGCTAGTCTCATTTCCCTGAATTTGACCCATTTCCTTCCAAACCTTTTCCTGTTTATGTCCCTGAAGAAATGGCTTCTAAATGTTGTAATTCTATCTGCTTGCAACACCTCCTCTGATGGCTCATTCTAAATACCTACCCCGTATGTGAAAACTTCCCTTCAATATTTCTACTCTCACCTTAAATCTGTGGCCTCTATTTTCAGTTTCCCCTGCCTGGGTAAGTGGTCTGCAATGATCCATCTCATCTTTGCCCCCTTATAAACATCCATAAGGTCACGCTTAGCTTCCTTTGTTCCAGACAAAACCACCTCAGTCTATCCAGTCTCTCCTTATAACTAGAAATTTGAAAAAATCTGCTGATGTTGGAAATCCAAAGTAACACATACAAAAATGCTGGAGGAACTCAGCAGGCCAGGCAGCATCTGTGGAAAAGAGTCAACCATTGAAGTTTTGGGCCATTTTAAAAGAGGGGTCTTAGCCTGAAATGTTAACCATTTACTCTTTTCCATAGATGTTACCTGGCCTGCTGAGTGCCTCCAGCGTTTTGTATGTGCCTTCTTATAACTGAAACCCTGCATCCCCAACAGCATCCTTGTGAATCCTTTCTGAACCCTCTCTAGCTTAATCATTTCCTTCCTATAGTAAGGCAACCAGAACTGCACACAGTAGTCCATTTGGTCTGTTTTCAGATTTGGATTTATTTATTACTTGTAGATTAGTACATACAGTGAAATGCGTCATTTGTGTTAACAGCCAACACACCCAAAAACGCGCTGGGGCAGCCGGCAAGAGTTGCCACACATTCCGGTGCCAGTATAGCTTGCCCACCATGTTCAACACAACACTCAATAAAAAAAAATAACAGAACAAAGGAAGACAGCGACAAAGCAAGCCCCTTTCCCACCTACTCACCACCCTCCACACTACTGATGGGGCTCCAGCCCCAGGACGGACCTCTCGTCCCTGGCCCTGGACCCTCAGACTAACACTCATTAGCCCTCCAGCCTCCAGTCTCTGGCCTGGACTCCCAGATTTGCAGACTTCAGGATTTCAGCCTCCGCTCTCCAGCCCAGAAATGCCCGGTACCCCAGTACTCGCCAACAGTCTTCATTTTTATAGCTGTGACATGACATCCCAACTCCTGTATTCAGTGCCCCATCCAACGAAGGTGAACATATTGAACACCTTTTTCACCACCTTGTCATCCTTTACAGTTGCAATACACTGCTGGGTATTAAGAAGATCAGATGCAACAGATCTACCCCATCAGCAAGCTGCTCGATAGCGGTGGAGCTGCACTTGTTGTGTACTGTATTGCAGCCTGCTTCAGCCACCCAACGAGGAAGATGTCACAGGCAGTACGCAGTCCAACTAAAGGCACAAATACTTTATACTTTATTGTCGCCAAACAATTGGTACTAGAATGTACAATCATCACAGAAATATTTGATTCTGCGCTTCACACTCCCTGGATTACAAACATTAAATATTAAACATATTAAAAATTACTTAAAATTAGTAAATATTAAAATTTTAAATTATTAATCATAAATAGAAAATAGAAAAATGGGAAGTAAGGTAGTGCAAAAAAAATGAGAGGCAGGTCCAGATATCTGGAGGGTACAGCCCAGATCCGGGTCAGGATCCGTTCAGCAGTCTTATCACAGTTGGAAAGAAGCTGTTCCCAAATCTGGCAGTACGAGTCTTCAGGCTCCTGAGCCTTCTCCCGGAGGGAAGAGGGACGAAAAGTGTGTTGGCTGGGTGGGTTGTGTCCGTGATTATCCTGGCAGCACTGCTCCGACAGCGTGTGGTGTAAAGTGAGTCCACAGATGGAAGATTGGTTTGTGTGATGTGCTGTGCCGTGTTCATGATCTTCTACAGCTTCTTTCGGTCTTGGACAGGACAACTTCCATACCAGGTTGTGATGCACCCTAGAAGAATGCTTTCTACAGTGCATCTATAAAAATTAGTGAGGGTTTTAGGGGACAGGCCAAATTTCTTTAGCTTTCTCAGGAAGTAAAGGCGCTTGTGGGCATTCTTGGCGGTGAACTCTGCTTGGTTGGACCAAGTCAGGTCATTTGTGATATTGACCCCGAGGAACTTAAAGCTTTTGTCCTGTTCCACTTGCGCACCACCGATGTAAATTGGGTCGTGCGGTCCGCTACTCCTTCTGAAGTCAACAACCAATTCCTTCGTCTTGCTGACATTGAGGAATAGGTTATTGTCTTCGCACCATGCCACCAGGTTCTTAATTTCCTCTCTGTACTCAAACTCATCATTACCCGAGATACAACCTACAATTGTTGTGTCATCAGCAAACTTATATATTGAGTTTGATGGAAACTTGGCTACACAACCATGGGTGTACAGTGAGTACAGCAGGGGGTTGAGTACACAGCCTTCTGGAGTACCGGTGCTCAGAGTGATTGTAGAGGAGAACTTGTCCCCTATTTTTACAGCCTAAGTCCTGTCTGTGAGGAAGTTGAAGATCCAGCTGCAGATCTGGGTGCCAAGGCCCAGGTTCCGGAGCTTAGGTGATTGCAAGATTGATTGCCTTGGATGTCTTTCTTGTGATTGCAAGACCCTGTTGGACAATGGTAATGTACAATACTGCAAATCCGATTCACTGGTTCATTGGTGAGACCGACGGTGGGGGGAGCCGCGTAGTCTCAGTTGTTGCGCAGTCCGGGCCCTCATGCAGCGGGATTGCCTGTTGAAGCTGCCCAGGGGAAGAGACACTGGCACAGCGGGTGTCTGTACAAGGTTGGTTGCTGGCGCCTCCCATTGGTGCTGCCCTCCGGTGTTCACTTGGTGGAAGGCAAGCTGGATCGTGTCATCTGCAGCTGCACCAACATATGATGAGTTCTGCTGAGTACTTGTTCTTACAGAAACATGGCTCGAGGACAACATCCATCAATCTACAGGCCATGACACTCAGGGTCTTGGGTTAGATTATTATTTTTTCCCTGTGTGACTGTATGTTTGCTGCTATCATAGTTATATGTGCTAAAGGTGCCTTGTGCTGTTTGTGACTGTTTGCTTTGTGTTTTGCACCTTGGCCCGAGAGAAACACTGCTTTGTTTCTCTGTGTTCCTGTGTATGATTAAATGACAGTTACATTTGTAGTTGAACTCGAGCCTGTCTGCCTGTGTCGCCACTTTCAGGGAACTGTGTTCTTGTACCCCAGGTCTCCGTTCTGCAACGCTCCCTGGAGCACACAGGGCTCAGAGGAGTTTGTTATGAAGCAGACAGTAGTCATATTTTTTTCCCTAAACCATAATGTTTTGAAGAAAAAAAGAAATATGAAACCAATTATGAGTACCATTTTCCACATGCTTGCAACTGTATACAAACCTCCATGAATATTCCTCTTATTAAACTTGTTTTAGTCCCATTAGCATTTTAAGCACATCTTAAAAATTCTTTTTTTTGCCATAAACCTTCTCGGAGTCACCATTGAACAGTGGTTAAATGTCACTGATGTGACCAGACGAGCAGATCGGTGGTTGGATATCCTGTAGTCGGTGACTGAATTCATGACACCCTTTCGACCGTCTACACCACTCACTTACCAGATTCCGAAAGCTCAACATCAAACACTCGAGAGGAGCAATTTTGTTGGTATCCCATCCGCCACCCAAGACATTTTTTTGCTTCACCACCGGAACTCAGACGCCGCGGTGTATTCCATCGCCACAAAACGCACTGCAGATAGGCTGCTCTCACACCGCCTCTGCCTACCACCGAGAGGGACAAACTGGCAAACACAGAGGAAAAGCACCTCTTGCAACATCCCAACCAAGTCATGCACTGATCTGACATTCAAATATACTGCTGCACTGTACCTTCACTATTATTGGATCTCAGTCATAGATTCATAGAAAAGTACAGCACAGAAACAGGCCCTTTGGCCCATCTAGTTCATGCTGAACCATTTAAACTGCCTAGACCCATTGACCTGCACCCAGACCATAGCCCTCCATACCTCTACCTATCCTGAAACTGCTTCCACTGCTTCTACAGTCCTGAAACTGTGGAAGTACTTTCAACACAGGATATTTCTACAGATGTAGGGCTTAGACTCTGTAGCCCAACTGATCCAGGGCTTTGACCTTATCGCCCAATAGACCCACTATCCCCGGACTTAGGAGCTGTGGACTCACCTCAGCATATCGCGGGACCCAGCCTCCTCTGAGTGGGCTCTGTCTATTGAACATAAAACGTAGAGTGCCTCAGAACAGTACAGGCCCTTCAGCCACAATGTTACAACCTACCTTATAACCTACATTAAGATCAATCTAACCCTTCCTGCTGACATAGCCCTTTAATTTTCTATCATCCGTCTGCCTATCTACACCTACCTATCCAGTGCTTAGCCTTATCCTCAGCGCTCTGCGCTGCACTGAGGCTGTGGGACTGCTCCGGCTGCTCCAGGCTTCATGCCTTTCATTCTAAGTGCTATTTGCCTACTTTTATTGTTTGCACAACTTGTTTCTCTCTCTCTCTCTCTCTGCATGATGGGTGTTTGTCAGTCTTCTTCTGTTATGGGTTCTTTTGGCTTTCTTTGTGCTGTGGCTGTCTCTAAGGAGACAAATCTCGATTGTATGATGTATACATACTTAGATAATAAATGTACTTTGAACTTTGAGTTTCTTTGGTCACATCATGGAGAGAGTTTATTTTGGAAGTTCATGTCAAGATTGAAATGAAAAATAATTCAGAAGACAAGGGAGTGGAAACAGGAGGAAACATAGATTGGCATGGACATAGTGGGCAATGCCATCTGCTTCTGTATTGTAAGAGTCTTTATCAATGAACAATTAATTCAGAAAACAGCAGCAGAAATCACTGTATTCTCACTTTATTGTTGAGGTATACCATGTATGAGTTTGTGCTCATGGAAGCATAATGATTGATATGTAGTGGAGGGTATATTGACTGGCTGCATCGCAGCCTGGTAAGGAAACACCAATGCCCTTGAATGGAAAATCCAACAAAAAGTAGTGTATATGCCATAGTCCATCATAGGGAAAGCCCTCCCCACCATTGGGCATTATCTCAGGAAAGCAGCCTCTATCATCAAGGTCTTCCACCACCCAGCTCATGCTCTCTTCTCGCTGCTACCATCAGGAAGAAGGTACCAGGTTCAGGAACAGTTACTACCCTCAACCATCAGGCTCTTGAACCAAAGGGGGTAACTTCATTTACCTTCACTTGCCCCATCATTGAAATGTTCCCACAACCTATGGACTCACTTTCAAGAATTCATCATCTCATGTTCCTGATACTTATTTATTTATTTGTTTGTTGTTTATTTGTTTATTATTTCTTTGTTTTTGTATTTTCACAGTTTGTTGTCTTCTGCACTCTAGCTGAATGCCAAAATTGGTGGTCTTTCATTAATTCTGTTATAGTTGTTATTCTGTAAATTTATTGAGTATGTGTGTAAGAAAATGAATCTCAGGGTTGTATATGGTGAGATATATGTACTTTGGTAGCAAATTTACTTTGAACTAAACTTTGGAAGATTGAAGAAAAAGTTGCATTGGGAGATTTTGCGCTAGTGCACCAATTCATCGCAGTTTTAGCACTTGGAGACTTTCAAAAATATAACAATTTACAAAGTTAAGGAATGGTTTAATAAAAATGTTTTTTGAGACAAATTCATAGCAATTCAAAAGTGTGAACTTGAACAAGCCCTTTCTGTTTCTCCAGCAATAAATCTGTTTCTTTATCTCCTCATCTGCTTCTCTGCTTTTTTCTTATCATAATCTCTTGGCCTGAGAACAAGTGGGAGAAAACCAACACTGTAATGTGTCATGTTGTCTCATATTCTGTCTTTGACAAAAATCCACAATCTCCTTTAGTCGTCAAACAGAAAAGCACTTTGTCACGGTTTTCTCCAAAGAGTTAAAGAAAGCTCCATATTTAGTAGTGACAAGGGAATAGAAACAGGAGGAAATATATCAAAAATATCATAATTAATACATGGTTTTGTTTTTTATGGAAGGAAAGCTGGAAATTGTAGGGTTTTTAAACCAAAAGAGCTCAGAGGATGCTGGAGAATGAAAAAGGATTTTATTAGAGCTAAGATCTTTCAAAACATCTTTCTTCGCTTCACTTTTTCTCTTCCTTTTAGAACTTGTTCCATTATTGGCTTGGCTTTATCTCTCCTTATAAGTTCCAGCCTGTTGGGCATTTCCTACAGAATCAGAATCAGAGTCAGCTTTTTGCCAGTACATGAGACATACCAGAATTGATCATGGTTCAGTGCCAAGCATAAAATGCAGGACAATGCCATAACAGACAACACAACAACAACCAACAGTTTACAACAATAGTGCAAACAACCATGAGCAACCAACAATTAGCAGAACAATCACATGTGCAAACATCAATAATCAAACTTAAATAAATTTGATTTAAAATTTGATCATATGAGCAGACTAAATAATTATCAATTATCCAGAACAAGGAGGAAAGGAAAGACCATTTAACGGATGTTGTGCAGGGACAGTTAGGATAATTTATGCATTCTTTCTTTCTCTCTGTCTTTCTAACTGCCCCATTTCACCATTACTTTTGCATTACTTCACATGTTCCCTGTCTCTAATTTCCATTGCCAACCTATCCACATAAAACCTGAATGGCTGATTATCCCCATGATAACCCTGGCCTCATCTAAAGTTAATTCCTTTCCACTCCTCCACCCTCTCAACAATTTAAGACCAACTTGCCTTCTGTCATTCTCACTTCCAACAAAAAGATGTCAACTGCAAACATTAACACTGATCCTCTCCTACAGATACTGCCTGACCTGCTATTTCCATCATTATTTTATTTATTTATTTTTGTTTGAAGATACAGGCTCTTCTGGCCCAGCAGCCCAGTTTAAGATTTAATCTTAGTCTAATCATAGGACAATTTACAATGACCGATTAACTTACTAACCGTACATGTTTGGACTTGTTGCCAACCTTTTAACTTACTCTAAGATCAATCTAAGCCTTCCTTCCTACATAGAACTCCATTTTTCTATCATTCATGTGCCCAAGAGTTTATTAAAAGCTACTAACATATCTGCCTCTACCATTACCCCTGGCAGGGCGTTCAATGCATCCATCACTCTCTGTGTAAAAATCTTACCTCAGATATCCCCCCCCCCCAATACTCCTCCAATCACCTTAAAACTAGGCTCCCTGGTATTAATTAACCATTGACACCCGAGGAAAATAATCTCTGGCTATCCACTCAATCTATGCCTCCTTATCATTGTGTACACCTCCATCAAGTCACCTCTCATTCTCCTTCGATCCAAAGATAAAGCCCATAGCTCGCTCAACCTTTCCTCGTAAGACTTGCTCTCTAATCAGGACAGCATTCCGTTTTATGTTAAGCCAGGCTCTTGATGATGATTAAACAGTGATTATTAATAATAATGATAAATACTTTATTGATCCCGAGTGGGATGTGCTTCAGAAAGAACAGGACGTACAGGAAGAACGTGCTGCAGTCCTTTAGTTCCCTTGAATGTGCTCTCTCACGGCTGAGGGAGTGTAAAGAAGGAAAGACCACTCCTCTTCACAGACCACGCCCTTCTCACCAACATCCATCCGTCAAGTTGGCCCAATGAAGTAATAGGTGACACTCAGTCCCAGTTGGAACAAGAAACAAAGAAAAACTAATTTATTTCCAGCAAGCACTCATGAGCAGAGTGACAGGAATTTGGGGTATTGAATGAGGGACGAACGTTGGTTGGGATCTCAGGGCTATCACCCAAATTGTGCATCTCTTCCAAAACTCAACTGTGACATAAGAAGGGGCTCTCGTCACTGATTGGTTGCATGGCAAACTCTGTCTGTTGTCTGGAGTTTTGTCCGCATTGGCTCAGCAACAAAATCCTCTCCCTATGTCACAAATGAGTTTCTGTAATGACGACCAATCAGAAACTCAAGGTGTCTCCTTGTATGGTGGTGAAATGTTTGCAAACCAATTGCCAAGATCGGAGAAGAACTCAACCCAACCTTATATATATTCCTAAAACTTTTGCACAGTACTGTATTTTTATATATATAATTCTTTATTCTTTATAATCATTGAATGTTGATTTTTTTATTACATGTCCCACCCTGACCAACATACCACATGAAGTTGATCCATGATCCTTGATGGGGCAGCGTTCCTTCTTTACTACAGGGGACATCCTTTGAGGTTTCTTACATTTTGATCAGAATCAGAATCAAGTTTATTATCACTGACATATATTGTGAAATGTGTTTTGTGACAGCAGTACTGTGCAATACATACAGTAATATTTACTGCAAATTACATAAGAATATGTAAAAGAAGTAATTGAATAGTACAAAAAGAAGGCAAAAAGGTGAGGTGGTGTTCATGGGTTCATGGACCATTCATAGATCTGATGACAAAAGGCAAGAAGTTGTTCTTAAAATGTTGGGTGTCTTCATCCCCCTGTACCTCCCCCAGTGGTAGTAATGAGAAGGGCACATCCCAGATGGTGAGGGTCCTTAGTGATGATTGCCCCCTTCCTGAGGCATTGCCTTTGGAAGATGTTCTTGATGCTGGGGAGGCTAGTGCCAATGATGGAGCTGGCTGTGTCTACAACCCTCTGCAGCTTTTTCCAAACCTTTGCACTGGCACCTCCATACCAGATGCTGATGCAACTTGTTAGACTTCTGTCCATGGTACATCTGTAGAAATTTGCTGGAGTCTTTAAGAACATACTAAATCTCCTCAAACTGCTATTATGTATAGCCACTGACATGCCTTCTTCATAACTGCATCGGTGTGATGGTCCCGGGATAGATCTTCATAGATGTTCACACCCAGGTGCTAGAAGCTGCTCAACCTTTTCCACTACTGACCGCTCGAAGAGGAATGGTGTGTGTTCCCTTGGCATCCCCTTCCTGAAGTCCATTTTCAATTCCTTGCTAGTACTGACATTGAGTGCAAGGTGGTTGCTACAACACCACTCAACCAGCTGATCTATCTCACTCCTTTGACAATGATCACACTATGTTTACGATGCAAGTTGTGACGAGCCACATTGCAATGTTCCAAAGCAACCTGTCCAGTGAAGTGTATCCAGACAAACAGATGAACCAACACAGCACAGAAGGCTGCAGGGTGCAGTTAAATGGCAGTGGTTTGGGATGGTGTAGACTGTCCCCAGGTTACCAACACCCAACCTATGGACACATAGGTTGGGGTTGGGCTCTGCAGTAGCACAGTGGTTAGAAGAACACTATTACAGCTCGGGGTGTGGGAGATCAGAGTTCAATTTCAACATCCTCTATAAGGAGTTTATACAGTACATCTTTCCCATGAGCCCATGGGTGTCCTAGTGTGCTCCAGTTTCCACCCACAGTCCAAAGACATGCTGGTGAGTAGAGTAATTGGTCATTGTCAATTGTTCTGTGGTTAAAATAGGTGGGTTGGTGGGTAGTGTGGCTCGTTGGGCTGGAGTGGCCTGCTGCACACTCTATCTCTAAATAAATTAATAAATTAACGCACTATATACAAGCGACCTCCTAGGAGATTATCTAACTCAAAAGTCCAAAGTATGTACAAATATTCATTCCTACAAATGGCAGAGCTGGTTTCCTCTCTCCTTCACCTTCAGTCATTGACCTTTTTTATCAGTCTTTTGTGCTTTTGACTTTGTACTTTGCAATACTGTGAAGGTACGGCTACCATATTAAGTGATGTTTATGTATTTTCTGATGAAATCGAGTTTCTGATGTCTGCCAAAACAGAACGCAGTTTGTGCTTGAAAATGAGCCTGAACATGGAGGGCTGAATGGCCTGTTTCTGTGCTCTATGAGTCTAAACACAAGAGAGTTTGCAGGTGCTGGAAATCCAGAGTAACAGACACAAGATGTGGGAGGAACTCAACAGGTCAGGCAGCATCTACGGAGAAGAATAAAGAATTGATATTTTGGGCCAAGACCCTTCATCGGGATACTATGGAGTCCAGATGAAGGGTTGTGGCCTGAAACATCGACTCTATTCCTTTCCATGAATGCCGTTAAGTTCTTCCAGCATTTTGCGTGTTACTTTATAAATTGATGACTTTTGTCTGGAGTTGTTCAGTGGAACATAATATGGAACTGAAGAAATGCTAAATCTTCTATTATTCCTCTTGTCTCTCAGTATTGGAAGTTTCTTTTGATCAAAAGATTGCTCGTTGTAATGGCTGGAAAATATTCTGTCCCACGTTTTGCCAAAGGACCAAGCGATTTATCAGCAATTTCCCACATACTCTGCAATTAATTCAATAAATCAGTCAATGGAAAATGTCTTCTTCTGCTCCTGTGATGCAAATTGGTCAAACAATTTCATCGAACGACCCATTTTTGCCTGCAGCATATCTTCGATTTCAGATTTCCTCAAAGGCGTGCCTGGATCACAAGAAGACTTGAAAAGTTGATCAATCAAAAATACGTTTGTACATGAACTGGAGTGTTGGTATTCATTTAAATAAACAGAGGAACATCATTGCAAACATGTGCAAATGTGCACAGCAAGATCTAAAACTGCTTTAAAAAGGCCCCGATTTTGAAACTATAGCACGAATCCACTGGCATCTCCCCACTCTACCTGGAGTTCCCCTCCAGCTGCAGACAAGGTAGATTTCTATTTGTTCTTGCTCATGGGTTCTATTAGAACATCGTTAACAGTGTGCTCTGGGGACTGACACTTTCTTCTCCAAATCTACTTCTAGAAAACCAGCTGCTATTTGCAATTTTAGCTGCAAGCAAAATACAATAATCAAAATGGATTTTGTCAGCTTCAATGCGCAATGGTTTTTCTCATCCAGTTCAGCTTTAACAAACCTTGGTGCAAAATGGTAAAGTTTTAGTAACGTTGGACTGGCATCCCGGAGATAAACACTATGCCTAAAGGAAAGGAAGAAGAGCAACACACACAAAATCCTGGAGGAACTCAGCGGGTCAGACAGTATCTATGGAAATGAATGCACAATCGACATTTCAGGCTGAGACCATTCACCAGGACTGGAAAGGAAGGGAAAAGACACCAGAATCAAAAGGAGCGGGGAAGGGAAGCAGGACAAGTGAGAAGATGATAGGTGAAGCCAGATGGATGGGAAAGGTAAAAAGCTGGAGAAGAAGGAATCTCATAGGAGAGGAGAGTGGATCATGGGAGAAAGGAAAGACGAAGGAGCACCGGGGGAAGTGATAGGCACGTGGGAAGAGGTAAGAGACCAGACTGAGGAACAGGAGAAGAGAGAAGGGAAGGGGAAAAGAAAAAAAAAGATCACTGGAAGAAAAAAATCGATGTTCATGCCATGAGTTTGGAGGCAACCCAGACAGAATATGAGGTGTTCCTCCTCCACCCTGAGAGTGGCTTCATTGTAGCAAAAGAGGAGTCCATGACCTGACATGTCAGACCAGGAACTGGGATAGGAATTAAAATGGTTGGTCACTGGGAAATTCCGCTTTTGGTGGATGGAGTGGAGGTGCTTGACAAAGCGATCCCCCAATCTATGTTGAGTCTAACCAACGTAGAGGAGGCCGCGTTGGGAGCACTGGATACAACAGACAACCCCAAATGATTCACTGACGGAATATAGCCTCACCTAGAAGGACTGCGTGGGGCCTGAATGGAGGTAAGGGAGAAGGTGACTGGGCAGGTGCAGCATTTCTGTTGCTTGATAAGCGATAAGTGCCAGGAGGGAGATTAGTGGGGAGGGATGAATGGAATAACGATAGAGGAAGGAAGAATAGGCTTGTTTCCCAGGTAAATCCATCTAGAAAGAGGGTTAAATATCACAATATCTCAATAATGCCAAATGTTGAGGGATTTCAATCTTTAAGAATCAGTTACTCCTATGGAACCTGCAGTCACCATTACACCAGTTACTGTCCAATTTATGGAGATGTTTTACTGAGGGCAGTCAGATTTGAAGATACGCCACAGGCCAAGTGTAATAGTTGATACATCTCCCTGCATTTATCTTTCCTAGAGAAGGGGCTGCAACTAAAAACTCATTCACCAAACCATGCTCCAGTGGTTGTGCAGTACTAATGACAAGCACCATCTCCTTGTTGTGATGGAGAGACTTGTGAGTTCCTAAGATCCCAAGAGCGACGCGGTCTGGAACATAACTCCTGGTAGGGTCACCCATGGTGATAAGGTAAAGAGGGAGATCCTGGACAAAGAGCAATCCAACCAAGATCTCAACAGTGGAGCTGGCAAAAGATGATGGCACATCACAACAGCAGTGGAGAGTCCTCAGTCGTCTTGCATTCCATGCCACTGGACTCTGTCAAGGACTGCCCATGCATCAGTCTCCCCACATTAAACAAAGTCACACATAGGTGTTCTCCATAAAGGTAATAACCCCTTTGGAGAACATCATACTCAACTTGAGTGATTGCTCTACTACTACTATTGTACAGATGGCCACATAGATAATGTGCAGAAAACAGTGAGGGAGAGCAGGTGTAGGGCAAATGAATAGCTGTAAGAAATTAATATTGATGAAAAAATAGTATTGCAGAATCCTGATGCAAGGTGATAAATCCTCAGGATCTGACAACTGACACCCAATGCTTTCAGAGGCAATGGAAATGCAGATGGTGAATGCACTATTGTCATTTTCCAGTGTAGGTCAAGTTCAAGTTTAATTGTCATTCAACCATACATGAATTCCCATGAATACAGCCAAATGAAATACTTGGCTCCTTCAGGGCCAAGGTGCAAAACACAATAACAAAAGTCACACACAGCACAATGAACATATAGCACATATCTGTTTAGAACTAGAATATAAAAGCAACAATGTAATGTTAAGGCTTTATATAGCACTGGTGAGGCCTCACTTGGAAAATTGTGAGCAGTTTTTGGCACCTTGGGCACCAGGATGTGCTGACATTGGACAGGGTCCAAAGGAGGTTCATGAAAATGATTCTGGGAGTGAAAGATTTGTCATATGAGGAGCGTTTGATGGCTCTGGGTCTCTACTCGGTGAAATTCAGAATTCAGGAATGACCTCATTGAAACCTATCGAATGGTGAATGGCCTCAATAGAGTGGATGTGGAGAGGATGTTTCCTAGTGTGAAGGAGTCTGAGACCAGGGGACACAGCTGCCAAATAGAGGGATGTCCTTTTAGAATGGAGGTGAGGGGAATTTCTTTAGCCAGAGAGTGGAATTCTTTGACACAAGGTGGCTGTGAAGGCCAAGTCATTGGGTATACTTAAGGCAGAGGTTGACAGATTCTTGATTAGTCAGGCCATGAAGGAATTTGGGAAGAAGGCAAGCGAATGAGGTGGAGAAAGAAAATGTATCATTGGTACATTGGCCTTTATTAATCAAAGTATTGAGTATCAGAGCTGGAATGTTATGATGTGGTTGTATAAGGTATTGGTGAGGCCAATTCTGGAGTATTGTGTTCAGTTTTGGTCACCAAATTACAGGAAGGATATAAGTAAGGTTGAAAGAGTGCAGAGAAGGTTTACAAGGATGTTGCCAGGACTTGAGAAACTCAGTTACAGAGAGAGGTTGAATAGGTTAGGACTTTATTCCCTGGAGCGTAGAAGAATGAGGGGAGATTTGATAGAGGTATATAAAATTATGATGGGTATAGATAGAGTGAATGCAAGCAGGCTTTTTCCACTGAAGCAAGGGGAGAAAAAAACCAGAGGACATGGGTTAAGGGTGAGGGGGGAAAAGTTTAAAGGGAACATTAGGGGGGGCTTCTTCACACAGAGAGTGGTGGGAGTATGGAATGAGCTGCCAGATGAGGTGGTAAATGGGCGTTCTTTTTTAACATTTAAAAATAAATTGGACAGATACATGGATGGGAGGTGTATGGAGGGATATAGTCCGTGTGCAGGTCAGTGGGACTAGGCAGAAAATGGTTCGGCACAGCCAAGAAGAGCCAAAAGGCCTGTTTCTGTGCTGTAGTTTCTATGGTTTCTACGGTTTCTATGGTATCAGCCATGATGAAATGGCAGAGCAGACGATCGGCCAAATGGCCTAATTCTGCTCCTATACCTATGGTCTAATGGTCTAATATAAGATAGCAAGCATATTCCACATGTTTGCAGTGCAGAAAGTAATGGTATTGGTTTATTATTGTCACATGATCCGAAATAGAGTCAAAAGCTTCTGTCTGCATGCCATCCAATCAGATAGAAGCTGTCCTTGAGCTTGGTGAAATATGCTTTGGAGCAATGGAGGATGAGAGACGTCTTGATCAAGGAGTATATGATTAGAAGTGGCAGACATAAAGTGGGCAGCCAGACCATTTTTCCGAGGGCGGCAGTGGCCAATAACAGAGGACATCCTTTCAAGGTGGGTGGAGAAAAGTTTAGTGGAGATGTCAGAGGTGGGTTTTTGACGCGTAGAGTGGTAAGTGCATGGATTGGACTGACGGAGGTGGTGGTTTTAGAGGCAGACACGTGCATTAGGAACACTTAAGAGACTCTGAGATAAGCACGTAGGTGAAAGGAAATTGGAGTGTTGTGGGCTGTAGAGGAAGGAAGATTTAGATGATCAAGGGTAGTTTTATATGGGTCAGCTCAATATTGTGGGCTGCACTGATCTATACTCTTATGTTCTATCATTTCAAAAGACAGCAGAATGCAGAATATAGTGTTAAAGAGAAAGCACAGCGCAGTGAATGAAATGCAAAGGCTACAGCAGGGTAGACTGGAAGATTGAGAGTCCATTATTTACCATGAATGTCTGATAACAGCAGGGTAGAGCCTACACTTGGATCTGTTGGCATGTATTCTCTAGCTTTTGTATCTTCTGCCCAATATGAGAAATGAGAAGAGAGAGTGAAGATGCTGGGAGGGTTCCTCCTGCTTTCCCGGGACAGCAGGAAGTGCAGACAGAGTCAATGGTTGGAAAGTTTAAATATAGCCCCATTATTTATGAAAGAAGGGAGAGAAAAAAAACGGGGAAGAAAGACTAACGAGTATGACATCAGTACAGGGAAAGGCTGAAATCTATAAATAGAAAAGGTGTAGCAGTGCTCTTAGAAAATAACATGGAGCTATAAAAGGGAAGTCATGTTAAGTGTTTTCAGATGTTGTAAGTAGTAGAATAGATAAAGGTAACCAATGTGTGCTTTCAGAAGATCATTGGTAAGATGCCTCACAAGAAGTTATTAAATAATTTCAGAGTCCATGGAAGTGGGAGTTAGTGTAGTGGCAGAGACTGAGGATGGTTCACAGACAAAATGCAGGATGGGATTATTGGAGTGCCACGGGAATCAGTGCTGGGGTCCCGGCTGCTCAGTGACCTGGATGAGATCTTGGAAGTCGGCTGAAGCAAAGCTGGGTGTCTGTATGGGCTTTGAAGTGGTTACACAAAGGTTTCAGTGTAACAGCTGTGGTTGCCAGCCTGCATTGAACCAGGGTGGTTATGGCAAAGTTCTGTACCTTTAACCCAGAGGCTACCAGGAGAGATGTAGATCAGGTGGACCCAAGTGCAGAGGAGAGCAGAAACAAGGATGGTGTTGAACAAAGAATCTTTACTTGAGGATTGGTTTGTAGAGAACACACGCTAGGACTCAAGAACCACTATCCAGGGTAGGTAAACTCAAGGCAGAATAAAACAGAGGGAACTTAAACAGAGAAACAAAGCAAGACACGGGCACACTGATAACTAAAACAAGATACAGATGAAAATAATCAGCTCATAAACAGGGTAGGAGGTGTGTCAGAGCCTGGAGGACTCTGGCACCCACTGCAGATCGGACTGAGGCACGACACTTCAAGTTTTTTAATTGAATGGAAAGGGGCATAGAAAATGAAATGTAATGTGAAAACATATGAGGTCATTCACTATATAGATAAGAGTGCTGGAAGAGTGAAAGGTGTTAGGGGAGAATACAGGGGAATGGGGTAGAGAGGGAATCATAGATCAAATGGTAAAATAAACCTGATGGGCCAAATGGCCTAATTCTGTTCCTAAGTCTTATGGTTGGTGTTCAGAGGAATATTATTCTTAGACGCATTTATTTAGCTAAGACCTTTACACCGTACTGTAGTAGGCTCATCAATGCATTGAAGAGATGATGCCTCCATAAAATCCACAACATCCACTGGACAGGAGCAACGTCAGTGCCCTGTCCCAGGCTAACAGCCCTAGCGGTGAGGCACCAGAAGTGTCTACCCGGCCCCAGTGGGTCAGACATATCACGTGCATACTGGACACCAGACAATAACAAACCAATGTGCTAAGTGTCAGTGGTGGTCGGTGCGTAGCTGAGGAGTCATGTCAGAGGTTTTCAGTATGCTCCATCCCATTGTGACAAGAGACGTGGAGATGTTGCGATCTTCCTGTGCCTATGCTCTAACCTTTGGGGGAAACATGCTCTTTAATCACCCGCCAGCATCAAATAATGAACATGATTACAGACAAGAGCTGCACAAAACACGAAGTAAACTTGACACAATGATATTAGAGTCCATTGAGCCTGCTCACAAGCCCCTGGGGTAAAGATGTTAATTCAATCAGCAAGAATTCCCTGCATATACACTTCAGAACTGACTCTAAGCACACTGAGGCAATTAATATTGCCAGGTCTGCCCTGTGGAGCTGCTCTTTAACCCTCGATGAAATGTGTAATGCTTAGTGTGTTAGTGATAAGGACCCATAAATCTAGTTAATCAAAATTTGAAATGACACTTATTTCAAAGGGGCCGAGGGGAGAGTAGGTCAGGGTGATAAGCGGTGTTGGTAAGACAGAGTCGCGGCTTGTACTAATCAGCCCAGCAGGGGTCTTTGACTTTCATGTTAAGCTGTCAGGTTCCTGGTTCAGTATCGGGATTCCTATAATTAGAGAAATCACAGAGCAAATTATTAAGGAGGGGATGGGGGGAGGGTGTACCCAAACTTCATAAATCTGCAGCTCTCAGCAACTTCTGCTCTGAACTACATACTGCCACCTCCAGGCAGATCAGATACATGGAAATATTGCTGGGTGGCTGAGGAGCCATCAGTACAACACAACCTCTGAACTGCTAGGAGACACATCATATACACTGGCATTGTAGAATTGAGGGTTGGGACACTCTGTAACCTGATACTGTTGGGACTGATGGGGTGTGATCCCTTATATACACTGATTCTGTTGTATTGATGATGAGAGACCCCCGTACACTGATGCGATTGAACTTAACGGTGGGGGGGGGGTCAACTCCTGTACACTGATCCTGTTGGACTTCTGGGAGAGATATGCCCCTCCCCAGTACACTGTTACTTCTTACACCAACATGCAGCACAGTGGTGTGGCAGTTAGTGTGTCTCTATTACAGTTCCAGCAACCTGGGTTCAATTCTAACGGCCGTCTGTAAGGAGTTTGTAGATTCTTCCCTTGACTGTGTGGGTTGCCTCTGGGTGCTCTGGTTTCCTCCCACGTTCCAAAGATGTACAGGTTAGGTGAATTGGTCACATGGGTGTAGGGCTCATTGGGCCAGAAGGGCAGTTACCATGCTAGATCTCTAAATAAAATATAAACAAACATATAATCAATTTCAGGGGAAGTGAGTTATCTGAGACCATTGTGGAAGCGACTAAAGACAAATATCGTTGATTCCAAAAAATTCTAATCCCCTAGAAGATTCCGCCATCTGCTAGATACAGTTGTAACGTCTCCAACATGCAATATTTTTTTTTATTTCTTCACCTTCTAGGACCTGGACATAGGCAGTATTATTGTCCATGCTTAATTGCCTTCAGATATCAAGTGGTGAACTACCTCACAGAACCGATGCAGACCTTCTGTTGAAGTTGCATACTCCCACAGTGCTGGTGTGAAGGCAGTTTGAGGGTTTAGACCCAGTCACACTGAAGATTGTTGTGCAACTCGGAGAGGAACATGCATTCGGTGATTTTCCTGTGTCCCCTGCTGCCCCTGTCTTTCCTGGTGGTCCAAGTCATGGGTTTGGGAGGTGCTAACAGAGTAGCTTGTTGTGCATTTTTTTGGGGTGTTTATATTTTACTGACGTCTTATATGTACTTGTTACCTTGTGTGTGTTCTGTGCTGTGCGTGACTGGTGGTACTGTGCTTTGACCTTGGTCCTGGAGTAACACTATCTCATTTGGCTGTATTTGTGGGTCTTCATGTATGGTTGAATGACAATTAAATTGAATTGAATTGAATTGAATTGAATTGAACATAGAGCATTGAACAATATTTTACAGTACAAGTCCTTTGATCTAAAATGTTGTATCAACTTTTTAACCTACCCCACAACCAACCTTACTCTACCCTTCTACATAGCCCATAACCTCCTGTTTTCCTCACATCCCTGTGCCTATCTAAGAATCTTTTAAATGCCTCTATTGTATCAGCCTCTGTCTGCAACCCAGCAATGCATTCCAGGGACCCATCATTCCCTTTATAAAAAAACTACCTCTGATATCTCCCCTAACTTTCCTCCAATCATCATAAACAAGTGTCCTCTGGTGTTGGGCCACATCCATCTAACTCTGCCTCACCCTCTGTAAACTATATGCCTCTATTAAGTCACCTCTCATTCTCCATTGTTCCAGAAGGAAAAGTCCTAGCTCACTCAACCTTTCCTCCTTACTGTCTGTAAAGAGTCTGTACATTCTCCCTGTGACCACGGGTTTTCTCTGTGTTCTCCGACATCCCAACGATGCTCCACATACCATGGACATACAGACTAGGGTTAGTAAGTTTTGGGCATGCTATGTTGGCACTTGAAATGTGGTGACACTTGTGGGCTTCCCTTCAGCGCATATTCACACTACATTGGTTGTTGATGCAAAATGGATGCATTTCACCGTACCTGTCAATGTTTTCATGTACGTGAGACAACTAAAGCTAATCTTTATCCTTGTAAATGATACCTACTACAGCCACAGTACTTTGTACGTATTGTCCTGTACTGTTACCAAAAAGAAACAAATCTCACATCATACAGTATGTCAGTGTTAATAAAGTGCTTGAGCGCCTCGGCACCATCCGTCACAAGCGGGACTTCCCAGTGACCAAACGTTTTAACTCCCATTCCCATTCCCGTTCTGATGTGTTGGTCCATGGCCTCCTCTTCTGCCAAGATGAGGCCACCCTCAGGGTGGAGGAGCAACACCTTATATTCCGTCTGGGTAGCATCCAACCTGGTGGCATGAAAATCGATTTCTCTTTCTGGTAAACAAATTTCCCCTCCCCCTTCCTCTATTCCCCACTCTGAACTTTTACTTCTCACCTTCCTATTACTTCCCCCTAGGTCTCTTCCTCCTTCCCTTTCTCCTATTGTCCACTCTCCTTTCCTATCAGATTCCTTCCTCTCCAGCCCTTGACCTTTCCCACCCATTTGGCTTCACCTATCACCTTTCAGCTTGCCTCTTTCTCCTCCCTCATCTTTTTATTTTGGCATCTTCACCCTTCCTTCTCACTCCTGATGAAGGGTCTCAGCTCGAAACAGCGACTGTTTATTCTTTTCCATAGACGCTGCCTGACCTGCTGCACTCCTCTAGCATTTTGTATGTGGTGCCCTGGATTTCTAGCGTCTGCAAACTTTCTGGTGTTTATAATGAACCTGATTCTGATCCTGTAGTCTTCCCAGCAGTTGGTACACTGCATGCATGAAGTAAAGTTGCGTCACTGAAAACAAGAAGTTATACTGAAGATGACCTTGCGCACTCTGGCCATGTTTCAAAGTCATCAGGCACCTTTCTGATAGTTTCCTGCTTCATAGGCACCCACCAGGAGGTCTGGAGCTCTGCCTATTCCTTTCTCTTTTCATTAACAGTTCCTATCTCTGCTGATACTGTTCACTCGGAAGCTAGGATGGGCTGTTATGTGGCATTTATATCATTCATGACTGGCTTCAGAAAACTCATTAGGCGGATAACTCACTTCATTCACAACAGATGTGCCTGTGCAACGTCTGGCTCCGTGGAGACTTTTCAATCTTCAGAAATGTAGGCAGATAATTAAAACAAAATCTTACATGAAGGCACGTATTTCAAGGGAGTTAAATTAATAGAAAATTACAATAATATTTGCATCCAGCAGCAGGAGTTGTAAGGCCTTGAGGAATTCTTTGAATTTTCAGTGACGTCTGGAGACTGCCATTCTTCTATGGGCTGATATTTTGTTGTTTCAAGGTCTCGTTTCAAGTGCCATATTCTTGGCCAAACAAAAATAATAAGGTTTGATCAACTGCTCTCAAAGGAAAACTCCCTTCCATCTCATCTTCTTATGTTACAGCCTCACTTTTATTTTACAACCACAAGAAAAGATGGTCACTCTCCAACTCCAGTGACAGCAACCCATAAGACCTTAAGATATAGGAGCAAAATTAGACTATTTGGCCCATCAAGTCTGTTCCACCATTTCATCATGGCTGATCCAATTTTCCTCTCAGCCCCAGCCTCCTGATTTCTCCCTGTATCCTTTCATGCCCTGACCAATCAAGAATCCATCAACCTCTGTCATAAATATACATAAAGACTTGGCCTCCACAGCTGCCTGTGGCAAAGAGTTCCACAGATTCACCACTCTCTGGCTAGAGAAATTTCTCCTCATCTCTGTTCTAAAAGGATGGCTCTCTATTCTGAGGCTGTGTCCTCTGGTCTTAGACTCTCCCACCATAGGAAATATCCTCTCTACATCCACTCTGTCAAGGCCTTTCACCACTCGATAGGTTTCAATGAGGTCACCCCTCATTCTTCCGAATTCTAGTGAAACCAAGCACAGAGCCATCAGACGCTCCCCATATGACAAGCCCTTCAATCCTGAAATCATTTTCGTGAACCTCCTTTGAACCTCTCCAGTTTCAGCACATCCTTTCCAAGATAACGGGCTCAAACCTGCTCACAGTACTCCAAGTAGGCTTCACCAGTGCTTTATAAAGTGTCAACTTTACACCCAGGTTTTTGTATTCTAGTCCTCCTGAAATGAATGCTAACACCACAGACTCAACCTGCAAGTTAACCTTTAGGGAACCAGCCCAAGTCCCTTGGTACCTTGATATTTTTGTGTTTTCTCTCCATTTAGAAAATAGTCAACCCTTTCATTTCCTCTACTAAAGTGTATGACCATACACTTCCTGACACTGTATTCGACCTTTGCCCATTCCCCTAATCTATCTGTCCTTCTGTAGACTCTCTACTCCCTCATAACTACTTGCCCCTCCACCTATTTTGGTATTGCCTGCAAACTTTGCAACAAAGCCATCAATTCCATCATCCAAATCATTGATATATAACATAAAAAGAATTGGACCCAACACAGACCCCTGTGGAAAACCACTAGTCATCAGCAGCCAACCAGAAAAGGCTCCCTTTAATCCCACTCCTTGCCTCCTACCAGTCAGCCACTGCTTTATCCATGCTAGAATCTTTCTTGTAATACCATGAGCTTGTAGCTTGTTATGTAGCCTCATGTGTGGCACTTTGTTAAAGGCCTTCTGAAAATCCAAGTACACAACATTAACTGATTCTTCTTTGTCTATCCTGCTTGTTATTTCTTCAAAGATTTCCAACAGATTTGTCAAGCAAGAGTTTCCCTTGAGGAAACCATGCTGACCAAGGCTTACTTTATCATGTGCCTCCAAGTACCCTGAGACCTCATCTTTACTAATTGTCTCCACACCAACTGAGAAGTGGATTGATATTTGCAATTTTCTAGTCTTCTAGAACCATTCCAGAATCTAGTGATTCTTGAAAGATCATTACTAATGTCTCCACAATCTCTTCAGCCACCTCTTTCAGAAGGTCCATCTGGTCCAAGTGACTTATCCACCTTCAGACCTTTCAGTTTCCCAAGAACCTTCTCTCTCTTAATGGTAACTGTACTCATTTCATGACCCCTGACACCTGGAACTTCCACCTCTAGTGTCTTCCACAATGAAGACTGATGCAAAATACTTATTCAGTTTGTGTGCTGTTTCATTGTCACCAATTACAACCTCTCTCTCCAGCATCCTTTTCCTCTCACTTCTCATTTACACTTTATGTATCTGAAGAAAGTTTTGGTATCCTCTTTAATATCATGGCTAGCTTACTGTCGTATCCCATCTTTACCTTCTTAATGACTTTTTAGTTGCCTTCTGTTGGTTTTTAAAAGCTTCCTAATTCTCTAACTTCCCACTAATCTTTGTTTTATTATTTGCCCTCTCTTTGGCTTTTATGTTGGTTTTGACTTCTCTTGTTAGCCATGGTTGTGTTATCTTTCCTTTCGAATACTTCTTCTTCTTTGGGATGTATATATCCTGTGCCTTCCAAGTTGCTTCCAGAAATTCCAGCCATTGCTGCTCTGCTGTCATCCCTGCCAGTGTTCTTTTCCAATCAATTCTAGCCAACTTTTCTCTCATGTCTCTGTAATTCCCTTCACTCCACTATAATATTGATACATCTAACTTTAGCTTCTCCTTCTCAAATTTCAGGGTGTATTCGATCATATTATGATCACCTGTATCTAAGGGTTCTTTTACCTTAAGCTCACTTATTATTTCTGGTTCATTGCACAACGTCCAATCCAGAATAGCCGATCCTCTAGTGGGCTCAACCATCAGCTACTCTAAAAAGCCATCTTGTAACCACTCTAGAAACTCCCTCTCCTGTAATCCAGCTCCAGCCTGGTTTTCCCAATCTACCTGAATATTGAAGTCCCCCATGATTATTGAAACATTGTCCTTTTGGCATTTTCTATCTCCCATTGTATTTTGTGTGCAACATCCTTACTACTGATTTGGGATTTGTACTCCACTCCCATCAGGGTTTTTTTACACTTGCTCCATCCACAATGGTTCAACACCTCCCAACTCCCTGTCATCTCTTTCTAATGATTTGATTTCATTTGTTGCCAACAGAGCAACACCGATCCATTTGCCTTCCTGCTGATCCTTTTGATACAATATGTAGCTTTGGACATTAAGCTCTGAGCTACAATCTTTTAGTCATGACTCAGTGATGCCTACAACACCATACCTGCCAATCTGCAACTGTGCTGCAAGTTCATCCACCTTATTCTGAATACTGCGCATATTCATATACAACATCTTCAGTCCTTTATTCACCCATTTCAATGTTATCACACCATGCTCAACATTTTGATTCCTATCTTTGTCTGAACTCTTACCAACATCTATCTCCACAACCCCTCTACGAAGCGTTCTGGCGCTCTGGTTCCTATCCCCCAGCAACTCTAGTTTAAACCCCACCCTGCAGCATTAACAAACCTTCCTGCTAGGATATTATTTCTGTATAATTGTATTATTACAACTACCTCTGGTTGTTCACCCTCCCACTTTAGAATGTTGAGGACTCGATCCAAGTTATCCCGGACCCTGGCACCCAGGAGGCAATATACCATCTGGGAATCTCATCCTCACCAACAGAACCTCCTGTCCGTTCCTTTAACTAATGAATCCCCAATCACCACAGCGTGCCTCTTTTGCCCCCTTCCCGTCTGTGTCACAGAGGGTTAGGACTGTGCCCATAGATTTATCCAGTTTGAATGCCGTCGGAGAAGCAATAAATATTGAACCAGGCTATGGCCATATAATGGGAACCCTGAGCTTGGGAGTCCCAGCTCAATGAGATGTGAATTAGTTTTGATCCACACTCTTTTCCGACCTAATTTTGCCTGTATTAAAAAGGCAATCCCGTTAGCTGTGAAGTTAATGACATCCGGGTGTATGAAAGGCAGAGATCCTTTTCTTCTATTTACCATCTGTCATTTTTTGTTATTGTTTCCTCAGTCTTAACAGTTGAGAGCTTCAAGTTCCTAGGTGTGAATATCACCAACCATTTATAATGGTCGGCCACGTTGGCACTAGGCCCTAGAATAACACTTCGAACTCTTCAGACGGCTAAGGAAATTTGGAATGTCCCCAGTGACCCTCACTAATTTAAAAAGAGATTAGCTTAATTTGTCACGAGTACATTGAAACATATGCTATTGTTGTGTCATCATTTGTGATGCGCTCAGGATAAGCGGAAAGTGTTACCGTGCTACTGCACCAATATACTAACCCTAACCAGTGCGTCTTTCTTTGGTATGTGAAAGGAAACTGGTGCTCCCAGAGGAAACACACACAGTCACAGGGAGAACATATAAACACACGCAGTCACAGGGAGAATGTATAAACACACGCAGTCACGGGGAGAATGTATAAACTCCTTACAGACACAGTCATGGGGAGAACGTATAAACTCCTTACACACGCAGTCATGGGGAGAACGTATAAACTCCTTACACACGCAATCACGGGGAGAATGTATAAACACCTTACAGATGCAGTCACGGGGAGAATGTATAAACTCCTTACACACGCAGTCACAGGGAGAACGTATAAACCCCTTTTACACGCAGTCACAGGGAGAACGTATAAACCCCTTTTATACGCAGTCACAAGGAGAACATAAAACTCCTTACAGATGCAGTCACAGGGAGAACATACAAACACCTTACACACGCAGTCACAGGGAGAACGTATATCCTCCTTACACACGCAGTCACAGGGAGAACGTATATCCTCCTTACACACGCAGTCACAGGGAGAACGTATATCCTCCTTACACACGCAGTCACGGGGAGAACGTATATCCTCCTTACACACGCAATCACGGGGAGAACGTATATCCTCCTTACACACGCAGTCACAGGGAGAATGTATATCCTCCTTACACACGCAGTCACAGGGAGAATGTATAAACCCCTTTTACACGCAGTCACGGGGAGAACGTATAAACACCTTACAGACGCAGTCACGGGGAGAACGTATATCCTCCTTACACACGCAATCACGGGGAGAACGTATATCCTCCTTACACACGCAGTCACAGGGAGAACGTATATCCTCCTTACACACGCAGTCACGGGGAGAACGTATATCCTCCTTACACACGCAGTCACGGGGAGAACGTATATCCTCCTTACACACGCAATCACGGGGAGAACGTATATCCTCCTTACACACGCAGTCACAGGGAGAATGTATATCCTCCTTACACACGCAGTCACAGGGAGAATGTATAAACCCCTTTTACACGCAGTCACGGGGAGAACGTATAAACACCTTACAGACGCAGTCACGGGGAGAACGTATAAACTCCTTACAGACACAGTCACAGTGAGAATGTATAAACCCCTTTTACACTCAGTCACGCGGAGAACGTGTAAACCCCTTTTACACATGCAGTCACAGGGAGAACGTACAACCTCCTTACACACGCAGTCACAGGGAGAACGTATAAACTCCTTACAGATGCAGTCACAGGGAGAACGTACAAACACCTTACATACGCAGTCACGGGGAGAACGTATAAACTCCTTACAGATGCAGTCACAGGGAGAACGTACAAACACCTTACACACGCAGTCACGGGAAGAACGTATAATCTCCTTACAGATGGCAGCAGGAATTGAACATGGACCTTCTGATCACTTGCAAGGTAATAGTATTTTGCTAACCACTCTGCTACCACATCAGTAAAAATACTGCCTCACAGTATAGGATTTTACTGCCACACCATAGAACACATCCTATCTGGGTGCATCACAACTTGCTGTACCATCTGGTCTGTCCAAGCCTGCAAGAAATTGCAGAGAGTTGTGAATGCAGCCCAATCCATCACACAAACCAAACTTCCTTCCATTGACTACACTTTTTACCGCCACCAGAAAGCACCCAGTGTAATCGAGGACTTTCTCCTATCCCAATCATTCCCTCTGCTCTCCTCTCCCCTCTGCATGTCTTAGGAAGATGGGTTATTCATGCCAGGGCATTTCTCTTTAGAGCAAAGGTAGATGAGAGGTGACCTGATAGAGGAGAACAAGTTGATAAGAGGAATAGATTGAGTGGACAGACAAAGACTTGTTCCCAGGGCAGAAATGGGTAATACAGGGGGGCATAATTTTAAGGTGATTGGAGGAAAGTATAGGGGGATGTCAGAGGTAAGTTCTTTCCACAGAGAGTGTTGAGTGCATTGAGTGCCCAGCCAGGGGTAATGGTAGAGGCAAGTACATCAGCGGTATGTAAGAACGTAGATGATAATAAATGGAGAATTGTGTAAGAGGGAAGGGTTAGATTGATCTCAGAGTTGGTTACAAGGTTGACACATCATGGGCCGTACCATGCTGTGAAATCTATGTTCTCCAGTGGGACAGAAGATACAAAAGTTGAGAATGCCAGTCACCAGACTGAAGGGCAGCTTCTATCCTATTGTTATCAGACCTTAGAACAGACATCTTGTAAGATAAATGATGAACTCCTGAACTCTTAATCTCCCAATCCACCTTGTTGTGGCCTTTGAACTTTATTTGTTTACTGGCACTCCACGTACTCTGTCATGGCAACACTGTATTCTGCTTTCTGTTTTCTTTTCACTCCCTCAGTGAATCTCTCATGGCAGAATCTGCCTTGATGGCACAAGAAGCAGAAGCTTTTCAGTCTATCTCAGTACGTGTGACAATAATAAACCAATATCAGTACCACTACTGATCATCTAAAAACTTGGCATGTTTATATGAGGTACGTCAGAACGTATTGGATAACTGCAGTAAGAATATCAGGCACCACATAGGGAATTCATTGCGGCAGAAAGCTGTGGAGGTCAAGTTATTCAGCATACTTAATGCAGAGCTTGATAGGTTCTTGATTAGCAAGGATGTCAAAGGTTACGGGGTGAAGGTAGGAGAATGTGGTTGAGAGGGATAATAAATCATATATGTACTTTGATAATAAAATTGACTTTGAAATTTGAAGTCAGCCATAATGGAATGGCAGAGCAGACCCAATGGGCCTATTTCTGCTCCTGTCTTATGGTCTTCCAAAAGAAGAACATCTTCATGACTCATAACGAATTGATCAGTTCTTTTTTCGCAAGTTGGGTGTTTGATGTTGCCTTTAAACGGGTCCCATGGTGTTTCTTTGTTTTGTGGCTGCCTGTGGGAGGACAAATCTCAGGGTTGTGTACTAT
This sequence comes from Mobula birostris, assembly GCF_030028105.1. Taxonomy (NCBI): domain Eukaryota; kingdom Metazoa; phylum Chordata; class Chondrichthyes; order Myliobatiformes; family Myliobatidae; genus Mobula; species Mobula birostris. Next base: position 234,977,817 of record NC_092370.1, on the reverse strand, counting down.
ATACTCTACATACTTTCATAAGAGATGTACCTTGAATCTTTGAACCTTAGAAGCAATTCGGCTACAGTCTGTATCTACTCAGTTAAGCACCTGCTTTGTTCATTTGTCTTTGTGATCAACTAACACAGCTTACAAAATATCTGCAATCTTATTCTATTTATCAGGTTGAGAAGATCTCAACCCACTCAGCCAAAGCCAGCTGTGATACTGAGGTTGGCATGCTCACATTTTAGATGAGAATGTGAGTTCAAGTCCCACTGTCGAGCTTCAGCTCAAAATCTAAGACACTCACTCCATGCAGGATGAAGGGGATGCTGCCCAATTTGAGTCATGGAGCACTACAGCATAGAAATAGGCCCTTTGGCTCATCTAGTCTGTGCTGAACTATTATTCAATCTAATCCCATCGACCAGCACCCAGGTGTTCTCCACAACTCTCCCGTCCATCTACTTACCCACGTTTCTCATGACTGTCTAAAATCGAGCCCACATCCACCCTTTCCACTGGCAGCTCATTCCACACTCCTACCACTCTCTGAGTGAAGAAGTTTCCCCTCAGCGTCCCCTTAAATATTTCACCTTTCACCCTAAATGAATGACCTCCATTTCCAGTCTCACCTAAACTCAATGGAAAAATCAGCTTGCATTTATCCTGTCTATACCCTTCATCATCTTGTGTACTTTTGTTAAATCTCCCTCATTCCACTGTGCTCCCGGGAATGAAGTACTAACCTACTCAACCTTTCCCTGTAACTTAGGAAGTTTTCTCTGCACTCTTTCAACCTTATTGACATCTTTCCTGTAGGTAGGTGAACAGAACAGCAAACAATCCTCCGAATTAGGCCTCACCAATATCTTATACAACTTCAACATAACATCCTGTGCTCAATGCCCCTGACTTACAAAGACCAACTTGACAAAAGCTCTCTTTATGACCCTATCTACCTGTGGTACCACTTTCAGAGAATTATTGATCTATATTCCCGGATCCCCCTGTTCTACCACACTCCTCAGTGCCCTAAAACTCACCATGCAAGTCTTACCCTGGTTTGTCCTCCCAGTGTGCAACACTTCACACTTGTCTGTATTAAGTTCCATCTGCAGTTTTTCAGCCCAGCCAATTTATCATAATGTTCACTCTATTCAATTTCTATTTCTATTCTATTACCTGGGTCGTCTTATACTTATTTACTGCCCATTATGTCCCTGCGCTTGGGGCAGCAAGGAAGGTCCTCCATTTTTGTCCAGAAGGATTCTTCATTGCTCTTTCCATAACAATTTTGTTTGACCAGTCAGGGTTGTTAGCCCTGAGCTGAACCCCTGAACCTGGAGGACCAGTGGACCACTCTTAGTCTGGCCTCTACCTTTGACCTGTTTGGCATGGGTGACCCTACCAAGGGCCAATGCATAAAGCTTTGACTCCAGCCAACATAGCTCTCTGGGTCATTGAGGCACACAAGCCTCCATACCCAACAACAAGGTTATTATGATTATGAAGACACGTAGTCCTCTTTTATTGTCATTTAGTAATGCATGCATTAAGAAATGATACATTATTTCCTCCGGTGTGATATCACAAAACACAGGACAGACCAAGACTGAAAAAACTGACAAAACCACATAATTATAACATATAGTTACAACAGTGCAACAATACCATAACTTGATGAAGAAGTCCGTGAGCACAGTAAAGTCCAAAGTTTCTCAAATGTCCCACATCTCACACAGACGGGAGAAGGAAGAAAAACTCTCCCTGCCATGCCGACCACAATCCGTCTCTGAGTCATCTAAAAACTTCAAGCTCTGATCAGCTCTCTGACACCGAGCACTGAGCGCCATCTCTGTCCGAATGATGCAACCTTTGTCTCGGTCGCCAAAAGCAGGCAAGGCCGGGGATTTTGAGGTCTACCCTCCGAAAGATTCCTGACCACACAGTAATGACAGCAGCGAACAGGCGTTTCAGAAATTTCTCCAGATGTTCCCCTGTGCTTTCATGTCCATTCTCCATCAAATCAGAATTGTCCACGGCCCCTATTTAACAGATAGGATATCATTTTCCACCTGAGGGCTGCGCACACCGCCGTCTTCTCCTCCCGGTTGTGGTCCTCTTGAAGGGTCGTCTTATAAATGTTAGGTTAAGCCAAGCCTGTGTCTGAGTTGTTAGAAGGATGTTTCTCCTTTGACACTACATGTCTTCCTCAAGCACCAGCAATATAATAGGCCGGCTGATTATGGTTGCACGGCATTCTGTGGCAGCTAACTATGCATAAACAGCTTTAAACAGTTGCAATTGCATTTCATAAAGTACATGATTGTGTGAAAATGCTTTGGGACATCCTGTGATTGTGTAACAAGCTTTAGGAGTTAAACTTTCTCTTGCCCTCGCCGTTTAATGAATTAGGTTTGGGTTTGATTTACCGTCGTGGATCAGTAGAAAATAGCAGCCTTGCTGAATAGTTAATATCCCACGTTCCAATTGATTCTGTGGTAATGAGTGACAGAGAGCACTGGGGAAACCCAACTCTGAATTTGTATGTCAGCTTTCCTGAATGACAGTACGTTTGGTCCTGCACTGAAGCATTACCCATGAGGAAGCAGCTCAAACACGGAACACACACTGGTATATGCTACAGTGGTTTAAAATACAATCTTTTTAAATTTCTTCATCCGCTGACGAGGTTGGCATAGATTCTTCAGTTCTCTCCAAGAACTTGATGAGGATCCATCATTGAAGATCCTCACCACCCAGCCCATCCTCTTTTCTCACTGCTGCCATCAGGTAGAAGGTGCAGGTGCTTCAGGACCTGCACCACCAGGTTCAGGAACGGTTCCTACCCCTCAACCATCAAAGTTCTTGAACAAAAGGGGAAAACTACACATTCTATTTCTGGTGTTCTCACAACCGATGGTCTCACTTTATCTTGTTTATCATGCTTTCGTTATTTATTGTATCTGCATTTGCACAGTTTGTTGTTCATTGATCCTGTTTACAGTTACTGTCCTATAGATTTGCTAAGTATGCCCGCAGGAAAATGAATCTCAGGGTTGTATGGGTGACATGTATGTTCTCTGATAATAAATTTTTACCTTGAGGTTTGATGTTGATTTTTATGGCAATCAGGAATAGCTCAGGAACAGTTATTACCTGAGAATCATCAGGCTCCTGAACCAGCATCAATAACCTCATTCACCTCAACACTGAACTGATTCTACAACCTATAGACTTACTTTCAAAGTTTCAAAGACTTTACAATTCATGTTCTCAGTATTAGAACATCACAGCACAGTACAGAGCTTTCAGCCCACAATTTAGTGCTGACATCTTAATCTACTCTAAGATCAATCTCACCCTTCCCTCCTACACAGTGCTCCATTTTTCTAATTTCCATGTGCTTATCTGAGTCTGAAGCCCCTGTCAGTCAGACCATGGATGTTGCGTCCTAGCTGTCTAGATACGCAAGCCTGGGCAGTACCATATGGAGAGCAAGCTGTTGCCCATGTAGCAAGCTTCTCCTCTCCTCCCATCTGATGAATCAAAGGAAGAGCAGAGGCTGATACAGTTTGGTTGCCAGTCAGCATTGAGCTCAATGTAGGACTGCCTTAGGGATTCCACCTCCGGATTTTTCCCTTGGGGTTTACTCCCGAATCCTTCCCCGTGAGTGGGTATAGCCACAGGGCAGTGGAAGCTTGAGATCAGAGTTTTCCTCCTCCTAGGTGAGCTGCCGACCGCGGCTGACGAGCCCCATCTGCCCGAAGCGACTGGTTTTAATTCGCCAGTATCCCACCTTTGCCTGCTCTCCTGTCAGTAGATATGGTTCTGCACAGCTCAGTAGATCAGCCGCACATGAAGGCCAGAGCTGGACTTGGTTGTCAGAGGCTAGTTGAGGTGTACGCCATTAGGAACATTTAATAGGTAGTGGAAGCTTGACCCCGTTACCACCCCCGGTTATAACAACCTTAAGGAACCTTAAGGAATGTGCTTATCTAAGAGTTTCTTAAACGCCCTCATGTGCCCCAGGCAGGGCATTCAAGGCACTCACCACTATCTGTGTAAAAAACCTCTCTGCCATACCCCCTATCTTTCCTACAATCACCGTAAAATTATTCCTCCTCCCCCCGCTCCCCCAGTATTACTCATTTCCACCCTGGGAAAATATCTACTTGACCAAAGCCTCTTATCATCTTGCACATCTATTATTTATTTATTGACTTATTATTTGCACAACTTTGTCTTCTTCTGCACAATGATTGTCAGGTCTTTGTTTATATATGTTTTTTCAGAAATTCTATTTTATTTTTTTTATTTTCCTGTAAATTCCTACAAGAAAACGAGTCTCAAGCTGGTATGTGGTAACAGCTACGTACTTTGATAATAAATTTACTTTGAACTTCGACTTTGTATCCAAAACTCTCTCAGTCGCCATTGCTCAAATTAAGCAATTTCCACTCAGTTTATTCGGTACACCTGTACACCTGCTCGTTAATACAAATATCTAATCAGCCAATCGCGTGGCAGCAACTCAATGCATAAAAGCATGCAGACATGGTCATGAGGTTCTGTTCTTGTTTAGAGCAAACATCCGAATGGGGATGAAATGTGATCTAAGTGACTTGGACCGTGGAGTGATTGTTGGTGCCAGACAGAGTGGTTTGAGTATCTCAGAAGCTGCTTTTCTCATGGAGTTTTCACACATAACAGTCTCTCAAGTTTACAGAGAATGGTGTGAAAAACAAGAAGCATCCAGTGAGCGACATTTCTGTGGAGGAAAATGTCTTGTTAATGAGAGAGGTCAGAGGAGAATGGCCAGGCTGGCTCAAGCTGACAGGAAGGTGACAGTAACTACGATCTGCAACAGTGGTGTGCAGAAGAGCATCTCTGAATGCACAACAAGTTAAACCTTGAATTGGATGGGCTACAGAGCAGAAGACCACACTGGCTTCCTCTCCTGTACACAATAATGTGCCACTGAGTGTATATTTCAGTTCTTGAATTTAAATTCCCCAGCTGCCCTGGATTAACAATCAGTGATCCAGGGAGTTGGGCACCGCTCCATCAGCTTTTACCTCTTCAACGTTGTTACTTCCAGTGCTACAGAACATGTGCGACAGCTTTCTAGTAGTCAAAAATCTAGGAAATTTGACTAAAAACATCACTAAAAATAATTTTTCTGAAGTAAGTTGTGCTAAGTTATCGCTGCAAACAGTGACAGTGCAAGCAATGGCAATGCGAGTTTGGAGATGAGCCGCGATGATGTGTTGCAGAATCGTTGCAAATTGAGTTCCGATGCCCGTACAGATGGCCCAGGAGTGAGAGCATTGAAAGGACAAGTCAGGTCCTGGGCCGAGGAGAATCAGTGCCCGTACAACTGGCCCAAGAGTGAGGCTGGATCATTTCAGGCGCCGAACTGATTTGAAGATTTTGAGAGTGGCTTCAGTCTGGGTAGCGAAATCTGGGTAGGGAGCAAGTTGATGGGCTGTGTGGTCTAGGTCCTGAGCCCTTTGATGCTGTGATGTCTGCGTCCTAGTGCGAGGTACATATGATTTGCTGCTTAGACAATTTAAATGCTGGCCCAGATCGAAAATGAGAGCCAATTTTACTCTCCCTCCCCCATGATGTTCACTCCTCTCTCCAGGGTTCTGGATCCTTTCGTTGTTCCATTGTTTGGTCAATTTAAACATCAGCCCATATAGACTGAAAGGACAGGGTGTTGGTTGGGACAAGAGCCGATTTTGCTTGTTCTCCGCGATGGCCTTCTCCACGGTGCTGAGGCTGTAAAGACTGCCCCGGTTACTGTGCTTCGTGCCCACTAATGTAATGAGCTGACAAGTGAGGCTTTGAGCCCGCTCTGGACTGATCTGGGGTTCGGATCTGAGGACCCAGTTTGATTTGGAACACTGTTGTCCACTTCAATTGTTTGCATGATTTGTATTTTTTTTTCTTTCTCTTGCATATCGAGTGTTGGTCTTTTATTTTTATTTTTATTCTTTTTTTTCTTTAATTGGGTTCTTTCTGCTTTCTTGCTTTGTGGCTACCTGTGAGCAAACAAATCTCAAGGTTGTTTAATTTATAAATTCTTTGAAAATAAAGGTACTTGAATCTTGAAGCTGCCACAACTATTTCTTCTGGAAGTTCATTCCTGCTACAGACCACTCCCTGTGTGAAAAAGTTACTCCTCAGATTCTTATTAAATCTCACTCCTCTCACCTTTAACCTATGACGTCAAGTTCTTCATTCCACAACTCTGGCAAAAAGACTGTGAGATCACACAAAAAATAGCGTTGAATGCACTGTATAAGCAAAATTCTTCCTCCAGTTATAGATCTCTGAATCATATATGGTTTCTCCTGTTTTGATTGTATTTTCTGGGTTTCTAGTTCCTACTGCATTGGATGCCTATGTCTTACTATTTTCCCACAATAAACTATTCCTGAAAACAGGTGATCTATGGCTTTTGAAAAGCTTCTAGTTACTGAGTGTGAAATACATTCAAGAGCTGCTTTCTGTAGATGATATTGTAGAATTCTGTTTTAGTTTCACCCCCCTAAGGGCACACATTGTATCAAAAGGACAGGCAGGTAGGCAGAGAGAATGAGTGGTTCTATTGATATAGAAATGAAATCAAATCCTTTGAAGGAGGTGACAAAGGATTGGAGGATGTTGAACACTTGCAGATAGTTATAAACCTGCAAGGGTAAAATGGCTGGAGGTTCTGGAAGCAATTCAGAAGAAGCTGGATAGATGCATCTTAAAGAAGAAGTGTTTTAGAGAGATGATAAGGCAAACATGGCTGTTGCTGGAAGTCAAAGACTGCATAAAAGCAGAAGGGGGGGGTGTATGATATAGCAAAAATTATTGGGAAGTTAGAAGCTTGGGATGCTTTTAAAAACTGACTAAAATCAACTAAAAAGCAATAAGGAGCGAAAAGATGGAATTTGAAGGTAAGCTGGCTATCAAGAGGGTACCAAAAGTTTTTCAGATATATAAGGAGTAAAAGAGAGGCAAGAGTAATATGGACTGCTAGAAAATGATACTGGAGAGGTAATCAGAGGGGACAAGGAAATGGTGGATGAACCAAATAAGTATTTTGTGTCAGTCTTTACTGAGGAAGACACTAGCAGCATGCCAGAAATTTTAGAGTGTCAAGGGTCAGAAGTGAGTGTAGTTGCTATTATTAAGGAGAAGGTGCTTGGGACTCTGAAACGTCTGAAAGTAGATATGTCATCTGGACCAGGTGGACTACACCCCAAGATTCTGAAAGAGGTAGCTGACGAAATTGTTGAGCAATTAGCAATGATCTTTCAAGAATCACTAGGTTCTGGAATGATTCCAAAGGAGTGGAAAATTGCAAATATCGCTCCATTCTTTAAGAGAGAGGGGCAAAAGAAAGGGATTTATTTATTTATTTATTTATTTAGCGATACCATGCAAACAGACGCTTCCAATCCAACGAGCAACAAACCAATTGGTTGCAGATTCAGTGTTCAAATTTATTATCAAAGTCTGTATACCATACAGAACGTTCTTGCAGGCATCCACAAAAGAAAGTAGCAAACAGAAAAAGCCACACACAGCAAAGACCAGCAAACATCTGATGTGCAAATCGTGCAAATAGTTTTTTAAAAAAAGCAAACAAATAACACACAGAACATGAGCTGCAGAGGGGTCTCCGAAAATGAGTCTACAGTTGTAGGGTCAGTTCAGTGCTGAGGCGAGTGAAGGCAGTCCAGGGGCCTGATGGCTGCAGGGCTACAACTGCTCCCGAACCTGACAGCCTGGACCCAAGACTCCTGCACCACCTGCCCGATGGTAGTAGCGAGAAGAGAGGGAGACGGGTTGAGTGCGGGCTGACAGCGTTAAGGTCTGGTTCATGTTCTGCTCTCCAATTTCAACATTTTAATCTGGCTCAACACTATAATCAGCGTGGAGTAGTGGAGTTGAGCACGGGGTCATTTTCTGCTCTTGGGCTTTGTCACTTCAATCTGGCTTGTCACTTTAATTGGCATGGCGCAATGGGACTCGACGCTCTCAGGCCTCAATGCTTTAATCTGGCATGAAGGCCATTCCAGCAATGGCCGACCTTCATCTTCACAGTGCCATACCTGCATTCCTGAGGGTCAAGTTCACTGAATCCTCAGGACGTCTTAAAATCACTAGTTTGCTTAGATGGTTCAAAAGCACATTCCTTAAAGGGAAATTGCAGGTTGGGTATAGCAGTGAAATTAGTTCAGATGTAGTATATCTCATGGAGTAGCTAATCACAAACAAGAGAAGATCTGCAGATGCTGGAGACCTGCGTGTGGCTAGTGGGGTATCTAGTAGTTTTGTGAGCTGCCTGCAAAAACATTGTTGTATTTGACAGACACCATCCTAAACCAGGTTGAATCAGTGTTAAGGAAGGCAAATGCAATGTTAGTATTCATTTGAGAGGACTTGCATACAAAAGCAAGGATGTAATGACAAGGCTTTATAAGGCTTTATAAAGCTTTGGGCAGCCACATTTGGAGCATTGCGAACATCATCGCTGAGAAAAGATGTGCTGGCATTGGAGAGGGTCCTGAGGAGGTTCACAAGAATGATTCCAGGAATGAAAGGGTCAACGTATGTGGAGCATTTGATAAATCTGGGCCTCTACTCACTAGAGTCTAAAAGAAGGAGGGGGAAGGATCGTGTTGAAAGTTTTCAAATATTGAAAGGCCAAGGGGATGTGGAAAGGATGTTTCCTATGTCTAGGACCAGAAAGTTCAGCCACAGAATAGAGGGATCAAAGATAAGGAGGAATTTATTTAGCCTGAGAGCAGTGAATCTGTGGACTTCATTGCCACAGACATCTGTGATAGCCAGTCAATGGGTATATTTAAAGCAGAGGTTGATACTGTAGGTTGTTTAGTAATGGTATCAAAGGTTACAAGGAGAAGGCAGAAGAATTGTTATTTATTTATTTATTCATTTATTTATACGATGTGGAATATGATTTTCTGGGTAATTATAGACCAGTGAGCCTTACGTCTGTGGTGGGAAGGCTGTTGGAAAAGATTCTTAGAGATAGGATCTCTGGGCATTTAGAGAATCATGGTCTGATCAGGGACAGTCAGCATGGCTTTGTGAAGGGCAGATCATGTCTAACAAGCCTGATAAGGGTTCTTTGAGGAGGAGACCAGGCACATAGATGAGGGTAGTGCAGTGGATGTGATCTATATGGATTTTAGTAAGGCATTTGACAAGGTTCCACATGGTAGGCTTATTCAGAAAGTCAGAAGGCATGGGAACCAGGGAAGTTTGGCCAGGTGGATTCAGAATTGGCTTGCCTGCAGAAGGCAGAGGGTTGTGGTGGAGGGAGTACATTCAGATTGGACGATTGTGACTAGTGGTGTCCCAAAAGGATCCGTTCTGGGATCTCTACTTTTCGTGATTTTAATTAACGACCTGGATGTGGGGGTAGAAGGGTGGGTTGGCAAGTTTGCAGATGACACAAAGGTTGGTGGTGTTGTAGGTAGTGTAGAGAATTGTCAAAGATTGCAGAGAGACATTGATAGGATGCAGAGGTAGGCTGAGAAGTGGCAACTGGAGTTCAACCCGGAGAAGTGTGAGGTGGTACACTTTGGAAGGACAAACTCCAAGGCGGAGTACAAAGTAAATGGCAGGATACTTGGTAGTGTGGAGGAGCAGAGGGATCTCAGGGTACATGTCCACAGATCCCTGAAAGTTGCCTCACAGGTAGATAGGGTAGTTAAGAAAGCTTATGGGGTGTTAGCTTTCATAAGTCGAGGAATAGTGTTTAAGAGTCGCGATGTAATGATGCAGCTCTATAAAACTCTGGTTAGGCCACACTTGGAGTATTGTGTCCAGTTCTGGTCGCCTCACTATAGGAAGGATGTGGAAGCATTGGAAAAGGTACAGAGGAGATTTACCAGGATGCTACGTGGTTTAGAGAGTATGCATTATGATCAGAGATTAAGGGAGCTAGGGATTTACTCTTTGGAGAGAAGGAGGATGAGAGGAGACACAGAAAGTAGTAAGGTGAAAAGTAAAAGTGGCTGGCCAGCAAATCCAGGGCAAAAATCAAAATGGGCCACTTTTCAACATAATTGTATAAGGGCTAAGAGTGTTGTAAAAGCAAGCCTGAAGGCTTTGTCTGTCAATGCAAGGAGCATTCGTAACAAGGTGGATGAATTAAAAGTGCAGATTGTTATTAATGAATATGATATAGTTGGGATCACAGAGACATGGCTCCAGGGTAAACAAGGATGGGAGCTCAACATTCAGGGATATTCAATATCCAAGAGGGATAAACATGAAAGAAAAGGAGGTGGGGTAGCATTGCTGGTTAGAGTGGAGATTAACGCAATAGAAAGGAAGGACATTAGCTGGGAGGACGTGGAATCGATATGGGTAGAGCTGCATAACACCAAGGAGCAGAAAACGCTGGTGGGAGTTGTGTACAGGCCACCTAACAGTAGTAGTGAGGTTGGGGATGGCATTAAACAGGAAATTAGAAATGCATGCAATAAAGGAACAGCAGTTATAATGGGTGACTTCAATCTACATATAGATTGGGTGAACCAAATTGGTAAGGATGCTGAGGAAGAGGATTTCTTGGAATGTATGTGGGATGGTTTTCTGAACCAACATGTCGAGGAACCAACTAGAGAGCAGGCTATTCTAGACTGGGTATTGAGCAATGAGGAAGGGTTAATTAGCAATCTTGTCGTGAGAGGCCCCTTGGGTAAGGGTGACCATAACATGGTGGAATTCTTCATTAAGATGGAGAGTGACATAGTTAATTCAGAAACAAAGGTTCTGAACTTAAAGAAGGGTAACTTTGAAGGTATGAGACATGAATTAGCTAAGATGACTGGCAAATGATACTTAAAGGGTTGACGGTGGATATGCAATGGCAAGCATTTAAGGATCGCATGGATGAAATACAACAATTGTTCATCCCAGTTTGGCAAAAGAATAAACCAGGGAAGGTAGTGCACCCGTGGCAGACAAGGGAAATTAAGGATGGTATCAATTCCAGAGAAGAAACATACAAATTAGCCAGAAAAAGCGGCTCACCTGAGGACTGGGAGAAATTCAGAGTCCAGCAGAGGAGGACAAAGGGCTTAATTAGGAAAGGGAAAAAGTTTATGAGAGAAAACTGGCAGGGAACATAAAAACTGACTGTAAAAGCTTTTATAGATATGTGAAAAGAAAAAGATTGGCTAAGACAAATGTAGGTCCCTTACAGTCAGAAACATATGAATTGATCATGGGGAGCAAGGACATGGCAGACCAATTGAATAACTACTTTGGTTCTGTCTTCACTAAGGAGGACATAATTAATCTTCCAGAAATAGTAGGGGACCGAGGGGCTAGTGAGATGGAGGAACTGAGGGAAATACATGTTAGTGGGGAAGTGGTGTTAGGTAAATTGAAGGGATTAAAGGCAGATAAATCCTCAGGGTCAGTTGGTCTGCATCCCAGAGTGCTTAAGAAAGTAGCCCAAGAAATAGCCGATGCATTAGTGATAATTTCTCAAAACTCTTTAGATTCTGGACTAGTTCCTGAGGATTGGAGGGCGGCTAATGTAACCCTGCTTTTTAAAAAAGGAGGGAGAGAGAAACCGGGGAATTATAGACCGGTTAGCCTAACATCGGTGGTGGGGAAAATGCTAGAGTCAGTTATCAAAGATGTGATAACAGCACATTTGGAAAGCGGTGAAATCATCGGACAAATTCAGCATGGATTTGTGAAAAGAAAATCATGTCTGACGAATCTCATAGAATTTTTTGAGGATGTAACTAGTAGAGTGGATAGGGGAGAACCAGTGGATGTGGTATATTTCGATTTTCAAAAGGCTTTTGACAAGGTCCCACACAGGAGATTAGTGTGCAAACTTAAAGCACACAGTATTGGGGGTATGGTATTGATGTGGATAGAGAATTGGTTGGCAGACAGGAAGCAAGGAGTGGGAATAAACGGGACCTTTTCAGAATGGCAGGCAGTGACTAGTGGGGTACCACAAGGCTCAGTGCTGGGACCCCAGTTGTTTACAATATATATTAATGACTTAGACGAGGGAATTAAATGCAGCATCTCCAAGTTAGCGGATGACGTGAAGCTGGGCGGCAGTGTTAGCTGTGAGGAGGATGCAGGGTGACTTGGATAGGTTAGGTGAGTGGGCAAATCCATGGCAGATGAAATTTAATGTGGATAAATGTGAAGTTATCCACTTTGGTGGTAAAAACAGGAAAACAAATTATTATCTGAATGGTGGCCGATTAGGAAAAGGGGAGGTGCAACGAGACCTGGGCGTCATTATACACCAGTCATTGAAAGTGGGCATGCAGGTACAGCAGGCGGTGAAAAAGACGAATGTTATGCTGGCATTCATAGCAAGAGGATTCGAGTACAGGAGCAGGGAGGTACTACTGCAGTTGTACAAGGCCTTGGTGAGACCACACCTGGAGTATTGTGTGTAGTTTTGGTCCCCTAATCTGAGGAAAGACATTCTTGCTATAGAGGGAGTACAAAGAAGGTTCACCAGATTAATTCCTGGGATGGCAGGACTTTCATATGATGAAAGGCTGGATCGACTAGGCTTATACTCACTGGAATTTAGAGGATTGAGGGGGGATCTTATTGAAACGTATAAAATCCTAAAGGGATTGGACAGGCTGGATGCAGGAAGATTGTTCCCGATGTTGGGGAAGTCCAGTACGAGGGGTCACAGTTTAAGGATAAAGGGGAAGCCTTTTAGGACCGAGATGAGGAAAAACTTCTTCACACAGACAGTGGTGAATCTGTGGAATTCTCTGCCACAGGAAACAGTTGAGGCCAGTTCATTGGCTATACTTAAGGGGGAGTTAGATATGACCCTTGTGGCTAAAGGGATCGGGGGTATGGAGAGAAGGCAGGTACAGGGTTCTGAGTTGGATGATCAGCCATGATCATACTGAATGGCGGTGCAGGCTCGAAGGGCCAAATGGCCTACTCCTGCACCTAATTTCTATGTTCCTGTGTTTCTATGATAGAGGTATACAAGATATTAAGAGGAATAGATAGAGTGGACAGCCAGCGCCTCTTCCCCAGGGCACCACTGCTCAATACAAGAGAACATGGCTTTAAGGTAAGGGGTGGGAAGTTCAAGGGGGATATTAGAGGAAGGTTTTTCACTCAGAGAATGGTTGGTGCGTGGAATGCACTGCCTGAGTCAGTGGTGGAGGCAGATACTCTAGTGAAATTTAAGAGACTGCTAGACAGGTATATGAAGGAATTTAAGGTGGGGGGTTATATGAGAGGCAGGGTTTAAGGGTCGGCACAACATTGTGGGCCAAAGGGCTTGTACTGTGCTGTACTATCCTATGTTCTATTCTGTCCATAACACCAGTGAACACCAATATTCGGTACTCTATGTGACAACATGACTACATTGACCACCTGATGGATTTACAAGCCATCTAAAAATATGCCACGTTTATGAAGCCAGTTAAGATGAGTCAAACAGACCCCGTTGCTGTACGATTCTAGTGAACCTCAGTCGTTTTGATCATCCATAACTTTTTCTGCATTGTTAATTGAAGATATTGCATGTCTGCATATTAACTGCATAGTGGGGAAGAGCATTGAATAGAGCTTCCAGCGACAAGAGTCATCCAGTGAGTACAGGAATCCATTTGCTGGAGTCTCTCCTGTATGAGATGGGTAATTGTATATTTGGCCAAAGAATGGGTTTGAGTCAACTTCAATATATTATAATATGCAATGTGCTGATAGCTCAATTATAAACCTCATTGTTAGACATAGTTACAGTTTGCGGCAGATGGTATGAAATCCATTAACAATATGAATCAATTATACTGTAATGGACCTGGTTGTTACTGTAGCAGAGTAAATGAACCAGCTTAGGTAAAGTTTAGCTATGAGAATTTTAATTTCTTCTGAAACTTCTCCATTATGTTTTTTTTTCATTCTGGTACAGATATGTCGTGCTACATTTCATTGTGTTAGTTATTTCCCGGGAGAGCACTGAAACATAATCAAATGGGTATGGTCAAACTCACTGAAGGTTTCCCAAATGATAGTGACAAAGGTAACCTACCCTTGCTCTGCAACTATTAACATGGTTGACTACACCATCCTTAACCAACATCTCTCCATGCTTGTCCATTCTGGGTGGAACCAGCCATATCTGAGATGCCTGTCCATCAGTCTAGACAGAAACCGTCGTCTAGCTTCTAATCACACCCCGACACCCCTAGGGATCTATCCCCGACACACTTCTGTGTCACATTCATGTGCAGCCTGGGCAACATCTCTCCAAATACGTGCCATTAGCTTCTGTGTGAACGGTGATGACATCCATCCCCACCTCACCTCCAGCACCCGATCCTTTGTCCAGCTGATGAGCAGATGTTTCCTCCAAGTAACCCATCAGGAAGATTAAAGCCCTGTCACTAATCTCTGTCTCCCAGTCATGCTTTTCCTCCCAATACAAAAAGGAACCAAACTGATCTCTGCCGTGTTCTCAATGTTTGGGCCCTACACCCTATCCAAATCACGTAGCCTCCTATTTCCACTATTGTTTGTGCTATATTAAAGGCACTATATAAATGGAAGTTATTAGACCATACACTCAGTGGCCATTTCCTAGTTACCTCCTGAACCTAATAGAGGCTACTGAGTGTATGTTTGTGGCCTTCTACTACCTTAGCCCATGCACTTCAAGATTCAATAAGTTATACATCCAGAGATTATTTTCTGCACACCACTGTTTTAACATGTGGTTATTTGAGTGGCTCTTTCCTTCCTGTCAACTTGAACTAATCTGGCCATTTTTCCCTGACCTCTCTCATTGATGAGGTGCTTTCATCCACAGAACTGCCACTCACTGGATGTTTTTTTTTTGTTTCTCACTCCATTCTCTGTAAACTCTAGAGACTGTTATGTATGAGATTCCTAGGAGATCAGCAGTTTCTGAGATACAGAAATCACCCTGTCTGGAACCAGTAATTATTCCATGGTCAAAGTCACTTAGATTGCATTTCTTCCTGATTCTGATATTTGGTCTAAACAACAACGGAAGCTCTTGACGATGTCTGCGTGCTTTTATGAACTGAGTTGCTGCCACGTGATTGGCTGATTAGGTATTTGCATTTATGTACAGGAGTACCTAATAAAGTGGCCACTGAGCATAGACCAGTACAGGCCCTTCAGCTTGCAATACTGTGCCAAGCTTTTAACCTAACCCTTCCCTCCCACATAGCTCTCCATTTTTCTTTCATCCATATGCCTATCTAAGGGTCTCTTAAGTGTCCCTACTGTGTCTGCGTCTACAACCACCGCCAGTAGTGTGTTCTGTGCACTTACCACTCTCTATGTGAACCTACTTCTGGCATCCCCTCTAATCTTTCCTCCAAGCACCTTAAAAGTATGCCCTCTCATATTAGCCATTTCCACCCCGGGAAAAAGGTACTGACTATCCACTCTGTCTATGCCTCTTATCATCTTGTATACCTCTATCAAGTCCTCCTTTGCTCCAAGGAGAAAAGCTTTCGCTTACTCAACCTATCCTCATAAAAGAAGACTGTTGGAGTCTCTATTTCCTGAGGAGACTGAGGTCCTTTAACATCTGTCGGGCGATGCTGAGGATGTTCTACGAATCTGTGGTGGCCAGTGCTGTCATGTTTGCTGTTGTGTGCTGGAGCAGCAGGCTGAGGCTAGCAGACACCACCAGAATCAACAAACTCATTCGTAAGGCCAGTGATGTTGTGGGGATGGAAATGGACTCTCTGACGGTGGTGTCTGAAAAGAGGATGCTGTCTAAGTTGCATGCCATCTTGGAGAATGTCTCCCATCCACTACATAATGTACTGGGTGGGCACAGGAGTACATTCAGCCAGAGACTCATTCCTCCAAGATGCAGCACAGAGCGTCATAGGAAGTCATTCCTGCCTGTGGCCATCAAACTTTACAACTCCTCCCTTGGAGGGTCAGACATCCTGAGCCAATAGGCTGGTCCTGGACTTATTTCCTGGCATAATTTACATATTATTTTTTAATTACTTATGGTTTTATATTGCTATATTTATACTCTATTCTTGGTTAGTGCAACTGTAACGAAACCCAATTTCCCTCGGGATCAATAAAGTATGACTATGACTATGACTATTATTGTGCTAATCGGGGTTATGCCACTGTCTTCCCTCTGTGACGGTGGTAATATATGACTGATGGGATAGGTTTAAAAGCCAGCACTGACTCGATGGGCTGCGTGACCTCTGATCATAATGCATAGGAAAAGGTTAAATTTGGATTATGAGCGATTATGTGAAATGTTCCAAAGTTAGGCTGATAGTTGCTGTTGCTGCAATACATGCAAGGGAGGTGTAGGTTGTCTGCGTATGGTAACGTTACAAGTCAGGGCAGGTGAGAGATCATCCCAGTACATTAACCCACTATTGGGATCCTACGTCATTGTTGCTACATTTATAGCAACCACTCCAACGGTGGAAGATACAAGTCAATTTTGCTCTTCCTCCCTACTCATTGTGTTCTTTGAATGGGAAACTGAACTGGTACAATTTCAAGGCTTTTCACCTTTTGTTTCAGGTGGTGCCCACAGTACGGCACAGTAGCATAGTGGTTAGTGCAACGCTTTATAGAAGCCAGCAGTAAGGTCGGGGTTCAAATCCCACCACTGTCTGTAAGGAGTATTTGTGGTTTCCCCATGACCATGTGGGTTAGGGTTTAGCAGGCTGCAGACATTTCATGTTGTTGCTAGAAGCACGGCGATACTTGCAAGCTGTCCAGCACAATTTTCACTTATTTAAATTGACACAAAAAGACCCATTTCACTGTACGTTTCGATGCACATGTGACCACATAAAGCCAATTTTTATCTCTTTAAGACTCTGGATAAGAGCAAAGAAATTCTCCCCCAGTGGTCTGGCCAATCAATGCTCATGTGACACCACTGACTCTGGGAGCTTGGTGTGCGTCAACTGTCTCCATTACAACTGTGACTATAACTTCAGAAAGTACTGCTGGAAGTCCTGAGATCACTGAGGTGCTTCATATAGGCAAGCCTTTCTTTCCACGCAGCTGTCAATCAAAGGTTACAGCTGAGGGCCTGGCATTGATGGGTTGACCTGAGCAAGTGCCAGTGGACGGTTAACAGCACCAGGTCAGGATGAAGCTGGAAAAGCTGGATGAATGCAGGGGTGGCAAGTTTGTGCCAAGGAGGGGATGAGCACTGTTCGACTATACAGCCCAGGGCCATATGGGATATTATCCAGATTACTATGGGAAGCGATTGCTGCATCTTTGACAGTGACCTTGGCATCCTCACTGACAACAGGACTAGTATCAGATGATTGGAGGATGGCAACTGTCATTCCATTGTTCAAGAAAGGGAATAGATATAACCCCGAGAATTATGGACCAGCAAGTCTCATGTCTTACACTAACTGGAAGTTACCATTACTAGAGAGAAGGTCCTTGGGAAACTGAAAAGTCTAAGTCACCTGGACCAGATGGTGTTCACTCCAGAGTTCTGAAAGAAGTGGCTGAAGAGATTGTGGCGGCATTAGTAATGATATTTCAAGAAGCAATTGATTATGGAATGGTTCCAGAAGACTGAAAAATTACAAATGTCACTCTTCAAAAAGGGAGAGATGCAGAAGAAAGGGAACTATAGGCCAGTTAGTCTGACCTCAGTGGTTGGGAAGATGTTGGAGTTGATAATTGAGGATGAAATCTCAGGGTACTTGGAGCCACATGAAACAATAGGCCGTAAACAGCATGATTTCTCAAGGGAAAATCTTACCTGACAAATCTGTTGGAACTCTTTGAAGAAATAACAAGCAGGATAGACAAAGGAGATTTGGTTGCTGTGTACTTAGATTATCAGAAGGCCTTTGACAAATATAGAAACATAGAAACATAGAAAACCTACAGCACAATACAGGCCCTTCAGCCCACAAAGTTGTGCCGAACATCTCCCTACCTTAGAAATTACTAGGGTTACCCACAGCCCTCTATTTTTCTAAGCTCCATGTACCTATCCAAAAGACTCTTCAAAGACCCAATCGAATCCACCTCCACCACTGTCGTTGGCAGCCCATTCCACAAACTCACCACTCTCTGCTTAAAAAAACTTACCCCTGACATCTCCTCTGTACCTACTCCCAAGCACCTTAAACCTGTACCCTCTTGTGGCAACCATTTCAGCCCCGGGAAGAAGTCTCTGACTATCCACACGATCAATGCCTCTCATCATCTTATACACCTCTATCGGGTCACCTCTCATCCTCCGTCGCTCCAAGGAGAAAAGGCTGAGTTCACTCAACCTGTTTTCATAAGACATGCTCCCCAATCCAGGAAACATCTTTGTAAATCTCCTCTGCACCCTTTCTATAGTTTCCACAGCCTTCCTGTAGCAAGGTGACCAGAACTGAGCACAGTACCCTAAGTGGGGTCTGACCAGAGTCCTATATGGCTGCAACATTACCTCTCGGCTCTTGATCTCAATCCCACAGTTGATGAAGGCCAATGCACCGTATGCCTTCTTAACCACACAGTCAAACTGCGCAGCAGTTTTGAGTGTCCTATGGACTCGGACCCCAAGATCCCTCTGATCCTCCACACTGCCAAGATTCTTACCATTAATACTATATTCTGCTATCATATTTGACCTGCCAAAATGAACCACTTCACACTTATATGGGTTGAACTCCATCTGCCACTTCTCAGCCCAGTTTTGCATCCTATCAATGTCCCGCTACAACCTCTGACAGCCCTCTACACTATCCACAACACCCCCAACCTTTTGTGTCATCAGCAAACTTACTAACCCATCCCTCCACTTCCTCATCCATGTCATTTATAAAAACCACGAAGAGTAAGGGTCCCAGAACAGATCCCTGAGGCACACCACTGGTCACTGACCTCCATGCAGAATATGACCCGTCTACAACCACTCTTTCCCTCTGTGGGCAAGCCACTTCTGGATCCACAAAGCAATGTCCCCTTGGATCCCATGCCTCCTTACTTTCTCAATAAGCCTTGCATGGGGTACCTTGTCAAATGTCTTGCTGAAATCCATATACACTACATCTACTGCTTTTCCTTCATCAATGTGTTGAGTCACATCCTCAAAAAATTCAATCAGGCTCATAAGGCACGACCTGCCTTTGACAAAGCCATGCTGACTATTCCTAATCACACAATCACCTTGTGCCTCACGAGGCTGCTTAACAAGCTATGAGCCCATGACATTACAAGAAAGATTCTAACATGGATAAAGCAGTGGCTGATCTGCAGAAAGCAAAGAGTGGGAATAAAGGGAGCCTTTTCTAGCTGGCTGCCGGTGACTACTGGTGTTCCACAGGGATCTGTGTTGGGACTGATTCTTTTTATGTTAAATGTCAATGATTTGGATGATGGAATTGATGGCTTTGTTGCAAAGTTTGCAGACAATATGAAGATAGGTGGAGGGGCAGATAGTTTTGAGGAAGTAGATAGACTACAGAAGGACTTAAATAGATTAGGAAAATGGGTAAACAAATGGCATATGGAATAGAGTGTCAGGAAGTGTATGGTCATGCACTTTGCTAGAAGAAATGAAAGGGTTGTCTATTTTCTAAATGGAGAGAAAATACAAAAAAATACTGAGGTGGAAAGGGATTTGGTAGTCCTTGTGCAGGGTTCCCTAAAGGTTAATTTTCAGGTTGAGTCATTGGTGAGAACGGCAAGTGCAATGTTAGCATTCACTTCAAGAGGACAAGGATATAAAAATAAAGATGTAATGCTGAGGCTTTATAAAGCACTGATGAGGCTCACATGGAGTATTGTGAGAAGCTTTGGGCCCCTTATCATAGAAAGGATGTGCTGAAACTGGAGACGGTTCAAAGAAGGTTCACGAGAATGATTCCAGGATTGAACGGCTTGTCATATGAAGAGCGTTTAATGGATCTGGGCCTGTATTCACTGGAATTCAGAAGAATGAGGGCTGATGTAATTGAAACCTATCAAATGGTTGAAGGCTTTGATAGAGTTGATGTGGAGAGGATACTTCCCCTAGTGGGAGAGTCTAAGACCAGAGGACACAACCTAAGAGTGGCGTTCTTTCAGAAAGGAGATGAGGAGGAATTTCTTTAACCTGAGAGTGGTGAATCTGTGGAATTGTTCGCTACAGGCAGCTGTGGAGGCGAAATCTTTATGTATATTTTAGGCAGAGGTTGATAGACTCTTGATTGGTCAGGGCATGAAGGGATGCAGGGAGTAGGCAGGAGACTGGAACTGAGAGGAAAATTGGATCTGCCATGATGAAATGGCAGAGCAGACTCAATGGACCAAATGGTCTAATTCTGCTCCTACATCTTATGGTCTAATGGTCTTATGTTAATGGTGGGCAAATTATTGGAGAGGATTCTTATGGACAGGATTTACAAGCATTTGGAGAAGCATAGACTGATTAGGGATAGTCAACGTGGCTTTGTGAGGGGCAGGTAATTCCATACATTCCTGATGGAATTCTTTGAGGAAATGACAGAACATATTGATGATTCTAGAGCAGTGGATACAGTGTATCTCGATCTTAGTAAGTTGTTTGACCAGATTCCTTGCAGTATGCTCATTCGGAAATTGAGAGTTTTAGGATCCAGGAAAACTTTGCTGCATGAATTCAGAACTGGTTTGCCTACAAAAGGCAGTGGGGTAGTAGCTGGAGCATATTTTGTCTGTAGGTTGGTAACTAGTGGTGTTTTGCAGGGCTCTGTTTTGAGATCCTGCTCTTCATGATTTTCAAAAATAACCTGGATATGGAACTGAGCTGAGAAGTGGCAGATGGATTTCAATTAAGTAAAGTGTGACATGATTTACTTTGGAAGCTGATCTACAAGGCAGAATACATGCACCTTAGCAGTGTGAAGGAACAGAGAGATCTTGGGGTCCAGATCCATAGATCCTTCAAAGTTCCTGCAATTTGATTGCGTGGTGGAGAAGGTTGTATGACATTAGTCAGGGAGTTGACAAGAGCTGTGAGGTAACGGTGCAGCTCTGAAAAACTGTGGTCAGACCACACTTCAAATTTGTGTTCATTTCTGCTCACCTCATTATAGGAAGGATGTGGAGTTTTAGAGAAGGTGCAGAGATAATTTAGCAGGAGGCTATCTCGATTGGAGAACATGTCTTAAGAGAATAGGTTGAGTGACCTAGGATTTATCTCTTTGGAGTGTAAAAGGATGAGAGGTCACTTGTTAGAGGTATACAAGATAAGAGACATAGATTGAGTGGGCAACCAGAGACTTTTTCCCAGGGTAGAAATGGCACAATTTTAAGATGAGCATAGGAATGTATAGGAGGTTGTCAGTGGTAAGTTTATTTTATACAGAGTAGCAGGTACATGGAACAGAGATGGTGATAAAGGCAGATTCATCAGGGACATTTAAGACACTATAGATAAGCATATGGACGATAGATAAATGGAGAACGATGTCAGAGAGGAGGGTTAGGTTGATCTTGGAGTAGGTTAAAATCATGGTCCAATGGGCCTGCGTTGTGCTGTAGTCTTCTATGTTCAGTGATATGGACGATATCCTTGATATCTGAATTTCTTACCTACATATTTCTGGACAGTGTAGTCTTCTATGGACAGTGATATGGACGATATCCTTGATATCTGAATTTCTTACCTACATATTTCTGTAAATGCAATTGACTATTCAAGTAACATGTCCTTCATTTACAAGGCTTTACTTGTTATGGAAAAGGATACCTACAGTAATAAAAGCAATAAATGGCAATTGAACTCAGTCAATCGAAATGCCACTCACATGAGGAGGATTGTTGTTAGCACTGATGCTCAAATTGAAATCCACGACTTATGGCTGCCAAATAGCATGGGGGGGGTAATGACGATCTGTATGGAGTGAAGAGAGAGTAGAGATGGGAGGGTGGGGGGTGGAGATGGAGTGGGGGTAATAATGGGTTCCTTGGGAGTTTAGAAAATTGAGGGATGACATTATTCAAATATATGAGATCCAAAGGGGTTAATGACAAGGTAATGTTAAAGTGTTTTCACTAGCACTAGAGTCACAGACAAAGATGTATAGTTACAAGATTAGCGGCCGTTCATTTACGTAAGACTGAGGAGCCTAGAAATATTTTTCTCTCAGAGGTAGTGACCGGAATTCTCTACCCCTCCCAGGAGGGGTGCAGGCCAGATCCTCAGATGTTTTTAAGATGATGGTAGATAAATATTTGAAAGACCAAGGATTGGATGGTATGGTGTAGGTGACGATATGGGACAGAAGAGTTGAGTCCAGATCAAGAGCAAAAGAGAGAGACAGACAAAGAGGTAGAGAAATAGAGAGAAAGAGAGAGAGAAATAGAGAGGTAAAGAGAAAGAGAGAGAGGGAGAGAGAGAGTGTGCAAAGGGAGAGAGAGCAAGAGAGAAAGAGTGTGTGTGCAAGAGTGGGAGAAAGGGAGAGGAAGTGTGTGTGTGAGAGAGAGGGAGAGAGAAAGAGACACAGAGAGAGGGAGGGAGAGAGAGAGTGAAAAGAGAATTGTGTGAGAGAATGCGAGAGGGAGAAAGAAAGAGACAGAGCGGGATAGAGAGAGAAAATGAGAGAGTCATCCCAATGTTTCACAGTGAACAAATGGCACATTTATGTATGTCTTACTTGCAGATTTAATTCTTTATCCCTTGACTGATATACTCTGAAGTACTTAGGTGCTTTTTGAGTTCTGGAACATCGTCAGAGCTTTCACAGTGCAATCAATGCTTTCTCCATTTCATTTAGCATTTCCTTGGAATGTAACTCTTCCTAAAGCGAGGAATACCTGCACTTAATATTTGAAACCTTTCTCATGTTCACCACGGTTAGCAGACATGTGCCCAAGACTGTGTAAAAATGCCTGTGAATGGAATTGCCAGTAACAAGTGCTTTCTTCATTTCCAGACAAGCAAGGCCATCGCAAAAGGAGATTACCAGCGGGCAACCTCAGCATCGCGAAGGGCCCTCTTCCTGGCAGCCCTCTCGATCACCATTGGAACAGGCGTGTATGTCGGGGTCATTGTAGCTCTCATCGCATACTTGTCAAAGCCGGGGCATGTATAGTGTCGAACTGCAGCCTGCTCGGTGTGAGGATCCTCTAAGGACAGTTCTTCGTCTGTTCAATTATCCAGTTTTATTGCCCTGTTAATTGAGTAAATTGTGTGTATTATCCATTGTTTTGGCCATTTTGGAGCTAGGGGAGGAGGACCGTCTGGCAAGGAGAAGCTTGATTCACGCCTCCACACCTGGAACTGTGGACGTCAGGGGTAGGCAGCAAGTCCACCATTGTCACTGGAACCCTTGACTGGGCAGCCGGGCAAGTCCCACAACAGGACTTTACTCTGGGAGAGAGGTTGGGGGATGAGGAAAATGTCCTTTCTCCTTGTTAATCCACCACCAGGGGGCAGTGGTGCTGGAGTGTAATGTCCTTGCTGTCCCATTGTCCTGTAGACCTGAGGGGAAGCAGAAAATGACTATGGGAAAGAATTGTGGAGGTTTGTAATGAGGGCTGGGGAAACAACTCTGTAACAAATATAATTAAACTGGTCTAGGGCAAGAGTGAATAAGCCAATGATATGCAAATAGTCTTTTCTCTGTTGCTAAGCAAGCCTTGCCCTGGGTCACTCTCTCTCAGCAAGCCAATTATGCCATAATTAGCTGCTCAGTGTTAATGTAGCTGTGTCATGAAGGCTACCTCGTCTGATCATGCCTGGTCCATTTTAAACGCTGTGTGAAATAAAAGGGCCTGAGACCCTCAATAAATCTATAATCACACTGTTTTATTTTGGAAAAGTCAAGAATCTTCTGAAATTAAATGTGACTTTTGTAATAAAGATTTGATTTCATCAACAATAATATCACATTCCGCTGTCATACATCTCACAAGTTGGAAAAGCACAGGTGTAAAAATCATTGTGGCCTCCTGGGTCCTACTGCTAAGGAATACACAGTTTTCACTATCCTCTTTCTGCTTGCTGCTTTCCAGAATTGATGTGGAAATTATTCCTCTTCTTGTAGTCTTGAACTCACACACCACCTGAGTAGCTGGTTTCTCCAAATTCCAAAGCTTAATTTCAAGCTTTCCTGAATTTGTGAAAGAGGTGTTCTGTTTAACTGGTTTATTCCTGGGTACCACTTTGCCCATTGTTATATAAAATGGCCTGATGTTCAGTAAAATATCAACAAGCAGAAGCCTGGACACCAGCAGAGAATTAACAAGGATTGTGCCAACTGATGTGTTTAAAATGGGCCTGAAAGTCATATTCATATTTAATTCTAACAACAAAATGCTTCACAGAGACATTGTTCACTAGGGGTCTGGCAAGTGATAAATTTAACCAAATGGAAGGGACTGTAAATGAGTAACAAATTTAGTCCAAATGAGAAAATTCTGTAATGGGATGAAACAGAAATAACAATGTATTTTACTGCTGACTAAACGAGGAACTTGGTATAACGTTTTTAGTACACTTAATCAAATGGAGAATCCTTCACTGCTAAGAATGTAGACAACATGTCTGCTTGATCCTCATGAACACAGGAGATTCTGCAGATGCTGGAAATCTAGAGTAACACACACACGGTGCTGGGGGAACTCAGCATCTACAGAGAGGAATAAACAGTCGACATTTCAAGCCGAGACCTGATGAAGGGTCTCAATCCGAAATGTCGACTGTTTATTCCCCTCCGTAGAGGCTGCCTAATCGACTGAGCTCATAAGCATTTTGTGTGTGTTGCTTCATTGTCAGCGAGCATTCAAAATGAAATTCATCAGGCAAATTTTTTCACTCTCCAGTAAACAATAGTGGTGACTCACTCAGAAAAGTGCCCCATGTATAGAGAGGGACAAACTTCAAACATCCATATTGACAGGGAAAGAGATACCATTAGGTGTACAGACTGGCTTTCACAACAAACTGAATGTGAAGCAGGGATTGTCATGCAGGAGGGACTGTTTAATTGCCCAGAGATATGCAGCATTCCAACGGAGCCAGAATGAGGTAGTGTGGGGCAGAGTCATGTCAGACAAGTCCCAGAGTAAGCGAACATCTTCCACCTGCCTCAACGTGGTACAGAGCATCACTCAGCTGTCAGAATCAATCACTCTGTCTCCTGAGTACATTGACTTCCAGCCAGGAAGCAGAGACTGGCTCAGATTGCAAGGAGCAGGCTGGAAGTTTGCAGAGAAGTGGAAGCTGTCTCCTGAGCCGCCCTGTGGGATTGGGGGCAGTGGGGGACAGACTGCCCGCACCCTTCTGTTTAGATTCCTCCTGATTTCTTTGGAAATGAGAACAGAAGCAAAACCACCAGGCAAAACAAGCACTGTTGCAAATAAGCAGTAAGATACCTTGGAGAATTCAAATAGATATGGAAGAAACAACTGTGACCATTTTAGATGCAATGTAAAAGACTGGAAATTAGAAATCGGGCCATATTGACCCTAATCTGTGCAGAGAGGGCAGGAGGGTCTCTGGGGCTGATGTGGGAAGGGTTCATTGGAAAGGGAGGAGGTGGCTCCAGTGTGAAGACTGAGACTAACCAGTGAGGGTTAATACTATGTTCCTGCACACTGGGTTCTAAGAAAGATGTGTCCAGCACAAGACCTTAATTTGCAGTGAATGAAACCTTTGGCTATGCAGTTAGAGCCGGGGTTCCCAATCTTTTTTATGCCATGGACTTTATTGCCATAGCAAGGTGTTCATGGGCCCCAGGGTGGGAACCCCAGAGTGAGAGGGTGAGGAAGGAGGGAGAATGGTCTACACTAATCACTGGTCATGGCCACAGAGGGTCACGTGTACAGTTCGAGCCTCAGAACATGGTGAGGGGGTTCTGATTCTGGTGAGGTTGCTGGGTAACTAAACCATTCACAAATATTGCCTGCATCATGAAAAAAAACCATAGCTGTGAGCTGGGGGCTGGTCTCCCTGCCACCATTTATTCTGATTTCTCCCCACGCCCCCTAAACTGTGGAAAGGAGGTGTCGGACCTATTGAGAGATCCTTGTCCCTGCTCTGAATTCAGAAGTTGACTGACCTGCAGTCCACAAGATTCAGCCCAAGAGGTAGGAGTTATTTCCTGCCCCCTTTTAGACAGTGAGATGATGCAATGTGTAGAGGTAGCTCCTCTCCACCTCGTTCTATGGTGTGGCCTCTGTTAGATTCCCAAGATTGTGTAGCTGCATAAGCTCCCTCTTACCTGGCCATAACATAGAAGAATATGGAATTAATGCAGGCATGGGATTGATATATATAGACACAATGGTCAGCATAAACATAGTGGATTGACGGGCCTGATCCAGTGGTGTACAATGGTGCAGTTGATTCATTTTATTTAGCAATACAGCGCAAAGTAGGCCTTTCTGGTCCTTTGAGCTGTCAACCCCAAACAAATACGATCACAGGACAATTTACAATGACCAATAAATCTTTGTACTGTGGGAGGAAAGTGGAGCACCCGGGGGAAACCCACGGGGAGGACGCACTGACTCCTTACAGAACGGCACCAGGGTTAAACTCTAAACTCCAGAACGCCCCGAGCTATAATAGCGTCACACTGACCACTGTGCTACCATGGGGCCCCTTCGTGACAGTCTCGTTCCTGTTCAGAAACCCACCATGACAGCTGGGGAATAAATATTAACTCAGGTCAATAAATAAAGCCACTATTAAACATTAGAACCAAAACCAGTAAGACTGAAAAGACTGGATTGTTGTAAACAAACATTTGCATCACTCACGTGTGATGGAGATCTGCCGTTCTTTTTTTTAATTTTTTTTTGGCGTGTGCGTGCGTGCTTGTACGTCTACATGTGTGTGTGCATCCGTGCATGTGCGATGTTGGCGGGACGATGTCTTTTTCATGCCTTTACAAGGCGCGAAGCAAGAGAGAGAGAGAGAGAGAGACTGTGTGGCACGCCACCCCTCACACAGACATTTTGCAGTATTTTTCCCTCTTTTTTTAATTTTACGAGGTCGAGTTGCATCTCGAAATTCAACCCGGCACGGATGGAAAGCGCACTCAGGAGTGGCTCCGACTGTGTTCGAACCCGGGAACCTCCGTTCCAGAGTCCGGCATTGATGTTATTGCACCACCAGCCAACCTGAGACCTACTGTTCTTACGTCAATCTGGCCTTCGCATGACTCTAGGTGTAAGGAGAATGTACTTACTCACTGTTCATTACAGCACTGGTGCTTAGGGCAGCAATGAAGCTCCTCCATCTCTGGCGGTGTTCAGGGCTTCCTTCATCGTGTCAGTAGCCTCCCCTCGGTTTCACTACTGTCAGTCATAAAAATCCTGGGTGGAGACTCAGGAATACCGTCGTACTCAGATGCAGAAGGATTCTTCATTGCTGTTTTCATAACAATTTTGTTTTATCAGTCAGGATTGTTAGCCCTGAGCTGATCTCCTAAAGCTGGAGGACTGGTAGACCACTTTTAGTGTGGCTTCTACCCATTGACCTGTTTGGCATGGGTGACCCTACCAAGAACCAAAACATGAAGCCCTGGCTCCAGTTAACATAGCTCTCCTGGTCACTGAGGCATCGAAGCCTCCAAATTATGACAAGGTAGTGGTCCTCTTGGGGGAAGAAGAGTAAAAAGCTCTTAATTGTTTTTAGAAGCTGTCCAAGTTCAAGGGTAATCCGGGTTGGTGACTGGAACCAGGCCTTTTGAGTAACTACACTGTTCCAAAAATGGATAAAGAAAGACAGGAGTGAGGTTAGTGTTGGAGGCCACGGTGAGATCCAGCCCATAATCATCTCCAAACTAACAGCTTGTAGATAACACTTAATTACACAGTGAGAACAGACTGCCTGCACAGACGGAATGGAGAAAGATAATATTAGCAGATTCAAATATGAGCATTTTAAGCTAATTATGGATTTCAGGAACATTGGGTAAGGAATGCAATAGATTTTTTAAACCACAGGAAACTTTATTCCCAACACATTGCATTCCGATAGGAATAGTAAGCAACTGAATAACTGAATAGGAAGGGTGTATTAAATTGTTAAAAGCACATAGACTTGTACATATCCAAAACCTCATGCTCCAAGAGCATTGGAAGGAGCTGCCGGAAATACAACCATTCGTGTGAATCAGCAAACAGATGCCTCTTCCCTACAGCAACTATGAGATGACTGAGTAGTCGCTCTGTATATTTGGTTTCAGAGCCACATCTTACTCTCCTGTGACATTATTCCAGCGAGTGAAAGCCACGTAAAATGATATCTTCAAAGGAAAATAGAGTTTGAAATTTTATTGCACAGGAATTACAAAACAGTCATTCTGCCCAATCTACCACCATGTTGCTGTTTTAGACCATAAGACCACAAGATACCCAAGCAGAATTAGGCCAAGGAGCTGATCCATTTTCCCTCTCAGCCTCAATCTCCTGCCTTCTCCCCATTTCCCCTTATGCCCTGACCAATCAAGAATCTATCAACCTCAGCTTGGTATATACCCAATGACTTGGCCTCCACAGCTGCCTGTGGCAACAAATTCCACAGATTCTCCACTCTCTGGCTAAAGAAATTCTTCTTCATCTCCTCAATGTCACAAGAACAAAGGAGCTGATTGTGGACTACAGGAGGAATGGAGACAGGCTCACCCCCATTGACATCAATTGATCTGGGACTGAGAGGGTGAACAGATTTAAGTTCCTTAGCATACACATCACTGAGGATCTCACGTGGTCTGTACATGCCGGCTGTGTGGTGAAAAATGCACAACAGCGCCTCTTTCACCTCAGACGGTTGAAGAAGTTTGGCATGAGTACCTAAATCCTAAGGACTTTCTACAAGGGCACAACTGAGAGCATCCTGACTGGCTGCCTCACTGCCTGGTATGGAAACTGTACCTCCTTCAATCGCAGGACTCTGCAGAGAGTGGTGCAGACAGCCCAGCGCATCTGTAGATGTGAACTTCCCACTTTTCAAGACATTTACAAAGACAGGTGTGTAAAAAGGGCCCAAAGGGTCACTGGGGACCTGAGTCACCCCAACCACAAACTGTTCCAGCTGCTACCATCCAGGAAATGGTACCACAGCATAAAAGCCAGGACCAACAGTCTCCGGGATAGCTCCTTCCACCAGGCCATCAGACTAATTAAGTCATGCTAATACAATTGTATTTCAATGTGATATTGACTGTCCTGTTGTACATACTATTTATTACCAATTACTATAAATTGCACATTGCACATTTAGACGGAGACGTAACATAAAGATTTTTACTCCTCATGTACATGAAGGATGTAAGTAATAAATTTAATTCAGTTCAATTCAATTCTAAAAGGACATCTATCTATTATAAGTTTTTTGCACATTATAAATGGGCTGGTCATAATCCTAGCCCATTCCCAACATCCATCATTACTGCTGGCTTCTGGAGAACTGTCCTTAAACTCCAGGCACTAAAGGTTAGTCCAAGTTCAAGAGCACTCCAGGATGGCGAGTGGATCCTGGCCTTTCCAGTAACTACAGTGTCCCGAAAATGGATAAAGAAAGACGAGAGTGAAGTTAGTGTTGGAGGTCACTGCAAGATCCAGCCCATAATCTAGGTCCAGAGTCTAGGACCAGAGGGCACAGCCTCAGAATAGAAGGGTGTCCCTTTAGAAGAGATGTAAGGAGGAATTTCTTTAGCCATAGGATGGGAAATCTGTGAAAGTCATTGCCACAGATGACTATTTAAAGCAGAGGTTGATAAGTTCTTGATTAATAAGGGGGTCAAAGGTTCGGAGGAGAAAGCAGTAGAATGGGATTGAGAGGAAAAATAAATCAGCTATGAGCGGATGATGGGTGGGCGGATAGAATGACTCAATGGGCAAAATATTCTAATTCTGCTCCTCTATCTTAGTGTCTTATAATCATCCCAGAACTGACAGCCTGAAGATAACACTTAACTTACACAGAAAGAACAGACTGCCTGCACAGTTGTAATGGAGGAAAATAATATTAGCAGATTCAAATACAAGCATAAAGCAGTATGACACAGTACTGGTCCTTCGGCCCACAATGCTGTGCTGTCATTTTAACCTACTCCAGGATCAATTTAACCCTTTCCTCCTACATAGGTCTCCTACCACTCCCAGCAATGCATTCCATGTCATTACCACTCTCTGTACAAAAAACTACCTCTGACATCCCCTCCCATCACCTTGAAATTATGCCTCCTGGCATCAGTCAATAGAACATGAGGGGGGAACTTCTTCACTCAGAGGATCGTGAGAGTGTGGAACAAGCTAGCAGCAGAAGAGATGGATGCAGGTTCGATTTCAACATTTAAGAGAAATTTGCATGGGTAAATGGATGGGAGGGCTACGGAGGGCTATGGATGCCATCTTGGACAATGTCTCCCATGCACTACATAATGTACTGGTTGGGCACAGGAGTACATTCAGCCAGAGACTCATTCCACTGAGATGCAACACAGAGCGTCATAGGAAGTCATTCCTGCCTGTGGCCATCAAACTTTACAACTCCTCCCTTGGAGGGTCAGACACCCTGAGCCAATAGGCTGGTCCTGGACTTATTTCCTGGCATAATTTACATATTACTATTTAATTATTTATGGTGCAACTGTAACAAAAACCAATTTCCCCCAGGGTCAATAAAGTATGACTATGACTATGACTAGGTGCAGGTCGATGGAACTAGGCAGGATAATAGTTCAGCATGGACTAGATGGGCCGAAGGGTCTGTTTCTGTGCTGTAATGTTCTATGGCTCTATGATGGTTTTCCTCCCTGGTAGAAAAGTGCTAGATGTCCACTTGATCTATGCCTATTATCATCTTATGCACCTCTATCAGATCACCTATCATTCTCCTTTGCTCCAAAGAGAAAAGCCACAAACTTGATTAACCTTTCCTTATTGGTTATATTCTCTAATCCAGGCAGCCTCCTGATAAATCTCCCTTGCGCCCTCTCTAAGGCTTCCAAATCCTTCCTATAACAAAAATTTTACCACACTAAGTGAAGCACGTTCAATAGCTCCAAAAGACTGAAGTAGGGTAAATACTGAAAGGCTTTTATTCGCTGTACAATACGACCTCCACAGTGAGTGTCTGCCCCTGGACTGAGGGGGAGGGGCAAGGAGAAATCACCTTTATTCAGGGTTCTGTGGGAGGAGCCACAGGGGCAGTCAGCAGAGGGGTGTGTCCAGACAGGTAACCCAGTTACAACGTATATATGGTTTACCACACTAAGCATGGCCCAGTCCATTCCTAACCATCAAGTAATCAAGTATCCTGCATACTTAACTTGTCTTCCCACAACAACCTTAATCGATTTTGAGAACGCACCATATTTTTCAAACCAGATGGTCTTCAACCAAACAGTCTGGGTTCACGGATGCTGTCTGCAAACATATCTCTTCTCAGCTACTCTTCTAAATGTGAAATCACTTTCAAGTAAGACTTATATCTTACATTATTTTATTACCTCCGCAGACCTTGATTTTATGTTCTTAACTGAGACCTGGTAAAAGCCAAATGATCACAGCCAGTTATCTGATGTGTCCTCTGATTCTGAAAATTTCAGCATACTAAGGCCTAGCAGATGAGGTGTCAGACTTGCTACCATGTTCAAAAAGCATTTTAAGTGCACTGTACTGTCTGTCAAAAAATTTTCAAGTTTTGGGGTAGATAATGTTTAAAATTTGTGGTAAGGATCCTGCTCTCTGCATTATCATTTATTGCTCCCCTAAATCCGGTGCCTACTTTCTCTAGGAATTCTCAGAATTCCTCTCCGCTATTATATCAAAATACTGTATGACAGGATTCTCATCTCTGGTGATTTCAATATGCACATTAATATTCTCTCAAATGCAAACTCTATGTCAGCTAAATTCATGAGCTTGCTAGACAGACTTGATCTTACCCAGCATTCCCATCAACTTGGAAATACACTTGAATTAGTAATGACAAAAGAATTAAATATTATTAATGTCTCTCTGTCTGATACCAATATCTCTGATCAATTTTCTGTACTTTATATGCCCTCTTGCCTGGAAGCAAGACCATGAAAGAAACCACAGTTTTAAAAAATGGTTTCTTGATGCTGCAACACAACTTAAATTCTCTGAGCTGGCTAGTTTATCTGACCCATGTAACCCAAACTACTCAGTAAATGGGAAGGTTGATTCTTTCAACAATAACTTGACAAATATATTAAACAGGGTGGCCTCATTTAGGGTTAAAAAGAAATCACTTAGTAAAACTTCACCATGGTTAAACATTTCTGTCCAGGAGCTCAAGAGATCTTGCAGAGTAGCTGAGAGAAAATGGATTAGAAGTCCAACTTAATATTTTCAAGGGAAAACTTGGCTCCTTTAATGCTTCTATATGCTCTGCAAGAGCCCTTTTTTCCAAGATTATTACAGAGAATAGTGGTGATTCAAGAATATTGTTCTCAACTATTAACCGACTGTTGGACCTTGCCCCAACCTATAATATCCTCAGTCAAGCATCCACCACTAAATGTGACAAATTCACAATATTTTTTAACCTACAAAATTACTTCCTTTAGGGAGAGTTTAGTTACAGATATTGGTAACCAATCTTGTAAAAGGATGATTATAGCCAATCTCATAAAAAAAAGACAGCAACAATGTCAAAATTTACAAGTATTTCCAAGTCAGAACTCTACAAGATTGAAAGCGTATAAGAAAAAGCCACCCTTATCACAATTCTGTTTGGAAAATTATGAACGCTCCCCTTGAAAAAGGAGTTTTTCCAGATGCCTTCAAAAGTGCAGCTGTCAACCCTGTACTTAAAAAGCCAAACCTTGATAGTGAGGTATTAGCTAACTGCAGACCTATTTCAAAACTTCTCTTCCTGGACAAGCTTCTTGAGAAAGTAATTTTCAACTAACTCAACAACCTTCTGAATGTGAACAATAGTCTAGAAAAGTTTTAGTCAAGTTTTAGAGCATGGAGACAGCCCTTACCAAAATTGTCAGCAACCTTAGGCTCATCACTGATGCCAGAGTGTCAGTTCTAATCCTCCTAGATTTAAGTGCTGCCTTCGACAGAATTTACCACAACATTTTAGTAGGTAGCCTTGAGAACTGGGGTTGTCCTCTCTGGTAGAGCCTTAATTGTTTCCTTTCATATATCTGAGAGAAAATTTTTGTCTGTCTTGGAAAACAATTTTCTAAGAGATGCAATGTAGCTTCTGGTTTTGCTCTAGGAAGCTGTCTTGCTCCGCTCCCTTTCTCCTTATACCAGTGCTTATAAAAAGTATTCACCCACTCTTGGAAGTTTTCATGCTTTATTGTTTTACAACATTGATTCACAGTGGATTTAATTTGGCTTTTTTGACACTAATCAACAGAAAAAGACTCTTTTGTGTCAAAATGTAAACAGATCTCTACAAAGTGATCTAAGTTAATTACAAATATGGAAAGTTTGTGAAGGTAGAGGGTAAAATGAATGCAGCAAAATACAGGGAAATTCTGGAGGAAAACCTGATGCAGCCTACAAGAGACTGCGACCTGGGAGAAGGTTTGTTTTCCAGCAAGATAATGACCCCAAGATAAAGCCAAAGCTACACAGGGAATGGCATGAAAACAATGAAGTTAGTGTCCTAGAGTGGCCAAGTCAGAATCCAGATCTCAAACCAGTTGAGAATTTGTGGCTAAACTTGAAAAGGGCTGTTCACTCATGATCCCCATGCAATCTGGCAGAGCTTGAGCAGTTTTGTAATGAAGAATGGGGAAAAATTGCAGTGTCTAGATGTGCAAAGCTGATAGAGGCCTATCCACACAGACTCAAGGCTGTAATTGTGGACAAAGGTGCATCTAATAAATAGTGCCTTGAAGGGGGTGAGTAATTATGCAATCAATTATTTTGTGTTTAATAATTGTAATAAATATAATACAATTTGTAGAAATTTGTTTTTACTTTGACACGAAAAAATCTTTTTTGTTGATCAGTGTAAAAAAATACAAATTAAATCCATTGTGATTCAATATTGAAAAACAATAAAACATGAAAACTTCTGAGGGGGGGTGAATACTTTCTATAGGCAATGTACATACTCTCTCTTAGGAGACATCATTAGAGAGCAAAAACTTGATTTCCACAATTAAGCATAATTGTATATCTCTGTTGAGCTTGACAATGAACACTCCCTGTCTTCTCTGATTTCTGGTAAGATTGCAGTAAACAAATAGAGGCGCAATAATTTCCTAAAACGAAATGAAGTTAAAACTGAAATATTTTTGGTTGTCTAAAAGTCGATAGAGATAAATTTCTTGATAATCTTGGGAACTTGGCTTGCCTTGTAAAATCAGAAGCAACAAGCCTGGGTATTATCCTTTATTTACATTTTAATTTTAAAACCCACATAAAGAAAGTGACTTGAGCAGCATTTCTACACTTAAGAAATATTGCAAAGATATGTTCTTTTCTGTCATGTAATGAAGCTGAAAAACTAATTGACCAGATTACTTACTTACTTACTGCCCGATATGCCACTGGTGTTTAGGGCAGCAATGAGGATCTTCCATCTCTGGTGGTGTTCAAGGCTTCCTTCGTCATGTAGTGGCTTCCTCTCAATTTTCACTACATGCAAGTCCCTGGTGGAGACTCAGGAATACCGTCGCACTCAGATGTAGAAGGATTCTTCATTGCTGTTTCTGTAACAATTTTGTTTGACCAGTCAGGGTTGTTAGCCCTGAGCTGAACCCCCGAACCTGGAGGACCACTGGACCATTCTTAGTCTGGCCTCTACCTTTGACCTGTTTGGTATCAGTGACCTTCCCAAAGCCAAAGCATAAAGCCCTGACTCCAGCCAACATAGTTCTCTGGCTCATTGAGGCATGCAAGCCTCCAATGCCAAAGATGTGGCCCTCTTGGAGGAGACTAGATTACTCCAATGCACTTTTGACTTGCCTTGCAAAACAACCTATTGACAAGCATCAACTCATTCAGAAGACCACTGTTAGACTTCTAACCAAAACTAGGACGAGGGAGTATACTCCAACAAGAGAAAATCTGCAGATGCTGGAAATCCAAGCAACCCACACAAAATGCTGGAGGAACTCAGCAGGCCAGGCAACATCTATAGAAGAGAATAAAGGGTCGACATTTCGGGCCGAGACTCTTCATCCGGACTCATCAGTCCTGGTGATTGGCCTCGGCCCGAAACGTCGACTCTTTATTCTTTGAGGGAGCATACTAACTACTTGCATTGGCTTCCTGTATCTTTTTAAATTGATTTTGAAGTTCTCTTACTTGCTTTTAGATCTCTTAATTGTCTGAGAGTGGAATACATCACAGAATTGTTTTTATTTTATAATGCTGCTTGAGTTCTCAGATGTTCTACCTCCAATCTCTTAAATTTAAGCAATCTCCAGCAAAAGATCATTGGCAGACCAACAATTCTGAACTACACCCCTAAACTGTGAAATTCAATACCTGAAACTACAAGGGATGCAGACTCAGTTGACAGTTCTAATTGGCAGCTCAAAACCTATTTATTTAACTGTGCTTTTAACTACCATCAATTTATCTTTTATTTTTCCATTTATTTCTGTTTATATTTTTCATTTTACTTTCATATTTGTACTTCTATCCCATTGTGAAGCACTCTGAACAACATCATCTGGAGGAAAAGTGCTCTGTAAATAAAGATTATTATTATTATTAATGCCCCTCAGCTATGTCTGGTTCTGCCTCATGACAAACTACTGATACCCGGCCTTAACCACACCTGTCCCTACCCACTGAATCCCATCTACTCTGAAAGCGAATCTACCCTTGTCCCTGACGTCCACCCAGTCACATCCCTAAGCCTCACCCACAACATCACATCCACTCCTCGTCCAAAGCAACCCTCATACCTCTCATACCAGGCAATCGCTTTGCCATCTTTGCATCTGTCCAAGTTTTATCCATATCCTGGTCCATGCTCACTGACCCACTAAAACACACACTCTACCCCAGGGGTTCCCAGCATTTAATGCCATGGAGCCTCACCAGTAACTGAGGGGTCAATGGACCCCAAATTGGGATCCCCTGCTCTACTGATTCAAAGCCCAAACCGCAACATGGACCAACCACAGTCAAACCACACCCACACCAGTCTCCGACCACAGCCTTCCCCACCCACAACAGTCTCAATCCACACCATAATCCCCCACAGCCCTTATACACACCACCTCCTCCCACATACAGACCATCCACACACAGAACCCACATGCACACTGTCCCCACCCACATACAGACCACCCCCACCCACAACCCACATGCACACTGTCCCCACCCACATACAGACCATCCCCACCCACAGTCAACATACACACTGTCCCCACCCACATACAGACCATCCCACCCATAATCCACATACAGAATGTCCCCACCCACAGTCAACATACGCACTGTCCCCACCCACAGACCATCTCCACCCTCAACCTACATCCACACTGACCCACCCACATACAGACCATCCCCACCCACAACCCACATACACACTGTCCCCACCCACATACAGACCATCCCCATCCACAACCTACATACACACTGTCCCCACCCACACACAGACCATCCCCACCTACAGTCAACATACACACTGTCCCCACCCACATACGGACCATCCCCACCCATAACCCACATACAGACCATCCCCACCTACAGTCAACATACACACTGTCCCCACCCACATACAGACCATCCCCACCCACATACAGACCATCCCCACCCATAACCCACATACATACCATCCCCACCTACAGTCAACATACACACTGTCCCCACCCACATGCAGACCATCCCCACCTACAACCCACATACACACTGTCCCCAGCCACAACCCTCATCCACAACTTCCCCACCCGAATGAACTCAGCCACACCAGTGCTCCCCCAAGCCACCCCGCCTAGCCACCCCCATCTAAATCATCACCACTCACAAATTCCCCATCCACACCAACACCACCCGTGCACACCCTCCAACACCAGTCCCCACCCAACCAAACTCACCCACAACATCACCACCCACAATATCCACACCCAGCCAAACTCACCCAAACCAATCCCCATCCAACAAAACCCACCCACAACATCCACACCCCACCCAACCAAACCCACATACAACATCCTCACCCAACCAAACCAATACAAACTTGTCCCCACCTAAACCAATACCCAGCCAAACCAGTCCCCATCCACAACATCTCCACCCAAATCAGTCTCCACCTAAACCAGACCCCACCCAATCAAACTCACCCAACCAATCCCACCCACAACATCCCCACCCAGTCAAACTCACCCTAACCAGTCCCTACCCAACTGAACTCACCCACAACATCCCCAAGCAAACAAACCCACCCACAACATCCCCACCCAACCAATCCCACTCAAACCTGTCTCCACCCAACCGTACCTATGCAAACCAGTCCCCACCCAACCAAACCCACCCAAACCAGTCCCCATCTAAACCGGTCTCCAGCCAAACCAATCCCCATCCAAAGCAGTCCCCACCCAACCAAACTCACCCACAACATCCCCACCCAACCAAACCAACCCACAACATCCCCACCCAACAAGACTCATCCAGACCAATCCCCACCCACATACATACTGTCCCCACCCAACCAAACTTCCCACACCAGTGCTCTCCCAAACCATCCCCACCTACCCACTCCCACCTGTATCATCACCACCCTCAACACCTCCACCAGTTTCTCCCATCTCCCTCCCTCCCCCCATCAAACCCCAACATGCAAATCCCCCATCCCCACACTGATAATCCTGCCCACACTGGGCCCAAACTGCTCCCAGTCTGTCTGATTTCACCCCAGTTGCTGCCACCATCCCATATAACCCAATCCAAATGTCCACACCCAGCCTAAACCTTACCCCCAGGTTCCTCTCAGCCCTTCAAATCTTGGCCTAACCAGGCCCCAATAATTTCAGAAGCCCACTGCAAGTGGCTAACCCTGGCTACCCCACCCCACCTAAACTTAGCCCTTGTTCTACGCCTCACTATGCCCCATTTCTGGTCCCAGCTACTAGGCCTCATTCTCCTACCAGATGCACACTTTTCAACAACTACTTAACCACATCTCTGCTCACAAAGCCCATCCACACCATGTCCCCCATCACAAACCCCATCCATACCACATACCCTCCCACTCCACATACCGCCTCACAGATCCCACCCACATCACCCCTTTCCTCACAGACCCCACCCACACTACATCTCACCTCACAAGCCTCCCACACCACATCCCCCTCACAAACACCACCCACACCATGCTCATCATCCTAACCCCCACACACACTACATCTCTCCTTCCAAAACCCAATCCATAGACATCTCCACATGACAGATCCCACCCAGACCACATTCTCCCTCTGAAACTAAACCCATAGCACATTCCCCATGACCCACTCCATCCATTCCACACCACCCCCTCACAGACCCCACCCACAACTATTCCTGCACACTGATCATTAATCATTAGACCATACAGACAGATTTGTCCAATGGCTCAGGGACTGATGTAGCGCTGTGGGAGATTCAATGGGACGGGTGCTGACCAGGAGGAGGGAGAGACAGGGTAGATGATCAGATGGGATTAGGTTCAGCAGGGCGAGGAGGTTGAGGGACCCCAGTGACAATAAAAAATGTCTTCCCTTCCCCACTGGAAAATA
Source organism: Mobula birostris (assembly GCF_030028105.1). Lineage (NCBI taxonomy): Eukaryota > Metazoa > Chordata > Chondrichthyes > Myliobatiformes > Myliobatidae > Mobula > Mobula birostris. The sequence continues at coordinate 234,939,118 of NC_092370.1, read as the reverse complement.
CAACCCATCTCATCCATGTGTCCCTCCGCCAGCTGTTGAAGGTCAAGGACATGAAGCACGTATGTTTGATTGGAGTTTCCAGCAGTCCGTGCATGGTCCATGCGACCATTTTCAGTCAGTCTTGCATCCTGCATTGTACTGTGATGCTGCCTCATTGCACCTCTGCTTGCATGTACTTGCGCATACGACAATAATCTCAACTTCATCCTCATTCTAAGTTCAAAGTGCAAAGTAAATTTACTTTAAAATGATGTCACCATATACTACCATGAGATTCAATTTTCTTGTAGGTATTCACAGTGGAACAAAGAAGAGTACTTAGTGGCCACCTAATTAGGTAACTCCTGCACCTAATAAAATGGCTATCGAGTGTACGTTTGTGGCCTTCTGCTGCTGTAGCCCATCCACCTCAAGGTTCGATGTTTTGTGCGTTCAGAGACTCTCTACAACACACCACCGTGGTAGCGTGTGGTTGTCTGAGTTACTGCCGCCTTCCTGTCAGCTTGAACCAGTCTGACCATTCTCCTTTGACCTCTCTCATTAACAAGGCCTTTTCTCCCATGGAACTACTGCTCACTGGATGTTTTGGTGTTTCTCGCGCTATTCTCTATAAACTCTAAAGAGGGTTGTGCGTGAAAATTCCAGGAGATCAGCAGTTTCTGTGATACTCAGACCACTCAGTCTGGCACCAACAACCATTTCAGAGCCAAAGTCACCTAGATCACACTTATTCCCTATTGTGAGGATTGCTCAGAACAATTGCTCTTAACTATGTCTGCATGCTTTTATGCATTGAGTTTCTGTCAGATTATTGGCTGATCAGAAAGTTTACATTAACATGCAGGTGTACAGGTGTACCTAATAAAGTGGCCACTAGAGTCAATGAAAAACTACACAAAAAAAATCTGGCAAGCAGCCAGTGTGCAAATGAAGACACATTGCGTAAGTACAAAAAGCAAATAATAAAAATAATAATAATAATAATAAGTAAGTAAATAAATAATACTGAAAATGGGTTGTAAATTTTACTGTACATACCGAGGGGTAAACATCTATTTTCCTGAGGAGACTGAGGTCCTTTAACATCTGCCGGATGATGCTGAGGATGTTCTACGAGTCTGTGGTGGCCAGTGCTATCATGTTTGCTGTTGTGTGCTGGGGCAGCAGGCTGAGGGTAGCAGACACCAACAGAATCAACAAACTCATTCGTAAGGCCAGTGATGTTGTGGGGATGGAACTGGACTCTCTCACGGTGGTGTCTGAAAAGAGGATGCTGTCCTAGTTGCATGCCATCTTGGTCAATGTCTCCCATCCACTACACAATGTACTGGGTGGGCACAGGAGTACATTCAGCCAGAGACTCATTCCTCCGAGATGCAGCACAGAGCCTCATAGGATGTCATTCCTGCCTGTGGCCATCAAACTTTACAACTCCTCCCTTGGAGGGTCAGACACCCTGAGCCAATAGGCTGGTCCTGGACTTATTTCCTGGCATAATTTACATATTACTATTTAACTATTTATGATTTTATTACTATTTAATTATTTATGGTGCAACTGTAACGAAAACCAATTTCCCCCGGGATCAATAAAGTATGACTACATTTTCTGAAGTTTTCTCCTTTTGCTTGTTCTTTCTTTCATCTCTTTTCTATAAGTGTATACCTCAGATAAATATTATGTGGAGATTTGTGGCATATATGACTATATGATATATATGTACAATATCTGAAATACATCTTATGGAAATGTTTGATGATGAACTTCAATAAAAAATAAATTACAAAAAAAAAGAATCTAGCTGACAAATGTGTCTGTTTTAAGCAGAAAAAAAAGTATCAGTATTTCACCTACTTTTCCTCCAGCTCAAGACAAAGAACCGGCTAATTCTTAGATTCCATTTTTATGTCGTCCCGACCCAGATTCCTATTAAACACATTTGTAGATTTTATTTTCTTTCCAGGAACTGTATGTTTGATTACCACACTGCTCACTAGGTGCTGCAAACATGGAAATGCTCTTTACCACTCAGGAGAACTTGCTTCCTTTACCTCTTGCCAGTGTTGATTCAATTTGCCAGTTAATTTAGGTTCAGCCTGAAGCAGACTCCTTTCATAATTCTGGCTTGCTCTTTCTCAAAGCAGTAAGCAAAGCCTCCTGCTTTTCAGTCAGGCTGACACTTCTGTGTTAAGAGCTGCAGAGTGTATACCAGCTCAGGATAGAGATCAGGAGTGTTTTCTTATCTTGTAGGAAGGAGCAGGCGGGGAAAACTATTCCTGGTCGCATTACTTCAATCAATGATCTCAAGGTTGTCACTTTAATCTCTTTAAAAGCACACGTCTACAGTTTGAGATTATTCCGGGCAGTGTGAGACTGCAGGAACCTTTCCAGACACAGAGATGTCATTGAAATTGCTTCAAACCAAATGTGTCAGTAGGCATACTGACTTCTATGAAATACTTTATTTCATTTGCACACAAGGCCTTTCAGAGAATTCCACAGCCCTCTTCATTCAGGCACCTTTAATTGAAATGCTGTTATAGGACCATAGGACATAGAAGCAGGATTAGGCCATTTGGCCCATCGAGTCTGCTCTGCTATTGTATCCTGGCTGATTTATTAACCCTCTCCACCTCATTCTCCTGCCTTCTCCCCATATCCCTCAATAGTCTTACTTATCAAGAAACTATCAACCTCCACTTTAAATAAACCCAGTGACTTGGTCTCCACAGCCATCTGTGGCAATTAGTTCCACAGGTTCTTGACCCTTTGGCTAAACAAATCCCTTCTCATCTCTGTTCTAAATGGATGACCTTCTATTCCCTCTGGTCCTAGATTCCGCCCCCCCCCCAACTACTGGAAACATTCTCTCCATGCCCACACCCTCTCTAAAGCTTCCATCTTCTTCCTATAATGAGGTGACCAGAACGGAACACAATACCCCAAATGCAGTCTAACCAGTTTTATAGAGCTGTAACATGACCTCGCAGCTCTTAAACTCAATCCCTCACAAATGATGGGCAGCACACCATATGCCTTCTTAACCACCCTATCAACTTATGATGATTATGAAGCCATGTAGTCCTCTTTTATTGTCATTTAGTAATGCATGCATTAAGAAATGATACATTATTATGGACGTGAACCCCAGAATCCCTCTGTTCCTCCACACTGCTAAGAATACTGCCATTAACTCTAGATCCTTCTCTCAAGTTCGACTTTCCAAATTGAATCACTTCAGAATTTTCAATATTGTCTGCTGTTTCTTTCAGTCTTGGGTTGCTATACCTAAGCTGTGACACATCTGGGTAGAGTGTTTTTTACGTAGCATCATTAAACTTACACCATAAGACCCGAATACAAATTCCTCCTCATCTCTCTTCTAAAGAGACATCCTTCTGAGGTTGTGCCCCCAGTCCTAGACGCCCCCACTATTCGAAGCATCCTCTCCACTTCCACTCTATCTTGGCCTTTCAATATTCGAAAGGTTTCAATGAGATCCCCGCTCATTGTTCTAAATTCCAGCAAGTACAGGCCCACAGGCTACGGAGGCGAAGGGTAGGCAGAGGGGCACCAGAGGGAGGTAATAGGCAGGTGAGGAGAAGAGAAAGCATAAGAGGGGAGTCAGAATAAGGAATATATAAAGAGAGAAGGGGGTGGGGGTAAATTACCAGGTTAGAGAAATCACTGCTAATGGTGTCAGGTTGAGACTACCCAGACGGAATATGAGATGTTGCTCCTCCATCCTGAGAGTGGACTAATCATGGTAGTAAAAGAGGCCATGGACCGACATGTCAGAGTGGGAATGAGGATAGAGATTAATACAGTTGGCCACCGGGAAATCCTGTTAGTTGCGGAAGAAACGAAGGCGTTCAACAAAGCAGTTCGTCTTCGTCAAACCACTGAGTCAATCTGCTCTGGCTCCTGTACTTGTACCAACTTGCCTAGGAGACCGTCTACCACAGAGAAAACATTGCTGCCAATGCCCTAGGTTTCTCTCACAGAGGAAAATCTGTTGTCCCATATGGCACAGCACAGACAACTTGAGAGAGCAGCTGGAGATTACAAGCCTTCCATCCAGCTCAGGGAAGCACAGGATAATCCTGACAGGGAGACATTCACACGTGATAGTGTCATAGAATCATAGAGCACTACCCACAGAAAGAGACTCTTTGGCCCGTCAAGTCCATGCCAAAATTTAAACTGCCTACTCCCATCAACCTGCACCCAGACCATAGCCCTCCATACCGCTTCCCATCCTATACAAATTTATCTGAAATGTTGAAATTGAACCCAAATCCACTACGTCTACAGGCAGCTCATTCCATATTTTCACCACCCTCTGAGGCAAGAAGCTCCCCCTCATGTTTCACTTGAACAGTTCACCTTTCACCCTTAACCCATGACCTCTAGTTGTGGTCTCTCCCAGCCTCAGTAGGAAAAAACCTATCTATACCTCTCATAATTTTGTATACCCCAATCAAATCTCCCCTCTTTCTTCTATGCTATAGGGAATAAAGTCTCAACCCATTCAGCCATTGCCAAAAACTCAGGTTCTCAAATCCTGGCAACATATTTGTAAACACAAAATAATCTGCAGATGCTGGGGTCAAAGCAACACTCACAACACGCTGGAGGAACTCAGCAGGTCGGGCAGCATCCGTGGAAACGATCAGTCAATGTTTCGGGCCGGAACCCTTTGTCAGGACTGAAGAGGGAAGGGGCAGAGGCCCTATAAAGAAGGTGGGGGGAGGGTGGGAAGGAGAAGGCTGGTAGGTTCCAGGTGAAAAACCAGTAAGGGGAAAGATAAAGGGGTGGGGGAGGGGAAGCAGGGAGGGGATAGGCAGGAAAGGTGAAGAAGGAATAGGGGAAAACACAATGGGTAGCAGAAGGAGGCGGAACCATGAGGGAGGTGATAGGCAGCTGGGGGAGGGGGCAGAGTGAAGTAGGGATAGGGGAAGAGAGGGGGAGGGAACTACCGGAAGTTGGAGACTTCTATGTTCATACCAAGGGGCTGGAGATTACCTAGATGGTATATGAGGTGTTGCTCCTCCAACCTGAGTTTAGCCTCATCATGGCAGTAGAGGAGGCCATGTATGGACATATCCGAATGGGAAAGGGAAGCAGAGTTGAAGTGGGTGGCAACCTGGAGATCCTGTCTGTTGTGGCGGACGGAGCAGAGGTGCTCGACAAAGCGGTCCCCCAATCTGCGTCGGGTTTCACCGATGTGGAGGAGGCCGCACCGGGAGCACCGGATGCAATAGCTGACCCCAACAGACTCACAAGTGAAGTGTTGCCCCATCCCTACTTCACTCTGCCCCCTCCCCCAGCTGCCTTTCACCTCCCTCATGGTTCTGCCTCCTTCTACTACCCATTGTGGTTTCCCCTATTCCTTCTTCACCTCCCTGCCTCCCCTCCCCCATCCCTTTATCTTTCCCCTTACAGGTTTTTCACCTGGAACCTACCAGCCTTCTCCTTCCCACGCTCCCCCCACCTTCTTTATAGGGCCTCTGCCCCTTCCCTCTTCAGTCCTGACGAAGGGTTGCGGTCCGAAACGTTGACTGATCGTTTCCACGGATGCTGCCCAATCTGTTGAGTTCCTCCAGTGTGTTGTGAACATATTTGTAAATGTTCTTTGCCCTCTTTCAATCTTATTTACATCTTTTCCTTAGGTAGGTGACTAATACTGTATACAATATTCCAAATTAGCCCTCACCAATCTCATTTCAACATAAATTCCAACTCCTGTACTCGATACATTAATTTATGAAGGTCAATGTGCCAAAAGCTGCCATTTCAACCCTGTCTGCCTGGGACACCACTTTCAAGAAATTATGGATCTGTATTCCCAGACCCCTCATTTCTACTGCAGCCCTGGGTGCCCTACTACTCACCATGTACGTTTGTAAGTCCAATCCTGGCTTGTCCTCCCAAAGTTCAACTTCTAACACTTGTCTATTTCATCCAATGGCAAATTCCATCTGCCATTTTTTAGCGCAGTTTTCCAGCTGGTCTAGATCCTACTGTAAGCTTTGACATGGAGGATGGACCCTCAGTTTGATCTTCATATGCCTCATCTTCAAAGTTCAATCTTTCAAATTTCAAAGTAAAATTTATTATCAACGTACGTACATATATGTCATCTTGAGATTCACTTTCAAAGTTTCAAAGGTACATTTAATGTCAGAGAAATGTATACAATATACACCCTGAAATGCTTTTTCTTCGCAACCATCCATGAAAAACAGAGGAGTGCCCCCAAAGAATGAATGACAGTCAGTGCATAGCGGTTAGAGTAATGTTATCATGGTGCCAGTGACTGTGCCAAAGTCCTGCCAAGATCATGAGAAATCTGCTTTTTCCCCACCAGAGTTCCACTACAAACCTTTCATCTTTGCTGTGCCCAAGGACAGAACACATTGCACCGTATCCCTTGATCTACACCTACAGAACGCACAATAGCAAGATAGGCATAAGACAAAAGACAGAGGAGCAGAATTAGACCATTTGGCCCATCGAATCTGCTCCGCCTTTCCATCGTGGCTGATTTATTGTCCCTCTCATAGAGTCATAGAGTCACAGAAAAGTATAGCACAGAAACAGGCTCCTTGGTTTATCTAGCCCATGCTGAACCATTTAAACTGCCTATCCCCATCACCTGCACCCAAACCATAGCTATCCACACACCATTCATATATACCAGGCTGCTACCAGGACTTCAGAGCCTGAGTTATAGGTGCATGCTATACCTTGGAGTGCAAGAGACAGAGAGTGACCTTAAAGGTGTGTATAAAATTACCAGAAGTCAGAGTAAACTCATTATCAAAGTACGTATATGTCACCACATGCGACCTTGGGATTCATTTTCTTGTGGACATTTCCAGGAAACTAAAGAAATGCGTCAGAATTTCTGAAAAACTATACATTAACTGACAAACAACCAATGTGCAAAAGAAGACAAAGTGAGCGAATAGCAATGAATAATAACTAATACTGAGAGTAGGAATTGTAGAGCTGCTGAAAGTGAGTTCGTAGGTTGTGGAATCAGTTCAGAGTTGAGCTGCGTGAAGTTATGCACACCGGTTCAGGAGCCTTTTGTTGTCAGGTAATAGCTGGTCCCTAACCTCACAAACACGAGGAAATCTGCAGATGCTGGAATTTCAAGCTACAGACATAAAAGTTGCTGGTGAATGCAGCAGGCCAGGCGACATCTCTAGGAAGAGGTACAGTCAACGTTTCGGGCCGAGACCCTTCGTCAGGACTAATTGAAGGAAGAGCTAGTAAGAGATTTGAAAGTGGGAGGGGGAGGGGAGATCCAAAATGATAGGAGAAGACAGGAGGGGGAGGGATGGAGCCAAGAGCTGGACAGGTGATTGGCAAAAGGGATATGAGAGGATCATGGGACAGGAGGCCTAGGGAGAAAGAAAAGGGGGAGGGGAGAAGCCCAGAGGATGGGCAAGGGGTATAGTCAGAGGGACAGAGGGAGAAAAAGGAGAGAGAGAGAAAGAATGTGTGTATAAAAATAAATAACAGATGGGGTACGAGGGGGAGGTGGGGCATTAGCAGAAGTTTGAGAAGTCAATGTTCATGCCATCAGGTTGGAGGCTATCCACACGTAATATAAGGTGTTGTTCCTCCAACCTGAGTGTGGCTTCATCTTTACAGTAGAGGAGACTGTGGATAGACATGTCAGAATGGGAATGGGATGTGGAATTAAAATGTGTGGCCACTGGGAGATCCTGCTTTCTCTGGCAGACAGAGCGTAGGTGTTCAGCAAAGCGGTCTCCCAGTCTGCATCGGGTCTCGACAATATATAAAAGGCCACATCGGGAGCACCGGACCTTGTTGTTTGGGACCTACGGCTCATGTACCTCCTGCCAGTGAACGCACACAGCCTTTTACCCAGGGAAGGGGGACTTCCCCTTACGGGCAGCACAATAGTGTAGCAGTTAGAGTAATGTTATCATGGTGCCAGCGACCTGGGTTCAATCTCCCCGCTGTCTGTAAGGGGTTTGTTCGTTCTCCCCGTAACTCCATGGGTTTCCTCCGGGTGATCCGGTTTCCTCCCACATTCCAAAGTCGGATAGGTTGGTAAGTTAATTGGGCACATGGGTGTAATTGGGCAGTGCGGGCTCGTTGGGCCAGAGAGGCCTGTTAATGTGCTATAACTCTGAATAGCTGAGTAAAATAATCATTAAATTAGAGGACATATGTTTAAAGTGAGGGGTGAAAGATTTAAAAGAGATCTAAGGGGCAATTTCTTTACACTGTCAGTGGTGTGCAACTAGAATAAGCTGCCAGATAAAGTGGATAAGGTAGGTACAGTAACAAATCTGAAAAGGCATTTGGATAAGTATGTAGCTAGGAAGGATTGTGAGGGATGCAGGTTGTGGGAATAGCTCGGTGTGCACCGTGACTGCCATGGACGAGTTTGGCCAAAGGGCCTGTACCTGTGCTGTACTGCTCTATCACCATAAAGACGGAGAGTCGCTCACCTAACTTTGTATCGCGGTGCTGAAGAGAAGCAGTTGGGACACGAATGCTAGTTTGAGACGCGTCAGAAAAATTTCGTAGATGAGAGAGTCTGTTTTGATAGCCCAGAAGTCCAATGCACACAAGGGAGAAGTGGAACCACAGATCTGCAGAAGCAAGAGATAATCTGCTGATCCTGGTGGAAGTTGTTTAGGTTAAATGGTCCCTGGCAGAGATGAACAGCATTTTGATAAGGAGTCACGTGGTAATGTGTATCTGATTCATAGCTCAAGAAGTGTAGTGTCAAATCTAAGGAGTTTCTTTAAGTATGAATCCAGAACCAATCAGTATGAATGTGAATTAAACACCAAAATGTGTCAGGAAATTAGGAAGACACCAAATCTAGTCATTAGGCAAGATTTATTGCTGTAGATAAATGCTTATTTTTTTTTTAACTACTTACACTGTGCTGATGGTCTAAGAGAGAAAGGGAAGCAGTGCAGTGTATCTTTGAACAATGCATATAATCATCTCCCAGTGATGACGTGTGTTCATATTGTCATCCTGTTGGGCAGGAGAGTTATGTGACGTGCCTGCTGTGCAGCCTAGAACATTCAGTCTGCCAGCCCAGGCCCGACAGCCTACCAAAGCAACAGGGTCCAGGTCCGAGAGTGTATCAAAATGGCAGGGCCCGAGACCAGGAGCAGGTAATGACTTGCTGTTCTGCTGATTTAAGTGCCAGGCCAGACTGAAAAGATCAGGGTCCCAGGGCCAGAGGAGAGGGATGGGCCAGTATTCAGCTTGCTGCTCGGTGAGGCCTGCTCACCTCTGTACTGAACTGAGGATGGGGCCAGCCACTAATGGGCTCCTGGACCGGCTGTGACTGGCCTCACGGCTGTGGACAGAAAATTCAGTTCTGAATATTATTAGCTTTCTTTAATTGTTTCCACACTTTGGGTTTTTTGCACATTGGGTGTTTGCCGGTCGTCTTTTTTTTAATAGGTTCTATTGGGTTCCTTTGTTTAGTGGCTCCCGGTAAGAAGACAAATCTCAAGGTTGTGTACAGTATACATACTTTGATAATAAATGTACTTTTGAATCTAAGAGTCTCAGCATGGAAATAATTCAAATATGCTCCAATGCACAGGATCAAAAGAGGCTGCAGAGGTTTGTAGAATCATCCACCTCCATCACAGGCACCACCCACAGAAGGCATCGTCAAATGACAGTGCTTCAAGAAAATGGTTTACCTCAATGAGGACCCTCGCCACCTAGGATCTTCCCTCTTTGCACTACTACCATCAGGGAGGTACATCACTTGCACTGACAGCTCATTCCACACTCTCACCACCCACCGAGTGAAGAAGCTTCCCCTCATGTTTCCCTTGAATATTTCACCTTTCACGCTTAACCCATGATGTCTCGTTGAAGTCTCACCCAACTTCAGTGGAAAAAGCCTGCTTGAGTTTACGCTACGTATACCCCCGTTAATTTTGTATACATCTATCAAATTTCGGCTCAGTCTTCTCAGAAATAAAGGGAACCTATTCAATCTTTCCATATACAGTATCTCAGTTCTTCAAGTACCAGCAACATCCTTTTAAATTTTCTCTGCACTCTTTCAATCTTAATTACATGCTCCCTGTAAGGAGGTGACCAAAACTGCCCACAATGCTCCAAATTAGGCCTCACCAATGTCTGATGCAATTCCACTACACCCCAATTTTGATGTCATCTGCAAATTTGCTGATCCAGTTTACCATATTATCATCCAGATCGTTGATATAGATGATAAACAACAATGGACCCAGCATAGGCCCTTGCAGCACACCACTAGTCACAGGTCCTCCTGTCAGAGAGGCAACCATCTCCTATCACTCTCTTGCTTCTCCCATTGAGCCAATTTATGTGCTGCATCTCAATGCATACACATAGACTACAAGAACAAAGAACATTCATAGTTCAAACCCATTCAAAATAAATTTATTATCAAAGTACATACTTGTCACCATATGCTACCTTGAGATTCATTTTCTTGCAGACATATTCAATAAATCCAAAATAAATTAATAACCATAATAAAATCAATGAAAGACCGCAGCAAGACGGACATTCAACTAGTGTGCAAAAGACAACAAACTGCAAATACAAAAAGGAAGAAATAATAATAAATAAATAAGCAATAAATATTGAGAAGATGAGATGAAGAGTCCTTGAAAATAAGTCCATAGGTTGTGGGAATATTTCAAATGATGGGGCAAGTGAAGCTGAGTAAAGAAATCCCCTTTGGTTCAAGAACCTGAAGGTTGAGGGGTAATAACTGGTCCTGAACCTGCTGGTGGGGTGCTAAGGCTCCTGAGCCTTCTTCCTGATGGCAGCAGCGAGAATAGAACATGTTTTGTGAAGAAAAAGCATTTCAGGATGTATGTTGTATACACAGCTCTGACATTAAATTGGACGTTTGAACCTTTGGACCTGGGTGGTGCAGGTCCCGGACGACGGATGCTACTTTCCTGTGCAAGCCTTCGTATAGAGGTGCACAATGAAGGGAATGGCTAGACCACGTGATATACAAGACCATATCCATGTGATGTACTGGACAATATCCACGTGATATACTGAACCATATCCACATGATGTACTGGACCATATCCACGTGATACACTGAACCATATCCACGTGACGTACTGGACCATATCCATGTGATGTACTGGACCGTATCCACATTGATATACTGGACCATATCCATGTGATATACGAGACCATATTCATGTGATTTACTGGACCATATCCACGTGATATACTAGACCATATCCACGTGATATACTGGATCAAATCCATGTGGTATACTGGACCATATCCACGTGATATACTGGACTATATCCACATGATATACTGGACCATATCCACATGATATACTGGACCAAATCCATGTGATATTCTGGACCATATCTACTTGATATACTGAACCATATCCACATGATATACGAGACCATATCCACTACTTTTTCTAAGATTTTCTATTCAAGGGGATTGGTGTTTCCATACCAGGCTGTGATACAGCCAGTCAATATACTCTCCACTACACAACTATAGAAGTTTTTCAGTCTTATATGTCACGCTGAATCTTCACAAAGGAAGTGGAGGTGCAGCTGTGCTTTCTTCACAATTGTACTTATGTTCTGGGCCCAGGACAGGTTCTCTGAAATGATAACATTGAAGAATTTAAGCTTGCTGACCCTCTCCACCTCTGATCCTCTGATGAGGACTGGCTCATACGTTCCTCATTATCCTCGTTAACATACAAGGAACATTTAATGGCTCTGGGTCTGTACTCGCTGGAATTTGGAAGGATGGGGGGGGGGGGGTTCTCGAGAAACCTTTCAAATGTTGAAAGGCCTAGACAGAGTAGATGTGGAAATGATGTTTCCCATGGTGGAGGAGTCTAGGACAAGCGGGCACAGCCTCAGGATAGAGGGGCGTCCATTCAAAACAGACGTGGAGAAATTTCTTTAGATAAAGGGTAGTGAATTTGTAGAATTTGTTGCCACATGCAGCTGTGGAGGCCAGGTTTCTGGATGTATTTAAGGTTAAGGTAGAGATTGATAGGTTCTTGATTGGACATAGCATCAAAGGTTACTGGGAGAAGGCCGGGAACTGGGGTTGAGGAGGAGATAAAAAAAAAAGGATCAGCCATGATTGAATGGCAGAGCAGACTTGATGGGCCAGATGGCCTAATTCTGCTCCTGTTTCTTATGGTCTTATGATTCATAGACTTCTGCCCTCCTCCTGCTCCTGAAGTCAATAATCAGTTCTTTGATCTTGCTGAATTTCAGTGAAAGGTTGTTGTTGTAGCATCTCCCTTCTACATGCTGATTCATCATCATTTTTGATCCGGGCAACAACAGTGGTGTTGTCAGCAGACTTGAATCTGGCATTGGAGATGTGTTTATCCTCACAATCAGAAGCATAAAGTGAGTAGAGCAGGGAGCTCAGCACACAGCCTTGTGGTACACCTGTGCTGAGGGAGATTGTGGAGGAGCTGTTGCCAAACCAAACTGACTGGGGTCTGCAAGTGAGCAAATTGAGGATTCACTTGCACAAGGGGGCATTGAAGCCAAGTCTTGAAGCTTATTGATTAGTTTTGAGAGGGTGATGGGAGAAAAGGTGTACATAGAGGCTCTCTCACCAATTGATGGTCTCATGGCCAAACCAGAGATTGCAGATAAGGAGTTTCAGGATACAAATCTGAACTATTCCCCACTGATTGCACTTTCTACATGCACGCACACTCTGGGGGTATGTAATACATCATTTGACCATTAAGTAAAGACGGTCCTGTCATTGTCAGATGCAACGGACAACCATCAAACACACTCCGTGTAATGACCTTCACTTGGGTCTAATATTCATAATTTTCAGAGGTCCATCAGTACCTCCCAAAACATCTGCCCTCCAACATTACAGAAGAATAACAGGAACATTGTGATTCAAGACAACGTGGAAAGGATTTGTGATAACTTAGGAACAAGACTGTGGAAATCAATCTTTATGATGATGGACTCTGAAATCTAATCCATGAGTAATGCAGTGACACAGAGATTCACTTACTGAACTAAGGAACCAAACTGTGCCAGAAAATCATTTAATCAGGGCTGTAAACAGCAAAGGACAAGTGTGTAGAATGACCAGGGTAACAAAAAAGCAGCATATCAAGTAAACATATCAACAAACAACCAGGACAGCATAAAAACCATGGCAACAAGGGATCAGAGTACCAAACAATTGGAGAGATGTTTGACAAGGCGTGAAGTGACCAGTGTCTGAAATGGCTTGGGTAGAATCAAAATTAGATTCAGCTTTAATCTCTCTGACATATGTCGTGAAACTTCCTTGTTTTGCGGCAGCAGCACATTGCAACACATAATAAAAAATACTATAAATTACAATAAGAAATATAAATATAAAATTAAATTAACTAAATTGTGTGAAAAAACAGCAGGAAAAAAACAAAAAATAGTGAGGTAGTGTAATGTCTTCACTGTCCATTTAGAAATATGATCACAGAGAGGAAGAAGCTGTTACTGAAATGTTTTATGTGTCTTCTGTACCTCCTCCTGGATGGTAGCAATGAGAAGAGGGCATGTCCTAGGTGATGGGGTCCTTAATGATGGATGCTGCCTTTCTGAGGCATCTCTTTTTGAAGATGTCCTCAATGCTGGGGAAGCTAGTGCCCATGATGGAGCTGAATGACTTTACAACTTTCTGCAGCTCTTTCCAATCCTGTGCACTGGCCCTTCCATACCAGACAGTGATACGAACACGTAGAGTGCTCTCCACGGTACGTCTATAGAAATTTGCAAGTGTCTTTGGTGATATACCAAGTCTCCTGAAACTCCTAAAGAAATGTAGTCACTATCGTGCCTTCTTTGTAATTACAACAATATGATGGACCCAGGATAGATCCTCAGAGATGTTGACACCCAGGAACTTGAAACTGTTCACCCTTTCCACTGCTGATCTCTTACTGAGGACTGGTGTGTGTTCCCTCGACTTCCTCCTCCTGAAGTCCACTATCAATTCCCTGGTCACAATCACTTGAGTGCAAGGTGGTTGTGACACCCCTCAAAATTTATATTTGGGTCAAATATCGAGAACAGCAGACCGAGCAGAGTAGACACGCTGAGGGATTTTTGCCAAATGTGTTGATGAATACACAGCAATGAGAAAGCAAAGCTACCGGTAACAATTTTTACTAAGAAATGTTACACCTGCCCATTCACCACACTGTGTTACTCTGAATTTCCAGCACCTGCAGAATCTCTTGTGTTTATGATTTGCTACTCCACTGGGAAACCATTTCGGGGTAGGCCTACCCTGAGGAAATTTCAATCTTTTCTTCAACGGGAGTTCAGTGAGACCCTCTCTCACTGTACTCTCTCTGTGATCTCTGTTGTCCTCTGACTGTTCAACATGTGCTCACCCAGACTCACTGCCATAGCTAAGTGTCCTTCCTGAGAGCTTGTTTTCACACCATCTTGTTCCACCTGGTTTCCAACACCATTTTCAGGCCTCCCAGTTTGGACCCACCAAGGTACCTCTGTCTGATTAACAGCTTCTCAGTCTGAATTCCATGTGCCTCTCTCTCTACTCTGCAGAGATACCTGCAGACCCTGACTCAGTCATTGCCACAACAATTTCACCTCTGGTTCTTTCTACTTTCTCTAAACTCGCACCCCATGGGCCCAGCTATGCCTGCCTTTCCAATGGCTACACAGAACAGTTCATGATCCAAGCCTTCCCCGGTCTTCCTGCACTATATTGACAATTGCACTGGCACTTCCTGTACCCCTGCTGAGCTCATCAATCTCATCAATTTTGTCTCCAACTTCCATCCTGGCCTGCATTGTCAATATTCTTGATGCAGACCTCCTGTTCCACTTCAACTGTGCCAATGAACATGTCACTGTTGCCCTCACTCTGTTCCACAGCATGATTTTCCTCGCGTGCTCCTTCGATCTGCACATCTTTGCAAAGTGATTTCTTTTCTGACATAACTTGCATGTCTGACCAAAGGCTGGACATTTTCTGTATCCATGTTTATAACCACATCTGTTGCAGTTAACTTCCTTCTGATCATCCTGCGGAGCTGGTTTTGTCCTACTCTTGTCAGTTTTCACAGTTTTTATTTTGTGCACTTCAATCTCTTCATTGAGCACTTTAACCTGACTTGACATGATCTCGCTGGCACGGCAAACATCAGTTGCCTTTTCTAATGTAAGATCCGCCTCTCTCAATAGCCTGCCTCTCACTTGATCATCCCGTATGCCGCATACAATCGTGTCACGTATTAAAGAGTCATGCAGTTGTCCAAACTCACAGTCTTTTGCCTTGTTCTTCAAATCTGTTACATGGGCGTCTATGGTCTCCATTGGTCCTTGAGCCCTCGGGAAAAACCGGTGTCGGATGTACGGTAGGTTTTTTCTTGGTTCACAGTAATCTTGAAACTTTTTCTTCAACACTTCAATTTTATCTTGCTCATCATCTTGGAAGACAAACGTGTTACAAATCTTTATTGCCTCTTCTCCCGCCACATGCAGAAACGTAGCACGTTGCACTTTCTCCGTCTTTTCGGCTACGTTGCTAGCGGTGCAAAACAGCTCAGACTTCTGGATCCATATTTTCCATTTCTCAGCAAGATGACCTTGTCGGCTTAAACTTGACTGTGGCTGTAACTGTGACATCCTTTACGTGTCTTCTCTTCCTTTTTTTTCGCGATTTCTTCTGACACCGTTTAATATTGATGTGACTCGGACACCGCTGTAGATTGAACAACCACGTTTATTCAACAGACTTCCATTTTCTACTTCTCTACGTCCTGACGTCATACGCACTCTGACGCTATGAATACTCACACGATACATTACAGTGCAGGGCTCATCAATCTCATCAATTTTGTCTCCAACTTCCACCCTGGCCTTAAATTCACTCGGTCCATTTCTGACATCTCTCTCCCCTTTCTTGATCTGTCTGTCTCTATCTGTGGAGACAAACTGTCTACCGATATCTTTCATAAACTATTTATTCCTGTGGCTATTTTGACTATACCTCTTCCCACCCTATCTCCATTAAAAATGTTATTCCCTTTGCTCAGTTCCTTCAACTCCGCGGCATTTGTTCCCAGGATGCAGTTTTCCTTTCCAGGACATCAGACATGCCCTCGTACTTCAAAGAACAAGGTTTCCTTTCTTCCACTATTGATGCTGACCTCACCCACATCTCCTCCATTCCCCGACCATCCCCTATGCATTCGCTCCCTCCCTACTAATCTCTATCCAGGCACGCATCCCTGAAAGCGACAGAACTGTAGCACCTCCTCACCCATTCATCTCCTCCCTCACCTCCATTCAGGGCCACATCAGTCCTTCCATTTGAGGCAACGCTTCACCTGCGAGTCTGTAGGGGTCATCTATTGTATCCAGTGCTCTGGATGCGGCCTCCTTTACATTGGTGAGACTTGACGTAAATTGGGGAACCACTTTGTCGAGCACCTCCACTCCATCCATGAAAAGTGGAATTTCCCATTGGCTAACCTTTTTAATTCCTATCCCCAATCCCGTTCCAACACGTTGGTCCAGTGCTTCCTCTTCTGCCGTGATGGGGCCACTCTCAAAACCTTCAAAGTGAAGGAGCAACACCTCCTATTCCATCTAGCAGCCTCTAAACTGATGGCATGAACATCAACTTCTCCTCATTTTTCCCCTTCCCCTTCCCTCTTTTTCTATTCTCTGGCTCCCACTTTTTTCCTCACCTTCCCTGGTGCCCCTCGTCCTTCCCTTTCTTCCAGGGTCACCTCTCCTCTCCCTTTCGATTCCTTCATCTCCAGCACTTTTCTTTTTCACATATAACCTCCCAGCTTCTTACTTTATCCCCCTTCCCACATCCACCTCTTGGCTTCACCTATCACCTTCTAGCTTGTCCCACTTCTCCTCTCCCCACCTTTTTATTCTGGCTTCTTCCACCATCTTTTCCAGTCCTGAAGAAGGCTCTTGGCCCAAGATGTGAACTGTGTATTCCTCTCCATAGATGCTGCCTGGCCTTCTGAGTATCTCCAGTACTTTGTGTGCGTTACCTCAACTAAGGTTAAGTAAGCTTAGGAAAAAAAAATCTGTCTTGCTGGGGTAGCACGAGAGACCATGAACTTTAACTTTCACTCTGGGAAGTTCTCACTCTATAACCCCACCTAACTGTTCTGTTCTCAAAGTTTGAAATTAATTTATTATCAAAGAATGGATATGCCACCCTGAGATTCATTTCCTTGCATCCGATCAGATCAGAGAAGTACAATAGCGTCCATGGAAAACTACACACAAACAAAGACTACAAGCAACTAATGTTCAAAAGAAGACAAACTGTGAAAATATTAATTAATTAATTATGACTAAGTAAGTAGATATATAAAGAAATAGATACAACGATTTTTCTAAGAACATGAGTGGTAGTCCTGGAAAGTGTGGCTGCAGGTGACGGAATCAGTTCAGTGTTGAGTTGAGTGAAGTTATCCACACTGTTTCAAGAGCCTGACAGTTGAAGGGTAATAATAGACAATAGACAATAGGCGCGGGAGTAGGCCATTCAGCCCTTCGAGCCAGCACCACCATTCACTGTGATCATGGCTGATCATCCACAATCAGTACCCTTTTCCTGCCTTCTCCCCATATCCCTTCACTCCGCTATCTTTAAGACTCTAACTTTTTTTTGAAAGAATCCAGAGAATTGGCCTCCACTGCCTTCTGAGGCAGAGCATTCCACAGAACCACAACCCTCTGTGTGAAGAAGTTTTTCCTCAACTCCGTTCTAAATGGTCTACCCCTTATTCTTAAACTGTGGCCTCTGGTTCTGGACTCCCCCAACATCGAGAATATGTTCCTGAACCCGGTGGTGTGGGAGTTAAGGCTCCTGTGGCTCCTGTAGCTCCTGTAGCTCCTTCCCAATGGCAGCAGTGAGGTGAGGGCATGTCCTGGATAGTTGGGGGGAGTGGGGGATGGGGGGGTCCTCTCTGACAAATCAGTGCTCGTAAAGACCCCAATGCTCATGTTTCACTCAGCACTATATTTTAAGTAACACTTAAAATTAAAAGAGTAACTTAATTAATGCGTTGTAGGTTACAAAATGTTCTAGAATTATGAAGCACCTCATTCAATTTCAATCTTTTCCTTTATGTGCATGGATAAAAATCCAGAGTCTCAATGAACAATTCAGGGGTTTAAAATTAGTGATGGCAGAGAAAAAGCCGACAGCCAAGTAACTGACTGCATGTTGAGGTCTTTTATAACAGTGGTTTTATGAAGACACTGAAACATTTCAACAGCTGAGGCTGTGTGTATTGGGCTTTATTGATTTATTAAATTACAGTCCAGTAAAATGCAGCAACATTACAATATGTACAGAAAACGAAACACTTCATTCCTGCTTACAATCTTACTCAGTACAGACACAATAGTTAAAGGGAATCATTCTAGGGAGGACAATTGGTAGGCAGTACTAAAACAAGGTCTACCATATAATAGAAGTGTTTTCAAGAACACAAGGGATTCTGCCGATGCTGGAAATCCAGGGTAATGCATACAAAATGCTGCAGGAATTCAGCAGGTCAGGCTGCATCTATGGAGAGGAATAAAGACCTGATGTTTCAGGCTGAGACCCTCCATCAAGACTGAAAAGGAAGTCAAGATGCCTAGCACTTACCACCCCTCCTTAAGGGTCAGAAGATGGAGTGAACAACTTGGATCACAAGTTTGGCATAGAGAAGGAGATAGTTGATCAATACTGAAGGGCAAAAATTGAGGAAAAGGTCACATGGAGATCATGTCAAGTGAGGGCTTCAAAGGCAGATATATGACATTAGTGATACATGAGCAGCTGATCGTCAGGGTTTGCTGGTGGTTCAGTGATTAAGTTACTGGACTAACAATCCAGCAATCTGATTTCAAATCCCAGAATGGCAACTGAATTCAAATTCAGTTAATAATCTAGCTTGATGATGATGACAATGAAATTACTAGATTGTTTATCAGGTCCTAGAATCATACAGCCCACCAAGTCTGTGCCTATTACACTAATATAGGTAAGTCCATCTTTTTACATGAAATATAAGGAGAAACAAATTGATAGGATGGCTAAAAAGGCATATGGTGAGTTGGCCTTTGATAGTCTGGACTTCGAGGTCAAGAGCTGGAAGGTAACGTTGTTGTTCCCTTTCACACCCCGTGGCGGATCGGGTAGCACTTTTGCCATTTCCGAAGCAATTGACTGCATTTTACAAGGCCAAGTTGCTAGCTCGACGCTCAGCCCAGCATGGATGAAGAGCATGCAAGGAGCTGGCTGGATTCAAACTTGCAACCATTCGCCTCGAAGTCCAGAGCTGATTCACTACGCCACCGGCTGGCCACAGCGTAAAGATGCAGCTCTATAAAACTTCGGGTAGACCACTTGGAGTATTGTGCTCATTTCTGGTCACCGCATTACAGGAAAGATGTGGAAGATTTAGAGAGGGTGAAGAGGAGATTTATTGAGATGCCGCCTGGATTAGAGGGAATGTCTTGTGAGGAATGGCTGAGCAAGAAAAGGTTTTTTCTCTTTGAAGCAAAGAAGGATGAAATGGATTTGATAGAGATATATAAGATGTTTAGAGACATAGACTGAGTGGACAGCCACAAACTTTTTCCCAGAGTAGAAATGGTTAAAACAAGGTGCATAATTTTAAGGTTATTAAAGTTCAAGGTTCAAAGAAAATTTGCTTTCAAAGTACATATACGGCACCATATGCAACCCTGAGATTCAATTTCTTGTGGGCTACACAATAAATCCATAATAGAATAATAACCATAATAGAATCAGTGAAAGACCAAACCAACCTGGGCATTCAACCAGTGTACAAAAGATTTAAAAGTACATTGCTTAAAGGGAAATTACAGGTTGCAGATTGCAGTGTGGGTAATTCAAAAGATGTATATTTAGAAGTATTGTACGTAGCAGGCAGAACATTCCTGTGGTTCACTGGCACTATCTTGCTGTAGAGGAGAGTGTATGGAAAATGTCAGAAGTAAGTTCTTTATACAGAGAGTGGTGAGTGTGTGGAACATGCAGCCAGCGGTGTTAGTGAAGGCAGATACATACGGACATTTCAGGGACTCTAAGGCACAGGATGGCAGGGTGGAGATATGTCTCTAGCAAAGGAGGCGTAAGATGCTCCTTCACTCCGGTGGGCTTCAGGTCACCCTTGGGCAAGGTGTAGCAATGGTTTATCCCCCTGACCAGGGTCACTTGAAGCCATGGAAGCTGGTGGCAGATGGTCGTATGAGCTGCCGGTGCATATCACAACACCTGGTTAAGCGACCACTGACAACAGGCAGAGAATCTCTGAAGAGTATTGATAATGGCTAAGGTCAACCACTGCCCAGAAGAAGGCAATGACAAACCACTTCTGTAGACAAGTTTTCCGAGAACAACCATGCTCATGGAAAGACCATGATCGCCTACATCACATGACATGACACATAATGAACAAACGAGGTAGGCACATAGATGAAAGAAAAGAGAAAGAAAGAGTTAGATTGAGCTAGGAGTAAGTTATAAGTTCTCTGTACAAATTAGAGGCAATGTTGACTCATAAAGCAATCATATTGACTCACTGACCCGGCTGGTGGTGTAGTGGCATCAGCGTCGGACTTTGGGACGAAAGGTCCGGAGTTCGAATCCAGCCAGCTCCCCTGCGCGCTTTCCATCCGTGCTGGGTTACGAGCTGGTGACCTCTTTTGAAACTCACCCGGCAGAAGGCAATGGCAAACCACTGCTGTAATTTGCCTCGTACACGATTCCCCACTACGTCAGAGGTGTGGAGGGAAATCGTCTGCTAACTGGAGAAACTCTGGATGTGACGTACCTTTCCTTTCCTATTGCCCCATTAATTTTATCTGTTCTCCTCACATTTCCCATCATCAACCTCCTGCCCTCAAGATTCTACCATTCTCTTACACACTGGGGACCATTTGCAATAACTTCATCTACCAGCCTGAACATTTTTTGGGATGTGGGAGAAAGCCGGAGCACCCTGTAGAAATACAATGTAGTGACAGGGGATCAAGCAAACTCCACACAGACAGCAGCTGAGGTCAGGATTGAACCCGAGTCACTGGATCATGGAGGCAGCTGCTCTACCAGATGCACTATTGTGCTGAACGTGTTGTTGGACCTGTTGGCACTTAATCAACAGCTGCTGGAGAGAGCCAGGCTAGGAGAAAACTGCGGGAGAACTGCTGGTTGAGTCATGATTATTCATGATTCCAGATTACAGACTGTATATTGTCATTTCCAATACACAAGTATAAACCAAAGCAAAACTTTTGTTACTTCTAATCTGATGCAGCAATATAAACCACACTAAGATAAAGAACACAATAAATTGCAATAAATTTAAATACATAAGATAGCTCATATACATAGATTTGATTATATCTACATCAAGGAATGCTATGCACAGGAGTATCTGTACATAAAGGTGACTGACAGGAAATGATGGATAGTGGAGTGCGGGTGTGGAAGGGCGGGTTAGTGGGTGAAGGTGTTGATCAGACTTACTGCCTGGAGAAAGTAACTGTTTTTGAGTCCAGAGATCCTGGTGAGAGTTCTGTGTAGTGTGGTAAACCATATATATATATGTTGTAACTGGGTTACCCCTCTGCTGACTGCTCCTGTGGCTCCTCCCACAGAGCCCTGAATAAAGGTGATTGTGCCATTGCTCCTCCTCCTCAATTCAGGGGCAGATACTCAGCATGATGGAGGTCATATTTTACTGCTAATAAAAGCCTTTCAGTACTTACTCTGCTTCCAGTATTTTGGAGTCCTCACTGTTGGGAGTAGGACAATTCTCCACCAATGGACTTGGGTTGCCTCTGGCTCAGGAGCAGAGATATTCCCTGAGATGAGTTTCAGCCAGGCTGCATTGTCAGTCACATTGAAGCAAGGAAAATGTCCTCCTCCGGGTATCTTTTTGCAGCACTGACAGCCCCTTAACAATCTTGCCTTGACTAAATAAATGCAATGCAGGAATTACAATGGGCGGCTCTGAATGTTAATAAACACTTTCCAAACATCATCAGCACTCCTACAAGTAATAGATGGATGTCATATAACAATATCAAAAACCTTCCTGTGAAGCAAAATAAACTTTTTTTTGTTGGGATTGTGACGAGAATACACATAAAATTAAGATGTTTGCTGGCCTGGGTTAGCATCAGTGGCATCAGCAGTTGGTCTGCCACCTGTCCTCAGGGGGAAGGAGAGATAAGGAACAATGAAGCAGCATGTGGAGATGTTAATGAAGGAGCCATCGGTCTGGGTATTGCCAAGTTCGGCTCCCCCTTTGAACCCTGAACTGTTTGAAGTGATGGACAGGCGATACCCCAGCAGGGGGATAAAAAGGGACAGGTTCACTAAGGCAGGACACACACGACACCCAAGGTAACGAGACCCTGGAAGCGGTGCGCCTCTCACGAGTCGGTGGGAAGTACTGGACAACGCACAGGGTGGAAAGGTACGATCAGCGGGAACCCGGTGTGTGTCCGCCCTTGCTTGGGTGCCAGGTTCACTGCAGAGGATCGACCGCATCTGGAGGAGGGGTCACAGTTGGTGACCTCAGGTGACATCACAAAGGACTCGCCCGAAAGCTGCTTGTGAGCAATATCGCTGGTCTGTGAGTGGAAGCCGTTTCTGAATGATCAGTCGTTCCCGTTCTCTCTCTCTCTCCCCCCGCGTTGTTCATCGCCATGGCAACAATTACTGCAAACTGAACTACTAAATTGGACTGAACTTTGTGTCACTTTGAAATTGGTCATTTACCCCTGGACAACGATAGAGCTTGATTGATGCTGTTATCTTAATTCTGTGCACATGTGTGGTTATCATTGCTGAACTGTTGCATTTATTATCCTTTCGATTACTGTGTTGCTTGTTTCTTTAATAAAACTTTCTTAGTTCTAGTAATCCAGACTCCAACTGAGTGATCCATTTCTGCTGGTTTGGCAACCCAGTTACGGGGTATGTAACAGGATTTTGTCATCACAATCCAGGGAGAAATGCTGGCAGCATCTTATGAGTAAAGGGTGAATCAGCTGAAGCTTTCCTCTTTGGAGCGAAGGAGGATGAGAGGTGACTTGACAGAGGTGAATAAGATGATAAGAGGCATAGATCGAGTGGACAGCCAGAGATTTTTTTCCCAGGGTAGAAATGGCTAATATCAGGAGGCATTATTTTAAGGTGATTGGAGGAAAGCATAAAGGAGGGGGGAATGTCAGAGGCAGTTCTTTTTCACACAGAGAGTGGTGAATAGGTGGAGGCAGCTACATTAGGGACATTTAAGAAATGGATAGATAGGTACACGGATGATAGAAAAAAGCAAGGGTTAGATTAGTCTTAGAGTAGTTTGAAAGGATAGTATAACATCACGGGCTGAAGGGCCAGTACTGTGCTGTAGTGTTCAATGTTCAATATTCGATGTTCTATATTGGGCTTTCACAAGTGGGGCTTAGGATTACTGTAAATGCCACAGTCACTGGAAGCTGGATTTTAGACTGGGAAAGCAGTAAGTGGCTGATGTTGAGGCTGGAGCTCAGTCTCTCCGGATGGGTCCTCGTAACTAGCTTCTTTCCCAAGGAGAATGGAAGTTCTTGGAAACCCCAGCACATCTTGTCTTCCTATAATAAATGAAATAGAAAGAGGAGATTCCAGGATATGAGGCTTGCCTTGTCCTATTCCTCTCCCAGGGCATTCTCAGCAACTAGGGAAGGCTGAATGTATGAAAAGCGTTTGATGACAGTTAACCCCATTACTTTAGACCATTAGACCATAAGGCATAGAAGCAGAATTCGGCCATTTGGCCCATCAAGACTGCACTACCATTCAATTATGGCTGATCCTTAATTTCCCCTCCTCAGCCCCACTCCCTGGCCTTCTCCCTGTAACCTTTGATGCAGTGGCCAGTCAAGAACCTATCAATCTCCACCTTACAGATGCCCAATGACCTGGCCTCAACAGCTGTCTATGGTAACAAATTCCACAAATTCACTACCCTCTAGCAAAAGAAATTTCTCCGCATCTCAGTTTTAAATGGACGTCCCTCTATCCTGAGGCTGTGCCCTCTTGTCCAAGTCTCCCTTACCATGGAAAACATCCTTTTCACATCCACTCTGTCTAGGCCTATCAACATTGGAAAGGTTTCATTGAAAACCATCCTTATCCTTCTAAATCCCAGTGAGTACAGACCCAGAGCTATCAAATGTTCCTCTTATGATAACCTTTTCATTCCCAGAATCATCCTTGTGAACGTCCTCTGAACCCTCTCCAATGTCAGCACATTATTTCTTAGATAAGTAGCCCAAAACTGTTCACAGTACTCAAGGTGAGACCTCACCAGTGCCTTATAAAACCTCAGCATCACATCCCTGCTCTTGTTTTCTAGACCTCTTAAAATGAATGCTAACATTGCATTTGTCTTCCTCACCACCAACTCAACCTGCAAGTCAACCTTGAGGGTGTTCTTCACAAGGACTCCCAAGTCTTTTCAATCTCAGGTTTTTGGATTTTCTCCCCATTTAGAAAATAGTTCGCACATGTATTTCTACTACTAAAGTGCATGCATTTTCAATGCATTTTCCAACATTGTATTTCATTTACCACTTTTCTGGCCATTCTCTTAAATCCTTCTTCAGACTTTCTGTTGCCTCAACACTACCTGCCCCTCCACCAGTCTTCGCAAACTTGCAATCTGCAAACTTGCCAACAAAGCCTCCGATTCCCTTCTCTAAATCACTGACATACAGCATAAAAAGAAGCACTCCCAACACCAACCCCTGCAGAACACCACTAGTCACTAGCGGTTAAACAGAAAAGGATCCTTTTATTTCCACTCACGGCCTCCTGCCAATCAGCCAATGCTCTAACCAGGTCAGTAATTGGACCCTTAACTTGGTAAGCAGCCTCATGTGTGTCACCTTGTCAAAGGTCTTCTGAAAATACAAATACACAGCATCCACAGCATCCCCTTTATCTATCCTATTTGAAATCTCCTCAAAGTAGTTTGACAGGTTCGTCACACAAGATTTTTCCTTTAGGAAATCATGCTGACTTTGTACTATCTTGTCCTGTGTCACCAAGCTCTTCATAACCTCATCCTTAACAATTAACTCTAACATCTTCCTAACCACTGAGGTCAGGCTAACTATAATTTCCTTTCTGCTGCCTTCCTTCTTTCTTAAGAGTGGAGTGACATTTGCAATTTTCCAGTCCTCTGGCACCATGCCAGAGTCCAATGATTTTTGAAAGATCATTTCTAATGGCACCACAGTCTCTAACGCTACCTCTTTCAGAACCCTAGGGTGCAGTTCCTCGGGTCCAGGTGACTTATGTACCCTTAGGTCTTTCAGCTTTTTGAGCACCTTCTCCCTTGTAATAGTAGCTGCACTCACTTCTGTTCCTTCACACCCTTCAACATCTGGCACACTGCTAGTGTCTTCCACAGTGAAGACTGATGCAAAATATTTATTTCATCTGCCCTTCCTTGTCCCCCGCTATTGTTTCTCTAGCCTCATTTTCTAGCAGTCCTATACCCACTTATCCACTTTGATAATGTTTGCTAGCTTCCTTTCTTATTTCATCTTTTTCCTCCAAATGATTCTTTAAAAGTTTCCCAATCCTCTGTCTTACCACTAATTTTTGTGTTGTTGTATGCCCTTTCTTTTGCTTTTACATTAGCTTTGACCTCCCTCGTCAGCCACGGTTGTACTATTTTGCCATTTGAGTATTTCTTTGTTTTTGGAGTACATCTGTCCTGCACCTTCCTCATTTTTCCCAGAAACTCACACCATTGCTGTTCTGCTGTCATCCCTGCCAACAGCTCCTTCAAATTTACTTTGGCCAACTCCTCTCTCATACCACTGTAATTTCCTTTACTCCACTGAAATACTATTATGTCAGACTTTCAAATTTCAAGATGAACTCAATCATATTGTGATCATTGTACCCAATGATCACTATACCCAATGACTTGGTCTCCACAGCAATGTATTCTAGCAAATCACTCTGGATAAAGAAATTCCTACTCATCTCTGTTCTAAATGGACGTCCCTCTATTCTGTGGCTGTGCCCTCTGTTCCTAGATGCCCCCACTTTAGGAAACATCCTCTTCACATCCACCGTATCTAGGCCTTTCAATAAAAGGTTTCAATGAAACCTCCCCTCATTCTTCTAAACTCCAGTGAGTTCAGACACGGAGCCATCAAACGTTCCTCATACATTAACCCTTCCATTCCTGGAATAATTCTCGTGAACCTCTGCTGGACCTTCTCCAATGCCAGCATATCTTTTCTTAGATAAGAAGCACAAAGTTGCTCAAAACACTCCAAATGTGGTCTGACCAATACCTTATATAGCCTCAGCATACATCTTTGCTTTTATATTCTAGTCCTCTCAAAATGAATGCTAATATTGCATTTGCCTTCTTTACCACAGAGTCAACCTGCAAGTTAACCCACGGCCAAACCTCCATGAGGTCTCTCAGGTCTCTTTGCACCTCTGATTTTTGAATTTCCTCCCTGTTTAGAAAATAGTCTATGCCTATATTCCTTCTACTAAAGTGCATAACCATACATTTCCTTGTACTACATTCCATTTGCTCATTCTCCTAATCTGTCTAAGTCCTTCTGCAGACTTCCTGCTTTCTCAACACTACCTGCTCCTCCACATAACTTCATAACATCTGCAAACTTGGCTGCAAAGCCATCAATTCCACCATCCAAATCATTGAGATATAACGTAAAGAGAAATGATCCCAACACCAACTCCCGTGGACACCACAAGTCACCGGCTGCCAATCAGAAGAGGCCCCCTTTATTCCCATTCTTTGCTTCCTGGTTGTCAAATAACTTTCTATCCATGCTAGTATCTTTCCTGTAATACCATGGCTGTTATCTTGTTAAGCAGCCTCACACGTGGCATCTTGTCAAAATTCTTCTGGAAATCCAAGTAAACAACATCCACTGGCTCTCCTTTGTCTACCCTGCTTGCTATTTCCTCAAAGAATTCCAACAGGTTTTTCACTTAAGGAAATCATGCTGACTTAGACCTATTTTGTGATGTACCTCCATGTACCCCAAAACTTCATGCTTAATAATGGACGTCAACATCTTCCCAACCACTGAAGTCAGGCTAACTGGACTATAATTTCCTTTCTTCTGCCTCATATGGAACAAACTGCCAGAGGAAGTTCTAGAGGCAGGTACAATAAAAGTGCTTAAAATACGTTTGGATAAATGCATGGATAGAAAAAATTTAGGTGGGATACAGGCACAGATTGCCAGATTAGTTGGGTATCTTGGTCAGCCTGGATGAGCTGGGCTGCAGGGCCTGTTTCCATTCTGAATGACTCGACGAGACAGTACTATTCACTTTAACTATGCTAATAAGTTCCACATTCTCACCAATCTTTGGATAAAAAATTTTCTTATCAAACCCCACTGTCTCTGCTCTTGCTTGTTGCATGATGGCTTTCAGTTCTGTTCTTTTCCGCAAGCGGAATCATTGTCACTCCATACTTTCTGCCAACCACCTCATAACCTTGAAGGACTCTGTTAGGCCATCCCTCAGTCTTCCCTGTTTGCAGGAAAAGAGACCCACTGTCTATCTATCCCCTCTAGTTCATCCTAGTAGTTAAGTCATCTGCACCATCACCACATACTTTTTACCATACGGCTCCAAATTTCACCATCCTGGCCTTAACTCTCTGCTGCCATGGCCTGGTGGCCTGTTCCTCCATTCCTGAAACTGATGCTCTTTGCACAGTGCTCCCCCACGTCCACTGACTCAGAGAAGACTTGGAATTACAAACCCTCCAGTCCCCACTCAGTACAATCTCTTTTCTGGAGGAACTCTTACCTTCTCTGCTAATGGACTATCTCCCCGAGGAAGCTACAGAAAATTGCATCTATACAGAACCTTTCTGGTCTCACAATATTCTAAATCACCTTTGCAATACTTTTACAAATGTGGTCACCATTGCAATGTAGATAGCACTGCAGCCAACTGCTATGCAGAAACCTTCCACATAATTTCCATGGTCATTCTGTAGATGATTGGCCAAAGGGCCTGATTCTACACTGGTTGACTCTATGAGTCCAGGTTGACCGGGGAATAAGCCTTGGCCAGATGGAGTTAGCGTCTTTAGGGAGGGAGGCTGTCACCTGAACAGCCACAGCGGACTTCCCGGGGTGGAAATCAACACAATTCGGACAACACTCAACAGTCGAGCCAGTGAATCGAGAGAGACTGGAGCCTTGTGTTTCATTGCACTGGGGATCTCCAGAGTGTTACCAGGTTGGAGCGCACATCAGTGACTGTTTTACGTCAGCGCATCTCTGAGCCAGCCTCGCGACACGTCTCTGAATCAGCAGCCGATGGATAGCAGGAGGGGGAAGGACTGGGATTAATCTCACACACATCATGGCAGGAGTTCCACAACAGAACATCTTGTTCTGTCATCACCTGATACAGGCGTCGTCATCAATCACTCAGTGGGCAGGCTCATCCACGAGCAGCAGTCTGTGCCAATCTCTCCCCGTGCGAACTTGACAATATGCTTCAACATCTACCTCCCTTCTCCTGGCTCTGCACCAACGCCACATCGCTGTGCCCTCAACATACGGCCCTGTGGCCTTTGGCAAGAGTGCCTCTTAACAATTAGCACTCGATTATGGACACTATTTAAACCTCTTTTGTTCGGTTATACCTTGCTATTCCTATTCTGTACTATTTCTTAATTATATTTTTTATTGCAACTTAGAGTAATTTATTATGTCTTGCTCTGTAGTTAGCCCCATCCCCACCCAGTTACTCCTGTCACTGCACTGTAGACATCTGAAAACACTTTTTATAATGCTACTTACATTGTAAACACACGCTGGTATTTATGTATTTATGGATATTTAATTCCATCTTTGTACTTCTAACTTTATTTTTATTTTATTCTTTATTCTTTATAATTGCTGAATATTGTTGTTTTTTGTTGCATGCCACGCCCTGACCGCAGCAAATTCCTGGTAAATGTATATGGCAAATAAATTTGATCCTTAATCCTTGCACTGCCGTTACAAAACAACAAACTTCATGACATACAGTACCTTGGAAAAGTCTTAGGCACATATATCTACAGCTAGGGTGCCTAAGGCTGTGGCACAGTACCGTATTTGTCAATGTGGAGCGGAGAGCGAGTTTGTAAATCTGGTGGGAGCAAAGGATGTTGGGATCGGCTAGGGTGGAGCGCCGTGGGAGGGATGTGGGACAGGTGGCAGAGAAAGAGTGCCAGGGGCAGGTAGTGGCACAGGTGCAGACACACCCAGCCCTGCGATACCAGGCACGGTCATTCGATTCCAAACAATTAGTTTACCAATCATTACAGAATGCCTCCCTGCTGCTTCCTGCTCCCTCCCCTCCCCTTTCCCCATTTCCCAACCATGATTCCCCTCTCCCTGTCCCCTTCCCACTCTCCATCCGCAATAGAGATCCATATCAGAATCAGGTTTATCATTAATTTGTTTTTTTTTGTGGCACCAGTACAGCGCTATACATAAAATTACTACAGTACTGTGCAAAAGTCTTAGGCATCATAGCCAAGACTGTGCTTAAGACTTTTGCACAGTACTATATGTCAGTGACAATAAAACCTGATTCTGATTCAGTCTCTGAGCAAAGGACTCGAGTCCACAAGACCCTGAGTTAAGGCTGTTCAAACAAGCTTCTTATAAAATATTTACCAGGTTGGAATGAAGAGATTTTACTCCCTAAGTTTGGAATTGCTGCAGACTCTTCACTTCCAGCAAACAAAAGGACAAATCCACTGCTTCGAGAAAAGGACTAAAATTGGAGCTATATTTCTAAACCTTTAGAAAAGCACAGATTCTGACTAATACCAATGGAGCATTCAATAACAATTATATAGTAAAATTCCTAAGATTAGACAGGCTTGGACTTTGCTGGTGCCAGACTGCAGGATTTTATTAACCACTAATTTGCCAGCATGCTTTCAATTCATTGTTTACATGTTGGTTGGTTGGATTATTATTGCTGCCACATGCACTGAGATACAGGGAAAAGCTTGTCTTGCACATTGTTCATACAGGGTATTGAGGTAAAACAATAACAATGCAGAATGTAGTGTAACAGCTACAGAGAAAGTAAGTAAATAAATATGTAATTACTTGTACTTTTTAGAAAAGCACAACTCCTGACTAATACCAACCGAACATGCTTGTATTTTTACTTGTATTTTTTAATATCTTGCACTGTACAAGAAAAACAAATTTAATGACAAGTATGTCAGTGTTAATAAACAGAATCTGATTCTTGCTGATGATATCCTCATCCTTTAAGTGAGTAAATAGTTATTGATACTGTGCTCTTGTGCTACAGATACAGTGCTAAAGCTTTACCCTGAGGTCTTCCATTATAGAAATGCTGTATCCTGAGGTTTTATGTTATAGATATGTAAAATAGATTCATTCAGCATTCATAGATGAGCTAAAAAGCTAATCCATTCATTGCAGAAGCCTGAGTCAGATATACAACTGTTAATGCTGCAAGGGCTGGGAAACTGTCAAGATATTTCTTTGTCACTAACGATATCTCTGCTATCTCTTCTCTGAGACTAGGGAGTGAATTGGAAAGGACAATTTCATCTTCAGTCTGAGGCCTGCCTGTGATATCCCTAACTTCACGATGCCAGAACAGTGTCCCAGCACAGTCGCGCACCTTTATCTCACTTGGGTATTATTAGTCTTTTTTTTTGCACAGTTGAGAAACCACAGCAGTGGTGATTTAATTTCAATTCACAGCAGCAGGGGAAAATTAAATGAAAGTTTCTTTGTGAACAATGTGTACTCAATGAATTCATTTAATAATTAAAACTCCCCGGGGCCTTGAAGTTTTAATCCTCTCAAAATATGTAATCTACTTCATCATTTGGAAATATTACTCTTACGCAAATGGTTACTGAACTAATTAACAGTTTAAAAATCAGCTCAAAATTCATTACGTTCTACTACTAAAATATTAATGTTTGCTTGCATTTATTCTTTAAACTTAAATTATAGTTGTGATCAGCATAGTTATTAAAGAAGACTTACCACTAATAATGTTTTTGAAGACATTTGCTCCTGATTCTTCAGTAAATTCAATTTTATTTTCTTGACTGTATATCGTTCCCTTGAGCCACCATTTCTCTGTGAACATCCACTATCATAGAGTCATAGAACACTACAGCAAAGAAACAGGCCCTTCAGCTCATCTAGTTTCTGCCAAATTATTAATCTACCTTGCCTAATTAACCAGCCCTCTGTACGCCTCCCAGCCATGTACCTATCCAAATTTCTCTTAAAAGTTGACATAAAGCCCCCATCCACCACTTGCGTTGACAGCTCATTTCACACTCTCACCGCCCTCTGAGAAGTTCCCCTTAAACACTTCACCTTTCACCTTTAACCCATGGCCTCTAGTTCTAGTATCACACAACCTCAGAGGCAAATACCTGCTTGCGTTTCTCCTATCTATGCCCCTCATAATTCTGTAACCTCGATCTAATGTTGCCTCATTCTCTAGGGAGTCTTAAGGGAGGCCTACAATTCCTGCCAATTGTTCCAGGTCTTCTGTATAACACAAATGCTCCCTCCTCAACTTCCGTATCCTTTGTCCCACCATTGTTTTCTGGGGCTTGTAAATTTCAATCTTACTTATTAACTAAGACCAATTAATTACAGAACGTGGACGTCCTGCCCACTGAGTTCATAGCAGTTCTCTATTCAGTCCCACTCTCCAAACATAAGAACATAAGAGCTAGGAGCAGGAGTCGGCCATCTGACCCATCGAGCCTATTCCACCATTCAATAAGATTACGGCTGACTTGGTCATGGACTCGTCTCCAACTACCTGGCTTTTTCCCATAAACCTTAATTTCCCATTCTATGCAAGATTATAACTGTGTCTTAAATATGGTTGATGAGGTAGAATCTACTGCTCCCCTGGGCAGAGAATTCCACAGATCCATTACTCTCTGGGAGAAGCAGTTTCTTCTCATCTCAATCCTAAATCTATTCCCTTGAATCTCGGGACTATGCCCCCCAGTTCTAGACTCACTCACCATTAGAAACAACCTTCCTGCCTCTATTTTAACTATCTCTTTAATAATTTTAGATATAAGATTCCCACACATTTTTCTGAATTCCAGCAAGTATAATCCCAGTTGATCCAATCTCCTCTCATAGGCTAACTTCCACATCTCTAAAATGAGCCTGGTGAATATCCTCTGCCCCGCATCCAAAGCCGGTATATACTCCCTCAAGTAAGGAGACCAGAACTGCAGGCGCAACCTCACCAGTACTATGTACAGTTGCAGCTTAACCTCTCTGCTCCAAACCTTTCCCTGGAGATCTCCAGTTATTTTCTCTCATGTATTTTCCCTTTGGAAGCCCTGATTTACTGCTTTCACCACCCCTGTAGACAAGGAGTTCCAAATCATCACCTGCTACATTCAGTTTAAGATAACATGCTCCAATTAGATGAGCTTCCCTCTATTTCTCCTGTCATCTCTCCTCTCAACCTGACTTGTACTCCAGCACAAACTCCTTCCTTCTAACCTGCATAGCTGACATCCTTCCTCGGGATGCTGGAACATTCTAGTAAATCTTTTCTGCACCTTGTCCAGGGCCTGCACATCCTTCCCAGAGTGAGGTGACCAGGACTGGTTGCAGTAGTAGACTGGTGTTTCACCAAAGCACAACATGAACTTCTCATGTGCAGTAGTAGCTTTGAATAGCAATTGTTGCTTCAATATTTTCATTAATTTGTCTTCTATCATGTGATCAACTATCAACTGCTGTCCCAGCCACAGCATTATTTACAGAAAGTTCCCGAGAATAGACGGCAAGAAGCCTTGGAATAAATCCCACACACACGCGCACGCACACACACACACACACACACACACACACACACACACACACACACACACACACACACACACACAGACAGACACATGCACGGTTATGATAAATGCATTCTTTTGCATATTGCAAATAAAATTATTAAATAGGGAGATTATATTTCACTTGTACAATGTATTGTTGAGATCACATCCAGAGTGTTGCACTATGTATTATTTTTTTTAAATGAACCCAGGCATGGACAGTGCCCACAATGGAGGGGTGATTAACCCTGGCATAGACTGTAGGCACAGGGTGTGGTGGGAAAGGGAGTTAATAAACCTTCATAGACAGAGGCCACTGGATGAGGGGGTGTGTAAACCCTTTATAGACAGTTGACTCACAACAAGTGTGATTAGCACTTCACAGACAGTGGCCATGGTGCAGGGGATGGTGGAAGGAGAGTGATTAACTTCATAGTAGCCATGGTGGGTGGGGGGGTGATTAACCCTTTATAGACAGTGACCATGCGATGCTTCATGCTATTTGTCAAGTTACTGAACAAAAGGAAGGGAAGCTGCACTCTGACAGAGGAGTTATGAATGACGTTGGGAGTTATCCTGCTTCACTGTGGGACTGAAGACTTCCCTGAAACGAATCCCACAATTGCCCCAAAAGAACCAAAGTGTAATATTTCTGACAGGGCTCGAGATGGATAAGTTACAGAGTTCAGAGATGGATGAAATCCCCAAAAAATGCAGTGACTATGCAGGTTCATTGAACAAACCTGGACATTCTGAATTCCACTGTTACCATCACATCAGCTCTCAGGGTGAAGCTTTTCATTAAACTTGACAATAAACTTGAACTTGGAAGTGACAGATGGAGTTCAATCCAGAAAATTGTGAAATGACTAAACTGGAAAGCAGAATACAAGGTCAATGACAGGATTCTTAGCAGAGTAAAGGAACAGAGGCATCTTGAGACACAAGTCCATAGATCTGTAAAAGTTGCCACACAGGTTGACAGGGTTGTTAAGATAGTTAAGATTGTTTTATTTCTCTGTACTGTTGGTTGAGAGGAATGGAGTCGTCGACACTAAGGTTTTCTTTTTTCCCATTTTCAAGTTGTTAGTATTGCCCAAGTCTTTTAGTTTAGTTGACTAATTCTGTTTAGTTTAGTTTTTTTTTGGGATGGGGTTTGTTTTTTTTTCTATTTTTTTTTCTTTTTCATGATTTTTCTTCAGTTTTTTTTTGCTTTGTATTATTCATTGTTACTCTACACGACTGGGAGCTTCGTCAATTTATACTATTTGGTTTTACAATTACTCATTTTAAGTGTAACAATGTATCTCCTACTACTTGTATTTTTGCTTTGTTATGTTTTCATTCTATGAAATTAATAAAAAGATTGAAAAAGAAAAGATAGTGTCTGGTGTGCTGGCCTTCGTTAGTCATGGGATTAATTTCCAGAGCTGAAAGGTAATGCTACAGCTCCATAAAACTCTGGTTAAACCACACTTTGTGTCATCTCATTAAAAGAAAGATGTGGAAAGGCTTTAAGAAAGAGTGCAAAGAAGATTTACCAAGATGCCCATAAGAGAACAAGTCATTTGAGAAAAGGTTGAATGAGTTAGAGCTTTTGTCTTTGGAGGGATGGAGGATGAGAGGATTTTTGATACATGTGCATTATAAGAGTCATAGAGAGAGTGTACAGCCAGCTCCTTTTCCCCAAGGTGGTAACGACCAAAACCAGAAGGCATCCATTTACGGTGAGTGCAGGAAGGTTCGGGGAGATGCCAAAGGTAGGATTTTTGCACAGAAAGCTATGGGTGAGTGGACCGCTTTGCCAGAGTTGGTAGTAGAAGATGATTCAATAAGATCATTTAACAGACTCACAGTTAGCTACAGGGATGTACAAAAAATGCAGCATTATGGGCTGTGTAAGAGGGAATGGTTAGACTGGTCGTGGAGCAGGTTTATATTGGTCGTATGGTCAGCACAACATCCTGAGCCCAAAGACCCGTATGTGTTGTACTGTTCTATATTCCATGTTCTGTGTTCCATGTTCCATGCTCCATGTTCCATGTTCCATGTTCTGTGTTCTATGGTCTATGTTCTATGTTCTATGTTCTCTATTTATATTTCTTCCTTGTTTCCCCTTTTCCAGTGATTCTTTCTTTCTCTCTCATTCATCTCACTCCCTGTCTTTCTCATTTTTATTTCTTTCTCTTTACTTCTCTCACCTAGTCATTCCTCTCTCTCTTCCTCTCTTTCTCTCAGTCTCTCTCAATCTCTCACTGGGGAATTCTTTGCCACAGGCAGCTGTGGAGGCTAAGTTTTTATGTATATTTAAGACAAAGTTTGATAGATTCTTAATTGATCAGGGCATGAAGGGATATGGAGAGATGGCAGGAGACTCGGACTGAGAGGGAAATTAGATCAGCTATGATAAAATGGCTAGGTAGATGCGATGGGCCAAATGGCCTAATTCTGCTTCTATATCTGATGGACTTATGGTCCGTCCATCTCCCTCACTCTGATACACTATCCCCTGGGTGAAGGCATTTCCATTTACCTCTGTCCTGAATGGCCTACCCCTACCTTGAGGCAGTGACTCCTGGTCCTTGTCTTTCCAGCCAAGGGAACACATCTACCCTGTCAAGAATTTTGTACGTTTCACTTCTAATCCTTCCGACGGCACAGAGTAAGGGCCTGGTGTACCCTGCAGCTCCTCACTCGTTACGGCTATGGGAATACCTTCACCATAAGGCCAGCAACAGCTTGGAAAGGAAATTACATTTCATTAGTCCAGGCAATGTGCATACCTCTAGCAAGGACAGCATTTATTCTGCATCCCTAATCACTCCCACAGCTGAATAGCTTTCCAATCAAATCAGTGAAGCAACATAAATCAACCAAATTGCTTTGAGATCTGGAGTCCAGTTTGGTGAGGCCAAGGACTTGCTTCCTTGTCAGACATTAAAGAGCCAGATGGGCATTTATAGTTTTCCAGTCACCACTGCTACAATTCTTTTTTCATTCCGGATTTATTTCTTCAACTTAATCTCCTCAGGTGCCATGAAGGGATTTGAACTCACGGCCAGATTTTTCCAGGTTGTTCCTTCCCCCACACAATCTAGCCATTACCAGCAAACTAAACTTTCTCTGCATTTGGAATGCCTCATATCCCTGGCTCAGAGCCCTGACTGATCACTGAGTGACATGGAACAAGCTCCACCCACAAACTTCTCTGAGTCTTTGACTGATGACAAAGCTTTGCCTTCTGTTGATGCTAGAAGCACCCAGTGGGCCATACAGCATCTGTGCAGCACACACAAAATGCTGGAGGAACTCAGCAGGCCAGGCAGCATCTATGGAAAAAAGTACAGTTGATATTTCGGGCCGACAGCAGGTCTGGAGAATTAAAAAAGATAAGGAGTCAGATTTAGAAGGTGCGAGGAGGGAAGGAAGAAACACAAAGTGATAGGTGAAACTGGGAGGGGAGAGGGTGAAATAAAGAGCTGGGAAGAAGATGGGTGAAAGAGATAAAGGGCTGGAGAAGTGGGAATCTAAGAGGAGAGCACAGAAGGCCACGAAGAGAGAAAAGAGCGAGTAGCACCAGAGAGAGGTGATGGGCGGGCAAGGAGATGAGGTGAGAAAGGGAAAAGGGGATGGGGGAAAAGAGATAGGGGAGGACCATTACTGGAAATTTGAGAAATCGATGTTCATGCCATCAGGTGGGAAGCTGCCCAGACAGAATATAAGATGTTGCTCCTCCATCCTGTGTGTGGCCTCATTGTGATAGTAGAGGAGGCCATGGATGGACATGCTGGAATGGGAAATAGAAGAGATGCAGTTGAAGGCTATGCTGATGGTGGTGGAAGGGAAGCCCCTTTCTTTGAAGAAGGAGGATATTTCCTTGGTTCTGGAATGAAAAGCTTCATCCTGAGAGCAGATGCAGTGGAGATGGAGAGATTGAGAGAAGGGGATGGCACTTTTACAAGCAACAGGATGGGAAGAGGTATGGTCCAGGTAGCTGTGAGAGTCAGTGAGTTTGTAATAGACATCAGTAGATAAGCTGCTACAGAGACAGAGAGATTGAGAAAGGGGAAGGAGGTGCCTGAAATGGACCAGGTAAATTTGAGGGCAGGTTGGAAGTTGGAGGCAAAATTGATGAAGTTGACGTAGGAAGCAGCACCAATGCAGTCGTCGATGTAGCATAGGAAAAGTGGGGGAGCGATGCCAGTGTAGACTTGGAATATAGACTGTTCCACGTAGCCAACGAAAAGTTGGGATCCATGCAGAGTGGTTCTTTCAAAATTGGTTTTGGTATTGGTTTATTATTGTCATATGTACAGTGAAAAGCCTGCCTAACACACTGTTTACACAGATCAAATCATGGCACAGTGCATTGGGGTGGAATAAAGTGAAACAGAATAAAGTGCAAAAGCTACAGAGAAAGTGCGGGGCAAGTAAATGATCAGGTGCCAGTTCATAATCTGGTGGATTGGAAGGCAAGGGATCCGTTCAAGAGTCTGATAACAGTTGGAGGATCCTGGTGCTGTATTCAGGCTTTTGTATCTTCTGCCCAATGGGAGAGAGGATAAAAGAGAATTTCGGGGGTAGGTGAGATGTTTCATTATGCTGGCTGCTTTACTGAGGCACTGAGAAGCATAGATGGAGACCATAGAGGGGAGGCTGGCTTCTGGGATGTGCGGCGCTGTGATAACCCCCTGTAGTTTCCTCCAGTCATGTGCGGAACAGCTGTCATTCCCAGCCATTATGGATCACAGTGCCTTGAGTGGCAAAGAACAAGCACTGCCCACAAACTCCTCTGAGCTTTTGACAGATGACAAAGCTTTGCCGGATGCTAGAAGCACTCAATCCTTCAATATTAATACTCCTAAAATATAATAAAATTTCAATGCATTTAAAAACGTTTTTGAAACATTTTCAAAACTAACATCAAATCAGTGAAAAACATGTGCAAATAATCTAAGCTAACACATATAAAGTGCTGGAGGGACTCAGAAGATCAGACAGCATCAATGGAAATGAATGACTATTCAATGTTTCAGGCTGAGTCACTTTGTCAGGACTGGAAAGAAAGGGCAGAGAAGCTAGAATAAGGAGGAGGGGAAAGGGGAAGGAGTACAGGATGCAAGGTGATGGGTGAAGCCAGGTGAGTGGAGAGGAGGGCGATGAAGTAAGAAGTTGGGAACAGGTGGAAACAGCAAAGTTCTGGAGAAGAAGGAATCTGATAAGAGAAGAAAGTAGACCATGGGAGAATGGTGTAATGCCTTTGTTCATTTTTTTTACTGTTATGCTGTACGCATTTCATTTTGACATCTCTGTAAGAGCAATTTGTTCTGTTTTCATGCTTGTTTGGGTTCCTGTTGAAGATAAGAGCGAGGAAATGAAGAGAGAAGATGCAGGGCAGAACCAGTTGTACCGTACAATCTGGTGGGAGACATGTTTGTTTGAGATGGATTGCGAGCAACTTTCCGAAGGTTTGTTTTCACGTTGACCGAGGACCCAGCGCGTGAGTGACAGAGAAGTTGAAGATGAGCCCCAACTTGTGCACATTTGACTGTTTAATTAGAATGGGCCCTTTTCTTTTTGTTATTCTATACCCACCCTTTAGTTAAGATTCATAAATATAATTTCTTTAATCATATGCAGTGTACTGTCTTGTTATTTCTTGGCATTAATTTGTAACAGGGGAGCAAATGACACAGTGTCCACACAAACCGGGGTTTGGGGTGGGATGAAGCGCGCCTCGATCTCACGAGTTCGGCAGGGCCGGAGGTTGTCTTCTCTCGACTTATGCAGCCAAGGAAACCAGGGTGTTTCAAAGGGAAAGAGGTGTGGCATCAGGGGGAGGTGAGAAGAGAAAAGGTAAGGGGGGAGCCAGAGTGGGGAATGGAAGGAGGGAAGAGGAAGGGGGGAAATTTATTAGAATTTAGAGAAGTCGATGTTCATACTTGTTAAATAGGTGGAGCCGGAGTAGTAAGGTTCCGGCCCGAAACGTTGACCGATCTTTTCCATGGATGCTGCCCGACCTGCTGAGTTCCTCCAGCGTGTTGTGAGTGGAGCTGGAGTAGGCCACTCAGCCCTTCAATCTGCACCACTCCTCAGCAACTGATTGCAAAATTAACTCCGCAATCCTGCCCATGTCCCAGTAACCAGTTGGGATTAAATTTCATTTGACACTACTCTATACAACTTTCCATCTGATCTACACCCAATGCATCCTTACAAAGTCTCTGAGTGGACATATGTAGCACTTACGTCCACTGTGATGAAGTGTTTTGGAGTTTGATGATAAAACATATTAACTTCTGTTTGAGAAGCGTTTTGAATCCACTCCAATTTGCCTACTAATGCAACAGATCTACGGACGTGTGGTGGAGAGTATATTGACTGGCTGCATCACAGCCTGGTATGGAAACTCCAATGCCCTTGAATGGAAAAGCCCACAAAAGGTAATGGATACAGCCCAGCCCATCATGGGTAAAGCCCTCCTCACCATCTACATAGAGCACCGTCACAGGAAAGCATCATCCATCATCGAACACCCCCACCACCCTGGTCATACTCTCTTCTCACCATTGCCATCAGGAAGCTGCACAGGAGCTTCAGGGCCCATACCACCAGGTTAAGGAACAATTATTACGCCTCAGCCATCAGGCTCTTGAACAAAAGGTATAAGTACACTCAATTAGACTCACACCGATATCTGAACTGTTCCCACGTTCAAAGCCTCTTCATCGCATGTTCACTGCCCCTACCTTCACTGTAGAAGATACTAGCAGTGTACCAGAGGTTTGTGCGTGTCAGGGAGCAGGAGACAGTGCTAGGAACTGCTAGGCAAACAAAGGTCTAAGGGTGAATAAGTCACCTGGACCAAATGGACTACATCACAGGGTCCTGAGACAGGTTGCTGAAGAGATAACGGATGCATTGGTCATGATCTTTCAAAAATCACTTGATTCTGGAATGGTCCCGGAGGACTGCAAATGTCACTCCACTCTTTAAGAAGGGAGGAAGGCAAAAAAAAGGAAACTACAGGCCAGTTAGCCTAACCTCGGTGGTTGGGAAAGCACTGGAGTCTATTAGTAAGGATGAGGTTTTGGGGTACTTGAAGACTAATATTAAAATAAGTCAAAGTCAGCATGGTTTTTGTAAAAGGAGTGCTGAGTAGGTAATGTGAATGCAGCAGGACTTAGACATGTTGGAAGAATGGGCAAAAAAGTGGCCAATGGAATGCAGTGTTAGAAAATGTATGATGCATTTTGGTAAAAGGAACAATAGTGCGGACTATTATCTAAATGGGGAGAAGGTTCAAACATTAAAGGTACAGAAGAACTTAGGAGTCCTCATACAAGACTACTAGAAGGTTAATTTACAGGTTGAGTCTGTGATAATAATGGCAAATGCGCGTTGGCATTTATTTCAAGTGGAATAGAATATAAAAGCAAGGAGATAATGCTGAGGCTTCATAAGCTGCTAATCAGGCTGCACTAGTATTGCCAACAGTTTTGGGCACCATATCTCAGAAAGGATGTGTTGTCACTGGAGAGAGTCCAAAGGAGGTCCACAAGGATGATTCCAGGAATGAAGGGGTTAACATATGAGGAACGCTTGGCAGCTTTTGGCCTGTACTCACTGAATTTAGTAGAATATGGCGGGAGGGGTCCCATTGAAACCCACCAAATATTGAAGGGACTAGATGGAGAGGATGTTTCTAATGGTGGGGGTTTCCTGAACTAGAGGGCACAACCTCAAAATTGAGGGGTAATCTTTTCAAACAGAGGTAAGGAGGAATTTTTTCACAACACTCTCACTTTACTCATGATGAAAGTGGTGAAGGAAGACATATATCAAACCGATATCAGAAGAGGCACAAAGGCCGTGAAATAACCTGAGGCTTTGGACTGTGTGTGGTGAATCTGTGGAATGATCGGCCGCAGACTGCAGAGGAAGCCAAGTCCATGGGTCTATTTAAGGCAGAAGTTGATCATTTCCTGGTTGGTCAGGGCATCAAAGGATATGGCGAGAAGGCAGGTGTATGGGGTTGAGTGGAATCTGGGATCAGCCATGATGGAGTAGCAGAGCAGATTCAATGGGCTGAATGGCTCAATCCTGCTCCTATGTTCCCAATATTTGTTGCTTATTTATTACTGTAATATTATTATTAATTTTTTTCTTTGTATCTACTGTGAATGTCTGCAAGAAAATGAATCTCAGGGTTGTATGTGGTGACGTATATGTACTTAGATAATAAATTTACTTTGAAATTTGAACCTTGAATTTTGAAACAATATTATAACCATTTGGACTGAGACTCTTCAAGAATTCTTCCCTTTTCCTTTCCACTCCCGATGAAAGGTCTCAACGTGAAACATTGACTGTTTACTCCTCTCATAGATGCTGCCTGATTTGCCAAGAGCCCCCAGCATTTTGAGTGTTGTCTGGATTTTCAGCATCTGCAGAATCCCTTATCATAATGTTCTGCTGTCTCCACCCACCATCTTAAACTGAATGATAGATGTTGGCTGCATCCCTTTCTGAAACCAATTAACCCCTGTCAGTGCAGGTAAATCCACGAGCCTTTGAGACGCTCCTTGAGCTTAGACCTGGAAACAAGATATTTGTATTCAGTAGTGTTTCAGATCGGATTCTTGTAGTGTACAGTTGGTTGTATCTCCTTGTAACTACCTATACACGGGCCAACAGTCAACCTAATAACTGGAATCAGAAACATTTCCACTTCAGGGAACCTTAATATCGTACTTCAGCCTCACTGAAGACCCTTGACTGCTCTGCTCCAGAGAGCAAAACGTCTGTCAGGATCCTTCAGAGGCGCCTCAGCTTTTGGTATTTCCTTCCTACTGGCTCCTTCTTCGCAAAGAGACTCACAGACAATTTCCCGTGACAGCTATTGAACACAGCACTTTCACTTTGCTCATGGTGAAAATGGTGAAGGAAGACGTATATCGAACTGATATCAGAAGAGGCACAAAGGCCGTGAAATAGTCTGAGGTTTTGGACTGTGTGTGAGCTTTCATACACACCCTGATATGAACCACTTCCACTTCAGGCTGGAGGTTCTCTTTGGTAAAAGTGCATTGCCTTTAAGGGAAGAAAATATAAACAAATCTGTCTTGATTTGTTAGTTAAGGGGGATCATAAGAAGAGACATGGTTACAAGATAATGGCCGGTCATTTAAAACTAACATGTCAAAATTCCTTATTGCACAGGATGGTGAATCCATGGAATTCTCTATCCCAGAGGGTTGTCTGGATCACAAGAAGTATTTAAGATGAGGTAAAAAAGTTTTTTTTTGATTGGGGAATTGAAGGCTCTGGGGCACTGGCACTGAAGAAATGAGATCTGTGGCAATTCATCAGGCTACAAGGGATAGGAGCAGATTAGGCCATTCAGTCCATTGAGTCTGCTCCGTCATTTCAGCTCCATTCACCTGCCTTCTCCCCATATCCATTAACCACAATAACCAATCAAGAAGCTATTAATTTTTGCCCTAAATACACTTAATGACTTGGCCTCCACAGCCCTCTGCAGGCTTACCAGCCTGAAGAGAACCTCCCTCATCTTTGTTCTAAAGGGACATCTCCTTATTTGGATGTTG
Organism: Mobula birostris; assembly: GCF_030028105.1. NCBI lineage: Eukaryota > Metazoa > Chordata > Chondrichthyes > Myliobatiformes > Myliobatidae > Mobula > Mobula birostris. Next base: position 234,896,470 of record NC_092370.1, on the reverse strand, counting down.
TGCCTGCGGATCTTAGACTTTCCTACCAATGCAAATATCCCCTCCATTTCTATTCTACTCAGGCCTTTCAGTATTCAAAACCAGTTCTGATCACAGTAAATGGCAGGCAATCTCAAAAGACCTAGTGGCCTACTGCTGAGCTGAAACTATGTTTCACTAGCTGGGTTAGTAAGTGCCTCCACTTCAATCAAAGTCCATTATTTCCTTCCAAACACATTTCCCACTGCAACCTCGGTATGATTATTTGTTTCCCTGAAGTTTATTTATATGCTTACGTAAACTCATGAAGGCGTGGGTGGGATTTATTCATCTTAATAAGAAGATCGAAAGTGGAAGAAATAGCAGAGCATTAAGGAGAAAGGATCTCATCCTCAGTATACTGATTCAAAATTCAAGATTGTTTAATGTCATTTCCTGTACACAAATGTAAAGAACAAAATAATTGTTACTCCAGATCCAATGCAGCATGTACAAAATAAGATAAAGAACACAATAATAAAAAACACAACAAATATAAATGTATCAAGCAACACACATCAAAGTTGCTGGTGAACGCAGCAGGCCAGGCAGCATCTCTAGGAGGAGGTACAGTCGACATTTCGGGACGAGACCCTTCGTCAGGACTAACCGAAGGAAGAGTTACTAAGAGAGTTAGAAAGTGGGAGGGGGAGGGGGAGATCCAAAATGATAGGAGAAGACAGGAGGGGGAGGGATGGAGCCAAGAGCTGGACAGGTGATTGGCAAAAGGGATATGAGAGGATCATGGGACTGGAGATCCGGGGAGAATGACGGGGGGGGGGGGAACAGAGGATGGGCAAGGGGTATAGTCAGAGGGACAGAGGGAGAAAAAGGAGAGTGAGAGAAAGAATGTGTGCATAAAAATAAATATAGGATGGGGTACTAGGGGGAGGTGGGGCACTAGCGGAAGTTAGAGAAGTCGATGCTCATGCCATCAGGTTGGAGGCTACCCAGACGGAATATAAGAAGTTGTTCCTCCAACCTGAGTGTGGCTTCATCTTTACAGTAGAGGAGGCCGTGGATGGACATGTCAGAATGGGAATGGGACATGGAATTAAAATGTGTGGCCACTGGGAGATCCAGCTTTCTCTGGCGGACAGAGCGTAGGTGTTCAGCAAAGCGGTCTCCCAGTCTGCGTCGGGTCTCGCCAATATGTAGAAGGCCACATCGGGAGCACCGGACGCAGTATATCACCCCAGCTGACTCACAGGTGAGGTGTCGCCTCACCTGGAAGGACTGTCTGGGGCCCTGAATGGTGGTGAGGGAGGAAGTGTAAGGGCATGTGTAGCACTTGTTCCGCTTACAAGGATAAGTGCCATGAGGGAGATCAGTGGGGAGGGATGAGGGGGACGAATGGACAAGGGAGTCGCGTAGGGAGCGATCCCTGCGGAAAGCAGAGAGGTGGGTGAGGGAAAGATGTGCTTAGTGGTGGGATCCCGTTGGAGGTGGCGGAAGTTGCGGAGAATAATATGTTGGACCCAGAGGCTGGTGGGGTGGTAGGTGAGGACCAGGGGAACCCTATTGTTACTGGGGTGGCGGGAGGATGGAGTGAGAGCAGATGTGCATGAAATATATCAATTAGCTCATATACATAGATTATAGAAGTGTACAGAAAGTGTACAGAGAGATTACAGAAGTGTCCCTAGTGTACAGAAAGTGGCTCTAGGGACAGGAGTGTTTGTACATAAAGTGACTGACAGGAAATGATGAAGTGATAGTGGTGGGGGTGTTGATCGGCCTCGCTGCTTGGGGAAAGTAACGGTTTTTTGAATCTGTAGGTCCTGGTGTGGTTGCTGAGTGGGACAAACAGCCCATGACCAGGATGGGTGGGACCCTTCACGATATTGCCGGCCTTCTTCTGGCACAATGCTCAAAGTGTGATCTGACCAATGCCTTACAAAGCTTCAGCATTACATCCTTGCTTTTATATTCTAGTCTTTTCAAAATGAAAGTTACCATTGCATTTGCCTTCATGAACACCGACTCGCCCTACAGGTTAACCTTTAGGGAATCCTTTATGAGGACTCCAAAGTCCATTTGCACCTCTGATTTCTGAATTTCCTCCCCATTTAGAAAATAGTCTATGCCTTTATTCCTTCTACAAAAGTGCGTGACCATACACTTGCCTATACTATATTCTACCTGCCATTTCTTTGGCCATTCTCATAATCTGTTTAAATCCTTCTGCAGACCTCTCTGCTTCCTCAACACTACCTCGCCCTCCCCCTATAACCATATAACCATATAACTATTACAGCACGGAAACAGGCCATCTCGGCCCTTCTAGTCCGTGCCGAACTCTTACTCTCACCTAGTCCCACCGGCCTGCACTTGGCCCATAACCCTCCATTCCTTTCCTGTCCATAGTGCTATCATCCACAAACTTGGCCATAAAGCCATCACATCCATCATCCAAATAATTGGCATATAATCTGAAAAGAACATCAAGCTCAAACAAGAGAAAGCCTGCAGATGCTGGAAATATGAGCAACACACACAAAGTGCTGGAGGAACTCAGCAGGCCAGGCAACATCTAGAAAAAGAGTACGGTCGACGTTTTGGGCTGAAACTCTTTTGTCTTGCCAAAGGGTTTCAGCCCAAAACACCAGCTATACTCTTTTCCTAGATGCTGCCTGGTCTGCCGAGTTCCTCCAGCATTTTGTATGTGCTGTAAGAACGATCAACCTATTTGTGTCTTTGTTGCTACATGTCATTTATAGGGATTAGAATCAGAATCAGGTTTGTTGTCACTGGCATTAGTCATGAAATTTGTTGTTTTGTGGCAACTGTACAGTGCAGAATCAGAACCAGATTTAAGATCGTCGGCATATGTCATGAAATTTGTTAACTTTATGGCAGCAGTACAATGTTAAATAAATATAGAGTTAAAAAACAAATAGCAAATTACTATAAGCTACAATAAATAAGTAAGTAGTGAAAAAGAGCAAAATAATGAGGTAGTCTTCATGCGTCCAAGAACTTCAGGGGAGAAGAAGCTGTTCCTGAATCATGTGTGTGAATCTTCAGACTCCTGTACCTCTTCCTTGGTGGCAGTACTGAGAAGAGTGCGTAGCCTGGATGGTGAGGCTCCTTAATGATAGATGCTGCCTTCTTGAGGTGCCCACTGCTTTTTGAAGATGTCCTTCATGCTATTAATCTTTTATGCTCTAGATCCTGAATGCTATAAAAAGGTCTGTGGTGAGATAAATTAATTGGGATTAAAGATCCCAGAAGCATGTCTCTCTGTCACATTCTGAGATGAAAGAGTTAACCTGCACACATTCCTGCTTGGACGGGGAGGCACAGATGTCATTGACAAAGGGATTGCATAAAATGGTTCTCTGTACAACAAATTCCAGTCAGTAAAACATAAGGACAAGAAATGGCTGAGGGTTTAATGCAGAGCTTTAGAAATTTAACATTCTCACGTGGCATTACAAGCGATTATACTTTCTGTTACAGCTTCCTAATTGTACATAGACATCTGTTGTGTTGAAACCTACTGCATCAAAGTTTAAGGAGCTACAGTTCAGAGATTCATGCAGCTTGAAAGTAGGCCATTCAGCCCATTGTCTCCATACTGGTCAACAAGTACCACACAATACTAATCCCATTTCCCAGCATTCTAAGACAAGGCCTCTCGAATGCTGATCCAAATACTTCTTAAATCTAGGATTGGAAGGGTTAATGTATGAGGAGCTCTTGGCCTGTACTCACTGGACTTTAGAAGAACAAAGGGGGATTTCATTGAAACCTATCAAATATTGAAAGGCCTAGATAAAGAGGATGTGAAGAGGTTGTATCTTACAGTGGGAGAGTCTAGGACTGGAGGGCACAACTACAGATTATAAGGACCTACTTTTGGAACAGAAATGAAGAGGAATTTCTTTAGGAAGAGGATTGCGAATCTGTGGAATTCATTGCCACAGACAGCTGTGGAGGCCAAGTCATCAGGTATATCTAAAGCGATGTTTAGTAAGGACGTCAAAGGTTACAGGGAGAAAGCTGGGGAATGAGATTGCAAGGGATAATAAATCAACCATGATGGAATAGTGGAGCAGGCTCGTTGGGCCAAATAACCTAATTTTGTTCTTATGTCTTATGGTCTTTACCAACAAATCGGTGATGCTAAGAAGACTGGAATTATTACTAATTCCTTAATATCCACTAGTAGTAGTGGACTCACTCGAGTCGAGTATGAGAGGCTGTCTATTGGTGGGTCCTCAGGTGGCCGTAGAAGCCGATCTGGATCCACATATTCTGGTGCAGTGTGGGCAAGAGTAAGTGGTGGCTGTGGTTAGTCTCTAGGTCTTTTATTGCTCAGTCTCCCCCTTCGCAGTTGAATCTCGTTCCCTGCAGCACAGCGAGGTCACTCTCATGTAGCGCAGCTCCTTCTAGAACAGATATCCTCCCAGTGTATCTATTGAGTGCAAAGTGTTCCCAGTTTTTAGGCGTCATGTTGAATTTCTTCTGGCTGATTTTGATGTTATCTTTGAAGTGCTTCCTTAGCTCACCAGGGGCTTGCTGCCATTCCATCAACGGGGAGTAAAGGATCTGTTGATCTATTAGGGAGGCATGAGTTAGGCATTTGGATGATATAACTTATCCAATGGAGTTGGTACAGCTTTATCTTGGTGGAGATGCTGTTCATGTTGGTCTCCTCCAGTATGCTGGTGCTTGTGTGTCTGTTTTTCCAGCTGCTCCTCAAAATCTTTCATAAGGCTCTCTGGTTCGAGAGCTTTCAGATGCCTATTGTAGGTGGTCCATGATTCAACTCCATACAATAGTATAAGAAGGATGATGGCTCTATAGATCGAAAGTTTATTTGGACTATAGATCACGGTATCCAAAGACAGTTTTCCTTAATCTTGAATAGGCTCCACTAGCACTACTCAGACAGTGGAGGATCTCTGAGTCAATGTTTGCTTTTGAGGAGAAAATGCTGCCAAGATAGGAAAAGTGATTTACATTTTCAAGGGCGATATCGTCAACTTTTTTGCAGGAATTTATCCGGCCTTCATTATGTAGGAGCTCACACACACAGTGCCAGTGAAGAGGACAACCCCGTCTTCTTCATTTCTTCTGCCAACTGATCAAAGTGCAAGACTCTCAAACAAACAGTCAGGGCAAGTTCATCCTTAATACCCCTGGCACCAGCAAATGAGTAGGACCTAGCTTATTCCAGCTGCCAATCATTACCTCTGTGTTATAAAATTTCTCATTGGAATTCATTCGGAATTTCAGTGTCACACAGAAAAATCTAATTAGGATTCACTGGGCCTTCATCTAAAATTAAAATGAAGCCACAAGCTAACCAAATACTTTTAATTCACAGTCTGTGAAATATGAATCCCATATTTAAACAAACATTTCTTAAATGAGTAAAATCTTAATTATGAAGCTTACATTGTATTCCAGGGTCATATTGCTCCCAATCAAGTTCAACTTCAAGTTTAATGTCACCCGACTGTACATTTATACAGACAAACTGAGCACCATTGCCCCAGACCATGGTGCACCCATACAATGTATACCGCACAGGCCACATAAACCAAAATATTATACTACAAATAAGTTAATAAAATATAATTCAAAATGCATGTAGTAAAGCACAGAACAGGTAAACAGTTAACAGCGTGCTGTTCTAGTGATGACCTCGGTGGTGGCAGGATATTCATTAGTCTTAGAGCCTGAGGAGAGAAGCTGTTAGCCCATCTGGCAGTCCTAGTCCAGATGCTTTCGTACCCCCACCCTGGTGGTGGTGGAGGGTCAAAGAGATTGCAGCTTGAGTGGTAGGAATCCTCAACAATGCTTTGGGCTCTTCATCCGCAATGCTCCCTGTAAAAGGCACAAATAGGGGCAAGGGAGACCTCAATGGTCCTTTACACCGTTTTTACTGGCCTCTGAAACGTCCTAGGTCTGAAGCCTCGCAGCTTCTGATCCACACAACGGTGCAGCCAGACAGGACACTTGCCACGGTGCTCCTCTAGAAAGTAGAATAGAATGGGGACAGGGAACCTCGCACGCTTCAATCACTTCAGAAAGCGTAGACTTGCTATGCCTTCTTGACGAGTGAGGAGGTGTTGTGGGTTCAGGTTAGATCACCTGTTATGTGCACACCAAGGAACTTTGTGCTCTTCTCTTCTCTCAATAGCAGAGCTATTGATGTAAAGTAGTAGTAGTAGTAGAAGTCATACTTTATTGATCCCGAGGGAAATTGTTTTTTGTTACAGTTGCACCATAAATAATTAAATAGTAATAAAAACCATAAATAATTAAATAGTAATATGTAAATTATGCCAGGAAATAAGTCCAGGACCAGCCTATTGGCTCAGGGTGTCTGACCCTCCAAGGGAGGAGTCGTAAAGTTTGATGGCCACAGGCAGGAATGACTTCCTATGATGCTCAGTGTTGCATCTCGGTGGAATGAGTCTCTGGCTGAATGTACTCCTGTGCCCAACCAGTACATTATGCAGTGGATGGGAGACATTGTCCAAGATGGCATGCAACTTGGACAGCATCCTCTTTTCAGACACCACTGTCAGAGAGTCCAGTTCCATCCTCACAACATCACTGGCCTTACGAATGAGTTTGTTGATCCTGTTGGTGTCTGCTACCCTCAGCCTGCTGCCCCAGCGCACAACAGCAAACATGATAGCACTGGCCACCACAGACTTGTAGAACATCCTCAACATCGTCCACAGATGTTAAAGGACCTCAGTCTCCTCAGGAAATAAAGACGGCTCTGACCCTTCTTGTAGACAGCCTCAGTGTACTTTGACCAGTCCAGTTTATTGTCAATTTGTATCCCCAGGTATTTGTAATCCTCCACCATGTCCACACTGACCCCCTGGATGGAAACAGGGGTCACCGATGCCTTAGCCCTCCTCAGGTCTACCACCAGCTCCTTAGTCTTTTTCACATTAAGCTGCAGATAATTCTGCTCACACCATGTGACAAAGTTTCCCACCGTAGCCCTGTACTCAGCCTCATCTCCCTTGCTGATGCATCCAACTATGGCAGAGTCATCAAAAAACTTCTGAAGATGACAAGGCTCTGTCATAAGTGCAATCATAAGTCATCGCAGTGAACAGCAGCGGGCTGAGCACACGGCCCTGGGGAGCACTAGTGCTCAGTGTCATGGAGCTTCAGATGTTGCCGCCAACTCGGACTGACCAGGCTCATTCCATCCAGTTAAAGAGATGGGTGTTGAGTTCAAATGAAGACAGTTTACCCACCAGCCTCTGTGGGATGATCGCGTTAAACCCTGGGCTGAAGTCAATGAACAACATCGTGGCATATGATGCAGCATTTTCTAGGTGGTACAGGATGGAGTGGACAGCCAAGGCTATGTAGACTAGTTTGAGAGGTAGGCAAACTGGAAAGGATGCAATGTAGCTGGAAGGTTAGTGTTGTGTATTCAATATTTCAGTATTATTGTAAATATATTGTTTGATTAAATATTCTTTGTTGTTTACATAATTCATTATGTTATATGTAAAAATACATAAACGACATACGTTATTACGCCACCACATCATATAAGTGTACAGCACACTAAAGTAAGAATGAGTAGACAAGTTATTCCCATCTCCATATTTTTATTATGATTAGGTTTTAGTGTTACAAAACAGTGGCAATGAGTAAGTTTTAATCGATATGTGTTTGATTTCAATACTTAAAAGAAATTTGGATGGGAGGGGTATAGAGAACTATAGTCTGGGTGCAGGTCAATGGAACTAGGCAGAATAATAATTCAGCATGGAATAAGTAACCCAAAAGGCCCATCTCTATGCTCTATGACTCTATGATACCATTCTAAATGTGTAATAAACTCTTGGGCCTGTATGGAGAGCTACAGAGCATTGGGTTCTGAGGTTTTTAGAGCACCTGAATTGATTAATTGTTGTTTAACAAGAGTCATTAATTATTTAGAGTTCCTTGAGTTTTCTTAAACGACTCACTCTAATGTGGTCTCCTGGTGTTTTCTGCTTAAACTTGTTAAATTTACTTTGATAAGCTTTGGTATTCTGTGTTACTTGTATTATTTAAGTGAACACCTGGTTAGCACTAATTGAGGGGTCTTAATTTTGAGAATGTTACTTCTCACAGTGTTGCTTGGCCAAACCACTGATGTTATTTTGGAGTTATTATGAATAAACTTCTGTTGCCGGCTCTACATCAGAACCTGTCTTTCCTCTGCACTGGGCTTTCGACATTGCCAGTGCGTGTCATGATGAAAAAGGACTGCAGCAACAGAGGGACCTGGCTGGAAAGTGGAGCTGTGAACAAGGTATTATTGAATGTCGGACCGGGCTCAAAGGAATAGGTACTATTGCTGCTGCTGATTCATAAGTTCTTATAGCCTTATCCGTCATTAACAAGAAATCAGGCAGGAGAATTAAATTAAATAATTTGCATCTAGCCTTATCTCAGTGAGCTTATTAGAAGCAGCAACCTCCAAAACCTTCTCAAGGGTGACTGACTGAGTGAATCATCCCTGTTGGGCTTTATACTTCTCTAACTTTTTTAAATGGATGTCTTTTTAATATTTCTAATAATATAAAATGATTATCCTGCTTCACTTGGACAATAAGAAGTCTTTCAAGGGTTACAGCATAAAGAGATTTTTTTTATATCAGTTAACTTCCTGCCGAGCTGCTTTGTCCCTGGTTTATTCAGGGTTTTGGAGAAATGAGCTAATGCCACTGCTTTGAAGCAGAAACTAAACTGATCATTGTACTGCACTTGAGTTTGAAGGATCAATAAGGGACTTACAATCCATTAGGACAGTCTATGATGAGCTCAGTGCAATGCCAGTAGGCAGTCGACTTCTTCATTATTGTGTAACTAATCACTGAAATATTGGCATCGGGGCCACGATTAATCTTTAAATTGCTCTTATCTCTTTTAGATCCTACTTCCAAAAGTTACCGCGGGTCGTCTGATTCTTTTTCCTAGTGGAAATGAGAGATGGCTGCACACTACTTGTAGGTATAGCCAACCCACACCGCAGTCCTCAACTTGTAAATGCAACGCCATCAATACATTGGAGTAGATGTCAATAATGCGCAGTGCACTGTTCTCTGGCCATGGGTATACACTCAAACCCAACCACACTCTAAGCATTTTGTCCAGCCTTTCAATTTTGTAAATCAAGAAATGGCCATATTTCCATTTGTTCACCAAAACCCACGCATGATGGTTTGTTTTCATTCCCTCTATATCTTACTCCTCTCAAATTTTGTATCTCCACTGAATTCTTCAAGGTCTCTTCACTCCTCTAATCCTGACTTTATTCTCTCTTCAGTAGCCAAAGCCCTAAGGTCAATCTTTCCTTCTTAAATCTCTGATCTTTCTCTTATTTTCCTTCATGATGCTCCTCAGATCTAATCACCTATGTACTCGTATTCTAATATATGAAAGGAGGACCCCATTTCAAAATTTCCCTGAGATTTGCTTGGTGAAGTGCTTGGAGATGTTTAGCTATTTTAAAGGTGATATACAACAGCAAGGTGTTTTTGTTGTAATCTATAAAACATAGGAATGGCAGAGCAAACTCAGTGGGCCAAATGACCTAATTCTCTTCCTATGTCTAATGGTCTTTTGGATTCCATTCAACATGTGGAATTTGTTCATTATTGTGTCCTTGGGAGATTCTAATGGACCTCACAGAAATCTCACAGACTTCTGGAATGTTCAGGATGGGACACACTGCAAATTGCCTATCGCCACAATAGGTCTTCAGTGGACAGAATCTCATTGGCTCTCCATGCAGGTTTGGATCACTGGTACTATACAAATACCTGTGTCAGGATGCAGTTTATTGACTATAGTTCATCGTTTAACACCGTCATTCCTACATTTCTGATTGAAAAGCTCCAGAACCAGGGTCTCTGTACCTCCCTCTGCAACTGGATCTTTGACTTCCTAACTGGAAGACCACAATATGTGTGGATTAGAAATAACATCTTCAACTCGCTTACAATCAACCCTGGCACATCTCAGGGATGTGTGCTTAGCCACTACCCCAATTTATTTACACCTATGGTTATGTGGCTAGGCACAGGTCAAATGCCATCTATAAGTTTGCTAATAATACAACTATTGATGGCAGAATGTCGGATGGTGATGAGAGGGCGTACAGGAGTGAGATAAACCAACTAGTTGAGTGATGTCACAGCAACGCCTTGCACTCAATATCAGTAAGACCAAAGAAATGATTGTGGACTTCAGAAAGGGTAAGACAAGGAATATACACCAATCCTCATAGAGGGATCAGAAGTAGAGAGAGTGAGTAATTTCAGGTTCCTGGGTGTCAATATCTCTGGGGACCTAACCTGGACCCAATATATCAATGCAGCTATAAAGAAGGCAAGAAAACAATTATATTTCATTAGGAGTTGGAGAAGATTTGGCATGTCATCAAAAACACTTGCAAATTTCTGCAACGTACCGTGGAGAGCATTTTAACTGACTACATCACTGTCGGATATGTCGGGGGGGGGGGGGGGAAGCTGCTGCATAGGATCAAAATAAACTGCAGAGCTGTAATATGACTCAGCTCCATCACGGGCACTAGCCTCCGTATTATCCAGGACATCTTCAAGGAGAGGTGCCTCAGAAAGGCGACATCTATCATTAAGGATCTCTGTCACCCGCGGCATGCCCTCTTATTGCTACCATCGGGAAGGAAGTATAGCAGCTAGAATACACACTTAACAATTCAGGAACAGTTTCTTCCCTTCCGCTATCTGATTTCTGAGTGAACATTGAAACCCATGAACACTACCTCACTTCTTTTGTTTCTACTCCTTCAGAGTACTTATTTAAATTAGCTATTTCATATATATATATAAAATATATATACAGTTTTTTCTCTCTATTACCATGAATTGCATTGTTCTGCTGTCACGAAGTTAACAAATTTCATGACATATGATATTAGATCTGATTCAGATTTTTTTCTCTACCACACAATGAACATTTTTTATCTCCATCCTACCATACTAACAGCCTACAGTCTGCACTGTAATTGGTAATCAGCTTATTATCGTTGCATGTACCAAGGTACAATGAAAAGCTTTGTTTTCAATGCCATCAAAGCATAAGAACATTGAAGTACTGTAATACAAAGAGAAAAACAATAACAGATTCATGTCACATTTACAGAGAAAGTGCAGTGCAGGTAAACAAGGGTTATGATGAGGTAGACAGTGCAGTGCAGGTAAACAAGGGTTATGATTAAGATTTCATCTTTATTGTAAAAGAGACGTGCTCCAGTCTTATATCAGTGAGCTAGAGGCTGTCCTGGAGCCTGATGGTGCTTGATTTCAAGCTTCTGTATCTTTTGCCCAGAGAGAGTGACCAAGAAGAGACGGTCCTGTGATCATGTTGGCTGCATTCCCGAGGTAGCAGGCAGTGTGATGTTGTCAGTGGAATGGGCACTGGTTTTCATGATGTAACACACATAAAATGTGTGGTCCAGAATCTCCAGAGGGGAAGGCCCCGAGTCCTCGGCTTTGCTTGTTGCTCGGCGGCCGGGGCGGGCTCGAAGCACTCGGCGGAGTATGGTGCTTGGAAAGGCTGTGTCGGAGGGGTTGGCTGGAGGCTCGAAGTTTTCGGACGGACTCAGAGCCCGCTGCAGTTGGGTGCTTCCAATGGTGCTGCATCAGCAAGTTGGTGGCGCTTGGAGGTTCATGGCAGGGAGAGTTCCTCCCTTCTGCCGCCTGCATGAAATGATGAGTCTGAGACTCTTTTTTTACCGTGCCCATGGTCTGCTCTTTATCAAATTATGGTATTGCTTTGCACTGTTGTAACTATATGTTATAATTATGTGGTTTTGTAAGTTTTAGTCTTTGGTTTGTCCTGTGTTTTCTTGTGATATCATTCTAGAGGAACGTTGTATCATTATTTAATGCATGCATTTCTAAATGACGATAAACGAGGACTGAGTGTCCTCATAATCTTTAAAAGAAATGCCGGAGGAACTCAGCAGCCCTGGTGAAGGGTCTCGACCCAAAACACCAACTGTTTATTCCTTTCCATAGACGCTGCCTGATTTGCTGAGTTCCTCCAGCATTTTGTGTGTATGACTCTAGATTTCCAACATCTGGAGAATCTCTAGTGTTTATAGGTTCTCGAATGAATTGGGCTGATGGACTGAGCTGTGACCTCAATCTCTGCAATTTCTTGCACTCTTGGCTAGAGCACTTGCTAAGCTACAGTACATCTGGGAAAGGATGGTCTCTATGGGTCATCCAGAGGTTCAATCAGCATCGGGAGCAGAGCACTGCAAATTAAATAGAAGTACAGAAGGGAAAAGTGGGGCGGCCGTTGTTGGGAGTAGGCCAGCAGTGAGAGCAGGAGTGTCAGGCTTTGACTCAGGAGGCTTTGATGAGAAGAGGCTGAGGCCAAAGAAACAGCTTAGAGGATTTGGTCTTGATTGCCCATTGTACTGTGCAGACAGGATGGCAGATATGGCAGTGGAATGCTCCTCCTGTGGGATGTGGGAGTTCATGGAACCTGATGGTCTCCCTGATGACTACACCCTCAGGAAGTGCAGCCAACTCCAGCTCCTGAAAGACCGTGTTAAGGAGATGGAGTTGGATGAACTTAGGATCATCCAAGAGGCAGAGCAATTGATAGAAATGACCTTTGAGCAGGTTGTTACACCCAGAGTGCAGAATTCAGGGAATACATGGGTGAACACCGAGAGATAGGTACATGGAGCTTAGAAAAATAGAGGGCTATGCGGTAGGCAAATTCTAGGCAGTTTCTAGAGTAGGTTAAATGGTCAGGACAACATTGTGGGCCGAAGTGCCTGTAATGGGCTGTAAATTTTCTATGTACTATCTATAAAAACTAGTGAGGTTCAGTGGGATCATACCAAGTTTCTTTAGACTCTGGAAGAAGTAGAGGCACTTGGCCATACATGGTTATACCAGGAAAAAAACTGTTGGTGATATTTAAACTTAGGAACTTGAATGTCTCAATCATCTCTACCTCAGCACCATTGATATACATATAAGGCATCCGTTAGTCTTGCAAGACCATAGATCTGCGCCTGGAAAGTCTTCACTCTCCAGGGCGCAGGCCTGGGCAAGGTTGTATGGAAGACCAGCAGTTGCCCATGCTGCAAGTCTCCCCTCTCCACGACACCGATGTTGCCCAAGGGAAGGGCATTAGGACCCATACAGCTTGGCACCAGTGTCGCCACTGGTTAAGATTAAGTGCCTTGCTCAAGGACACAACACGTTCCCTCGGCTGGGGCTCAAACTCACGACCTTCAGGTAGCTAGTCCAATGCCTTAACCACTTGGCCACGTGCCCACACGTGGTATACATAGATGTATACATACTACATAGACGTCTAGGCCTAGAACTGATGACCTGTCTGTGCCAAATGACTTGAGATCGACCAGAACAGCATCTAATGTACTTAAATTGATTTCGAATCTTTAGATAAGCTGTGTTTACAACCCAATGCAATGTAATGCATTACTCAGCAAGAGCTGGCTTTCAGATGTGCTGTCAGATGTTATGTGAAAGTGAGTCACCATCTGCTTTTGTAAGTGGATGTAAAAGATGGGAGACTTCCTGTCTGATAGCTGTACCCCATTCATTGCCAGTAAAATGGGAAAACTACAGCTTATGGGTTTTCATGGAAGAGGCAAGGTGAAAATTGGATGCTCTTGGATACACCCTAAATACATGACATTATTATTAAGGAAGATTGCAGCAGAATTGGATCTGCAGTGCATGGAGAATTTCTTGAGGTTGAAAGAGGAACAACATAATGGGAGTATGCCCACCTTTTCTCCTTAAAAGTACCTCTAGGAGTGGTTTAATGATCTCATCAGGTCAACAGGAGAATACTACTCTGTTCTAAATCTATCAAGCACATGCTGCCAAAATGTAGAGGGCATTTCCTCTGGAATTTCTGCCAAAGATGTATTACAGCAATGTGAACACCCACTTAAGAATCTTGTTAAAAAAAGTTCAAAGTACCTTTATTATAATGTATACATTATACAGCCTAAAGATTTGCCCCCTTACAGGCAACCACAAAACAAAGATACCCAATAGAACCCATTAAAAAAAAGACTGCCAAATACCCAATTGTGCAGGAATAAAAATCGTGCAAACAATAAAAGAAAGCAAACAGCATGCAGAGCTGAAGGTGAGTCCACAGACATGATGCAACTGATCCAGTTGTCCATTAGTTTCAAGCCATGTGCTTAGTTCAGAGCAGGGGTGAGTACTGGCCCATCTCTCGACTCCAGCCCCGACACCCCGAGCTTTTTCAGTCTGGCCTGGCACTCAAATCGTCCAACCCTTGGGTCATTCCTTGCTCTAGGACCCAGGACTGCCACTTCGATACACTGTTGGCCCCAGGCCCCACGGCCTTGATTTGGCCTGTACCCAAACTTTCCAATTCAGCCTGTTACTTAAATCAATCAAACCTTGGATCTTTCCTTCCTCTGGGGCCTGAGTTCCACCTCAACTCTGCCTCAACTCTGCTTGACGTACATTGCTTCTGCCACATTGAATCATCTCCAAGTCCACTACAGCAATGGCCAAACATCAGCTCATTCCCCACTCCCGTGCCTGGGCCAAACCAACCAAATCAATTCAGCTTCTACTGCCAGACCACAACCATCCTCACCTTCGAGACTTCAATTCACACTGCAATAATGCCAGGTCATACAGGAGATTCAACAGCTCAACTCTGAAAGGGAAGTTACAGGCTATCGATTGCAGTGATTGTTTACCAGAAAAAGTATGATTAATAAAACAGTAATTTTCTTTGTTTTGTTTACCACCAGCAATTAGTCGGAGAGCTTCAGCAGCACCATCTTAAACCGGAATCCCACTGGAGAGTAATCAGAAATACTTGTCAATGAATCTCATCTAGCACATCAGAAGTGTAAGGCTGAAGGAGAAGATGAAAGAAAGGGAGAGAGAGTTTGAGGATTAAAGAGTAAATTCCAGAGCTCAGGCAGAGCAAAGCTGTTGACGTAAAGCAATTAAAATCATGTCGGAAAACAAATCGGAATTCCCAGAAAACAAATGGGCACCATCAGGATTCCTAGACCTGCAAAGGCTTAGATTGGAATTTCATTAACAGTGGGAAATTTGTATCTAGAAATCAATAGCTGAGCCTAACAGGCTTGAGTAAGACACCAGAGAGAATTTTCTCACCTCAAAATACAACAAAGCCTCGTGGAGGAAAATAAGGATTTTCAAGACTTGCAATAAATCTTGCTGTGGAAATGAGGCCCCTTTAATTGGGCCAACTTGGAGAGGTTGTGCTTTAGCAGAATCCTGGCAGCCTGATTCAGTACATTTCACAACTTGTTAATATTGTTACTGCCTGGCTACGAATCTTGGCACCTTGCAGGGAATCAAAATGAGATTTAATAAGCATGAGGAATGAGATGGAATGCGAGCTCTACCAGCATTATAAAGACAAGTTTATTTCCCAAGGGAAGCTTACACTAAATCAGACTGGACTAGGTAAGAGGGGAGGAAAATGGCAATGAGTCAACAAAAGTTAGGAATTAACAAGCAAGGTGATACTTCTGGTATTTAGTGTAATGCCTTACAGTGAAGTGGTGAGATTTTATCTTGAATGTAAGAAACAATTGTTGAGGATTTATCAACTTGGACTCTGGGATTGTACAGTGGATCAGTTGTCCCTCCATTGCTAACCATGCCCCTTCTGTAAGGATCTGTAAGACAGAAAAGGTAAGTACACTGAAACATTGAAAAGAAATTCAAAAGTTCAGAGTAAATCTATTATCAAAGTGCATATATGTCGCCATGTATCACCCCGAGATTCATTTTCTTGCAGGCATTCACAGTAGAACAAAGAAATACAATGGAACCAATGAAAAACCACACACAAAGACTGATAAACAACAATATGCAAAAGAAGGCAAACTCCGCAGATGCAAAAAAACAAATAATAATAATATTAATAAATAAGTATGTAAATATATAATATTGAGAACATGAGTTATAGAGCTCTTGAAAGTGAGTCCATAAGTTGTGGAGTCAGTTCAACGTTGAGTGGGTGAAGTTATCCATGCTAGTTCAGGAGCCTGATGGATGAAGGGTATTATCTGTTCCTGAACCTGGTGGTAAGGCTCCTGTACACTGAACGATCACTGAAGTAAAAAAACACGAATGGAATGGTGTGTGGACAGTATCGGAGAGAGCAGGGTCTGGACAGGCTCCCATAGAGCACAGACTCCAACACAGAGAAGCCCAAGGGGACTGTTTCAGTGCTAAATACTCCATGTAATCTGCAGGTTCTGGCAACAGTCCTGGCAGACTGGTAGGCAATACATGTAATACTGCTGTTCAGGAGAGAACAGAAAGAGAAAGCAGGAAGCTACAGAGCAATTGGCCTGGCATCAGTTGCACTGGAAGTGCTACAATCCATCATTAAGGACATGGTAACAAGGCACTTCAAAAATCAGAGAATGATTGGAATCACATTGTTTCATGAAAGCGAAATCATATTTGATAAGATATTTTTGAGGATGTAGTTTGCAAGGTGCACAAAGGGGAATGAGCAGATTTTACTGTAACTGGCACAAAGACACAAATTCTGGAGTTAATTAACAGCCTGGTTCAAATTCAGATTTTGCTTCTGTACAACACCAACAAATTTCCTTATTTCAGATGCAGGAAATAATAGATGCAGTAAATTATGTATAATTTCCAGCTCCTCTCATTTCTGGAGACTCAGTGGAAGTTATAACCCAAGAACCTAGCAAGGGATCTTGACTTGGCCAGAAAATTAAGAAAAGAAAGTCCACACTTGACGTCCTGGCAGCATCTTGTTGAAGGACAGCAGGAGGTGGTTTCTGATTGGCTGTTCGGAGATTTCATTTTTAAATCTTTTTTATTAATTATTATTGAAAATCAACAACAAAGAAAAATACATCAAGATAATCAAGACAACATATCCATATGTAGAATAAGAGTTAAACTATCAACCAAACTAAACAGTAAAGTAACTAAATAACCAAACTAATTAACCAAACTAAATAATAAAAAAACAAAATGTGAAAGCTATTTTTTTTAATGGAACATAGGGTCGGCCGGCAGTGGTGAAGAGGCTACATCAGATTAGTAGGACAAGGCATGATCCAATGTTCAAAATGGTTGCTGGGGTGAATGTGTTTACATTATGCTAAAAATAGATCACAGTTTATGGACATCACAGAAATCAGACACCCCTCTGTAGACCCTGTCTATACCTCTCTCTATCTTGGTAAAGCAGCCATTATATTTTATGACCCCACTCACCCCAGATATTCTTACTTCTCCCCACTCCTACTGGGCAGATGATACAAAAGCCCGAAAGCACGTAGTAGCAGGCTCAAGGACTGCTTCTATCCCACTGTTGTAAGACAATAGGATAGTCCCATAGTATGATAAGAACTCTGGACCTCATAATCTACCTCATTATGGTCTTGAAACTTTTTGTCTACCTGTACTGCACTTTCTCTGTACCTCTAACACTTCATGTTGCATTCTGTTATGGTTTTACCTCAATGCACTATTGTAATGAAATTATCAGTAGGGACAGTGTGCATTTCACTGTACCTCATCACATGTGACAATAATAAACCAATTTACCAATTTACTTACTGATTTTAAGATCAACTGTGGCTAGGCTTTTGCTTCTGAGTCAGATTCCCATTCTGAGAGTTGAGCACTGAACTCAGACTGGAACTGGTATTGGAATTGGTTTACATATTACTGCCACATGTACCAGAAGACAGTGGGGAGCTTGTCTTGCATACTGTTCAGATCAAATCGTCAACCGTGCATTGAGGTAGAACAAGGAAAACAATAAAATAAAGCGTAACAGCTACAGAGAAGGCGCAGTGCACGTGAATGATAAAGCGCAGAATCCTAACAAGGTAGATTGTGAGGTCAAGAGTCCATCTCATCGAACAAGAAGCCCATTCAAGGGTTTGATTAACAGTGGAATAGAAGCTCTCATTGAGCTTGGTTTATGTGCTTTCAGACTTTTGCATCTACTGCCTGATAGTAGAGGAGAAAAGAGAGAATGTCTGGGGCGGGGTGCATCTTTGATTATGCTGGCTGTTTTACTGAGGCAGTGAAAAATGTGGACAGAGGCCATCAAGGGGAGCTGGTTTCTGTGATGTGCTGGGCTGTGTCCAGAACTCACTGTAGCTTCTAGCAAAATGGAATTAATAGGAAAGTGGTTCAGGTCATCCTTAAAAGAGCACGGGTCACAGCTTAAGCATGTCTGAAATAAATTGTCACTTACTTTGAGAGTCATTGGTTCTCAACTCTACCTGAGACCAAGCAAGCTTCCTGAGAAAACCTTGTCTACAAATGCAGTGAACAAAACATTTCTGCTCGATTTGTTGTTCAGAAAGCTGTTTCCATTTCACCCAATATTGATTTTTTTCATTGTCTAACAGCTTGAGGTCCATAGCACTACACACAAGATCAATAAATATTGCCACAAACCCATCACAAAGCTTTTCCAGATGAACTGACGCTCTATGAAACAACGTGTGCTGTGGATCAGACGTCAATCTTCTCCTCTGGGTCACGGACAACTTGCTTCAACTCTGATTTTGTGGGTTCCGAGATGGCTAATGAAGTGAATATTGTTCTCATGCTCAGCTGGGGCACCCTTTAGCTGATGGCTTGGACGGTCGGTATTTGGTGAAGTGGGTCACTCCTTCTACCATTTATGAAAGACTTCTGTGTACCCCTGATGCATGGTCTGCAGGCTCCCAATACCATCCCGAATATTCCTTAACACAAGAGGTTCTGCAGACGCTGGAAGACTTGAGCAACACACACAAAACGCCGCAGGAACTCAGCAGGTCAGGCAGCATCTCTGGAGGGGAATAAATAGTTGATGTTTCAGATTGAGACCCTTCATCTGGACTGGAAAGGAAGGGGGCAGAAGCCAGAATACAAGCGATTCTGTAGGTGCCAGAGGAATATCCCGTCCTGACTTTTGAACAGATATGGGTCAGGAGTCCCAGAAGTCAGTGGGCATGTTGCAGTTCGTATGGAGGCATTGGACACATCCTTGGACATACTTCCTTAGTACACCTGCTTATCTCTTCCTGTGATAAAGCCCATTTCAGGAGTCTGATGTCAGGCCGAATTACTTGATCTAGCCCAACAGAGCTAATTGAGTACAACTGAGACCTCAGTGCAGGACCTTAGCCTGGGAGAGAATGAGCTTCTGGTGAGAACCTGGGGAGACCAGTCTGAAGGTGGTCCCCAAAGAGAGATCTATCTCAGAGGAAGTCATCACCAGGGTCCTCCTCACCACCTCCTCTCAGCAGCCAACGAGCTGCTCTCTGAATCGCAGACACATAAACACATGAAATTCTGTAGGTGCTGAAAGTCCAGAGTAACACGTACAAAATGCTGGAGGAACTTAGCAGATCGAACAACATCTATGGAGGGGAATAAACGGTCAACGTTTCATGTCAAGACCCTTCACCAGGACTGATGGACTGAACTGCTGAGTCAGAAAAGGCAAAAGCTGGGGCACATGTTTCATGATAAACCCTCTGTGGTGCTCTGATGTGGTGGTTTTATCAAACCTGTATTCCCCCGACTTCGAACACCTACGGTCAAGTGTCGTCGTTTCTATTTACCTAGGGAGTTCTCTTACATAATCCTGACCGCAATCACATACCTCCAGCGGCCGACTATAATCAAGCACTTGAAATACTGCATGATGCCCATCCCAAAACATTTCAAATCATAGTCAGGGACTTCAACCAGGCTGGTTTGAAAAAACCCCTGCACAATTACCATCAGCATATAACCTGTAGCACCAGAGGTCCCCACACACTAAGATGGTATACTAAGATAATAAATGCTCACCATCCCATGCTCAGACTGCATCTCAGTAAATTTGATCACATCGCTCTCCTTTCCTGCATCCAGGCAGAGGCTGAAGAGCAAAGCTCCAGAGATTAGGACAACGAAGCAGTGGTTGCAGGAGGCAGGGGAGCAGCTGGTGGATTGCCTCGAGTTGGTGTACTGGGCCATGTGCAAGGACTCATCTGTGGATCTGAATGAATACACCATGGTTACCATAACAGTTGTACATACAGTATGTCCCCATAGAATCATTCAGAGCCTCCCCCCGCCAGATCCATGAGATCAGCAATCTGCTGAGGGTCAGGTCAGAGGCATTCAAATCTGGTGACAAAGAATGTTACAAGAGGTCCCCCTATGATCTCTGGTAAGTCATCTCATGGACAAAGTGGTAATTCCGGACTAAACTTGTATCAATGAAGGATGCTCAACAGTTGTGACAGGGTTTGAATGCTATCACCTCTTATAAAGTACAACCAAGTGACATAGGCAACAATAGGGCTTCACTTTCAGATGAGCTCAATGCTTTCTATGCTCGCTTTGGCCATCAAAGCATGAAGGAGCCATCATGAACTCCCACAGCCCCTGATGATCCTGTGATTTCAGTCTCTGAGGCCAATGTGCGAGCAGCCTTCAGGAGAGTGAACCCATGAAAAGCATCCGGCCCAGGTGGGGTAACTGACCAAGTACTGCAAACCTGTGCTGATCAACTGGCTGGAGTGTTCACTGAGATCTTTAACCTTTCGCTTCAACAGTCTGAGATACCCACCTGCTTCAAGTGGACTTCACTTATACTAGTGCCTCAGAAGAACATGGTAAACTGCCCCAAGGACTAGCATTCAGTAGCACTTACATTCACGGTGGTGAAGTGTTGATGGTGGTTGGTAATGCAATATATCAGCTCCTGCCTAAGAAGCAACCTGGATCCACTTCAGTTTGCCAACTGAAGCAATAGGTCCACAGCGGATGCCATCTCATTGGTTCTTTACTCAACCATGGAACATCTGGACATCAAAAATGCACAAATCAGAATGTTTCTTATCGACTACAGCTCAGCATTCAATGCCATCATCTCTTCAAAACTAATCCATAAGCCTCAATACCTCTTTGTGTAATTGGATCCTCAATCTTCTCACTTGCAGACCCCAGTCAGTCTGGATTGAAATCAACATCTCCATGATCTCCACCAGCACCGGTTCACCACAAGGCTGTGTGCTTAGCCATCTGCTCTACTTACTTCACACTTATGATACTGTGGCTAAGTGTGGCTCAAATGCCATTCATGTTTGGTGACAACACCACCATCATAATCCAAATCAAAGGTGGTGATGAATCAGCATACAGGAGGGAGAATGAAAATCTGGCTAAGTGATGCCATTACAACAAACTCTCACTTAAAGTCAGCAAGAACAAGGAGCTGATTATTGACTTCAGGAGGAGTAAACCAGAGGTCCATGAGCCAGTCAGTCCTCATCAGAGGATCAGAGGTGAAGCGGGTCAGCAGCTTGAACTTCCTGAGTGTTATTATTTCGGAGGACCTGTTCTGGGCACGTGGCCAAGTGGTTAAGACGTTCGTCTAGTCATCTGAAAGTTGCTAGTTCGAGCCTCAGCTGTGGCAGCTTGTTTGTCTCCTTGAGCAAGGCACTTAACCACACATTGCTCTAGTGTCTGTGTGAGGAGTGGCGCCCCACACAGACTTCCAATCCGCGCCTTGTAAGGCATGAAAATGCCCGACGCAGGCCTCTCATGGTCTGAGTCAACATTTCCTCCCCCTGTCTGGACAATTACAAAGAAATCACAGCAGCATCTTTAGGAGCTTGCAAAGATTCAAGGATTCAGCATGACATCTAAAACTTTGACAAACATCTGTAGATGTGTGGTGGAGAGTATATCGTCTGGCTGCCTGGTCCGGAATCACCAATGCCCTTGAACAGAAAGCCTTACGACAAAATAGTGGATACAGCCCGGGTAAACAGAGGTAAAGCCCTTTCCAACTTTGGGCACATCTACATGAAGCATTGTTGCAGGACAGCAGCATCCATCATCAGCGACCACCGACACCCAGGTCATAGACTCATCTCGCTGCTGCTATCGGGAAGAAGGCACAGCAGCCTCAAGCCCCACACTACCAGAGTCAGGAACAGGTATTATCCCTCAAACATTAGGCTCTTTAAGTTGAGTTAAAGTCACTCAACTTTACTTATCCCATCACTGAAATGTTCCCACAACTGGATGAATCACTTTCTTCATCTCATAGTTCTTGATACTTATTATTATTATTATGTTTCTTTCATTTTGTATTTGTCCACGTTGTTGTCTTTTTCACATTGGTTGAAGACCCAGGTTGGTGCAGTCTTTCATTGAGTCTATTGTTGTTATTATTCTATTATGGATTCATCGTGTATGCCCACAAGAAAATGAATCGCAAGGTTGTATGTGGTGTCAAATAAGTACTTTGATAATAAATTTACATGGAACTGTGAAAGGAAAGGGGAAGAAGCAGAATAAGAAGGTGGGAAGGAGGGAGGGAGGAATTCGGGCTGGCATGTGGTAAGTGAAGCCAGCTGAGGGGGAGGGAACCTGAGCCGCTGTGTGGATTCAATCTACCTGAAGCCCAAGTAGGCGTGATCTTCACTGCACAGCTCCAAGAAGTGTGCAAGGAGCAGATCTGTGCAAGGAGCAGGTTTCTTTAGTCCTTGAATCCATTGACCCAGAGGGATGCTGGGATACTCTCCTCATATTCAGCTGCCGATGGAAATTCATCTCCATCCCTCTGACCGGATTTGAAGTTCTCCCGTGAGGAGCGATGAAGACTTGTGATACATCTGTAGTTCTGAAAACTGAGCAAGGCTGACAGGGCGGGCGCTGAGAGGCTGTTTCCCCCAACGGGGAAATCTACAGTTTAGGACTTCCAGTCAGGATAAGGAATCAGTCACTCAGATGAGGAGAAATTTCTTTACAAGGCGCAAAAGTAATTCGTTGGATACCTCTACCCAAGTGAGAAGTATCCAGTATCAGAGACAGGGACTGAATATCCATTACCATTGGGAATAAGTATGATCTATGGGGAATATCCAGCACTATCAGAGAAGGATCTGATTCTTAGGGAATATCTGGTACCATCGGAGACAGGCACTAATCTGTGGAGAAATCCAGCAACAGGTACCAGCTCTAGACGTTTCCTGCTCCATTGGTGGAGAGGCTGATCTAGGTAACGCCTCCCTCCTCTAACTCCCCAAGCTCCTGAAGGAATAATTTCTGACTGAATTATAATTAAGCAGTGGCTGGTCCCCAGTGACTGCCTACCTTGTCTGCATCTTGAGTTTTAAGATAATCACAGTATGGCGGAAATTAGACGAGGAATGAGATTTATCTAGCTGCCAGAGTGCCAGCTGTCTCAGAATTGGAATCCAAATCACATTCACAATCGGGTTTAATAGGACCAGCATATGTTGCAAAAGTTGTTGTTTTGTGGCAACACTACGTTGCAATACATAATTTTAAAAACTATAAATGACAATAAGAAAAATATATATATGAAAAATAAATTAAGTAGTCGTGCAAAAGAGATGAAAAAATAGTGAGGTGGTGTTCATGGATTCATTGCCCGGGTCATGAGTGAGCCAGCACAAGTAATCTACGCAAGCTTGATTTAAAGAGAAGTTTGGATAGGTACATGGATGGTAGGGATATGGAGGGCTATGGTCCTGGTGCAGATCAATGGGAGTAGTCAGTTGAATGGTTTTGGCATATAGATGGGCTGAAGGGCCTGTTTCTGTACTGTATTTCTCCATGACTCTATGACATACCAACTCTCATCAGACTCCTAATAAAATATAGCCACTGTCATGCTTTCATTGTAATTGCGTCAATATGTTGGGCCCAGGACAGATCTTCAGAGATTTTAAAACCCAGGAACTTGAAAATGCTCACTCTTTCCACTGCTGATCCCTCGATGAGAATCAATGTGTGTTCCCTCAACTTCCCCTCTGTGAAGTCCACAATCAGTTCTTTGGTCTTACAGACGTTGTGTGCAAGGTTGTTTTGATGTCACCACTCAACCTATCTTGCTCTGAAATAGAACATTCTGATCACATTCTCCACAGTTCTTTATCTGTCTTAAGTACTTACCTTATACTTCAGTAATCAATAGTAAGTAAAGCCTTTTCTAAATCTGCTAGAGGCACTCAGCGGATCAGGTAGCGTCAGTGGAGGGGAATAAACAATCAATATCCTTGGGCCAAGTTCCTTCATCTGGCCTGAGAGATGGGGGGAGATCGCTCAAGGGCATATAGGGATAGAGATAAAGGGGATCAGAAGTCCAGCCTTTTCACACGGAGGGTAGTGGGCATTTGCAACAGGCTGCTAGAGGAAGTGGTAGAGGGTGGGTACAATTAAATGACATTTGGATTCATGGATATGAACAGTTAGAGGTCCAGGCCAAATATAGGCAAATGAAATGAGCTTAGGTGAACAACTTGGATGGCATGGACTATATAGTTTAAAGGGGCAGTTTCCGTGCTGAATCACTATGATCCTGTGACTCTATGACTATTTCTCAGGCATCAGTGACAGGAAAATTGTCCTGATGAAGGGTCACAGCCTGAAACAATGACTATTCCTCTCCATAGATGCTGCCTGACCTGCTGAGTTCTTCCAGCATTTTGTGTGCGTTACTCACCTCCACTTCTTGGTCTCCAGTGGGTAGCGGAGTATACTGCAGCTATTTATGAATATTCAGACTTTCCTGAGATTAAGGTACCCAGGTTAAGTTCAGGAGAGTGGAGACAGGGTAGAAGGTCAGCCCTGATGTTATGGAACAGCAGGGCAAAGGTGAGGGGCCGAATGGTGCACTTTTCTTTCCAATGTGTTTCATTCTACTCTGTCCGCCAGAGAAAGCAGGATCTCCCAGTGGCCACACATTTTAATTCCAACATCCCATTCCTATTCTGCTATGTCTATCCACGGCCTCCTCTACTGTAAAGATGAAGCCACACTCAGGTTGGAGGAACAACACCTTATATTCCGCCTGGATAGCCTCCAACCTGATGGCATGAACATCGACTTCTCTAACTTCTGCTAATGCCCCACCTCCCCCTCGTACCCCATCCGTTATTTATTTATATACACCCATTCTTTCTCTCTCTCTCCTTTTTCTCCCTCTGTCCCTCTGACTATACCCCTTGCCCATCCTCTGGGTTTCCCCCCCTCCCCCTTTTCCTTCTCCCTGGGCCTTCTGTCCCATGATCCTCTCATATCCCTTTTGCCAATCACCTGTCCAGCTCTTGGCTCCATCCCTCCCCTTCCTGTCTTCTCCTATCATTTTGGATCTCCCCCTCCCCCTCCCACTTTCAAATCTCTTACTAGCTCTTCCTTCAGTTCGTCCTGACGAAGGGTCTCGGCCCAAAACGTCGACAGTACCTCTTCCTAGAGATGCTGCCTGGTCCGCTGCGTTCACCAGCAACTTTGATGTGTGTTGCTTGAATTTCCAGCATCTGCAGAATTCCTCGTGTTTGTGTGTTTCATTCTGTTCTCTGATACCTGATTCCCTGTCCTACCTGTACAAAGTTGAAGCCATATATGAGTCTCTGCCAGGGCTCTGGTGCATGCAGTGTACAACAGATGCCAAGAATTTGGCCTCCCCATGGCTACACCTCCCTGCAGAACACA
Source organism: Mobula birostris (assembly GCF_030028105.1). Taxonomy (NCBI): domain Eukaryota; kingdom Metazoa; phylum Chordata; class Chondrichthyes; order Myliobatiformes; family Myliobatidae; genus Mobula; species Mobula birostris. The sequence goes on along the minus strand of NC_092370.1, from coordinate 234,870,875 downwards.
CTGACCCACATTCTGCAGAACACACTGCCCCACATTCTGCAGCACCTTCTAGCCTGTCAGACCCACCAAAGCTTCAGAAAGCCCGACGTTTAAGTTTGGAATTGTTCTGAAGACTTATCCGCTGAAGGACTGCGTCCATTTCTTTCGTGAATGCCTCTGAGGACGACAGATGGGGAATACTGAGCCTCACCGTGGCAGGTGCCAATGAAAGAAAGGGGGAGCCCAGCAGGGTGAGACTACCCGATGAACAAGGGAAGAATGGCGTACATGTAGTGCCCTGAGACGTAAAACTATACAGCACTGATGTCTGTGCCAACCATGGTGCCAATTTAAACTACGTGTCTATTGTAATCAGTTTTTTCCCTCCATTCTCTGCTCCCCCAACCCCACTCCATCTGACTCTGTTTCTCACTTAATTTGTCTATCTCTCATCCATCCTCTAGAGTCTCCCAACTCCATCTCTATTCCAATGCACCACCTGGTGCAACCAGTTGGTCATCTTACAACCTCCCCCTTAATTCACCAATCACCTTGGACTTCAGTCTCACCACCAATCCCCCTTCCCTCCCCTCTCTCACTGTTGATGCAGGGTTTTGACCAAAAAATTCAATAATCCTTTTCCTCCTTCAGATGCTGCTCAGCCTACTGAGTTCTGGATATATACTAGAATGAGCAGGACAAAGAGGGATATGGATTGAATGCAGGCAAGTGGGATTAATATAGATCGGTATAATGGTTGGCACAGACACAGTGGACAAACCAATCTCCTCTTTGCCTCCCTCAGTATCCTGGGTTTGGATTCGATCAGGCCCTGTTGACTATTCACCTTAATGTTTTTCAAAGCACCCAACACCTGCTCCTTCATAATATTGACATGCCCTAGAATATCAACATCACCTTCCCTGCTCTCCCTATAAGCAGTATTCTTTTCCATGGTGAATATCAATGAGAAGATCCCATTTAGGATTCGCCCTCAACAATTTTTCCTCCCACTTTCTCCAGATTCGAGGGGTGGTCATGGGCACTCGCATGGGCCCCAGCTATGCTTGCTTTTTCGCTGGCTATGTAGAACAGTTCATGTTCGAAGCCTTCCCCAGAAATGCTCCCCAATTCCTCCTTCACTACATTTCTGAATAAGCTAACATCATCTCTTAGAATAGGAATATTACAGCACAGTAAGGTCCTTCAGCCCATGATGTTGAGCTGACCTTTTAACTGTCCACTCCATATCATCTTATCATCTTGTAAACCTCTATCAAGTCACCTCTCATCCTCTGCTCCAAAGAGAAAAGCTGTAGCTCACTCAACAAAATCTCTTAAGTCATGCTCTCTAATCCAGGCAGTATCCTGGTAAATCTCATCCGCAGCTCCTCTAAAGCAACTACATCCTTCCTACAATGAGGGGACCAGAATTGAATATGATGTGCCAAGTCTGGTTTAACCGAGGTTTCACAGAGCTGCAACATTACTTCATGAAAGCCACTGAAGTTTCTCGAACTTTGCCATTCGTGTCTTTCACCCTCACAGGAACATGGTGGCCTCTGAAGAGCTGGTCTTTAAAACATTCCCTGCATGTTCATTCTGGATTTACACCCAGACAGGCACTCCAGTTCTTCATAAACAAGAGAAATTCTGCAGATGCTGGAAATTCAAAGCAACATACATAATGCTGGAGGAACTCAGCAGATCAGGCAGCATCTATAGAAGTGAATAAACAGTCAATGTTCAGTTATTTTCTATTACTGTTGTAATTAGTGTTCTCTGCAGTCTAGCATTTTCATCCAAGGTCCTGTCTCATTCATACCTATGACAATCTTAAAGCTTACAAAATTATGATTGGTGTTATCAAAATGCTCCCCACTGAAACTTCCATCTCCTGGCCAAACTCTTTTTTCTCAATACAAGTCTAGTACAATCCCTTCCTTAGTTTGACTATCTACATATGGTTTCAGGACATCCTCCTAGGGACAGCTAACAAATTCTGTCCCAATTAGTGCCCCAATTGTCCCAGTCATTTATATTCCCATGAAAGTCCAGCCATGACATGGAATTAATAACTAATTCAAAAATAACCAGTATCACACCCTGCATTCACTCAGACCTGTTCCACTGAATCAGACTGGATTCACAATTCAAGTTTATTTTTCATGTGTACATTGAAACATACATAGACTATAAACTGAGGACTTGAACTCACAGGAACATGAGGTACACCATGCCTGATACCCACATAACAAATCGCCTTTGTGTCTCCTGTGGTCTGTCATATCTCTAAATACTTTCTCCAATGGGACCATTCAATACACACTTACTTATTGTCTGTTACACCACTAACAATTTAGGGCAGCAGTGAAGGTCCTACATCTCTGGTGGTGCTCAGGGCTTCCTTCATCATGTCTGTAGCTTCCTCTCGGTTTTCACTACTGCCAGTCATGCAAGTCCTGGATAGAGACTCAAGAATACTGTCACACCCAGATGTAGAAGGACTCTTAATTGCTGTTTCTGCAACAATTTTGTTAGACCTGAGCTGAATCCCCAAACCCAGAGGACCAGTGGTCCTCTCTTAATCTGGTTTCTGCCCTTTGACCCGTTTGGCATGGGTGCCCTACCAAGAGCCAAAGCATAACTGACTCCAATTGACGTCGCTCTCCAGGTTATTGAGGCACGCAAGCCTCCAAACCCAACAACAAGCTTGCAGTCCTCTTGGATGATCAATAAGAACAATCAGCAAGAATGATGAGTCAGAATACAGAGAGCAGGTGCAGCGGCTAACGGACTGGTGCAGAGCCAACAACCTGCCTCTGAATGTGAACAGAACAAAAGGGATGGTTGTTGACTTCAGGAGGACACGGAGCAACCACTCACCACTGAACATCGAGGACTCCTCAATAGAGATCATTAAGAACACCAAATTTCTTGGTGTTCACCTGGTGGAGAATCTCACCTGGTCCCTCAACACCAGCTCCATAGCAAAGAAAGCCCAGCAGCATCTCTACTTTCTGCGAAGGCTGAGAAAAGTCCATCTCCCACCCCCCCATCCTCACCATATTCAACAAAGGTTGTATTGAGAGCATCCTGAGCAGCTGCATCACTGCCTGGTTCGAAATTGCACCATCTCGGATCGCAAGACCCTGCAGCAGATAGTGAGGTCAGCTGAGAAGATCATCAAGGTCTCTCTTCCCGTCATTACAGACATTTACGCCACACGCTGCATCCGCAAAGCAGACAGCATAATGAAGGACTGCACGCAACACTCATACAGACTCTTCTCCATCCTGCCATCTGGCAAAAGGCACTGAAGCATTCAGGCTCTCACAACCAGACTATGTAACAGTTTCTTCCCCCAAGTCATCAGACTCAATACCCAGAGCCTGGACTGACACCAACCTACTATACCCTCTACTGTGCCTACTGTCTTGTTTATTATTTATTGTAATGCCTGCACTGTTTTGTGCAATTTATGCGGTCCTGAGTAGGTCTGTAGTCTAGTGTAGTTTTTGTGTTGTTTTACGTAGTTCAGCGTAGTTTTTGTATTGTTTCATGTAACACCATGGTCCTGAAAAACATTGTCTCATTTTTACTGTGTACTGTACCAGCAGTTATGGTCGAAATGACAATAAAAAGTGACTTGACTTGAATATGCACAGCTCCTTAAAAAAAACCTTTGGACATATCAACAGCACCTGAGAGGAAATTAATACAATTGGTTTAGTCTCATTATGGGACTCTGACCACAAAACCTCAGTGAAATACAATCATTCTTCAATTCCAGCCTTCTAGATTGATGTAATTTTGTTTTGAAACTCATTTTGTGAAATTAGTTTCAAGGATGAAATTAGCCTGTCGGTGTATTGTGTACACAAGCCTTTGCACACAGCTCTCCTCTGCCACAGAAACAGCGCTGCCAATCAAATGTTAAAAACACTCATCAGTGAACATCCACTTCTTCCCACAAGCATCCTGCATGAAGCACTTTGCACACATTCCTGCACCATATTCTGCTGTTGGATAGTTCTGCATGGACTCTTTATTGATCTGCCTGTCAAAGACCTCAAACGCAAAGTTATTACTCGATTATTCAAGGGAGGAGAAATGCCTGAAACCAGCTAACGCAGATTTAACTGTAAAACCTCCTAAGGATTTTCTCAAATAAACTTGTCTCTGGCTGCCTAAATAGGCAATAGGCTGGCCATACTTTAACTGAAAGGCAGCACACACAAAAAAGTGCTGCAGTTCAGACAGCATCTTATGGCTTTAACCGAAGGAGGAGGCCTGGTAGCATTGTGGTTAGGGCTAATGCTTTACAGAGCCAACGATCACCAACGGGGGTTCAGTTTCCACCACTGCCTGTAAGGAGTTTGTACGTTCTCCCCGCGCTTGCTGGGTGCTCCAGTTTACTCCCACAGTCCAAAGCCGTGCAGTTAGGGTTAATGAATTGTGGGCATGCTATGTTGGCACAAGAAGCGTGGCAACACTTGCAGGCTGCCTCCAGCACGATCCTCAGATGTACAACAATGTATTTCCCTATACGTTTTGATGTTTCAAAGCACATGTGACAAATAGAACTAATCTTTAATCTTAATCTCTTTGTAAAGCGAGAGTGGCAGGATGGAAGAGATGCTTAGGAAGAGAATTGCAGAGTTTGGAAGCTTTTCCAAGGAAGGCACAGTTGCCAATGCTAGAGCAGATATGTTGGGCAGAATCGGGGACAGGGTATCTCACCAGTGGCAAAAATAAAATAGTGCAGATGCTGGAAATCTGAAATAAAACCAGAAACACTCAGCAGGTTAGGTATGTGTAGGGAGCAACAGGCAATGTTTTGGGTCAAAAGCCTTTCATCAGAAGCATGAGTTGTTTCTGTACCATGGGTACTGTCCAACCTGCTGAGGACTGTGAGCATTTAATTTGAGTGTTTAAAAAACACTCAAGAAAAAAGAGAATATATCCAATAGGGTAAAACCAAATGATAATAAATCAAAGTCCAAAGTTCAAAGTAAATTTATATCAAGGTACATATATGTCACTGTATACAACCCTGAGATTCATTTTCATGTGGGGATGCTTAATAAATTTATAGAATAATAGAATAATAGGAGGGAGGAGAAGATGGCGACGCGACACAGCGTGCGCAGCCATTCTGAATGATATTGATATGTATTAACTAGGGGGCCGTGCACAATCCTGATTGGATGGAGACAGACGTGAGAAGCACGGAGGAACACCTGGAGAAACTTCTGAAATGCCTGCTTCGCTGCCGCTGCTACTGTGCGATCGAGAATCTCCAGAGGGGAAGGCCCAAAATCCTCGGCTTTGCCTATTGTTTGTTGCCGGGACCGGGGTCAAAGCGTTCGGCAGAGATGGTGCTCAGTGCTCGGTGTCAGAGAGCTGGTTGGAGGCTCGGAGTTTTCGGACGGACTCGGAATTGGACTGTGGTCGGATGCTTCCAGTATGCTGCATCGGCAAGTTGGCGGTGCTGGAGGTTCACCGTCTATGTGAGATGATGGGACTTTCGAGAGACTTTGAGACTTTTACCGTGCCCATGGTCTGTTCTTATCAAATTACGGTATTGCTTTGCACTGTTGTAAATATATGTTATAATTATCTGGTTTTTGTCAGTTTTTAAGTCGGTTTGTCATGTGTTTCTTTTTCTGTGATATCATTCTGGAAAAACATTGTATGATTTCTTAATGCATGCATTACTAAATGACAATAAAAGAGGACTGCGTGTCCTCATAATCGAATAACAGAATCAATGAAAAACTAAGCCATTCAACTAGATGCAGAAGACAACAAATCTTGCAAATACAAAAAGAAGAAATAATAATAATAAATAAATATTGAGAACATAAGAAGAAGAATCCTTGAAAGTGACTCTGTTGGTTGTGGGAAAATTTCAATGACGCAGCAAGTGAAGTTGAGTGAAATTATCCCCTTTGGTTCAAGAGCCTGATGGTTGAAGTGTAATAGCTGTTCCTGAACCTGGTAGTGTGAGGCTGTTGTACTTTCTTCCTGATGGCAGCTGTGAGAAGGGAGTATGTCATGGGTGGTGGAGGTCCCGGATGATGGATTCTGCTTTCACATGACAGTGTTTAATGCAGATGTGCGCAATCATTGGGAGAGCTTTACCCATGATGGGCAGGGCCATATCCACTACTTTCTGTAAGGTTTTCTATTTAAGGGCATTGGTGTTTCCATACCAGGCTGTGATGCTGCCAGTCAATATACTCTCCACTACACACCTGTAGAAGTTTGTCAATATTTTAGGTGTCATGCTGAATCTCACATACTTCTAAGGAAACAGACACACTGCTGTGCTTTCTTCATAATTGTACCTACATGCTGGGCCCAGGACAAGTCGTCTGAAATAATGACACCCAGGAATTTAAAGTTGCTAACGCTCTCCATCTCTGATCCTCTGTTAAGAACTTGCTAATGGACCTCTGGCTTCCTTCTCCTAGGGTCCATAATTAGTTCCTTGGTCTTGCTGACACCGACTAACAGGTTGTTGTCATGACACCACTCAGTCAGATTCTCAATCTCCCTCCTATATGCTGATTTATCACTACATTTGATTCGGCCACGACAGTGGGGTCATCAGCAAATTTGAATATGGCATTGGACCCATGCTTTGACACACTGATATATGTGTCAGGTGAATAGAGCAGAGGGCTAAGCCCACAGCTGTGTCGTGCTCCTGTGCTGATGGAGATTGTGGAGGAGATGTTGTTGCCAATCCGAACTCCACAAGTGAGGAAATCCAGGGTTTGAATGCACAAGGACGTACTGAGGCCAAGGGCTTGGAGCTTATTGTTTCGTTTTGAGGGGATGATGGCATTAGTCAATAAAGAACATCCTGATGTATCATCTTTGGTGTCCAGATGTTCCAGTTTAGAGTGAAGAGCCAATAAGATGACATCTGCTGTGGACCTGTTGCTCCGGTAGGCAAATTGGAGCGGATCTAAGTCACTTTTCAGACATGTTGGTACGTTTCACCACCAGCCTCTCAAAGCACTTCATCGTTGTGGATGTAAATGCTACTGGAAGATAGTCATTGAAGCAGATAACCACGCCCTTCTTGAAGACTGGTCTAGTGGTTAAAGCAGGTGGGTACCACACACTGCTGAAGCGAGAGGTTAACCTTCTCCGTGAACACACCAGCCAGAGAATCAGCACAGGTCTTTGGCACTTGGCCAAGTACCCTCTCTGGGCCGTGTGCTTTTAGTGAGTTCACTCTCCTGAACGGTGCTCGCATGTTGGCTTCAGAGACTGAAATCACAGGTTCATCGGGGTTGTGGGAGATTGTGATAGTTCCTCCATGTTTTGACAGGTTAAAGCAAGCATTGAGGCGTTGAGCTCATCTGGAAGTGAGGCCCTGCTGTCTCCTATGTCACTTGAATTAACCTTCGAAGAGGTTATAGTACTCAAGCCCTGCCACAACTGTTTAACATCCTTTGATGATTCAAGTTTGGTTCAGAATTGCCACTTCACCCGTGATATGGCTTTCCGGAGATCGTACCTGGACTTCTTGTAACTTGGTTGCTCACCAGATTTGAATACTCGGATTTGGCTCTCAGCAGATTTCATGCAGATCTCGTGGCTCATCCAGGGTTTCTGATTGGCAAAGACTCTGAATAATTTGTGGGGGCGCACTCATCTACAGCTATTTTGTTAAAATCCGTTACAATCATGGTGTATTCATTCAGATCCAAGAACAAGGCCCAGTCCACTAACTCGAAGCAATACCATAGCCATTCGTTTGCCTCTCATGACCACCTCTTTGCTGTCCTACTCCCTGGAGATTTGGTCTTTGGTCTCTGCCCGTATATAGGCATCCGTTAGTCTCATGAGACCATGGATTTGCGCCTCCGAAGGTTTCCAGGGCGCAGGCCTGGGCAAGGTTGAATGGAAGACCAGCAGTTGCCCATGCTGCAAGTCTCCCCTCTCCACGCCACCAATGTTGTCCAAGGGAAGGGCATTAGGACCCATACAGCTTGGCACCAGTGTCATCTGTCTTGCTCAAGGAAACACACACTGCCTCAGCCAAGGCTCGAACTAGCGACCTTCAAATCCCTAGATGAACGTCTTAACCACTTGGCCATGCCATATCTGCCTGTATGGTAGGAGAAGGACAGCCAAGTGATCCGATTTACCCAAATGCGGTCTGGACATGGAAGGGTAGGCATTCCTATCATAGTATATTAGTGGACTAGTGTGCTGGTACTGCTGGTGCTACGGGTTGTATGCTGATGGTAATTGGACATTGGTTGAAGTCTCCACCTATGATGTGAAATGCATTGGGATGGACTGGTCCTTGTCTGGAGACAGTATCATTCAGTATGACAAGCACTTGATTATAGTTGGCCGCTGGTGGTATGTAAACTGTGGTCAGGATTACAGATGAGAACTCCGTAGGTAAACAGAATGGACGGCATTCTAAGTTTTCCAGGTGTTGGGAGGACATGAGTTTGACAAATCCACCACATCAGAGCACCACTGAGAAATTATCATGAAACACACACCTCCTCCTTTTGTGTTTTCTGAATGAGCAGTTTGGTCCATTCTATAAATCGGGAAGCCTTCAGGTGTTATTGCTGTATCTGGAGGGCTGGGAGAAAGCCACATCTCAGTCAGACATAGAATACAACAGCTTCTCATTTCTCTCCTATACAGTCATCATGCCCTCAGGTTCTTAATTTTGTTGTCAGCATTTGCCAACAAGATACTGGATAGAGGAGGCCTCATCCCTCTGTTTTAGCCTAGCTTGGAGTCCCTCCCTCCTGCCTCGCTTCCTGCCATGGCGATGAATCTTCGTCCCTTTAAGGGTGCCATATCTTCCTGTTCTGCTGAGTCCTTCCGATTCTCATGAGACCTGCAGATCATTAAGTTGATTGAAAAGTACATTGCTTAGAAGGAAATCACATGATGCAAATTGCAGTGAGAGTAATTCAAAAGAGCTATATTTAAAAGTATATTTAGAAGTATTGTCTGCAGCCCACAAAATGACACCGACAATCACCAGTGCCATCTGGTGTCATGTTAATACACAGATCATTAAAATTAACAGGACGTTCATTGGTTGCAGGAACTTCATGAGGTTAATTGGAGAAGTTGAGGGTCACCAGGACAGCCACAGTTAGAATCGCAGTGAGAAGAACATTAAATATTTCTCAAGCAACATTCACAAAAAAAAATGCTGGTGAACACAGCAGGCCAGGCAGCATCCCTGGGAAGAGGTACAGTCGACGTTTTGGGCCAAGACCCTTAGTCAGGACTAACTGAAAGAAGAGATAGTAAGCGATTTGAAAGTGGGAGGGGGAGGGGGAGGGATGGAGCCAAGAGCTGGACAGTTGATTGGCAAAAGGGATATGAGAGGATCCTGGGACGGGAGGCCTAGGGAGAAAGAAAGGGGAGGGGGAAGCCCAGAGGATGGGCAAGGAGTATAGTGAGAGGAACAGAGGGAGAACAAAGAGAGAAAAAATGAGGAAAAGAAAAAAACCTTATAGTAAATAAATAAATAAATAAATAAGGGGTGGGGTACGAAGGGCAGGTGGGGCATTAACGGAAGTTAGAGAAGTCAGTGTTCCTGCCATCAGGTTGGAGGCTACCCAGATGGAATATAAGGTGTTGTTCCTCCAACCTGAGTGTGGCTTCATCTTGACAGCAGAGGAGGCCGTGGATAGACATATCAGAATGGGAATGGGACGTGGAATTAAAATGTGTGGCCACTGGGAGATCTTGCTTTCTCTGGCGGACAGAGCGTAGGTGTTCAGCGAAACAGTCTCCCAGTCTGCGTCGGGTCTCGCCAATATATAGAAGGCTGTATCAGGAGCACCGGACGCAGTATATCACCCCAGCCGACTCACAGGTGAAGTGTCGCCTCACCTGGAAGGGCTGTCTGGGGCCCTGAATGGTGGTGATGGAGGATGTGTAAGGGCATGTGTAGCACTTGTTCCATTTACAAGGATAAGTGCTGGGAGGGAGATCGGTGGGAAGGGATGAGGGGGACAAATGGACAAGGGAGTCGCGTAGGGAGCGATCCCTGCGGAAAGCAGAAAGAGGTGGTGGGGGAAGATGTGCTTAGTGGTGGGATCCTGTTGGAGATGGCGGAAGTTCCAGAGAATTATATGTTGGACCCGGAGGCTGGTGGGTGTCAACATTATCTCCTTGTTTTTATATTTTATTCCCCTTGAAATAAATGCCAACATTGCATCTGCCTTCTTTACCACAGACTTGACCCATAAATTAACCTACTGGGAGTCTTGTACGGGGACTCCTAAGCCCCTCTGGCACCTCTGATGTTTGAACCTATTTCCCATTTAGGTAATACTCCGCACTACTGTTCCTTTTACCAAAATGCATTATCATACATTTCCCAACGCTGTATTACATCTGCCACTTTTTTGCCCATTCTAACAATTTGTCTGAGTCCTGCTGCAATCCCAATGCTTCCTCAGCACTATCCACCCCTCCAGCTATCTTTGTATCATCCACAAACTTCACCACAAAGCCATCAATTCCATTACCTAAATTATTGACAAACAATGTGAAAAGTAATGGTCCAATACTGATCCCTGAGGAACACCACTAGTTACTGGCAGCCAACCAGAAAAGGCTCCCTTTATTCCCACTCACTGCCTCCTGCCTGTCAGCCATTCCTCTATCCATGTTAGTATCTTTCAGGTTATGCCATAGGATTTTATCTTGTTAAGCAGTCTCATGTGAGGCACCTTATCAAATGCATTCTGAAATCCAAGTAAATGGTATCCACTGTTTCTCCTGTGTCCACCCTGCTTGTTACTTCCTCAAAGAACTCTAACAGATTTGTCAGGCAATAATTCCCTTCACAGAAACCATGCTGACTTTGACATATTTTATCATTAGTCTCCAAGTACCCCAAAACCTCATCCTTAATAATAGACTCCAACACTTTCCCAACCTCTGAGGTTAGGCTAACTGGCCTATAATTTCCTTTCTTTCGCCTTCCTGCCTTCTTAATGTCTGGAGTGGCTTTTGCAATTTTCCAGTCCTCTGGGACCATGCCAGAATCAAGTGATTCTTGAAAGATCATGACCAATGCATCCATTATCTCTTCAGCAACCTCCCTCAGGACTCTGGGATGTAGTCCACCTGGTCCAGGAGACTTATCCACCTTAAGACATTTCAGTTTGCCTAGCATTTTTTCCTTTGTAATAGCAATGGCACTCACTCCTGTTCCCTGACACTCATGGACCTCTGGCACACTGCTAGTGTCTTCCACAGTGAAGACAGATGCAAAGTACCCATTAACTTCATCTGCCTTTCTTGGTCCCCATTACTACCTCACCAGAATCATTTTCCAGTGGTCCAATATCAAGGCTCACCTCCCTTTTACTGTTGATATAACTGAAAATACTTTCAGTATCCTGCTTTATATTATTGGCCAGATTGCCCTCATATTTCATCTTCTCCCTTTTTATGGCTTTTTAATTGCCTTTTGTTGAATAATTTTAGCTTCCCAGTCATCCAACTTCCCACTCACTTGCCCTTTCCTTGGCTTTTATGCAGTCCTTAAATTCCCTTGTCAGCTGTGGTCACCTACCCTTGCCATTTGAGAACCTCCTCTTCTGTGGGATATAATTATTCAGCGCCCTGTGAACTATTCCCAGAAACTTCAGCCATCTCTGCTCTGCTGTCATCCCCACCCATATCCTCCTCCAATCCACCTGGGCAATCTCCTCTCTCATGCCTCTGTAATTCCCTTTATTCCATTGTCATACTGATACATGTGACTTATGCTTCTCCCTCTCAAACTGCAGAATAAATTTTATCACACTATTATCACTGCTTCCTAAGGGTTCCTTTGCGTTCAACTCCCTAATAAGATCTGGGTTATTACACAGCATCCAATCTAAGAGAGCCTTTCCCTGAGTAGGCTCAAGCACAAGCTACTCTAAAAAGCCATCGTGTAGGCATTCAACAAATTTGCTCTTCTACGATTTGATACCAACTGATTTTCCCAATCCCCTTGCATTACCCTTATTACATGCCTTTTCCAGCTCCCTTTGCAATCTCAACCCCACATCTTGGCTACCATTTGGAGGCCTATATATGATTCCCACAATGGTTTTATTACCCTTACGGTTTCTTAACTCCACCCACAAAGATTCAACATTCTCTGACCCTATGTCACTTCTTCCTCAAGATGTAATTCCATCTCTTACCAACAGAGCCACACCATCACCCATGCCTTCCTGCCAATCCTCTCAATACAAAGTACGAGGGATGATTGATAAGTTCATGGCCTAAGGTAGAAGGAGTCAATTTTAGAAAACCTAACACATTTATTTTTCCTACATTTACACACTTAGTCCAGCGGTCATGGAGCATACGGATCCTGTCTTTGTAGAAGTCGGCATCTTGGACCTCCAGCAAGTGGTCCACAACAGGGGTGATTGATAAGGTCGTGGCCTAAGGTAGAAGATGAGTTATTAACTTCAAACTTTCTGCATAATCACTCAAAGAGTTGAACAGCACGTGCATGTAACGCGAGCTATATAACTCATCTCCTTCTACCTTAGGCCACGAACTTATCAATCACCCGTCGTATGTCCTTTGATGTTAAGGTCCCAACTCTGGTCTTCTTTCAGACACGGCTCAGTGATGCCCACAACATCACACCAACCAATCTCTAATTGTGCCACGAGTTCATCCACCTTATTCTAACTGCTATGCACATTTAAATACAGCACCTTCATTCCTGTATTCTTCACCCTTTTGAATTTTGCTTCTGTGGTACAATCTAACTTTTTGCTCTGTCTGCATTTGTACCCAATCATTGACTTGTCCTTCCTTAATTCATCTTACATCCATCATCTACTCGTAAACCTGCCGGTTCATCTGAGCTCTACCATACTGGTTCGCATCCCTCTGCCATATTAGTTTAAACCACTCCAAGCAGCTCTAGTAAAGCTGCCAGCAAGAATATTGGTCCCCCTCAGATTCAAGTGCAACCCATCCTTTTTGTATAGGTCACACCTGCCCCAGAAGAGATCCCAATGATCCAGAAATCTGAATCCCTGCCCCCTGCTCCAAATCTTCAGCCACACATTTATCTGCCACCTCATTCTATTCCTATCCTCACTGTTGTGTGACACAGGCAGCAATCCCGAGATTACTACCCTTGAGGTCCTGCTTCTCAGCTTCCTTCCTAACTCTCTGTGTTCTGTTTTCAGGACCTCTTCCCTTTTCCTACCCATGTCGTTGGTACCAATATGAACCACGACTTCAAGCTGTTCACCCTCCCTTTTCAGGATATTGCGGACTCGTTCAGAAACATTGCAGACCCTGGCACCTGGGAGGAAAACTCTCATCCGTGTTTCTTTTTCATTTCCACAGAGTCGCCTAATTGTCCCTCTGACTATAGAGTCCCCTATTACTGCTGCCATCCTCTTCCGTTCCCTACCCTCCTAAGCTGCAGGGCCAGACTCAGTGCCAGAGGCACGACTGCATTTGCTTCCCCATGGTAGGTACACCCTCACCCCCAATAGCACTCAAAATAGAATACTTATTGTCGAAGGGACGGCCACAGGGGTGCTCTCCTTTATCTGATGTTCCTCCTTCCCTCTCCTGACAGTCACACATTTACCTGTAGCCTTGGGGTGACTACCTCCTTGTTGCTCCTGTCTACCACCTCTTCACTTACCTTAACAACTGGGATCAGAAAGCTGAGCCTACCTCCTCCTGCCCCAACTGCAGAAGAAATAGTGATTTTCACGTCTGCTTTGTCAGTCACTTCAGATCCCACACAGATTAAGAATGGAAGTGGTCACCCTCAGATTCTACAAAAGAAGAACTATTTCTAATACATACATTGACAAAGCATTTTGTATCCGTCAATAATGCAACACAAATCAATGTTTTGTAATTCCACTCAATTCTCCGCAGCTAAATGTCAAACAAGCGCATTTTAAATGAGCAAATTAAATCATAATAATGCATGTCATTAAGATTAACAGGATGTTCTCTCGGTTGCCAAAGTCCATGGAAAGGTTGTTGAGAACTGGAGTAGTCTCAAGGCCAACAATTCAGAGCAGGAGATGCAACTTCCCTCTTCACTGGGATTGGGGAAGATGGTTGCATTAATCATAACGAGAGATTGGAAAATCTGGGACTATTCTTGCTGAAGCACAGGATCTTAATCTTTTGTGCGCCACAGTTTCCGAAGAGGCATTGGACTGCGTAGAGGGAAAGAGAGTTTAAAAGAAGCTAGTGGGGGCAGTCAGCACATTTAGCTCACTGGTGTTGGAGGGGTAGTTGAGGCTTTCATTCACTGGGGTATCGGTGAGGAGGGGAGTAGGCTGTAGGTAGATTTTTTTTCAATTATTGATGCCTGCTTTCTTTTTGCACATTTCGAGCATTGAAAATGCCAGGTAAGATAGTGCAATGCTCCTCCTGTGCGGTATGGGATTGCTGGGAGATCTCCTGTGTACCTGACAACCACACCTGCAAAATGTGCATCCAGCTGCAGCTTCTAGCAGATCGTGTTAAGGAGTTGAAGCAGGAACTGGATGAACTCTGGATCACAGGGGAGGCTGTGGGGTTGATAAGCAGGACATACAGGGAGGTAGTTACACCCAACGTGCAGGACACAGGTAACTGGGTGACTGTCAGGAAGGGGAACGCGGATAGGCAGTCCGTGCAGAGTACCCCATTCCCCTCAACAACAGGTATACTGCTTTGGATACTGACTGGGGTGGGGGATGGTGTGGCCTAGCAGAGGAAAGCCAGAGCATTCGCGAATCTGGCTCTGAGGGGAGAAAAGGTCAGCTGTAGTGATGGGGTATTGTTCGGATAGAGGAGCAGCAAGGAGGTTCTGTGGATAAGAGTGAGATTCCCGGATGATATGTTGCCTCTCAGGTGCCAGCATCAGGGATATCTCAGCAGGCTTAAGTGGGTGGGTGAGTAGCCAGATGTCTTGGTCCATTGTAGGTACCAATGATGTGGGTAGGAGAGGAGATGAGATCCATCAAAGTGAGTTCAGGGAGTTACATGCTAAGTTAAAGGATGGGACCGCCAGGATTGTGATTTCAGGATTGCTACCCATGCCATGTGTGAGGTCAGAAATAGGAAGATCATACAGCGTAATATATGGCTAAGGAGATGATGCAGGAGGGAGGGTTGCAGGTTTTTGGATAATTGGGCTGTCTTCCAGGGAATGCAGGACATATACAGAAGGGGCGGTTTGCACCTGAAATGGAGGGGAACTAATATCCTAGTGGGAAGATTTGCTAGTGCAGCATAGGGTAGGGGGAGGTTTAAACTAGACTGACAGAGGGATGGGAACGAGCGTGCCAGAGCAGATAGTGGAGTGGTTGTGGGAAAAGAAGTGGTTAAGCCTACATATAAAGTCAGGTATCAAAACGCCGAGCATGGAGGGATTGATGGTCTGAGCTGCGCATATTTCAATGCAAAGATTATTGTAGGAAAGGCAGATGAGCTTATGGCATGGATCAGCATGTGGAATTATAATATTGCAGCCATTAGTGAGACTGACAGTTCAATGTTCCCAGGTTCCGATGATTTAGATGTGATAGAGCAGGAGGGATTAAAGGGGAAGTGGTGACATTGCTAGTCAGGGAAAACAACACGCAGTGCTCAGTCAGGACAGATTGGAGAGCATACGTGGTAAAGTTTTATGGGTAGAACTGAGGAATAGGAAAGTTATGACCATGCTAATGCGATTATATTATAGACCACTCAACAATCCGCAGGATTTAGGTGAGCAAATTTATAGAGAGATCACAGACTGTTGCAAGAAACATAAGGTTGAGGTATTAGGTGATTTTGTAAAAGTGCTGGATGGGAAAGAATTTGTCAAATGTGTTCATGATCATTCCTTAATCACGACATAGAAATCCCAGCTAGGGAAAGTGCGATACTAGATCTCCTATTCGAGAGATTTTGAGAGTACAAAGTTTGTATGTTCCTGTCATAATAAAGGGCAAGGAAAACAGGCTTAGAGGACCATGGCTTTCTTGAGATATTGAGGTCCAAGTTAAGAAAAAGAAAGGAGGTGTATTAGCAGATACAGGCAGGTAGGAATATAAGAAATGCAAAAGAATACTTAGGAAGAAAATCAGGAGGGCTAAAAGAAGACATGAGGTTGCTCTATCAGACAAGGTGAAGGAGAACCCTAAGGGTTTCTACAGATATATTAAGAGCAAAAAGATAGCAAGGGACAGAATTAGTTCTCTGGAAGATCAGAATAATAATCTATGCATGGAGCTGAAAGAGATCTTAAATGAATATCTTGCGTTAGTATTTACTCGGGAGACTGACGTAGAGTCTATAGGCACAAGGAAAAGTAGCAGCGAGGTCATGGACCCTGAACAGATTACAGAAGAGGAGTTGTGTGCTATCTTGAGGCAAATTGGGGTGGATAAATCCACAGGGCCTGACAAGGTGTTCCCTCAGACCATGTGGGAGGCAGGGTGCAGAAATTGCTGGGGCCCTAACTGAGATATTTAAAACACCTGTAGCTACAGGTGAGGTGCAGGAGGATTGAAAGATGTCTAATGTTGTTCTGTTGTTTAAGTAAGTCCCTAAGAATACTCCAGGAATTTCTAGGCCAGTGAGCCTGACATCAGTAGTGGGAAAGTTATTAGAAGGTATTCTAAAGGACCGGATATAAGTATTTGATTAGAGATAGTCAACATGGTTTTATGGATGCTAGGCCGTGTGTAACCGATCTTATAGGGTTTTTCAAGGAAAGTCAACAAAGGCAAGGCAGTGGATCTTGTCTACATGGACTTTAGCAAGGCGTTTCATGAGGTCCCACGTAGGAGGTTGGTTAGGAAGGTTCAGTTACTTGGCATTCAAGATGAGGTAGGAAATAGACATTGGCTTCACAGGAGAAGCAGTAGAGTGGTAATAGATGGCTGCCTCTCTAACTAGAGGCCTGCGACTAGTAGTGTACTGGAGACTCCATTGTTGTTTGTCACCTATATTAATGATCTGCATGATAAAGTGGTAAACTGGATCAGCAAATGTGCGGATGATAGTAAGATTGGGGATGAAGTGGACAGTGGGGAAGACTATCAAACCTTGCAACAAGATCTGGACCAAATGAAAAAATGGACTGAGAAATTGCATTTGGAATTTAATACCAAGTATGAGATGTTGCACTTCTTGAAGGCACACCAGGGTAGGTCTTACATGGTGAGCAGTCAGACACTCTAAAGTGTGGTAGAGCAGAGAGATCTGGGACTACAGACCATCATTTGTTGGCAGAAACTGAGATAATGATGAGCGGGCATACTGGAGCGAGATATGCCAACTAGTGGAGTGGTTGGCACTATCCTTGAACACTACCTCACTTTTTTAATATATGTTATTTCTGTTTTTACACAATTTTAACCTATTCAATATACATATACTGTAACTGATTTATTTATTTATTTATTATTATTATTATTTTTCTTCTAAATTATGTATTGCATTGAACTGCTGCTGCTAAGTTAACAAATTTCACAACACATGCGGTGATAATAAACCTGATTCTGATTCTGATATTTCCTTGAAAGAGGCATCACAGATAGATAGGATCGTAAAGAAAGCTTTTGGTACATTGGCCTTCAAAATCAGTATTGAGTACAGGGATGTTATGTTGAAATTGTATAAGATTTTGGAGAGACCTAATTTGGAGTATCCTGCGCAGTTTTGTTCACCTACTGTACCTACAGTAAATAAGATTGAAAGAGTGCAGAGAAAATTTACAAGAATGTTCCTTGGACTTAAGGACTTGAGTTATATGGAAAGATTGAAAAGGCTAGGACTTTGTTCCCTAGAACACAGAAGACTGAGGGGAGATTTGATAGAGGTTTACAAAATTTTGAGGGGTATAGACAAGGTAAACACAAGCAGGCTTTTTCCACTGAGGTTGAGTGAGAATTCTGCAACACTACATGGGGAGCAAACAGGATGACAGGCACAGAAAAAAATCATGATCATCCACTGCAACCAGAGAACACCCCAGTTGTGACATCTACTCGTCCCTCCAGACCCGGAACTCTGAGGTCAAGACAGTGGAACTTGCTCCAGTGAAGTGGCCCTTCACTTTAAAAAGCCTCCCATACAGGTTTCCTGTCATCATTGGAATTGACGGACAACCACAAGTAGTACTAGTAGTGCTCTCTTTTGTTCTGAATTTAATTTAAATACATAATTTGTTACTTGGTTGAATGTAGTTTGCCTTTTTTTATATACCTTTTTAACTATTTCCATGAAACCAGCTAATTGGGGCAGACGCCTAATTGGACCAAAATGTATTGGTCCCGAGGTGTCTCAAGTAACCAGAATCCACTATGTACAGTATTACCTGGGGTAAGCTGCCAGAAGAAATGGTAGAGACAGGTACAATTACAAGGTTCAAAGGCATTTAGACTATTACATGAATAGAGAAGGTTAGGAGGGATATAGGCAGATGGAACTAGCTCAGATGGATATCAGAGTCAGAATCAGGTTTATTATCACTGGCATGTGTCGTGAAATTTGTTAACAGCAGCAGCAGTTCAATACAACACATAATATAGAAGAAAAAATAATAATAATAATAAGTAAATCAATTACAGATCTGTATAATGAATAGATTAAAAATCGTGCAAAAACAGAAATAATGTATATTAAAAAAGTGAGGTACTGTTCACAGATTCAATGTCCATTTAGGATTTGGATGGCAGAAGGGAAGAAGCTGTTCCTGAATCGCTGGGTGTGTACCTTCAGGCTTCTGTACCTCCTACCTGATGGTAACAGTGAGAAAAGGGCATGCCCTGGGTGCTGGAGGTTCTTAATAATGGATGCTACCTTTCTGAGACATCTCTCCTTGAAGATGTCCTGGGTACTTTGTAGGCTAGTACCCAAGATGGGGCCGACTAAACTTACAACCTTCTGCAGCTTCTTTCAGTCCTGTGCAGTAGTCCCCGTGCCCCCCCCCCGTATCAGTGATGCAGCCTGTCAGAATGCTCTCCACAGAACATCTATAGAAGGTTTTGAGTGTATTTGTTGCAAACATACCAAATCTCTTCAAACTCCCAGTTATAACTGCAACAATATGTTGGGAACAGGTTAGGGCCTCAGAGATCTTGACACCCAGGAACTTGAAACTGCTCACTCTCTCCACTTGTAACCCCTCTATGAGGATTGGTATGTGTTCCTTTGTCTTACCCTTCCTGAAGTCCACAATCAGCTCTTTCATCTTACTGATGCTGAGTAGCAGGTTGTTGCTGCGGCACCACTCCACTAGTTGGCATATCTCACTCCTGTATGCCCTCTCGCCACCACCTGAGATTCTACCGACAATGGTTCTATCGTCTGCAAATTTATAGATGGTATTTGATCTGTGTCTTGCCACACAGTCATAGGTATAGAGAGAGTAGAGCAGTGGGCTAAGCACTCTGGCTAAGGTGCACCAGAGTTGATCGTCAGCAAGGAGGAGATATTGTCACCAATCCGCACAGATTGTGGTCTTCTGGTCTATTAACATCCATTAAACAGACAAAACCTTAGTGCTTCTGACTGTTGATCTCACTGTGACTGTTCTCACGATCTCCAGTTTCTCCAAAGGGCCTCAAGAAACTCCAATAACCAAGGGAACATCCTGTAATATTTAATGATTCATGTATTATTATTATTATTATTATTATTATTATTAACTGGTCTCACCTTATCAGACATATTCCTTATGTTCTACCCATCCCTCCCTCACTTCTTCTGCTACTGAAAACCAACTGGTTTTCTCTTCTCCCCATTTCTGCCAAAGATCCTGAACCTGAATCATTGCTGTTGCACTTTCCACAGATGCTGCCTGACCTGCTGAGTGTCCCCAGCATTTTCTGTTTTGTATTCATTGCAGTCCAGCTTTTCAGAGATGCCATCCTTTCTTCCAGAAGTTAGTGATACCGCAGCAACATATCAGAGGTAGGTAAAACCAGGACTCAATCCTAGGACCAGGGGAAGAGATTTAGATGAGTTATGAGGCAAACTATTTTTCACCCAGGAAAGAGTAAGTCCCTCACCTGGATTGTCAATGTTTCAGGTCAAGACTCTTCATCCAAAATGGCAACCGTCCATTTCTTTCCATAGATGCTGAGTTCCTGAGCTCCCCCTGAGTTCACTTATCGAGTTACATAGAACATAGAAATTTACCACACATTACAGGCCCTTCAGCCCACAATGTTGTGCCAACCATGTAACCTACTCTAGAAACTGCCTAGAATTTCCCTACCGCATAGCCCTCTATTTTTCTAAGCTCCACGTACCCATCTAAGAGGCTCTTAAAAGACCCTATTGTATCGGCTTCCACCACCGCCGCTGGCAGTGCATTCCACACACCTACCACTCTCTGTGTGAAAAACTTACCCCTAACATCCCCTTGGTACCTATTTCCAAGCACCTTAAAACTATGCCCCTCGTGTTAGCCATTTCAGCCATGGGGACAAAGCCTCTGGCTATCCACACGAACAATGCCCCAATGTTCCTCCAGCTTTTTCTGTTGCTTCAAATTCCAGCATCTGTGACCTCTTCTGTCTCCCTGGAATAGACTGCCTAAGTGAGTGATTGAAACTGGGTTGCTGTCAGCTCTTGAAAAAACTATACACCAACTGCTGAACAAATAGGTTAATATGGAAAGGTGTCCACTGCTCAGGATGAATGAGTTTGGCCAAATGTCCTCCTTCCATGCTGTGTAATTCTATCATTCAAAGAAAGCACAACGTTTCTTCATCACTCTGCTACTTATGATCATCACTTTGCCTTCCCAATTATCATGGGGGACTTCATCCAGACCAGCTTGAGGAGGTCTCTGAGAAACACCATCATGTCATCTGCAGGAAATCAGGAGCCAATACAGTTGATCACTGTTACACCTCCATCAAGAATGCTTACCGTGCCATCCCACGCGCACACCTTGGCAGGCCCAATCACCTGGCAGTACCTCTACTGCTGGCAAACAGGCAGAGACTGAGGACCGCTGCACCAGTAGTGAATCATGTGAAGGTATGTTCAAGAGAGGTGGAGAAGCTCTTACAGAATAGGATAAGTGGACTAGACAATATCCAGGGATTCACCTTTGATCTCAGCGAACATGCTATGTTCGTCACTGACTTCATCAAGGCCTGAAGGTCTTTCGAGAACACATCGGAACATATCAAAATCTTCTCAAAGCAAAAGCCCTGGATGAAGCAAGACATTTGCAGTCTGCTCAGGGCTCGATCCAGGGCATTCAAGACCGGTGATCCAGGACGCTAAAAGAAGTCCAGGTACAACTACAGAGGGCCATTTTGAGTGAGTGAAGTTAGAGACACAATCAGATGCACGACAGCTGCGGCAGGTGTCGCTGGCCATTACTTCCTAGAAGGCAAAACCTAACACCAAAAATGGCTGTGATGCTTCTCTCCCTAATGAGCTCAGCACCTATTATGCTTGCTTTGCAGGGGAGAATAACGCAACCCCTATGTGAATTTTCACAGCATCTGGTGACGTTGTGCTTTCCATCTCAGAGTCCAATGTCAGAACATCCTTCAAGAGAGTGAATCTTAGCAAGGCATCGGGCCCTAATCCTGTACCTGGCAGGGCGCTGAAAACCAGTGCTGACCAGCTGGCTGGGGCACTCAAGGGCATCTTCAGCCTCTCATTGTTGCAGCTGAAGTTTCCCACCTGCTTCAAATGGGCGCCAAACATACCAGTGCTCTGATACCAGAGCAGGACGAGCTCTCAGTGACCAACGGCCGGTAACACTCACATCCACTGTGATGAAGTGCTTTGAGAGATTGGCTGGGAAGTTGGGAGGACACTTATCAGTTCTCACTGAGAAGTCAGCGGAAAGGGTGGATGGTTTCAAGTTCCTGGCTGTTAACATCTCAGCAGATCTATCTTGATCCCACCTCATTCATTGATTGAATCATGAAGAAGGCACGCCTGCAGCTCTATTTCATTAGAAGTTTGAGGAGATTTGGTATATCACCAAAGACGCTGGCAAATTTCTACAGATGTACCATGGAGAACGTTCTGACTGTCTGAATCACAGTTAGGTCTGGAGGTTCCAATAAACAGGATTGCAAATGCTACAGAGTGTTGGAGACTCAGCCAGCTCCATCAGGGGCACAACCCTCCCCACCATCGAGGACATCAAGAGGTGGTGCCACAAGAAAATGGTGTTGGTCATCAAAGACCCTCACCATCCAGAACGTGCACTCTTCTTGTAACTAGCATCAGGGAGGATGTTCAGGAGGCTGAACACACACGCTCAATGATTCAATTACAGCTTCGTCCCCTTCACCATCAGATTTCTAAATGGTCCATGAACCCATAGATTTACACTATTTATTGAGTTTTTCAATTTGCAGTAATTTCTTTGTTTTGCCGTGTACTGCTGCCACAAAATAACACATTTCACAATAACTATCAGTGATAACAAACCCAATTTGGATTCTGACTCTAGCCACATGGAGGGGCTTCCTGCTCATTCAATTCAATACTTTGTACCAAAGTGTCCACAATGACTAAACTTCGAGGTGGTTTGTTGTATACAAAACACATTACAGCATATCACAGATTCTCATCTGTATGGCTATTGCTTTCCATAGTTACGAGCCTTCTCTCCCTATTCATTTCAATGGTCCACTTAACCTTTGCTTTCTTTATATTTTTATTTGTCTGCTTCTCAGCGAGAGATATTTTTATAGAAAGGGACAAGTGCTCCAAATCCTAGCAACATAAAGAAAATGACAGTGTGGTATTTGTTTTTTGCTTGCATACATGGGCACCACAGCAAATAAATAACTTAATCCATCCTAAAGGCATCAGTAGCTGAAATAATATCACAGCACCAGTGTTCTTTCTTTGACATTCTCATTCACGTTCAGAGCTTCGGAGAGCTGCGTCTGGTGACTGAATGGATTACCTGGGGCAGGAAGTTGTGGGATAGGGCTATTTATAGATGTTTCCACCAGTAAAATTGGTATTATTGTCTACTAAGTTCCAATGGTGGGAAATGATTGATGTCTGTCTGTAATAGACAAAATCTCATGAATTTATGCACCATAATGTCACTAGAGTCTTGAAGCATAGGTTGAGTGAATAGTCAGGGTCTTTTTCCCAGGTTAATACGAAAGTATGTGGAATGCCCTGCCGTGAGTGGTGTAGAGGCAGATATATCAGGAGAATTTAGGAATGGAGGAATGGATGATAGAAAAATGGAGACCTATGTAGGAGGGAGGGTCAGATGGATCTTAGAGTAAGTAAAAAGTTCAGTACAGTGTAGTGGGCCAAATGCTCTGCACTGTGGTGTAATGTTCTATGTTCTATATAGAGACATGAATAAATACCAAACGTAAGTCTATCAGTCCATCAGTTACCATTTACACTCTTCCTACATTAATCTCATCTTTCATTCCCCCCACATTCTCGTGAACTCTATCCCTCATCTACACATGAGGGGACAATTTCACAGTGACCAATTAGCCTACCAAACCACATATCCTTGGAACACAGGTGGAAGCTGGAGCACCCAGGGGAAACTCAAATTGGTCATTTCACACAGTCAGCCGGATTGAACCTGGATCTCTGGAGCTACAAGGTAGTGACTCTACTAACAACGCTAATGGAGAAATTACTTTTGCTGTGAAGTTAGGCTCAAAGGATTCCATTCCACTTTTGTGATTGTAGAAACATAGAAACATAGAAAATAGGTGCAGGAGTAGGCCATTCGACCCTTCAAGCCTGCACCGCCATTTATTATGATCATGGCTGATCATCCAAGTCAGAATCCTGCACCAGCCTTCCCTCCATACCCTCTGATCCCCGTAGCCACAAGGGCCATATCTAACTCCCTCTTAAATATAGCCAATGAACTGGCCTCAACTGTTTCCTGTGGCAGAGAATTCCACAGATTCACCACTCCCTGTGTGAAGAAGTTTTTCCTAATCTCGGTCCTAAAAGGCTTCCCCTTTATCCTCAAACTGTGACCCCTCGTTCTGGACTTCCCCAACATCGGGAACAATCTTCCTGCATCTAGCCTGTCCAATCCCTTTAGGGTTTTATACATTTTAATCAGATCCCCCCTCAATCTTCTAAATTCCAACGAGTACAAGCCTAGTTCATCCAGTCTTTCTTCATATGAAAGTCCTGCCATCCCAGGAATCAATCTGGTGAACCTTCTTTGTACTCCCTCTATGGCAAGGATGTCTTTCCTCAGATTAGGGGACCAAAACTGCACACAATACTCCAGGTATGGTCTCACCAGGGCCTTGTACAACTGCAGTAGTACCTCCCTGCTCCTGTACTCGAATCCTCTCGCTATAAATGCCAGCATACCATTCGCCTTTTTCACCGTCTGCTATACCTGCATGCCCACTTTCAATGACTGGTGTATAATGACACCCAGGTCTCATTGCACCTCCCCTTTTCCTAATCGGCCACCATTCAGATAATAATCTGTTTTCCTATTTTTGCCACCAAAGTGGATAACTTCACATTTATCCACATTAAATTGCATCTGCCATGAATTTGCCCACTCACCCAACCTATCCAAGTCACCCTGCATCCTCTTAGCATCCTCCTTACAGCTAACACTGCCGCCCAGCTTCGTGTCATCCGCAAACTTGGAGATGCTGCATTTAATTCCCTCATCCAAGTCATTAATATATATTGTAAACAACTGGGGTCCCAGCACTGAGCCTTGCGGTACCCCACTAGTCACTGCCTGCCATTCTGAAAAGGTCCCGTTTATTCCCACTCTTTGCTTCCTGTCTGCTAACCAATTCTCTATCCACATCAATACCTTACCCCCAATACCATGTGCTTTAAGTTTGCACACTAATCTCCTGTGTGGGACCTTGTCAAAAGCCTTTTGAAAATCCAAATATACCACATCCACTGGTTCTCCCCTATCCATTCTACTAGTTACATCCTCAAAAAATTCTATGAGATTCGTCAGACATGATTTTCCTTTCACAAATCCATGCTGACTTTGTCCGATGATTTCACCGCTTTCCAGATGTGCTGTTATCACATCTTTGATAACTGACTCCAGCAGTTTCCCCACCACCGACGTTAGGCTAACCGGTCTATAATTCCCCGGTTTCTCTCTCCCTCCTTTTTTAAAAAGTGGGGTTACATTAGCCACCCTCCAATCCTCAGGAACTAGTCCAGAATCTAATGAGTTTTGAAAAATTATCACTAATGCATCCACTATTTCTTGGGTTACTTCCTTAAGCACTCTGGGATGCAGACCATCTGGCTCTGGGGATTTATCTGCCTTTAATCCCTTCAATTTACCTAACACCACTTCCCTACTAACATGTATTTCGCTCAGTTCCTCCATCTCACTGGACCCTCTGTCCCCTACTATTGCTGGAAGATTATTTATGTCCTCCTTAGTGAAGACAGAACCAAAGTAATTATTCAATTGGTCTGCCATGTCCTTGTTCCCCATAATCAATTCACCTGTTTCTGTCTGTAGGGGACCTACATTTGTCTTTACCAGTCTTTTCCTTTTGTGAACCAAGTCAGCAGAGAGAAAAAGCTGGTAGATATAAAAGTCTTTATATGGGACACACACAAGCTGACAGCTTTGGAGTTACTCAAGAGAGGCTCCCCAATCCAACATTACAGCACATTTTTATATGTTAATGAACAAACGTAACAGGACAATTTCTATAGTTATAATGCCTGCAAGATGCTTCTTTTGAGTTACATGTTATTTTTCAAATACCTAGGACTTCTCACCAACATACCCAAAATGAACATTAATTACCGTGTCTCTGAGTCGTATTCCTGTAGTAGGGTGTTGGTTGCATTCATTCATATGCAAACATATCAGTCCATTGGAAGTTTCCTGGTCTGCAATTTTCTCTAAAATGCAGCTTTAGGAAGACCATTGTTCTAAGCTGCATTTTAATTCAATCTACAATCCATATTCAGATCTGAAAACTGGTTGCTATTGAAATTAATATTGACTATATTGCATATTTGCAGAATACACCCTAACATCTACAAAGAATAATTTATTTCTACATCACTTTGGTTCTGATCAACAATTTTTTAAAAATTTATTTTACATGAACATCACTCATCCATCCCTGAATACCCATGAACAGATTGTCTACCGCTAAAAAAAAAAGCATATCCTTACCTGTAAAGACTTTGGAAACCATCACTTAGAAGATTCTGTAAAGATGTGGAAGAAGGATTTGTGGAAGAATGAGACTAAAGTGGAAGTTTTTGGCCCAACACTAAGCAGTAAATGTGATGTAAATCTAGTACTGCACATCAGCTAGGTAACACCATCCCTACTGTAAATTAGGGTGGAGGTAGCGTCATACTATGGAATGTTTTACAGCAGCAGGGACTGGAAATCTGGACAGGATTGATGGGAAGATGAATGGAGCTAAGTACAGAGAGATCCTGGATAAAAAAAAACCTGCTAGCCTCTTCCAGAAAGCTTAAACTGATGAAGAAGTTTGTCTTTCAGCAGGACAATTACCCATAGCATTATGCCAGAGCAACCACAGACTGGCTTCAAAGGAAGAGAATTGATGCATTTGAGTGGCCCATTCAGAGTCCTGATCTTAACCCAATCGAATATCTCTGGCAAGACCTGAAGATTGCTGTGCACTGCAGCTCCCCAACTAACCTGACACAGCTTGAGCAATTTTGCAATGAGGAATGGGCAAATCTTACTCCATCACGTTGTGCAAAGCTAGTAGAGATTTATTCAAGAAGATTGCTGACTGTAATAGCGTGAGAGGTGGTTCAATCAAGTATTGAGCAAAGGGGGATGAATACAGTGGAACTGCTGACATTTTAGTTTTTCATGCTTTACATTTTTCTCTTTTTTGGGGGCTCTACAGTGAAAAAAGAAACATGTGAAAGAGGATCTGGTGCTTTCCCAGCATATATGACAAAAAGCCATATAACCATATAACAAGCTATCTCGGCCCTTCTAGTTCGTGCTGAACTCTTACTCTCACCTAGTTCCACTGACCGACACTCAGCCCATAACCCGCCATTCCTTTCCTGTCCATATAGCTGTCCAATTTAACTTTAAATGACAACATTGAACCTGCCTCAACCACTTCTGCTGGAAGCTCATTCCACACGGCTACCACTCTCTGAGTAAAGAAGTTCCCCCTCATGTTACCCCTAAACTTTTGCCCTTTAACTCTCAACTCAAATAAACACTTCTCGAGCTTCCAGTCAGGTACAGATATTGATTTTGACCAACATTTCAATGACAAACTCTGCCATCTTCTTCAGGGATGATACCTGGGCATGCTTGGTCCAGTGATATTTATACCCACATAATCTGTCCCTCCTGATTGGTTAGTCCTCACAGTCAACCAGTTTTCCACTCTCCCATCTTGTTTACAGTCAAATTCCAGTTTTTATGTAGAGGGAGACCTTTTTCTTTGTTAAAATTCTTTTCCTTGAATTTTATTTCAATAGCTTCCTTTACCAGGTGGTCCCAAAAAGCCATTGGCACGGCACAATAGTTTTGTGCCGTCAAAGTCAATCCTGTAGTCATTGTAAATGCAGTGTTCTACTACCACCGATTTCTCCAGGTAACCCAAACAGATGCACCTCCTGTGCTCCTTGATGCGGGTTTCCACCAGGTGCCCCATCTGGCCAATATACGCTGCTCTGCATTCACAGGAAATCCCGTAATCGCAAGTCAACCTGAGTCCCAAGACATCTTTGACCCACCTAGGTTGTGATTTGAGCTTCTTTACTGGTTCGTGGATGGTATTATCTAGTATTTCTTCGGATCCTGGCAATCCTCCAGAATATGTGACAACATAAAGAAGGCAGCCGGTAGCAACGAGTTCCTCCTCATTGTTAGGTTTCCTGGTTTTTCCATCAGCCCTTTTAAGGACCCGATTGATTTCCTTCACCTTGTAGCCATTCTGTAGGAATATCATGCGTGATTGTCTTATCTCCCAGTGGAGACTCACTGGGTCCAAAATAGTTTTTGCACAGTTAATCAAAGTAGGGAGAACCACTCTACATTGGAAGGCATGATGGTGGCTGTTATTGTTGAGGTATAAGTCTGTGTGAGTGGGTTTCTGATAGACGCCATGTTGGAGGCTACCATCTGGCTTGTGTCATATTAGAATGTCCAGGAATGGGAAGCAACCATTCTTCTCCATCTCCATTGAATATTGAATGTTCGGATGAATGCTGTTCAGAACTGTTGGAGTGTCTGGAGTCTATGAGGCCACACTGCAAAGGTGTCATCGACGTATCTGAAGAAGCATTTGGGATGCAAGGGCGATGAACTCAGCCCCCTCTCCTCAAAGTCCTCCATGTAGAAATTAGCAAAAGCCAGTGACAAGGGCGATCCCACGGTCACTCCGTCGATTTGTTCATAGTAGCTCCCCTTATAGGGGCAGCACATCGATGTAAGGGTGTGTTCAAAAAAGGACAGTGGTATCCTTGCCAAACCTTCACCACAGGAGGACCAGGCTGTCCTTAATGGGAACTCTCATGACCAGAGGCACCACGGCAAAACTGATCATTATGTCCTCCAGGTTTATCATTTTAACAAAGTCAGTCGAATTTGTGAGGTGATGCTCACAGCCCCCAACAAGGGGAGACAACATGACCATTTAATGCTTAGTGAGGTAGTAAGTTGGAGAATCTATCCCACTGATGATAGGCCTCAGGGAGGAACCCTCTTTGTTTACCTTCGCGAGCCCATAACGCCTTGGTGGTACCCACACCTGAGGCAGAAGTCTCTTGCACTTGTCTGCTGGTAGTCTGGATTTCTTCAATAACATGTGATTCACAAATAAAAATTCTCAGTTAACTTGACTGAGATCCTTGGTTGTAATATTCATTATTGTGAACAAGGGGCTGGAGGCTGAATAATTGTTCAAGGCAGAGTATATAGAAAAAAATAGATAAATAGACTCAGTGGCCTCTTTATTAGATCCTGGAATGGAACCCAGTGTGGTCTTCTGTTGCTGTAGTCCTTCGAGTCCAAGGTTCCACACGTTGTGCATTCGGAGACGCTCTTCTGCACACTAATGTAGCATGAGGCTTATACTCGTTGGAATTTAGAAGATTGAGGGGGGATCTTATTGAAACATATGAAATCCTAAAGGGATTGGACAGGCTAGATGCAGGAAGATTCTTCCCGATGTTGGGGAAGTCCAGAACGAGGGGTCACAGTTTGAGGATAAAGGGGAAGCCTTTTAGGACCGAGATTAGGAAAAACTTCTTCACACAGAGAGTGGTGAATCTGTGGAATTCTCTGCCACAGGAAACAGTTGAGGCCAGTTCATTGGCTATATTTAAGAGGAAGTCAGATATGGCCCTTGTGGCTAAAGGGATCAGGGGGTATGGAGGGAAGGCTGGTACAGGGTTCTGAGTTGGATGATCAGCCATGATCATACTGAATGGCGGTGCAGGCTCAAAGAGCCGAATGGCCTACTCCTGCTCCTAATTTCTATGTTTCTATGAGTTACTGTCAGCCTCCTTTCAGTTTGAACCAGTCTGACCATTCTCCTCTGACCTCTCTCATTAACAAGACATTGTTGTCCTCAGAACTGCTGCTTGTTTTGTGTTTTTCACACCATTCACTGTAAAGTCTATAGACTGTTGTGCATGAAAATCCCAGGAGATCAGCAGTTTCTAAGATGGTCAAACCACCCCATCTGGCTGGAACAATCGTTCCACAGACAAAGTCATTTAGATCACATTTCTTCCCCATTCAGATGTTTGTTCTGAACAACTGAACATCTTGAGTATGTTTGCACCCTTTCTGTATCGAGTTGCTGCCACATGATTGGCTGATTAGATATTTGTATTATAGCAGGTGTACAGTAATGCAAAATGAAAACAAAACTAGTAAGGTAGTGTTCTTGGGTTGAGTGTCCATTCAGAAACCTGAGGGTGGAGGGGAAAAAAGTAAGTAAAGTTCCTAAAATATTGAGGGTGTGTCTTCAGGCTGCTGTTCCTCCACTCTGATGATAGTAATGAGAGGAAGGCGTGTCCAGTGTGGTGGGGGTCCTTAATGACGGATGCTGCTTTTGGGGTATCACCCTTTTAAAATGACCTCGGTGGTAGGGAGGCTAATGCCTATGATAGAGCTGCTTGAATTTATAAGCCTCTACAGCATTTTCCAGTCCTGCGCAGCAACCTCTCTGTTTCAGACGGCGATGCAACCAGTCAGAATGCTCTCCACTGTACATCTGTAGAAATTTGCTAAAGTCTTTGGTGACATACCAAACCTCCACAGCTTTTTCTACATTTTCCGACAATATCGGAGGCCACGTTAGCCCATCAAATCTGAAGATTCAAAGGTTCATTTTGTTGTCAAAATATGCTTGTACAACACAACTCTGATATTTGTCTTCTCCAGATAGCCATGGAATACAGCAGAACTACGGGAATCATTGAAGGAAAAGAAAAGACATAAAACCTCCTACCCCGCGTGAAAAGGAAAAAGAAACAAAACTCACAAACCGCAAACTCTCCCATCCCCTCCCTCTCACAAAAAAAACTGATCGACACACGGAAAATGATAGCTAGAACATCAAACTCCAAACCCCTGACCCCTTCCCTCACACAAAGCTAACAGATCACCCACCTGGAAAACAGCAGCTAGAATATCAAAAACCCCCAAACACCCAACACACCCTCGCAAAAACGAACAGTAACAATAGCATCAAACCTCCCACCCCCTCTTTCACACACACAAACAGATCACCCACACAGATAAGCCAACAAGAACATCAGACCCCAAATCCCCAACACCCCTTCACAATCCTCCCGTCAGAATCGAGGGGAGCGACTGCTCAAACTCCATCCTTCTGTGAAGAGTGACTGCCACGCCGCCAATCTGCAGCCTACCAAACGCCACCAACCTGGCTACCAATCGCCATCGACCCGTGGCCTACATGGAGAGCAGCCGCTGACTTCCTCCACATTCACCTCAATGCTTCAGTCTTCCTCAATGCTTCGAAATGGAGTGCGTCATGACCCCACACTCATTCTCTGGTCTTCTGCACGAGGCAGCTTATGCTTGCGGTCATCTCCGGGGTAGCAGAGTGCTAGATCATTCGATCAAACTCTAAACTTCACATCACAGGCTCCATTAGTTTCTGAAACACAATCAAGATAAAAAGAACAAGTAGAAGGCACAGAAAAAGTGAAATAATTGAAGGGATAGGCTATCTGGATGATATTGGCCAAGGAATCGTTCATTGTTGCCATTTTGACTGGAAGCTCATACGCCAATCCCTTTCTCCCATTATTCCATGTAACCTATTCTTACTCCAGACAGCAATCCCAATCCCCCATTATTCCGCGTAACCTATCCTCACTCAGCTGCACACTGTGGACAGCTCATTAGTCAGCACATCCATGCAATGTGGGAGGGAGTTGAAACATCCAAAGGAAACTAACATAGTCATATGTAAGGTCCAGAAAGAGAGCAGCTGACCTCAGCATTGATCCTGTCACTGGAACTGTGCACCTCTATAATGTCACCCCTTAGTCTCCAATGTTTCAAGAAATAAAATCCTAATCTGCCCATCTTCTTCCTATAAATCAAGGGCCTCATCCTGGCAGTATTCTAATAATATTCTTCTTTGCACTCTTCAGCTTAATGACAGCTATTCTATAACACAGTCACCAAAACGGAGCTCAGTACTCCAGATGTGGCCTCATCACTGTCTTGTCCAACAGCAACCTAATATTCTAGCTCTGATACTGAATGCCCTGTCTGAAGAATACCGGCATGCTAAACATCTTCTTCACCTCCTTATCCATCTGTGACTCCACTTTTCTGGAAATGAGGTACTCCTGGGCCCCTCTGCACTACAACACTTCCTGGGGCCATACGTTTAATTCTGATCAACAAAATTCACAGTGAAAGTGCCGCCCTGAGTTTGCATTGAACTTGAGTCTCAATGAGGACAAGACAAAAGAGATAACTGTGGATTTCAGGAAGGTGCAGGCTGACCACTTCCTACTGCACATCCGTGAAGAGTGTCAGGAACTGAGAAGAAACAAGTGCACATCACAGATGATCTCACCTAGTTCCTCAACACCACCTCCTTAGTCAAGGAAACACTTGAGCTGTTGAGGAGAATGAAGTGAGCAATGTTTCCCATGCCATTCATAACCACAGTCTACCAGAGTGCCATCGAGGGTGCCCTGACCATCCAGTATGGAAATTGCAAAGCATCTGACCACAAGACACTGCAACGGATTGTGAGGACTGCTGGGAGGATCACCAGTGTCTCTCCCCTTCCTCCCCCCCACCCAATCCAGGACATACGTATAACAGAACTGCTGCATTTGCAGAATCCTCGGCATTATTAAGGATCCCGCCCATCCGTCCCACAATCACTTTGACCTACTGTCAGGCGAAAGGTACCACAGCATAAGAACAAGGACTGTTAGGCTGGGTAAAAGCTTCTTCCCCCAGGCTGTGAGACTTCTGAACACCCTGCTACCACCCAGTATACGTTATTTATGACAGTAATATTGTATAGAACATAGAACATAGAATAATACAGCACAGTACAGGCCCTTCGGCTCACAATGTTGTGCTGACCTTCAAACCCTGCCTCCCATATAAGCCCCTACCTTAAATTCCTCCATATACCTGTCTAGTAGTCTCTCAAACTTCACTAGTGTATCTGCCTCCACCACTGACTTAGGCAGTGCATTCCACGCACCAACCAATCTCTGAGTAAAAAACCTTCCTCTAATGTCCCCCTTGAACTTCCCACCCCTTACCTTAAAGCCATGTCCTCTTGTATTGAGCAGTGGTGCCCTGGGGAAGAGGCACTGGCTATCCGCTCTATCTATTCCTCTTATTATTTTGTAAATATAGTATATTTAACTATATAATCAGTATATGCACTTTATGTCAATGTACTTATTTTATCTGTAAGTATTTTTGTGTTAATATTATTTTATGTGTTGTATGTGATATGTGTGCTGTGTTTTGCACCTTGCTCCTTGAGGAATATTGTTTTGTTCACTGTGTACATGTATGGTTGAATGACAATAAACTTGAAATTGAACTTGAAACTGTGTTTTATTGGAGAAGTGTAGGCAGCCTAAGGTACAGTGACACTGGCTTGGAGAAAGAACGTAAAATTCATGATCAGTTTTGTTTGCTGGATGGGAATGTGCCACAAACTGAATGTCTGCTCTGCAAGATTAAAGTCTTTACTCTTTGAAGGTAGTAACATCTAATTGCTAAATATGTTTCAGCCAACCTCAAACCACTTCCAACCAGCATTAAGCCACATAATTAGATGCAAATTGACACTAAGTTATCTATGTCATGCCAACGGGTCATAAGTCAGAGAGAATGTCATTATCATCATTGGAAGCAAATAGCCTTGTGTCAGTATAGATTAGCAGTAAATAGCATACACGTGCAGAGAGATTAATGCTAATAAGCTTGGCTCATAAGGCCAACTGGCAAAACACTGCGTGACGGTATGAGCAGAGATATTTCACACTTACATTTGGAGAAGGCCACGATGTTGTCTGGTGAATGGATGTCCATGTGAAATGGAGATGGCATGCACAGTGATCACCGGGGTGAATTGGAAAGTGGAGAATATCATGGAATTGAAACTTCATAAAGTCATAGGGACATAGTGTCCTAAAGCAGGACTTTTGACCCGTCATGTTCATGCAAGCATAAGTACCCATCTAAACTTTTCCAGCATTTAGCCTGTAGTAATACAGTCATAGTCATAGAGCACTACAACACAGAAACAGGCCCTTCAACCCATCCAGTCCATGTTGCCCCATTAGTTCTGTTGACCTGCACCCAAAACATAGCCTCCATACCCCTCCCAGCTACATACCATAAGACAGTAGGATATTAGAGCAGAATTAGGCTATTTGGCCCATCGATTCTGCTCTGCCATTTCATCATGGCTGATCTAATTTTCCTCTCAGCCTCAATCTCCTGCTTTCTCTCCATATCCTTTCATGCTCTGACTAATCAATAATCTATCAACCTCTGCCTTAAATGTACATAAAGACTTGACCACCACAGCTGCCTGTGGCAAAGAATTCCACAGATTCACCGTGTACCTATCTAAATTTCTTTTAAATATTGAAATTGACCCTGCATCCACCAACTGTGCTGGCAGCTCATTAAACGCTCTCACCACCCTGAGTGAAGAAGTTACCCCTGATGTTCCCCTTAAACATTTCACGTTTCACCCTTAACCCATGACATCTAGTTCTAGTTGCATCCAACCTCAGTGGAAAAAGCCTTATCTATACCTCTCACAATCTTGTATATCTCTATCAAATTTCCCCTCAATCTTCTACAGTCTAGGAAATAAAGTCCTGACCTATACAATCTTTGCTGATTAACTCAGGTCCTCAAGTCCTGGCAACATCCTTGTAAATTTTCTCTGCATTCTTTCAGTCTCACTTTCATCTTTCCTGTAGATAGGTGACCAGAACTCCAAACTGGCCTCACCAACGCCTTATCCAATTTCAACATAACATCTCAACTCCTATACTCAGTATTGCAACTTATGAAGGCCAATGTGCCAAAAGCTTTCTTTATGATGTCACCTTCAAGGAATTATAGATCTGTATTCGCAGATCCCTCTATTCCACCACACTCCTCAGTGCCCTACTGTTCACATGTAAGATCTACTGTGTTTGGTCCTTCCAAAGTGTAACACTTTACACTTGTCTGTATTAAATTCCATCTGCCATTTTTCAGCCTATTTCACCAGCTGGCCTAGGTCCCACTGTAAGCTTTGATAGTCTTCCTCGCTGCCCACTACACCCCCAGTCTTGGTGGCATCCCCGACGACTTCTTCACCTTAGTAAGTCAACTGCTATCTGGATACCTTTCAAAATGTGACAGCTTCTGTTTGCGTTCGAGTTTTAGCTTTGTCTTCATTGGGGAAATGTTTTCCTGTTATTTACCATGAAGAAAGAAAAGATTAGCTTTATATGTCATTTGTACATGGGTGACAGGGTGGAGATAACATCTCTAGCAAAGGTGCTGCTTCCCTCGACTAGCCTGCCGGTCACCCGCGGGCGACGTGTAGTACCTGCTTATTCCCCCCACCCCAGATCAGGATTACGTAAAGCCATGGGGGCAGGTGGTGAATGGTTGTATGAGCAGCTGGTGCACATCACAAGCCCAGGTTATGCGATCAATGATAATGACCAATCTCGGAAGATAATGGCTGGGGTCACCCTTCTTGTAAAGGCACTGCCCAGGAGAAGGCCATGGCAAACCACTTCTGTAGAAAAATTTGCCAAGAACAATCATGGCACATAGTGATGATGATGACGTGCATCGAAACATACAGTCA
Organism: Mobula birostris; assembly: GCF_030028105.1. Lineage (NCBI taxonomy): Eukaryota > Metazoa > Chordata > Chondrichthyes > Myliobatiformes > Myliobatidae > Mobula > Mobula birostris. Next base: position 234,835,515 of record NC_092370.1, on the reverse strand, counting down.
AATCTGTCATTGCGTCAACGACCAACCAGAAAGGGCCTCCTTTATTCCCAGTCTTTGCCTTCTGCAAGTCAGCCAATCTTCCAAACATGCTAGTACCTTTCCAGTAATGCCAAGGGCTGTTATCTTGTTGAGCAGCCTCATGTGTGGCACCTTGTCAAAGGCTTTCTGAAAAAGCAAATAAACAATATTCACTGACTTGTTTTTGTCTATCCTGCTTGTTATTTCCTCAAAGAATTCCAACAAATTTCTCAGGCGAGATTTCCCCTTTGGTCTATTTTATCATGTACCTCTAAGTATTCCAAAACCTCATCCATAATAATAGGCTCCAACATCTTTCCAACCACTTAAAGTCAGGATAACTAGCCTATAATTTCCTTTTTTCTGACTCCCTCCCTTCTTATAGAGTGGAGTGACATTTGTAATTTTCCAGTCCTCAGGGATCATTCCAGTATCTAGTGATTCTTGACAGTTCATTACTGGTACCTCCACAACCTCCTCAGCTACCTCTTTCAGAACCCTATGGAGTAGTCCATCTGGTCCAGATGACTTATCTATATTCAGACTTGTCTACTTCCCTTGCAGCTTCCCCAGACACTCAAGTCTGCCCCCTGGCACTTTCACATTTCCAGCATTCTGCTAGTTTCTTCCACAGAGAAGACTGACACAAAATGCTTATTTAGTTCATCCACCATTTCTCTATCCACCATTACTACCTCTCCAGCGTCATTTCCATCGGTCTGATATCACTGTTGCCTCTCTTTTACTCTTTATATACTGTATCTGAAAAAAAACTTATTGTATCCTTTTTTATATTATTGGCCATTTTACCTTCATATTTCATCTTTTCTCTCTTTATGGCTTTTTTAGTTGCCTTCTGTTGTAGGTTTTTGTAAATAAAAATGGCAGAGGCATTTTATGTTTAATAAAAACCATAACTCTTTTATTGTACTCCAACCACCAAACACAAAGCATGGTAAAAGTACTTCATGTAATTACGTCATCACATCAGACCAGCCTCTTAAAAATGAAACCCCAACACAATGTTGGTGACTGTGAATTATGTACATTTCCACTAATTACAATACCCTACACAGGTTATCCCCCCCCCCCACCCCTCAGAGTTCACTAAAACCCGCATCATGAGCCTGTCTGGAGTTCCAACTAGCCGTCTGGCTCGGGTCCTATGTTCCATGGGTGGAGTAACAGCAGGTGCCTCTGGTCATCCAGAGGTGCGTTGACACACTCATGGTCATGTCATGACGCCAGGGGCATGATAGCGGAGCACTGCAAACTTTGGTGAGCCAGTTTAAGACAATCTACCGAAATATATTCACACCTCTTATCTATGATACAAGTCTTTTCGCTCCGTTCCAAAACATGGAATGGGCCATCATTAGGGAGCCTAAGGGGATGTTGGTGTACATCAAGGTGGGTGAAAACAAACGAGACAGAACATAGGACACTAGGAGCCCAAGAGTGGTATGCGCTGATGGGGGGTAGGAATAGGTGAAATGGAATTGAATTTACTGAGGAGGGCGGAACGCTGTTGAGAGGCCAACCAGGTAGTCGTGGCATCAGGAATGAAATCACCTGGCACTCGTAATGGCTGCGCGTACGCCAGCTTAGCTGCGGAAGACTGCAGGTCCTCTTTGGTGCTGTTCTGAGCCTCAGCAGGACCCATGGGAGACAATCAAGCCAATACTCATCTGTCACGGAAGCCATCAGAGCAGTCTTCAAGGAGCGTTGAAGTCAAGTCAATTTTATTGCCATTTAACTAGATACATAATATATAACATATATAACTATATACTGTATGTAAGAACAAGACAATGTTTCTCCAAACTAGGGTATAAAACACAGACACACGATAACTTATGAAGGTAAAGATAAAATCTACAGATGAATCACACATCTGTAAAGTACATTAATATTAAATATTGAAAGGTACGGAACAGATTAACCAGTGACACTTCAAGTGCAATGTGGCAACGAGTTCAGAAGCCTAATGGCCTGAGGAAAGAAACTGTTTCCCATCCTGACTGTTCTTGTTTTCAAGCATCATAGCCTTCTGCCTGATGGTAGAAAGTCAGAGAGGACGCTGGATGGATGAGTGGGATCATTAATAAACTAAGGGCCCTGCGTACGCAGCGCTCCTGTCAAATGTCCCTGATGGATGGTACTGAGAACCCTTTGATCCTCACGGCTGTCCTCACAGTCCTTTGTAGGGATTACAGGTCCAATGCTTGACTGCTCCCATTCCAGACTGAGATGCAACTTGTCAGGATGGTCTCGGTGGTGCTCCTGTAAAATGCAGTTAAGATTTGGGGAGGGGGAGCCTTGTTTGCCTCAATCTTATTAGGAATTGGAGGTGCTGCTGTGCCTACTTGTTCAGGGAGGTGATATTAAGGACTAGGTGAGGTCACAAGACCATAAGATATTCAGTAGGAGCAGAGGGGTGTATAGGTCATTGGTGACGTGAACTCACGGGAACTTGGAGCACTTAAGGAGCCATGTGTTTGCAGAAGGGGGATGGTCCATCTGCACCTTCTGAAGTCCACAAACCATTCTCAGAGGTCATTGGACTGTGGGTGATGCATTGTGGTGAGGTTCTGGACCATCACAGCCCAGTGGTTGGATCTGAATTGGCGGCTGCTGTCAGAGGAAATATCAGATGGGGTGCCAGACCAAGTAACCCAGGTGTTGATGACCACCCAAACCTCAGCTGCAGCCGTCACTGATGCTGGAGGGACAACCTCTGACCAGCTGATGGTACGGTCCACGATGGTAAGGAGGTGCGTGAAACTGTGCAGGGGGTTTGGTGGTGAGGGAAGGGGACCAACAAGCTCTACATTGACACACTCAAACTGTCACTCAGGGACCTCAAAAGGGGCACCCGGACATGTTGGTTAATTTTTGCGTGCTGGCACTCTACACAGGCTGCCGTCCAATCGCACACATCCTTTCTGAGGCCATGGCACACAAACTTTAGCGCAACCAATTTCTGAGGCCTTCCGGCCAATATGAGAATCCATGTATGGAGTCAAACACTGTCCACCTCCAGCTTACGGGCACTATGAGGTGAGATTAACCAGTTAAGACATCACACAGGAGAGAAACTCCAGCTTCCCCAAACTTAATGTCAGCCACCCACAGGCCCATGACTGCTGTTCGATAAGGCTGGATTTCTGGTTCAGTAGTTTAGTTGGCTGCCATGCCGGCATAAACAACCCCTATGTGTATGGCCTTAGAGGCTGGCCATGAGAGGCAATCAGCCATGGCTTTATTTTTCCTCTTGATACATTGTATATCAGTTGTGAACTTGGATACGTAAACCAGTTGTTATTGTTGCCGTGCAGACCAAGGGTCTGATACTTTGACCATTTCATGCTCAAGGAGTTTGTGGTCAACAAACACAGCGAAATGGCGACCATCTAGAAGAAAGCAAAAATGGCGGACAGCCGGATAGAGACCAAGAAGCTCAAGGTTAAATGTGCTGAACTTCCTTTCGGGGGGGATGGAGCTGCCGACTGAAGAAGGTGAGTGGCTAGCATGCTCCTCCGAACAACTGTCTGTGCACAGCACCCACGGCACAGTCCGACCGGTCAGTAGTGATGGCTACAGGTGCATTGGGGAGCGGGTGCGCCAGTAGTTTCCCGTTGGAAAGAGCTTGTTTGGATCATTAAATGCCCTGGTCATATCTGCTGACCAGTCAAGCAGGTGGTCAGGGGTATCACCAGATAAGCATACATTCAGCAGCTCGCAGAGTAAAGTGGTGATAGAAACTCACCATGCCTAAAAACTCCTGTAGGTTTTGGTAGTGCAGGGTGGGGTGGGGGGAGAATCCATAATAGCAGCTACTTTTGATGGGAGGGGTTTCACACCTTCTGCGGAGATGCGATGGCCGAGAAAGTCAATAGTTGACAACACAAACTGGCATTTAGCAAGGTTAATAATCCACCTGCGTTGGCTTAAGTGCTCAAAAAGTGTGTGGCGATGGGACACATGTTCAGATTTGGATGCACTGGTGACAAATATGTCATCCAGGTAAACAAAAAGAAAATCTATGTCTTTTAATAAAGTGTCCATCCACCATTGGAAAGTCTGAGCTGCATTTTCAGCCTAAATGGCATACACAGAAACTCAGAGGTCAAATGGGCTGTTTTGGAAATGTCCTCTGAGCACACAGCTACATGATGGTAGCTCCTAACTAGATCAACTTTAAAAAATCTTAACTTTCCGGCTAAATGTGGTGAAAAGTCTTGGATGTGTGGAGGAGGTGGCCTTGTTAAGGTGTCGGTAATCACCACATGGGCAGCATCCACCATCAGACTTAGGGACCATATGGAAAGGCGAAGCCCAGGGGCTATTTGACCGGCATACAATGTCAAGTCTTTCCACATTGGCAAACTCAGCCTTCGTGGTTGCCAGCTTTTCTGGGCCCAGTCTACACACATGGGCACGGACTGGTGGGCCAGTTGTAGAAATGTGGTGCTCAACCCCATGATTTGTGACTGTAGTGGAGAACGTGGGTTGCTGAAGTTTCAGACTTCAACCAACAGTTGAGTAAACTCACATCTGGTGGTGCATACACTTTTCAGAGTCGTTGTGGGAAACTTACTTGGGGGGCAGGGAAACAACCCAAAGTCCTTGACATCCACAAGCCAGCAGTTCCTAAGGTCGATTAGCAGTCCCTAGGCACACAGGAGATCTGCACCAAGCAGAGGTCTAGCCACTTTAGCCAGGACGAAGTCTCATGTGTAACGTCGCCTACGGAAGCAGAAGGTCACCCCTCGTGTCCTGTAAGTTTGGATCTCGTTGCCAGCGAGGTTTCATCACACTTTGCCTTCTCATCAATAGGCAATGGCGGCAGCACACTCGCTCGAGCACCCGTGTCACACAGGAAGCATCGCCCTGAGAGGGTGGCTGTCATAAACTGTAGACAGCTCTGGCAGCTGGAACACAGTGCTCACAGACCACTGATATACCGATGCGGCTAGCACTGTCGAAGATGCAAGGCAGTCAGTACTTCCAAGCATTCGGACAAAAGCGAGTGTGGTAAAAACACAGGCCTGGCATCATCTGTTTCTTAGACATAGGCATCCCTACATTGACTGGGCTTATTGAAGTAGAGAAAGGAGGAGGAATTATGCACCTTTGCCTGGCAAGCCTCCCGTAGTCCTTCACGGGTGCATTAGCGAGGGCTATGCAAACTTGCTCAGGCATTTGCTGCATGAAGTGTTTTTCAAAAGTAAAACAAGGTTGGTGATTTCCCAGGAGATACAGCGTGTGGTCCAATAGCTCCAAAGGCTTATCATTGCCAAGACTGGGCAAGGACAGCAACTGTTTGGTGCACTCAGACTCTGACAGTCCAAAAGTCTGTAAAAGGTGAGTTTTCAGCGATCGGTATTTATCGTATTCAAGTGGGTGTTCTAGTAGACTCACCACTCTCACAGCCATGGAATTGCTGAGCGAAACTATCACAGAGAAATATTTAGTGTTGTCGGCAGAGATTTCCCAAGGCACGAATTGGGCTTCCGCTTGTACAAACTAAGCAACAGCATTTTACTCCCAAAGCTCGGGCAATTTCAAAGTGACCGTGTTGGCCCGCATGTTCAATAACTCTGAAATGGTCCGAGAGCATTGGGGTCAACATAGGCTTTCACAAATAAAAATGGCAGAAGTGTTTTATGTTTAATAAGAACCGATAGAACACATTTTTTGTACTCCAAACACTGAACTAAAAGCCCAGTAGATGTACTTTACGTAATTACATCACCATGTCAGACCAGCCTTTTAAAGTGAACCCCAACTCAACATCTGTCAGTACCTCCAGCTGAACTCTGTCTTTATGTGTGTTTCCCCTGAGCCGTCATTCTGTGCTTTTGTATTGCCACGTACTCTTGTTTGTTTTCATGCCCCATGTGCTCCTGTCTCCCACTCCTGCTCTACTCCGACCCCTGTATCTCTGATTACTCCACCCCTCACCTGTTTCCCATTATTACCTGAATTGCTGCCACCTGTGTCTCATTGTGCTCCACCTATCATCTGCCTCTCTGTTTATTGCTCAGTGTGTTTTAGTCCTGTGTTTTGCCAGATTGTGCTAATGAGTTTTCCTGAGCCTTTCCAGTATTCATTTCTAAACTGTGTCCTGAGTATTTACCCTGATTTTGCCTGTTTATCTTGATGGTTCTGGATTTTGACTCTGCCTGATTCTGATTTTTGGATTTCTCTGGATTTTTTAATCTCTGCCTGAACTTTGACACCATCTTTATTGCCCCTCTGGATTTGTTACTCAATAAGTATCACATTCTGCACAGAACTTGGTCTGCGATTGAGTCCCTGCTCCAGTGCCCTGACAATGTTGGTGGTTGTGAATTATGTTTCCATCAGGTACATTACCCTACACTGTTGTTTTTAAAAGCTTCACAATCCTCTACCTTCCCAGCAATTTTTGCTATATCATATGCCTTCTCTTTAGCTTTTATGCTGTCTTTGACTTCCCTTGTCAGCCACTTTTGCTTCATCCTCTTTTTAGAATTATTCTTCATCTTTGGAATATATCTTCCGAATTTCCCCCTGAAACACCAGCTATTGCTGTTTTTGCCATCATTCCTGCTGGTGTCCTTTCCAATCAGCTTTGGCCTGCTTCTCTTTCATGCCTCTGTAATTCTCTTTACTCCACTCTAGTACTGATTTTAGCTTCTCCTTCTCAAACTACAGAGTAAATTCTATTATATTATGATCTCTGCCTCCTAAGGGTGCTTTTATCTGAAGCTTCCTAATCAAATCTGGGTCATTACATAACACTTAATGCAGAATTGCCATTCTCCTAGTGGGCTATACCATAATTTCCTCTAAAAAGCCATCTCATAGCATTCTCCAAATTCCTTCTATTTGGATCTAGCACCAACCTGATTTTCCCAATCTACCTGCATAATGAACCCCCCCCCCACCCCCGTAACAATCAACACATTGCCCTTTTCATATGCCTTTTCTATCTCCTGTTTTAATTTGTATCCCTCAATCTGGTTACAGTTTGGATGTCAGAATATAACTCCCATCAGGATCTTTGTACCCTTGCAATTTCTTAACTCTACCCACAAGGATTCCACATCTTCCAATCCAATGTCACTACTTTCCAAGGATTTGATTTCATATTTTACCAAAAGAGCCACCCCACCCTATCTGCTTATCTCTCTGTCCTTTCGATACAATGTGTATCCTTAGATGTTAAGCTCCCAGCTATAATATTCTTTCAGCCACAGCTCAGTGATGCCCACAACATCTTATCTACCAATCTGCAACTGTGCTAAAATATCATCTACCTTATTCTGTATACTGCGTGCAATTAAGTATAACGCCTTCAATCCTGTCTTCATCACCCTTTTTGATTTTGGATTATTACACTTCAACTCATCCCACTGACTGCAATTTATCCCTATCATCTGCCTGTCCTTCCTCACAGTCTCACTACCTCTGTAAAAGTAGTTTAAACCCTTCCCAACAGCTCCAGCAAACCTGTCCAAAGGATATTGGTCCCCCTCAGGTTCAGGTATAACCCGTACAGATTATGTGTAAGACCATAGATATATGGAGCAGAAATAGGCCATTTGGCCCATCTGGTCTGCTCTGCCATTTCATCATGGCAGATCCAATTTTCCTCTCAGTCGCAGTCTCCTGCCTTCTCCCCGTATCACTTCATGCCCTGACCAGTCAAGAATCTATCAACCTCTGCTTTAAATATACATAAGAACTTGGCCTCCACAGCTGCCTGTGGCAACTCTCTGCTTAAAAAAATTTCTCCCCATCTCCGTTCTAAAAGGACACCCCTCTATTCTGAAGGCTGTGTCCTCTGGCCTTAGACTCTCCACCATATGAAACATCCTCTCCACATTCAAGCTATCAAGGCCTTTCACCATTCGATATGTTTCAATGAGGTCACCCCTCATTCTTCTGAATTCTAGTAAATAAAGGCCCAGAGCCAACAAACGCTCATTTGCAGTATACGGCCCTCACAAGCAACCACGAAACAAAGAAACAATAACAGTTGCTTATTCCCTTCATCCCTTGATTCCTTCTCATTCCAACCTATACCAAGCCCATAAGCCTAGGAGTTCCAAAGATTTGCAGGTTTTAGTAAGAATGGGATGGGTGAAGGAAGGATGGAATCAAAAAGTAGAGCATCCTTGTCCTTGCTCTCCTTGAAAAGGCTGACGAAGTTTGGGGTCCATAGATCACTCCAAGTTGCACACAAGTTGATAGGATGGTTAAGAAAATGTACAGTGTGTTGTCTCTATTCTCTCTGCACTCATTGTGTAGCTAGGCACAACACAAAAACCATCTATAAATTTGCTGATGACACCACTGTTGTCAAACATGGTGTAGTGTACAAGAGTGATGTTGCAACCACGACCTTGAACTCAACATCAGCAAGACCAAGGAACTGATTGTGGACTTCAGGAAGGAGAAGTTAGGAGATCACACACCAGTCCTCACTGAGGAGTCAGCAGTGGAAAGGTGATCTGTTTCAAGATCCTGGCGGCATGCTGACACAAACCTTCTCAGCATCGAGGACATCTTCAGAAAACAATGCCCCAAAAAGCAACATCCATCATTATCTGAGACATCCCCTCTTCTCATTACTACCATTGAGGAAGAGGTGCAGAGCCTAAAGACCCACAGTCAGCATTTTAGGAACAGCTTCTTCCCTTCTGCTATCAGATTTCTGAATGTTCCTTGACCCCATGAGCACTACCTCATTATTCCTCTTTTGCACTAATTATATATTTTTCATTTTTATTGTAACTTTTAGTATTTTTCAATGTCTTGCACTGTACTGTTGCCAAAAAACAACAAATTTCAACAAAATTCTGATTGTGATTCTGCACGAGTTGATAGGGTGATTGAGAAGGCTTCTGGTCTCTTGACCATCATTAGTCAAGGGAGTGAGTTCAAAAGCCACGAGGTAATGTTGCAGCTCTGTAAAACTCTAATTAGACCACATTTGGAGTATTATGTTCTGTTCAGGTCACCTCATCATAGGAAGGATGTGGAAGCTTTAGAGAGTGTTTTAAGAGATTTACTGGAATGCTGCCAGGGTTAGAGAGTGTGTTTTAGGAGGGTATGTAGAGCGAGCTAAGGCTTTTCTTTTCTGAGGATGAGAGATATCTTGACAGTGATGTATAAGGCACAGACAGATTGAAAAGCCAGTGCCTTTTTCCCAGGCTAGTACAGGCATAATTTTAACGTGATTAGAGGAAAGGACAAGAGACACCAATGGCAGATGTAGGTTTTTTTTTTACAGAGAATCGTGGGCGCATGGTGCACGGTACCGGGGTGGTGGAGAGGCAGAGATATTAGGGATGTGTAATAGATTCCTAGATAAGAACATGGATAAAAGAAAAAAAGAGGGCTATGGGAGAGAGAAGTGTTAAATTAAACTTGGAGTAGGTTAAAAGATCATGGGGTGCAGGACCTGTTCTGTGCTGTACGTTTCTATGTTCTAGGTTCTGCAGGGAGAGGTCAAGAAGGTCAGTGGTGAAATTGCATTGACAAGGAGAGGGCAACCTTTAGTAATTTAAACAACAACAAGTAACACTATGATAAGCTCTCTGTGAAATCAGCTGGGCACCAAACTTCTCCATAACTCATTGTACAAGTTGAAGCATGTTCAGCTTGAATTACAAAACAGAAAAGAAACAAGAGAACAAACTGCTTCCAGGGAGGCACTGAAGCAACAACTCCAATCAGAAGACCTCTGGCACCGGTGACAGACCACAAACAATGGCTCCCTGCTGGGAACAGCGGGGCACACAAAATGCTTTCACCATAATTGAAAATGGAAAAATAACTGATGGTGCTCAAAATCTAAAATAGGAATGGAAAACTCTGGAAATACAAGAGTCACAGAATTACTAAAGCACAGAAACAGGCTATTTGGCCCATCTCATCCATTCTGATCTGATCTTCAGCTGAGTCCCATCTACCTGCACTCTAAACCCCTCCCATCTATGTACCCATTGAAATTTCTCTTAAATGATACAGTTGAACCCATATCTACCACTTCCTCTTGCAGCTTGTTCCACGCATGCACCACCCTCTGAGTGAATTTCCCTCAAGTTCCCCTTAAAAGTTTCACCTTCCACTCTAATTCACGAATTCCCAACCTGGGGTCCAAGGACCCCTTGCTTATTGGTATTGATCCATGGCATTACAAGGATTGGGAACCCCTTCCCTAAACCTATGACCTCTAGTTCTATTCTCACCCAACCTGTGGCGAAGAAAAAGACTGCTCCAATGGATCCAGCTCCAGTTTCCTCCAGCACTACAAAGATGTATCGGTTAGTAAATTGTGAGCTAGCCATGTTGACATCAGAAGCACAGCAATGCTTGTAAGCTGCCCACTCCCCCATCACAATCCTTGCTGATTAACACAAAGGATGCATTTCACTATATACTTCAATGTTTCGCTGTACATGCAACAAGGAAACTTTATATTTAATCTTTATCTCATAAAAGCTTGGACATTACATTGATCTTTACAAAATAATGGTAAAGTTCTGGTCACCACATTATTGCAAGGATGTTGTTGCACTGGAGGGTGCAGGGGCTGTGTACATACATCTACTGATGCTTCTGGACACACCTTCAGTGATGTTCCTGGAATCATCGGGTGTTTCGGGTCTTTCAGCATTATACAAACTCCTCCAGGTGACCCAGCCGGGGCTGATCAGACCCCAGCTTGTGTCCATATGGCTAGCTACTCATGACTCCATGGCTCCCCTCTTTTGAGCCACAGCCATCTTGAGGCCCTCTCTGCCGCATCGGTGGTACTGCGGATGGCTCTCCTCTTCCTCTCCCCCTCGATGCCCAAAATGCTGAAGGCTCTAACTAAAGAACGGGCTATGAATCCCCTACAACCAACCTCCACTGGGAGATACCTCGCTCTCCATCCAGCCTGCTGACAGTTGCTGACCAGTCCTGTGTACTTGCGGAGCTTCCTTTCAAAGGGAATTCACCAGGATGTTTGCCTGTATTAGACTAATTTTGTTTTAGTAACTTTGCAGCAGCAGATCAATGCAATACATGATAACATAGAAAAAAACTGAATTACAGTAAGTATATATATGTATATCAAATAGTTAAATTAAATAAGTAGTGTAAAAACAGAAATAAAGAAGTAGTAAGGTAGTGTTCATGGTTTCAATGTCCATTCAGAAATCGGATGGAAGGGGGAGAAAAGCAGTTCTTGAATCACTGAGTGTGTGCCTTCAGGCTTCTGTACCTCCTACTTGATGGTAACAGTGAGATGAGAGCAGGTCCTCTGCTAGACGCCGCATTTTTGAGACACCGCTCCTTGAAGATAAGACCTTAAGACCATAGGCAATAGGAGCAGAATTAGGCTGTATCTGCCATTCCATCATGGCTGACCCGGATCCCACTCAATCCCATACACCTGCCTTCTCGCCATATCCTTTGATGGCCTGACCAATCAGGAAACAATCAAATTTCATCTTAAATATACCCATGGACTTGGCTTCCAACGCAGTCTGTGGCAGAGCATTCCACAGGTTCACTACTCTCTGGCTACAAAAATTCCTCCATACCTCTGTTCTAAAAGGTCACCCCTCAATTTTGAAGCTGCGCACTCTAGTTCTGGCTACCCTCACCAGAGGAAACATCCTCTCCACATCCATCTTATCTAGTTATTTCAACATTCAGTAGGTTTCAATGAGATCTCCCCACGTTCTTCTTAATTCCAGTGAGTACAGGCCCAAAGCTGCTAAACACTCCTCAAATATTAACTCCTTCATTCCCAGAATCATCCTTGTGAACCTCCTTTGGACTCTCCAGTGACAACACATCCTTTCTGACTAGTGTCTTATAAAGCCTGAGCATTTTCTCCTTGCTTTTATATTCTATTCCCCTTGAAATAAATGCCATTTTCCTTCTTTATCACAGACTCAACCTGTAAATTAACCTTCTGCGGGTCTTGTACGAGGACTCCCAAGTCCCTCTGCACCTCTGATGTTGGAACCTTCTCTCCATTTAGATAATACTCTGCACTATTGTTCCTTTTACCAAAGTGCATTATCGTACATTTCCCAACACTGTATTCCATCTACTACTTTTTTTGCCCATTCTTCCAATTTGTCCTAGTCCTGTTGCAATCGCATTGCTTCCTCAACACTACCTACCCCTCCACCTATCTTCCTATCATCTGAAAACTTTGCCAGAATGCCATCAATTCCATTATCTAAATCATTGAAAAGTAATGTTCCCAATATTGACACCTGAGGAACACCACTAGTTACTGGCAGCCAAGCAGAAAAGATCCATTTTATTCCCACTCTCTGTCTCGAGCCTGTCAGTCATTTCTCTATCCATGCCAGATCTTTCCTGCAATGCCATTGGATTTTCTCTTGTTAAGCACCTTAAGCACCTATCAAACACCTCCTGAAAATCCAAGTGAATGACACCCACTGCCTCTCCTTTGTCCACTCTGCTTGTTACTTCCCCAGAGTACTCCAAAAGATTTGTCAGGAAAGATTTCCCTTCACAGAAGCCTTGCTGACTTTGATGCTTATTTTGTCATTAGTCTCCAAGTACCTCAAAACCTTATCTTTAATAATAGACTCCAACATTTTCCCAACCACTCAGGTTAGGGTAACTGGCCTATATTCTCAATATTCCTGGATTTCAGTGCTTTAAAAGGGATAGAGAGGGAGGAAAAAGGGGAGGAGGGGTGGCATTACTGGTCAGGGATACTATTATAGCTACAGAAAGAGTGAGTAATGTAGCAGGATCCTCTTTTGAGTCAATATGCGTGGAAGTCAGGAACAAGAAGGGAGCAGTTACTCTACTGGGGGTATTCTATAGGCCCCCTGGTAGCAGCAGAGATACAGAGGAGCAGATTGGGAGGCAGATTTTAGAAAGGTGCAAAAAATAACAGGGTTGTTATCATGGGTGACTTTAACTTCCCTAATATTGATTGGCACCTGATTAGTTCCAAGGGTTTAGATGGGGCAGAATTTGTTAAGTGTGTCCAGGATGGATTCCTGTCACAGTATGTGGACAGGCCGACCAGGGGGAATGCCATACTAGATCTACTACTAGGTAATGAACCGGGTCAGGTCACAGATCTCTCAGTGGGTGAGCATCTGGGGGACAGTGACCACCGCTCCCTGGCCTTTATAATTATCATGGAAAAGGATAGAATCAAAGAGGACAGGAAAATTTTTAATTCGGGAAAGGCAAATTATGAGGCTATAAGGCTAGAACTTGCGGGTGTGAATTGGGATGATGTTTTTGCTGGGAAATCTACTATGGACATGTGGTCAATGTTTAGAGATCTCTTGCGGGATGTAAGGGATAAATTTGTCCCGGTGAGGAAGATAACGAATGGTAGGGTGAAGGAACCATGGGTGACAAGTGAGGTGGAAAATCTAGTCAGGAGGAAGAAGGCAGCATACATGAGGTTTAGGAAGCAAGGATCAGCTGGGTCTATTGAGGAATATAGGAAAGCAAGAAAGGAGCTTAAGAAGGGGCTGAGAAGAGCAAGAAGGGGGCATGAGAAGGCCTTGGCGAGTAGGGTAAAGGAAAACCCCAAGGTATTCTTCAATTATGTGAAGAAAAAAAGGATAACAGGAGTGAAGGTAGGACCGATTAGAGATAAAGGTGGGAAGATGTGTCTGGAGGCTGTGGAAGTGAGCGAGGTCCTCAATGAATACTTCTCTTCGGTATTCACCAATGAGAGGGAACTTGATGATGGTGAGGACAATATGAGTGAGGTTGATGTTCTGGAGCATGTTGATATTAAGGGAGAGGAGGTGCTGGAGTTGTTAAAATACATTAGGACAGATAAGTCCCCGGGGCCTGATGGAATATTCCCCCGGCTGCTCCACGAGGCGAGAGAAGAGATTGCTGAGCCTCTGGCTAGGATCTTTATGTCCTTGTTGTCCACGGGAATGGTACAGGAGGATTGGAGGGAGGCGAATGTTTGTTCCCTTGTTCAAAAAAGGTAGTAGGGATAGTCCGGATAATTATAGACCAGTGAGCCTTACATCTGTGGTAGGAAAGCTGTTGGAAAAGATTCTTAGAGATAGGATCTATAGGCATTTAGAGAATCATGGTCTGATCAGGGACAGTCAGCATGGCTTTGTGAAGGGCAGGTCGTGTCTAACAAGCCTGATAGAGTTCTTTGAGGAGGTGACCAGGCATATAGATGAGGGTAGTGCAGTGGATGTGATCTATATGGATTTTAGTAAGGCATTTGACAAGGTTCCACACGGTAGGCTTATTCAGGAAGTTAGAAGGCATGGGATCCACAGAAGTTTGGCCAGGTGGATTCAGAATTGGCTTGCCTGCAGAAGGCAGAGGGTGGTGGTGGAGGGAGTACATTCAGATTGGAGGATTGTGACTAGTGGTGTCCCACAAGGATCTGTTCTGGGACCTCTACTTTTCGTGATTTTTATTAACGACCTGGATGAGGGGGTAGAAGGGTGGGTTGGTAAGTTTGCAGACGACACAAAGGTTGGTGGTGTTGTAGATAGAGTAGAGGATTGTCAAAGATTGCAGAGAGACATTGATAGGATGCAGAAGTGGGCTGAGAAGTGGCAGATGGAGTTCAACCCGGAGAAGTGTGAGGTGGTACACTTTGGAAGGACAAACTCCAAGGCAGAGTACAAAGTAAATGGCAGGATACTTGGTAGTGTGGAGGAGCAGAGGGATCTCGGGGTACATGTCCACAGATCCCCGAAAGTTGCCTCACAGGTGAATAGGGTAGTTAAGAAAGCTTATGGGGTGTTAGCTTTCATAAGTCGAGAGATAGAATTTAAGAGTCGCGGTGTAATGATGCAGCTCTATAAAACTCTGGTTAGGCCACACTTGGAGTATTGTGTCTAGTTCTGGTCACCTCACTACAGGAAGGATGTGAAAGCATTGGAAAGGGTACAGAGGAGATTTACCAGGATGCTGCCTGGTTTAGAAAGTATGCATTATGATCAGAGATTAAGGGAGCTAGGGCTTTACTCTTTGGAGAGAAGGAGGATGAGAGGAGACATGATAGAGGTGTACAAGATAATAAGAGGAATAGATAGAGTGGATAGCCAGCGCCTCTTCCCCAGGGCACCACTGCTCAATACAAGAGGACGTGGCTTTAAGGTAAGGGGTGGGAAGTTCAAGGGGGATATTAGAGGAAGGTTTTTTACTCAGAGAGTGGTTGATGCGTGGAATGCACTGCCTGAGTCAGTGGTGGAGGCAGATACACTAGTGAAGTTTAAGAGACTACTAGACAGTTATATGGAGGAATCTAAGGTGGGGGCTTATATGGGAGGCAGGGTTTGAGGGTCGGCACAACATTGTAGGCCGAAGGGTCTGTACTGTGCTGTACTATTCTATGTTCTATAATTTCCTTTCTTTTACCTTCCTGCCTTCTTAAAGAGTGAAGTGACATTTGCAATCATCCAGTCCTCTGGGACCATGCCAGAATCAAGTGATTCTTGAAATCATGACCAATGCGCCCATTACCTTTTCAGCAACCTCTCTCAGGACTCCGGGATGTCGTCCATCTGGCCCAGGTGATTTGTCCACCTTAAGACTTTTCAGATTGCCTCGTACTCTTCCCTTTGTAATAGCAATGGCACTCACTCCTGCTCCCTTACACTCATCGACCTCTGGCATACAGCTACTGTCTTCTACAGTGAAGACTGATGCAAAGTACCCATTAAGTTCATCTCCCATTAGTACCTCACCAGCATCATTTTCCAGTGGTCCAATATCAATTCTCACCTCCCTTTTACCCTTCATATAACTGAAAAATTTTTAGCATCATGCTTTATGCTATTGGCTAGTTAGCCCTCATTTTTCATCTTTTCACTTACAGCGTTTTTAGTTGCCTTTTGTTAGATTTTTAAAGCTTCCCAATCATCCAACATCCCACTCACTTTTGCTACCTTAAGTGCCCCTTTCTTGGCTTTTATGCAGTCCTTAACTTCCCTTGTCAGCTACAGTTGTCTACCCCTGCCAATTGAGAACTTCTTGTTCTGTGGGACATACAGTATCTATCCTGCAACTTGTGAACTATGTGCAGAAATCTCAGCCTTCTCTGCTCTGCCATCAGAGGGGTGGAGCAGGGTCAAGATGGCGCTAAATGGTGACTCATTTGTTTTCATCTCTGGAAACAGCTTTATTTCTATTTTTGATATCTCTTTTTTTCCCTTTTCAGGGTTCTTTTGAAGACCCTTACCTGGAGTTACACTCTAACTTCAGTTCTTTGAGGGAATGGGACCCACCCTCAGGGCCTCATGACCAGCCGCTTATTGATATCCTAAGGACGCTGCCAGGAAGACCAGTGCGCCTTCGGGGTTCCAGATTTTTGTGTCTTGGGAGACATGCTGATTCAAGGCCGGTGCCCCTGACTGAGGCATCATGGGAGTACATGGACTATCAGGAGCAGCGGGAGCAGGGGGTTAGCTGCCGGGGGTCCTGTGTCCAGAGACCTGCGTCTTTCAGGGGCCGACTCTCTGGACACAGAGCTCAGGAAAAGCGATGCAGCAGACGTTTAACATTGAAAATCAGCAAGTTGTTTGTTATGTCTCCCCTCTCGCTGTGAAATGGGGGCACCTGTTTTTCCTTTATTAATGAGAGATGGAGCCTGTGGTATTTCGAATTACTGGGTAAAAGTGTAGTTTTTGGGGTACTGCAAGTCTGTGTCTTTATTGATGCTTTGCTGCATGCATACGTGCTCAGTGGAGGGTGCTGATGCTTTTTTTGCCGGTGGGGGAGGTAGGTCATTGCCTTGCTGTTAATTGTGCATGGGAGGGGGGAAGCTGGGGGTTGCTTTGGGATTCTAACGTTTGACTGTCATTCATTCTTTGGGACACTCCTCTGTTTTCGTGGATTTTTGCAAAGAAAGAGGTTTTCAGGATGTATATTGTATACATTTCTCTGACATTAAATGTACCTCTTGAAACCTATTGAAACCAGCATCCTCCTCCAATCCACCTGGGCAAGCTCCTCTCTCATGCCTCTGTCATACCCTTTATTCCACTGCGATACTGATACATGTGAGTTATGCTTCTCCCTCTCAAAATGCTGTGTGTATTCAATCATATTATGATCACTGCCTCCAAAGGGTTCCTTCACATTAAACTCCCTAATAACATCTGGGTTATAGCACAACACCCAGTCGAAGATAGCCTTTCCCCAAGTAGGGTCAAGCACAAGCTGCTCTAAATAGCTATCTCATCGGCAATCTACAAGCTCCCTATCTTTCAATCTGACACCAACCTGATCTTCCCAATCCCCTAGCATATTGTAGTCTCCCATCACAATTGTGACATTACTCTTATTACATGCCTTCTCCAGCTCCCTTTGCAATCTCAACCCCACAACCTGGCTACTATTTGAAGGCCTATATGTGATTCCCATAATGGTTGTTTTACCCTTGCAGTTTCTTAACTCCACCCACAAGGATGAAACATTCTCTGACCCTATGTCACTGCTTTCAAAAAATGTAATTCCATCTGTTACTAACAGAGCCACACCTAAGCCTTCCCACCTGTCCTTTCAATACAAAGTGCATCCTTGTTAAGCTCCCAGCTATAGCCTTCTTTCACCCGTGACTCAGTGATGTCCACAACATCAAACTGACCAATCTCTAATTGCGCCCCGAGTTCGTCCACCTTATTCCGAATGCCACGTGTATTTATATACAACACTTCCAGTCCTGAATTCTTCCCCCTTTTGAATTTTGCCTCTGTGGTACAATTTAACTCTTTGTTCTGTCTACATTTGTACCCAATCATTGGCTTGGCCTTCCTTACATTCATGTTACATCCATTATGTACTTGTAAACCTGCTGGCTCATCTCAGCTCTACCATACTGGTTCCCATCCCCTGCCATATTAGTTTAAACCACTCCCAACAGCTCTAGTAAACCTGCCCCCAAGAATATTGGTCCTCCTCGGATTCAAATACAACCCGTTCCATTTGTAAAGGTCAAACCTGCCCCAGAAGAGGTCCCAGTGGTCCAGAAATCTGAATCTCTGCCCCATGCTCCAATTCTTCAGACACACATTTATCTGCCATCTCATTCCATTCCTATCCTCACTGTTGCATGGCACAGGCAGCAATCCCGAGATTACTGCCCATGAGGTCTTGCTTCTCAGCTTCCTCCCTAACTCCCTGTGTTCTTTTTTCAGGACTTCCTCCCCTTTTCCGCCTATGTCATTAGTACCAATATTTACCATGACTTCTGGCCACTCACCCTCCCTTTTCAGGATATTGTGGACACGTTCAAAAACACCGCAGACCCTGACACCTAGGAGGCAAACTACCATCCATGTTTCCTTTTCGCATCCACAGAATCGCCTATCTGTCCCCCTAAACTATACAGTCCCCGATTACCACTTCTTCTGTTCCCTGCCCTTCTGAGCCACAGAGCCAGACTCAGTGCCAGAGGCACGGCCTCTTTTGCTTCCCCTGGATAGATCGTCTCCTTCAACTGTACTCAAAATGAGGTGCTTATTATTGAGTGGGACAGCCACAGGGTTGTTCTCCACTATCTGATGTCTTGCAGAGGCTAACACCCACGGAGATGGAGCTAATTAATTCTATGACTTTCTGTAGCTTCTTCTAATCCTGTGCAATTGCACACTGCCCCCCCCCCGCCATACCAGACAGTGATGCGGCCTGACAGAATTCCGTCCATATAACAGTTCTTGAGTGTTTCAGTTGAATTGACTTTATCTCTTACATCCTTCACATACATACATGAGGAGTAAAAATCTTTACATTACATCTCCATCTAAATGTGCAATGTGCAATGTGCAATCATAGTAATTTATAATAAATAAAACAGTCAGAGTACACTCGAATCAGCGTGAGTTCATCAGTCTGATGGCCTGGTGGAAGAAGCTGTCCCGGAGCCTGTTGGTCCTGGCTTTTATGCTGCGGTACTGTTTCCCGGATGGTAGCAGCTGGAACAGTTTGTGTTTGGGGTGACTTGGGTCCCCAATGATCCTTTGGGCCCTTTTTACACACCTGTCCTTGTGAGTGTCCTGAATCATGGGAAGTTCACAACTACAGATGTGCTGGGCTGTCTGCACCACTTTCTGCAGAGTCCTGCGATTGAGGGAAGTACAGTTCCCATTCCAGGCAGTGATGCAGCCAGTCAGGATGCTCTCAATTGTGCCCCTATAGAAAGTTCTTGGGATTTGGGGGCCCATACCAAACTTCCTCAACTGTCTGAGGTGAAGGAGGTGCTGTTGTGTCTTTCTCACCACACAGCTGGTGTGTACAGACCACGTGGGGTCCTCGGTGATGTGGATGCTGAGGAACTTGAAGTTGTTTACCCTCTCAACCCCAGGTCCATTGATATCAATAGGGGTTAGTTTTAGTCCATAGGGAATGTTTTAGGTGACATTCTAAATCCCCCCAAACTCCAAATGAAATATAGCCGCTGTTTGCTTTCTTCATAGCTGCATCGATACGTTGAGACCAGGTTAGGCCCTCAGAGATATTAACACCCAGGAACTTGAAACTGTTCACTCTCTGTACTTCTGACCCCTCTATAAGGAACGGTGTGAGTTCCCTCATCTTACCCTTTCTGAAGTCCACAATCAGCTCTTTGGTCTTACTGACGTTGAGTTTGCACTGTCGTTGCTGTGACACCACTCAATCAGCTGACATACAGTATCTCACTCCTGCACACCTTCTCATCACCATCTGAAATTCTGCCAACAATGGTTGCATCATCAGCAAAGTTATAGATGACATTTGAGCTGTGCCTAGCCTCACAGGTTGTTATAGCTGGGCAGGGAGCAGCTGGGCAGATAATCTCCCACTACCTGTTAAATCCTGTTAAATGCTCCCCATGGCATGTGTCTCAAATAGTCTTTGATAACCAAGTCCAGCTCCTGCCCTTCACGTGTGGCCTAGCTTCTAAACCCAGCAGAACCATTTCTACTGACAGGAGTAGGAGCAAAGGTGGGTTACTGGCACCTTAAAACAAGTCATTTCAGGAAAGTGGGCCTGGATAGCCATATTTGCCAGCTCATCTAGGAGAAGGAAAGCTCTGATCTCATGTTTCCGCCACCTTGCAGCTATACCCCCTCATGGGGAAGGCTTTGAGAGTAAACCCCAAGGGAAAAATCCAGAGGTGGAATCCCTAAGGCAGTCCAACATTGAGTTCAATGCTGACTGACAACAAGTGCGATGCTGCTGGTGCCAAACCGTATCAGTCTCTACTGTTCCTTTGGATTCATCAGCTGCGTGGAGAGGGGGAGCCTGTTGGATGGGCAACAGCTTGCTCTCATATCATACTGCCTTGGCTTGTGTATCACGTGGACAGCTGGGACGCAATGTCCATAGTCAAACCTGAATAATGGAGCACCTCAATGTTACGGAGAGAGATTGGACAGGCTGCGCCAGTCTCCTCTGGAGCAAAACGGGCTGAGGGGTGACCCAACAGAAGAATACAAGATTAAGGGAGTCATAAATAAGGAATATAGTCAAAAACCTTTTACCCACAATCTAGCTGTCAACCAATTGGGAGACACAAGAGAGTGCAGATACTGTAATCTGGAACAGCACCCAAAGGTGCTAAAGGAACTCAATGCCAGGAAGCATTAACACAAGAGATTCTGCAGATGCTGGAAATCCAGAGCATCTATGGAAGGGAATAAATAGTCGACGTTTTGAGGCCAAGATCTTTCATCCGAACTGGAAGAAAATGGAGAAAAAGCCAATATAAGGAAAGTTCAGTGAAGAGGTGGAGCAAGGGTGGCTCAGGGTGATCTTTATATTCATCCCTATCTAGGATAGGCAGAGATCATAGTCATAGAGCACTACAGCACAGAATCAGGCTATTTGGCCCATCTAGACCATGCCAAACTATTATTCTGCCCTCATCCCATCAACCTGCACCCAGACCATGGCCTACCATATCCATCAAATACTTATCCAGACTTCTCTTAAATGTTGAAATCAAACCCACATCCATCACTTCCACTGGCAGCTCATTCCACATTCACGCAAACTTCTGAGTGAAGAATTTCCCCCTCATCTTCTGGATTGGATGTTGTGCTATGAACCAGACCCTGAGGGGAGAGTGATCATGACATGACCGAATTCACCCTGAAATTTGAGAAGGAGAAGCTGAAGTCAGATGTATCAGTAGAGTAAAGGAAATAACAGAGGTATGAGAGAGAAGATGGCCAGAATGAATTGGAAAAGAACACTAGCAGGAATGATGGCAGAGCAGCAATGGCTGGAATTTCTGGAAACAATTCGGAAGGCACAGGATAAATACATCCCAAAAAGGAAGAAGTATTCTCAAGGAAAGATGACACAACCGTGGGTAAGAAGAGAAGTCAAAGCCAACATAAAAGCAAGAATTAGTGGGAAGGTAGGGAATTGGGATCTTTTAAAACCAACATAAAATAACTAAAAAAGTCATTAAGAAGATGGAATACAAAAGTAAGCTAACCAATAATATTAAAGAGGACACCAAAAGCTTCTTCAGATACATAAAGTGTAAAAAAGAGGTGACAGTGGATATCAGACCACTGGAAAATGATGTTGGAGAAATGGCAGACAAACTGAATAAGTATCTTACATCATTCTTCACTGATGAAGACACAAGCAGTATGGTGGAAATTCCAGGTATCAGGGGACATGAAGTGTGTGAATTTACTATTACTGGAGAGAAAGTTCTTGGGAAACTGAAAGGTCTGGAGGTAGATAAGTCACCTGGACCAGATGGTGTATACCCCAGGGTTCTGAAGGAGGTAGCTGAAGAGATTGTGGAGGCATTAGTAATGATCTTTCAAAAATCACTAGATTCTGAAATAGTACCAGAAGACTGGAAAATTGCAAATGTCACTCCACTCTTCAAGAAGGGAGGGAGGCAGAAGAAAGGAAACTATAGGACAGTTAGTCTGACTTCAGTGGTTGGGAAGATGTTGGAGTCGATTGTTAAGGATGAGGTCTCAGGATACTTGGAGGCACATGATGAAATAGGCCTTAGTCAGCATGGTTTCCACAAGGGAAAATCTTGCCTGACAAATCTGTTGGAGTTCGCTGAAGAAATAATAAACAGGATAGATAAAGGAGAATTGCTAGATGTTGTGTGCTTGGATTTTCAGAAAGCCTTTGACAATGTACCACACATGAGACTGCTTAACAAGCTACAAGCACATGGTATTACAGGAAAGATTCTCGCATGGATAAAACAGTGACTAATTGGCAGGAAGCAAAGAGTGAGAATTAAGGGAGCCTTTTCTGGTTGGTTTTTGGTGAATTATGTTGGGACCAATTATTTTTACATTACATGTCAATGATTTGGATGATGGTATTGATGACTTTATGGCAAAGCTTGCAGATGATATGAAGGTAGGTGGTGAACAGGTAACTTTGAGGATGCAGAGAGGCTACAGAAGGACTTTGACAGATCAGGAGAATGGGCAAAGGGATAGCAGATGGAATACAGTGTCGGTAAGTGTATGGTCATGCATTTTGATAGAAGAAGTGAAAGGGTTGACTATTATCTAAATGCAGTGAAAATACAAAAAAAATGAGGTGCTAAGGGACTTGGGAATCCTTGTGCAAGATTCTCTAAAAGTTAATTTGCTGGTTGAGTCTGTGGTGAGGAAGGCAAATATGATGTGAGCATTTATTTCATGAGGACTAGAATATAAAAGCAAGGAAGTAATGTTGAAACTTTATAAAGGATTGGTGAGGCCTCACTTGGAGCATTGTGAGCAGTTTTGGGCCCCTTAATTAAGAAAGGATGTGCTGAAACTGGTGAGGGTTCAAAGGAGGTTCATGAAAATGATTCCAGGATTGAATGGCTTGTCATATGAAGAGCGCCTGTATTCACTAGAATTCGGAAGAATGAGGGGTGCCTATCAAAGTTAAAAGGCCTTGATAGAGTGGATGTGAAGATGTTTCCTATGGTGGAAGTGTCTAAATCCAGAGAACACAGCCTCAGAATAGAGGGATGTCCTTTTAGAATGGAGATGAGGAAGAATTTCTTTAGCTAGAAAGTGGCAAATCTGTGGAATTCTTTCCCACAGGCAGCTGTGGAGACCAAGCCTTTATGTATATTCAGGGCAGAGGTTGATAGATTCTTGATTGGTCAGGGCATGAAGGATACGGGGAGAAGACAGGGGATTGGGGCTGAGTGGAAAATTGGATCAGCCATAATGAAATGGCGGAGCAAACCCAGTGGGTCAAATGGCCTTATTCTGCACCAAGTGGTCTTAAACATTTCATCTTTCACACTTGTAGGAAGAGGTGCAGTTGACGTTTCAGGCCGAGACCCTTCGTCAGGACTAACTGAAGGAAGAGTGAGTAAGGGATTTGAAAGTTGGAGGGGGAGGGGGAGATCCAAAATGATAGGAGAAGACAGGAGGGGAAGGGTCCTTCAGTTAGTCCTGACGAAAGGTCTCAGCCTGAAACGTCGACTGCACCTCTTCCTACAGATGCTGCCTGGCCTGCTGCGTTCACCAGCAACTTTGATGTGTGTTGCTTGAATTTCCAGCATCTGCAGAATTCCTGTTGTTTGCATCTTTCACACTTAATCTTTCTCATCTCATCTGACCTCAGTGGAAAAAGTCTGCTTGCATTTACCCTATCTATGTCCCTTATAATTTTCTATATCTCTGTCAAATCTCCCCTCATTCTCCTGTGCCCTAAGATATGACATCCATAGTGCAAAGAAGGTATGGTAAACTTACTGAAGGAAAGTGGATGGATACACTGCCCCAGATGGGGTTCTTAAGTTTTAGTAGAAATGCCAGAAGGACCTAATGGGTTTTGGGATTCTGTGCGTCTGTACATTTACAACTTTTTAGACTAATTATCCGTGCAATAACAATATATGGATTGTGATTACCCAAGCGACTATTTGGCAGGGTACATTTCAGCTCCCTCACTTGATCACTTGTAACCTTATTTTTTTCTGCTAATGTATAAACACACTCCTGAAATAAACATTCCCAGGGGAATAGATTGTCAGAATCCGATCCAAGTTGATTAATGGCTGCTCAGATACTCGACCAGCAAGAACGTATGGCTTTAAGAGCTCACGCAGCACAGGAGGAGGATTAATTACCAGTCCAGGCCTGTCATCACAACAATTATATAAATGGAAAATTGTTTGGAAAGCAGAATTTGTTAAAGGGTTCAGCTCCCAAGTCCCTGAAAAAGTGGATTGTAAGCAAAAGTACTTCAAAATCATAATGGCATCCCATGCAAACACCTAGCTCTAGTTGAATGTGTTTACATGTAAATCGGTGTCACAGTGAGGGGCAGCTTTTCAGGTCCAATTTGCCTCTTCCTGTTTCCAAACACAACTCATCTTTGGTCAGCTCTCTGAGATAAGATGCCAGAAGACTCTGTTTGGATCCCACTGACCTCCACCCCCCATCCCATCTCCTGAAACTTCAACCCGGAGCCCATCCCAAAAAGAAAACACCGAAGGAAGCAAGTTCAGGACAAATTGCAGCACATTTAAATATTAAATTGAGCAAATGGACTAGTGTGCATGAAGCCTTAAGAGTTTCCAGCCTGGATGAATTTACTCACCTCAATACTGATTCTACAAGCTACTTTCAAGGACTCTACAATTCATCCCCTATTCCATTTATTACTTATTTATTCAATATTATTCATTGATTTTTTTTTGTATTTGCACAGTTTGTCTTCTTTTGCAGATTGGTTGTTTGCCTGTCGTTGTGTGTCATTTTTCATTGATTCTATTGTGTTTCTCTGTATCTACTGAGACCCTCTCCCACTTGTGCCTGTTACGGTGCTGGTGTTTAGGGCAGCAATGAAGCTCCTCCATCTCTGGTGGTGTTCAGGCCTTCCTTCATCGTGTCAGTAGCTTCATCTCGGTTTCACTACTGTCAGTCATGCAAGTCCCGGGTGGAGACTCAGGAATACCCTCACACTCAGATATAGAAGGATTCTTCATTGCTGTTTCCATAACAATTTTGTTTGATCAGTCAAAGTTGTTAGCCCTGAGCTGATCTCCTGAACCTGGAGGACTGGAAGACCCCACTTGATCTGCCCTCTACCCTTTGACCTGTTTGGCATGGGTGTCCCTACCAAGAGCCAAAGCATAAAGTCCTGACTCCAGCCAACACAGCTCTCTGGGTCACTGAGGCACGCAAGCCTCCAAACCACGACCAGGTTGTGGTCCTCTTGGAGCATCTGCTGTGAATGTCCACAAAAAAATGAACCTCAGAGAGGCGTACGGTGACATATAGGAACCTTGACAATAAATTTACTTTGAACCTTGAGACAGTGTAAATCCTCTCTATCCTTTATGTTAGAGCCTGTATGATTTCTCTATCTGGTTATCCCAGAGAGATAGTTACACTGTGTCCAATCTCACCGTGCGATGCAATCGTGATTGGAAATTCAGCGTAGGCTAGAAACTCTTTGGTTATTACTTCTCGTGGACGATTAATATGTTTGTGACGGATTCCTGGCTTCCATTTCGACATGGTTGTTAAAGTGTTTGTTTTTAAATATGGGGCAGAGAGGGATATGGGTCCTAATAGGGGAGCCAGCGGGGCCATTTACTGCTGCTACTTTGCATGGTTTGGAGTGAGGGAAATCTAGAGCAGCTTGTTAGTATACAAATATATGAATTAGGAGCCAGAATAGCCCTGGGTCTGCTCTGCCATTCAATAAGATCCTGTGAATCTAACTATAAACTTAACTCTGAATTCCTCCCCACTCCTGTAACCTTCACTTCTTTGTATCCATCTTCTCTACTTAAAATATTCAAAGTCTATTTCCCCTACCCTTCAGAAAGAGACTTCCAAAGACTCAGAGAGAACCCTTCCTTTCCCTCAATGAGTCCTTTGGTTCAGCAGTGAGTCCATGGTTCTAGATTCTCCCACATGAGGATCATCCTCTCACCTGTTAAGATGCTTCAGGATTTTGCATGTTTCAGAGTAACACATACAAAATGCTGAAGGAACTCACCAGGTCTGGCATCATCTATGGAAAGGAATAAACATTCCCTTCCTCATTATGGGTCTCAGCCCAAAGCACCAACTATTTATT
Organism: Mobula birostris; assembly: GCF_030028105.1. Lineage (NCBI taxonomy): Eukaryota > Metazoa > Chordata > Chondrichthyes > Myliobatiformes > Myliobatidae > Mobula > Mobula birostris. The sequence continues at coordinate 234,809,433 of NC_092370.1, read as the reverse complement.
CCTCTCTATAGTTGCTGCCTGACCTGCTGAGTTCCTCCATCACTTTGTATGTGTTACTCTGGATTTCCAGCACCTGCAGAATCTCTTGTGCTTCTTATACATTTCATCCGCGTTTCCTCTTGCTCTTCTGCGATTGAACTTTTCCGTGCAGCTTGACACAGGTATCTTGGAGATGAGTTCTTTCAACAGGCAAGCCACGCACTGGCTTGGAAACTTTTGACTGGGGGGTTGGAGGGGGTGATAGGAGAGTTAGGTTGATCTTCGAGTAGGTTAAAAAGTTGGCACAACAACGTGGGTCAAAGGGCCTGTACTGTAATGTTCTACTGTACGTTCTGTGTTCTCAGAAAAAAAACAATGTAATCAATGACCTCTTGCCCTCACCTACCACCCCATGAACCTCCACATCCAACAAATCATTCTCTACAACTTCCACCTTCTTCAGCTGAACCCTACCACTGAACACATCTTCAGCTCCCACTTCACTTTGCGCCTTCCACAGCAAGCGCTCCCTCTATGATTCCTTTGTCCATTCACCCCCTCATTACTAATCTCCCTCCCTGCAAGAGGCAGAGGTGCCCATTCCCCTCCTCTCTCACCCTCCATTCAGGGCCCCAAACAGTCCTTCCAGGTGAGGGAACACTTTGCCCACAGATCTGTTGGGCTCAGTGTATCCGGTGCTCCCGAAGTGACTTCCTCTACATTGGTGAGACCCGTCATAAATTGGGGGACCGTTTTGTCGAGCAACTCTGCTCCATCTGCCAAAAGGTAGAACCTCCCAGTGGCCATCCAGTTCAATTTCTATCCCCATTCTCATTCCAACACGTCAGTCCATGGCTTCCTCTTCTGCCACAGTGAGGCCATTCTCTGGATAAAGAAGAAACACCACATGTTCTGTTTAGGCAAGCTTCAACCTGATGGCATGAATATTGATTTCTCTAACCTCTAGTAAATACTTCCCTTCCCCCTTCCCTCTTCTTCAATTCTCTACTCTGGCCTCTTACCTCTTCTCCTCATCTGCCTATTACCTCCCCCCGGTCCTTTCCACCTTCCCTTTCTCCTATGATCCACTCTCATCTCCTATCAGATTCCTTCTTCTCCAGCCCTTTGCCTTTTGCGCCTACACCTCCCAGCTTCTTACTCCATCTCCACCTCACCCACCCACAAGGCCTTACCTATCACATTCCAGCTTGTCCTTCTTCCCTTTTCTCCAGCTTCTTAATCTGACATCTTCTGCATTCTCTTCTGGTCCTGGTGAAGAGTCACGGCCAAAAGCGTCGAATGTCCATTAATTTCCATGCTGCCCAACCTGCTGAGTTCGTGCGTGCGTGCGTGCGTGTGTGTGTGTGTGTGTGTGTGTGTGTGTGTGTGTAAGATCCTTATTATCCAAAGTGTAATGTTTTGTCACGCCAGAATCTAATCAAAAGAAGAACATAGGAGCCTGGCATAATGTGTAATGACATGTACCATTCATGTACTTCTTACGTATAACCCACAATGAATTATGTAAATAACAAAGAACACTTAATTAAACAATAGTTTTACAATATTACTCAGATATTTCTGAAATATTAAATACACAACACCAGTCATTCTCTCTGATATGCCCTTCCATTGAGCAGAAAATACAAAAACTTGAAATCGCCAGGGTCAAGGACAGTTATCAGACTAATGATTGGAGCTCTCAGACACTAACCGATGAACTCTTGACCTCCCAATCTACCTCAGGGCAACACTTGCACTTTATTTGTCCATCTGCACTGCACTTTCTCTGTAACTGCAACACTGTATTCTGAATTCTGCTTTCCTTTGTTACTACCTTGATGTACTTATGTATGCAATGATCTTTATGAATGGCATGCAGACAAAAGCTTTTCAGTGCATTTTGTACATGTGACAATAATAAACCAATTCCAATCCATAATCGAGAAGGAGACTTCCCCTGCCGGCATTGATGAAGAGTCTCTGCCCGAAACATCAACTGTTTATTCCTTTTCATCGAAGTGGCCTGACCTGCTGGGTTCTTCCAGCATTTTTGTGTATGTTACTCTGAATTTCCAGTATCTGCATAATCTCTTGAGCTTAAGTTCTCATGTCCGTGGATTCACCTGGTTCATGTAGTCAGTACTGAGGGCCTATATCTGTGTTATCACCTTCATATTAGCTGTGGCCAATGGAAGGATTACACAGTGAGTGAGCAGGGGTGGACATTCTCCAGACTGCTATGTCAACAAGTTACTGAAAATACGCAAACACTATCCCGGATCCAGCCTATGGGAGAACTGTCCCTGGCAAGAGAAAGTGTTGCTTCCTCTAAGACAGGGGTTCCCAACCTTTTTATGCCATGGACCCCTACCATAAACCTAGGGGTCCATGGACCCAGGATGGGAACCCTTTCTCTAGGGGTTTTATCACACACTGTCACATTGTGCCATCTCTAAGAAGATTGTACGCCCTTCGCGTAAACACATGGATTTCCTCCGAGTGCTGATTTCCTCCTACATTCCAAAGATATACCAGTTAGGAGGTTAATTGGTCATTATAAATTGTCCTGTGATTAGGCTGGGGTTAAATAGCAGGGTTGCAGGGCAGTGCGGCTCTTTGGGCTGGAGAATAGCAGCTCTAAAATAATGGAGAACAAAATCTTCTGCCAACTGTCACCAAGAACACCATCAAAGAAACAATAAATCAGCCTTCAGTCCTGCAGTAATCCCAAAAGCGCTGTGGGAAGTGGACTAGAAACATCAAGTGTGTCCTCTCTATGAAATCGATATGTCACTGCTGCAAACAGGAATGAGCACTGAAGTGATTTGACAGTGTAAGAACCTGTGTTTCTCAAGGCACAAAGCAACTCTTACATGGTGCAAATGCAGTGATAAAGGAGGTCACACACATATTACCCCAGAAAGGTGGGTGTTAGCTGAATGTAAATATCCAGGATACTACTCAAGATCCCTCCATTCCTTCCAGCAATTTAGGGGAGCTGGGAGAAGCAGTAATGCTGACTACACTCAGGAGGAATTTGCACTAACAAGCGAACAGGCAGTGAATAGAGAGATATAGTCCATGAATAAGCAGATGGCTTTGGTTTAGACTGGTGTCATAGTAGGCTCATACATGGTGGGCTGAAAGTTGTTGCTATGCTGTGTTGGTCAGTGTTCTGTGCATGGTCTATTCACCTAATCATGCATATGTAGCTTTCCCTTTCCATAAAAAAAAACAAAGGACAGGATTGTCAGAAAACAGTTACTGTTTTATTTAGAGATACAGTACAGTAACAGGCCCATCTGGCCCAACGAGCCTGCAATGCCCAAGTACACTCAATTAATCTACTGACCTGTGCATCTTTGGGATGTGATAGGAAACTGGAGCTCCCAGAGGAAACCCACACGATCATGGGGAGAACATTCAAACTCCTTACAGACAAAGTGAGACTTTAAATTGGGTCACTGGCGCTGTAGTAGCATCACTCTAACTGCTACACTACACCAAAATTCGTAAAGAGCTACTCCAAGTTCTCCAGCTGCTTCCGAAACATGCTGAGTCTAGTTGTGAGAGCTACCGCGATCAGATGATAATGTTCACACATTTGAATGTTAATTTATTTAGCAATACAGCTCATTAACAGGTCCTTTGAGCCCAGTGAGCCTGTGCCACCCAATTACAACGCAGTGACCAATTAACCTACTCACCCTTATGCCTTTTGAATGTGGGAGGAAATCAGAGCACCAGGAGGAAACCCACGCGGTCAGGGGAAGAACGTAGAAATGCCTTACGGACAGAAGCGGGAATTGAATTCAGGTCATTGGCACTGTAATAGTGTTACGTTAATCATTACACTACAGTGCTGTGCTGAATTGTTAACCAAAGTAAAAATCCTTTATGATGAAAAAGTTGCAGAACAGGGACTTAAGGCACTTCACACACATCCAGGTAGCTATAAAGAAGTACAAATTACTCATTTTATCTCAATAACTATCCAGTAATCTGCTGAAATACTGGAGTCTGCATGCATTATTGGTTCCTTGAACTTGTTCTGATATATCAAATCCCTGCAGTGCTTGAATCAAATCAGCAACGAATGGGTAAGTTAGTCTGAAATTAACAAGGGAGTGATTGTACTGCAGAAGTGGGTGAGAATGTGTTGGGGACATATGCACAGATTGCATCACATAATAGGAGTCACTTTCATTAAAAGATAGTCATTTCAGTTTGATTGATTTTGTAGAGTCGCTGATATTAAATTGAACATCCATTGTGCTGCAGTATTCCACAAAAGAAAATCAGCTGGAGCTCCAGGAACAAATCGCCTAATCACATTGTCATCTAAAAATAAGACAGCATTCAAAGTATCAGCCCTGCTGTCCTCTCCCAGCTCATTGCACACAAATATACGTCGTAAAGTCTGAAACAGACTAATGCATAAGCAGTTTAATTACCCTCAAAGATGACCACAACCAGGACCTTGTACTTTGATTCTTGGTAAGGTCACCCATGCTAAACAAGTCAAAGGGTCACACACAAAATACGGGAGGAACTCAGCAGGTCAGGCAGCATCAATGGAAAAGAGTAAACAATGTTTTGGGCCGAGAACCCTCTTCAGGTCAAATGGTAGAGGCCTAACTACAAGTGGTCCACCAGTCTTCCAGGTTCATAGGAGATCTGTTCAAGGCTAACAACCCTGACTGGTCAAAAAAAGTTTGTTATGGAAACAGCAAAGAATCCTCCTATACCTGTGTGCGATGGTATTCCTTCCTAAGACTCCACCCAACACTTGCATGACTGACAGTAGTGAAAAACCAAAGGAAACTATTAGCACATGAAAGAAGACCTGAACACTGCCAAGACCAAGAACAAAATTGTTTTTTGGAATAAGTGATCCATGTACAACACTAGCAAGCTAGCACAAATAATGGCAGAAATGTGTCATTACAACCTACATGTGTCAGTGAAGGCAGATGGACAGGGTCTGGCAGCTGAAAGGCAGCAACTGGTGAAACAGTTTTATACTCAGGAAGGGAAGATGGTCAGTCAGACCAAGGAGAAGCTGTGTTCTGACCACACCCTCGTATGGCTCAGAATGCTGGCACATGACAGAGGGCAACCTTACCAAGCCATCTTCATTCCACACCATGAAGATCTTCTGAAAGATCTCAAACCACGCCCTACTCCTTCAGTGACCAAGAGGACATGGCCACGATCATCATGAGGAAACGTTGGAGAGGGATTGGGCACGTGATGAGAAGAGAGGCCAACTCCATCATCAAGGCAGCACTTCATGGGACCCCTGAAGGGCGGAAGAAACACGGGAGACCAAAGACAACTTGGCACCGTACCACAGAGGCAGAAATGAGAACCCTGAACCACACCTGGGGCACAACAGAGAAGAGGACCAAGAACAGACAGGGATGGGGGGCTTTCGTTGGGGGGCAGTAAATAAATAAGTAAAGTTTATTTGTTCTTCATTTTTATTTACACTCATTTATTCCCTCAAATCAGCACCATACTGACGCTGATGAAGGGTCTCATCCCAAAACATCGACTGTTCATTCCCCTCCATAGCTGCTGAGCTCCCGCAGCATTTTGCCTGTGTTACTCAGGATTTCCAGTATCTGCAGAACATCTTGTGTTTACCATATGGCCCTGGTTAGATTGATCGACATCAGCAGACTAAAGTAGGCAAACTTATCAAACCTTCAAGGAATCTAAAAGAGGATATTTAGCTGTTTTAAAATCATCATTTGTGATGAAAGATAACATCAGACTTGATGGTAAATTGTTACTACTGACAGAATGTAATGGTGCGTTCAGCGCAGAAGGGAGCACTGCACTGGACCGCTGAGATACCACACAACACTGACTGACTGATGCTTGCAAACACATCTCACTCACAGTACTAGAAGAATGGCAGCCCAGGTCTCTGACAGTGAAGGAGATCGAAGTTTATATCAAGCAGACAAATGGTATCTGAAAATTAGTTAGGGTGATACAGGTCCAGGGACATAAATTCAATCCCAAATCCCTCCATCTAAGATTCTAGATGCTCCTGAAACCTAATGTCTGACCTTTAGACTATGAGCCTTTCTATTAACCTTTGCAAGATTAACTTTGTGCAACCATCTTTTGACTGAAAGAAAAGCCATGATCAGCTCCTGCCGGAAAGGCACAATGGGCCAAATTCCTTCTGTGAAGAACAAGAGAGAGAAAACAGAGAGTAAAGCCTCATAAACACAAGAGATTCTGCAGATGCTGGAAATCCAGAGCAAAACACACAAAATGTCGGGAGAACTCAACAGGTCAGGCAGCACCTTTGGAAATGAATGAACAGTTGACATAATAAAGCAGCCACAGTGGAATGGCAGAGATGACCACTTGGGCCAAATAGCCTAGCTCTGCTCCTAAGTCTTACGAGCTTATGTTCTACGTTTATTGATGATTCATAGAAAGCGCTCTACCCAGATACATCACAGCTACCCAAGACCACAAGAAGCAGCAGACAGTGTGCAAAACTGAGAAGTGATTAATTTTGTAAAGTCGAACTTGAAGGCAGAATACAGGGTTAACAGCAGCATTCAGAGCAGTGTATAGGAACAGGGAGATTTTGGGGTCCGTGTCCATCCATCCCTCAAAGTTGCCTTGCAAGTTGATAGGTTTGTTAAGAAGATGTATGTTGTGTCACTAGACTGAGTTCAAGAGCCACAAGATAATGTTACAGCTCTATAAAACTCTGGTTAGACCACATCTGGAGTGATGTGTTCAGTTCTGGTCACCTCATTATAGGAGGAATGTAAAGCTTTAGAGAGGGTGTAGAGGAGATTACCAGGATGCTGCCAGGATTAGAAACAATGTCGTATGAAAATAGGTTAAGTGAGCTCGGGCTATTCTCTTTGGAGTGAAGGATGGCGAGAGGTGACTTGATAGAGGTGTGCAAGATGTAAAGTCCAGGAGGGATGTCAAAGGTAAGTTTTATTTACACAGAGAATGGTAGCTGTGTGGAACTCACTGCCAGGGATCCTGATTCAGGGAGATACATTTAGGGACATTTAAGAGGCACTTAGATAGCCTCAAGGGTGTAAGAAAATGGAAGCTATGTGGCAGGAAGGGATAGATTGATCTTGTAGTAGGTTAAAAGGTCAGCCAAACATCACAGGGAAAGGGTCTTGTCACACCATGGGCTTTGGTGAGGGGCACATACCCTTATGAAGGTGTGGATTTTAAAAATCAGACGGCAGGCCACAATAGCACATTCATTGTGTGTCACAGGTGACAAACTTTTAGAAAAAGTGCAAAAGATATTAACAGTGCAAAAAGTGGCAAAGTGACAAAAAGAGAAAATATGGATATCTGCTATCAGACCTTTAGGACTACACTCCAAAACATCAGTCTGAAGCTGTATATCTCTGCCTCGCCACACTTACACCAAAGTCAGGATCTCCTTACTTGGAATGCTGGGGGTGAGGGAGGGTTGTTACCAGGAGCCCGAACAATTATACAAAACCCAAAACAAAAGGTATCACATTCTTCTTCACAAGCACAGATTTCCACAAACACACTCACCACAATAAGAATAAGATTGTTGTTGTGCAACAAAAGTCTACAGCTAACCGCTTTCCAGGAGCTAGCCCTCTTCCCCGTCCCCCAGCTGAGCCAGCACAGAGCACATGCCGCCACAAACGGGCTCCTTTTTAAGGTGCCCCACCTATCAGTTGGGTCTCCTCCCTGAAACTGGAAGGAAAAACGAACAGGAGGCGTCAAAGAATGCCACTGCCCTGCAGTGTGCAAGTACAAACAAACACGTCCGTGCTGTGCATTAGCCGATAAGTCCAATGTCAGCACTGCCAGGCAGGGATAATGAGAATTACAGGACTACTGGGGGGGGAACGGTGGGTGGGGGGGGAGAAATTACTTGTGGCAGACCTACTCTGTCACAGACCTGTTCTATGCAGAAACTGTTCAAAGTGTAGCAGCTCAGTCCATCACAGAAACCAACCTCTCATCCACAGACTCTTGTCCACACTTCCCTCTGCCTTGGTAAAGCAGCCAACATGATGAAAGACAGCACCCACCTTTGGAATTCTCTCTTCACGCCCCTTCCCATTGGGCGAAAGATTCAAAAGCCTGCAAGCACTTACCGGCAGACTCACTGACAGCTTCTTTCCCACTGTTATAAGATTATAGAATCACCTATTAGTTCAATAGATAAACTTCACAATCTACCTCATTATGACCTTTGCACCTCAGTATCTGCTGCAGTGCACTTTCTCAATAACTGTCATTCTTCAACATTCTTCATTCCGTTACTGCTGTTCCTCTGTCCTTAGTGCACTGGATGTGACGAAATGATCTGTAAGGATGGTGTACAAAGTAGTTTTTCACTGTATCTCAGTACATGTGACAATAATAAACCAAGTTAGTTGATTAAAAAGAGCACCGGACTGGATGGACCTAGGCTTACAGCAGGAAGTTGTGACAGGTGGATGAACTGGGAGGTGTGTCTAGGTGGCGTAGAAAACAATATTTCTTTGAGGCCATGTAGGAGTGCGCAAAAGAAAGGAGTGTGGTGTGCCCTGTTCTCACTGTTACCATCAGGAGGGAGGTTCAGAAGCCTGAAGGCACACGCTCAGCGATTCAGGAACAGCTTCTTCCCCTCTGACATACAATTCCTAAATGGACGTTGAACCCGTGAACACTACCTCACTTTTTAATATATATTATTTCTGTTTTTGCACTATTTTCAATCTATTCAATATACAAATACTGTAATTGATTTACTTATTTATTTATTCTTCTACATTATCATGTATTGCATTGAACTGCTGCTACTAAGTTAACAAATTTCATGACACATGCCAGTGATAATAAACCTGTTTCTGATTCTGATTCTGACTTCTCGGGTAGCAGAGAATATTGACTGACTGACACATGCAAAAACACCTCACTTCCAAAGTCAGAAGATTCAATCCTGACCTCGGGTACTTTTCTGTGTGGAGTTTGCCAGGTTATGTGGGATTCTCCTGACTGTCCCATTTACCTCCCCTCCCCCAAAGACAGGTTAATTTGCTGCTGTAAATTATCCCAATGGTGGATAACAGAGAGTGAAACAAGCCAAAGAGGAGTCGATGGGCTTGCGGGAATGAGTAAGTTGCAAAGTCACAGGGAAATAAGGAGACAGCAAATGAGACTGAAGGGATTGGTTTATTAGGAACTGGCATGGCCCTGATTGGCTGAATGACCATCTCCTGTGTTGTGATAGGTGACTTTGTTCGCCACACCTACAGCATGTCACTCAATCAGATTAGCACTGGAGCCTCTGCTGGTGTAGAAACAAAGCACGGTTAATCAAAAAGTGGGAAAGAAATCCTCAGGCAATTCTGCCTCATAAAATGTTTTGTATTTACTCTACAATTATAAAAGTTTGCCTCGCTCACACAGTGGAGAGCATCCTAACAAAATGCATCACTGCGTGGTACGGAAACTGCAATGTGGAGGACAGGAAGGCTCTACAATGGGTAGTCAAAACTGCCCATCGCATCACCAGCACCATCAAGGATATACATACAGAAGGGTGCCAGAATAGGGCCAGTAACATCATGAAGGATCCAACCACCCTGCTCAAGCACTCCCATCAGGGAGGAAGTTACGTAAGTCCACGCCAGGACCACCAGACTCAAAAACAGTTACCTTCCTCAGGCAGTAAGGCGTGATCAACACTTCCACCCTCTAACCCACTCCCACACCCCCAACCGCCACTATCATTTCCTGTCAGTCACCTTATGACAGACACTCCTGTACCTAGCGCCATTTTATGTACATACATACAATCAATCTATGTATAAGTTATCTTATATATTTATATATATAGTGTTTTTATTATTATTGTGTACATTATCTATTTTGTGCTGCATTGGATATGGAGTAACAATTATTTTGTTCCCCTGTACACTTGTGTACTGGAAATGATATTAAACAATCTTAAATCCTGAATATTGAATAAAATAACTGGGATTGTCAAATGAACACTCACCGATATCCTTTGAGGAAAAAAGCTTACCTTTTGAGACTCAATTTTTAATAGATTCACTGGGTTCACAAACAGAACTGGGAGGAACATAGAACATAGTACAGTACAGCACAGGAACGGGTACTTGAGCCCAAACCAATTAAATTAGTAATCAAATAGCTAACTAAATTAAACTCTTCTGCCGAAACAATGTCCATATCAAATGGTTTAATTGGTTCAATTTAATATCAGAGGATGTATAGAGTATACAAGCTCAAATTCTTACTCATCACAGACATCCACAAGACAAGAAACCCCAAAGAGTGAGTGATAGTAATATCAGAACCCCAAAGCCCCCCTCACCCTGCCACGCAAAGGCAGCAGCAGAAACATCAACCCTCCCCACACCATGCAAGCAATAGCAAAAGTCCCAAAGAGACCTTGATCTGGAGTCCGTCAAAAGCTACAGTCCATCCCAGCACTTCAGTACCTCAGACAGGCTCTCTGTCACCAGCAAGGGAGAGAGACGGAGAGATCGCTCCTGCACAACGAGGGCAGGAGGCCAGCAGCTCACTGTTCCGATGTTATAATCTTTCACGTTGCTTCTCCAAGCCCCCCGACTCAGGGACTGATGGGCTCTCATCCTCCGTAGAGAGAGAGAGAGAGAGAGAGAGAGAGAGAGAGAGGGATCGCTCAAGTGCTGGGATCTTATTCTGTCAGCAGTGCACGCCACCTCCTGACTCCATGTTTCAGTCTCCCACAATGCTTCAGTAGGCGAAATCCGCAAGGAACCGGGCCATCTACGAGGCCACTCCCTGACGACCATGATGTCCAGGCCGCACCTGAAGATATTGAAATGACAGGCCACGTGGCATGCAGAGAACTGTAGTCTGAGCTATAGACCACCAGCTCCAACAGAATCCCGGCCACCCTGAAAAGAAAGGAAGAATAACCTGCTTCCTGGACGATCTGGAAGAAGTCACCTGGGTCTACAAAAACCTGTGGTGCCATCTTTCCTAGCTCATCCCCTAGCTCCATTTTCCTCATATTCATGTGCCTATCTAAATGTCTCTTAAAAATCCTTACCTCTACCACAGGGGTATCAAACTACCCGCCCGCGAAGGGGTCCAATCCGGCTCGCGGGATGATCTGGGGGAAAGAAAAGTATATTCTCGACCATTTATTATGTATCTGTACAGCAGCTGTTCTCTCCCACCGCTGTCTGTGCTGCCTGCTGTGCCAGCAGCTTGTTGTGTAGAAAACAATAGGTGGCAGTTAACCACCCGCTGTGCATAAGCACCTACCACCCTGCACTGAAGACCACTAGGGCCCCACGTACATCGTCAGACACAGTATAAACACACAGAGTACTCAGGTAAGTAACACTTGTAGCAAGGCTGAGACAGTTTGCTGCTGTGGTTCAAAATGCTTTCCAAGAAAAGAAAAGTTGACATCGAAGGTCAGATATTCAACGATAATTGGAAAGATTGTTTTATCTTCTGTGAGGTCAACGGCAAACCTGTGTGTCTGATATGCTCGCAACAAGTGGCTGTGGCAAAAGAGTACAATATCAAACGACACTATGAGACGTTACACGGAGAAAAATATGACAAGTACGCAGGACGACGCAGAACGCAAAAGGTAAACAAGCTTGAAGCAGCTCCGAAAAAACAGCAATCAGTGTTCACCAAAAGACGAGAGACTCATGATGGAGTTGTCAAGGCCAGCTATATTATTGCCAACAAAATAGGTGCTGCGTCAAAGCCATACTCAGAGGGGGAATTCATCAAAGCATGCGTGCTGACGGCGGCTGAGCTGGTGTGCCCTGAGAAGAGACAGGCTTTTGGTAATATCAGCTTGTCAAGAAATACTGTGGCAGAGAGAATCGGAGAACTTACAGGAGATTTGAACAGTCAACTAAAACTCAAAGTGAAGTCATTTATTGCCTTCTCTTTTGCAATTGATGAGAGCACCGAAGTGACTGATGTAGCTCAATTGGGAATATTTATTCGTGGTGTTGATACGTTTTTGACCGTCACCGAGGAGTTTGTGGAGATGCTGCCCATGACAAACACCACAACAGCAAACAACGTTTTCTCTAGTGTCGTCGAGGCCTTGGACAGACTTGGGGTTGACTGGAGTCACGCTGTCAGCGTGGCCACAGATGGCGCACCGTCCATGGTCGGGAAATGGCAGGCGTTGTTGTGAAACTCAGAGAGGAAGTTCCGACAGAGAATCCAGAGCAGGAATTCTGGAATTTTCATTGTATTATACACCAAGAGGCGTTATATAGCAGGAGCCTGAAAATGGACAATGTCATGGATGTAGTAATCAAAACGGTTAATTTTACTAGAGCCAAGGGACTCAACCATCGGCAACTTGACACTCTTTTGTCCACAAGTAATATTGGACATGGCCTGCCCTACCACACTGAAGTCCGCTGGTTGAGCAGAGGGGTTGTGTTCAAACTTTTTTCAATTACGTGCAGAAATTGGACTATTCATGAACGAGAAAGGGAAGCCAGTGGCAGAGTTGGATGACCCAGACTGGCTTCATGATCTTGCATTTTTGGTGGATATAACAGAGCACTTAAATATGCTTAATTTTAACATGCAAGGCCACAACAAGATTGTTAGGGAATACTACGGCAGCATTCGTGCCTTTCAAATTAAATTAGGCCTGTGGGAGATGCAGCTATCCCGGAGCAACCCAGCTCACTTCCCCTCTTTGCAGTCTGTGCGTGTCACTCATGGGAATAACAACAACATGGGCAGGTACAAGGACAAAATATCACGGCTGAAAAGTGAGTTTCAGAATCGTTTCCAAGTCTTCACTCAGCTCAAGAAGGAATTCTCACTATTTTGCTCGCCGTTTCCCATCAACGCAGCATCAGATGTGCCGGAGGAACTCCAAATGGAACTAATTCAAATTCAGTGTAACTCGGCTTTGAAATATAAATTTGAGACTGTGTGTCTGGACTCATTCTATCAACGCCTGAGACCAATGTACCCCAAGATGATAGACTTTGCCTCAAGGATCCTTTTCATGTTCGGGACAACATATCCCTGTGAGCAGGCGTTCTCCATAATGAACATTAACAAATCCAAACTGTGCTCGCAGCTGAGACACAGACATCTAAATGACATTATGAAATTCACAACTGCCCAGAAACTGGGCCCTGATGTTGACAGGCTGGTTAAAGCCAAGAGATGTCAGATGTCTGGAAGCAGCAAATAAAAAATGAGTGACTCTGTTCGATGCACTGCAGATGTAAGCAAAATGCATTATGAAATATTGAGTGTCATAATATTGTGATTCATTCATTTTCTGACTATTCTATTATTGTAAATGTGATCACTTCAATAAAAATTAGAGGCTAACTGTGTTCATTGCCTGAGTTTGATTGCTGGAAGCAGGCTAATAAAAATTAGGTGCAGTTGTGTAGCCTACATTTACAATTTGTTTCGTTAGGTCTACATTTGTGTCTGCTAATGTTTGATTTCAAATGGTTTATTAATGGAAAGGGTGTGGTTCCCTAAACAACCTTAGCCAAAATAGCATCATTTTTTCTCTCTCTCATCACAACTTTCTTGTAGCCTAATTGTGAGTTAATACCAATCGTAAAAATAATGCTTGCTAGGCAACCTTCTTCATAAGAAACAAAATTTGTAATGTGTAGTTATAGTAGAGACTAAGACACATGAGAGCAAGTTGAAAAGACGAAGACAACGAAAGCTGTGGGAGCACACGCGTGCACAACTGATCCAGCCCACATGAAGTCGCATTTTGCCCAGTCCGGCCCGTGACCTAAAATAAATTTGACACCCCTGCTCTACCACATCCCCAGGCAGCACATTTCAGGCACCACCACTGTGTAAAAATCTTGCCCTTCACACTCCTTTGAACTTACCCCCTCACCTTAAATGCATGCCCTCTGGTATTAGACATTTCAGCTCTGGGGGGAGAAAACACTATCTGTCTACTCTGTCTGTGCCTCTCGTAATCTTATAAACCTCTATCAGAACTCTCCACTTCAGAGAAAACAACCCAAGTTTGTCCAAACATTCACCATAGCACATGTTCTCTAAACCAGACAGCATCCTGGTAAACTGCTTTTGCATCCTCTCCAATGCCTCAACATCCTTCCTTAAGTGGGGCAATCAGAGCCATATGCATACTCCAAATGTGGCCTAACTAGAGTTTTATAAAGTTGCAACGTAAACTCTTCAGTTTTGAACTCAATGCCTCAACTAATAAAGGCAAACACGTCATATGTCATAGAGAAGTACAGCACAGAAAAGGACCTTTGGCCCATCTAGTCCATGCTGAAAAAGATTTAAATTGCCTACCCCCTATGACCTAACCGAGACCTTCTATCTATGTACCTATCCAAACTTCTTTTAAACTTTGAAATCGAGCTCGCATGGATCACTTGTGCTAGCAGCTCATTCCACACTTTCAAGACTCTCTGAGTTAAGAAGTTTCCCCTCATGTTCCCTTTAAACTTCTCACCTTTCACCCTTAAGCCATGACCTCTCGTTATAGTCCCACCCAACATCAGTGGAAAAAGCCTGCTCGCATTTACCCTATCTCTACTCCTCATAATTTTGTATACCACTATCAAATCTCTTCTCAATCTAAAAATACAGTCCTAACCGATTCAATGTTTCCTTATACCTCAGGTCCTCCAGACCCAACAACATCCTTGTAAATTTCTCTACTGTTTGCACCTTTCCTGTAGGTAGGTGACTAAAACTGCACACAATACTCCAAACTAGGCCTCACTAATGTTTTATACAACTTCAACATAACATCCCATCTTCTGTACGCAATACTTTAATTTATGAAGGCCAATGCGTCAAAGCTTTCTGTATGACCCCTTCTACCTGTGACACTACTTTCAATTAATTGAAACACTATCCCCTGTCTTCTATGGGAAAGCCAGTTCTGAATCCAAACAGCCAACTCACCGTACATCTCAGGTATCTTAATCTTCTGGAAGAGTCTCCCATGAAGGACCCTGTCAAATACCTTACTAAGATCCATGCAGGCAACATCCACAGCTCTGCTTTCATCAATCACCCTCATCAGCTCATCAAAAAACTCAGTCAAGTTACTAAGACACGACTTGTCCTGCGCAGAGCTATGTCGGTTCTCTTTAATTAGGCCATGGTTTGCAAAATGCTCATAAATCCTATCTCTAAGAATTCTCTCCAGTAACTTCCCTGCCACTGCCGTGAGACTCAGCAGACTATAGTTCCCAGGATCCTCCCTGGTCCCCTTTTTGAATAAAGGACTTATCCACCTCAATGCTCTTTAAAAGATCCAACAGTGCCTCCTCCTTTATCTTGAAATGACCTATCTTATTAATACCCTCGACACTGATCTCCCTGTCCTCCACGTCCTTTCCTTGGTAAATACTGATGTCAACTACTCATTATGGACCTCATCCACATCCAAGCAAATGTTCCCTCCTTTATCCTCGAGTGGTCCTGAAGGATGGTGTTGGCCTCCTTAGTTATCCTCTTGCTCTTGATGTATGTATAGAATTCCTTGGGATTCTCTTCAGTCCTACTCTCCAATGACTTTTCATGGACCCTCCTGGCTTTCCTAATTCCCTTTATGAGTTCTTTTCTGGCTTCTTGATAATCTTCAAGAACAATGTTTGATTCTAGCTTTCTGGAACAATGAGTACAAATCAATAGACAATAGACAATAGGTGCAGGAGTAGGCCATTCAGCCCTTCGAGCCAGCACCACCATTCACTGTGATCATAGCTGATCATCCACAATCAGTACCCCGTTCCTGCCTTCTCCCCATATCCCTTCACTCCGCTGTCTTTAAGAGCTCTATCTAACTCTTTTATGAAAGAATCCAGAGAACTGGCCTCCACTGCCTTCTGAGGCAGAGCATTCCACAGAACCACAACACTCTGTGTGAGAAAGTTTTTCCTCAACCCTGTTCTAAATTGTCTACCCTTTATTCTTGAACTGTGGCCTCTGGTTCTGGACTCCCCCAACATCGGGAACATGTTTCCTGCCTCTAGCATGTCCAATAATCCCAAATCAGCTGGATACAAAATTCCAAAGAAGTTAGGGTTAGGTTAAGCACAAGAGATTCTGCAGATGCAGCAAATTCTGAGAAGCATGCAAAAAATACCGTTGGAAGTCAGAAGGCCAGCGGAATCTATAGAGAGGAATAAACAGGCAATGTTTTGAGCCAACACCATTCATCAGGGCTGTTTGGAGTACTGTGTACCGTTCTAGTCACCTACCTACAGGATATATATCAATGAGATTGGAAGAGTACAGAGAACGTTTACAAGGAGTACCAGAGACTTGAGGACCTGGGGGTGGAGGGGGGGGTTACAGGGGAAGATTGAAAAGCTTAGGACTTTATTCCCTGGAGCTCAGGAGAATAAGCAGAGATTTGATTGAGCTATACAAAATTATGGAGGCATTGATCGGGTAAATACAAGCAGGCTTTTTCCACTAAGAATGGACAAGACTAGAAATAGGGTCATAGGTTGAAGGTGAAAGGTGAAATATTTAAGGGGATCCTGAGGGGGAACTTCTGCGCTCACAGGGTGGTGAGATTGTGGAACGAGGTTGCAGAAGAAGAAATCGATGCGGGTTTGAGAAGTTTGGATAAATACATGGATGAGAGGTATGGTGGGCTGTAGCCCAGATGTAGGTTGATTGGACTAGGCAGAATAACAGTTTGGCATGGACTAGATGGGCCAAAGGGCCTATTTCTGAGCTACAGTGCCTTGTGTGGCTCCATGACTTTGTATGATTTGAAAGGCGTGGCATACCTGCACCTCATCCCCAATAATTTGGAGCTCAGCACACGCTGATATTGTCTCCAGAACCCACACACTGATCAAAATGTTCACAAATGGCCACAAAAATATTCTTTCTCAGTGCAGTGAGGAGATGAGAGAGACAGGCCATTTACAGAACTGACACTGAGCGATTTCTCACACTCCAAGCAGTGCGGTTTAAGAAATGAACCGAAGGACTGAAAAAGACTGTTGCCTACGGTTACTAATTGCGTAATTATTTCCTGGATGCAGCCTTTCAATCAGTTCTAATGTTCATCTCTGGTTACTGTAGGAGATCGAAGCAGAAGAAGATTAAGGATATGAGAGTTTATCTGTCAGAAGCAAAGGTTCAGAATAATTTCTAGGGAGTAAAACCCCTGCACATTATACTAAATTAAAAAGTACAATAAGACTGGATGAAGTAATAAAGGTTCAGAAGACAACAATATATAAAAGTGTATGGATGTTTTCTTAATACATCATTCTTAAGCGCATTCATATTTGTATTATACAACTATAAAAATAGTTTCAAGAGTAACATTGAGGTGGTTTGAAATAAGCTGGTAATTTTTCTCTAACCGGTTTGCTGGCAAACAACTCCTGATTAAGGGCAGCATTGTGTGATTGAGACAGCAAAGCATCTGAGAGTCGGAAGCTCACGCACACACTTATAGGTATGATTACATCATTTTTCTCAATCAAAATTTACAGCACACTCACAGCAAAAATCACATTTGAAAGAGATCTTTCTCGGTAATGCTTTATTTAGTGAGTTGCTTTCAACATTCAATCGGTCGGATGAAGATGAATGGGCCTTTTCTATCTCCCATCCTCAAAAGATTGTTTCAGAGCTGACATTATCCAGATCAGGCTCCTGGAGACACTGGGAATCTGAAATACAACATAAAATGCTGGAGATAACCAGTATAGTGACTGTATTTACTTGCTGCCTATTACGCCACTAGCATTTAGGGCAGCAATGAAGGTCCTCCATCTCTGGCGGTGCTCAGGGCTTCCTTCATCGTGTCAGTAGCTTCCTCTCAGTTTTCACTACTGTCAGTCATGCAAGTCCCGGGCGAAGACTCAGGAATACCATCGCACTCAGGTGTAGAAGAATTCTTCATTGCTGTTTCCGTAATAATTTTCTTTGAGCAGTCAGGGTTGTTAGCCTTCAGTGGAACCCTCGAACCTGGAGGTCTGGGGACCACTCTTATTCTGGCCTCTACCCTTTGACCTGTTTGGCATGGGTGATCCTATCAAGGGCCAAAGCATAAAGCCCTGACTCCAGCCAACATAGCTCTCCGGGTCATTGAGGCACACAAACCTCCAAACCATGGCAAGGTTGTGGTCCTTTTGGAGGATGGCGACTGTGGAGAGTGAAAAAGAGTTGTTGCTTATTTAGCTATTTTGAGATAGAGCATGAAACAGGTCCTTCCAGCCCATTGAGCTGCACTACTCAGCAAACCACCTATTTAACACTAGCCTAAACAAAGGACAACTTACAATGACCAGTTAACCTACTAACTGTGGGGGGAAACCAGAACACCCAGAGGAAACTCACATGGTTCACAGGGAGAACGTACAAGCTCCTTACAGATAGCACCAGAACTTAACTCCAAACTCTAATGCCCTAAACCTTAATAGCATTGCGCTAATCACTACACTACTGTGGTTTGTTAGTGGTGGTATTTGGACAAGGGAATTTTCACCTTTTGGCGACTTTGACCTGTAGTTTGTTTAGTGTACAGGTATTGGGAAGACAGACTTGTCAGGAATTTTGCAGTGTTAATGAATCCCCACTGGCTGAGTGCCAGTGGATTTCAAAACAAATATAATTGACAAACACTAGAAAATCTGCAGATGCTGGAAATACAAAGCAACCCAGACAAAATGCTGGAGAAACTCGACAGGTCAGGCAGCATGTACAGAAGTGAACAAAAAGTTAACTTGTCAGGCCGACACCCATCTTCAGGACTGGAATGGAAGGAGGACGGCAGAAATATAAATGATGCATTTTTGTTTAACGGTAATGGGCTCTTCTGACCCAACAACCCCACGCTGCCCAATTACAGCCACGTGTCTGATTAACATCATAACCCATACGTCTTCGGAATGTTGGAGGAAACCAGAGCAGCTGGAGGAAACCCACATGATCATGGAGAAAGCATACAAACTCTTTACAGACAGCGGCAGGAATTGAACCCAGGTCACTGTGCGCTCTGGTGGTGTTGGGCTAACAGATGCACCCTCGTCATCACTGACAATTTGCAAAGAGCCTTCAAACAGCAATAAAACCAGCAACAACCAGGACAGAAAAACTGCAGCAGCAACAAAAGAACAGCAGCATCAAACCAATCCAGCTGTAACAGTAGAACAACAACAAATTGGGTCGGCTCAGGGGAGGTTCACCAGAATGATTCCAGGATTGAAAGGCTTATCATGTGAGCAGCGATTGAAGGCTCTGGGCCTGCATTCACTGGAATTTAGAAGAATGAGGGGGGATTTCATTGAAATCTATCAATTGGTGAAAGGCCTTGATAGAGTGGATGTGGAGAGGATGTTTCCTATGGCAGGAGAGTCTAAGACCAGAGGAAATGGCTTCTGAATAGAGGGGCCTCCATTTAGAATGGAGATAAAGAGGAATTCCTTTAATTTAACCAGAGAGTGATGAATCTGTGGAATTCACTAACCACAGATGGCTGTGAAGACCAGGTCACTGGTTGCATTTAAGGCAGAGGTTGATAGGTTCTTGATTAGTCAGGGCATGGAAGGTTATGGCGAGAAGGCGGGTGAATGGGGTTGAGAGGGAAATGGATCAGCCATGATGAAATGCCAGAGCAGACTCAATGGGCCGAATGGCCTAATTCTCTGCTATGTCTTATGGTCTCATAGGTCAAATGTACAGGTACAAAAGCAAAGCACTGAAGAACTACCGCCATTGTCAATCAATGGCAGGTGTCACTTGGAGAACAATTGAGGACACTGTAAAAGCAACAGTTACAAAATCTTGCAAAATAGCAGTATTAGCAGTAGTACTGTAACAATAGTAACAGCAATCACAGTATTAGAAACAGCAACAGCGGTGTAACAACAGTCAGCAACAAAAACAACTGTCGCCCCCGTAGCAACAGTCAGAACTCTGTTATGGTGTTAATGATCACAGAAGCAACAGGAGCAACAGAAACTGCAATAATAGATGTGATAAGAACACGAACAACAGCCTCGCCAACTACAATGAGAACAGCAGCAGAGATTGCAACAGCTGCTGGAGCAGGTGCAGTAATAACCGCAGCAAAAGTCGCCACAGTCGTAGCGGCAGGAGGAGGACGATGCATGACTCTGAGGCGTTTGATGATGCTGATGAAATGAAGCAACGGGGAGCCGGTGTCAGACACACTACAACATCCACAAAACAATACATTGGAGTGTTAATACCTGCAAGAGAGAAGCTGAAGGGCCTTTTCTATTCCTTTTCACATTTACGTCTGCCCAACAATTTTCAAAGGATCCACAGGCAGGAATTGAAAGCGATTCTCCTTTTGAAAGGATCTAATCAAGCTTTGGAGACACTGAACAGGAGTCTACAGATGATGGTATCTGGAATGACACAAGACACTGGAGGAACTCAAAAGGTCGGGCAGCATCTATGGAGGGAAATGGACAAACTGCTCCCCCTCAATCCCCTTTCTCTCTCCTCCTAACCTACACAGTTCTTCCTACTCTCACCTCAGCCCCCAGTCACCCTGTTTCTTTCCCCTCTTCCACCCACTCCATCTGCCCATCACCTTCACACTCCTCTCACTGGTTCCCCTCCCCATCTCCCTCACTTTATTCAGACCAGATGAAGGGTCCTGACCAGAATGTCAACAGTCCATTTCTCTCCATACATGCTGCCTGACTCACTGAGTTCCTCCAGCATCCTGTATGTTGCACTAATCCTCAATGCGTTTCCAGACTTGTACCTGCCAGCCATGGAAGGCCCGTCACCACTTTCGCTGAATTGACTTCCATTTCCTGCTCGATTTCTCCCTCACTTCTCGTAATCATGGGGACAGTTCACCTTTGGAACGTGGGAGGAAGGAAAACAAGCGCCTGGAGAAAATCCATTGGGTCACATGTAAACACCAATCAAAAAAAAGCCTGAGGAAATCCATTGGGTCACGTGCAACATGACAAAACAATGCCTGAGGCCAGAATCGAACCTGGGTCCCTGGCACTGTGAGGCAGCAGTTCTACCTGCTGTGCCACCATGCTACCCATCTTCTTTGGCAAGGTCTCAGGCAGTTTGGTCCTAAGGCCCTCATCGCGGAATACCCTGATTGCCCTCGACAAACCGGAGGTAGGGTGTTACCTTCTGTGAAAACCATCAAGGAATTTAACAGTTTTAAGTTTAAGGACATTGAAAAGCTATTGAAATTAGTAATATCAATTTTAAAATAAAACTATTATATCCAGTGTATATCATTTTTAGATAAAAATTATATTAAAGTATATAAAATGTTTAATAAAAATACATAAGACCATAAAACTTAAGAGCAGAATTTGGCCATATAGCCCACTGAGTTTTCTCTGCCATTCCACCATAGTTGATTCATTATCCTTCTCAACCCCATTCTCCTGGCTTCTCCCCATAACCTCCAACGCCCTTGCTAATCAGGAACCTTTAAATATACACATTGACTACTTCCACAACTGCCTGTGGCAATGAATTCCACAGATTCACTTCCCTCTGGCTAAAGAAATTGCTCCTCATCTCTGTTCTAAAAGAGGCGTCTCTCTAATCTGAGACTGTGCCCGCTGGTGCTACCCTCCCCTACTGTAGGAAACATCCTCTCCATGTCCACTCTATCTCAGCCTTTCAATATTCGATAGGTTCAGTCATAGATTATTAAACACAGTAAATTAAAGTAAAATGATTGTACAATGGTCATGCACCTTTTACATTCTGTAAGCCGTGATCCGCATTTCAAGGAATGAACATGTGACAAGAAATCTGAGCTGGCTGAAGATCCGTCTAACACTGGGGACTCTCAGCAAGATGGGTTTCTGCTGATAGACTAATTGGGGTCACAGTGAAGCAGCAGCATTCAGTACATTCCTATGGAATCACCAGACAGGTAGATTGGACAGAAACTTGTTTTTACCTGTAATTATTCAACATGCTTGCCATGATTTATTGACATTTTGGCTTAAATCTTTTGAGGTAACAAGACATGTTCTTTTTCAGGCGCAATATGGTTGATATCTTGCTTTGGGAGCCTCACACAGAGATAGTTGTGCCCTCACAGTTGGCCCCAGTCGTCACTTTGTATTAGATTCAGAAAATACTGATACAAGACCCATATAACAAGCCAGTTAATATCTGACACTCAGCTCGTCTGAGGACTCATCTATAATTTACGTAGATTTGTTTAATTTCTATGGATTGCATCACCTTGACACTATGTTCCGCTGTAGATACGAATGTCTGTATCTATGACTTAGTAAATACTGACAGAGATTGCTATTAATCCAGGTAAAATCTGCCTTTCTCACACATTTTCATTACCTTCTGTGTCTGTTTGAATGCACATCAATACCAGGATATTGTTATTCATACAGAAACAGACTATTCAGTCCATTGGATTTATGAAGGCTAATGTGCTAAAAGCTTTCTTTACAAACCTATCTACCTGTGATGCCACTTTCAATGAATTATGTACCTGTATTCCCAGATCTCTCTGTTCTACCACACTCCTCTGTGCCCTACCATTCACTGTGTAACACCTATCATGGTTGGTCCTACCAAAATGCAAAACCTCGCACTTGTCTACATTAAATTCTATCTTCCGTTTTTCAGCTCATTTTTCTAGCTGATTCGGATCCGTCTTCAAGCCGCGATAGTCTTCCTCACTGTCCACTGCGCCTCCAATCTTGGCATCATCCACAAATTTGCTAATCTAGCTTATTACATTATCATCCAAATCACTGATCTAGATGACAAACAGCAATGGACCCAACACCAATCCCTGTGGCTCACCACTAGTCATAGATCTCCAGACAGAGAAGCAACTATCTATTACCACTTCTCCAGCTTCTCCCGTATCTCCACTTCTGTAATCAAGCTAGAGCCCATGATCCCACTACTGTTTTGACTCAGTTCTCTGGACTCTGTGTCCATCTCACGAGTAACTACAGATGTAAAAAATTCAATTAGGATCTCCACCATTTCTTTTGGTTCCATGCATAGGTGATCACGCTGATCTTCAAGTGGACCAATTTTGTTTCTTGTTATCTTTGTGCTCTTGCTAGCCTTTCTTAGAATCTGTAGGAGCCCTTGGGACTCTCCTTCTCCTTGTCTGATAGGGCAACTTCATACCTTCTTTTAGCCCTTCTGATGTCCTTCCTAAGTGTACTCCGTCATTTTTTTAATATTCCTTGAGTACCTCATTTGTTTTGTGCTGCCTATACCTGCTCTGCATCTCTTCTACTTCTGAACTGGGCCTCAATAGCACTCAAAAACCAAGGTTCTCTAAACCCATTAGCCTTGCTTTATATTCTAAAATGAACGTACAAACTCTGTACTCTCAATACTCTCACTCTTCTACTCAATCTCCTGCACTAACTAGAGATGGCAATTAGAACTTATTGAAGGGCTGTATCCAGGAAATAATTACATGGCTAGAACCTGTAAGCAACGATCTTTCCTAGTCCTTGGAATTCAGCTACTCCCTGAATTGTGAGAAAAATCTCAGTGCCAATAGTGAAAATGACCTGGACCTTAACTCCTCACTTCACTGAGACCCTGATCTGTAAGTGTGTTCTGGAGGTTGAATATCTATGTGCTGATCTCCAGATTAGGTACAGATATGGGGAACCTCACAGAGATGCTAGAAGCCATTTGGTCCATCTCCCATATCCTATCCAGTTGCTTCTGACAGCTCTCATTGTTCAAGTCATTGGCACCTGTGTTGCCTATCACTTATTCTACCAACGTCAAGGAAGACAAGGTGTTCATTGCTATAAGGTACTTTGACTTTGCCCCTGGTAGGAGCATGAACATTACGGAGACATGAGCTCACCACTGACGCCCTCCAGTGTTCATCAAAACTGGACAAGAGGTTCTGGTCTTCCGCACACGTTGGCCACTGCATTAAGGGCAGATAAATAAGTACCTGCAAACGATGACATGTTAAGGTCCCTACTCATGACTTGCTACGGAACTGTGACTGTCTGATGGGAATGGGAAAATAGGCCAACAAAGAAGATAATGGAGAAACTCAACAGGTTAGGCAGCACCGTGGAGATTTTTTTTTGGATCTCAGAGGAGCCTGAAGCACACTTCACTCATTGCATTCTTCTCCGCATTGAGGTTTAACAGGGCACTATTCCGGCATTGGGACATGCAATTTCAAAGCAAACTGTTGACCGTTCAGTGTCCACGTAGCTACCAGGACGTTCTCAGCTGCTGCCTTCATTCATCAAATGAGACACTCATTCATTGGGTTTTGGTAGTTATATTGCTATTGGTTTATTATTGTTACACATACCAAGATAGAGTAAAAAGCTTTTGTTTGCATACCATCCAAACTGATCACACTATGCATAATTACATTAAGGCAGTAAAAAGCAAAAAACAGAATGAAGTAGAATACAGAGAAAGTGCAGTACAGGTAGACACATGAACTGCAAGGCCTATGATGAGGTAGACGAGAAGATCAAGAGTTCATCTTTTAGTGTATGACAGGTCTGTTTAAGAGTCCTATTAACAATGGGATAGAAGCTGTCCTTGAGTCTAGTGGTTCATGCTCTCAAGCTTTTATACCTTCTTCCAGATGAGACGGGGAGAAGAGAGATGGGAGAGATCCTTTTTTTGGATGCTTCTCTGAGGCATCAGCAAGTGTAGATGGAGCCAGTGAAGGGGAGGGTGATTTACGTATTGGATTGGGCTGTGCTCACAACTCTGTGCATTCACTCTTACACTCCACTTCTACAGGCTCTGGGAAAAAAATGCTCACCTGCCTAGAAACCTGTGGACAGAGAGGCTTCAGCACCACCACCATGCCCAGAGCAGTGAGGTGGACAAGGTCTTTGCAGATAAGAGCTTTCTAATGCCATCACCTCTTAAGTATGTGACATCTCAGGGGATGGATTCCCATGCCTGGACTCTGAGGAGGTGAAGATCTCAGTGCCCAGAATCAGATACAAGCAACCACTAAGAAAGACCTAGTTACCAGGAGAGATTGGGCAAGCCTTTTAGAGTAGAACCAAGACTGGGTAGCATTTGTTCCCAAGAACATAAGTGAATGTGAGGTGATCTTATAGAGGTGTATAAAATCGTAAGGGGTTTTGATAGGGTGAATGCAGACATTTTTTTTCCCTAGTGTTAGAACTGGAAGGCCTAGATAGAGTCATGTACAGAGAACATTTCCACTAGTAGGAGAATCTAGGACTATAGAGAACAGCCTCAGAATAGAAGGATGAAATAGAAGAGATGAGGAGGAATTTCTTCAGCCAGTGGTGGTGAATCTGTTGAATTCATTGCCACAGATGATTGTGGACGCCAAGTCACTGGGTATATTCAAAGCAAAAGTTGATAGGTTTTTGATTAGCAAGGTTTCAAATGTTATGGGGAGAAGGCAGGAGAATGGGGTTGAGAGGGAAAATAAATCAGACTTAGTGGGCCAAATGGCCTAATTCTGCTACTATATTTTTTTGGTCTTATGGCCTATGGAATCAAGAAGGCACAGGTTTAAGGTTAGAGGGGAGAGATTTAATAAGTTTCATGTCTGCACAGGCAGGCTCCTCCCAGTCTCCACCCAGCTAATGGGAGTCACCTGCCACTCATTTCTTCCTCATCAGCTGCAACTTATCTAACCCCAGCTCGCACCCACAGTCCTCGTTCACTCATCCACCCAGTCAGTTACCTTGTTGCCAGTTGTATTTAATATCTGTTCTCTCCAGTTTTGTGGCCCCTCATCCCATTGTTATTTTACATTCCATTATTAAAGTTATTGTTTACTCCACTGCTCTGCTTTTCTGCCAAGCTTCCTCTACATTTCCTGACAAGAGCATCCTGGCAGGTAACTTCTTCACCCAGAGTTTTGTTGGTGCGAATGAGCTGCCAGAGCAAGCGGTAAGGGCAGCTACATTAATAATATTTAAAAGGCACTTTGACAGGTGCTAGGATAGGAGAGGTTTAGAAGGATATTGGCCAGATTGAGGAAATAAGCCTAAATTAGATGGAAATCTTTGCCAGCATAGACCAGATGGAACAAAAGGCCTGTTCCTAACCTGTATGTTTCTATGAGCAGGACGGGCAGGAGCTCTCCTAAGGATGTGTTCCTGTACAATGTGCAATTTCACCCTCCAACTGAGAGAAAGAGGGAGACAAAAGAGATTCTTAAAGTGCCAGAAATGTTAAGCAACGCACACAACATGCTGGATAAACACTGCAGGTCAGGCATCATCCGTGGAAGGGAATAAACAGTCGATGTTTCAGGTCGAGACCCGTCATCAAGAAGGGTGTTGTCCTGAAAGCGGGAGGCGTGGGGACAGCAGGGTAGTGTAGTGGTTAGCACACTGCTTTCTAGCACCAGTGAGCATTGATCAGGGTTCAAACCCCGCCACTTCCTGTCAAGTGTCTGTGCATTCACCCCGTGACCATGTAGATTTCCTCCAGGTGCCCCGGTTTCCTCCCACATTCCAAAGACATAGGGATTAGACTGAGTTAGTACATCGTGGGCGTGCTATATTGGTGCCAGAAGTGTACTTAGTGCTATCCTTTCTGATTTGATTTGATGCAAACGATGCACTTCATTTTATGTTTCAATGTTTCGATGTAGAGTACATGTGACAAATAAAGCTGAGAGAGAGAGAGAGAGCAGGGAATTTCTTACAGAGAGACACTTGCACAGTCTCTGTACAGACCAAATACCCATCTGCACGCTCCATTTGTTAATGCCATGACAGCTCTGCCAAACAACAGCTGAGAAAGCCCAGATAACATAAAATAATTCCCTCATCTATGACTTTACAGGTCCATCTGCAATCTTTAGACCGCATTAATGAATGGATTCTGGCTCCAGTTACTTAAGTAGTTTGCTGCATATCTCATTATTTCCTGATGAATGACACCTCACATGAAACAATCTGAGCTCTCTGCTTTGTCTGCTTTTCTCAGGGGATCTTGGCTCTGTGGGCACCCAGAGTGGTGGAGAGTCTGAACAATTTGCACTACTGTTCCACACGTTGGTGGTGGCATTTCAAACGTGTAAGCAAACCATATCATAATACATTAACTGCAGCAGAAAGCGAGATGCATTGAGGGGGTAAAATAGCAATCCAACCTCATTCAGTGATGAGACATCCCTCGCGAAACACCAGCCTGATTTAATTTAAGCAACTGAACTACAGCAGTGGGAAACAACTGAGCAAGCCTCAGCAATTATTTCTGAACAGCCCATGAACAGTAGCTCGGCAATTCTCTTCTTCTCTAAGAATCTACACTCAGTGGCCACTTTATTAGGTACACCTGTACACCTGCTCCTTAATGCAAATGTCTAATCAGCCAATCATGTGGCAGCAACTCAATGCATAAAAGCATGCAGACATGGTCAAGAGTTACAGTTGTTGTTTAGAGCAAGCCAGGATGGGGAGGAAATGTGACCTAAGTGACTTTGACTGAGGAATAATTGTTGGTGCCAGACAGGGTGGTTTGAGAATTTCAGAAACAGCTGATCTCCTGGGATTTTCATGCAGAACACTTTCTAGGGTTTACAGAAAACAATGCAAAAAACAAAAAAAAAGCAACAGATCTGTGGGCCAAAACACCTTGTTAATGAAAGAGATCAGAGGAGAATGACCAGTCTGGTGCAAACTGACAGGAGAGTGAAGTACATATAACCCTGAAGTGGATGGGCTACAGCAGCAGAAGACCACGGACATACGAGGGGTGATTGATAAGTTTGTGGCCTAAGGTAGAAGGAGTCAGTTTTAGAAAACCTAGCACGTTTATTTTTCAACATAGTCCCCTCCTACATTTGCACCTGGTCCAGTGGTCGTGGAGCATACAGATCTTTCTTTGTAAAAGTCAGCGTCTTGGACCTCCAGAAAGTGGTCCACAGCAGGGGTGATTGATAAGTTTGTGGCCTGAGGTGGAAGCAGATGAGATATTAACTTCAAACTTTCTGCATAATCACTTAAAGAGTTGAACTGTACATGCACGTAACGAGAGCTGTATAACTCATCTCCTTTTACCTCAGGCCATGAATTTATCATTCACCCCTGCTGTGGACCACTTCTGGAGGTCTAAGACGCCGACTTCTACAAAGAAGGGATCCTTATGCTCCACGACTGCTGGACTAAGTGTGTAAATGTAGGAGGGGACTATGTTGAAAAATAAATGTGCTAGGTTTTCTAAAATTGAATCCTTCTACCTTAGGTCGCGAACTTATCAATCACCTCTCGTATTTTCAGTGACCACTTTATGAGGTACAAGGAGTATTTAATTAAATAGCCACTAAGTGTTGGTATATATGCATGTATCTATCTATCTATCTGTCAATCTACCATGACTTAGTAATTTTTTATGTCTTGCACTGTACTGCTGCCACAAAACAATGCATTTTACAACATCTGTCGGTGATAATAAACCTGATTCTGATTCAATAAAAGCATCAGGAGATCAGGAGGAACACACACAAAATGCTGGAGGAACTCAGCAGGCCAGACAACATCTATCGAAAAGAGTACAGTCGACAATTCGGGCCGAGGCTCTTCAGTAAGATTGGAGAAAAGAAGATGAAGGGTAGAGTTAAAAGGTGGGGGGAGGGGAGGGAGAAACTCCAGAAGGTGATAGGTGAAACCAGGAGCCAGGGGGAGGTAAAGTGCTGGGAAGTTGATTGGTGAAAGAGATACAGGGCTGGAGAAAGGGGAATCTAACAGGACAGGACAGAAGGCCACAGAAAAAAGAAAATAGGGGGAGGAGCACCGGAGAGAGGCGATGGGCAGAGAGAGGGAAAAGTGGATCGGGAATGGTGAAAGAGAGTGAGGGGGGGCATTACAGAAAGTTTGAGAAATCGATGTTCATGCCATCAGCTAGGAGCTTACCCAGACAGAATATAAGGTGTTGTTCCTCCAAGCAGAGTGTGGCTTCATCTTGACAGTGGAGATCCCACTTTTCCTGGCAGACAGAGTAGGTGCTTGGCGGAGCAGTCTCCCAATCTATGTCGGGTGTCAGCAATATACAGGAAGCCCATGGGGAGCACCGGATACAGTATATGACCCCAACAGACTCACAGGTGAAGCATCACCTCACCTGGAAGGACAGTTTGGGGCCCTGAATGGCAGTGAAGGAGGAGGTGTAGGGGCAGGTGTCACACTTGTTCCACTTGCAAGGATAAGTGCCAATAGGGAGATCAGTGGGCAGGGACAAATGGACAAGGGATGGAGGTGTACAGGGACTGGACTTACATAGTAAAAATAAGATGATGGGGGCCAAGGAACTTGCTATCATATCTGCATACCTCAACTCTGTTTTATACCCCCTAGTTCAGTTCCTACCTACATCCGTGACATTTCACTTGCTCTGGATCTTTTTCAGCGATTTCAAGTTCCCTGGCCCCCGTCATCTTATTTTTACTATGGATGCCAGTCTCTATACACTTCCATTCCCCACCAGAAAGGCTTCAAAGCTCTCTGTTTCTTTCTGGACACCAGACCCAACCAGTTCCCCTCCGCTACCACTCTCTGCCGCCTAGCGGAACTTGAACTCACTCTTAATAATTTCTCCTTTGGCTCCTCCCACTTCCTTCAAACAAAAGGTGTAGCCATGGGCACTCGCATGGGTCCCAGCTATGCCGGCCTGATTGTCGGCTGTGTAGAACAGTCTATGTTCCAAGCCTACACTGGTGGCTGTTCTGCACTTGTCCTACGCTACGTAGCTGACTGCATTGGTGCTGCTTCCTGCACCCATGTGGAACTCGTCGACTCCATACACTTGGCCTTCAACTTCCACCCTTCCCTCAAATTTACCTGGTCTATTTCCGACACCTCCCTCCCCTTTCTCAATCACTCTGTCTCTTTCTCTGGAGACAGCTTATCTACTGATGTCTATTACAAACCCATGGACTCTCACAGCTACCCGGACTATACCTCTTCCCACCCTGTTACTTGTAAAAACGCCATCTCCTTTTCTCAATTCCTCCATCTCTGTCGCATCTGCTCTCAGGATGAGGCTTTTCATTCCAGAACGAAGGAGATGTCTACCTTCTTCAAAGAAAGGGGCTTCCCTCCCTCCAACATGAATGCTACCCTCAACTGCATCTCTTCAATTTCATGCACGTCTGCTCTTACCCCATCCTTCCGCCACCCTACCAGGGATAGGGTTCCTCTTGTCCTCACCCACCACCCCACCAGCCTCTGCATCCAGCACATAATTCTCCGAAACTTCCATCATCTCCAACCGGATCCCACCACAAAACACATCTTTCTGCTTTCCACAGGAATCGCTCCTTATGTGACTCCCTTGTTCCCTTGTCCATTCACCCCTCTCCACTGATCTCCCTCCTGGCACTTATCCTCACAAGCCGAACAAGTGCTACACCTGCCCCTACACCTCCTCCCTCACTACCATTCAGGGCCACAATCAGTCCCTCCGGGTGAGGCAACACTTCACCTGTGAGTCTGTTGGGGTCATATCCTGCGTCCGGTGCTCCCAGTGTGACCTCCTGTATATCAGTGAGATCCAACCTAGACTGGGAGACCGCTTCACCGAGCACCTATGCTCTGCCTGCTAGAAAAAGCAGGATCTCCCAGTAGCCACCCATTTTAATTCCACTTCCCATTCCCATTCCGATATATCCATCCACGGTCTCCTCCACCGTCCTGATGAGGCCACACTCAGGATGGAGGAACAACAACTTATATTCCGTCTTGGATAGCCTTCAACCTGATGGCATGAACATCAATTTCTCAAACTTCCTGTAATTGCCTCCCGCCTCTCCTTCACCGTTCCCCATTTCCCTCTCCTTGCCTACCCATCGCCTCCCTCTGGTGTCGCTCCCTTTTCTTTTTTCCATGGCCTTCTGTCCTCTCCTATCATACTCCCCCTTCTCCAGCCCTGTATCTCTTTCATGAATCAACTTACCAGCTCTTTACTTCATTCCCCCCCCCCCAGTTTCACCTATCACCTCAAGTTTCTCCTTCCCCTCCTAACTCTACCCTCATCTTTTATTCTCCGGTGCTGTTGAAGGGGTCTTGGTCCAAAATGTCAACAGTACTCTTTTCCACAGATGCTGCCTGGCCTGCTGAGTTCCTCTAACATTTTGTTTGTGTTGCTTGGATTTCCAGCACCTCCAGATTTTCTCTTGTTTGAGAGATGGGGAGGAATTTCCATATCCAGACAGTGATGAATCTGTGGAATTCATTGCAACTGACGGACATGGAAGCCAAGTCATTGGGTATATTTAAGCAAACGTTGATAGGTTCTTGATATGTAAGAATCAGAATCAGGTTTATTATCACCGGCATGTGTTGTGAAATTTGTTAACTTAGCAGCAGCAGTTCAATGCAATACATAATCTAGTAGAGAGAAAAAAAATAAATTAAATAAAACATAATAATAATAAATACACAGGTAAATCAATTATGTATATTGAATAGATTTTTAAAAACGTGCAAAAACAGAAATACTATTTACTGAAAGCAAGTGAGGTAATGTCCAAAGCTTCAATGTCCATTTAGGAATCGATCGCAGAGGGGAAGAAGCTGTTCCTGAATCACTGAGTATGTGCCTTCAGGCTTCTGTATCTCCTACCTGATGGTAACAGTGAGAAAAGGGCACGCCCTGGGTGCTGGAGGTCTTTAATAATGGACGCTGCCTTTCTGAGACACCGCTCCTTAAAGATGTCCTGGGTACTTTGTAGGCTGGTGCCCAAGATGGAGCTGACTAGATTTACAACCTTCTGCAGCTTCTTTCAGTCCTGTGCAGTAGCCCTTCCATACCAGACAGTGATACAGCCTGTCAGAATGCTCTCCACGGTATATATAGAAGTTTTTGAGTGTACTTGTTGATATGCCAAATCTCTTCAAACTCCTAATAAAGCATAGCTGCCTCTTGCCTTCTTTATGACTACATCGATATGTTGGGACCAGGTTAGATCCTCAGAGATCTTGACACCCAGAAACTTGAAGCTGCTCACTCTCTCCACTTCTGATCCCTCTATGAGGTTTGGTATGTGTTCCTTCGTCTTACCCTTCCTGAAGTCCACAATCAGCTCTTTTGTCTTACTGACGTTGAGTGCCAGGTTGTTGCTGCAGCACTGTTCCACTAGTTGGCTTATCTCACTCCTGTACGCCCTCTCGTCACCACCTGAGATTCTACCAACAATGGTTGTATCGTCAGAAGAAGGGTATCAAAGATTACAGGAGAAGGGAAAAATGCATTTGAGTGGGTTAATAAATCAGCCATGATCAAATGGTGGGGTAGACTCAATTAGACAAATGGTCTAATTCTGCTTCTATGGCTTGTGGTTTTATCACATCACATTTTGCCCACAATTCTATTGTTTTATTATCTTCTTCTAACACCAACTCATCTATACCTGTTACTTCCAATCCCAGCCATCCTGGGAACAGACAGCAATATGTGGCTCTTTTATCTCATCGGGTGAGCTTGCTCTGAGATGGTTTGGCAAACTCAGCACTGTCAACTACTTCACAGAGACACGAGAGAGGCTGCAGATTCTGGAACTTGGAACAACCAATCTGCTGGAGAAACTCAGTGAGTCGAGAGACATCTGTGAGGGGATAGGCATTATGACTGTAATTATTTCAGAGCCATTTGCTATGCTGGAAAGAAGTATCACTCTCAAAACCTCTCCCTAGCTGTCAAAAGGCAATCACAGTTTGCCTTGTCACCTTGACTTTTAATGCATGACATGGAGAAAATGAAACAGTTGAGTATTCTTTAAAGCGGGAGATGTTTCAAGTGATAAAATCCTGAGGAACTGGTTCTCCTTGCACAGGCAACATCAAAAGGTGCAGCACGCACACCATACAATCAGTGGCCACTTCATCAGGTATACCTGTATACCTGCCTGTTCATGCACATACCTATTCAGCCAATCATGTGGCAGCAACTCAATGTATAAAAGCATGCAGACATGGTCAAGGGATTCAGTTGTTGTTCAGACCAAACATCAGAATGGGGAAGAAATGTAATCTGCAAGACCTTGACCTGGAATGATTGTTGGTGCCACACTGGGTGATTTGAGTACCTCAGAAACTGCTGATCTCCCAGGATTTTAGACCATAGGACCATAAGACAAAGGAGCAGAAGTCGGCCATTCGGCCCATCAGGTCTGGTCTGCCATTTTATCTTGAGCTGATCCATTCTCCCATTTAGTCCCACTCCCCCGCCTTCTCACCATAACCTTTGATGCCCTGGCTACTCAGATACCTATCAATCTCCGCCTTAAATACACAATAGACTTCTAGGGTTTACTGAGAATTGTGCGCAAAACAGAAAAACGTTGAGTGAGTGACAGATGGGTGGGTGAGAATGTCTTGTAAATGAGGGAGGTAAGAGTAGAATAGCCAGGTGGGTTCAAAAGTGACAGTAACACAAATAACCACACATTACACACGTGATATGCAGAAAGGCATCTCTGAATGCACCGCACGTTGAGCCTTGAAGTGGATGAGCTATAGCTGCAGAAAACCACAAACATACACTCAGTAGCCACTTATTTAGGTACAGGAGGTACCTAATAAAATGACCATTGAGTGTTGGTATGTATACATGTATCTATCTATCTACCTGTCTATCGATCTATCAACCTATTGTGACAGGAGATACCTAAAAAAGTGGCCAACATACAGCTAGTAAGCCTGTATGTTGATTTCTATTAAAAGAGGTTAAGGTCCACCCAGGTTAACAACAGCCCACTTATGGACAGCCAGTATATACAGAGGACATAGAACCCAGCACGGTACAGGTCCTTCTGCCCACAATGTTGTGCCAACCTTATGATCTCCTCCAAGATCAATCTAGCCCTCCCCTCCTACATAGCCCTCCATTTTCTCCATCATCCATGTGCCTATCTAAGAGTTTCTTGAATCTCCCTAATGTAACTGTCTCTGTCACCACTCCTGGAAAGGTGTTCCACGCACCTACCGCTCTCTGTGGAAAAATTACCTAACTTCTGACATCTCCTCTATACTTTCCTCCATTCACCTAAAATGCTGCCGCCTTGTGTTAGCCTTTTCTGCCCTGAGGAA
Source organism: Mobula birostris (assembly GCF_030028105.1). Classification (NCBI taxonomy): domain Eukaryota; kingdom Metazoa; phylum Chordata; class Chondrichthyes; order Myliobatiformes; family Myliobatidae; genus Mobula; species Mobula birostris. Next base: position 234,775,351 of record NC_092370.1, on the reverse strand, counting down.
AAAGTCTCTGGCCATCCACCCAACCTCAGCCTCTTACCATCTTGTAGTGCAATCACTCGATTTGGGTATCATGTTCTCCTAAGGAGTTATCTATTGGTGTGTTATTAGACCTCACAATCCTGCCCCCTTCGCCACCTCTCCAGTTGGTGATTGTCATGGGACTTAATCCAGGATATTAGGGAGGATTCCCTTAATAGAGTTTTTAATGTGAGGAGCCGAGGCACAAGTGTATAGGGAAGCCATCTTGAGTATTTCTATCTAATCACCCCTCATCCTGCTTAACTCCAAAGGGAAAAACCCTTGTTTACTCAACCTATCCTCATAGGACACGCTCTCTAATCCAGGCAGCATCCTGGTAAATCACCTCTGCACCCTTTCTAAAGGTTCCACATCCTTCCTATAATGATGTGATCAGAACTGAACTCAATATACCAAGTAAGGTCTAACCAGAGTCTTATCGAGGTGCAACATAACCTCACGGCTCTTGGACTCAGCTCCCTGATAAATAAAGGCCAGCACACCAACTGCCTTCTTAATAACCCTGTCAACTTGTGCAGCAACAGATGAATCAGTTTCAAAATCAGAATTTTTTTGAAATCTGTCATTTTGTGGCAGCAGTACAGTGCAAAACATTAAAAAAATAACAGTTACAGTAGATAGTAAATAAATAGTGCAATGGAGGAATAACGAGCTAGTGTTGATGGACTTTACAGAAATCTGATAGTGGAAAGGAAGAAGCTGTTCCCATAACATTGCGGGTGGGTCTTTAGACTCCTGTACTACCTCCGCGATGGTAGTATTGAGAAGAGGGCATGTCCTAGATGCTGCTTGTCCTTAATGATGGATGCCATCTTCTTGGGGCACTGCCTTTTGAAGATGTCCTCAGTGGAGCCAATCCATCTCACTCCTGCACACATGAAAAAATCTGCAGATGCTGGAACACACATAAAAGTTGCTGGTGAATGCAACAGGCCAGGCAGCATCTCTAGGAAGAGGTACAGTCGACGTTTCAGGCCGAGACCCTTCATCAGGACTAACTGAAAGAAGAGCTAGTAAGCCTGCTGCATTCACCAGCAACTTTTGTGTGTGTTGCTTGAAATTCCAGCATCTGCCTTACTAGCTCTTCTTTCAGTTAGTCCTGACGAAGGGTCTCGGCCCGAAACGTTGACTGTACCTCTTCCTAGAGATGCTGCCTGGCCTACTGCGTTCACCAGCAAATTTGATGTGTCCATTTCACTCCGGTACATTTTGCTTTCTGAGATTCTGACAACAGCAGTGGTGTCGTCAGCAAGTTTATCGGTGATATTTGAGCTGTGACTACACGTGTAATAACTGTAAAGAGAACAGAGCCGTAGGCGAGGCACGCATCCTTGAGGTGCTCCAGAATGGGTGGGGATAGATTTGCTGGGTGTTGCGGGACTGTAGGCATCTGCTGCCAAGTGGGAATGGAACACTTCCCTGTGTCTCCTTTCCCCTCCACTTGTCACAACTATCACCTCCCCACTCCCCACTCCCACCCCACAAGCCACAATATGTGGGGGCGAGGCCGAGCTGGACAGAGCTGGGATCAGACCCCCTCGCCCACTCACTCACTCACTCGGTCAGTGTAATTCTTCCCATGCCTGCTCGCTCTCCCATCACAGCTGCTTCTCTGATCCTCCACAACACAATGTGTTTGCTCATTTCCAACTCCGGGTTACAAACATTTCTCAGGAACTGAGAATTGCCATAACCTGGGGCCTGCCTCCACTGAGACTTTTGCTCCAGTTATAGCAGGGGTTCCCGAACTGGAGCCCATGGACCCCTTACTTAATGGCATAAAAAAGACTGCAAAGCCTGCTCTGAAGTACTGTGTATGTCTCTCATCTCTATACATAAGGAAGGATAAACCTGCAGTTAACAGGATAACAGTGAAGATTGATTCCTGGGCGGCCAATTAATTAGTAAATTGGAATATTAGTTTATTATTCTCATGTACCTAAGTGCAGTGAAAACTTTGTCTTGCAAGGCACCTAGACAGATCATTTCATTACATTGGTGCATTGTGGTAGTACAATAACAAAATGCTGAATGAAGTGTTAATGGACCAAGTGCAGGGCAAGGAAACAATAAGGTGCAATGTCATGAACAGGTAGATTGTGAGGTCAAGAGTCTACCTCTTTGTACTGGGGGAACATTCAAAAGCCTCATAACAATAAAGGGCTAGAGAAGAAGGAATCTGATTGGACAGGAGAATGGACCATGGGGGAAAGGGAAGGAGGCGTAGGCCTGGCGGTATGTGATAGGCAGGTGAGAGGACAGAATGGAGAGTAGAAGAAGAGGGGAGGGGAAGGATTATTTTTTACTGGAAGGGGAAACCAATATTCATGCTATCAGGTGGCGGCTACACAGATGGAATATATGGTGCTGCTCCTCCACCCTGAGGATGGCCTCACCTTGGCACAAGAGGAGACCATGGACCAACATGTCGGAACAGGAATGGGAATGGGAATGGGAATTAAGTGGCCGTAATGTTGTTTTTCTGAGATAGTGATTAGGGATGTGCAGGATGGTTCAAGGGTGAAGTGTTTGAAGGGAAGTAGCTCATGGTGTGGGACTTCAGGATTCTGTACCTCCTGCCTGATTTTAGCTGGGAGAAGATGGCATCGCCCGGATGGTGGGGATTTTTTATGATGGATGCAGCCAATTTGAAGCAGTGCCTCATGAAGATATTTACAATGATGTTGGGGGGGGGATAAGTCTGTAATGTATTGGGCTGCAGATTTCCATCATTTTTTGTCTTTATAATGAAGAGGGGGATTTTAATTCTACCTCGCCAATAGGAAGAATGCACCCTACCCCATGTCAGGTCCTAACTCAACTGATCTGACATAGCTTTCAAGAATAACATTTGCTATATTATTTATTATCTCTCTATGTTCTGTAAGATCTTATTTCTTTACAGTATATAAAAATCCCTTAGATTTTTCCTGACATCTCTGCCTTCTGGCATTGGGGAATAATATCACAGTCCCTCATTTTCACCAATTCAGGAGAAAGTGATACAATTGGAGAAAGTAAGCAGGGCACCAGCTGTAAAAAACTCAGAGAAAAGGAACAGAGTGCACATATGAGGATCTTTACAAACTGTGTTGAGAATGGGAGATGACGGAAAAGGCAACGACAGGGTTTTGGTTCTGCAGAGAACTGAGCGGGTAACTATGCAAGAATTGCTCAGAACATCGCCTAGGACCCTCAGCATATGGGACATGCCCTCTTTTCATTATTGTCATCAGGCAGGAGGTACAGGAGTCTGAAGACCCACACTTAGTGATTCAGGAACAGCTTTATCCCCTCTGTCATCAGATATCTGAACGGTCCATGACCATTTTAGATAACTCATTCCAGAAAAGATTAAGGGTATAGAAAATAAGATGTCACATGATTCAAAGGATGGCAATGGAGGAGAGAATTTTTAATTATAATGAGATGCTTAAAAAAGTAATATAGCATTCCCATAATAGAATGGATTGAGGGGAAATTTGCAGTCAGTATTCAGAGTGAAAGATTATTTTCCTTGATCAACTGTGAAAATAAATTTAGAATTCAGGTTAACTAAGGAGGTGGGAGAGGTTTTTTAAGAGTCTGCAGAATATTAGTGTTACTGTGCCTTGAAGCTGACTTTTACAAAGGAACCAGATGTATCAGAGAATATTTTTTAAAAGACGCAAATTTCCTATAATATCATTCACAAGTTCGCATCCTTTTTAGAAAATTCAAAGCATTCTGCATCTTAAACAGGGCTCTTGGCAATACAGTCAATGTTATAGGAAAATGGGCAAACTGTATACAACAGACTCCCAGACATCAAAATAACCAGATAACTTGCTGCAGGGATATCAGTATCAGAACCAGAATCTGATTTATTCACTAACTTATATGATGTGAAATTTCAGCAGTACAGTGCAAAAACAAAAAAATTACTATAGCCTATAAAAAATAAATTAATAGTGCAAAGAAATTAAATAGCAAGATAATGTTCATGAGGTCTTGGACCATTCAGATATCTGATGGTGTAAGGGAAGAAGCTGATTGTGGATCATTGAGCGTGGGTCTTCACTTTCCTCAATGGTAGTAATACAAAGCAGGCATGTCGCAGATGGTGAGGGTCCTTCATAATGGATGCCGCGTTCTCAAAGCACTGTCTCTTGGAAATATCTTTGATGGTGGCAGATTGTGCTCCTGATAGAGCTGGCCAAGTCTACAACACTTTGCAGCCCTTTGTGATGCAATGCATTGGAGCCTCCATACCAATCAGTCACAGTACATGATTGAGGAATGAACACGGATCAATACAAAAGAGGGAAACCCTTGCTCTCCGTTGAAATAGAGCCTTGAGATTTATCACTCCCATCTGGTAGATTATAGTGGCCTAGCTTAACATCTCATCTGTAAGATACAAAAAGAGCGGTAGAGAAATTCCAGGAGCCATAAGGATCTGGGTATCCTTTTCCTATCTTCCAAGTTTACTAAGGATCCTTTTCCTGGTTTTATGGAAATAGCTGCAATTTGTCTTTGTGTTTAAAGATTATAAAGAATAAAAATAAGCTTTATTTGTTACCTGTACATCAAAACATCAAAACACAGCTCTACACACTGTCCTTACTCATCTGGAGAAGAAGGATGCTTATGTGAGAATGCTGTTCTTAGACTACAGTTCAGCATTCAACACAATAATTCCCTCCAAGCTTGACAAGAAGCTCAGAGACCTTGGTTCACCCTGCCTTGTGCAGCTGGATCTTGGACTTCCTGTCAGATCGCTGGCGGTGGTAAGAGTGGGCTCTCTCACCTCCACCCCTCTGACTCTCAACACAGGTGCCCCTCAGGGCTGTGTCCTAAGCCCCCTCCTTTATTCTCTGTAAACCCATTACTGTGTCACCACCCACAGCTCTAATCTAATTAAAATTACTGACAATACTACATTTGATTATCTCAAATAATAACGAGGCAGCCTACAGAAAGAACTCATCACCCTGACACAGTGGTGTCAAGAAAACAACCTCTCCATCAATGTCACAAAAACGAAGGAGCTGTTTGTAGTCTACAGGAGGAATGGAGATGGGCTAACCCCTATTGACACCAATAGACCTGGGGTTGAGAGGATGAACAGTCTTAGGTTGCTTGGCATACACATCACTGAGGACCTCACGTGATCGGTACATACAAGCTGTGTGGTGAAAAAAGCACAACAGCACCTCTTTCATCTCGGATGGTTGAAGAATTTTGGCATGAGTCCCCAAATCCTAAAGACTTTCTACAGGGCACAATTGAGAGCATCCTGACTGGCTGCATCACTGCCTGGTATGGGAACTGTACTTCACTCAATCACAGGACTCTGAGAGAGTTATGTGGATAGCCCAGCGCCTCTTTAGGTGTGAACTTCCCACTATTCAGGCCATTTACAGAGACAGGTGCATAAAAAGGGTCTGAAGGATCACTGGGGACCTAAGTCACCCAACCACAAACTGTTCCAGCTGCTGCCGTCTGGGAAACAGTCCTGCAGCATAAAAGCCAGGACCAACAGGCTCCGGGACAGCGTCTTCCACCAGGCCAGATTGATTAATTCACGCTGATACAATCGTATTTCTATGCTATATTGACTGTGCTGTTGTGCATACTGTTTATAAAAATTACTATAGATTGCACATTGCACATTGAGACGGAGACGTAATGTAAAGATATTTACTTCTCATGTATGCGATGGATGTAAGAAATAAAGTCAATTCTACGTTCTACACACAGTGAAATGCATCATTTTACATCAACAACCAACAAAGTCCAAGTATTGTGTTGGGGGCAGCCTGCAAGTTTCTTTATTCTTCTGACACCAACCGAGCATGCCCACAACTCACAACCATAACAGTACGTCTTTGGAATGTGGGAGGAAACTGGAGCACCCAGAGGAAACCCACGCGGTCACAGGCAGAACGTCCAGGTAGCGGCAGGAATCAAACCCGGATCGGTGACCGATGGCACTGTGAAGCAATTGCACTAACTGCTATACTATCATAATGCACAGCTGTGATTTCTTTATTGCATATGGCCTGGGAAGAGTTCGGAGATCTCTCAGTGGGCTGTGGGACTCTTGGGGGCATCAAGAGGCTGATCTGATACACTGCGCTGCATCTGACTTAATGCTGTGCAACAGGAGGAAGCCCATCGGAGAAGCAAGGATGTCTGCCAGCATCAAAATCTCCAGAGTAGCTGGAGGTAGCGAAGTCCATTCCTGCTAAGAGCTCACAGAGGCATGGCTCGAATACCTCCTGTCTCTGTGCCCCCCCGTTGTCTGAGGTAGGCATGCCAGTGAACTCCAGGGAGAAGAGAGGTCTAGATACTGTAGCCAGACTTGACAGGAAGGATTTAAAGAGAAGAGAAATGCACTGAAGCAGTAACAATAACCACAAGGATAAATACAAGAATATATGCAGCGATATGCTATTCGGACACAGATGTACATACAAATGCATGCACTCAAAAGCACATAGTATTTAAAACCACGTGCACAGAAAGGCGTGTGATACACACCATCAACCCACAATGAAGCAGCATTATTGTGACATTTGTGTATTTTGCATGTGAAGACACATTGAAAGCAATGCCACAGGTAGAGAGGGTAGTGAAGAAGGTATCTGACACGTTGGTCTTTATCAGTCAGGGCATTTCAGTATAGGAGCTGGGAAGGTAGACTGCAGTTAAATAAAACGCTGGTTTCCCTTGGAGTATTGTGTACATTTCTGGCAGTCCTGCTATAGGAAACATGTTATTAAACAAGGAAGAGTGCAGAAAATATTTTCCAGGATATCGCCTGGACTTGGAGTAATTAAATGGGGAGGCTGTGTGAACTAGAATTTTATTCCCGATATTGTAGGAGGTTGAGGAATGACCTGAGATCATGAGGAGCATGATCGGGGTGAAAACACATAGTCTCCTCCTGTGGACAGGGTGCTAGAAACAAGAAGACATAGGTTTAAGATCAGAAGTGTTAGGACTCCAGTATATTCCAGGGTTGGGCAGGAGGGGCAGGTATAGACAGGTGAAGGAACTATGAGTGACAAATGAGGTGGAAAATCTAGTCAGGTGGAAGAAGGCAGCATACATGAGGTTTAGGAAGCAAGGATCAGATGGGTCTATTGAGGAATATAGGGTAGCAAGAAAGGAGCTTAAGAACGGGCTGAGGAGAGCAGGAAGGGGGCATGAGAGAGCCTTGGCGAGTAGGGTAAAGGAAAACCCCAAGGCATTCTTCAATTATGTGAAGAACAAAAGGATGACAGGAGTGAAGATGGGACTGATTAGAGATAAAGGTGGGAAGATGTGCCTGGAGGCTATGGAAGTGAGCGAGGTCCTCAATGAATACTTCCCTTCGGTATTCACCAATGAGAAGGAACTTGATGACGGTGAGGACAATATGAGTGAGGCTGATGTTCTGGAGCATGTTGATATTAAGGAAGCGGATGTGTTGGAGTCATTAAAATACATTAGGACGGATAAGTCCCCGGGGCCTGATGGAATATTCCCCAGGTTGCTCCACGAGGCGAGAGAAGAGATTGCTGAGCCTCTGGCTAGGATCTTTATGTCCACGTTGTGCACAGGAATGGTACCGGAGGATCGGAGGAAGGTGAATGTTGTCCCCTTGTTCAAAAAAGGTAGTAGGGATAGTCCGGGTAATTATAGACCAGTGAGCCTTACGTCTGTGGTGGGAAAGCTGTTGGAAAAGATTCTTAGAGATAGGATCTATGGGCATTTAGAGAATCATGGTCTGATCAGGGACAGTCAGCATGGCTTTGTGAAGGGCAGATCGTGTCTAACAAGCCTGATAGAGTTCTTTGAGGAGATGATCGAGCATATAGATGAGGGTAGTGCAGTGGATGTGATCTACATAGACTTTAGTAAGGCATTTGACAAGGTTCCACACGGTAGGCTTATTTAGAAAGTTAGAAGGCATGGGATCCAGGGTGGTTTGGCCAGGTGGATTCAGAATTGGCTTGCCTGCAGAAAGCAAAGGGTGGTGGTGGAGGGAGTACATTCAGATTGGAGGGTTGTGACTAGTGGTGTCCCACAAGGATCTGTTCTGGGACCTCTACTTATCGTGATTTTTATTAACGACCTGGATGTGGTGGTAGAAGGGTGGGTTGGCAAGTTTGCAGATGACACAAAGGTTGGTGGTGTTGTGGATAGTTTAGAGGATTGTCATAGATTACTGAGAGACAGATGGAGTTCAACCCAGAGAAGTGTGAGGTGATACACCTTGGAAGGACAAGCTCCAAGGCAGAGTACAAAGTAAATGGCAGGATATTTGGTAGTTTGTAGGAGCAGAGGGATCTGGGGGTACATGTCCACAGATCCTGATGTGGAAGCATTGGAAAGGGTACAGAGGAGATTTACCAGGATGCTGCCTGGTTTAGAGAGTATGCATTATGATCAGAGATTAAGGGAGCTAGGGATTTACTCTCTGGAGAGAAGGAGGATGAGAGGAGACATGATAGAGGTATACAAGATATTTAGAGGAATAGATAGAGTGGACAGTCAGCGCCTCTTCCCCAGGGCACCACTGTTCAATACAAGAGGACATGGCTTTAAGGTAAGGGGTGGGAAGTTCAAGGGGGATATTAGAGGAAGGTTTTTTATTCAGAGATTGGTTGGTGTGTGGAATGCACTGCCTGAGTCAGTGGTGGAGGCAGGTACACTAGTGAAATTTAAGAGACTACTGGACAGGTATATGGAGGAATTTAAGGTGGGGGATTATATGGGAGGCAGGGTTTAAGGGTCAGCACAACATTGTGGGCCGAAGGGCCTGTACTGTGCTGTACTATTCTATGTTCTATGTTCTGTAGCAGGGGTCCTCAACCTTTTTTGCACCGCAGACCGGTTTAATATTGACAATATTCTTGCGGACCGGCCGTCCACCCCCCACTCCCCCCCCCACCCCCCGGTGTTCAAGTGGGGTTAAACTCACCTCAACATGTCTTTTACAGTTAGGGTTGCCAACTTTCTCACTCCCAAATAAGGGCCAAAAATAGCAGTCAAATCCCAGGACACTTGTGTTTACCCCAGGAAAGACTACCATGACCATGAAGCCTTGCGCGGGCACCTGTATGTGCATGCGTGACGTGCACATATGTGACGTGCGCATGCGCATACGTGCCGATTTTTTTCCCACAAATCAGTTTTGCCTTAGTCTTCCCAACTATACCGCACATATATTATTTTTATTTTATATAGGCTGTGTATTGATCATATCATTCCTGCTTTTACTATATGTTACTGTTATTTTAGGTTCTATGTTATTTGGTATGATTTGGTAGGTTATTTTTTGGGTCTGGGAATGCGCAAAAATTTTTCTCAAATAAATTAATGGTAATTGCTTCTTCGCTTTACGCCATTTCGGCACGAACTGTTTCATAGGAACGTTCTACCTTAGCGGGGGAAATACAGGACAATGGCAGTCCCGTATGGGACAAACCAGTTTAGCCCAATGTACGGATGTCCCGGCAAATACGGGACAGTTGACAACCCGATGTTCAACTTCAACAGTGCGTGACAGGGAATGAGAAAAGGTGCAGCTGACTCATATCGTTTCTTCGTGGCCTGATAGCACATGCTTTGCGGCCTGGTACCGGTCCACGGCCCGGTGGTTGGGGACCGCTGTTCTATAGTTCCCCAAGGATATTTTCAGAACTGATTGGACTCTCTTGTTATTGATCATTTAATGCTCATGTTCCCAATTAACGTCTGTGTATTTAAACCCTGCTTCCTGCGCCTTGCTTTTCACAGTCTTAAAGTGTGATCTTGTAGGTTGCAAGAGCCTCTTTTTTTTTTTGTCTTTTCTGTGTTTTATGATGTCTGCTTACTGCCTGCCATTCCTGAATCTTAACTGTGTATCAAGGTTACTGAACTTGCGTTTGGATTACTGCCCCTTTGAGTTGGACTGGTTGCCTGTTTTTTGCGCATGTCAGCTAAAAGAAAGTAAAACTTGCTTTTGAATCTGCACATCAACTCCTGTCTGCATTGTGGTTTCTTCAATTGAGTTCACTCTCAATCCTCAGGGGTAGAGTGCTGGTCTTTCAACCCAGTGACCTGAGTTTCATTCCCTTGCAATAGAGGAGAGATTTAAAAGGCATATCAGAGGCATCTTTGTGCAAAGGGTGGTGTGTATTCAGAATGATCTGTCAGAAGTAGTGGTGGGGGATTAGCAACATTTAAGAACCATTTAGGTAATGTAAGTACACAGAGGAGAGGTTTATAGGGCTATGGGCTAAATGAGGGCAGATGGGTATAGGCAACGTGGAATGGATGAAATGGGTGAAAGGGGCTGTCACTGTGATGAATGACCAAATCACTCTAAGGGTGGAATATGTTAGTGTCAGGAATGATGGTACTGGTAGTGGGTACCAGCCATGACTCAGTTGGTGATGCTCTCACCTTTGAGATGGGTGTCAATGTGGGTTTATACTCAGGAATCAAAGCACAGACATTCAAGCCAACTCTTTAGTGGAGTACTGAGGCTGTGTGGCAGCATCACAGGGTGTTGAACTAAGGCTTTGCCAACCTTCTCTCGGGTGGACGTAAAAAAATCCAATTGCCGCTGTCAATAAGGAGCAAGATGTCCTGGCCAGTGTCTACACTGCAGAAAACAGATTATCAAATCATTCTCCCACTGCAGTCTGTGGGGGATGCTTGTCTGCAAAGAGGTTGTTGTGGGTTCCATGTTACAGCGCCTGCCTGGTGCCATCCATTGCAAGACCATGAAGGACACTACATTTGTTCATTGTGATCCATTAAATTGCCATCCCTAAAGCTGCAGTTTCACAGAAACTTCCCCAGGCCCCATCTCAAATTCTAATGATCTTCCATGTGCTTGTACTTGTTATATTGTCTGTAGAAATCCAGTAATTAGTTTCCTGAGCCACTTGTATCAAGTTGCACCCCACTGTTCATTGATCTAACAGTTCTTCACAAGTATATCTTCACAGCTGTGCTTCGTCATTTCAGAACCCATTACTGCTTGGAAGTTTAAAACATTCAATATAAATAGCTTGTTAGATAATTTCATTTTAAGTATTTAACCATTTTAATGTTCACTTACAAATTCCTGCAGATGTACAGTGGAGAGCATTCTAACGTCGCCATGGGGGTGGGTGCTATGGCACAGGATCGAGGATGGGAAAAAGATCTACAGAAGATCATAACCTGGTCAGCTCTGTAATGGGCACTAGCCTCCGTAGTATCCAAAACATCTTCAAGGAGCGATGCCTCAAAAAGGAGGTATCCATCACGAAGGACCCCCACCACACAGGACATGCCTCTTCTCATCGCTACCATCAAGGAGGTGGTACAGGAGCCTAAAGCCACACACTCAATGATTCAGGAATGGCTTCTTCCCCTCTGCCATCCAATTTCTGTATAGACATTGTATCTATAAACACTACCTCACTACTTTGTAATTTTTTTATTTTTGCACTACTTATTTACCATAGGAAACATCCTCTCCACACCCACAAACGTTCAATAGGTTTCAATGAGGTTACCCCTCATTCTACTGAATTCTAATGAGTACAGGCCCAGAGTTAATCAAACGCTCTTCATACGACAAGCCATTCAATCCTGGAATCATTTCCATGAACCTCCTTTGAACCTTCTCCAGTTTCAGCGCATCCTTTCTAGATTTTTTTTTTGCTTTGCTATATTTACACTCTATTCTTGGTTGGTGCGGCTGTAACGAAACCAAATTTCCCTCGGGATTAATAAAGTATATCTATCTATCTATATATAAGATAAGGGCTCAAATCTGCTCATAATGTTCCACTTGAGTCCTCACCAGTGCCTTATAAAGCCACAACATTACATTCTTGCTTTTATATTCTAGTCTTCTTGAAATGACTACTAACATTGCATTTGCCTTCCTCACCACAGACTCAACCAGCAAATTAACCTCTAGGAAATCCTGCACATGGACTCCCAAGTCCACTTGCACCTCAAATTTTTGAATTTTCTCTCCATTCAAAAAACAGTCTATCTTTTTATTTCACCTATGAAAGTGCATGACCACAGACTTCCTAACACAGTATTCCATCTGCCGCTTCTTTGCTCATTCTTCTAATCTGTCCAAGTCCTTCTGTAGTGTCTTACTTCCTCAAAACTACTGGTCCCTCTATCTATCTTTGTATCATCTGCAAACTTTGCTACAAAGCCATCAATTTTGACATCCAAGTCACTGACATACAATATAAAAAGAATCAGTCCCAACACCAACCCCAGTGGAAAACCACTAGTCACTGCCATCTAACCAGAAAAGGCTCCCTTTATTCCCATTCTTTGTCTCCCAATAATCAGCCACTGCTTTATCCATGCTAGTATCTTTCCTGTAATACTATGGGCTCTCTACTTGTTAAGCAGCCTCATGTGTGCCACCTTGTCAAAGGCCTTCTGAAATTCCAAGTACACAACGTCCACTGATCAACTTTTGTCTATGCTGCTTGTTAGTTCTTCAAAGAAGTCCAGTAGCTTTGTCATTTTGTTGGTGGCTTTCCAAGGCAGCAGAAAATGTAGACTGATTTTGGAATGTAATACGTTCAGTGGAGAGAGTCTTGGCAATCCATGTATTTCAGTATCCACAGGAATTCCATGCCTCTCATGCAAGTTCTCCATCTGTTGACAGTAACACCTGCCTTTCTACTCCAAGTACAACTAAGGACCCAGGTTGAGTGACTTGCAGCAGAGTTACATTTGTTCGTAGTTTGAGAGGTGATAAGGTGTGGCAGAACGAAGGGGAGAAAATTATCACTACCAAGGCAACCAGTTCTTGCTTGACTCTGGCATCACTGGGGCATTGAATAAGTGCTGTGTACTTCTCATGAGATATCATACCATAAGGCATAAGAGCAGAATTAGGCCATTCAGCCCATCAAGTCTTCTCCATAACTCAAACTGCAAGAGAGTAGGGAAGAGAATGGGAAGTAAGAGAATGTGAGCTGAAGTCCCAGACACAGGTCCAATCTCAGCTGAGTTCTCTATTTTTAACAGCTTCAAGCAACCCTGCTGCAGGAGGCAGACAGTAACAAGCATGACTGACATTCACTTCACGCACGCTGATGAAAGCCATTGGTACCAGAATCTTCAGTCCTGACACAATGGCACACATTGATTCCTCTGCAGTAGACTGAATAAAGTTCAACTGTGCTGCAGTTCCTCTAGCTTCTTTGTGTTTTGCCTTCTGCTGCAACATTGGGAGCTTGAGAAGATCTGGTACAGCACCAAAGGCTCTAACAAATTTCTACAGATGTACGTTGGAGAGCAGTCTGACTGGTTGCATCACCTCCTGGTATGGAAGCTCCAATGCACAGGATTGAAAGAGCCTGCAGAGGGTTATAAACTCTGCTGCATCATGTGCGAAGGAAGGGTTGGATTGATGTCAGTAGGTTAAAAAGTCAGCATGACATAGTGGACTGAAGTGCCTGTACTGTACCATACTGTACTCTTCTATGGTCTAACCCCCTCCACTATTGAAGACATCTTCAAAAGGTGGTGACTCAGGAAGGTGGTATCCATCAATAAATATCCTCACTAGCTAGGACATAGGACATGCCCTCTTCTCATCAGAGAGTTGGTACAGGAGCCAAAAAACACACTCAATTATTTAGGAACAGCTTCTTCACCTCTGCCATCAGATTTCTGAATGGTCCATGAACACTATTTCACTTTTCCTATTTTGCACTATTTATGTATGTTTATTTATCTATTTATTTATTATTTTAATTTTTAAAATTTAACTTACAGTGGTTTTTATGTCTTGCCCTGTACTTCTGCTTCAAAACAACAAATTTCACAACCCATTCTATAAGTCAGCTTCTCTCCTCTTGTCAGACTCTGGAATGGGCCTCCTGTACAATAAGATGGACTCTTGGCCCCACAATCTACCCTGTTATGATCTTGCACTTTATTGTTTACCTGCACTGCACTCTTTCAGCAGCTTTTACACTCTATCCTCCAGTGTTACTGTTTTACATTATTGTAATGTGTAATGACCTGATCTGTATAAACAGTATGCAAGTGTTTCATTGTATTTTGGTACAACTAAAAATCATAAACTAATGTCATAATAAACCTGATTCTGATGTTGGCTCCAACTAGGTTTATGATGAGCAGAGAATATCCTTTATTCAGCATTAAAATCCCTCGCCTTTGAATGTGATAAAAATCTGTGTAAGCTAGCAAGCACAATAAAGCTTAAGCAAGCAATTGTCATGGCTCTCAGGAGCAGTACGGAATTCAAAGGAAGTTTGAAAGAGCTAGTCGTCACATATGGAAGTCTTTGTGGTTTACACTGAGATCCTCCAGAAACATATGCCCGTACACTAAAAGTGGAGTGCTATCATCTTCAAATCACCAGGCATCATCGTAAATACCGTAGCATTCTTCACTATATGTAAGCTGTATTGAAGACTTCTCAGAGAAAAGAAACTACATGCAGTGTGTCACTCACAACCACTCAACACCACTTTAAACAGATACATCAGATGTTGGCTGGCTATTTGAGTTCTCATTGACTCTACTTTCTTAGATGCTTGTGCAGATTCAGCACATCATCTAAAATTTTGACAAACTTCTATAGGTGTGCAGTGGAGTGTATACTAACTGGCTGCATCACAGCCTGGTATGGAAACACCAGTGCCCTAGAATAGAAAAGCCTGGATACAGCCCAGTGCATCATGGGTAAAGCCCTCCTCACCATTGGGCATATCTGTCGCAGAAAAGCAGCATCCATCGTCAAGGAACCCCACCACCCAGACCGTGCCTTCTTCTCACTGCTGCCATCACTTAGGTCCCATACTATCAAGATCAAGAAGTTATTACCCATTAACCAACCGGCTCTTGAACCAGAGAGAATAACTGCATTCACCCCAACACTAAACTAATTCCACATTCTATGGGCAACCTCTGGACTCATGGAGTCATAGGGTCATAGAAAAGTAAAGCACAGAACCATGCCCTTTGGCCCATCTAGTCCATGCTGAAACCATTTAAACTGCCTACCCCCATCAACCTGCATTGAATCCCACATAGCCCTCCTCACCCCTACCATACATTTACCTCTCCAAACTTCACTTAAATGTTGAAATCGAGCTTGCATGCACCACTTGTGCCAGCAGTTCATTCACTCTTTTTTTAAGGACTCGCTTTCAAGGACTCAACAGTTCATGGTATTTATTGCTCATTTATTTATTATTACTACTTTTCTCTTTTTGTATTTTCAAAGTTTGTTGTCTTTTTCTCTTTGGTTGTTTATCCATGTTTCTGTGGATTTTCATTGACTGTATTGTGTTTCTTTGTATTTAATGTGAATGCCCACAAGAAAATGAATCTCAGGGTGGTGTACAGTGACATTCAATATATCTACTTGTATAATAAATTTACTTTAAACTTTGGACCACAGACTAATTGAGAGACTCCACATTCATTTGATATGAATGTATTAATTTCCCCTACTCTTACAAATTGGCCTCAGCATGTGAGAGTTAAAAGGCACATTGCTGTAAAATCTGCCCAATTAACCCCTTCTACTACAAGTAGCTCTGAAGTCATGTTGTTATCTGACTTGATCAGAGCTGTAACTTGCCTCGGACGCAACACCCATACACAATCTACTGTGGTTCTGGCCGGAGCGAACAGCAGAACTGATCATTTCCATTCTTTGCTCAGGGTTACTGAGAGCAATTACAAAACCTCTCTCACCCCCACGGAAACAACTCGGCCTGGGACTAACTCAAGTTAAGTTCATTGCCAGCCGTGGTGAGATCGAAGTACAGTGGGAAAGTTGCTCGCAGCAGCACCACAGGCACGTAGATACAGAAAACACAGAGGATATAAATCATACACAAACACCAGAGATTCTGGGAATCTCAAGCAACACAAACAAACTACTGGAGGAATTTGGCAAGTCAAGCAGCATCTGTGGAGGGGAGCAAACTGCCGACATTTCAGGCTGAGGTCTTTCATCAGGACTGGAACGGAAGGGGGCAGAAGCCAGAATAAAAAGGTGAGGGAGAAGAAATACAAGCTGGCAGGTGAAAGGTGAGCCCAGGTGAGGGGGAATGTGCCTGGGCGGGGGAAGAGAATGAAGTGAGAAGCTGGGAGATAATAGGTGGAAGAGGTAAAGAGCTGAAGGAATCTGATAGGAGAGGACAATGGACTAGGGATGAAATGAAGGTGGTGAGGCACCAGGGGGAGGTGCTGGGCAGGTTAGGAGAACAAGGTAAATTAATTATCGAAGTACATATGTCACCATATAAAACTCTTACATACTGAATCTGCACAAACTTCTAAGTAGAGGTGATGCCGTGCTTTTTATGTAACGGCACTTGCATGCTGGATCCAGGACAGATCCTCTAAAAATAAGCCAGGAAATTACAGGCTGGTGAACCTAACGTCAGTAGAGAGTAAGTTATTGGAAGGTACTCTAAGGGACCAAATATATAAGTATTTGCATTGACTGGGACTGATTAAGAATAGTTAACATGGCTTTGTGCATGGTGGGCCATGTCTAACCAATCTTATAGAGTTTTTTGAGGAAGTTACCAGGAACATTTATGAAGGAAAGACAGTGGATGTTGTCTACATGGGCAAGGCATTGGCAAGGTTCTGCATAGTAGGTTGGTCAAGAACATTGAGTCACTTGGCATTAAGGATGAGATAGTACACCTTGGCTTCATGGAAGAAGCCAGAGAGTGGCAGTAGATGGTTGCTTTTCTGACTGGGGCCTGGCAGCTAGTGGGATTGGTGTTACGTCTGTTGCTGTTTGTCATCTATATCAACTATCGGGATGACAATGTGATAAACTAGATCAGCAAATTTATGTATGACACCAAGACTGGGGGTGTAATGGACAGCTAGGAAGCTTGCAGTGGGATTTAGACAGGCTGGGAAAGTGGACTGAACAATGGCAGGTGGAATTTAATGCCGACAAGTGCAAGGCGTTGTACTTCAGAGGACAAACCAGGACAGGACTTACACAGCGAGAAGCAGGGAACTGAGGGATGCGGCAGAACAGAGGGATCTGGGTAGATCGGGTTGTAAAGAGAACTTATGGCACATTGACATTCATAAATCAATGTATTTAGTACAGGGAGTTGGGATGTTATGTTGAAGTTGTATAAGATGTTGGCGAGGCCTAATCGGGAGTATTAAATGCTGTTCTGGTCACCTATCTACTGGAAAGATACGAATAAGATTGAAAGAGAAAATTTACAAGGATGCAGCCAGGACTTGAGGACCTGAGTTATAGGGAAAGGTTGACTGGTTAGGGCTTTATTCACTGGAGCGTAGGAGACAGAGGGAAGATTTGATGGAGGTATATAAAATTATGAAGGATGCTTCTATCCTTCATAGAGACTTTTTCCACTGAGGTTGGGTGAAACGAGAACTAGAGGTCACTGGATATGGGTGAAGGGTGAAATATTTTAGGGGAACATCTTCATTCAGAGAGTGGTGAGGGTGTTGAATGAGCTGCCAGAGAAGTGGTGGGTGTAGGTTTAATTTCAACACTTAAGTGAGGTTTGGATAAATACTTGGATGGGAGCAGTATGGAGGAATATGGTCCAGGTGCACGTCAATGGGACGAGGCAGAATAATAGTTTGGCTTGTATCAGATGGCTTACAGGCCTGTTTTTGTACTATAGTATTCTATGACTTTATAACCAGTAAGGTTATAGTTCAGATCTGGTGGTAAATCTAAAACATCAACTGTCCATTTCACTCTGGAGAGGCTGCCTGACCTGCCAATTTCCTGCAGCATTATGTGTGTTGCTCCACATTCCAGTATTTCCAATCTTTTGTGTTTCCACCTGGCCAATCAAACCGTGTGAAGATTACATAGGCAGAAAACTTGTGGAAAAGTTCTGGTCTAAGTTATAAGACAATAGAGAGATGGAGTCGGAATTGAATTGGAATCGGTTACTATTGTCACGTGTACCACGACAGAGTGAAAAGCTTGTCTTGCATACTGTTTATACAGATCAAATCATTACTCAGTGCATTGAGGTAAAACAAAGGAGACAGTGATAATACAAAATAAAGTGTAACAAGCTCAATACATGTGACAATAATAAACTAATTTATTTACCAATTTTAAAATCAAATGTGACTCAGCTATTGCTATTGAGTCAAAAGCTTGTAGACTCGATTCCCAGTCTGAGGCGTGAACACAAAATTCTCAGTATTGGTATTGGTTTTGGTTTATTATTGTCACATGTACTGAGATACCGCTTGTCTCACATTCTGTTCATTCAGGTCAAATCATTACACAGTGCATTGAAGTAGAACAAGGTAAAACAATAACAATGAAGAATACATCTACAGAGAAAGAGAAGTGTAGATAGGCAATGTGCAAGTGTGATGGTGTTGGGTTTGCTGACCGTGAAGTTCTAAACTCAAAAAAAAGACCAGAAGCCGTATCCAGTATACAGCAGATAGCACAAATATTCTCACTAAAGGGAGGTTATACTGTAACTACACAATCTTTAAATCAAGTTCTCTCCCCTGCTTTATTCTCCATGGAAAGCTTAGCTGCCACTACCCACTATTTGAGGAGTGAATCCCCTCCCAACCAAGGAGAAGATACTTCCAACTGACAAAGTAGTTTAAAACACACTTCATTTAACCTGTGCATCTGAACTGAAATTTGCATCTGCAACAGAAGATAACTAAAGAGGCAATACATGGAGAAAAATGAGGTACAAAGGTAAATTAGCCAAGAATATAAAGGAGGATAGTAAAAGCTTCTTTAGCTATGTGAAAAGGAAAAAAATAGTTAAGACCAAAATTGGGCCCTTGACGACAGAAACGGGTGAATTTATTATGGGGAACAAGGAAATGGCAGACGAGTTGAACAGGTACTTTGGATCTGTCTTCACTAGGGAAGACACAAACAATCTCCCAGATATAAGAGTGGCCAAAGAATCTAGGGTAATGGATGAACTGAAGGAAATTTATATTAGGCAGGATATGGTGTTGGATAGACTGTTGGGTCTGAAGGCTGATAAGTCCCCGGGACCTGATGGTCTGCATCCCAGGGTACTTGGTGGCTTTAGAAATCGTGGATGCATTGGTAATCATTTTCCAATTTTCTATAGATTCAGGATCAGTTCCTCTGGATTGGAGGGTGGCTAATGTTGTCCCACTTTTCAAGAAAGGAGGGAGAGGGAAACAGGGAATTACAGACCGGTTAGCCTGACATCGGTGGTGGGAAAGATGCTGGAGTCAATTATAAAAGATGAAATTACGACACATTTGGATAGCAATAACAGGATAGGTCCGAGTCAGCAAGGATTTACAAAGGGGAAATCATGCTGACTAATCTTCTGGAATTTTTTGAGGATGTAACTATGAAAATAGACAAGGGAGAGCCAGTGGATGTAGTGTACCTGGACTTTCAGAAAGCCTTTGATAAAGTCCCATATAGGTGATTAGTGGGCAAAATTAGGGCACAGGGTATTGGGGGCAGAGTACTGATCTGGATTGAAAATTGGCTGGCTGACAGGAAACAAAGAGTAGCAATTAATGGGTCCCTTTCGGAATGGCAGGCGGTGACCAGTAGGGTACCGCAGGGTTCAGTGCTGGGACCGCAGCTGTTTACAAATACATTAATGATTTAGATGAAGTGATTGAAAGTAACATGAGCAAATTTGCGGATGACACAAAGCTGGGTGGCAGTGTGAAATGTGAGGAGGATGTTATGAGAATGCAGGGTGACTTGGACAGGCTGGGTGAGTGGGCAGATGCATGGCAGATGTAGTTTAATGTGGATAAATGTGAGGTTATCCACTTTGGTGGTAAGAACAGGAAGGGGGATTATTACCTAAATGGAGTCAAGTTAGGAAAAGGGGAAGTACAACGAGATCTAGGTGTTCTTGTACATCAGTCACTGAAAGTAAGCATGCAGGTACAGCAGGCAGTGAAGAAAGCTAATGGCATGCTGGCCTTCATAACAAGGGAAATTGAGTATAGGAGCAAAGAGGTCATTCTGCAGCTGTACAGGGCCCTGGTGAGACCACACCTGGAGTACTGTGTGCAGTTTTGGTCTCCAAATTTGAGGAAGGACATTCTTGCTACTGAGGGAATGCAGCATAGGTTCACAAGGTTAATTCCCGGGATAGTGGGACTGTCATATGCTGAAAGATTGAAGCGACTAGGCTTGTATACACTGGAATTTAGAAGGATGAGAGGGGATCTGATTGAAACATATAAGATTATTAAGGGATTGGACACGCTAGAGGCAGGAAGCATGTTCCCGATGTTGGGGGAGTCCAGAACCAGGAGCCACAGTTTAAGAATAAGGAGTAGGCTATTTAGAACGGAGTTGAGGAAAAACTTTTTCACCCAGAGAGTGGTGGATATGTGGATTGCTTTGCCCCAGAAGCCAGTGGAGGCCAACTGTCTGGATGCTTTCAAGAAAGAGATGGCTGGAGCTCTTAAAGATAGCGAAATCAAGGGATATGGGGATAAGGCAGGAACTGGATACTGATTGTGGATGATCAGCCATGATCACAGTGAATGGTGGTGCTGGCTCGAAGGGCTGAATGGCCTGCTCCTGCACCTATTGTCTATTGTCTATTTATTTCCAGTGATACACAATTAAATTCATACAACACTCTTAAAACACATTTAAAACTCAAAGGATTTCTATCTTAAACAGTTCCCAATTACAAACCATTTCTTCTTTTTTATAATTTTTTTATTGAGTTTTCAAACTTGGTTACATGGAATAATAATATCTACCCTCCTCCCCTCCCATTAACCCTTCCCCCCCCGATCCATACCCCTACCTAAAAGAAAAGAAAGAAAAAGAAAAAAAGGAAAGAAAGACTGTCTGGATATTGGAATAAAAATAGAGGTTTTAAAAACATGAAGATTAGGTATGATAAAGTGATCAAAATACAGGAGAAAATGGATAAGAAACTTAACAAGTTGGAAAGAACGATAGAATGGAAAAAACAGAAAATGATATTCTTGCCTGGAAAACGGAAAGAGGCCGGTTGTGGGAAAAAGTAGATGTGCTGGAAAATTTTAGTAGGCAAAATAATAATAAGATTGTTGGTCTTAAAGAAGGTATAGAGGGAGATAATCCAATAGAATTTTTTCAAAGATGGATCCCGGAAAATTTGCAAATGGAAGAGGGAGATCGGTCAATTGAAATTGAACAGGCACATAGAGCTCTAAGATGAAAACTACAAACCATTTCTAAACCACAAGCCATTTCCAAAGCACAAAGCATTTCTCAAACACAAAGGATTAAGGATTTCCAAATCACAAGTACAATTCCTATAAACAAACAAGTTGTCCTTCACAGAAACCAAAGCTGGAAAAATGGATTCGAGCTCTTCCATGTTTCTTGATGACCTAACCCCATTCCCAATGAACCTGAACTGCTCTCTACACTTATACCCTGTTGCATACCCTGTAACAGGTTAAAAGAACCAGCAGAAATGGAACACACCTGGAGTCTGTTTTTCTGTTAGCTAACACTACCTTATTAGTAACTACGCTATACAGTAATATAAAACTAGATAAGTCAAACAGGTTAGCAGAGTTTATGCATATAAAGGTGTGAAAATATAAAACCCAAACTTCTTCAAACTTAGTTGGTAATTGATATGGTCTTACGATGGTATGTAAAAAAAAAAATTTTCAGTTCAGATGCACAGGTTAATTAATACAAAATAACAATAGTAGTAGGTTTTATCTCCGAAGTTGTTCCACTCCACACATGAAATAACACAGACAGTGATCTTCAACGAACACCCTTTCAACACAATTGGTACCACATCCGAATTCAGCTACGGGACATCTCAAAGAGGCGGACACAGGGTACTCCAACAGTATCCACGTATGGATTATCACCAACAGTAGCTTATCACAAAGGGGACCCTCTTCAAGGGAACCACCACCCAGGCAAAGGTTGACACACTGGTAGGTTCCACAAGGTTACCCCAAACACACATCGTGATAGTCATCTATCCCGTTCCACGACATACAAAGTAACTCCAACAGTGATTTGCAACGGGGTGCCTTTCTTCAGTGAACTACCATACCCAGACAAAGGGTAAATACACATGTGGTATTCACAAAGGTTTTCCCCCCACCAGAGAACCCACTTCTATGGATTAACTAAGTGACAATCACACTTTCGTAGTCGAATGGAAACAAACTCACCCTCACGGGAAATTAGAGAGAGAGTCCAAACAGTGATCTCTTTGTCACTAGGTTTCTTCTGTTTCAAACCTATCTCTCCTCTTTTCTCTTCCTGCAAACTTGTTCTAGTTGCAGAAAACTTGTGAGAGTCATTTATCAATACTCAGGATCGATCTCAACTCACCCGTTTTGGGCTACTGAAAGTTTAAACCAGCGACCAACTCACTGGTATCTTCCATTGACCGAATCCATCTTGACTCTAACTGTGTGTATCTGTGTCTCCTTTTACATTCAAAACTAGCTGCGGAGAGACTATAACATTGATTGTCCATCAAATAACTCCACCTCTCTCTCTCTCTCTCTCTCTCTCTCTCTCTCTCTGGAGCAGCTTAAAGAGTGTCCAAAAGTCAATACCATTCTCCCAACGTTTTAAGGTGACAGTCCACAGAAAATATGAACCCGAGGGGTACATAACAACCCTTTCCAATCATTTGAGTGACTTCACAAGGATGTAATATTTCCTCTGATGTCCTTTTAACACAAATAGTCTAAAAGCATTTTTGGAGATATAGATTTTAGCTAGCTACTATTAATACTGTAAAGCTAACTTCTGAGTACATAACTCTTCCAACTATAAACACATCAATTATTGATATACTAAATGATATTATCCATCTGTTCTACAAGCTACCTTGAACTAAGCAACTTAGGAGTCAGCTTGTCTGTTTGAAACAACACATTGTCACATACTATACTCTTAAGCAATAACAAAGGAGATGCAGTGACTCTTTACAAACAGAGCATCTTCAAAACACAGAACCTGTCTGCAAAGTTGTTTTTTAACTTCAAGCTACTTTCCATTTCCATTTAAGAACCGAAGATTGACTTCCATTTATAACCTGAAGTTAAACAAAGTAATATAGTTGGAAGTTTACTTGCAGCTGTTTGTGACCTTTCAAATGGCAGCTGCTTTTTAGGAAGCAAGCTTAGGAAATCTGAGATAAAAGCAAATGTCTATCACACATGATCATAACAAGGTAGATTATGATGTCAGTAATCCATGTTATCGTGCTAGGGACCTATTTAATAGTCTTGTAACAGCAGAGTAGAAGATGTCCTTGAGCCTGATGATATGTGCTTTCAGGCTTTTGTATCTTCTGCCCAATGGAAGAAGAGAAAAAGTCTCCTGTAATGATAATCTTTACCTGTAAAAATTCTAGCCAGCTCTTTAAAAAAACCATTATAGCTGTTCATCCTTCAGAGCGTCAAAGAATGTGTTTAGTGAGCATCTATTATTTGTAAATGCATTTATGCATGTGACACTGCCTTATCGGACTTGCAAAGTGTACTCCCTTGTCCTGCAGAAGAATTGTTCTTCTGTCAAGGAGTGTTTGCTCTGAGCATAAGCTCTAGAGATCCAAACAGCCTGATCTCTCTGCACAGCTCATCTCAGGGGCTTGTTAACATCCACTGTTCAAATATTTAATAGGCAGATAGATTCTGAAATTTCAATTATTATCTAATAGTTAGAAGCAATAACAACCCAACCTTCAGTGTTTACTTAAAGCATTTATTTTTATTTAAGAAGACACAAGAGATGGAAGATGTTGGAATCCGGAGTGAAAAGCAAACTCTGGAGGGACTCGGTGAGTCATGCAGCATGTAGGCAAAGGGATGGCTGACATTTCAGCATCAGGACTGAGAGTGTGGAGGGGACAGAGGCAGTATGGAGAGGCGAGGAAGGAGGGGCAAGGCTGGAGCTGCCAGATAACAAGGAAGTGATGGGACAATAAGGCAGAGGCATGGGTGAAGACACGAGACAGTAGATGATAAAGATGAAAAAGAAAAGGTGGGGGGAGGAAGTAGGTGGAGCCCATAAGGGACGGGAGAAGGAGGAGGTTGACAGAGGCGAAAAAGTGATAAGTGGTGACACAAGAGGAGGCAGATGCAGAATCTGATTTGGAAAGAAGGTGATAAGTGGATCCACATAAGGGAGAGGTCATGAATAGACAAGGTAGTACTGTTTAGAATCAAAAATCCGGATTCTTATCATTAACATAGGTCATGAAATTTGTTGTTTTGTGGCAGCCAGACAATGCAAGACATAAAAAATTTATTATAAGTTAAAACTAAAAGTAAGTAAAGTAAAATGTGAACAGTGCAAAAGAGGAATAGTGAGGTAGAGTTCATGGGTTGGTGGAGCAGAGGGAAAGAAACTGTTCCTAAACATTGAGTGTGGGTCTTCAGGCTCCTGAACCCTCTTCCTGAATGGTAGTAATGTGAAGAGGGCATGTCCCAGCTGGTGATATTCGTTAACGATGGATGCCTTGTTCTTGAGGCACCGCCTATTGAAGATGTCCTCGATGGTGGGCAGAGTTGTACCTGTGTTAGTGCTGGCTGTGTCCATCACTCTCTGCAGACTCTTTTGATCCTGTGCATTGGAGCCTTCATACCAGCTGGAAGGCAATCAGTCAGAATACATGCTACAATCCATCTGTAAAAGTCTGTTGTAGCCACAGAGTCATAGCACAAAACAGCCCTACAGCCCATCTAGTCTATGCCGATCTGTGCTGAAGTCTGCTGGATTTACTGCTATATTACAGACATTAGACAGGAACTATCAGACACTTCCTCATACCTTTCTGACTAGGATTCCATCCACAGACATCAGACCACTGTCTCTTAACACCGATACAGATCTCATCACATCTGGAGATATACCCTCCACAGTCTCCAACCCATGAGTACCTGAACCTTGTACTTCCATCTCTTACCTTAATCCACAAACAGTGCTGTCTTGATAGGTCCATTGTTTCTGTCTACACTTGGCCTACCAAACTTACCACCTCATGCCCCAACTCTATGCTATCTCTCCTTTCCCAGTCCCTTCATACCTACTTCCTGAACTACTGTATATCTCATATTAGAAACATAGAAACAAAGAAAACCTACAGCACAATGCAGGCCCTTTGGCCCACAATGCTGTGCCAAACATGTCCTTACCTTACAAATTACCTCAGGTTACCCATAGCCCTCCATTTTTCTAAGCTCCATGTACCTGTCCAGGAGTCTTTTAAAGGACCCTGTCGTATCTGCCTCCACCACCGTTGCCAGCAGCCTATTCCACACACTCTCTGCGTAAAAAACTTACCCCTGATATCTCCTCTGTACCTACTTCCAAGCACCTTAGAACTGTGTCCTCTTGTGTTAGCCATTTCAGCCCTGGGGAAAAGCCTCTGACTATCCACATGATCAATTGCGCTCATCATAATATACACCTCTGCCAGGTCACCTCTCATGGTCC
The DNA here is from genome assembly GCF_030028105.1 of Mobula birostris. NCBI lineage: Eukaryota > Metazoa > Chordata > Chondrichthyes > Myliobatiformes > Myliobatidae > Mobula > Mobula birostris. The sequence continues at coordinate 234,749,826 of NC_092370.1, read as the reverse complement.
GTCGCTCCAAGTGAAAGAGGGAGAGGGAGATAGTGATGCAATGCAGCTCGCAGCGGCCACTCCGATGGTGATGTCTGTTATTTGTCAAGTAGGGTGCCGTGCACAATCCTGATTTGATGGAGACAGACGTGAGAGCACAGAGGAACACCTGGTGAAACTTCTGAAATGCTCGCTTCGCTGCTGCTACTACTGTGTGGTCCAGAATCTCCGGAGGAGAAGGCCCCGAGTCCTCGGCTTTGTTTGTTGCTCGGCGGCCGGGGCGGGGTCAAAGTGCTCGGCAGAGAATGGTGCTCGGAGAGCTGTGTCGGAGGGGCCAGTCGGAGGCTTGAAGTTTTCGGACGTTCTCAGAGTCTGCTGTGGTCAGGTGCTTCCAATGGTACTGCATTGGCCAGTTGGTGGCGCTTGAAGGTTCATGGCAGGGAGAGTTCCTCCCTTCTGCCGCCTGCGTGAGATGATGAGCCTATCGGGACTTTGAGACTCTTTTTTTACCGTGCCCATGGTCTGCTCTTTATCAGATTATGGTATTGCTTTGCACTGTTGTAACTATATGTAATAATTATGTGGTTTTGTCAGTTTTAGTCTTGGTTTGTCCTGTATTTTCTTGTGATATTATTCTGGAGGAACATTGTATCATTTTTTAATGCATGCATTTCTAAATGACAATAAATGAAAACTGAACTGAACTGAAAAGGCCAAGTTCATCCAACCTATTCTCATAAGGCATGCTCCCCAATCCAGGCAACATCCTTGTAAGTCTCCTCTGCACCCTTTCTGTGGTTTCCACATCCTTCCTGTAGTGAGGCGACTTGAAATGAGCACAGTACTCCAAGTGGGGTCTGACCAGGTTCTATATAGTATATAGCTGCAACATTACCTCTTGGCTCCTAAATTCAATCCCACGATTGATGAAGGCCAGTGCACTATATGCCTTCTTAACCACAGAGTCAACCTGCGCAGCAGCTTTGAGTGTCCTATGAACTTGGACCCCAAGATCCCTCTGATCCTCCACACTGCCAAGAGTCTTACCATTGATACTATATTCCGCCATCATATTTGACCTGCCAAAATGAACCACCTCACACTTATCTGGGTTGAACTCCATCTGCCACTTCTCAGCCCAGTTTTGCATCCTATCAATATCCCGCTGTAACCTCTAACAGCCCTCCACACTATCCACAACACCCCCAAATTTTGTGTCATCAGCAAATTTGCTAACCCATCCCTCCACTTCCTCATCCAGGTCATTTATAAAAATCACAAAGAGTAGGGGTCCCAGATCAGATCACTGAGGCACCCCACTGGTCACCGACTTCCAAGCAGAACATGACCCGTCTACAACCACTCTCTGCCTTCTGTGGGCAACCCAGTTCTGGATCCACAAAGCAATGTCCTCTTGGATCGCCAAAGCTTCATCATCACTGGGCAAATCCTACAACTCCCTTTCCAATACCAATAAGGGACTATATTCACTAGGGTCGCAACAGTTCAAGTAGGCACCTCACTATTGTCTTTACAGGAGCCATTAGCAATGATGGATGAAATCTGGCCTTGCAACCAACACCACTTCCCAAATAAAATTGCTAAATGAAGGCACAGAAAGAGTCTATTCAGCCTATTGCTCCTGTACGTGTACTAACCCTTCAACTGGAGGAGTCTATTTCAATCTCAAACTGTTTGCCTTCCCTCAAATCATTGCCTTATTTTTCTCATTCAATAGCTATCAGATTCCCTTTCAAGTGCTGTTAGCATGTCTGGTTCCAAAGCTAGTGCAGTTAAACTTCTCCAGTTCTATTAACAATTCATCGACCAATGGAGACCCCACAGAGTTTCCTAACCTCAGGTCCACAGACCCTTTGCTTAATGACATTGGTCCATGGCATAAAAAATTTGCAAACCCCTGCTCTTACCCATTTTAACCTATCATCGTCTTTGTAAATTTTGAAATATCTCAAGTCAGCAACTGTTTCACTCTCTATAGCTGCTTCCAAACCTGCTGAATATTTCCATAATTTTTTTCTGTCTTTATTTTACAGAAAATGCAATAGTTTACTTTTGACCCAGAGATCTGGCTTATGCAACATATGTCACAGCCCCTCCATAGAAAATGGGATTCAATTTTTAAAAATCTACTACACTATATCCACCTCATATCCTTTAGTAGTTATCTGCTACATTCCCTTGGATGGACCTCTGCATGATTCATATCGCACATGAACCTACCCTCTTCACCAGCCTCGGATGTCATCCACTTCCTCGAGCCAACAACACCCACGTCCTAGTAATGACTAAAAACAAGTCCACAACTATTTCCTTGGTCATGTGCCAGAATGTTTTCTGAGCCCCTTTTGACCTTTTTGCTCAATAGTAGTCATAGAGATAAAGAGCAAATAAAAAGGTCCTTCAACCCACCATGCCTATGCTGACCTTTTGGCCACATTTGCCCACATTATCACCATATCTCTCTCTTTGCCTTGTCTAATTAAGTGTAAATGACTCTTAAATATATGATTGTACCTGATTCCACCACCTCCGCTGGCAGTGCATCCAAAATATCAACCACTCGCTGTACAATAAATTCTCCCTTGCAGTCTCCTTCATCTCAGTTTAAACATTTGCCTTCTTGGTTTTTTATATCCTCCTACCATGGTAAAATATTTTGACTATCTACATCTTGTATAATTTTATATACCTCTGTCAGGTCTGACCTCTGCCTCCTAACTAGATTTCCCCAAAACAGTCTTCATACTGATAAATATCCTCTGCACTCTCTCCAGCTTAAATCACTTCCTTCTTATAGTGTGGCCATCAGTATAGTACACAATGTTCCAAGTGTGATTTACCTGGTGCTTTGTAAAGTCCCAACTCTTATATTTTATGTCCTAACCGATGAAGGCAAGCAAGTCATGTTGCTTCTCCATCATCCTATCTACCGGTGATTCCACTTTCTATGGACTATGGACTTCTCTAGGTCGATCTACTCATCAGCATTCCTTAGTGACTTACCACTTACTATATATGTTCTACTTTTATTTAAAATGAGTCACCAAGGATTTATTGTGGCCCCCAACTATGCAACAATCAGTCCCCAACCCCCACTGGATTAACAAGCATCTATCTACCACTTAATGGCCAAGGACTTTTCCTCTCCTGGTTCCCCACTGACAGCCTATTAATCCGGGCAATCAAATTGCAGACATAATCAGGAAAATTAATCAACGTTATCACCAGGGAAGGAGGTACTTGACCTTTGTTAATGACTTTGAGTTTGTTTACCAGTTGCAAATGAAACCTCAGGGGGTCGGGATGTGTCATTTGAGCATGCACGGAGGCAATGGCAGTGTGAAAATGCGGCACCTCGTGGAGAAGCAGCGCGCGAGATGGTGCTGAGAATGTACCAGCAGCACAGGGACAGTCCGTCATGAGGAGCAGGGCACCTTACAAACCACCTGCCTGCCTTTGTTGGCACCTCCTGCCCTGCCTGTGGAAGAGACCATGGTCCCCAGGTCAGACTTATCAGCCTGCTTAAAACCAGAGTGGAAGGGAATCATTCTCACTCCTGAGGGACTGCCTAAGAAGAAGACATCCACCCAAACCAAGGAACCCAGTGTGATGCAGGGTGGATCGCAGGGAGAGCAGGCATGTCATTGAATACTCTAACTTCTACAAGTGCACTATTGAATGTATCCTGACTAGTTGCATCATGGTCTGGTATGGAAATTCCAACTCACAGGGACACAAGAGACTGTAAAGAGTAGAGGACACAGCCAGGTCCAACAGATACACTGATTGTCCCACCACTGACAGCAACTGCAGGAGGCACTGCCTGAAGAAGGCAGCATCTATCATCCAGGATCCCCTCTGTCCAGGTCATTCTCTCTTCTCTTTGGAAGTACAGAACCCTTAAGTCATATTCTACCAGCTCTAGGAACAGCTATTTTCCTACAACAATCAATCTCCTGAACCCGCACAACTCTAACAATGGGCCACTACCTTTTATCCTCTTGCAACACTAAAGCTTCTAGGAACACCACAGACCACCTCCTGTGCTACAATGGACCTATCTTCAACGGTGGTTTCTTTTTTGCACCAAAGTCTTGCTTGTGCCTGGTCATTTTTTTCTTGTCACTACATAATTTTATGTACAATGTATATTCTGTGTTGTCTATAGCTACATGCCTGTGATGTTGCTGCAAGTGGGACTTCTCATTGTCTGGTAGTGGCACAGTAGTGTAATGGTTAGCACAACGCTTTGCAATGCCAGAGACCCGGTTTCATTTCCTGCCGCTGTCTGTAAGGAGTTTGCATGTTCTCCCAGTGACCACATGGGTTTTCTCACACAGTCCAAAGACATAATGGTTGGCAGGTTAATTGGTCATTGTAAATTGCCCCAGGATTAGGCTAGGGTTAAACTGGGGGTTGCTGTGCAGTGCGGCATGAAGAGCCAAGAGGGCCTATTCCGCGCTGTATCTCAATAAAACAAAATATATTTACCTCACTGTACTTGTGTGCACTGCAATAAACTTGACCTGACTTAAAGAAGGAACATAAGGGAAGGAGTTGAGACCAAGGTTGGGGAGAAGAGTAGACAGTGAGAGGAGAAAAATTAGCATTGTGGCTGCCTGATCATCAGACAACTTGTCGACAGTCAAAAGATTCACTGCAGAATCCTTCCATCCTCTGGCACGACTGAGGAGTGGTTATCAGTGTCTTCTCCAGGCTCAAGGCCCCAATCTCACTCAGCCTCCTTCAGAATCAGAATGAGGCTTATTGTATGTTGCAAAATTTGTTGTGTTGCAAGACATAAAAGTGACTGCAAGTTACAAAAATAAAGAGCACAAATGTCGAATAACAAAGGTTTATGGGTTCATGATAGTGGAGGGAAAGAAGCTGTTCCTAAAACATTGAGTGTGTGTCTTCAGGCTCCTGTACCTCTTCCTTGATGGTAGTAATGAGAAGAGGGCATATCTTGGAGTGTGATGGTCCTTCATGATAGATGCCACTTTTTTGAGGCAGTGCCTTTTGAAGATGTCCTTGGTTCTGATGTAGGGCTCTGGCTATGATGGAACTGGTTGAGACTACAACCCTCCGTACCAGGTTGTGATGTTACCAGTCAGAGTGCTCCCTACAGTAAATCGTTACAAATTTGCTAGTGTTTGGTACTATACTAAATCTCCACAAACTCCTCATGAATTGACATTCCTTCTTCATCAATGCATTAATGATTTGGGCTCAAGATAGCTCCTCTGAAATATCGGTGCCCAGCATCTTGAAGCTGCTCAGTCCTTCTGCCACTGAACCCTCAAAGTGTGTGTTTCCCCGACTTCCCCCGGCTCCAGTTTTGTAGGATGCTGAGATGCACGATGAGGCCATCGTCAGACCCACACGGGTGACTGATGGACAGGTAGTTGGGTGGTTTGTGCGGTCTTGCACTCCTGCCATTTACAGGGCACTTCTTTGTGCCTCTGACACCGCTTTGGCTCTCAACACCAAACTGAATCATCCTTCTCCACCTCAGGAAGTCAAAGGACAGGGAGATCCAGGATTTTCGGCACGGACTAGAAGGGCCGAGATGGCCTGTTTCCGTGCTATAATTGTTATATGTTGCACCTTTCCAAGGATAGGTTGAGCACGTCCATAAACCCTTTCCTCTGTGGACCTCATAATCTCTTCCCATGACAGAGCTCCATATACAGTGTATGGGCAGGAGTCTGGCACTGGGATAGAAGCAAAATGGCCGGTGCTACAGTGCCTACTGAGTGTAACATGGGCCTCGCTTCTGGGACGTTAAACAGGGAGGGATTACTGACATATCTTCGCTTATGCTCCAGCGGATATGAAGGATTTTGCAGAGGCAACATTTGTGGCGTATCACCAGTGCCTTGTGAAGCCTACAGCAGGTCTGCGAAGCTTATGGGATGGTACGGACCACTGCTGCCTGCTAGATCATGTGTTTTATGCCAAGACTGAGATCTTGATAGTGAAATATCCTTTTCCTCCAGCCATGCCGGTGCTCTGAAAGCGGAGGTGAATCTCATTGCTGAAGTCTGCCTTTGCTGAGTGCTGACTCATGAGGAATGGGCAGCAGTCCACATTCCCCAGGGCTCACCATCAGCCTTTATTACTGAAGAACAATCGCGTGCAGCAAGGACGCAAGAACACGAGCACAGTAACAATTCAAAGCACAAGAAAGTCTGCTGATGCTGGAAGTCCAAAGCAAACACACAAAATGCCGGTGGAAATCAGCAGGTCAGGCAACATCTAGGGAAATGAGTGAACAGTCAACATTTGCAGATGAGACTCTTCTTCAGGACTGGAAAGGAAGGGGGAAGATTCCAGAATAAAAAGGTGGAGGGGGGAAGGGAAGGAAGATAGCTGGAAGGTGATAAGTGAAGCCAGATGGGTAGGAAAGATAAAAGGCTACAGAGGAAGTTACCTGATGGGAGAGAAGAGTGACCCATGGGAGAAAGGAAAAGAGAAGGGGACCCAGGGGAGGTGATAGGCAGGTGAGAAGAGGTAAAAGGGTAGAATGTGGAATAGAAGGGGGAGGAGGGAAAAATCTTTTTACCAGAAAGAGAAATCAATATTAATGCCATCAGTTTGGAAGCAACCCAGATGGAATATAAAGTGTTGCTCCTCCACCCTGAGGGTGGCCTCATCATGGCACAAGAGGAGGACGTGGATTGGCATGTTGGAACGGGAATGGGAAATGGAATTAAACTGTTTGGCCACTGTGAAGTTCCACTATTGGCGGATGGAGCAGAGGTGCTCGACGAAGCGGTCCCCCAATTTACGACAGTTTTCACCAATGTAGAGGATGCACTTCAGGAGCACAGAAGGTCAACACCGTTTAATGTGATCATGGCGTCTGTGCCCAGTCTCTGCCATTTCTCCACACTCCTCGATTCCATTGTGGACAGATTGTGTTGGCACCAGAATGTGTAGCAACACTTGTGGGCAGCCCCGAGCACTTCCCTAAGTTGCATTGGTTGTTAACACAAATGACACATGTAAATCTGATAAATAAATCAGAATCTGAATTAGTCTACATATTTATCCACCTCCACTTTAAGTACTTCTAATAATCCAGCTTAACCACAGCAGGGAATTCCAGAAATTTGCCACCCTTTACAAGAAGAAATTTCTACATACCTGTTTTAAGTGACTAGCACCTTATCTTGGAGTTACACTGCTTTACACAAGACGTTCTCACTAGTAACAGCATCCCTGTAAACACACACAAAATGCTGCAGGAACTGAGCAGGTCAGCCAGCATCCATGGAGGGGAATAAACTGTCAACGTTTCTGATCAATACCCTTCATGGGAGCTGAACAAGTTGTTCAGCCTCTCAGAATCAGGTTTAATATCATTGGCTTCAGTGGTGAAATCTGTTCTTTTGTCACAGCAGTACATTTCAATACATAATAATTTTAAAATTATAAATTACAATAAGAAATATATTTTAAGAATTAAATAAGAAGTGCAAAACGAGAGCAAATAAAGAAAAAAAATGAAATAGTGTTCAAGTGTTCAGAAATTTGATGGCAGAGGGGAAGAAGCTTCAGGCTTCTGTACCTCCTCCTTGATGGTAGCGATGAGAAGAGGGCATGTCCTGGGTGATGTGGGTCCTTAGAGATGGATGCTGCCTTTTTGAGCCATCGCCTTTTGAAGATGTCCTTGATGCAGGGGAAGCTAGTGGCCATGATGGAACTGGCTGAGTTCACAACTCTCTGCAGCTTTTTACGATCCTGTGCAGTGGCCCCATCATACCAGGCAGTGATCCAACCAGTTAGAATGCTCTCCACGTTACATTGGCAGAGATTTGCAGGAGTCTTTGGTGTTATACCAAGTCTCCACAGATTCCCTTGTTATTGCATCAATATTTTGGGCCTAGAGATAGATCTTCAGAGATGTTGACGTCCAAGAACTTGAAACTGCTCACCCTTTCCACTGCTGACCCCTTGATGAATATTGGTGTGCGTTCCCACAACTTCCCCTTCTTGAAGTCCACAATTAATTCCTTGATCTTACTGACATTGAGTGCAAGGTTACAGCTGCAACAGCACTCAACCAGCTGATCTATCTCACTCCTGTATGTCTCCTCCTCACCATCTGAAATTCTGCCAACAATAGTTGTGTCATTGCCAAATTTATAGATGGTGTTTAAGCTGTGCCTAGCTACACAGCTGTTGGTGTAGAGAGAGTAGAGCAGTGGGCTAAGCATGTATCTTTGAGATGCACCAGTGTGGATGGTCAGTCAGCAAGGAGGAGATGTTATTTCTGATTTTCATTGACTCTGGTCTCCCAATGAGGAATTCAAGGATCCAGTTTCAGGTGGGTGGAGGGGGGGGAGAGGTACAAAGACCCATGTTGATTAATACTGAGGTGTGAAACACCAAATTATAATCAATAAATAGATGTATTGCTATTGTCCAGGTAATCCAAAGCCAGTTAGACTACATCTGCTGTAAACCTGTTGTGGTGATAGGCAAATTGCAGTGGCTCCAGGTCCTTGCTTAGGCAGGAGTTGATTCTGGTTATAACCAACCTCTCAAAGTACTTCATTACAATCAATGTGAATCCAACTGCTCTGAATTGGTGGACTGGGCTGTATACAGGGATTCATCTTCAAATCTGGATGAGTATGCCACAATTGTTACTGATTTCATTAGAACCTGTGTGGATGAGTGTGTGCCTGCGAAAACTTGCTGTACATCCCCAAACCAAAAGCCATGGATGAACCAGGAGTTTCGTCGTCTGCTGACGGCTAGATCTGTAGCATTTAAGTCTGATGACCCAGGTCCATACAAGAAAACCAGGTATGATTGCAGAAGGGTCTCGGCCCGAAATGTCAGCTGTACTCTTTTCCACAGATGCTGCCTGGCCTGCTGAGTTCCTTCCGCAGTTTGTGTGTGTTGCCTGGATTTCCAGCATCTGCAGATTTTCTCTTGCTTGTAATTTGTGGAGGGCTATTTCAAGAGCGAAGAAACAATTCCGAGTGAGGTTGGAAGCGACGTCAGATGTACGTCAATTCTGATGGGATTTGCAGAATGTTACCTCCTACAAAGTGAAACCCAAAAGCATGAATGGCAGCAATGCTTCACTACCAGATGAACTCAAAACCTTCTATGCCCGCTTTGAAAGGGAGAATACAACCACAGCTGAGAAGATCCCTGTTGCACTGGTGACCCTGTGATCTCTGTCCCAGAGGTTGATGTCAGGTTGTCTTTCAGGAGGGTGAACCCTGACGAGGCAGCAGACCCCAATAGAGTAGCTGGTAAGGCTCTGAAAACTTGTGCTAACCAACTGGAGGAAGCATTCAATGACATTTTCAACCCTTCATTTCTATGGTCAGAATTTCCCACCTGCTTCAAAAGGGCAACAATTATACCAGTGCCCAAGTAGAGTAGAGTCAGCTGCTATTGTCCAGTAACACCAAATGTACAGTGATGAACTGGTTTGAGATGTTGGTCATGGCTCAAATCAACTCCTGACCCATTGAAATTTGTCTATCACCACAATAGGTCTACAGCAGATGCAACCTCAATAGCTCTTCACTTGGCCTTAGACCACCTGGACAACACAAAACCCTATGTCAGGATGCTGTTCATTGACTATAGCTCAGCATTGAACACGATCATTCCCACAATCCTGATCGATAAGCTACACAACCTGGGCCTCTGTACCTCCCTCTGCAATTGGATCCTCCACTTCCCAACTAGAAGGCCACAATCTGAGCAGATTGGTAATAATATCTCCTCCTCACTGACGATCAACACCGGCACACCTCAGGGATGTGTGCTTAGCTCACGGCTCTATTCAGTGTATACTTATGACTGCTAGGTATAGCTCAAAGGTCATCTATGAATTTGCTGATGATACAACCAGATGGAGATGAGACGGCATAGAGGACCAAGATATACCAGCTAGTTGAGTGGTGTCGCAGCAATAACCTGGCACTCAACGTCAGTAAGACCAAAGAGCTGATTGTGGACTTCAGGAAGGGTAAGATGAGAGAACATGAACCAACCCTCATAGAGGGATCAGAAGCAGAGAGAGTGAGCAATTTCGAGTTCTTGGGAGTCAAGATCTCTGAGGATCTAGCCTGGTCCCAGTATATCAATGCAGCTATAGAGAAGGCAAGACAATGGCTATTTTTCATTAGGGGTTTGAGGAGATTTGGTTTGTCAACTAAAACACTCAAAAACTTCTGTACATTCTGACAGGCTGCATCACTGTTTGGTATTGGGGGGTGGGGGTCTACTGCACAGGACTGAAAGAAGCTACAGAAAGTCATAAAATTATTCATCTCCATCTTAAGTACTAGACTCTATAATATCCAAGACATCTTCAAGGAGCAGTGCCTCGGAAATATGGTATCCATCATTAAGGCTCACCCATCACTCAGGATGTGCCCTCTTCTCATTGCTACCATCAGGTAGGAGATACAGAAGCCTGAAGGCACACACTCAGCAACTCAGGAACAGCTTCTTCCTCTCTGCCATTCGATTTCTAAATGGACGTTGAACCGATGAACACTACCTCACTTTTTTTGTTTTCTGTTTTTGCACTATTTTTAATTTAACTATTTAATATACATATATTTACCTACTGTAATTAATTTACTTATTTATATTTTTTCCATACTATCATGTATTGCAATGTACTGCTGTTGCAAAGTTAACAAATTCCATGACATATGCTGATGATATTAAACCTGATTCTGATAGTCGTTGAAACAACTCACCCTGTTCTTCTTGAGCACTGGTATTATAGTCATTCTTGTGAAGTAGGTGGAAGCCTCCAACTGAAACAGTGAGAGATTGAAGATGTCCTTGAAGGTTCCTGCTAGTTAAATTGGCACAGGTTTCCAGTACCCTGCCAGGTACACCATCAGGACCTGATCCCTTGCAAGGTTTCACCCTCTTGAAAGATGTTCTGACATGGGACTCCAACACAGAGATCATAGAGTCACCAGATGCTGCAGCGATTTGCATAGACGTAGTTTTATTTTCCCTTTCAATGTGTGCATAAGAGGCTTTGAGCTCATCTGGGAACAAAGCATTACGGTTATTCATGATGTTAGGTTTTGCCTTGCAGGATGTAATGGCCTGCAAACCCTGCCAGAGCTGACGCACATCCAATTCCATCTCTAACTTCAATTGGAATTGCTTTTTCACTCTCTTGATAAAACAACCTTCTTATCCCGGGAATTAGCCCTGGTGAATCTCTTTAGTCGAATTGTCAATGTCACTAGATCTTTTTCATTTAGGTAAGAGGACCAGAAAAGTGCAGAGTGTTCCAGGTGTGGCCTCACCAATATTCTGTGTCATTGCAAAGTAACCTCCCTATTCTTAAATTCCAACCCCTTTTGCAACAAGGCCAAAGCATCAGCTGATTACTTCTTAACCACTTGATGGAGCTAGCCTTTGTGATTCATGCACTAAAACACACTGATCCCTCTATACTTCGATCATTTTCAGTCTCTCTTCATTTAGATAATAATTTTGCCTTTTGATTTGTCTTACCAAAGTGTGTGACCTCACACTTGCTCATGTGAAACTCCATTTTCCAGTCTTTAGTTTTCGGATGGGCTCGGAGTCGGACTGTGGTCGGATGCTTCCAGGATGCTGCATCGGCAAGTTAGCGGCGCTGGAGGTTCACCGTCTGTGTGAGATGATGGGACTTTCAAGAGACTTTGAGAATTTTACCGTGCCATGGTCTGTTCTTGTCAAATTACGGTATTGCTTTGCACTGTTGTAACTATATGTTATAATTATGTGGTTTTTGTTAGTTTTTAAGTCGGTTTATCATGTGTTTCTGTGATATCATTCTGGAAAAACATTGTATCATTTCTTAATGCATGCACTACTAAATGACAATAAAAGAGGACTACGTGTCCTCATAATCTAATCTAATCATTTAATCTATCTATTACCCATTTCACAATCATAGAAGACTTACTACAGCATAGCCTTGCACCTATTTTTCTTTGGTCAGCATATCTGGAAACGTTCCTCCAGATCGTTAATGTAAATCATGAACAATTACTCCAATTCACTTTTTTCCCATGAAACATCCAGTTTTGTTTTCCATCCATTCTAACACACTACCTTCAATACCACAGGCTTCTAAGTTATGCACCAGCCTCCTATGTGGCACATTGTCATACACCTTTTGGACATCAAAGTACAAACATTGTACATTACATCGACATGATCCCCTCCATCTACTTTCCCTTTTATGCCCTCAGAGAATTCAAGTGAATTCATCAAACATGACTTACCTTTCATAAAACCACCTTGACTGAGCTTAATTATATTCAGCTTTCTTAAATAATTTATTAGTTCCTCTGATTATTAAGATGCTAGAGAGCCAACAATGCAAGCTGTTAAACTAACCTCCGGTTCCCTACCTTCCAATTTCCTTCTTTTTTTGATCAAGGGAGTTGGTTGTTTTCCAATTTTCTGGTAGCTTCTTAGAGTTTAGCAAATTATAAAAAATTTCAACCATTGGGTCCACTATCTCTGCAGTGGACCTTAGCATGCAATCAACTGGGCCCTGGCGACTTGTTCACCTTTAGACGCTTGAGTTTCTCCAATGCTTTATCCTTTGTAATTTGGATTTTTGTAAGCTTTACCATGTTATTTGAAGTTATCCTGTTTGATATTTTAGGATTATTGGCAATGGCTTCCACAGTGAAGACTGATACTAAATATTTATTCAGCGTATCTGCCTTCTAGTTGTTTGCAGTTATTAATTCACTCGCCACATTCTCTGGAGGTGCCACATTTACCTTGGCTGTCCGCTTCCTGTTAATATATCTATGGAAACTTCTACTGTTTGTTTTAAAACTGTGTGCAAATTTTCTCTCAAGATTCATTTTCTCATGATAGAAGACCAAATCTAAAGCAGTCATTCCACCATTTACTGCTCTACAAAGCAATTACTGGCATATTCCACAAATTCTTCTTCTATGGTGCCTTCACCTGTTTGCTTCATCCATCAATACAAAGTTTAAAAATTTTCCATGATAATTGCAGTTTCCATCAAACGTGCCCTTGAGGTTTCCTCATTTATGTTTTGACCTACAGAAAGGTCACATTTTCAGTGTCTACAGACTTCCCCCCCCACCAATGTCTTAGTTCCCTTGCTAGCTCAGCCCAAAGTGATTTCACATCACCATCCCTGTCTTTGTCTCACAATGGGTTTGCTTGATTAACCCAATATCCACCTCTTTTTCCTTTGGGCCTGCTGGTCAAAAGCCTTTACCTTGCAGACGCTATAAGAATAAGGTCTGCACTTACATTTGCCTCAGTGAACGAACGTAGAACATAGAGATCTACAGCACATTATAGTCCCTTCGGCCCACAGTGTTGTGCCGACCCATGTAACCTACTCTAGAAACTGCCTGGAATTTTGCTACCGCATAGCCCTCTATTTTCCTAAGCTCCATGTACCTATCTAAGAATCTCTTAAAAGACCCTATTGTATCGCTTCCACCACCACCGCCGGCAGCCCATTCCACACATCCACCACTCTCTGCATGAAAAACTTACCCCTGACATCCCCTTGGTACCTATTTCCAAGCACCTTATCACTATGCCTCCTCGTGTTAGCCACTTCAGCCCTGGGAAAAAGCCTCAGGCTATCCACACGATAAATGCCTCTCATCATCTTATCCACCTCTCATCCTCCATCTCTCCAAAGAGAAAAGGCCAAGATCACTCAACCTATTCTCATAAGGCATGCTCTCCAATCCAGGCAACATCCTTGTAAATCTCCTCTGCACTCTCTCTATAGTATCCACATCCTTCCTGTAGTGAGGTGACCGGAACTGAACACAGTACTCCAAATGAGGTCTAACTAAGGTCTTATATGGCTGTAACATTACCTCACGGCTCTTGAACTCAATCCCATGGTTGATGAAGACCAACACACCATACACCTTCTTAACAACGCTGTCAGCCTGTGCAGCAGCTTTGAATGTCATATGGACATGGGTCCCAAGATCTCACTGATCCTCCACACTGCCAAAAGTCTTACCATTAATATATATGTTATATTAACAAGGTAGTCTCCAGCCCCTTGGTATGAACATAGAATTCTCCAACTTCTGGTAATTCCCTCCCCCTCCCTTCCCCTATCTCTATCTCACTCTGCCCCCTCCCCCAGCTGCCTATCACCTCCCTCATGGTTCCGCCTCCTTCTGCTACCCATTGTGCTTTACCCTATTCCTTCTTCACCTTTCCTGCCTATCACCTCCCTGCTTCCCCTCCCCCACCCCTTTATCTTTCCCCTTACTGGTTTTTCACCTGGAACCTACCGGCCTTCTCCTTCCCACCCTCCCCCCACCTTCTTTATAGGGCCTCTGCCCCTTCCCTCTAGAGTCCTGACGAAGGGTTCCAGCCCGAAACGTTGACTGATTGTTTCCATGGATGCTGCCCGACCTGCTGAGTTCCTCCAGTGTGTTATGAGTGTTGCTTTGACCCCAGCATCAGCAGATTATTTTGTGTTTATATTACATTAAACTTGACCTAGCAAAATAAGCCACTTCACACTTAACTGGGTTGAACTCCATCTGCCAATTCTCAGCCCAGTTCTGCATCCCATTGATGTCCTGCCATTACCTCTGACAACCCTCTAGACTATGCCCAACACCTACAACTTTTGTGTCATCTTTGAACCAACACAGGCTCTTTGCCAGCCGGCCATCAACCACCTCCTCCTCACAGGTCTGGCACCTCTAGCTCACCTGAGAGCCTTTAACTAGCAAGGGAAATGAAGTGGGTGGGTTTAACCAGCTCTTCAGATCTGGTGAGCCGGGGTGGATTGTACGCTGCATGGGTGAAGCAGAGCAAGCATCCGAACGGTAGCAAGGGGGCTGACCTTCTCTGTGTAATTCAGGCCTGTGGCTGAGGCAGAAGGAACTGGAATTCCCCAGTATGACCGGAATGCAGATTCCCCCACTTGGAAGATAAAGATGTTACTTAGTTTCTATTTACTTTAAATCTTTAAAAAGTATTTATTAGTGTTTTAACATGGTTTAAATATTAAACATTTTAATTGCAATGAACTTTTTAGCTTTTAAGTGTCATGGTATGAGGTTTAAAAACTCTTAAAGTCTCAGTGACTCCGGTGGGAGGAAAAGCTCCAACCCAAGTGTTGTTTCCTGTCATTGGCTAGCGAGGAAAAGTGGGGACGGGTCCATGGCAAGTCCAACCCAAGTGTTGCTTCCTGTCATTGGCTATCGGGGAGAAGTGGGGACGGGTCCACGGCAAGTCCAACCCAAGTATTCCTTCCTTCATTGGCTCTCAGGGAGAAGTGGGGGCGGGTCCACAGCAAGTCCAACCCAAGTGTTGCTTCCTGTCATTGGCTATCGGGGAGAAGTGGGGACGGGTCCACGGCAAGTCCAACCCAAGTGTTGCTTTTGTCACTGGCTATCGGGGAAAAGTGGGGACAGGTCCACGGCAAGTCCAACCCAAGTATTCCTTCCTTCATTGGCTCTCAGGGAGAAATGGGGGCGGGTCCATGGCAAGTCCAACTCAAGTGTTGCTTCCTGTCATTGGCTATCGGGGAGAAGTGGGGACGGGTCCACGGCAAGTCCAACCCAAGTGTTGCTTCCTGTCATTGGCTATCGGGGAGAAGTGGGGGTGGGTCCACGACAAGACCTCACTGTCTAGGTCAGTCTTTCTCAACCTTTTTGCCCTGGAGGAACCCTTGAAATAATTTTCAGGTCCCAGGGAACTCCTGCGTAAAAATTATTATATCCACAGCTCGCAGTGTGTTAGCATGATCTGTATAGATATAATCTGTGTAGTTGTAGATATAATAATCCGAAAATAATTGTCAATGTTCTTTTGAAATAAAAGGTAGTTCAGCTTAGCTTACCTTTCTTAAAATTAATCTCTTACTTTCATAAATTTTAAAAACTCATTTATTATATTGCAAAACTGGAAAAAACCCTGATGTCCCACTGTGAAGGAATGGACTGAGGAAATGATTAAGATTTCATCATATGAACACATGTTGGGAAGAATTAACAGTGAGGGAAAAGGTCAAGACACATGGGATCAATTTTGGTTGTATGTTAATTTAAACTTAAATTAGAACTTCTTTCTGCTTCTAAGTTTTATTTGTTTTCCTGTTATGGGACGGCTGTATAAATACACTGTACTCTATCTGCTCTATGATATGCTGTGCTGCTTTGTAAAATAAGAGTAAATAATAATAAAAATTTGAATTACAAAAAAAAACCTCATTACACAAACATCATAGATTTCTATTAAATAAATGGCTTTAGCCAAAGTTTGATTTAATTTTTCTAAAGGTAGGCTTGGTAGATTTAATTTAAATAAAGGTTGTATATTGATTTTAATTAATGCTGTTTACAACGTGAAAACTTACTGACAATGTTGAATGAAAGCTACTAAAGACCATAAACCAGAGCAATATGAATGAAATATAGCTTTAGACTCAATTTTATATAAGACTTTGAAAAAACATTTTTGTATTAAATGACATGATCAGGCTCAGATATAGGCCTAGCTTCTGAAACGTTTGCTTGTTTTTGCTGCACAAATACTCAATTTTGGGTTGAGCAAGATAAGCGCACAAGGATTTCACCTTCAACTGAAATGAGACGATTTCTATCCTTGCTCTTGATGCTTGTTAAGAAAGAAAAATCTTGCTCACACATGTAAGAAGTTGAAAACTGCAGCAAAATGTTCATTGCTGTCTTATGAATGGCAGGATACTCTTCTTTCACAGAAATGCAGATCTTGTCCAGGGGCAGCTCAGTAAATCTCATCTTGAGTGCATGATCAGACTGCAGCTCACAAAGTTAAACATTCTTGAGTCAACTGCTCTTTATTTAATAAAATTAACCATTTTTGTAGTATCAACCAGAACTTTTCTCATTTCATCTCCAAGAGGTTTTGACATCAGCACCTCACTGTGAAGAAAGCTGTGTGTGTTGAAACACCACCAAGGTTTTCTTTTTTTACAAGAGAAACCAAACCTCTCATGGAGCCATCAGTACAGATGCCAACACAGTTCTTCCAAGGCAGACCTTTTGTTTCCAGAAATGAAGACAAAACATTAAATATATCTTGGCCTTTGATTGTTTCAGGTATCTCTTTGTAATGGAAAGGGTTTTCTTGATTTTCACCATAATTTACAAATCTTACCAATGCTACAACATGACATTTATTTGTGAACTCTGTTGACTAATCAACCTGGATAGAGAAGCTGTTGTTTTTCTGTTTGTCACAGAAAACCTCTTCAACATCATGTGACATGTCATCAATACAGTGACTGGGCACAGAGGAGATTTACAAGGATGTTGCCTGGATTGGGGAGCATGCCTTATGAGAATAGGTTGAGTGAACTTGGCCTTTTCTCTTTGGAGCAACGGAGGATGAGAGGTGACCTGATAGAGGTGTACAAGATAATGGAGGCATTGATCATGTGGCTAGTCAGAGGCTTTTTCCCGGGGCTGAAGTGGCTAGCACGAGAGGGCATAGGTTTAAGATGCTTGGAAACAGGTACAGAGGAGATGCCAGGGGTAAGCTTTTTATGCAGAGAGTGGTGAGTGTGTGGAATGGGCTGCCGGCGGCGGTGGTGGAGGGGGATACGATAGGGTCTTCTAAGAGACTCCTGGATGGCTACATGAAGCTTAGAAAAATAGAGGGCTATGGGTAAAGCCTGGGTAGTTCTAAGGTAGGGATATGTTCGGCACAGCTTTGTGGGCCGAAGAACCTGTATTGTGCAGTAGGTTTTCTAAGTTTCTATGCTTCTATGTTATCGTACTGTTTGAGAGTAGCCGCCTCCTCACCCAACAAAAACCATGCAAGAGCCCACTCTCCAGCTACTATATGAGGATGACTGTGCTCTTCCCACGCACGCAGAGGACACACTGCAGGCTGCAGTCACAGTTCGCCAAGGCTGCAAGGGCTTTAGGGTTAACGGTCCGTCTGAATCTCCATGATCCTCCATCAGGGGAGGATAGCCCTCTACCCATAGCCCTCTATTTTTCTAAGCTTCATGTAGCCATCCAGAAGTCTCTTAGAAGACCCTTAGAAAACCTCGTGGTGTTTACAGCCAACCTCGGATCACCATTGATGACCACCATCTCACCACGGTTGAGCAGTTCACCTACCTGGGCAGCGTCATCTCCAACAACGCTACGGTAATAAGGGACATTGACAATCGACTCACCAGAGCCAGCAGTGCCTTTGGGCGCCTCCAGAAACATGTGCGGAAGAACCACGAGCTGCAACTGTCCACGAAAATCCAGGTGTGCAGGGCTACCATCATCACAACACTGCTATACGGTTCTGAAGCCTTGGTCTCGTACCACAAGCAAATCCGGTTGCTCGAACACTTCCATCAGCACTTCCTCCACTCCATCATGGGTATCAGCTGGCAGGATCAAGTCTCCAACACTGAAGCCACTTTGCTACTCTAGCTGCTCCACCGGCCAGGCCACGTGTCTCCCATGGACAGCTCCAGGTTACCGAAAACAATACTCTATGGAGAACTCCCTCAGGGCAAGAGAGATCATGGTGCCTTATGCAAGAGGGACAAAGACCAACTGAAGCAGCAGCTCCCTCTGGAAAATATCGAGGTCAGCAAGTGGCAGCAGCCGGCTTGTGACAGAGACCACCGGAGAACGCTGATCCACAGAGTAGCCATGAATTTTGAGGAATCCAGAGGAGCGACTGCTGAAGAGAAGAGGGGACGCAGCAAAGATCCTACTACCCAAGTGCCACATCCCAGCTGTTCCCCCGTCCCTACTGTCCCAGAGTCTGCAGATCCAGAACTGGCCTCTATGGTCACCAATGATCATACCATCACTCCTGAGGACTCTTTTTCCATCCTGATCTTCACAAGTGAAGAACCAGCCATCATCATCAATGAGCATGAAACCTTTTCAATCTCTCATACTACATCTTGTCCGAGCTTTTTACCCACTCTAATTTTACATGCTGGCATTATTAGGTTCTCACCATCTGTGTGATTTTTCCTTTTCTGGGTAATAAGTTCTGCTACTAAGTAACTTGCTTCCTGGATACTTCTATTGACTGTGACCTTATTAACAAAATCTTTACTCTGTTTGTTTTGAGATTCCAATAGATGTTTAAAATAATCAGCACTTTTATGTGTCATATGGCAGTGATTTGTAGTTAAAAATCTTTTTCATTTCTGTGGGAACCACTACTGCATTTGTAAGTTGTTTGCCACAGACTAGGCAATAGGACAACTTAGATCACCCGTCCATGTAAAACCCATTGATAAGTCTTTTCACTGTAAAGACAGATTTTTTGTGTCCATTGTTGCACTGGAGCAGTAAGATGACTCAGAAAATTGTAATTCAAAAATTGCCACATTGGACCGTCAGACATGTCCGTAAAACCTGGGATAATAAAATATAAATTTGGGTGAGTCTATTCAATGCCTGGAAAATGCACTTCATGCTCCTCATCAGCCTACGATCCTCCCCTCTGTGCAATACAGCGCTCACCAATTATCAATGGCCTCCCCTATCTCACATCAAAACCTGAGAACGGACTCAACCAAGTCTTACTGCACACTGCCATACTGCACTGAGTGACCTGTACCGAGATTGCTAACAGGGCTGCTTAGTCACTGCCCACCACTGCGAACGGTAGCATTAGACGTTGCATGAAGTTCATAAAACAATGCTTCTTTTTTATCACAATCTCTCGTGAAACCCCCATTGAGAAACCCTGGTCTAGGTCAAGAACCACAGCGTGAATGGACCAGGGGGTCTGCACCAAGTGATATAGATGTGAGGCAATGCCTAGATGATGGATCAAAACAAATAATTTCTATCTACTTTGTATATGTAAGCATCATATTCTTACAAAATATTGGTTTACGATATTCAAATGTGGACAGATGACAAGATTAATTTTGTATACTCATGGATATTTCATGATGTTAACGGTTCTCTCAGATGCAAGTTGTTGTTTTACTGTTATCACTATTATTTTTGTTGCTGCTGTTGTTCCTGTTATCTGTTGTGTATTTAATAGTTCAGTAATATTGTAAATACATTGTTTGATTCAGCATTCTTTGATGGTTACATAATGCATTGTGGGTTATATATAAAAGTATGTAAATGGCATACATCATCACACCACCGCGTGATACGTGCACGCCTCACTAGAAGTAAAATGAAATTAAAAATCCTATTTCGGACTCCTTTGTTTTCCTTATTACCTGACTGGCAGACCACAGTACGTGTGCTTGCAACACTGTGTCCAACAGAGTGATCAGCAGCACTGGGGCTCCACAGGGGGCTGTCTTGTCTCCCTTTCTCTTCACCATTTACACCTCGGACTTCAACTACTGCACAGTGTCTTGTCATCTTCAGAAGTTTTCAGATGACTCTGCCATAGTTGGATGCATCAGCAAGGGAGATGAGGCTGAGTACAGGGCTACGGTAGGAAACTTTGTCACATGGTGTGAGCAGAATTATCTGCAGCTTAATGCGAAAAAGACTAAGGAGCTGGTGGTAGACCTGAGGAGAGCTAAGGTACCGGTGACCCCTGTTTCCACCCAGGGGGTCAGTGTGGACATGGGGATACGAATTGACAATGAACTGGACTGGTCAAAGAACACTGAGGCTGTCTACAAGAAGGATCAGAGCCATCTCTATTTCCTGAAGAGACTGAGGTCCTTTAACATCTGCCGGACGATGCTGAGGATGTTCTATGAGTCTGTGGTGGCCAGTGCGATCATGTTTGCTGTTGTGTGCTGGGGCAGCAGGCTGAGGGTAGCAGACACCAACAGAATCAACAAACTTATTCGTAAGGCCAATGATGTTGTGGGGATGGAATTGGACTCTCTCACGGTGGTGTCTGAAAAGAGGATGCTGTCTAAGTTGCATGCCATCTTGGTCAATGTCTCCCATCCACTACATAATGTACTGGGTGGGCACAGGAGTACATTCAGCCAGAGACTCATTCCTCCAAGATGCAGCACAGAGCGTCATAGGAAGTCATTCCTGCCCGTGGCCATCAAATTTTACAACTCCTCCCCTGGAGGGTCAGACACCCTGTGCCGATAGGCTAGTCTGGGACTTATTTCCTGACATAATTTACATATTACTATTTAACTATTTATGGTTCTATTACTATTTATTATTTATGGTGCAACTGTAATGAAAACCAATTTCCCCCTGGGATCAATAAAGTATGACTATGACTATGACTATGACTATTTTCAAATATTTTGGAGTTATAAAGGCTCGCATTACCAGTATTGTTGATGATGCTTCTGTTACAGTTCCCCGTTAATGCTATTACCTTGTGTTTTTACTGTTATTACTAACTATTGGTGCTGATGTTGCTAATGCTATTACTGATGCTGTGGCTGCCACTATTACACAGTTAGCGTGCACTTTACAGCACCAGCGATCGAGGTCCAATTCCTGCCATTGAAAAGTTCAAAGTAACTTTCATTATCAAAGTACATATACATCACCATATACAACCCTGAGGTTCATTTTCCTACGGGCATACTCATCAAATCTGTAGAACAGTAACTATAACAGGATCAATGAAAGATCAACTAGGGTGCAGAAGACAACAAACTGTGCAGATACAAATACAAATAAATAGCGAGAAAATCAGATAATGAGTCCTTAAAGTGAGATCATTGGTTGTAGGAGCATTTCCATGAAGGGGCAAATGAGTATAATTATTCCCTTTTGTCCCTGATGGTTGAAGGATAGTAATTATTCTTGAACCTGGTGGTGTGAGCCCTGAGGCTTTTATACCATCTACCCGATAGCAGTGAGAAGAGAGCATGACCTGGTTGATGGGGATCTCTGATGTTGGACACTGCTTTCTTATGATAGTGTTTCATGTAGATAAGCATTTGTCCTTTTGCAAGATTTTCTGTGTTTCCATACCACGTCATGATGCAGCCAGTCAAAACACTCTCCACTACACTTCTTTAGAAGTTTGGTGAAGTTTTATATGTCATGCCAGATCTCCACAGACTCCGAAGGAAGCAGAGGCGATGCTGTGCTTTCTTCATAATTGCACTTACGTGCTGGGTCCAGGACAGGTCCTTTGAAACAGTAACATCCAGGAATTTAAAGCTGATAACCCTTTCCGCCTTTGATCCTCCGAGGACTGGCTCATGGACCTCTGGTTTCCTTCTCCAGAAGTCTACAACCAGTTCCTTGGTCTTGTTGACATTGAGTGAGATGTTGTTGCTATGACACAAATCAGATAAATTTTCATTCTCCCTGATTTATCACCACCTTTGATTTGGCCCACAACAGTGGTGTTGTCAGCAAACTTGAATATGGCATTAGAGCTGTGCTTAGCCTCACAGTCATAGGTGTAAAGCAAGTAGATCAGGGGGCTAAGCACACATCCCTGTGGTGCACCTGTGCTGATGGAGATTTTGGAGGAGATTCAGTTGCCAAACCAAACTGACTGGGGTCTACAAGTAAGAAAATTGAGGATCAAATTGTAAATGGAGGCATTAAGGCCAAGGCCTTGGAGCTTATTGGTTAGTTTTGAGGGGATGATGACATTGAATGCTGAGCTGTGCTTGATAAAGATTGTCCTGAGGTATGCACCTTTGCTGTCCAGATGTTCCTGATTTGACGAGTCAATGTTTTCACTATTAACCAAGTAGGCTTCCTCCGGGTTCTCTAGTTTCCTACCACATTCCAAAAACATACAGGGTTAGGGTTAGTAATGGGTGCTATGTTGGTGCTGGAAGCATGACGCGCCTGTGGGCTGCCCCCAGCACATCTTCGGACTGTACTGGTCATTGAAGCAAACAACTTATTTCACTGCATATCTGGTGGGAGCAAAAGATTCTTGGAATGGAGAGGGTAGAGTGCCACGGGAGGGGCGTGGGACAGTTGGCAGAGAAGGAGAGCCAGGGGTGGTGGGTGGTATGGCTGCAGACACACCCAGCTCTGAGATATCAGGCAAGATTATTTGATTCCAAGCAATTGGTTTATTGATCGATACAGAATGTCTCTCTGGTGCTTCCCACTCTCTCGCCTCTCCCTTCCCCTTTTCCCAACCATGATTCCTGACCCTCCCTGCTTCCAGTCCACAATAGAGACCCATATAGAATCAGGCTTATCATAACTCATATATCATGAAATATGTTTTTTTGTGGCAGCAGTACAGTGCAATACGTAAAATTACTACAGTACTATGCAAAAGTCTTAGGCACCCTAACTACATATACATTGCTAAGACTTTTGCACAGTACTGTATATGGGATAAATAAACCTAATCTAATCTAATCTGATGCTGCTAGTATTACAGTTAGTAATACTGTGTTGTAGTTGCTATTACTAATACTGGTGATGTTGTTATTAATTGCGATTACTGATGCCATTGTTGCTACATTCACTGTTACTGTTACAATCATTATTACTGTTGTTTTTATCACTACTTGTTTCTTTTGCTGACGTTGTTCCAGTTTCACTATTTCTCTTATTATTGTTGTTTCTTTCCATGCCTTGTGCTGCATCAGGCTGCATTTTTTTGCCATTTTCTTAGCATTTTGTCCGTATTTTATGAGGCCGAATTGCTAGCTCGACACTCAACCCAGCACAGGTGGAAAGCGTGCAAGGGTCGAGCCGGATGTGAACCCGGGACCATTCACCTCAAAGTCCGGTGCTGATGCCACTACACCACTGGCCAGCATATTCCTTTTATCATTACTGTTGTTTTTGTTATTGTTGCTATTACATCTGTCTTGTGTTACAATCGCCCATCTGATAGACACACCTATACCCAAACAAGCTCACAGTATTATTAAGTTCAGAATTCTGACGTACAAGCACACATTCATTCCTACAGGCAGCAGAACTAGCTTTCCATAAGACCATAGGATATAGGAGCAGAAGTAGGCCATTTGGCCCATTGAGTCTGCTTCGCCATTCAGTCATGGGCTGATCCAATTCTTCCAGTCATCCCCACTCCCCTGTCTTCTCCCCAGTCCCTTTGATGCCCTGGCTAATCAAGAACATATCTGTCTCTGCCTTAAATGTACCCAGTGGCTTGGCCTTCACAGCCACTCATGACAACAAATTCCACAAATTTACCATCCTCTCACTAAAGTAATTTCCCAGCATCTCAGTTCTAAAAAGACATCCTTCAATCCTGAAGTCGTGCCCTCTAGTTCTACAATCCCCTGCCATGGGAAATAACTTTGCCATATCTAATCTGTTCAGGCCTTCTAATATTCGGAATGTTTCTATGAGATCCCCTCTCATTCTCCTGAACTCCAGGGAATACAGCCCAAGAGCTCCCAGACGTTCCTCATATGGTAACCCTATCATTCCTGGAATCATTCTTGTGTGTATCTTCTCTGAACCCTCTCCAATGTCAATATATCCTTTCTAAAATAAGGAGCCCAAAACTGCACACAATACTCCAAGTGTGGTCTCACGAGTGCCTTATAGAGCCTCAACATCACATCCCTGCTCTTATATTCTATACCTTTAGAAACGAATGCCAGCATTGCATTCACCTTCTTCACCACCGACTCAACCTGGAGGTTAACCTTTAGGGTATCTTGCACAAGGACTCCCAAGTCCCCTTGCATCTCTGCATTTTGAATTCTCTCCCCATCTAAATAATAGTCTGCTCATTTATTTCTTCCATCAAAGTGCATGACCATACATTTTCCAACATTGTATTTCATTTGCCACTTCTTTGCCCATTCCTCTAAACTACCTAAGTCTCTCTGCATGGCTCTCTGTTCCCTCAACACTACCCACTCCTCCATCTATCTTTGTATCATTGGCAAATTTAGCCACAAATCCAGTAATAACATAGTCCAAATCATTGACGTACATCGTAAAAAGCATCGTAAAAAACCGCCCCTGTGGAACTCCACTGGTAACCAGCAGCCAGCCAGAATAGGATCCTTTTATTCCCACTCTGTTTTCTGCCGACCAGCCAATGCTCCACCCATGCTAGTAACTTCCCTGTAATTCCACAGGCTCTTATCTTGCTAAGCAGCCTCATGTGCAGCACCTTGTCAAAGGCCTTCTGAAAATCCAAGTACATCACATCTACTACATCTCCTTTGTCTATCCTGCTTGTAATTTCCACAATGTATTGCAGTAGGTTTGACAGGCAGGATTTTCCTTTCAGGAAACCGTGCTGGCTTTGGCCTATCTTGTCATGTGCCTCCAGGTACTCATCTCATCCCTAACAATTGATTCCAACTACTTCCCAACCACTGATGTCAGGCTAACTGGTCTATAGTTTCCTTACTGCTACCTCCCACCCTTCTTACACAGCAGAGTAATTTTCCAGTCATCCGGTACAATGCCAGAATCTATCAATTCTTGAAAGATTGTTGTTAATACCTCTGCATTCTCTCCAGCTACTTCCTTCAGAACCCGAGCGTGCATTCCATCAGGTCCAGGAGATTTATCCACCCTCAGACCATTAAGCTTCCTGAGCACCTTCCACTCCACCTCCAATTTTTGGTAGTTGTTCCTTCTTATCAGTGGGGGTGGCATGGTAGCCTAGCGGATAGCCTAACACTGCTGCAGCACCAGTGACCGGAGCACACTTTTGCCGCAGTCTGTAAGGCGTTTGTACGTTTTCCCCAGGACCGCGTGAGTTTCCTCCCACATTCCAAAGGCATACAAGTCAGTAGGTTAATTAGTCACATGAGTGTTATTGGGTGCCGCGGGCCTGTTCAGCCGGAAAGGCCTGTTACCTGTATCTCTAACTAAGTCCGATGTCCCCTTGATTCTGGTCGTTACAATATTGTGGAGGTATGGTTACCATGTCAAATGACACTTTTGTGTATTTTCCACCTTGCAAATAAAATCTATTTACAAATGTCTTCAAATATTCAGAGCTAGAATCAGGTTTAATATCACAGGCACACGTGGTGAAATTTGTTGTGATCGCGGCAGCAGTATAGTGCAATACCTGATGATGGTGATGATGATGTTGACATTGTCTGTCTCAGAGGACAAGGGAGTAGCAGCTCTGGAGTGACCTCTCCAGGGCCCAAGCCTGGGCCGAAGGTATGGAGATCCTGGGATGCCATCAAGATCCACCTCTCAGCCTCACCGATATAGTCCAAGGGAAAGTGAAGCAATACGTTTGGCACCAGCTTGGCTGCAGGAGACGTCGGAAGGATCTTCAATGATGTCCAGCCACCTTAGGTACTCTACTCCGGTTTTTCTGTCTGGGTTTACTCCTGTAGCCTCCATCTCTCCCGAGGCTGCCCGCAAGGCTGGGGATCTGGTTCACCAGCACCAGGGCGTGTCCACATGCCGGTGGGCCTGTGTGCTGCGTGTGCAGCGGCCAGACCTCCTCCTCATCATAATACATAATAATAGACAAACAAAGGGACAGCCTGAATATTTGTTAACATTGTTAATACTGATGATGGTGTTACTGCTCTTGTGTGTGAAGCAGCCCATCCATCTGCCTCTGTCCCCATTTAATTTCACGCTTTAATTTGTGTTCCCATTTGCAATAATAGGGTCCTGTTCAGTACTGCACAGCACTGGCCGTGTCTTCCTGACAGATGTACCTTTCGCTGAACCCCCACCTTTCTAAGCGCCCTTGTCCAAAAAAGAAAAATTATTATAGTGATGCATCTTCTCAAAAGAAAGCAGGAAAGGATAGATAATGGCTTAAGGAACAGCACAATTACTCATGTGCCAGGCTCTGTAAAGCTTTCTGAGAGGCTGTAAATGAATGCAAGGAACATCTGCCTACCTCTCTGTCAGAAAACTACTTAGCTGTTCAGAATCATTCAACATATATTACAAATAATGAAAACATGATAATGGTGTTTGAAGCTCATCTTCTGCCACGTAAATAGGGCAATTTGTGTCATATCAGAGAAATGGTACTGTGTTTGTTGGAATCTATTAAACTTGGTCAACTATTTCACATCTACATTTAAACAGAGTCAAACAAATATTACCACCCTCCCCCCCCAACCAAACAGCACCTCATAAAATTGACTGAAACCTATGAAAATGCATTAAATAGTTCAGCTCTGTACTTCTTAGAGTTTAGAATGAAGGTGACATAGACTTGCATGGGGATTGGGAGGCAACTTTTTCACATACAGATTGATGTATATATGGAATTGAATTGCTGGGGAAAAGGTGGGTAAGATCACATTTAAAAGGCATTTGGGTAGTTATGTGTATAGAAAAGGTCTAGAGCAAGGGTTCCCAACCTTTTTTATGCTATGGACCCTTACTATCAAACGAAAGGTCCATGGACCCCCAAGTTGGGAACCCCTGGTCTAGATGGACGTGGGCCAAGTACAGACAAATAGGGCTAGCATGGGTGTGTTGGGCCAAAGGGCCTGATTCCATGCTGTATTACTCTATGGGACTCCCTCTGCAGATTTCTGGGATACAAGGTGTCTCCGTTCAGTATACATGGGTGCCCCTGCACTTCCAGCCACCTATCACTTTAATTCTGCTCCCATTTTCAGTCTGAGCTGATTGCCCCCTCCCTCCGACACTGCCCCAGCAGAGCTCACATAGGTCTAAGGAAGAGGAGCTGAACTTCTGTACAGATTTGTTGCAGATTTCCAGCACTGTGACTTCTTTACGCAGAGGGTAGTGAGTACCGGGAATGAGCTGCCAGAGGAAGTGGTACAATTACAACTTAAGCAGCATTTAAATTTATTTATTTATTTAGAGATACAGCGTGGGACAGACCCTTCCAGACCAACAAGCTACGCTGCCTAGCAACCCACCTATTTAATCCTAGCCTAATCATAGGACAATTTACAATGACTGATTAAGCTAGTAACTGGCACGTCTTTGGACTTTCGGAGGAAACCAGAGCACGCAGAGGAAACCTGCGAGGTCACGGGGAGAACGTACAAATCCCTTATAGACAGGCCGGAACTGAACTCTGAACTCCACCACCTCGAGCTGTAACAGCTTCGCTAACTGCCGCACTCCCGAGGTGCTCAAATAGATACATATCTGGAACTTGTGGCAAGGCAAGGTTTAATTAGATAATGTGCAGTCAACCTAGGTAAGAATCATCTTTAAAAAGCATAAATTCCCTTTGCACGGCAGAGAACCAGGGTCATTTTGGCCTACTGAGACAAGATAAGAATGTAGCTGAAGGATGTAAAACACACATACTAACCAAGGGACAATTACTTTACTAACATCAGTCGTTAGCTTGTAGTTTCTGTTGATTTTTAGCACTTGTATCGTGAATGATGATTGATCCTGCAAATAAGGAATTTGACATATACAAGGTTTCCAATTGATCACTATTTGTAACTGCTGGTCAATTCTCCATAAAAATGACATTTCTCCTTTCAGATTTCAACTCGTTGTGACAGGGGTCACGCTGTTCTTCTTGTGCACAAGTAAATAAAATGGGATTGAGGAAAGTTCTGTACCTAATAAAGTGGCCGCCCAGTGAATGTGTGTGGTCTTTTGCTGCTGTAGCCCATCCACTTAAGGGTTCAACGTGTTATGCATTCCTACATGTTCTTCTGCAACATGTGGTTATTTGAGTTACTGTCGCCTTCCTGACAGCCTGAACCAGTCTGGCCATTCTCATCTGACCTCTCCCATTAGCAAGGCATTATCAGAATCAGAATCAGATTTAACATCACTGGCATATGTCATGAAATACTCCCACAGAACTTCTGCTTTGTAAACTCAAAAGACTGTAGAGTGTGTAAATCCCAGGAGGTGAGCAGTTTACGAGATACTCAAACCACTCCATCTGGCACCAGCAATCATTCCACAATCAATATCACTTAAATCACATTTCTTCCCCATTCTGATGTTTGGTCTGAACAACAGCTGAACCTCTTGACCATGTCTGCATGCTGCCACAGGATTGGCTGATTAGATAATTGCATTAACGAGGTGTACAGGTGTAACTAATAAAGTGGCTATTGAGTGTACTACGTACGGTACTTTGATAATACACTTATTTTGAACTTGAACTATCTCTAACCTCTCCCCGTTCTGATATAAAGTCACTGAACTGAATTGTAATTGTTTCTCTCCCATGGATGCTGCCTGATCTGCTGAGTAGTTCATGCATTTTCTTTTCCTTCCCTTTTCAATATCTTCTCCTTTAGATTTCCCAACCATTTCAGTACCTTTCTTTCATCTGTTTTATGTTCATTATGCATTTCCCCAATACATCACTGAGGGTTTGCTAACTCCCTATTGTCAACTTGTTCTTGCTCACTAACCTCTCCAGGATTCAGTTCAAAGAAATGTTTTCTAAATTTTTAATATTTACATTAAAAATGTGAACTATGAGGGAGAAGCCCATTCAGCCTTCAAGCTTGTTCGTCTATGCAATCTGATCATGGCTGGTTATCCAAACACTATGTCCCATTCCTGCTTTCTCCCCACATCACTTGATATCATTAGAACTGTAACAACCTCATTCTTCAATACGTGTAATGATTTGATCTCACTATCTTCTATAGAAGTGAATTCCACGGGTTCACCACTCTCCAGGTAAAGAGACATCTCCTCTCGGTCTTAAATGACCTCCAATATCCTTACACCATGACCCATGATCCCAGACCTGGCCATTGGTTTATTTCTGTCACATGTACCAATATACAATGTAAAATCTTTATGTCCAAGTGGATTGTTCCATATATATAAAAACATCAAGGTAGTACAGAAAGCAGAATATCATGTTATTACTACAGAAAGAGCAGTGCAGGTTGACTAATAAGGTGTTAAGGCCATGATGAGACTGAGAGATTAAGAGATCATTCAAGACTTCCCTCCATTGAGAACGTCCTTCTGCATCGAGACTGTCCCATCAGAATTCCTACTCCGAGATCACTCCAATCCAGGGATTCCCAACTTTTTTATGGCATAGAGCAATACTGTTAAGCAAAGGGTATGTGGACCCCAGATTGGGAACCCCTGCTCTAGCACATCCCTCTCACATAGCCCTCCATTTTTCTTTCATCCATGTGTCTACCTAAGGGACTTTAAATGTCTCCAATGTATCTGCCTCTCCCATCCAGGCACCTACCACTCTCTATTTAAAAGCTTACCTCTGACACCCCTCTCCCCCTACCCCCCTATAACTTCCAGCTATCACCTTACAGTTATGGACATTCGTATTAGCCGCTCCTCTGGCTATCCTCCCTAATTATGCTTCCTATCATCTTGTACACCTCTATTAAACCAACTCGCTTTGCTTAAATAATGACATTTGAGTCAGGACTGAAAAGGACCAATTGTTGGCTTCAGTTTGCAACAGCCCCAGGTGCACAAACAGATAAAATTCATTATCAACTCGCATCTGCTCAGCACTGACACCGAGGTCACAGATTTTGAATACTAACCATAGAAATTCTGATTGAGTATGTGTGTTCTCCAGTCTGTCAACAGACATTCAGAGCTGGATTTCAGTTCCAACATCCAGTTAAGCTTTCATGTACTTTATTATTCCATTATCTGCATGGAAATTCTTTCCCTATGTGCAACCGTACGTGTTGGTATGCCCAAGTGTCAAGTCGGGTTCATTGTCATATGCACAGGAACAGTTCTCCAATGTGTCTGTGAAAGCATGTGTGTATGTATAAATTGCAACTGCTTACAAGTTCAAGTTTAATTTTCATTCAACTATACACATGTATATAGCTAAATTAAGCAGCGTTCCTCCAGGGCCAAGGTCCAAAACACAATACGTACAGTCACATACAGCACAAAGAGTTAGTATATGGGTAAAGTGTGTTTGTGTGTGTGTCCTAGAACCAGGGAGCTGGTGAGAAACAAATATGAGCAGACAGTGTCTGTAACATTAGCATACATGTCACTGGCATATGCATTCTGCACCGGTCACATTGCAGAGTGATAATTAATTGCAAAAGGACTAGAGACATCTTGATCGAATTATATAGATCACTGATGAGACCACGTCTGCATTATTAGTTCTAGTTTAGAGCTTTGACTAGCGGCCAATGCAGACATTGGAAGTTTGGAGAGGAGGGACTTTAAACAGGTCCACTGCCCAAGGGTAAAAGGCAGGAGCAGTTTGCAGCAGCATAAAGAGCTTTGACCAACAACCAATGGGTGTTTGGGATTGATTAGTAAGAGCAAATTAAAGGAAGGCAGGGGAAAGCACAGCGGCCATCAACTGAGTGGACATTGTCAGAGTGGTGATCGTAAGGCTTTAGCTCTTTGAGGTTCAGCGAAGAGAGGCTTCACTCAGAGAAAGCAAAGGAAAGAAAAGTTCAAGTTTTTTCCTTCTCTTCTTTATATCTCAGCTAGGACAGTAGAGATGTCAGGCAGGATAGTGCAATGCTCCTCTTGTGTGATATGGAAATGCAAGGAGACCTCCGGTATCCCTGATTACTACAACTGTGAGATGTGCATCCAACTGGATCTTCTAACAAACTGCATTAAGGAGATGGAGCTGGAAGTGGATGAACCCCAGATCATTTGGGAGGCAGAGGGAGTGATAGATAGGACATATAGAGAGGTAATTACACCCAAGGTGCAGGACACAGGAAACAGGGTGACAGTCAGGAAGGTGAAAGGGGTTAAGGAGCCAGTGCAGAGTACCCCTGTGGCCATTCTGCTCAACAACTGGTATATCACTTTGAATACTGTCGGGGAGTTAACATAACAGAGGAAAATCACAGTGGTCAGGTCTCTGGCACTGAGTCTGCCTTTGTGTCTCTGAAGGGAAGGAGGAAGAAGAGGCATGGTGTGGTGATAGGGGATTCATTAGTTAGGAAAATAGACAGGAGGTTCTGTGGGCAAAAACAAGATTCCCGGTTGGTGCGTTGCTTCCCAAGTGCCAAAGTCCAGGATATCTTGGATCATTACTCAGCAATCTAAAGTGCGAGGGTGAACAGCCAGAAGTCATGGTCCATGTAGATACCGATGACACAGAAAGGACAAGTGACGAGGTTCTGCATAGGGAGTTCAGGGAGTTAGCTGCTAAGTTAAAGGGCAGGACCTCCAAGGTTGTGATCTCAGGATTGCTACCTGTGCCACGTGCTAGTGAGGTTAGAACTAGGAAGATTATACAGTTTAATATGTGGCTAAGGAGTTGGTGTAGGAGGGAGGGCATAAGATTTTTGGATCTTCGGTCTCTCTTCCAGGAAAGGTGGGACCTGTACAGAAGGGACGGTTTGCACCTGAAGGGGGAATAATATCGTAGTGGGAAAGTTTATTAATGTTGCACGGTGGGGTTTAAACTGGATTTGCAGGGTGATGGGAACCAGAGTGCCAGAACAGTTAGTGGACAGATAGTGGAGGCAGATGTTAGTAAGACCTCAGACAAAGTTAGGAATCAAAAGGTTGAGCATGGTGCAACAAAATTGAAAAGGGTGAATGCAGGACTGAAAGTGTTGTACCTGAGTGCATGTGGTATATGCAATAAGGTAGAAGATCTTGCAGCACAGTTACATATTGACAGGTATTACAGATTGTTGGATGCATCAGTGAGTCATGGCTGAAAGAACGAGGCTGGGAGCTTAATGTCCAGGATATACATTCTATCAAAAGAATAAGCAGGAAGGCAGAGGGGGTGGTGTTGCTCTGTTGGTAAAAGAAATCAAATCATTAAAAAGACATGACATAGGGTTAGAAGGTGTTGAATCATTGGGTAGAAGGAGATGAGTTATAAACTTCAAACTTTCTGCATAATCACTCAAAGAGTTGAACTGCCAGTGCATGTAACGAGAGCTGTATAACTCATCTCCTTCTACTTAGGCCATGAACTTATCAATCACCCCTGCTGTGGACCGCTTTCTAAAGGTCCACGATGCCGACTTCTACAAAGAAGAGATCCGTATGCTCCATGACCGCTGGACTAAGTGTGTAAAGGCAGGAGGGGACTATTTTGAAAAATAAATGTGCTAGGTTTTCTAAAATGACTCCTTCTACCTTAGGCCACAAACTTATCAGTCACTGCTCGTATTTTGCATCAGTCTTCATTATGGAAGACACTACCGATAGAAGACCTAAGTGTCACGGGGCATGAAGTGTAGTTACCATAACTAGAGAGACTGTTCTTGGGAAACTGAAAGAACTGAAGGTAGATAAGTCACTTGGACCAGATGGTGTACACCTAGAGTTCTGAAAGAGGTAGCTGAAGAGATTGTGGAAGAATTAGTAATGATCTTTCAAGAATCACTAGATTCTGGAATGATTCTGGAAGACTGGAAAATTGCAAATGTCACTCCACCCTTCAAGAAGGGAGAGAGGCAGAGGAAAGGAAACTACAGGCCAGTTAGTCTGACCTCAGTGGTTATAAAGATGTTGAAGTCAATTATTAAGGATCAGGTCTCAGGGAACATGAAAGCACGTGATAAAATAGGCCATAATCAGCATTGTTTCCTCGAGGGAAAACGTTACCTGATAAAATTTTTTGGAATTCTCTGAAGAAATAACAAGCAGTATAGACAAAGGAAAATCGGTTGATGTTGTGTACTTGGATTTTCAGAAGGCCTTTGACACGGTGCCACACTTGAGGGTGCTGAACAAGCTACGAGCCCGTGGTATAACAGGAAGGGTTCTAATATGGATAAAGCAGCAGCTGATTGGCAGGAGGCAAAGAGTGGAAATGAAGAGAGTGTTTTCTGGCTGCCAGTGACTAGTGTTGTTCCACAGGGGTCTGTTTTGGGACTGATTCTTCTTACGTTATATGTCAATGATTTGGATGATGGAATTGATGGTTTTGTTGCAATATGAAAATAGGTGGAGGGGCAGATCGTTTTGAGGAAGTAGAGAGGCTGTAGAACCTGACAGTTTAGGAAAATTGGCAAAGAAATGGCAGATGGAATACAGTGTTGTCGTGCACATTGGTAGAAGAAATGAAAGGGTTGACTATTTTCTAAATGGAGAGAAAATACTAAAAGCAAGGGTGCAAAGGGATTTGAGAGTCCTTGTGCAGGATTCCCTAAAGGTTAATTTGCAAGTTGAATCTGTGGTGAGGAAGACAAATACAATGTTAGCATTCATTTCAAGAGTACTAAAATATAAAAGCAAAGATGTAATGTTGAGATTTTATAAAGCATTGGTGAGGCCTCACTTAGAGTACTGTGAGCAGTTTTGGGCCCCAGGATGTCTGAAACTGGAGAGAATTCAAAGGAGGTTCACGACAATCATTCCAGAATTGAATGGCTTGTGAAATGAAAAGCATCCGATAGCTCTGGTCCTGGATTCACTGGAATTCAGAAGAATGAAGGTGCCCTCATTGAAACCTATCAAATGGTGAAAGGCATTGATAGAGTGGGTGTGGAGAGGATGTTTCCTATGGCGAGAGAGTCTAAGATCAAAGGACACAGCCTCAGGATAGAGGGTGTCCTTTTAGAAAGCAGATGAGGAGGTATTTCTTTAGACAGAGAGTGGTGAATCTGTGGCATTCTTTGTCCCAAGCAGCTGTGGAGGCCAAGTCTTTTTGTATAGTTAAGGCAGAGATTAATTGATTTTTGATCAGGCCATGAAGCAATGTGGGGAGAAGGCAGGAGATTGGGGTTGAGAAGAAAATTGGATCAGCCATGATGAAATGGCAGAGCAGAATCGATGGGCCAAATGGCCTAATTCTGCTCCTATATCTTGTGGTCTTATTATGGACAGTTCTGGTTTCATCACTGAAGAAAGGCTAAACTTGCAATTGAGGGAGTGCATTATTCCACCATTATAAGAGTTCTGAATGGATCTCTTGTGCGATAAGATGGGTTCACAACCTCACGATATTTTTGTTATGGACTTACACCTTATTGTCTACCTGCACTGCAGTTGTTCAGTAAGTGTGACATCATATTCTGAATTCTGTTATTGTTTTTTCCTTGTACAATGACATCTTCCTCCTTCCTTTCCAGTCCTGATAAAAGGTCTTGACCTGAAACATCGACTGCATATTCATTTCCATGGATGACGTCAGACCTGCTGAGTTCCTCCAACATTTTGGGTGTGCTTTTGCTCTGGATATCCAGCATCTGCAGAATCTCTTGTGTTTATGGTTTACGTTTCATCAACAGATGCTTAAGTTCAGACACCTTTCTGATTTGCCACTAATGTGGATGGCCTACATTATTACTCTATCAGTAGTGTATTTTCCCACTTACTCTGTCTGTCCAAATCACACTAGAGACTCTCTACATCCTCCACATGGTCCCAATTCCATACAGCTTTATGCAAATAACACACTTGATTCCCTCTCCTAGACATTAATGTAATTGTGAAATACTGAACCTTGTCTCCACTACCCAATAAACACATTTACCGCACAGAAAAGGACCAATTTATTCTTCCTGTCTTTTATGTCTGCCGACTTTAATTCTATGTACTTCAGTTTTATATGCCAAGCTCTTTCTGTGGAAGTTTGTTGAAAGTCTTCAGAAAATGCCATCCGCTCGGCAAGTTATATGCTGAAAAACTTGTAGTAAGTTTGATATTGAGTAATTATAGTAAGTTTGTATAAAGGTAGAGTGGACATGGAGAGGAGGTTTCCTATAGTGGGAGATTCTAGGACCAGAGGGCACAACCTCAGAATACAGGGGCTTCCATTTAGAACCGAGATGAGGAGGAATTTCTTTAGCCAGAAGGTGGTGAATCTGTGGAATTCATTGCCAAGACAGCTGTGAAGTATATTTAAAGTGAAGTTTGATAGGCAGCATGTTAGCGTAGTGGTTAGCACAATGTTTTACTGACCTGGGTTCAATTTCTATCACTGCCTGTAAAGAGCTTGTACATGTAGCCCCCCTGCTCAGCCTCAGGGTCGCTCAGCTCGCTGTCGTCTAGGGAAACAGCCCTCGGCCCCGCCAAACTGGGGAATCAGTTGGTGTGGATGCTGTGTGATGTACCTCACCCCAGCCAAATAACAGACAATACACCAGATACGATTAAATGATTTACAGTTTATAGATATTACTGGAACTATATAATTAATAGAGAATAAAATATAAAAGGAAATTAAAAGGCACCACACTTATCAAAGTTCAATCTCTTCGTGCACAAACAGTTGGAGCTCAGAGCCCTTCTTTTTCACCCTGCGACCCCTCGGATCACCTCGACCGGCCGCCTGGGACCAACAACAGTGGTCGACCGGACGCTCCACATGAGTCCGTCTCTGTCTCCTCTCCTCACCGAATGCCCCGCTCGGGGTCCGACCCCGTTAATGGACTCACAGC
Organism: Mobula birostris; assembly: GCF_030028105.1. NCBI lineage: Eukaryota > Metazoa > Chordata > Chondrichthyes > Myliobatiformes > Myliobatidae > Mobula > Mobula birostris. Next base: position 234,713,645 of record NC_092370.1, on the reverse strand, counting down.
ACCTGGTCCATCCTCTGTCTCCCTCTCCCGCCTTCTGCCCCAAAACCCCACGCATACAATATCTTACAGACATACCACAAGCATAACAACTAATCCAATTGGTTCATTCATCCTCTTGTCAATAGATAATCTAAAACAAATGGCTAGCGGGAGGACTTTCTCAGCAGTTAGCATAACAAAGAAGCCCTTTCAATTATAACATAACAAAGAAGCCATTTTAAGTAGACTACGCAGTGACATAAAAAAAAGAAACCCCTTACATACATTTTCCCTGTGACCATGTGGGTTTCCTCTGGGTTTCCCAGTCTCCTCACACAGTCCAATGCTGTACTGGTTGGTAGGTTAATTGCCCAGTGATTAGGCTAGGATTAAATTGGAGGATTGCTAGATGGCGTGGCTCAAAAGGCCGAAAGTGCTTGTTCCTCATTTTAAAAAAAGTAAAAGCTTCTTGATTAGTCAGGGCATCAAAGGTTATGGGGAAAAGGCAGGAGAATGAGGTTGAGCAGGATATGATGGAATGGCAGAACAGACCAAATGGCCTAATTTTGCTCCTATGTCTTATGGTCTCATAATGGAAAATGTCTAGCAAGGTGTCTAGTATTTCTTGGACTGCATCTCAAGTGCGTGGGAATGTAGGCTATTGGGCCCTAGTTATGTATTAGCCTTTGCCCATTAATTCCCATCCTAATACCACTTTTCTTCAGTTCCTCCATCTCACTGGACCATGGGATCTCTAACGTTTCTATGAAGTCAGGCTTCCTTTATGAAAATAGAAACCAAGTTATTTGTTCAACTGCCCACCATTTCTGTGCTCCTCATTCTAAATTCCCCCTGTTGTTCAGTGTGAGCAGTCTACATTTATCTACACTAATCTCTTTCCCTTCACATATCTACCGAAGCTTTTATGTTCTCTGCAAACTTATTCTCATATTCTACTTTCCTCATCTTAATAAATTCCTTGGTCTTCTAAGCTGTTCCCAGTCCTTGGTTTCCTGTGTTATGCATGCGCAGAGAAGGAAATGACAACATAGTAGCATTAAATGTTTTTACTGAGTTATGTATATGCTGGGTAATTTACTGTCCGGGTGCAACGAACCATGCCCGCTGATATGAAAACATGTGCACTTGAAGGCCCAGGCAAAAAGAGAGGAACTTCCGCTGATATGAAGTCCAAACTACTCATAACAGGATCAAATGGCCACATGCGCTTTGGCAACATTCTCACAATCAATCCATTACAGTTCAATCTGATTTATCACCAGTAATATCACACAAACCATTCTCTCCCATCATCTCCCCAATAAAATTATGCCATCATTATAATATCACACACAGCATCAGCACGTTAATTTCAAAATCACAATTATATTGCAATCATTGCTGGTATCATAAACAGAACCATCACATTAATATCAGATGGCCATATTAATATCACACTTCACTGCAAGTTAATACGATGGTCCCATTAATATTTCATCATCTCATTAATACCTCATCATTGATACATGAATATTTCACAAATCATCCTTGTTCTAACACAGAATGAGACAGATGTGGGAACAGACACAAATACAGGTGCACAAATACAGAACTCATAGATAAAAGTACACTGGGATAAAACACAAGGAAAAAACCTGTCAAGAGGGTCCCCAGAGACCCCCTCTCAACCTGTTGCATTTACTAGGAGCATTGCAGATGAAGGGCTCAAAGCATTGTTGAGGATCCCAACCACCCATCCCACAGTCTCTTTGACCCACTACCATCAGGAAGGAGGTACAGGAGCATCAGGACTAGGACTGCCAGACTGGGTAACAGCTTCTTCCCTCAGGCTGTGAGACTAATGAATATCCCGCCACCACTGAGGTTTATCACCAGGACAACAAGCTGTTAACTATTTAATGTTTACCTGTGCTGCACACTACATGCATTTGAATTATATTTCATTGACATATTTGTGTTAATATTTTGTCTTACATGCTTTGTATGATATATGACTTGTGGGTGCACCACGGTCTGGAGGAACATTGTTTCATTTGGATGTATATATGTACAGTCAGATGACGATAAACCTGAACTTGAACTTGAGCTTCAAAGGCTTACAACCACTGAGCAAACACTGACCCTGGTGAAGCAACATAGACATTAGCAAGCTGAGTTTCTGTAGTGTCCTTAATGAAGTAAATGCACCCCAAGGACCATTATGAGACAATGGTAGGACAGGTAACTAAAGTTGATTCTGGGCGGCAGGGTATCATGGCTGCTATAATCACAACCCCACAGCACCAGAGACCCAGGCTCAATCTTGACCTTGGGTGCAGTCTGTATTTGCACATTCTCCCTGTCACCGTGTGGGTTTCCTCTGGGTGCTGGTGGGTCTCAGCCCAAGATTAACTTTAACCTTCAAATGATTTGAAGCTTTGGACAATACCTCGCTTTTTTTTTAATATACAGTATTTCTGTTTTTGCACATTTTTAAAATAATCTATTTTGATTTACTTGTTTATTTATTATGTTTTCTTTTCTTTATTATTTTCCGCTCCCTCTGCTAGATTATGTATTGCATTGTACTGCTGCTGCAAAGTTAACAAATTTCACGTCACATGCCGGTGATAATAAACCCGATTCTGATTCTGATCCTGAAGATGTCAACTGTTCAATCTGCAGATGCTGCCTCACCAGCTGAGTTCCTTCAGTGCTTTGCGTGTGTTTCTCTGGATTTCCAGCTTCGGCAGGATCTCTTGTGTTTATTCCTCTGGGGTCTCTGGTTTCCTCCCACGTCCCAAACACACGCAAGTTGCTGGGTTAATTGGCTGCCGTGAATTGCCCCCAATGTGTAGGTTTGAGTAGGATCTGGTGGAGGGGGCATTAGAAGGAGAATTCTATAAATGGGTGGTTTATGACTGGCATGGCCTCAGTGGGCCAAAGTGGGTCTGTTTCCCTGACGACGACAATGACTCCAATCATACACTTCAGGAAGGGGGAGTGGAGGAGTGGTGCCATGCACTTGCTCTATCTACATCAACGATGTTAAGGTTAAGAACTTTAAGTTCCTAAGAGCAACTATCACCAATAACCTGTCTTGGTCCAACCACCTTAATGCCTGGCCAAGAAAGTTCATCAATGCTTCTACTTCCTCAGGAGGCTAAAGAAACTTGGCATGTCCCTATTCACTTCCAGTCAAGATGGCGCCAGCAAATAGCAATTCCTCAGGTGACACCTTTCAGATAGCCAATCTCTTCAATTATTTCACTTTTTCTGTTTGTTATTTCACACCTTCTGCTTGTTCATTTTGCCTTGATTGTGTTCGAGAAATTGTTGGAGCCTGTGACGTGCAGTTTTGAGGTCAATCAAATGACTAAGCACTCTGCTATTCCCAGAGAGAACCGCGAGCTGCCTTGTAGAGAAGACCAGAGACAGGGCACGGGGTCATGATCAGCTCTGTTTTGAAACATTAAGAAAGACTGAATGAAGCAGAGGTCAGCGGCCACTCTCCATGGAGACCCTGGGTCAACACAGGGGTAGCTGGATCGGTGGTGGTCGGAAAGCGACAGGTTGGCAGCGTTCGGAAGGCTGCAGGTCAGGGTCACGGCAATCACTCTTCACAGAAGGACTGAGTTCCATTCTGAAGGGAGAATGTTTTTGAAATTCTAAGATTTATGTGATTATTGGACTGTGATTTATACGCACTCCTTCAGTTTTCTGTGCTTTCTTTCTTGATGCTGATTGGCAGGTTGGGTTCCAGGTGGGTGATACGTTAGTTTTTGTGAGAAGAACGGGTTGGAGATTTGGGGTCTGATGTTCTTGTTTGGTTATCTGCGTGGGTGAACTGCTTGTTTTTGTGTGTGAGAGAGGGGGTTGGGGGGCTTGATACTATTGTCAGTGTTCTTTTCTGCGAGGGAGGGGTCTTAGGGGTTTGATGTTATTATCACTTTTTTTTGAACGAGGGAGGGGATTGGGGTTTGGGGTTTCATGTTCCAGCCGCTGTTATCCGTGTATGCGATCTGTTAGCTTTTCTGTGAGGGAGGGGTGAGGGTATGGTGTTTACGAATTTTGTTTCTTTTTCCTTTTCGTGCGGGAGGGGTTTGATGTCTTTTCTTTCACGGGATTTTTCTGTATTTCATGGCTATCTGGAGAAGACGAATATCAGAGTTGTATTGTACATGCAAACTTTGACAATAAAATGAACCTTTGAACCTTCTGCCGCTTTAGCAATTTTTATTGTTGCACCTGTTGCAATCGGTTGTTTTTTTTGTACTTTTATAAGATGTCAGTTAAATTAATGCAATTCTAAAATAATAGTTTTACTGACATAATTTGTATTTCCGACAATTTGATGTTTTTAACACACTTTTATTTTTCACAGTGTGTAGTGATTCATCTCCACTTACTGGCAGAAGACAGTACAGCAGTTCCATAGACTTTTTCATTATTCATTGGCTCAGTGTCCGCACGTTACCCACGTGCTATGATTGTGTAATTTTTGATTGGTTTATTCTTATCTAAGGAATTTCTGTTATTTCAAGTATAAAGGTGATAAATTTTTCAAAGGTGTCATAGTGAATCTATTGAATCTCTTGAATCTCTGCTTTGTTTTTCAGTTCCTCAATTAGTTTCAAAATGCTCTGTACATTTGTTTAAACTTTAAAATAAACAATCATGAAGAATCAATAAATCAAAGTTGCTCGCTCATTCCTGAACCCCTAAAAGATCCCAGGGATCAAAACTAACCGCGATCTGGCACACCACGAGAGCATTCTATCTGCATACACAGTGGTTTGGTATGGCAACTGCCCTGCACGTGACCACAAGGAATGGCAGAGAGTTGTGGACACATCTCAGCATATCATGGAAACCAGATTCCCTCTATAGATTCTGTCAACACTTCTTGCTGCCTCAATAAAGCGGCCTGCACAATCAAAGGCGCCATTCACCCCAGACGTTCTCTCTTCTCCCTTCCCATCAGTCAGAATATACAAAAGCCTGAAAGCACGTACCACCAAGCTCAAGGTCAACTTCTAACCTGCTGTTGTCAGACTCTCAAATGGACCTCGTACAGTAAGATGGATATTTGACCTTACCTCATTATGATCTTGCACTTCATTATTTACCTGCATTGCACTTTCTCTGTAACCGTTATACTTCATTTAGTGTTGATATTCTTTTACCGTGCTCTACTTCAAAGCACTGTGTAATGATACGATCTATATGAACAGTAGGCAATAATAGCTTTTCACTGTATCTTGGTACATGTGACAATAATAAGCTAATACTAATCATATTTTGTCATCATATAGGAGACCGTTCAGCCCATTGAGTCTATGTTAGCTCTCAGAGCAATCTGATCTGTGCCATTTCCCACTTCCCTTATGACCCACCCTCGCGCACATCCACATCGCTCCCCACCCACCCACACCAGGGTAATTTACAGCCCCCAATTAAATAATTAGGATGTTGGGGGAGACCGGAACACACGGAAGGAATCAATGCAGGGGAAATGTACAAACTTCACATACACAACACTGGAGACCAGTATCAAAACCAGGTCACTGGAGTTACGAGGCAGCAGCACTACCTGATGGTGGCATGAAGGCTGAATTATTTTATCCTTTATCGATGGAATATGAATCAGTGGCATATCATGGCATTTGTATCCAAAGCTTCTTTCACACCGCCCCACCAAGCTCAGGCAGCAGTTAAGAATCACTCATGTCTGCAGACCTGATAATGATGGCAGATTTCCATGCCTGAAGAATGTTAGTGAACCAGAAAGACTTGAACAACTATGCATTAAATGTGCTGTTCACCTTATTTAATCTGTTCAATTTGAATTCATGAGCTGATCGGGTGGGATTTGAACTTGATTCACAAAGAAGCGGGGCCTAGGGCCCACTGAGTACCACCCAGCCAGCACCCACTTTCACACCACACCTACCCCCAGCCATTTTATGCTCCTCACATTGCCATCAACCCAACCTCCCCCACCCCCCAAGATTCTATCATTCAGCAGTGTCATAATGAACCCAGGCCACCAGACCAACGGCTGTGACACTGAGCATGGCTACGCGTCGGAAGACAGAAACTTAGAAACAATGCTCTGCCGAGCATGTCCTTACCTTAGAAATTATCGAGGGGTACCCACAGCCCTCTATTTTTCTGATCTCCATGTGCCTGTCCAGGAGTCTCTAAAAACACCCTATCGTATCCGCCTCCACCACCATCAACAGCAGCCCATTCCACGCACTCACCACTCTCCATGTAAAAACCTTACCCCAGACCTCTGTACCTTCTTCCAAGCACCTTAAAGCTGTGCTCTCTCGTGCTAGCCATTTCAGCCTTGGGAAAAAGCCTCTGACTATCCACACGATCAATGCCTCTCATCATCTTATACATCTGTATCGGGTCACTTCTCATCCTCCGTTGCTCCAAGGAAAAAGGCTGAATTCACTTAACCTATTCTCATAAGGCATGCTCCCCAATCCAGGCAACATCCTTGTAAATCTCCTCTGCACCCTTTCTATGGTTTCCACCTCCTTCCTGTAGTGAGGCAACCAGAACTGAGCACAGTACTCCAAGTGAGGTCTGACCAGGGTCCTATATAGCTGCAACATTACCTCTCAGCTCTTAAACTCAACCTCACAATTGATGAAGGCTTTCTTAACCACAGAGTCAACCTGCGCAGCAACTTTGAATGTCCCATGGACTTGGACCCCAAGATCCCTCTGATCCTCCGCACTGCAAAGGGTCTTACTACTAATACTATATTCTGTCACTATATCTGATTTACCAAAATGAACCACCTCACACTTATCTGGGTTGAACTCCAACTGCCACTTCTCAGCCCAGTTTTGCATCCTATCAATATTCTACTGTAAACTCTGACAGTATCCACAACACCTTCAACCTTTGTGTCATCAGCAAATTTACTAACCCCTCCCATCATTTCTTCATTCAGGTGATTTATAAAAATCACGAAGGGTAGGGGTCCCAGAACAGATCCCTGAGGTGACCGACCTCCATGCAGAATATGACCCATCTACAAACACTCTTTGCCTTCTGTGGGCAAGCAAGTTCTAGATCCACAAAGCAACGCCCCCTTGGATCCCATGCGTCCTTACTTTCTCAATAAGCCTTGCATGGGGTACCTTATCAAATGCCTTGCTGAAATCCATATATGCTACATCTACTGCTCTACCTTCATCAATGTGTTTAGTCACATCCTCAGAAAATTCAATCAGGCTCGTAAAGCAGAACCTGCCTTTGACAAAGCCATACTGACTATTCCTAATCATATTATGCCTCTACAAATGTTCATAGATCTTGCCTCTCAGGATCTTGTCCATCAACTTACCGACCACTGATGTAAGACTCACTGGTCTATAATTTCCTGGGCTATCTCTACTCCCTTTCTTGAATAATGGAACAACATCTGCAGCCTTCCAATCCTCCAGAACCTCTCCCATCCAGGGCAGTGATTTATATCATTGTACCTTGACCAAGGGCCTTTCTTAAAGGCAGAAGAATGAATTTTAATGCAATTAAATTTAAAAACAGTTAAGGAACTGATTCTATAATCCAAAGGCTGATTGTTCTGGGGTAGGGCACGGCAACAGGAAGGGCCTGTCAAACAAAGGCAAGAACTTTGAAGCTGTATCATTGCTTGATAAGATCATAAGACATAGGAGCAGAATTTAGGCATTTGGCCCATCAAGTCTGCTCGGTCAATCCATCACATCTGATTTGTTGTCCCTCTCAATCTCATTCTCCTGCCTTTTCCCCATGTCCTTTGAAGCTCGTACTAATCAAGAACCTATGAACCTCTGCTTTAAATATATCCAATGACTTGGCCTCCTCAGTTGCCTTTGGCAATGAGTTCCACAGATTCACCATGCTCTGGCTAAAGAAATCCCTCCTTATCTCTGTTCTAAAGGGATGCCCATGTATTCCAAGGCTGTGTCCTCTGGTCCTAGACTCCCCTACTATAAAAAACATCCTCTCCATATCCACTCTATCTAGACTTCCAATATTTGATAGGTTTCAATGAGATCCCCCTAATTAAGAGCCACTGTAAATGACTGAACTCAAGATGAAGTGTGAGATAGAGGTTGGTGCTGTGACTGTCAATGAAAGCCACTAGAGAGACCTGATACTGGTAGCATAATAGTCTTTATTTGACACACACAAGCTGATAGCCTTTGGAGTCACTCTGGATAGAGGCTCCCTGCCCCACTGTTACATCACATTTTTATATGTTAAAAAGCAAAGGTAACAATGGGACAATTTCTATAGTTACACTGCATTCATAATGCTTCTTTTGAGTTACATATAATTTTCAAATACTTAGGTCTTTGTACCAACACACACAAAATGAGTGTTAATCACTGCTGTGTCAGACTGCATTCATGCATATGCAGACATCACAGGTGATTAGGGCGTTTATTGCATTCATGTATATGGAGACACCTCAGGTCAATGGGGTGTTTACTGTTCTGCAAACTACCCAAAATGCAGCTCCAGGAAGACCATTGTTCTGAGCTGCATTTAAATTCAATCTATGGTCCATATTCAGATCTGAAGACTGACTGCTGTTGAATTTACTATTTGCTATATTCCATAACTCCAGACTATGGGGTGGAGCAGCAGAGTTTGGAGATTGCAAGGTTCAGAGCAGTTCATTCTAGAAGCAACAGAGGACAAGTCTGCAAATGAGCAGAGGCTGGACTCAAGTCAGGTGGCAGGGGTGTAGAAGCTGTTCCTGGATCACTGAGCCTTACACTTGTTGACCCTTCATCAATGAAACTAGGTTAGGAAATTCTCTATGCAACTCATAATTAATCAAAGCTCACACTTTATTGTCTCTGCACAAACAACAACATAACCTGAGCCAACAACTCAAACATGAACTCTGTTGTCCCTTCTGTACCAATACACACTGAGACCACGTTTCCAGTTGGTAACACCAAAATAGGGGATCCCCATTGGCCATACAATCGATCCTTCCTTCTCCCAGCCCCTGGCTTGGGGGTTCTTCCTCAAGATGGTGATTCTCCAGAGTTATTGCTGATAGCGCAATCGAAGTGACTGCTTTTATATTCATTTCTTATCAATTCAAATATAGCATCCAACGTCATTGGCTATAGATCATGTGTCTGACCTTTAACATCATTTTATTGGCTCTGCTCCAGGCCAGCATCCATATACTGCCCTCTTCCCAGCAAGTGACAATCGGTAATTTATGGCTCTTTGTTCTCAATCAGCAACAAGCCCAAATCACTCCAGGCAGGCACCAACCCCAACATTCACAAAGCTGCATATTATATTTAACCAAAGAACATCTCAAAAATAACTTTTTATTTGGAAATTATCTCTTGTCCTACAGATTACCTGAAGCATCGCTGTGTCTTTAAATCACTGAAAGCAAAGCAACTTCATCTCACAAAATAGAGGACGTAGAACAGTTCCACAAAATGGCAGCCTCCATCTCCAAGCACATGACAGGAATAAAGATGGTTGATCTGCCTGCTTCCACTGTCCTTGACCCATTTGAATTCAGTGTTTCCTTCCATATTTCAAATCCGCCATTGCCAACACGCTCAGTTTGACTCAAGTACAGGGGCAGGGTGAAAACATGATGCAACACATGGACAAAACCACACAAACAGGGTCCCACAGAAATGTGAATCCTTGTCCATTTATCTCCCAGAGTCTTGGCTCCATCTATTGGTGTACACAATGGTACTGGCTGACAGTTGGACATCGAGAGCTGGTTCAGAAACCCAAACAGTTCCAGAACCTCAGTGGGGACAGCTTCGCAAGAGTCATATCAGTCACTCCATTCACACTGTATGTCAGCAGCATTGTGTTCTGCCCCTGAAACTCCCAGACAAGACAAGAATGTGTACATGTATCTGTAGAGGGAAAGACACAAAGACACTCTGCTGTGACTTAGTCAGCACCAATTAAATCGGCAGCCAATAGATTTTCTGCACCATTGAGACAGATGTCTGAGGTGGATGAAGATGAAGGTTTGCCTTGAGATTATACTGTGATCTCTGCTAAGGAGAAGGAGAAGGAGCTTTGGAGCTGAAATTCCACAGTAATCACAGCAGGTGAAGCAAGTGTTTCTTTCGTTTTATGAGAATTCATGATTTCAGTCAGACACGGACAAGATGAGCTGGTACACTGGCAGAGGCTGAAGTATGACGAGTTCACAGGTCAATTTAGAACAGAAGTGATCACAGCCCAGCTTGTAAATAAGCTTGAGTTCTCCTTCCTGGAACTGCCCACCTTAAGGCAATTCTGTGGATTGAAGATAAAAGTGGGTTAGCATAATTACCAGAACCCTCTCCCCATTATCCCAGCAAATGTACTGGTCACACTACCATGCAATCACCACTGGTGAAGCTTTAACTTCACTGAAACAGCAGTGATGTGTGACATTCTTTCTTATCTACTCCATGGATACAGTTTTACTGGCTCCAGATTCCATTCCCTTCATCCATTAGCTCACTGACAACTATTGACTCGCAGTCACCAGCATCTCAACTTTAAACCTTATCATATCCCATTGCCGTATCCCAAGCTCCGTCAGTAATCTTCTCCAGCCATACAGAGCTCTGTAAGACCATAAGACATAGAGAAGAATTGGGCCATTCGAACCATTGAGTCTGTTCCATCATTTTGTTCTCAACCCCATTCTCCTGCCTTCCCCCTGTAACCTTTGACACCTTTACTGATTGAGAACCTATTAACCCCTGCTTCAAATATACCCAATGACAACCTCCACCATCTGTGGCAATGAATTCTACAGACTCACCATCCTCTGGCTAAAGAAATTCCTTTCCAATTCTTTTCTAAAGGGATGTCCTTGTATGTTGAGGCTCTGCCCTGTGGTTCTAAACTCACCCACTATCGGAAACATCTTCTGCATATCGGCTCATTGTAGACCTTTCAATATTTGGTAGGGTCTACAAACCCCCTAATGAACCATTCATGTGGCCACCTAACCTAGACCTCCAGGACAAAATGTACCTCATTATTGGTGACCTTAATAGCCATAACACCAACTGGGGATACGAAGATGACGATGCAAATGGAGAAGAAGTTGTATCATGGGCTCTAAGCAACAGCCTTGAGCTACTATACGAGTCAAAGGACACCCCTGCCTTCACAAGTGCCAGATAGAGAAAAGGATACAACCTAGACCTTGCCTTGTTACTTCAGCAAGCTCCAAACTCTTCACACGAATATTTCTCTAACATATACCCAAATCCCAACACCATCCAGTCCAGGTAGAATCCCTTCCAGTTCTGAGACCTGTACCGTCAAAGTACCTACTAAGATTTAACCTGCGAATTGAACATCTTTCGCAGAATCCCTTGATCGACATATCGATACCATACCACCAGAACCTGATCATTATGATGAATTTGTCCGACTAATCTGGAAAGTAGCGCAGCAGAACATACCTAGAGGCTGCAGAACCAAATATATTCAGGGATTGACTAGTGATATCAAGCAAAGTTATGATGAGTATGTCAACTTATATGACCAAGACCCGTTTGGTCAAAACACAATTGAAATGGGAGAGTCAGTTCTGTCCCTACTGAGCCAAGAGAGGCAACAGCGTTGCCAGGAACTGATAGAAAACACAGACATGACCAAGAACAGTAAGAAGGCATGGGCAACTGCTTGGAAACTCAACTCAGACAATAGACCACCACAGAGAATTGCTGCCGTAACACCCAATCAGGTCGCCCACCAACTAATACCAAATGGTCGACCAAATAACAAGGAACGGGGACAAAGGAAAAAGCAAAATCAAGAGATGGAGTCAGCTCTCTCAAACGGGAATAACAACTTCCCACCTCTCACCCTAGCCTCTCAGCTAAAATCCAACAAAGCTGCTGGCATAGATTGGATTCTTAATGAATTCCTTAAACACCTTGGAACTATAGCACTCCACTGGCTTCTGTCCCTTTTTAACTGTTGCCTAAGATCATTAAAAATACCTAAAAAGTGGAGAAGAGCCAAAGTTGTTGCTCTCCTAAAACCCAGTAAAGACCCCAACATTCCTAAAATTACAGACCGATTTCCTTGCTCTGCACCCTCTATAAACTTTACGAGAGACTCATACTGAAAAGAATATCCCCCTTAGTCAAAGATCTTCTAATACTAGACCAAGCCGGGTTCAGGCCAGGCTGCTCTTGCTGCAGTCAAGTCCTGAGCTTAACCCAGTATATTAAGGATGACTTTGAAATGCAACAAATTACAGGGGCATTATTCATTGACTTATCAGCAGCATACGACACTGTGAATCACAGAGGCCTTCTACTGAAATTATCTTTTTTTTTTTATTAAGTGCAATCATGAACAATAGCCAGATCAGAAATGCTGATCAAGTCAGCTAGTTCCCAAAGAGAACTCTGCTCAGTGATAGAACACAAAAAAATCATATGTACAATTAAGAATCATTAAAAAATAATAGAAATACTGGAATCATGATGAAGTCTGCTGGAGAGAGACATTTATACACATGCTGTCCTCCATAATTCAAAGGGATTGAAGGATAAGGTTGCAGGGTGACAAAACATGGCAGTAGCACTTGGAACTAAAAACTATTCCCTACCGGGAGAAAACAGCACCTGTTCTTTCCACACTGTTCTCCAGCAGTTTAAAGACTAAGTCCAGTCGGAACATAACTCACAAGTGCTCTTGAAAGTCAGGTATTAACCCTACCTACCAACAACCAAGCGTTGCCATCCTGGCCCCCTTCAAGATAGCTTATGAAGAAGCATGTGACTTCCCTCCCAGAGATGACAGGTGTCTGTGTACTTGACTCTAAAATGTTAAAGAATGAAACCACAGTAAAAGTAATAAGAAGCCTCCTAGAAAATCACAGATTTTATGTAGAAATGAATGGAATTAAGAGTAGGTGGCATCCACAAAAGAACGGACTACCACAAGGATCGGTCTTGGCACCTCTACTATTTAATGTTTACACAAGCGACCAACCAAGTTTTCCTAACGCACGCATGTTTATCTATGCAGACGACCTATGCATAGCAACACAAGCTAACTCCTTCCAAGAAGTTGAAGCATGACTTACAGCAGTCCTCGAAGCAATGAAGTAGTATTATGAAAAATGGTCTCTGAACCCAAATCCATCAAAAACTCAAGTGTGTGCATTCCACCTGAGGAATTGAGAAGCAGCTTGGAAACTCAAGATCTTCTGGTGTGGGAAGGAGCTCAAACACCATTTGACTCCAATTTATCTGGGCGTGACACTGGATAGGATGCTCTCATTTGCCACCCACATCCAAAAGCTCCGAGGGAAAGTTGGCTCTCGCAATTCTCTCTTGAAAAAATTAGCAGGCATAAAATGGGGAGCTAGTGCTCACACACTTAGATCAACTGCCCTAGCACTCTGCTATGCACCTGCAGGATACTGTGCACCTGTGTGGGGCAGATCAGCCCATGCAAAGAAAATTGACCCATTGCTTAACGAAGCCTGCCGAATAATCATGGCCACACTGCTCCCCACACCCACTAAAATGGTTTACAGACTTGCAGACATTGCTCCCCCAGAGAGCCGAAGACACACTACAACAAAAATTGAAAAAGGTAAACAGAACTCGGATCCACGGCACCCACTAAACCATCATGTGCCAGGTTCCAACCGCCTGAAATGGAGGAAAAGCTTTGCTACAGCGGAGGAACTACCGCACGGAACATCCCCCCAAACACACAGGATTGGCCTCCGGCAACAAACAGAAACCAGAACCCCACCAAAAAATACAGTGCAAGACCCCACAGAAATGTTGCCAGACGAGGCGCTGCTTGACAGACGGAAGTGGTGCACTCTCAACAGAGCGAGAGCGGGAGTTTGTAGGACGGGAGACAATATGGTGAAGTGGGGTTTGAAGACCAGCAAATCCTGTGAGTGTGGCGAAAGGCTGCAGAACATTGAACACGTTCTGCGCAACTGCCCACTCTCACCTGAGTTAGCTGACACTGGCCTGCTCAACATCGACCACACAACACTAGAGTGGCTGGCTGTCTGGTGTGACAAGCTATGATGATGATCAATGACACAAAATAATCTGCAGATGCTGGGGTCAAAGCAACACTCACAACACACTGGAGGAACTCAGCAGGTCGGGCAGCATCCGTGGAAACGACCAGTCAACAAAGAATGAGGAAAACATCATCGAGCCAGGGTTCCGGCCCAAAACGTTGACTGATCGTTTCCACGGACGCTGCCCAACCTGCTGAGTTCCTCCAGCGTGTTGTGAATGATGATCAATGAGATTCCTTCCTCATTCTTCTAAACTCCAGCAAGCATGTATAGGTCCAGTACCATCAAATGCTCCTCATACATTAACTCTTGGGATCATTTTCATAAGCCTCCACTGGACCCATTCCAATGCCAGCACTTCTAACCCTAGATGCTCGAGGCTAGGGGCAGGGAGTTAAAGTTACTCACTACTTACGTCCTGGCCTATTGATACAGAGACAGAAGCCAGTTCACAGCAGCAGCTGGGGAGCATGAATTCAATGGATCAATATGGAATGAGTGTGAAATATTTAGGAAATCCTGTACTCTGGAAGAGTAATCATTATTGTAAACAAAACCACCAGGTTCACTGATACCCTTCAACAAAAGAAATCTTACCTGCTCTAACCTACACACGTCACCAGATTCACCACTATATTTATTTAGAGATACAAGCCTTCTGCCCCAGTGAGCTGCAGCCACCTAATAAACACCAGCCTAATCACAGGGCAATTTGCAATGACCAATTAACTACTAATCAGAACATCTTTGGACTGTGGGAGGAAATCAGAGCACCTGGAGGAATCCCACATGGTTCTCAGGGGGAAAGTACAAACTCCTCAGAGAAAGTGCCGGAACTGAACTCTGAACTCTGACACCCCAAGCTGTAATAGCATCGCACTAACCGCTATGTTACTGTGGCAGCCGACGGGTTGTAGTTAACTCTTAACTATCCCCTATATTCATGGGCAAACAGGGACGGACAATAAGTGCTGCAATTAGACTGATGCCCAAGTCATGTCAGTGACTGATGTCCTCTGTGGCAGGGACTGGACAGGGATGGGATAGGTGGTTAAAAGAAAAGTTATTCTCACCGAACAGTCTGAAACTAGAGGGCAGGATGGTTACAGGGCATCTGAGGAAGAATGTTTTCTTCGACAGGGTGTAGGATTCTGGTGCACGTGGCCCAGGGCTGCAGGAAGCAGGGACTGCCACAGAATCCAAAAAGATTGCTCAGCTCTTGAATTGCTAGGTTTGCAAAAGTGGTGGATACAGCTCAGAACATCACAGGCAAAGCTCTCCCCGCCATTGAGCACGCTTCCAAGATCGCGGCCACAAGAAAGCAGTATCCATCATCAAGAACACTCCATCCAGGCCATGCTCTCTTCTCGCTGCTGCCATCGCGCAGGAGGTCCCACACGACCAGACACGAAGCCACGCTGATTATCCTTAATCAGTCCCTATCCATCCAAATACTCAAATATCCAGTCCCTTAGTATACCTTCCAATAACTTTCCCACTACTGCTGTCAGACTCACCGGCCGATAGTTTCCTGGTTTAAAAACTTTCTTAAACAGCGGAACCACATTGCCTATCTTCCAAACCTCTGGCACCTCACTTATCGCGAAGATTGAGTTAAATATCTCTCCAAGTTACTGAAACTTCCTGCATTTGCCTCCAACAGGGTCCAAGGGAACACCTTGTCAGGCCCTGGGGATTTATCCACCTTAATTTGCCTCAAGACAGCAAACATCTCCTCTTCTGTAATCTGTATAGAGTCTATAAAGTTGATGCTGCTTTGTCTTACTAATATACTAGACTCTGAGTCTATCTCCTGAGTACATACAGATGCAAAAATTGCATTTAAGAACTGCCCAATCTCTTTTGGCTCCACACATGGATTACCATTCTGACCTTGCGAGGGCCAATTTTGTCCCTTGCAATCCTCTTCTATAGACTCTACGTCCATGGGATACGGACATGGAGTCTATAGAAGTGAGGGGATACAGCACTGAGGTCATGGACCTTTTACAGATTACAGAAGAGGAGGTACTTGCTTTCTTGAGGCAAATTAGGGTGGATAAATCCACAGGGCCTGACAATGTGTTCCCTCAGACCATGTGGGAGTCTGGTACAGAAATTGCAGGGCCCAAGCAGAGATACTTAAAACATGCTTAGCCCCAGGTGAGGTGCTGGAAGACTGGAGGATAACTAATGTTCTTCCTTTTTTTAAGAAAACGTCTAAGAATAAGCCAGGAAATTATCGGCCTGTGAACCTGACATCAGCAGTGGGAAAGTTATTGGAAGATATTGTGAGAGACCGGATATAGATAGACAGGGACGATTAGTGATAATCAACTTGGCTTTGTGCATGGTAAGTTATGTCTAACCAATCTTACAGAGTTTTTAGGAAGTGACCAGAAAAGTTGAGGAGAGGAAAGCAGCAGATATTGTCTACATGAACTTTAGCAAGGCCTTTGACAAGGTCCTGTATGGGAGGTTGGTCAGGAAGGTTCAGTCGCTTGGCATTCAAGATGAGGTCGTAAATTGGAACAGGCATTGGCTTTGTGGAAGAAGCCAAAGAGTGTTTGTAGA
Organism: Mobula birostris; assembly: GCF_030028105.1. Taxonomy (NCBI): domain Eukaryota; kingdom Metazoa; phylum Chordata; class Chondrichthyes; order Myliobatiformes; family Myliobatidae; genus Mobula; species Mobula birostris. The sequence goes on along the minus strand of NC_092370.1, from coordinate 234,696,997 downwards.
TGGTTACTGGAGACCTGTGATGCTGCAGGAATCGAAGCTGGGTCTGTCACTGTTTGTCATCTAGATCAACATCCTTAATGTGGTAAACTGGATCAGCACATCTGTGATGACACCAAGATTTAGGGTGTAGTTGACAGTGAGGAAGACTATCAAAGCTTGCAACCATCTGGACCATCTGGTGAAATGGGCTGAAAAAATGACAAATGCTGGCTGACTATTGTTGGACACTTAAGTGAGAAAGCCTCAGAATTGAGTATAAATGAAAATCATCAGCAAAACAATTTTAACATCATTGAATTATTGCAAGGCGTCAGTACCGTTATGCGATTAAATGCATTATATTCAATAAAAGTTCATTTCTTGTTTCTCCAAATTCATTCATGATACAAGTAGTCTGAAATTATATTTGTGTTTAGCTTCAAGTGGTCTATCACAAAGAAAAAAAATTCTGAGGAAACAACACTTTTTAAAAAATTTTGTTGTCCAGTGTTATTGAGTAAATATCAACACACTATACAATCGACTTTGTTGTCAGTTATTTGACCTGAGCGATTCTGGCTCGCTGGGTCTTTGCAATACATTATCTCACCTTTGTCACTGGTACAGATACAGATATGAGCACTATGGGCACTATGGTAGGAAAGTGGTTAGCGCAATACTCTGAACTTCGGGGCGTCGAAGTTCAGAGTTCAATTCCACCTGTCTGTAAGGAGTTTATACATTCTCCCTGTGACCATGTGGGTTTCCCTCTGGATGCTCGAACTTCAAACGGCATACACATGACTGAGGATCTCACGTGGTCTGTAAACACCAGCTGTGTGGTGAAAAAGACACAACAGCACCTCTCTCACCTCAGACAGTTGAGGAAGTTTGGTATGGGCCCCCAAACCCTAAGAACTTTCTACAGGGGCACAACTGAGAGCATCCTGACTGGCTGCATCACTGCCTGGTATGGGAACTGTACCTCCCTTAATCGCAGGACACAGCAGAGAGTTGTCGGACAGCCCAGCGCATCTGTAGTTGTGAACTTCCCATGATCCAGGACATTTACAATGACAGGTGTGAAAAAAGGGCCCGAAGGATCACTGGGGGCCCAAGCCATCCCAACCACAATCTATTCCAGCTGCTACCATCCGGGAAGCGGTACCACAGCATAAAAGCCAGGACCAACAGGCTCCGGGACAGCTTCTTCCACCAGGCCATCAGACTGATGTACTCACGTTGATTTGAGTGTACTCTATATTACATTGACTGTTCTATTTATTATAAATTACTATGATTGCACATTGCACATTTAGATGGAGACGTAACGTAAAGATTTTCACTCCTCATGTATGTGAAGGATGTTAGAAATAAAGTCAATTTAATTCAATTCAAAAAAATAACATACTGGTTAGTAGGCTAATTGGTCAATGTAAACTGCCCTGTGATTAGGCTGGTGTTGAAATAGGTGAGCACCATGGCTCTATGGGCCAGACACTGTATCTTTAAATAAACAATCAATCAATCTGTTGTCAGATCCTTAAGTTTATAAAGCTCCAACCCAGATGAACAAATCTTAGGCCACTGAGCCAACTCATTCGAGACTCTTCATTTCTTTCAGGTGGAAAGTTTCTGCTGTATCTGGACCAGAATAAAATCTAACACTATGACAACGAAGACTGCCCAACCACCCTGTTACCTGACTAAAAGGTTGTTTTGCTCACTGCCATTTCTCATTTAGCTATGAAAACGGGGGAGAAACCAGTTTATTAGTTATTATTGGGCTCAACTCCAGCCTTTTGTCATGTCACTCTGGCAATCCAAAGGCTTCACAACCACTCTGCTCACAGCAAACTCTGACAAGTCACAGTCTTAAACACAGGAACGGGCCCTGCAGCCCATCTAGTCCATGCCAACCTAGTCCCATTGACCTGCACCTGCACCCTTCGAATCCATGTACAAACGTACTTATTCAAAATACCTTTCAAGTGCTGAAAATTAAAGCTGGATCCATTACTTTCGCTGGCAGCTAATCCACCCTCTCACCAGTGAAGAAGTTTTCCCTCATGTTCCCATTAAACATTTCTATAAAACAAATTTGCAAAACGAAAAACAAATAGGCTAGAAATCAATTCTCACCATTCACTGAAAATATCTGTCTATCTTAGGCACTGCTGAGGAAGAACAGGAAAATGATTTCTGGACATTCAGAAAGGAAGGGAGAAGGACTGAAAGACTATTTATTTGCCTTTGGCCAATCAATGAGTTTGACTGAAATCTGCTTCTCCTTCTCTGAGGCTAACTGGAAGAGCTGTGGGATTTGGGCCCCAGAGATGGTTTGCCAGTCATCAGGTTGCCCTGGATTTCCAGGATCTGCAGAAACCCTTGTGTCTGTGATTTTCCTTGTTTCGATTTTTCTTGAGCCTTTGAGATCATCCGTGTGATTTTCTTGTGGAATCTCTTTCACACAACAGCACTGAGTATAATTAAGAGACTTGCAGGCACAAAGAGAAACTGATTACAGAGGGTTTCAGCAGGAGCTTGAATTGGAGATTCACAGTGCATAGGCTTGGCCAAGAGGGCGAGAAGGATTAGAGGAAGAACATTTTTTCCCAGAGTATAGTTTGAGTCGGGAATGTACAGCCCGAGAACATGTTGGAGGCAGTACTTTTGTAGGGTAATGTAATGGGTGGAAACATATGCATAATTTACAACCACTGACATGGAGTTGGAGTTCACTGTAAACAGCTGGCCTGATGTAACGTCATCATGACATGAAGTTTTTTTACCGTGCTTTATGTTCTGTGTTTTGTTGACAATAAAGGAGCTGTTACAGTTTTCCTTAAACTTAAAACGGCTCTGCCATTTTACTTACAAAAACCTACATTGGTGATCCGATGCTCTAGGATGATTCCAGAGTTATTCAACACGGCGGCCAACACAGTCACTTTGAAACTGCCAGAGTTTGGGGAGCAAAATGCCGTCACTTAGTTTGTACAAGCCGAAGCCAATCTGCACAGCGAGAAATCTCCACGGTCGATGCCAGATGTTACTATGTAGTAGCGTCACTCAGTAGTTCCACAGCAGCGAGAGTTGTGAGTCTGCTTCAACACCTGTCTGAACGCAATCAGCATGGTATGCTGCAAACTCAACTATTACAGACCTTTGGTCTATCAGAGCCGAGGATGGCAAACAGTTGCTCTCCTTGCCCAGCATAGGGAATGCTAGGCCCTTGGAGCTAATGGACCACCTGCAGTCTCTCCTGGGAAATAACCACCCTTGTTTTATTTTTAAAGAATTCTTCATGCAACAAATGCCTGAGCAAGTCCGCACAGCCTTCGCCAAAGCACATGTGAAGGATTACACCAGCCAACAAATTTTTTCAAAATTCCTCAGAAAATGTTTTTTTGTTTATGATAGACCTTGAAGCTGGACACAAATATAATTTTGGACTACTTATATCCTGTAGGAATCTGGAGAAACAAGAAATTAATTTTATTGAATAGAATGTGTTTAATTGCCTAACAGTGCAGATGCTTTGCAATAGTTCAACTAAGCTAAAATGTTTTGTTGATAGTTTTCATTGGTACTCAGCGTCTGATGTTTCTTCCTTAAGTGTCGAACAATAATCAGCCAACATTGAAGGATTCCATTTGCCCTGATACCATTTCTCCATGGCCGCAATGTCCTGGTAAAATCTTTCACAATGTTCATCACTGACAGTGCCAAGATTTGCAGGGAAGAAGTCTAAATGGGAATGCAGAAATTAAATCTTTAGTGATGTGTTCATGGTTTTGTATGTTTGAAGTGTGTTGTCAAGCAGCTGCATGTAGCTTGGTGCTCTGTAGTTGCCAAGAAAATTTTCAACAACATCCTTAAATACCTCCTATGCGATTTTGTCCAGTCTCACTAGAAGTTCTTTGAATTCCCTGTCATTAATGACCTGTTTGATTTGTGTATGAACAAAAATGCCTTCCTTAATCTTGGCATCAGTTATTCCAACTTGAATTAAGAATTGAAATAACAACTATTGGCAATTTCATAAAAATGGTGCATAATAGGGAAATTTCATGGTTATTTTCATGATTAGCAGCCCAAAGTCCATAAAGTACACCCGGTGAGGAAGATAAAGAATGGTAGGGTGAAGGAACCATGGGTGACAACTGAGGTGGAAAATCTAGTCAGGTGGAAGAAGGCAGCACACATGAGGTTTAGGAAGCAAGGATCAGATGGGTCTATTGAGGAATATAGGGTAGCAAGAAAGGAGTTTAAGAAGGGGCTAAGGAGAGCAAGAAGGGGGCATGAGAAGGCCTTGCCAACTAGGGTAAAGGAAAACCCCAAGGCATTCTTCAATTACGTAAAGAACAAAAAGATGACAAGAGTGAAGGTAGGACCGATTAGAGATAAAGCTGGGAAGATGTGCCTGGAGGCTGTGGAAGTGAGCGAGGTCCTCAATGAATTCTTCTCTTCGGTATTCACCAATGAGAGGGAACTTGATGACGGTGAGGACAATATGAGTGAGGTTGATGTTCTGGAGCATGTTGATATTAAGGGAGAGGAGGTGTTGGACTTGTTAAGCTACATTAGGACGGATGTCCCCAGGACCTGACGGAATATTCCCCAGGCTGCTTCATGAGGCGAGGGAAGAGATTGCTGAGCCTCTGGTTAGGATCTTTATGTCCTCCTTGTCCACAGGAATGGTACCGGAGGACTGGAGGGAGGCGAATGTTGTCCCCTTGTTCAAAAAAGGTAGTAGGGATAGTCGGGTAATTATAGACCAGTGAGCCTTACGTCTGTGGTGGGAAAACTGTTGGAAAAGATTCTTAGAGATAGGATCTATGGGCATTTAGAGAATCATGGTCTGATCAGGGACAGTCAGCATGGCTTTGTGAAGGGCAGATTATGTCTAACAAGCCTGATAGAGTTCTTTGAGGAGGTGACCAGGCATATAGATGAGGATAGTGCAGTGGATGTGTTCTACGTGGATTTTAGTAAGGCATTTGACAAGATTCCACATGGTAGGTTTATTCAGAAAGTCAGAAGGCATGGGATCCAGCGAAGTTTAGTCAGGTGGATTCAGAATTGGCTTGCCTGCAGAAAGCAGAGGGTCATGGTGGAGGGAGTACATTCAGATTAGAGGGTTGTGACTAATGGTGTCCCACAAGGATTGGTTCTGAGACCTCTACTTTTCGTGATTTTTATTAACAACCTGGATGTGGGGATAGCAGGGTGGGTTGGCAAGTTTGCAGACAACACAAAGGTTGGTGGTGTTGTGGATAGTGTAGAGGATTGTCGAAGATTGCAGAGAGACATTGATAGGATGCAGAAGTGGGCTGAGAAGTGGCAGATGGAGTTCAACCCAGAGAGGTGTGAGGTGGTACACTTTGGAAGGACAAACTCCAAGGCAGAGCACAAAGTAAATGGCAGAATACTTGGTAGTGTGGAGGAGCAGAGAGATCTGGTGGTACTTGTCCACAGATCCCTGAAAGTTGCCTCACAGGTAGTTAGGGTAGTTAAGAAAGCTTATGGGATGTTAGCTTTCCTAAGTCAAGGGATAGAGTTTAAGAGTCGCGGGGTAATGATGCAGCTCTATAAGTTCTGGTTAGCCCACACTTGGAGTACTGTGTCCAGTTCTAGTCGCCTCACTATAGGGAGGATGTGGAAGCATTGGAAAGGGTACAGAGGAGATTTACCAGGATGCCACCTGGTTTAGAGAGTATGAACATAGAACATAGAACATAGAATAGTACAGCACAGTACAGGCCCTTCGGCCCACAATGTTGTGCCAACCCTCAAACCCTGCCTCCCATATAAGCTCCCACCTTAGATTCCTCCATATACCTGTCTAATTCCTCCACATACCTGTCCATTATGATCAGATATTAAGGGAGCTAGGGCTTTACTCTTTGGAGAGAAGGAGGATGAGAGGAGACATGATAGAGGTGTACAAGATAATAAGAGGAATCGATAGAGTGAACAGCCAGTGCCTCTTCCCCAGGGCACCACTGCTCAATACAAGAGGACATGGCTTTAAGGTAAGGGGTGGGAAGTTCAAGGGGGATATTACAGGAAGGTTTTTTACTCAGAGAGTGGTTGATGCATGGAATGCACTGCCTGAGTCAGTGGTGGAGGCAGATACACTAGTGAAGTTTAAGAGACTACTAGACAGGTATACGGAGGAATTTAGGGTGGGGTTTTATATGGGAGGCAGGGTTTAAGGGTCAGTACAACATTGTGGGCTGAAGGGTCTGTACTGTGCTGTACTATTCTATGCTCTAAAAGAATTCAGGAAGCAAAATCTTTGATGTCCGGTGTAAGCAGTCCATTCATAGAACAAGGAGAACAAAGTACAGCAACCTCTCCCAGTAAAAGTAGGATAATTTCTACAGAGAAAGTAATATACAATATACTTACAAAACAGAAGTCTCAGTCACTTTCAGCAGCTTAGTCACCAGCTTGGATTGACAGTGGAATCACCCAACCATCCACACTGTGGCTGGCTGGAGTGTAATTGCAGCCTTTTTTTAAATGGCTTGTTGATATATGGCTAAATATTTGGCTGGGAAACTGGAGCTAACTTTCCTACAAGGCACAAAGGAGCAGATAGTAGTGAGAATTTGCCACCTCAGTCAGGTGCAGTACCCACCAAGAGCTAGAATAGAATGTCATCTAGTTGGTTGAGAATAGTTTTTATGCTTTCTTTAGAAGAGAGTGTACTTTCTCATATAATTTTGTAGTTTTGTTTTTCTGATGCTTTTTCAAAGTTCAAAGTACATTTATTATCAAAATGCAAACAGTATATGTAACCATATATAACCCTGAGATTCATTTTCTTGCAGGTATACTTGTTGAGGTCTTGGTTGGTTTGCTGTTTGTCTAGAACCTCCTTGACCTTACCACCATGGGTGGCCCCACCAGCAGCTTAGCTCCAAACAACATCACTCTCATGATCTCAGGAACTCACAAGCCTTGAGGAGGTGACGATCTCAGAGAAGAATGTAGGATCAGATGAAGAAATCCAACGCACACAACTCTTACTGGGAACAGGTGTCTGAGCAGATCTAAACCTGGGATAAATAACCCAGTGTCTTATTTACTGCCCCATACCCACTCACTGTACCCAAATGAGAGAACTGTTCAAGTTAATTTCCCTATTATGACAGGAATGTTCCAAGTGCAGTTTATTTGAAAAGTCTGCTGCCTTGGCAGGGCGTGTTTGCCAATTGGATGATTGAGTGATTGACGTGCTTTGAACCAATATTACTACCTCTCAAAGTGAGCTGCCAGGCCAGGGTTTGGAAGGAAAGAGTCGGAGATTTATTATCAGGACAGAGTACTGTCGTTTGCTGCTCATTGAACTGACACCAGAAACAAAAGCCTTTAAAACAGCATGAATAATTAATGAGTTCTCTCTGCTGCGCAGGGAGTTGAGTTGAAGTAAAATTTTTTGCTTCATTTTTTGCATTTACAAATGTTTCAACATTACATCAAATATTTCAAGCAGCTGAAACACTTCAGTAACCTGAAGACTCACAATAACATGGAGCATAGAACAGTACAGAACAACAATGGGCCCTTTGGCCCTCAATGTTGTTCCTAACTAAATTAGTAATCAAATGCCCTGCTAAGCTAATCCCTTCTGACTACATATGTCTAACCTTTCACTTCCTGCACAACCATATGTCTAACTGGGAGCCTCTTGAACTCCTCAATCATATTTGCCTCCACTACCCTGACTGCATCTTCCAGGCAGCCACCACTCTCAGTATACTTTACATAAAAAGAATAACTTGCCTGCACATCTCCTTTGAATTTGCCCCCTCTTGCCTTGAATGCATGCCCTACAGCATCAGACATTTCAAACCTGGGAGACAGATACCGGCTGTCTACTCTATCTATGTCACTCATAACCTTATAAACTTCCTTCAGATCTCCCCACACTTTCTGCCACCCCAAGAAAACAGCACAAATTTGTGCAACCTCTCCTTATAGCACATGCCTTCTAATCCAGCCAGCGTCCTGGTAAACCTCTTCTGCACCCCTCTCAAAAGTCTTGACACCTTTCCTACAAAGGGGTGTCCAGAACTGAGTGCAATACTCCATGTGGGGCCTAACTAGAGTTTTACAAACACAAGAGGTTCTGCGGATGCTGGACAACCACCCTCATTCCATTTTCCCACCACCTTAACTGAGATAGAGTTCCCCTGGTCCTCACATATCACTCCATAATCCTCCACATCTGGCACATCATCCTCTGCAATGGTTGCCATGTTCAACGGGACCCTACCACCAAACACATCTTTACGTTGGCTGTTCATTCATTTCCATAGATGCTGCCTGACCTGCTGAGTTCTTCCAGCATTTTGTGTGTGTTGCTGTACAGCAGGGTTTCCCAACCTTTTTGATGCCATGATGCCATTAAGCAAGGGGTCTATGGTTGGGAACCTCTACTCCAGAGTTTTATAAAGCTTCACAAAACCTCCTAACTCTTGAACTCAGTTTCTTTAAGTTTGCAGGGAAGGAGATTAAAGGCAAGGAAATTATATGCCTTCTCTACCACACTATCAACCTGTGTAGGCACTTTCTATTTCTAAGAAGGCTCCAAGTGGAACGCCTAAAAGGATTTTCAGAGAAAAGTTATTTTACTACTCAGGGTACAGAGAAGCAAAACTGCGCAGGCGCGTGACGTCAGCTAGTAGAGAGCAGGAAGAGTTTAAAAAGAAGATCACCATATACAGCGGGCAGCCTTTGGAGCGGGCAGTGGAGAGAGAGTGTAGCAGAGTGAGAGGGCTTTGGCTGAAACGGGGCTTTGGCAAAGAACTGATACGCTGAGATTCACAAATAACAGTCTTCGACTTCCCCAGTGGGCTCTTCCCTTTCTCTCGTGGTCCTCTCCCACTAACATCCGTTGCTCTGACATGGCAGGTGAGCTCAGACCCGTGCCATGCTCCTCCTGTGACATGTGGGAACTCAGGGAGGCTGACAGTGTCCCTGAAGACTATGTGTGCAGGAAGTGTGTCCAGCTGCAGCTCCTGATAGACTGCATGGTGGCACTGGAGCTGTGCACGGACTCACTTTGGAGCATCCGAGATGCTGAGAAAGTTGCGGATAGCAAATTTAGTGAGTTGGCCACACCGCAGTTTAAGGATCTAAGGAAAGATAGGGAATGGGTGACCAACAGGAAGAGTAGTAGCAGGAAGGCAGTACAGGAGTATCCTGCGGTCAGGATAGCCAGGATCCAGGAGTAGCAGTAGCCAGGATCACGGCACTGTGCGTGGCTCTGCTGCGCATGAGGGCAAGAAAAAGAGTGGTGGAGCTGTTGTGGTAGGGATTCCATGGTAACGGGAATAGGGAGGATCTTCTGTGGCCGCAAACAGGACTCCCGTTTGGTGTGTTGCCTTCCGGGTGCAAGGGTCAGAGGTGTCTCAGAGAGGCTGCGGGGCATTCTGAAAGGGGAAGGTGAGCAGCCAGCTGTCATGGTGCATGTAGGTACTAACGGTATAGGAAGAAAGCGGGATGAGGTCCCACAAGCTGAATTTAAGGAGCTAGGAGATAAATTAAAGAGTAGGACCTCAAAGGTAATAATCTCAGGATTATTACCAGTGCCACGTGTTAGCCAGAGTTGGAATAGCAGGATAGCTAGAATGAATATGTGGCTTGAGCGGTGGTGCAGGAGGGAGGGTTTCAGATTCTTGGGGCGTTGGAACTGCTTCTGGGGGAGGTGGGACCAGTACCATCCGGACAGTCTACATCTGGGCAGGGCCGGGATCAATGTCCTAGGGAGATTGTTCGCTAGTGCTGTTGGGGAGGCTTTAAGCTAATATGGCAGGGGGTGGGAACCCACACAGAAGAGAAGAGGGAAGTGATGCAGAGACCAAAGCTAGAGTTAGTGAAGAAAATAGTAAGAGTAGAGTGCATAAAAGTAAAAAGCAAAAGTCCCATAGGTCACTAGATTCTAAAAGGACAACGAGTATAAGGGCACTTTATCTAAATGGCCGTAGTATTAGAAACAAGGTTAGTGAACTTGTGGCACAGATCAGTACCAAGGCATATGATTTCGTGGCTACTACAGAAACCTGGTTGCAAGGTGGAGATGACTGGGAATTAAATATCCAAGGGTACCATGCAATACGGAAAGATAGGCAGGAAGGCGGAGGAGGTGGGGTGGTGCTCTTGGTTAGGGATGAGATCAGGGCCATCGTGAGAGACGATATAAGATCTATGGAGCAGAATGTTGAGTCCGTCTGGGTAGAGGTTTAGAATAGTAAAGGAAAAAAATCACTGGTGGGTGTTGTCTATAGGGCACCTAATAAAAGTATTGCAGTGGCAGAGGTGATTAACCAAGAGATAATGGAGGCTTGTAAGAATGGAACGGCAGTTGTCATGGGGGATTTTAACTTCCACATAGATTGGATGAATCAGGTTGGTCAAGGAAGTCTTGAGGAGGACTTCATAGAATGCATCCGTGATGGCTTTCTTCAGCAGCATGTTAGTGAACCTACAAGGGAAAATGCCATCTTAGATCTAGTCTAGTGCAATGAGACAGGTAAGATTAACGATCTTGTAGTCAGGGATCCTCTTGGAAAGAGTGATCATAGTACGATTGAATTTCACATTCAGATGGAGGATGAAGTAGTTAGATCTAAAACTAGTGTATTATGCTGAGACAAGGGAGACTACAACGAGATGAGGGAGGAGTTGGCTAATGTGAATTGGGAGCACAGGTTATTTGGTAGGACAGTTGAGGAACAGTGGAATACTTTCAAAGAGATTTTTCACAGTGCTCAAAAAAAGTATATTCCAGTCAAAAGTAAGGACAGTAAGTGTGGAGAGAGCCAGCCTTGGATAACTAAGGAAATAAAAGATATTGTCAAATTAAAAGCTCATGTGTACAAAGTCACAAAGAGTAGTAGGAGACTGGAGGATTGGGAAAACTTTAAAAAGCAACAGAGAACAACTAAACAAGAAATGGGAAAGGGAAGATAGAGTATTAAAGTAAATTAGCACAAAATATAAAAACAGATATCAAAAGTTTTTATAAATATATAAAGCGGAAGAGGATGGCTAAAGTCAACGTACGTCCCTTGGAAGACGGGAAGGGGAAATTGATATTGGATGATAAGGAAATGGCTGAGGCATTAACGACTATTTTGTGTCAGACTTCACGGTGGAGGATACATCTAATATGCCAAAGAAGGATGTTATGAATGAAATGGGAAGTAAGGACCTCGATAAAATCACTGTCACTAAAGGGATATTGATGAGCAAACTAGAGGGCCTCAGGGTGCTGAAGGAATTGGCGGAGGTTATAGTAGATGTGTTGGTAATCATTTATCAAAACTCCCTAGACTCTGGGCAATGGAAGACAGCAAATGCCACCCCACTTTTTAAAAAAGGATGTAGGCAAAGACGGGCAACTATAGGCCAGTTAGCTTAACATCTGTAGTCAGGAAAATGCTTGAAGCTGTCATTAAGGAAGAAATAGCAAAACATTTAGAAAGGAGTGGTTCCATTAGACAGACGCAGCATGGATTCAGAAAGGGCAGGTCCTGTTTGGCAAACTTACTGGAGTTCTTTGAGGACATAATGAGTGCAGTGGATAGAGGGGAACAAGTGGATATCATATACTTGGATTTCCAGAAGGCATTCAATAAGGTGCCACACAAGAGACTTATAAATAAGATACGGATGCATGGAGTTGGAGGAAGTGTATTGGCATGGATAGTGGATTGGTTAACCAATAGAAGGCAGAGAGTTGGTATAAATGGGTGTTTCTCCTGTTGGCAGTCTGTGGTGAGTGGGGTGCCACAGGGGTCGGTGCTGGGCCCGCAGCTGTTTACCATTTACACTGATGATTTGGAAGAGGGGACTGAGTGCAGCGTAGCAAAATTTGCTGATGACACTAAACTGAGTGGAAACGCAAATTTTAGAGGATGTGGAGAGTCTGCAGAGGGATATAGATAGGTTAAGTGAATGGGCCAAGGTCTGGCAGATGGAATACAACGTTGGTAAATGCGAGATCATCCACTTTGGAAGGAATAATAGAAGAGCAGATTATTATTTAAATGGTGAAAGATTGCAGCATGCTGTTGTGCAGAGGGACTTGGGAGTGCTTGTGCATGAATCGCAAAAAGTTGGCTTGCGGGTACAACAGGTTATTAAGAAGGCAAACAGAATGTTGGTCTTCATTGCTAGAGGGATTGAATTCAAGAGCAGTGAGGTTATGCTGCAACTATACAGGGTACTGGTGAGGCCGCATCTGGAGTACTGTGTGCAGTTCTGGTCTCCTGACTTGAGGAAGGATATACTGGCTTTGGAGGTAGTGCAGAGGAGGTTCACCAGGTTGATTCCAGGGATGAAGGGGTTAACCTATGAGGAGAGATTGAGTCGCCTGGGACGATACTCTCTGTAATTCAGAAGAATGAGAGGAGATCTTCTAGAGACATAGAAACATAGAAAATAGGTGCAGGAGTAGGCCATTCGGCCCTTCGAGCCTGCACTGCCATTTATTATGATCATGGCTGATCATCCACTCAGAACCCTGTATCTGCCTTCTCTCCATACCCCCTGACCCTTTTAGCCACAAGGGCCTTATCTAACTCCCTCTTAAATATAGCCAATGAACTGGCCTCAACTGTTTCCTGTGGCAGAGAATTCCACAGATTCACCACTCTCTGTGTGAAGAAGTTTTTCCTAATCTCAGTCCTAAAAGGCTTCCCCTTTATCCTCAAACCGTGACCCCTCGTTCTGGACTTCCCCAACATCGGGAACAATCTTCCTGCATCTAGCCTGTCCAATCCCTTTAGGATTTTATACGTTTCAATCAGATCCCCCCTCAATCTTCTAAATTCCAGCGAGTACAAGCCTAGTTCATCCAGTCTTTCTTCATATGAAAGTCCTGCCATCCCAGGAATCAATCTGGTGAACCTTCTTTGTACTCCCTCTATGGCAAGGATGTCTTTCCTCAGATTAGGGGACCAAAACTGCACACAATACTCCAGGTGTGGTCTCACCAAGGCCTTGTACAACTGCAGTAGTACCTCCCTGCTCCTGTACTCGAATCCTCTCGCTATAAATGCCAGCATACCATTCGCCTTTTTCACCGCCTGCTGTACCTGCATGCCCACTTTCAATGACTGGTGTATAATGACACCCACGTCTCGTTGCACCTCCCCTTTTCCTAATCGGCCACCATTCAGATAATAATCTGTTTTCCTATTTTTGCCACCAAAGTGGATAACTTCACATTTATCCACATTAAATTGCATCTGCCATGAATTTGCCCACTCACCCAACCTATCCAAGTCACCCTGCATCCTCTTAGCATCTTCCCCACAGCTAACACTGCCGCCCAGCTTCATGTCATCCGCAAACTTGGAGATGCTGCATTTAATTCCCTCATCCAAGTCATTAATATATATTGTAAACAACTGGGGTCCCAGCACTGAGCCTTGCGGTACCCCACTAGTCACTGCCTGCCATTCTGAAAAGGTCCCGTTTATTCCCACTCTTTGCTTCCTGTCTGCTAACCAATTCTCCATCCACATCAATACCTTACCCCCAATACCGTGTGCTTTAAGTTTGCACACTTTTGAAAGGGATAGATAAGAGAGTAGTGGATTTGTGGAATGCTCTGGCCCAGAAGGTAGGGGAGACCAGGTCTCTGGATGCTTTCAAGAAGGAGATGGATAGAGCTCTTAAAGATAGCGGAATCAAAGGTTATGGGGATAAGGCAGGAACTGGATACTGATTGTGGATGATCAGCCATGATCACAGTGAATGGTGATGCTGGCTCGAAGGGCCGAATGGCCTACTCCTGCACCTATTGTCTATTGATAAGATAGAAGTAGGAAAGTTGTTTCCATTAGTAGGTGAGACTAGAACTAGAGGACATTGCCTCAAGATTCAGAGGAGAAGATTTAGGATGTAGATGAGGAGAAATTATTTTCCCAGAGAGCAGTGAATCTATGGAATTCTCTGCCCAGGGAAGCAGTGAGGCTGCTTCACTAAATATATTTAAGATACAGTTAGATAGGTTTTTACATAGTAGGGGAATTAAGGGTTATGGGGAAAAGGCAGGTAGGTGGAGCTGAGTTTACGGACAGATCAGCCATGATCTTGTTGAATGGCAGGGCAGGCCCAATGGGCTGGATGGCCTACTCCTGCTCCTATTTCTTATTTTTTTTTAAATTATTTATTTTTGTACGATCTTGATGTACTGTGCAACGATCAGCGTGCATGCTGTATCTCAAAATAAAATAAAAATAAAACATTTCAATTATATATCAGTACATGTGACAATAAGAAACAACTTACAAATTTAAAGCAAATTCTATAGCAACTTTCTAAATGGAATGAGGTAAATGGTTGACAAGGAATAAGAACTTTACAGGGCTGTGTGCAAACAAGCAGGCAGCAGGGTGAATTTGACAACTTGGCTGCAGAGCCAGCACAGGGATGATGGACATATTGGCCTCCTTCTCTGCTGTCTCTTTCTGTATGATTCCAGATTAGGCAGTGAGTGTGAAGGAATAAAAGTTGACAAGTCAGGCATAGCCCTTCCAACTAAATTGCTGCGAATCACAATTTTAACTTTTAATCTCAATTAGTGACAAGCTCCTCGTGGTTTTATGTTCATTTTCTTTCTGTGTTAAACTCAGATTGTGTAATTTTGTTTTCACTTGTCCCAGTAAGCCCTGACAGCCCTGTAATTTGTCAAGAGCATTTCTTCTGCGCTAACACAGGAGACGAGGGAGGCCGAGCAGATTTCCTCCCGCCCACTGCAAACCAAGTGCTCACTAACACCCCTCCAGCTGTCAATCAAGCCTCCAAAGTGTAGGTGATGGAGCTTGTGGCCAGCACCATGCCACAATGACTAAGATCAAACAGCCGTCGGCACTTGGCTGCTGAGGAGCCCCTAACCAGTTCTTAAAGAGGAAAGCGTCGCCAACAAAGGCAAAACAGATTTCTTCTGCATTGTTGCTCTCACTGGGACCCTCATGGCTGTACAGTGCCCTACAGTTCTAACACACACATGCTGTCAAAAGTGCAAGATAACTCCTTCAAGTTCAAGTTCATTGTCATTCAGCCATATAATGTATACCACCAAACGAAACAGTGTTCATCCGGACCGAAGTGCACAACACAGTACATATAACTCACACACAACAGAAAGGTGGTAGTAGTAGTGGTAGGCCTCCACAGGCCGAGGTCGACCTTGGATGTTGGGTCCTAGCTGTCTAGATACACAAGCCAGGGCAGTACAGTACAGAGAACAAGCTGTGTCCATTCAGCAGGCCCCACCTCTGCACGCATCTGTTCAGCACAAAGGAATGGCGGAGACCAAAATACAGTTTGGCACCAGTGGCGTCACAGGAGTTGCCGGTCAGTATTGAACACAATGTAGGACTGCCTTGGGGACTCCAGCTCCAGATTTTTCCCTCGGGGTTTACTCCCGAAGCCTTCCCCGTGAGTGGGTATTGGCGCAAGGCAGCGGAGGTTTGAGATCAGAGTTTTCCTTCTCCTAGATGAGCTGCTAACCGGGGCTGACAGGCCCCATCTGCCAGTAACGCACCTTTGCCTCTTCTCCTGTCAGTAGAAATGGTTCTGCTGAGCTTAGTGTCTCAGCCACAGGTGAGGGGCAGGAGCTGGACTGGGTTGTCAGAGGCTGTTCGAGCATTTACTAGGTCATGGGGACTTATCCCAATTACCACCCCAGTTGTAACAACCTTAAGGAACCACAACAGAAAGGTAAAATCAGCATAAATAAATTAACAAATAATAAGGTGCATTTAAAAGTCTAAAAGTAACAGTATGCAGTACTCGTGCTGTCATACTTGGTGGGACCTGGCAGAGAGTTCAGTAGTCTCACAGCTTTGTCAGTAAGGTAAGATACTATTATACTAAAATACCACTAAGGAAATTTGGCATGTTCCCGAAGCCTCATCAATTTTTATCAATGAACCACAGAAAGCATTTTGCCCGGATGGCTCAAGAACACAAGAAATTGCAGAGAGTTGTTATACACGCCAAGTCCATCACACAAACCGGCTTCCTCTCCATTGACTCGGTCTACCACTGCCAACATAATTATTGACACGTCTGACCCTGATCGTTCTCTCTTCTCCCATCTCCTGCAGACTCACAGGCTCAAAATTCAAAGTACGTTTATTATCAAGGTAAGTATACATTATATAAACTTGGGACTCATCTCCTTACAGGCAGGCACAGAACAAAGAAATCAAGAATATCGTCAAACACCCAATGTGCAGAGAGAAATAAAACAAGTTGTGCAAAAAATAAAAGCAAGCAAAGTGTATTTAGAATGAAAACGCATCCTCAGCCGAGAGCAGCAGAGCAGGCCTCAGCCTCAGTGCAGCAGAGAGTGGAGTGAACATGCTCCCTCTCTGTGGTCTCTGCTGCCTTCCAACTTTTCGCCCCCACTCCCGCACCTCCGGCTTCACCTATCACCTTCTGGTGATCCTCCTTCTCCTCCCCCCCCCACCTTTTAATTCTGGCATCTTCCCCCTTCCTTTCTAGTCACGGTGAATGGTCTCAGCCTGAAACATTGACTGTTTATTCATTTCCATAGATGCTGCCTGACCTGCTGTGTTCCTCCGGCATTTTGTGTGTGTGTAGGAGAAGGTACAAAAGCCCGAAAACACTGACCACAAGACTCAAGCAGAGCTTCTGTCCTGCTGTTATCAGACTCTTGAATGGACCCCTCATACACTAAAGATCGACTCTGTTCTCCCAAACTACCTAGCTGTGCCCCTTGAACTTCATTTGGCTTTCTACTGCCTCTGTTTTCTATCTGCATTGTGTTCTGTGTGTGCATTTATTACATGTATTATGATATCTAGTCACACGAGTGAGGGAATGATGAAAGCAAAGGGATTAAGTTACGTATTTGTGCTTTGTTCTGGGCAATTTGGAGCTAGGGACTGACATGTCATATCTTTTATTGACCACCTAGTTGCGCTTACTTACACTTAAGCACACTTAGGTTTCATTGTTTCCAGATTGTTTGTTTCACTAGTTGCCAATAAAGGATTGAATACATTTGCTTGACTTTGTGGAACATCATTACTGGAGTGTTTGAAAGATGCATCATAGAATGATAACAAATCCATGGGGGTCGCCTGCAGCAGCAATTGGTTTGTTAGAATTGGCCGCTACACCTACAACACTATGGCATAATCTGTCTGGATGGCATGCATCACAAAAGGTTTTCTTGTCCCTTGGTACGTGTGACAACAGTAAACCGATACCATTAAAACATGAGCTCAGGATGGAAGTGGAGAATGTACCACGATCAGTGCCCATTCCCGTTTCTGAGCTAACAATAGAAAGAAATCCACTGATAAAGCAGCTGCTTGTATTTAACCTGGGTCCATCTCTTGAGGAACTCCTCTTGTGTCATTCCAGGGTTGACTTCCAACAGAACATAACCATTTCCCTCTGTGTGAGGTGTCACGCTAACTAGTTTCCCAGCCTCCGGCCCCTGATCTCCATTGGTCAGTTCTACCAAGGCTCTTCGATGCCAAATTCCTTTGAAGGCAGGATGATGACTCTCACCTCACCTTGGAAGTTGACCTCTTGTGCTCATCTACAATAGTTCCTTAGGGCTTGTCAACCAATAATGCTTAGGTATTAACTTGGAAAATCTACAGCATTTCACTTTATGAAACGATGGGGTCAGATGAGCAAAGTAGGAATACGTCTATCACCACACATTCTGACAGTGGAGATCAAGTACAAGGCCATGAAGCACACTTGCAATCTCTTCACCATTTGATACTAAGTGCTGAGTGGCCCAACTGATGACCCTTAAAGGACAAGTGCTGGCAGCCATGTGCACAGTGCTCGGCAACTTTTGATTTTTGTTTCTGATGGGATGAGAACAAGAGGTCTTTCATCTCACACCCCCAGTGAGTCATTCAAGACCCTTCCCTGGGATCACCCACCCAGCTCCCAATATTCGCATCTGCCTTAAATATGGTCAGTGACACACTGCCCACAGCTCTTGGAGCAAGAGAATTCCAGAGCTTCATGACCCTCCTCACCTCTGTCTTGAATGGATCCCACTTTATTTTCACTTGGTAACCCCTTCAGATTTAGATTCCCTCAAAGCTGTTACCAGCTCAGGATGATGCCGGACATAGTAACCAAAATTAAGATAATAATATTGTAAAGAGGAAATCTAGCTCTCCTCAGCAAGGAAAAAACATTGACAGCTGGTCCTCAATACTACCTAGAGATCCACTGTCACTCTGAATTTCAATCAACCAGGTATCTGCTCTATTTGTCTAATTTAAATACTCATTGAAAACTTTTCACTGACATTAATTACTCATCAGTTTAGCTGTTTGAGTAAGAATAATGCATTTCACTAACAAATTGGCATCATAATTATTCATAGCTACTTTACTCTCCGGCCCATCATTGCTCCCCTTATTCTAATACTGTTTAAACAATCCAGTCATGTTTTCTGAAGATCTCAAGGGAGAATAATGTCCTTGCGGGCAGGTTTCCTAGAGCTGTCGGAGAGAGTTTAAACTAGATTGACAGAGGAATGGAAACCAGAGTGGCAAGTGAGAGAATAGACCAGTTGCTGTAAAGATAGATGCAATGTGCAGAGAAACTGTGAGGAAGAATAGACAGTGGATAGGGCCCAAATACAGTTAGCTGGATGGGTTGAAATGCGTCTGCTTTAATGCGAGAAGGAACAGGGCAAGGTTGGTGAACTCAGAGCATTGGTCAGTATTTGGACCTACGATATTGTCGCCCTTACTGAGACATAGCAGGAATGGCTGCTGGATCTTCCGGAGTTTAGATGTTTCAAAAGGGACAGGGAGGGAGGTAAAAGAGGAGGGAGAGTGGTACAGGTTGAGTACCCCTTATCCAAAATGCTTGGGGCTGGAAATGCTTCGGATTTTGGAACATATAACAAGATAGCTTGGGATCGCCATCATTTCCGACTGACTTTATGTGCTACCAGTAAGGAATCTTTATCTTACACTTGCTCATCACACATATGTACCTTAAAAACGCAAACAACAGGAATTCTGCAGATGCTGGAAATTCAAGCAACATACATCAAAGTTGCTGGTAAACGCAGCAGGCCAGGCAGCATCTCTAGGAAGAGGTACAGTCGACGTTTCAAGCCGAGACCCTTTGTCAGGACTGACGAAGGGTCTCGGCCTAAAACTTCGACTGTACCGCTTCCTAGAGATGCTGCCTGGCCTGCTGCATTCACTAGCAACTTTGATGTGTGTTGCTACACATATGTACTTAACTTAATTGTTACATACCATTAATATAATGAAAATATAATGTGTGCAAGGTAACAAAAGCAGTAACAGCAACATCAGAACACCTGAATCAGCTGTTGAACAACACAAACAACGGCAAACTTTCAGTCTTCACCTACGATGCCATGTTTTGATTAAAAGGTCACAGTACACTGTATTTGTATTCTCCTTTTTTTAGGTTTTACGCAAGATGTAAAAACAAACAGCATTCTAGACTTGCTCTGGTGCTAGATTGTCATCGCGAAGAACTTTGTAAACTTATCAATGAATTTCTCCGCTGCTTCGTGATCAGCAGTAGTTTTATCTTTAAAATTTTTAAATCTTTGAAAATTTAATGCCATGCCTTTTCTTAAATGTCTGCAACAAGCCTGCTGAATATTCACAATTACCTTCAATTTTCAATTCATCGTATTAGAACTTGGCTGGTTTCATGAGCAGCACAGGGCTAGAAAGTGTTGTATATGGTTTTATCTATATGTAATATAATCTCAAGGTTGTAAAGTATACATAATAAAATGTACTTTGAACTTTGAAATTCTGGTAATAATCCTATTTTAATTTGAAACTGTTAATAGTTTATGAAGACCTGATTATTGTATAATGTATTGTTGTGTTTGAACTTCTGTTAAAAAAAACAGAGTACAAGGCTGGGCTGAGAAGTGGCAGATGGAGTTCAATAGTTCAATCCCAAAAAGTGTGAAGTGATATACACTGGAAAGATGAACTTGAAAGTGGAGTGCAAGGTTAATGACAAGATTCTTAGCAGTGTGGAGGAACAAAGAGATCTTGGGTCCACATTCATAAATCCTTCGAAGTTGTTGCGCAAGTTGATAGGATGGTTAAGAGGCATGTGGTGCACATCGGGGGATTGGGTGTAATGTTGCAGCTTTACAAACTCTGGTTAAATGGAGTATTATGTTCATTTCAGGTTGCCTCAGTATAGAAAGGATGTGGAAGCTTTGCAGAGAGTGCTGTGGAGATTTACCAAGAGAATGCCTTTTGAGGATAGGTTGAAAGAGCTAGGGCTTTTCTCAGAGTGAAAGAAGATGAGAGATGAATTGATGGAAATCTGTAAGATGATAAGAACCATACATAGAGTGGACAACCAGTGTCTTTTTCTCAGGGCAGAAATGGATAGTACAAGAATGTATAATTTTAAGGTGATTGGAAGAAAGTATGGGAGGACGTCAGAATTGTTCTTTACACACACAGGGTGATAATGCATGAAATGCACTGCCAGGTATGGTGGTAGAGGTGATTTAGGAGACTCTTAAGGCCAGTTCATTGGCTATAGTTACGAGGGAGTTAGATACGGCCCTTGTGGCTAAAGGGATCAGGGGGTATGGAGAGAAGGCAGGTACAGGGTTCTGAGTTGGATGATCAGCCATGATCATACTGAATGGCAGTTCAGGCTCGAAGGGCCAAATGGCCTACTCCTGCACCTATTTTCTATGTTTCTATGTTTCTTACATAGGCAGGAAATAAAAATGGAGGTCTATGTGGCAAAAAAGTATTAGATGGATCTTAGAGTAGATTAAAAGGTCAGCAGAACACTGAGAGCTGAAGAGCCTGTACTATGCTGTAATGTTCTACAGTAGGTTCTGTGTTGAAAGCAGCCTGTGGATGTATTTGTGATCCTGCAGGCAACTTCCTCACCACTAGGAGTTACTCAAAAACTTTTCCATAACTTGGGAATTGGAGAGGTGCATGGATAGGAAAGCTTTAGATCAGGGGTTCACAACCTGTTGTCCACAGACCCCTTGGTTAGTGGCACAAGTCCATGGCATGAAAGAGGTTGGGAACCCCTGGTTTAGAGGGATATGGGTCAATGTGGGCAAATGGGACTAGCTTAGATGGATTCTCTCCCAACAAAGATCCATTGAGCTGAAGAACCTGTTTCCATGCACAAGGGCTCTATAACCATGACAAGTGGTTGCAAACTTCCCCACCAATGGGAACAATCTTCCTGTATCTTGTCTGCCCAGTCTCACCTAGTTTTAACAGGTTTCAATCAGATTCCCTCGCTTTCTTCTAAGTCCTTGTCAATGTAAACCAGTTTGTCCACATGTCATTATCACTGTTTTAAATGTGTTGTTTTGTGGCTGAAGCACAATGCCAAGACATAAAACTATTATAAATTACAAAATAAACAGATAGTGAAAAAAAGGAATAAGAGATAATGTTCCATGGTTTATTGACCATTCAGAAATCTAATGATGGAGAAGAAACTGTTTCTGAATCATTGAGGGTGGGTCTTCAGGCATCCAGACATCCTTCCTGATGGAAGAGGGCATGGCCTAGATGATGAAGTTCCTTAGTGATGAATGCCACCTTCCTGAGACACCAGCTCTTGAAGATGTCTCAATGGTGGGGAGTATCAGTGCCAGTTTAAGATTCAGCCTGGGGAAACTTTGCCACACTCTCTCTACAGAAAGCAATTCCTCCCTCAGATGTAGAGACCAAGCCTGCACACAGTACACAAGGTCTGGTCTCTTCAAGGCCCTGTACAAGAAACCCAAACGCAGCACAATCCTTGATTATATTCTGCAATTCAATAAGACTGGTTGAATCTGCACCTTCCTGCCCCTATCCTCATATGGGCAATTTAGGCATTTTTTGATGGTCTAGACTTCAAAACCAACATTTGTCATTTTTAGAGATAATTTGAGAGTTAACCAGTACAAGAGGTATTTGTAGGCCAGATCAAGTAAAAACAGACAGCAGATTTAACCACTTAGGGTTTTACCGTATCCAACCTTCTTCTCATTCTCAAACCCTACAATTTCATGATATTTAGATCTTTTCTCTACTTTCCTGGCACATCACCTTTGGATACATTGACTTAGTTAACAGTCATTACCAATTGAATGGTTAAATTTAAATTCCAGACCTATAATGATGGGATTTGAACTCAGTTCTCTGGATTGTTGGTATTGGTACTGGTTTATTAATGTCACATGCACTGAGATACAGTGAAAAACTTGTCTTGCACATTGTTCATACAGATCAGATCATTACATAGTACATTGAGCTAGAATGAGGTAAAATAGTGCCAATGCAGAATATATGTTGCATGTCGTGCCAACACACCACAGCAAATTCCTAATACCGTAAACGTAAATGTATACAGCAAATAAAGTTGATTCTTGATCCTAAACTGTAAAACCTACTAAAAAAGAGCAGTGCAGGGAAGTAATAAATTACAAGATCATAATGTGGTAAGTTTTGAGACCAAAAGTCCATCTTAACCACTATGCCACCAGCATGCCGACATTTTTTTCAAAGTTCAAAGTAAATTTATTGTCGAAGTACACAGCATGTCGACATATACTATTCTGAGATTCATTTTCCTGCAGGCATTCACAACAGAACAAAGAAATACAATAGAATCAATGAAAACTACACACAAAGACGGACAAACAACCAATGTGCAAAAGAAGACAAACTTTGCAAATACAAAAAATAATAATGAATAAGTAAATAAATAATACTGAGAACGTGAATTGCAGAGTCCTTGAAAGTGAGTTCAGAGGTTGTGGGTTCGTTCAGTGCTGAGGTGGGTGAAGTTATCCTCACTGGTTCAGGATAGTTGAGGGGTAACTATAACCTTATAGCTGAGGGGTAATAACTGTTCCTGAAGCTGGTGGTGTGGAACCTAAAGCTCCCGTACCTCCTTCGTAATGGTAGCAGCAAGAGGAGAGCATGGCCTGGATGGTGGGTGTCCTTGACGATGAATGTTGCTTTCCTGTAGCAGCACACCTTGCCGATGTACTCAATAGCAGATCCCAGATGAGCTCAATGCCTTTTATACTCACTTTAGCCAACAGAACATGGAGGCACCTTTACGAACTCCCTCAGCCCCCAACAATCCTGTGATTTCATTTTCTGAGCCCACACAAGAGCATCCTTCAGGAGAGTGAATCCACAGAAAGCACCTGGCCCAGGCGGTGTACCTGGCCAAGGACTAAAGATCTGTAACCAACTGGCTGGAATGTTTCTAACATCTTTAATCTCTCACTTTGGTACCTACCAGCTTCAAGCAGGCTACAGCCATACCAGTGCCCATGAAGAATGTGGTAACCTACCTTAATGACTATCATCCAGTGGTATTGTGATGAGGTGTGAAACGAAACAGGATGGAGCAGGTTACTTTAAGAGAGGGAACTGCATGACCCATCCGTGGAGGTTCAGATGTTCTGAAGACCCTGTGAGAGGTGTCACCGTCAGCATGGATTTAACGACGTCAAACCACTCTGTTTTCATACTCCAATTACACAGTGATTGGAAACTGTCCTGGCAGCATTGCAGGCACTGGAGAGGAACAGTTGAGCCCATGACTTCAAAGGGACAGCAGGAAAAGGGGAAAATGCTTCGGTGTCTACTTTGGAGTCATCAGGAAGTGACACAGCAAGGAGGTATGAGGAAGCAAGCTAAGAAGATTCTGTTACAAATCAGAAAGTTCAAAGTACATTTATTATCAAAGCATATATGCAGTATACAGCCCTGAGAGTCATCTTCCCACTGACAGCCATGCAACAAAGAAACGCCATCACGAGGAAATCTGCAGATGCTGGAATTTCAAGCAACACACATCAAAGTTGCTGGTG
This sequence comes from Mobula birostris, assembly GCF_030028105.1. Classification (NCBI taxonomy): domain Eukaryota; kingdom Metazoa; phylum Chordata; class Chondrichthyes; order Myliobatiformes; family Myliobatidae; genus Mobula; species Mobula birostris. Next base: position 234,673,095 of record NC_092370.1, on the reverse strand, counting down.
AACACAGAAGGCCAGGCAGCATCTCTAGGAAGGGGTACAGTCGAAGTTTCGGGCCGAGACCCTTCGTCAGGACTAACTGAAAGAAGAGCTAGCAAGAGGTTTGAAAGTGGAAGGGGGAGGGGGAGATCCAAAATGATAGGAGAAGACAGGAGGGGGAGGGATGGAGCCAAGAGCTGGACAGGTGATTGGTAAACACGTTCCAAGAAAGGATATATGGCTGTGATAGCGAGTCTGAGTCAAAATGTGGTTGAAAAGTTGAAGAGCCAAAGAAATTACAGATGGGGAGCAGTGCGAGATGGCCTCGGCCTGAAACGTCAACTGTACTTCTTCCTAGAGATGCTGCCTGGCCTGCTGCGTTCACCAGCAACTTTGATGTGTGTTGCTTGAATTTCCAGCATCTGCAGATTTCCTTGTGTTTGCGTTTTTAAATTCACTACTGCGAAGCCTCTCCTGGTGACGCCTACACTGAAGAAGTTTAAATCTTCTCTTCAACGGGAGATCAGTGAAACCATTGCTCACTGCTCCCCACCTGTAATTTCTTTGGCTCTTCAACTTTTCGACCACATTTTGACTCAGACTCGCTATCACAGCCATATATCCTTTCTTGGAACGTGTTTGCCAATCACCTGTCCAGCTCTTGGCTCCATCCCTCCCCCTCCTGTCTTCTCCTATCATTTTGGATCTCCCCCTCCCCCTCCCACTTTCAAATCTCTTACTAGCTCTCCTTTCAGTTAGTCCTGACGAAGAAACACCATGGAACCTTTTCAAAGAAAACATCCAACACCCAATGCACAAAACAAAGAACAAATCACGCAAACGGCAAAAAAGGAGTGAAAAACACAGAATATTAAACATCAAGCCATAGAGTCATTTAAACAGTCTAGGAATGTTCAATTTAGTTCAGTTCAATATAGTGCTGTGTCGCTTATTGACTGCAGGCCACAGAGCTAGTCTGCTCCAATCGAAATTGCACAAAATAGCAATAAAAAAAGGAGTAACCAGAAACTAGAAACACATATAACATGAACTGCAGAGTCCAACCACAAACCACAAACAACTACAAAAAGCTGCAGACGCTAAAATATCTGGAATATAAGCAGTGTTCTAACCACCCAACAGGTCAGACAGTGCATTAACCTGCAGAGTGCTTCCACGTTTTCAGTTTTTATTTTCGAAGTTACTGCAGTTGAATTCATGGTGTTTAATGATGCACTAGAAAAATAATGTTTTTGAGCTACAGAAGTAATTGATAAGTGTCATCATTCTGCGATGCATTTAAGGTTAACAGTTGCTGTACAGAAAATGTAATAAAAATGTATTTGCAGTGAAGCATAGTAATGGAGATAATTATATTAGGTTGACAGTGGGAGTACAGTATACAAGCTCAGTTGTGTACGACATCTGTCTGAAGAATTGATCAATGGAAATTATTAGTGACCCTGCATGGATAAATTAGAGCTGTTAAATCCAGTTTACAATGAAGTGTTCAGATGAGGGAGAGGGAGAGAGAGTCATTGAAAATGATTGTTCAACAGGAGAGATGGATTGAAGTTGAGGCAAGGTGGATGAGTTCAGTAATTCTAAAATACAAGGTCCTTTGGAGGTTAGAGAACATGTTTATTCACAGTCCGATTCTCTGTAACAGTGGCATTAACCTTTCAGATGTAATAATTGGAAATGAATCTGCTGGGAAATAGCCAGCATATCAGACAGCAGCCGTGGTGAAACATAGAAACATAGAAAACCTACAGCTCAATACAGGCTCTTCGGCCCACAAAGTTGTGCCGAACATGTCCCAACCTTAGAAATTACTAGGTTTACCCATAGCCCTCTATTTTTCTAAGCTCCATGTACCTATCCAAAAGTCTCTTAAAAGACCCTATCATTTCCGCCTCCATCACTGTTGCCAGCAGCCCATTCCACACACTCACCACTCTCTGCGTAAAAAAACTTACCCCTGACATCTCCTCTGTCCTACTCCCCAGCACCTTAAACCTGTGTCCACTTGTGGCAGCCATTTCATCCCTGGGAAAAATCCTCTGGCGATTCACACGATCAATGCCTCTCATCATCTTATATACCTCTATCAGGTCACCTCTCATCTTCCGTCGCTCCAAGGAGAAAAGGCCGAATTCACTCAACTTGTTTTCATAAGGCCTGCTCCCTAATCCAGGCAACACCCTTGTAAATCTCCTCTGAACCCTTTCTATGGCTTCCACATCCTTCTTGTAGTGAGGCGACCAGAATTGAGCACAGTACTCCAAGTGGGATCTGACCAGGGTCCGAGATAGCTGCAACATTACCTCCCGGCTCCTAAATTCAATTTCACGATCAATGAAGGCCAATACACCATATGCCTTCTTAACCACAGAGTCAACCTGCGCTGCTGCTTTGAGCGTCCTATGGACTCGGACCCCAAGATCCCTCTGATCCTCCACAATGCCAAGAGTCTTACAATTAATACTATATTCTTCCATCATATTTGACCTACCAAAATGAACCACTTCACACTTATCTAGGTTGAACCCCACCTGCAACTTCTCAGCCCAGTTTTGCATCCTATCAATGTCCCATTGTAACCTCTGACTGCCCTCCACACTATCCTCAACACCTCCAACCTTTGTGTCATCAGCAAACTTACTAACCCATCCCTCCGCTTCCTCATCCAGGTCATTTATAAAAATCACGAAGAGTAAGGGTCCCAGAACAGATCCCTGAGGCACTCTACTGGTCACCAGCCTCCATGTAGAATATGACCCGTCTACAACCACTTTTTGCCTTCTGTGGGCAACCCATTTCTGGATCCACAAAGCAATGCCCCCTTGGATCCCATGCATCCTTACTTTCTCAATAAGCCTTGCATGGGGTACCTTATCAAATGCCTTGCTGAAATCCATATACACTACATCTACTGCTCTACCTTCATCAATGTGTTTAGTCACATCCTCAAAAAATTCAATCAGGCTCATAAGGCGCAACCTGCCTTTGACAAAGCCATGCTAACTATTCCTAATCATATTATACCTCTCCAAATGCTCATAAATCCTGCATCTCAGGACCTTCTCCTTCAGCTTACCAACCACTGAAGTAAGACTCACTAGTCTAGAATTTCCTGGGCTATCTCTACTCCCTTTCTTGAATAAAGGAACAAGATCCGCAACCCTCCAATCCTCCAGAACCTCTCCCGTCCCCATTGATGATGCAAAGGTCATCGCCAGAGGCTCAGCAATCTCCTCCCTCACCTCCCACAGTAGCCTGGGGTACATCTCAACCAGTCCCGGCAACTTATCCAACTTGAAGGTTTCCAAAAGCTCCAGCACATCCTCTTTCTTAATATCTACATGCTCAAGCTTTTCAGTCTGCTGCAAGTCATCACTACAATCACCAAGATCCTTTTCCATAGTGAATACTGAAGTAAAGTATTCATTAAGTACCTCTGCTATTTCCTCCGGTTCCATACACACTTTCCCACTGTCACACTTGATAGGTCTTATTCTTTCACGTCTTATCCTCTTGCTCTTCACATACTTGTAGAATGCCTTGGGGTTTTTCTTAATCCTGCCCGCCAAGGCCTTCTCATGGCCCCTTCTGGCTCTCCTAATTTCCTTTTTAGACTCCTTCGGGTTAGCCTTATAATCTTATAGATCTCTAACATAACCTTTTGTAAGCTTTTTTTTCATCTTGACTAGATTTATTACAGGCCTTTGTACACCACGGTTCCTGCACCCTAACACAACTTCCCTGTCTCATTGGAACGTACCAATGCAGACCTCCACATGAATATCCCCTGAACATTTGCCACATTTCTTCCATACTTTTCCCTGAGAACATCTGTTCCCAATTTAAGCTTCCAGTTTCCTTCCTGATAGCCTCATAATTCCCCTTACTCCAATTAAATGCTTTTCTAACTTGTCTGTTCCTATCTCTCTCCAATGCTATTGTAAAGGTGATAGAATTATGACCAGTATCTCCAAAATGCTCTCCCACCTGACCATGTTCATTTCCCAATACCAAGTCAAGCACAGTCTGATGCTTCAAGTTTCTGGAATTTCATCAGGGGCTACAGGTCAACGTTTTAAACAAGTACAGAGAAGAGAATGGGAAAGGAGAAGGTCCCTGCTTAGGCGAGGGTCAAACAGGCATAAGGGACGAGAGCACAAAACAAAACTGGGGTAGGGAATAGTAAGGAGGTGAGGAGAGGTGAAAACAGCAAAAGCAATACCAGCTTCCACTTTGCACAGATAGAAACAATGGATAGGATCTGACGTACTGCTGAGTCTGGGAAGCTGCAGACAGCACAGGACAGTACAGCACAGGAACAGGCCCTTCGGCCCACAATGCCTGTGCTGACCATGATGCCAATTTAAATTGCACAACTGCCTGCACATAGTCCATACCCCTCTGTTCCCTCCCTGTACACATGGCTGTCTAACTAATTCCTAAATGTTGTTAGCATATCTGCTTACCCCACCCTGCAGGAAGAACATCCCAGGCACCCACCACTCTGCATGTTAAAAACGTGTCATATAAATCTCTCTTAAACCTTCCCCCTCTTTTTTTCAAGCTATGCCCTCTAGTGTTTGGCTTCTCCATCCTCGTTAATAAAACTCTGACTATCTTGCCCCACCTGCTTCTCTCGCAATGTTATAAATTTCAGTCAGGCTTCCCCTCAACCTCTGGTGCTCCAGAGAAAACAATCCACGTTTGTCCAAACTCTCTGTGCCACGGTAGCGTAGCCGTCAGCACGACGCTATTACAGCTCAGGGCGTCGGAGTTCAGAGTTCGATTCTGCCATTCTCTGTAAGGAGTTTGTACATCCTTTTCGTGAAATGCGTGTGTTTTCCTCCCACAGTCCAAAGACGAACCAGGTTGGTTAATTGGTCATTGAAATCGTTCCGTGATTAGGTTAGGATTAAATCGGGGTTGTTGGAGTTTATCGGTGCAGCACGGCTTGAAGGCCCAGAAGCGCCTTCTCGTGCTGTAATGCTAAATAAATCTCTAATCCAGCCCATGTGCTGGTGAATCTCTTCTGCAGCCTCCCCAAAGCCTCCACGTCCTTCACGTAATACAGTGACCAGAACTGCATGCAATACTATAAATGTGGCCTCACCAAAGTTTGATATAACTGCAATGCGGCTTCTGAAATTTCATACCCAGCACCTTGACTATTTTCAGCCAGCTATGGACTTGCAAACAAAGACCTTCCCATACATTGATGCTGCCTTTTATATTTTCCACTTAAATTGTAACTTTCCAAAGCACAGCTCCGCATACTTGCCCAGAATAAACTCCATCTTCCACTTCTCTGCCCATAACTTTCATGTTGTCTGCAACTCCACTAACTTTCATGTTGTCTGCAAACTTCCTAACCAGACTACCTACATTTTTATCCAAATGGTTTGACAAACAACAGACGTTCCAACACTGATTATTGTGGGACACCACTGGTCACGAACCCAAATCTTCAGTCAGAATGACACCTGTTCAGCATTATCCTCTGTCTTTTATCTCCAAGCTAATTTTGAATCCAGTCTACCAAAGGTTCAAAGGTACATTTATTATCAAAGCCTGTGTGCAGTATACAACTCCGATATTTGTCTTCTCCAGATAGTCATGAAACAAAGAAAACTATGGAGGCCATTCAAGGAGAAACATCAACCCCCACACACTCGAAAAACAAACAAATCATGCAATGGTAACACAATAATCAACCCCCCATACACAAAAAAATCACGCAAACGGCAATGAGAACATCAAACGCCAAAGCCCACCCCACACAAAAAAACTAACAAATTGCACAAACAGCAGCAAGAAAGAATGAGCAAAAACCCAGAATATAAAAACATAAATATGAAAGAGAACAATTTGAACTGCAATCCACAATCCAATTCATAAATCGCAGAATATCGGTAACATCCTCTGACAGTTTCAAGGGAGAGAGACACCCCTCGAATGCAGAGGCCTTGCCTTAGGAGTGAGTGAGACATCACATACAGACATCATCTCCGGCAGCGGCGAGCTAGAGGCAGGTAGTCAGCGATGAATACTCACTCGCCTTCCACATTCACCTCAATGTTTCAATAACCCTGGATGCTTTAATCGGAGAGAAATGGAATCGATCATGTGCTTGCACTTCTTCACCTCGAGTCCGCTCATCTCCCGGAACTTTCTCAGAGACAGCAAAGCACTAGATCACTCATTCAATCGCAGGTCCCAGCAGTACCAGAAACACACTTAAAACTAAAAGAAGACATAGAAGAAGTGAAATGGACAGGTCTGTGGACTATCTGCAGGATGTCACCTAAGGAAACTTAGTTCACCGGCACCATCTTGTCCAAGGGTCCATTGATCCATGCACCATAATTTTCTGCATCAGTCTAACATGAGGAACCAAGTCGACAGCTTTATCATGGTTCATGCTCACAGTAAACACAAGAGATTCTACAGGTGCTTGAAATCTTGAGCAACACACATAAAATGCTGGAGGAGCTGAGCAAGCCAGGCAGCATCTATGGAGGGGAATAAACGGTTGACGTTTTAGGCAAGACCCTTCATCAGGACCATGTTTACATTGTCCACTTCCGTACACTCATCATAATCTTTGTCACGTCCTTAAGAAACTCTTCAGGTTTATGAGACAATTATGTATACAATCTTAGTGTTTGAGCAATACCTTCCTCTCTATATTGCTTGTACATTGCAACCTCCCTTGCACATGTCTGTACTTTCCAGAAGTCAGTAGGTTCTATCCATAAGAATCATTACTTATAATCTTCCTATCCCTCACGTAAGGCTCATTTTATTTTTATTTATATATTCTTACATCCAAGGGAGTAAAAATCTTTACGTTGCGTCTCCGTCGTAATGTACAAACAATAAGAAGAAAGTGTGGGAGGAAATTGCCCAAACACTAAGATTGTATACTTAATTGCTTTGTAAACATGTATGTACAGTCAGATACAATGTACAGTCAGATATGTAATCCGATCAATGTGTATTGATGAATCCGATAGCCTGGTGAAAGAAACTGTCCCAGAGCCTATTGGTCCTGGCTTTAATGCTGTGGTACCGTTTACCAGGCGGTAGCGGCTGAAACAGTTTGTGGTTGGGGTGGATGGAGTCCATGATGATCCTCTGGGCCCCTTTTACGCACCTGCTGCTGTAAATGTCCTGAACAGAGGAAAGTTCACATCCACAGATTCACCGGACTGTCGGCACCACTCTCTGCAGAGTCCTGCAGCTGAGGGTGGTACAGTTCCCATACCAGGCAGTGACACAGGCAGATTGCTAACCATGTTGCCCCTGCAGAAAGTCTGAACTTCTTCAACCGTCAGTTTTGAAAGAGACGCTGTTGTGCATTTTTTTCATCACACAGCTGGTATGTACAGTCCAGCTGAGATCCTGAATGATGTGTACACCGAGGAACCTGAAACTACTCTCCCTCTCAACTGCTGTCCCATTGATATCAATAGGGGTTAGCCTGTCTCCATTCCTCCTGTAATCCATGATCAACTCCTTTGTTTTATCAACGTTGAGGGAGAGGTTGTTTTCATGGCACCACTGTGACAGAGCGTTGACCTTTCCTCTGTAGGCTGTCTCATTATTGTTGGAAGTAAGGCCTATCAATGTTGTGTCATCCGCAAATTTGATCAGCAGATTGGAGCTGGACATGGCAACAGGGTCGTGAGTGTATAAGGAGTAGAGGAGAAGGCTCAGGACACAGCCTTGGGGGGCTCCTGTGTTCAGGGTCAGAGGGGCAGAGATGAGGGAGTCCATCCTTATCACCTGCCGGCAATCCGACAGAAAGTCCAGGATCCAGCTGTACAAGATGGGGTGCAGGCTGAGGTCTCACAGCTTCTTGTCGAGCCTGGGGGGGGGGGGGGGGAATTATGGTGTTGAATGCTGAACTGTAGCCCAAGAATAGATGTTCTGATTTGGCTCTTCTGCCCTTCTTTAACAGAAGAATAACATTGGTTACTCTCCAGACCTCTGGGACCTCACCCATTTCTAAAAAGAAAGACAGGAGATACAAGAACATTTTAGAAACTGCTTCTTCCCCTCTACCATAAGGTTTTTGAACAGATAATGAGCCCATGAAATGACCTCTCAATATTTTTGCTCACTGTTTGCTCTACCTACTGTATGCCTCAATGTCTTTCTCTTTGCTGTTGGCAACTGTGGAAAGATAAGATGCTGGAACATGAGCTCAAGTTGAACTGCACTGGAACACGAGAAACACATTGTGCAGAGAGTGGAGCAAAGCATTAAAATGACAGAAGTAACTCAGGACTGATGAAGGGTCATGGCCCAAAACATTGACTCTTTATTCCTCTCCATAGACGCTGCCCGACCTGCTGCGCTCCTCCAGCATTTTGTGTGTGTTCCTCTGGATTTCCAGCATCTGCAGAACTACTTGTGTTTAAAATGACCAGCAAACTCAAGGTCACACTTGTGGACTAAGTTCATATCAATGTTCTGCTGGTGGCCTCTCAATATAGAGGCTGCATTAAACTTTATTAAAGCCTTATTAGTTTAAATCATTTGAAATCTCTATATCCTAAAGCTTCCACTGAAGTAGGTAAAAGAATCACACACACAAGCTCATCCTTGCTCAATGTAACTCCAGTGCCGGTGTTTAATGGAGGGGACCCCTGTGAGGGGGAGATTTTAAGTGAATGAGGTCCTGTGTGGGCAGAGATCCACATCAACTCTGGAAACCCAGAAATAATTACTAGCTGTTAAACAATTATTCATAGCTAATTTACACTTTGGAAAGCAGTTCAAGCAGTTTTTTTCAACTGAGGAATCAGTCGGCTGAAACCGATTAAATACAGTTAATTGTACTTTATTATAGTGCTGGTATATCACTGTTTTAATATCATATTTTAGAGCGGAAGTAACAATTAAAAGTTAACCACTTTCAAGTGCTCTGGACTGTACACCAGCTAGGCAAAAGTTACCTGTGAGAATCCAAACCCTGCTCTGTTACGCAAAAAGATAGGGTAAACATTTACACATTGAATTAGGAACTGCTTAATCTCACATTATTAAGGATATGTTTCTGTTTTTACTTATAAATGTGGAGTTATGCTATTGAAATGCTGGTTGAATCTGTTCATTTTATAGATGATTTAAAGTTTAAACTTTTGGAATAATTTATTGCTTTGAATCCTGCTGAGAAGGCAGGAGGTGTGATTGATGCCTGCTGAATTACTTGTCACTGCCATGGAACAAGGATACTGTATATATTTTTGTCACATTGGTGGACTCATTCCCTGGCAGTCGGGGGAATAAGCAGTAAAAGATAGTCACAGAAGGCCCCAGTCACATACAGGTCTATCATTAAAAATAAAAATCAGTTAAAGAATAACCACACACACAGAAAACTGGAGGAACTCAGCAGGACAGGCAGCATTGTTAGGAATGAACAGTCGACGTTTCTGGCCAAGACCCTTCTTCAGGCTCAAGACGGAAGGGGGAAGATGCCGGAATAAAAAGGTGGGCGGGGAGGGGAAAGAGGCTAGCCAGAAGGTGATAGGTGAAGTCAGGTGGATGGGAAAGTTCAAGGGCTGGAGAAGAAGGAATCTGATAGGAGAGGACAATAGGAGAAAGGAAAGGAGGAGGGGACCCGGGGGAAGCAATAGACAGGTGAGAAGTGAACAGAGAGTGGGGAACAGAGGAAGAGGGGGTGGAATTTGTTCACCAGAAGGAGAAATCAATATTCTGCCATCAGGTTGGAGGGTGCTACATCATAGGCATCCGTTAGTCTCGTGAGACCATGGATTTGCGGCTTGGAAGGTTTCCAGGGCGCAGGCCTAGGCAAGGTTACATGGAAGACCAGCAGTTGCCCATGCTGCAAGTCTCCCCTCTCCACACCACCGATGTTGTCCAAGGGAAGGGCACTAGGGCCGATACAGCTTGGCACCGGTGTCGCAGAGCAATGTGTGGTTAAGTGCCTTGCTCAAGGACACAACACGCTGCCTCAGCTGAGGCTCAAACTAGCGACCTTCAGATCACTAGACCAATGCCTTAACCACTTGGCCACACGCCAACACTACACAGATGGAATATAAGGTGCTGCTCCTTCATCCTTAGGGTGGCCGCATCTTGACACAAGAGGAGGCCATGGATCGACAAATCGGAATGGGAAAGGGAATCAGAATTAAAATGTTTGGCCACCAGGATGTCCCACTTGTGGCAGTTGGTGTGGAGGTGTTCGACAAAGCTGTCTCCCAATTTACGATGAGCCTCACCTCGTCAGGAGCACCAGACACAATAGAAGATACCAGCAGATTCGAAGGTGAAGTGTTGCCTCACCTGAGAGGACTGTCTGGGGCTCTGAATGGAGTTGAGGGAGGAGATGTATGGGCAGCTGTAGCAGTTGGGCCACTTGCAGATAAGGAGATAGGGTGGGAAGAGATAGGGCAGGATAATCTGATAAGCTTATAAAAGATGTCGGTTCACAGTTTGCCTCCAGAGATGGAGACAGAGAGGTCACAAAAGGCGAGAGAGGTGTCAGAGATGGACCAAGTAAATTTAAGGACAGGGTGGAAGTTAGAGGCAAAATTGATAAAACTGACAAGCTCAGCACGGGTGCATGAAACAGTGCCAATGTCGTCATCATTGACGTTGAGGAAGAGTTAGGGAGTATAACCGGAGAAAGCTTTGAACAGAGACTGAAGATGAAGAGGCGGGCATAGCTTGTGCCAATGCGAGTGCCCATGCCTACCCGTCGGGTTTGGAGATAGTGGAAGGGGCTGAGGGAAAAATTATTTAGGGTGAGGACCAGTTCTGCCAGACGGAGGAGGGTGGTGGTGGAGGGGAATTGGATGGTTCTTTTGTCAAGAAAGAGGCCTTCCTGGTGGGGAATAGAAGTGTATAGGGACTGAACATCCATGGTGAAGACAAGGCGGTCAGGGCCAGGGAATTGAATGTCACTGAGAAGATTGAGGCATCAGAAGTGTCAGAGTCAGAATCAGATTTATTATCACCGCCGTGTGCCATGAAATTTGTTAACTTAGCAGCAGCAGTTCAATGTAACACATGGTAATATAGAAAGAAAAATAAATAACATAAGTAGATATATGTACAGTGCCTATAAAAATGTTCCTTAAGGTTGTTTTTGCCGGGGGGTGGTAATGGGGACAAGCTCCCACTACCTATTAAATGCTCCAGATGGCCTGCATCTCAACTAGCCTCTGACAACCAGCTCCTGGCCATCACATGAGGCTTAGCTACTATGCCCGGGGGAACTGTTTCTACTGGCAGAAGGGGCAAAGTTAGGTTACAGGCGCCTTAAAACTAGTCACTTCAGGCAGATGGGGCTTCTCAGCTGCAGTTGGCAGCTCACCCAGGAGAAGGAAAACTCTGATCTCAAACCTCCACTGCCTTCTGGCTATATCCACTTGTGGGGAAGGCTTTGGGAGTGAACACCGAGGGAAAAGACAGGAGCTGGAGTCCCTAAGGCAGTCTGACATTAAGTTCAATGATCAGTGTTGGTTGGCAAATCCTGTGACACTGTTGGTGCCCAAACTGTATCGGTCTCTGCCGTACCTTTGCATGGGGGGGGGAGGTGGTGATCTCCATTTAACTAGTTATATGATTTCTAAAACCAATTGGCTGCACAAGTGATGATTTGGTGTGTCTTATTAAAGAGGGTGAATGCTTATGCAATAAATTATTCCATGTTTTATATTTGTAATTAACCCAGGCAGTGTTGTTGTATGCACAGTCTCCCATCTCAGCCAATGAAGTTTGTAACTCCTCCAGAGTTGTCACAGGTCTCTTGGTAGCCTCTCTCACTCGTCCCTTTCATGCACGGTCACTCAGTTTTTGAGGATGGCCTTTTCTAAGTAGATTTACACCTGTGCCATATTCTTTCCATTTCTTGATGATTGACTTAACTGTACTCCAAGGGATATTCAGCAACTTGGCAATTTTCTTGTAGCCATCTCCTGACTTGTGCTTTTCAATAACCTTTTCAAAGAGGTGCTTGGAGAATTCTTATGTCTTCATGGTGGAGTTTTTGCCAGGATGCTGACTCACCAGCAGTTGGACCTTCCAGATACAGGTGTATTTTTACTACAATCAATCGAAACACCTTAACTGTACATGGCGATCTCCATTTAACTAGTTATATGATTTCTAAAACCAATTGGCTGCACCAGTGATGATTTGGCATGTCTTATTAAAGGGGGTGAATGCTTATGCAATAAATTATTCTGTGTTTTATATTTGTAATTAATTTATTTCACTTTGTAGTGATCTGTTTTCACTTTGACATGAAAGAGTCTTTTTCTGTTGATCAATGGCAATGAAAAGCCAAATTAAATCATCTACAATTCAATGTCGTAAAACAAAAAAACATGAAAACTTCCGGGGGGGGGGGAATTTTTATAAGCACTGTATGTTGAATAGTTAAATTGAAAATAGTACAGAAACAGGAATAATAAATATTTTTTAAAAAGTGAGGTAGTGTTCTTCGGTTCAATATCCATTCATGAATCGTCTAGCAGAGAGGAAGAAGCTGCTCCTGAACTGCTGAGTGTGTGCCTTTAGGTTTCCGTACCTTCTTCCTGATGGCAACAGTGAGAAGAGGGGATGCCCTGGGTGATGGAGGTCCTTAGTAATGGATGTCACCTTTCTAAGGCACCTGTCTTGAAGATGTCTTGGGTACTATGGAGGCTAGTACCCAAGATGGAGCTAACTAATTTTAAGGCTTTCTGTCAGGATTTTGCTCTCCACAGTACATCTATAGAAGTTTTCAAGTGTTTCAGCTGACAAAACAATTCTCTTCAAACTCCTCATGGAATATAGCTGCTGTCTTGCCTTCATTAGAGCTGCATCAATATGTTGGGACCAGATTAGATCCTCAGAGATCATGGCCCCAGGAACTTTAAAATGCTCACTCTCAAAGTGTTGTGGATGTCGGTGGGAAAGGACTGAACCAAGGATTAGTTTGATTTGTCGCATGTACATTGAAACAGTGAAATGTATCCTTTGTGTCAACGACTAGCACAGTCTGAGGATGTGCCGTGGGGAGTCCGGAAGTGTCATCATACTTCTGGTGTCGACATAACATGCCCACAACTCACTAACCCTAACCTGTGGGTCTTTGAAATGTGGGAGGAGGCCAGAGCACCCAGAGGAAATCTGTGCGGGCACAGGGAGAAGATACAAACAGGCAGCAGCGGGAATTGAGCCCTAATTTTCCGATCAACGGCGCTGACACTTGTTAAGTTACTTTTGTTTAAACGTACCATGGGTTAACAGTAAAGAATCATATTCTGGAAGAATTAGAGAACTTTTATTTACAGTAATAAACAAACACGTCTTAACCTAGCCACGTGCTGGAAGATTCTGGCAATCCCATGCATGCTCAGTGCTCTGTCCAATCATGTACTGGCACATCATTGCGCATGATATCACCGCATCTTCCTTTCCTTAAAAAGAAAAACAATTAAAAATGTTAATCAAAGCAAATACATAATTCAACAAACCTCTGTCAGTCTCTCTGTGGGTTTATGAACACGAGTAGACCTTCTAAGTGGTACACACAGATCTTGTATTTCCTTGTTATTATTTACATGTTTTGTCTCATCTGCATCAGTTAACTGAATCTCTGAAGATGGCTCTTTCTTGAGGTCTTTGCGATTTCTTCTTACCACTGCTCCCTCCTCTGTTTGGACCATGTGTGATCTGGGTTGTACTTCATCAAGTTCTGTAGCTTTCTGTGTCCATGTGTTCATTTAGTCTTGCATCCTTACTTCATCTCCTTGGTGCAGTTCAGGTAATGACGAGAACCTCTATCAAAGTATACTTTCTGCTTTGCTTTGTGTTCATCTTTCCATCTTTTCACTTGTTCACCTTCCTCTGTTCTCAGAAGGCTCTCATCTATTGGCAGATTGGATCTCAAATAGCGTCCCATCAAGAGCTGAGCAGGTGAAAATCCACATTCAAGTGGAGTACTGCGGTAGGTTAACAAGGCTTTATAAAAATCACTTCCACTATCTTTTGCTTTGTGCATCAGTTTCTTGACAATTCCTGCCGATTTCTCAACTAATCCATTAGACTGAGGGAAAAATAGACTAGATGTTGTATGAACAAAGCCCCATTCACGAGCAAAATGTTTCATGCATTCACCTTTGAATTGTGGGCCATTGTCTGTGAAAACTTCATCAGGTACACCATGTCTTGAAAAAACCAATTTCATGCATGTAATTACATTCTCTGCAGTCATTCTTCCCAGACAACACACTTCAGGATACAATGAGTAGTAATCTGTAATTAATAGATAGTCTTTGTTGTTAATTATAAAGAGATCAACGCCTACCTTCTGATAAGGTCTCTGAGGACCAGGATGTGGAAGCAGTGGCTCCTTAGGGTTGCTAGGTTGGTAGTTAAGGCATATTTGACAAGAAGACACCAATTCTGCAATGTCTTGATTCATCCTGGGCCTAAACATCACTTCCCGTGCCCTTCTCTTACATTTTTCAATGCCTAGGTGGCCTTCATGAATTTTATCAAGCATTTCTTTACGGAGACTTTTAGGTATAACAATTCTACTACCTTTGTACAATATCCCATCCACAACAGACAGTTCTAATCTGTGGTTCCAATAATCTTGTACTACTGAGGTACAGTCATGTCTATTATCTGGCCATCCATTCAACACCACTTGTACTACCTGACTGAGAATTTTGTTCTTCTCTATCTCAAGACGCAGCAGTTCCAACTTTTTGGGAGCAACTACCTGAACATCAACAGTGTCCCTGTGACTGTCTTTTGTTGTTGGATCCACAGCTCTGGAAAGTGTGTCAGCTGTGTACATGAATTTTCCAGGTGTGTATGACACATTCAAAGCATATCTTTGCAATTTGATCATCATTCGTTGAATTCGCAAAGGACAGTCACTTAAAGGTTTGTTAAAGAATGCAATCAATGGCTTATGATCGGTTTCAACATCAATAGATTGCCCTGACACAAACTGATGAAATCTCTCACAAGCAAACATAATGCTGAGCAATTCTTTTTCAACTTGGGCATACCTTGCTTCTGGATCAGATAATGAACGAGATGCGTATGCCACTGGTAGCCGTTCCTGATCATGTTTTTGGAATAATACTGCCTCTAAGCCTGCCTGAGATGCATCACATGAGATTTTGATGGGTCTCTCAGCATCATAAAATTTCAACACAAGTTCTTTAGTGAGCACTTTCTTGAGATTTTGCCATGCCTTGTCCTGTTCGTAGTTCCAGCTCCATTCATTTCTCCCTTTTGATAGCTGCCTCAATGGAGCAAGCTGCTCTGAAAGATTGGGTATGAATTTTCCCATGTAGTTAACCATTCCCATAAACCTCTGAACATCCTTTTTACATTGCAGTCTTGGCATGTTCTCAACAGCAGAAACCTTCAATGGACCAGGAAGCACACCCTCTTTGCTGACGATACCACCCACAAAGGTAAGTTCAGTCACTCCTAGCTGACATTTGTCTTTATTCAATTTCAGGTTTGCCTTGCGTGTTGCCTCAAAGACTTGTCTGAGTCTGGCATCATGCTCTTGTTTAGATGATCCCCTCCCCAAACAATAATATTGTCCATGGAGGTATCCACGCCCTCAATGTGCTCATACAGCATGTGAATGGTTTTATGGTACACTTCAGGAGCAATTCCAACAGAAGCCCAAGAAAATAATATCTGACAATAGGAGTGTTAAAGGTACACAACTTTGAACTCGGTTCATCTAATTTGAGTTGCCAGAATCCAGAGGATGCATTTAATTTACTAAAGTACTTTGCATTAGCAAACTGTGACATAATTTCTTCACGAGTAGGCAATTTGAAATGCTCTCTTTTAATGGCCCGATTTAATTCTCTTGGATCTAAACAAATCCTCAGTTTTCCATTTTTCTTATCAAGAATGACAAGCAAATTGACCCATTCAGTTGGTTCATCAATTTTTTTTTATGACTCCTAGCCTTTCCATTCTGTCTAGCTCTGTTTTCAGTAGATGACTTAATGGAAAAGGTACTTTTCTGCATGGATATATTACAGGTTGCACTGTATTGCCAATTTTAACCGAGTGCTCTCCTGGAAAACAACCAAGCCCTTTAAACAAGTCTTCATACTCTTTCAAGTCACTGTATTCTGACTCTGTGTTGCTATCCAGGAGTAAAATTCTTTTCACCAAATTAAGTCTTCAAGCAGATAAACCCAGAATTGACTGTACATTTTTTGGCACGACCACAAACGAAAGCGTGTGCACAATATTTTTGTATGATACCATTGCCACGCATGTTCCTTTAACTGGAATGTCTGCATCTGAATACCCAGTCACTTTTATATTTGTCTGATGTAACTTCGGTCTTGGCTTTAAAGCATTAAACTCAGATTCTGCAAGAAAATTTACTTGCGCTCCAGTATCAAGTTTAAACAGAATATTGTTTTGATTCACTTGCAACGGAATAGTCCAGTCATTCTTATTTTGTTTATTTTTACAAAGCACATCGATATAAAATTCCTCACGCTCATCTTCAAGCACACCCTTTACTTGTTTCAATTTATTTTCCTTCTTTCTACTTTTACAACAGCGTGAAAAATGATTAATCTTGCCGCAGCCATTGCAAATTTTGCCATATGTGGGACACTGATCTGGACAATGGTCTACAGAGGTTGGTTGAATGTGTCTACCCGGGGTCACAGAGTAGCGTCCGATCTGGAAC
The DNA here is from genome assembly GCF_030028105.1 of Mobula birostris. Classification (NCBI taxonomy): domain Eukaryota; kingdom Metazoa; phylum Chordata; class Chondrichthyes; order Myliobatiformes; family Myliobatidae; genus Mobula; species Mobula birostris. The sequence goes on along the minus strand of NC_092370.1, from coordinate 234,656,375 downwards.
GTCAACTGTGGGCATGATTTTTTTCTCTCCGCCAACAGAAGTACAGAGATAGAAGTCCCTCTACATTGTGTTTATTGATGTCACTGAGGCATTTGACTTGGTCAGTTCCTCTCTACCAGGGCCATGCACAGTATAATGTGCCCACAAAGTACAGAGTAAAGCTAAGTTCTAGTTCAATTTGTTTAATTTTCATCCATCCATACATATACGTATAGACTTTATTGTGGTGAACATTCAGTCCATGATGACAAACGAGAGGAACTCATTTATCTCAACTGCTGTTTTTATTGCAACAAGCGCAATAACAGACAGAGCACTATCGCTTGCTGAGAACCGAGCCAGTCAAGTGCAGACGGGGAAGGTGATTACTACACATCCTGGTTACAGGCAGGGTGATCCACAAACACACAAGCGAACAACTGTATAACCAGAATACATTTTAAAACAAGAACAATAAACAGCATTGGCCGCTAGGAATGCTGGGGCGAGCTGTCGACCACACCACACTGTCACTACCTGAGAGGTCAGCTGAACCCAACAACCCCAGACAAAAGTCCTGGTGGAGTTTGACGCTGCCTCCTGGGGTCTGGATTGTGACTGTAGCACCCCGCCTCCCCACCCCCCGCCCAGGGGAAGCACAGTTCGGTGAGGCAAGAGGCAGAGCACCCAGAGTGTCACTTCCTTCAGCCTCGCTGGGTCAATGGTGGCTTCCAGCTGATCCGGTGCAGCACAACTGCCTTCCACCACCCAGGAAATCTCATCCGGTATACCACATCAGAGATGTGGTCGAGGACCTCTTCCAGCCCCATCCAGTGTCTTCCAATCTTAGAGATAGTCCCTCTTTTCTTGCTGGGGCCATAGACCCATACTGGGGCCCCCACCAGGTACTGTTATATTGGCGCCCTGGACTAGCGGCCCAGCCCCTCCTGGGATGTGCATGAATAGCTCCACGTCCTGCCTGTCCTCAGGCCGATAGAAGATTTGGCACAGTTTGCCCGAAGTCTTTGTGACTCTGAAATTGCTGGCCCCCACCAGCCTCTGCTCCGACCGCCCATGCGAAGCCCCTAGGGGACCGCCAGCTGCCGGAGACGTCTGCTGCCTTTGGAAATCCGCCATCACCAGAACAGCAAACCTTTGCGCACCTCCAGCGTGCCACACTGAGAGATTGGGGGGCCTTGGTCTCTGGATCCAGGCTGGAAACCTCTGCCTGCTCTGGCCATTGTCTCACGCCCAGCCACCCCCTCACCCGGGCCAGCACAGGCTCACGCTCCTCTTTGCTGCACAGCCGCTGGTGATCAAAAGTGGGGACGCCTACCTCGTCAGCAGCTGCCACCTGAAGCGCAGCCCCGCCACTTGCCCCTGGTTCTGCCGTGTTGCGCTGGGCCGCTGCGGGGCGTGCTGCACAGCCGCGGGCTGCCGGGAGACCGGTGGTGGCTGTTGCTGTCCCCACCGAGTCCGCTTTCTGGAGCTGCCCTGCTGGAGAGCCATGGCTTCAGTGCCAAGGTACAGTGCTGCCCCTGGCACCTCCACGCAGGCTCCCCCCCCACCCCAGCGGGACAGCACGACTGCCTTCTGCCACCCAGGGAACCACATCCGGTGCAGCGCATCGGAGATGTGTCGAGCACCTCTTACAGCGGGTCGTCGTCCACCCAGGCCGGAATGGCTGGTCCGTGTTGGGGAGGACACCCGGACAGTTGTTAGCTTGTGTGTTTGTGAGTCACCCTGACTGTAACTGGGGTGTGTAATAATCACATCCCCCATCTGCATGCGACTGAGCTGGTCCTCTCCGAGCGACAGTGCTCTGTCCGTTATTGTGCTTGGTGCAATAAAATGGCAGTTGAGATAAACGAGCTCTTCTCGTCTGTCATCACGGACCAGATGCTCACCCCATTGGTGTCAGAAGTGGGATTAGAAATTGCTGGCTGGCCTTGCTGTCCGTGCTCCTTCCTGCCAGCACTGACAGAGGACTTCATGCAGTGGTGTGGTAAAGTGGTCATGCAGTGCTTATCACGTCTGGGGAAATCCTGTCATTGCCTGGTGCCTTCCCTGAGGACAAAAGGCCTTTGGCCTTGCTGAGCTCCTGTCGCAGCAGCTCTCCATCCTGTTCTTCCACCGTTGGCAGGCACTCAACGGCATCCAGGGCTGAGGTGGTGACAGTGCTCACTCTGGAAGTCAGAGAAATGTTCTACCCATCTCTCCACCTGTTTGCCCCTGTCTGTGATTACTTCCCCATTGATGGATTTGAGGGGAGCAATCCTGCTCTGAGACGGGCCGAGGGCTTTTTTGATGCCTTCATACATACGCCTGATATTGCCTGTCAGTGCAGTGGTCTGGATGTCTCCACTGAGCTGGACCCAGTAGTCACTGGCACAGCGTCTGGCAGGCTGCTGAACTTCACCTCTAGTAGCTCTGAGGATCTGTAGATTCCTCTCAGTTGGAGAATACTTATACTTGGCTAGGGCAGCACGATTGGCTTCAATGCCAGGGGCCATCTCATTGGGTTTGGCTTCAAGCCAGTCATTTGTTTTTGAGGTCTTTATCCCAAAGGTAGCTAAGGCTGTCCTGAACAATAGATGGTATTCTGCAGAAGTTCCCATTTCCCTGTGTCAGTTTCCAGGCTGCTGGGCACTCAGTGCTTTCTCGACGAACTTTGCAGATCTAGGTGAGACAACTTACTGGCTCCCCTGCAAGGGTTCCCTTCTTGTTTAGTGCAATGGAATTTCTTTGACTGCAGTCTGCATGTGCAATACATCAGCGAGTAGCCTGTGCCATAGTCTGTGCTATGGCAGGAACGTGTGAAAAGCACACTACCGAGGAAGGAGGGCCCGACAAGGATCATGTCGAGCTGGTGCTAGTGTCCGGAGTGAGAGTGTCTCCAGGAAACCTTGTGTTGAAACTTGGACTGGAAGTATAAGTTGGTGATACGTTGATTATGGTAGGTACAGAACCCCACAATTGCTGTCCGCTATTGTTCATCTTGCCCACGCCAAAGTGACCGAGACAGAAGGGTCAGGAGTCATGATCTGCACCCACTCTAGCAATGAAAACAAGTGTTCCTTGCTCGGGGTATTCCTGATAGTGGCTGCGAGGTTCCTTTGCCTCAGATGTGGAGCACAGCGTGGGAGTGTACACACTGACAACGTGTTCTCACTGCAAAGTCTACTCCATGCTCTCTGGGCTCATCAGGGCCCTTCCTTTACCAGAGAAAGGTGCAGCCTTTCTCCTTTAGTGTGCCTGAGTCAGCCAGACCCATCTCCTGGAGAGTGGCTACGTCCTCATGAAATTATTTGAGCTCTTCATTTATTACAGCAGTCTTCCTCACATCACCGATGCCTTAAGGCTATCAGAGAGGCCAGTCATCATTGCTCGAACATTCCCACATTCCAGTCTCAGAGTTGATCGCTCTTATTCCACAGTAGATCAGATGGCACACTCTTTAACCTTATCCACCTAACAGCCAAAATCAAAGTGCATCAGGTTATGATCTAAGATATGCTGCTTGCTAATGATTCAGTCGTCACAACCCACACTCCTCAGCATCTCCAGAGCTTAATGGCTCACTTCTCCCAGGCCTGCAAGAAATTCGGTCTGACTGTCAGGCTGAAAAAGACAAATGTCTTGGGGCAAGACGTGGAGGCACCATCAATCATTACCAATGATAACCACAAACTGGATGTTGTTCACCAGTTCATACACCTGGGGGCCATCCTCAGTGACAACCTCTCCTTGGATGTAGAAATCGACAAGCGCATCGGGAAGGCTACAACAGTTCTTGCCTGCCTCACCACACGAGTCTGGGAGAACTCCAAACTCTCAGTCAAAACAAAGATGGCAGTGTACAACACTTGTGTTACCAGCACAACGCCGCACAGCAGCGCGACCTGGAGAACATACGCTAAGCTGGAGAGAAGGCGCAACACCTTCCATTTAAGGTGCCTTCATCCCATCTGGGGCATCTCCTGGAGAGACAGAGCACCAAGTGCTGTGGTTCTTTCACGCTGGCCTCTCTATTATGTACACTCTGCTCAAGCAGTGTTAGGCTGCACTGGCTGGGCCGTATCTGCTGAATGTCAGACAGCTGTTTCCCAAAAGACATCCTCTACTGTGATCTGCCTTCAGGCAAGAGAACTACTGGCCTACAAAGATTGCAACTGTGCTACAAAGATGTCTGCAAGCAGGACATGAAGGCACTGGACATTAACACTGAGTGCTGAGAGGAACCTGAAGCCAACCGCACCAGGTGGAGAAAAATCCTGAAATAACACCTTACGCCAGGAGAAAAAAAATTCTTGCAAGTGGGAGAAGACGAACAGTCCATAGAACGGAACGCTGCATCTCCAGCAGAGCTGAGAGCACTTATAGATGCAGCCTTTGCAACAGAGGCAGCCACTCTCGCATTGGTCTGGTCAGACACAGACGGCACTGCACCAACAACTAGGTTGCAAGATCCATGGCCAACCACAAGAGGGCCTCACCTGGCAACGTTACAACCCGGAGAGTTCTGAGGATACAGAGAACGCTTGCTTGGATGTTACAAACACCGGAGGATGTTGGCCAAGAGAAAGCACTGGTTGTGTTGGAACAGGGGAAACTGAAGAGAAATTCAGTTGAGTATAATGGAACAAGATAGTGGACAGGAAGGACCTGTTGTCCTGAACAGGAGGTCAATGTCTCCCCTGCATTATATTAATGTACAACAGCACACACAAAATGATGAAGGAATTCAGCAGGTCAGGGAATATCCATGGAGGAGAATAAACAGCCTCTATGTATTAATGTTTCCTCTTCTTCTGCTTCTGCTTGGTACTGCGCAAGCACTGCCAGACGGCTGTTATAACGCGCAGTTGGTGTGAATGGCATGGGAGTTAAATTGTAAAATAACCTTTTTTGACTAGATCCCCTAAATCGATTTGATTGAGTCTATCTTTAAAAATATTAATGTCAGAAATACTGTGTAGGTCAGGCGGCAGAAGATTCCACTCTCTTGTTGGTCTTGGGTAGAGGGAGTATTAATGTTTCTAAGCAATAGCTATATAGATACAGAAGCAAACATTCTATCTCTCTACTCTCTCTCTTCTCTTGCTTTCTCTCTATCTCTCTTTCCCTCTATCTTTCTTTCCCTGTCTCTCTTTCTCTCTCACACACACACACATAGAAGTCTATGACATGGGAAAGGCTCTTCAGCCTACAATGACAGCATAATGCCAATTTAAACTAAATCCCTTCTGCCTGTCCATGGCCCATATCTCTACATTCCCTGCAAGTTCATCTCACTATCATTCAAGCACTTCAGACCGAGATGAAATGTTGACCGTTTATTCCCCTCCATAGGCACTGCCTGACCTGTGGAGTTCCTCCAGCATTTTCTGCCAGTTGCCCAAGATTTCCAGCATCTGTCTAAAATGGAGGAAACCTGACTGGCTGAGAAAGCTGAGATGCTAGTGAGCTTCCGTGTGTCCATATGGATGGATTAGGAGAAATTATTGGTGATATTTTTACAGATCGAGTTTGCGAGTCTGCTGGAGGCTGGAGGCCTGGAAGTCTGTCCTGGATTTGAGGTTCTGTCCATGTGTGTGGGCAGATGGGAGGGAGGAAAGGAGCTTGTTTTGTTGTGGTTTTGTTGCTTGTTGTGGTCTATTTTGTTGTGCTCTGTGTTCTTCTGCCAAGCATCGATGGCTTGCGATGTAGGTGCCAGAATGTGTGGCGACACTTGGGGACTACCCCCTGCACATCCTTAAGTTGTGTTAGTAAACACAAACGACACATTTCACTGTATGTTTCAACGTACATGTGATAAATAAACCTGAATGTCTGCCTCAGCAAACAGGGGTACGTGTTCCGCTGGCTAAAGCCAAGGATCAGGCGTTTGGTTTTGCTGACGTTGTGGGAAAGGTTGTTGTCATGGCACCGTGTCACTAGGCTCTCTATCTCCTTCCTGTACTCTGTCTTGTCATTGTTTGAGGTCTAGCCCACTGGTGTGGGGTCATCTGCAAACTTGTAGATGGAGGTGCTGCTGAATTGATCCATGCAGAGTATACAATCACAACTGCCTGACTGGTGATGCCATTAGGCATATTAATGACACCAGGCAAATGTGACGGGAGTTCCTCAATTTCCCGATGGATTGAACTTCAGCTAGAAATTAACCTCACTGGTAAAGTCATCTGTATGCGTCAATGGACCCACGTCCAGGACACCCTGCGTCCACTGCACCATTTTGACCATTTCCTTTAGCCTGGACTTACCCTCACTATGGATGTCCAGTCCTTAGACAACTGTATTCCCCTCCTCCAGCCCTTTATCCCTTTCACCAATCAACATTCTAGCTTTTTAATTCACCCCTCCCCCTCCCCTTTCACCTATCACCTGCCACCTTGTACTACTTCCTACCATCCCCCCACCTTCTTATTCTGACATCTCCCCTTCCTTTTCAGTCCCACTGAAGGGTCTCGACCCGAAACATTGACTGTTTACTCTTTCCCAGAGGTGCTGCCTGGCCTGCTGAGTTCCTCCAGCATTTTGTGTGTGTTACTTTGGATTTCCAGCATCTGCAAACTTTCTTATGTCTGTGACATCCTCAAACGGTGTTGGGTTATTGACACAAATGACACATTTCACCGTAAATGTCAGAACGTTCAGATACGGCCCAAGTGCAGAGACGGAGACACTGAAGTGGGTCGGCAGTTCACTGACTTCAATGAGATCTGTTGCAGGATTTTAACAGCAAGCACTAGGCCAACAGGGCCATTAACTAAAAATCTCAAAGTGAGAGTTAACTGCCAACACCACAGCTGGAAGCAATGCCAAAATACTAAACCAATACCGTCCCATTACAGAATCTGTCGAAATGCTAGTCCTCTTGCCCGAACAAGTACGAGGGTAAGCAGGAAGTACAAATGTTGCCGTGCTTTTGGTCAAGGCTCGACAAGACTAAAACAAAAGGAAATGAGTTAAATACTGCCAGTAATTAGCTGGAATGTGCACACTCCCAAGAGTAATTGTCAAATCCGTTGTGCAGCTCGCCTGCGCAGGTGTGTAGTCCCCGCTGCAGAGTCCGTGATTGTAACACTACTGCATGGGACAAATAAAGCCAATCTCTCTCCCTGAACACAAACCCTACCCAGTGTTAATGGGGATAGGTAAAATGAAATTCATTTTTAAAACTGGCTCTCCGTTTCTCTCGTCGTCTGCAGCTGGAAATCTTTATATGATTAATCATGGGCTGGTCGACTCGAGTTTTGAAACTACTCCTCATTCAATCTACATAGAGCATCAAGCGTGACCTCTGCTGCAGTACAGCCACGAGAGAAGACAGGAGGAAGTCAACTGGAGATTAGTGTCTTCCACTGAGTATTAATCTGCCTGGTATTCTTCACTACAATCTTGCATTAATTATAGGAAGATACTGTTGCAGGGACTGGATTTAACTGATTCAGAGCGCAAGCAGTTCAGTCACCGTTGACACAAGTGATTCCCATTGGCGTGTTAATGAGTCAGACTTCTAGGCCTCTCCTGGTGATTTTCCCAAGCATCATTCAATGCAAACTGCAATGAGAGCAGAGCCCTGGAAAGCATGTGCATTAGTGGAGGTCTCCGTCAGCATTAAAGGCATTTAATGCTGCCACCTCCTCTAGTCCCATCACACAGCTTCTCACAAGCATCTCCTTGACCAGTAGAAGGAGCAGAGAAGGGGAAGCACACACCTGTTGAGAGGATCATGGAGACTTTGTCGGCTGGGGGTGTAAGGGGTGGGAAGGAGTGAAGCAAGGTGTTAAGTGATTGGAGAACAGTGAAGGTCAGTCAGCACCAAAATGGATTTTGTCTTTCTATAGCACATGCAGGATGTGCTAGGCACTTTACAGCTGATGATGTAGATTTGAAGTATATTGCTCGTTTAATGGAGGAAATGCTGCCAACACATTCTACAGAAGTGATGGAGGCCATCTCGCCTGATTTCAGTTGTTAGCCTGGGATGTTAGTAGTGGCAGCGCCACACACACAAAACGCTGGAGGAACTCTGCAGGTCAGGCAGCGTCCATGGAAGGGAATAAACAGTCGATGTTTCTGGTTGATATCCTTCATCAAGACATGAAAGGTCAGGCTTGGTACTGTATGTAGGCTGGAGCAGGAGTGGTTTCAAAACTTGAATCAACCAGCATGTGGTGAATAATATAGATCAAGTTGAAGTTCAAGTCATTCAACCGTACACGTGTACACCACCAAACGAAACAACGTTCCTCCAGACCAAGGTGCACAGCATCGTACATAATACTTATATGCACAACGCATAAAGTAATATTACCATAAATAAGTTAACAAGTAATAAGGTGCATTTACAACACAAGTTAAAAAATAAACAGCATAACACCATGGTCGCTTCATACATGATGAGATCTTAATGGTGACAGGACGTTCAGTAGTCTCATAGCCTGGGAGAATAAGCTGTTTCCCAGTACCTTCTGCCTATTGGTGGGGGTGGGGGGTGGTCAAAGAGATTGTTGGATAGATGGGAGGAATCATTGACAATGTTAAGGGCCCTGGATATGCAGCGCTCCTGATAGATATCCCAGATGGATGGAAGGGATGTCCCAATGATCCACTCAATGCTCCTTACAGTCCTTCATAGGGTCTTGCGGCCAGATGCCTTGCAATTCCCCTGCCAGACAGTGATACAGCTGGTCAGGACGTTCTCGATGGTGCTCCTGTCCAAAATGGTTAGAATAGATGAGGGGGACGGGACTTTGCTTGCCTCAGTCTCCTCAGGAAGTGGAGATGATGCAGTGTTTTCTTGACAAAAGAGGTAGTGTTGAGGGACCACAGGTGAAAGAAATAAAGAGTCAGTTTTTCGGGGCAGTGGTGGGAATAATAGAGATTGCACTCTCTTCTGTAGCACCATGCCATCTTTTCCATTCACTCTTGAATGAGGCTCCCTTTCACATCTGCTCTACGGGCAGCTCCCCGGACTGTGCAGCACCCCTACAGCACCATGTGGCTGAGGTGAATTGTATTCTACTCTCTTGGAATGGGACATGAACCCTGAACCTCCAAGAAGTCAAAGTCGAGTTCATTGTCAAATGCAAAAGTACTTGTACGTTCAGGAACAATGAAAAACCTTTTGCAGCAGTATCACAGACACATAGCACCTGATACACAACACTCACAGGAAAAGCAAAATTTAAACATAAATTATACAAGAAAGGACACAATTAAAACAAAAAAATAGCCCATGTAGTGGAACGTGGTCATAGTGTTACTGTACCGGGTAGCAATTAGCATGGCACAGGTTGATTCAAGAACTGAACAGTTGAGGGGAAGTAACAGTTCTTGAAGCTGGTGGTGTGGGACTTCGTTTCTGTACCTCCTGCCCAATGGTAGCTGCAAGTAGATGTCATGGCTGGGAAGGATGGGATTTCTGATGATATTGTCTTGGGGCAGCACCTCCGATAGATACTACCAATGGTGGGGTAGGATGTGTCTATGATAGACTGGGCTGAATCCATTACTTTCTGCAACTTCATACATTCGTGCATATCCACTGAGTCCCAGTTAATTCTGACTTTGTCAAACTACACCCACAGTAGGCTTGATAAATCTGATTGGACATACTTTGAGATGCCATCATATGACCATGAGTGTCTGGTATCCTGCTACTGGCTGGCCAACCGTTCTTCCTCCAGCAGTCCAGCAGGATTGAGGATGACCTGCTCCCACTCCGGTTTTGTGGATTCTGACTGAGAAATACATGGGAACTCTTCCATGGATGGGGCAGAAGAAGCCTGATGGATTTGGCAGGCGGGCGGTATGCCCAATCCATCTGCCGTTTATGTAGGGTTTCTGTCTAATCCTGATCCAAGGTTCCCAACATCATCCCACAAGCTCCTTCTTCACTTTGAGTTCTCCTAGGGTGGAGCTTTCCTGGAGTCAGGAGAAATATTTGATCTTTTGCAGGAGCTTTTGAGCACATTTGAGCATAGCATTGGTATAATCTCTTCTTCTGTCTGCCTGGTGATTGCTTCCTGTGACAGAAGTCAGTGGAGAGAGATTTTCAGGAGTGTGGTGTTGGTCAGGAAATGATGGGCCCTGACCACAAACCACCTGAGTATAACCAGAGCCTCAGTACATTGTTGGCCTATGAGAAGACACTTCTCCTTCCAACTTGGAGGATTTTGCAGAGATAGCATTGGTGGTATCTTCCAATATCTGGCGATATACAGGTAGACCAAGTTGCAAAATCTTACTGGAAGGCATTTCTCAACCCTTCTATCTAACAGAGCTTCACCTTCCAATGCCTTGTGTCCTGATTGGATCATTCTTGGCTTGTTGGTTTGGTTCCTCAACTGAAATACTTTTATACAACAACGGAAAAGTTGAACAAGAATGAGATGAGTGCTAAGTCTTTCAACAGCAATTTCACAATGGTTTTTTTTTAATTTTCCTCCTGGCGTTGCCTCACACACATTCCAAGAAGTTAATACTCAATTCCTGGAGATGTGGGGACAATCAAGGAGGACTGGAAACTCTAGAATCCTGCCACAGCAACAGCAAAAACAAAATAATGTGGAAGCTAAAGATCTAAAATACTAGGTCTTGGAGATGCTTAGCATAATAAGGAGCATCTTTGGTGAGAGAGGTGGAGTTAATTGGTGACCTTAAATGAACACTAATACCAATCTTTGTAACCAATTAATTTCTTCACTGACATCTCACTGATGAACCGATGGTGCAGGTAGGTACAATGTAGAGAGTTCTTCATCAATAGAATTCAGGTTTCAATCCACGCCAAAACTTTTGGTAGTATGGTTGCTAGCACAACACTATTACAGCACTAGCATCTGTAACCACCACTGTCTGTAAGGGATTTTTAGTCTCCTTGTGGCCGTGTGGGTTTCCTCTGGGTCCTCTATAGATGCAAAGTAGAGATTATCATGGCCTGGTATGAAAGCAACAATGCCCCAGTATGTAAAGTCCTACAGAAAGTGCTGGACACAGCCCAGTCCGTCACAGGCAAACCCCTCCCCACCACTGAGCACATCTACAAGGAGCGCTGCCAAAAGAAAGCAGCATCCATCATCAAGGACCTTCAGTGTCCAGGTCATGCTCTTCCCTCGCTACTACCTTCGGGTAAGAGCTACAGGAGCCTTAGCTCCCACACCATCTGGTTCAGGAACACTTATTACCCTACAGCCATCAGGCTGCTGAACTGGTACGGATAACTTCACTCACCTGAACTGATTCCACCACCAAAAGTCTCACTTTCAAGAACTCTGGGACTCCTATTCTCAGAAATATTCATTTTTTTTTACTTTTTGCATTATGATATTCTCCGAAAACGTTTGTGCAGATTATTGGATCCCTTGAGGTAAACACGGCAGAGAGGTCCCTACTCCTCCCTCCGCAGCACAGCAATGCAGGTGGATGCTTTCCTGGTGTCATGGATTCTTGATTACCTGACTGGCAGACCACAGTACGTGTGCTTGCAACACTGTGTGTCTGACAGAGTGATCAGCAGCACTGGGGCTCCACAGGGGACTGTCTTGTCTCCCTTTCTCTTCACCACTTACACCTCGGACTTCAACTGCTGCACAGAGTCTTGTCATCTTCAGAAGTTTTCTGATGACTCTGCCATAGTTGGATGCATCAGCAAGGGAGATGAGGCTGAGTACAGAGCTACGGTAGGAAACTTTGTCACATGGTGTGAGCAGAATTATCTGCAGCTTAATGTGAAAAAGACTACGGAGTTGGTCGTAGACCTGAGGAGAGCTAAGGTACCGGTGACCCCTGTTTCCATCCAGGGGCTCAGTGTGGACATGGTGGAGGATTGCAAATACCTGGGGATACGAATTGACAATAAACTGGACTGGTCAAAGAACACTGAGGCTGTCTACAAGAAGGGTCAGAGCCTCTATTTCCCGAGGAGTCTGAGGTCCTTTAACATCTGCCGGACGATGCTGAGGATGTTCTATGAGTCTGTGGTGGCCAGTGTGATCATGTTTGCTGTTGTGTGCTGGGGCAGCAGGCTGAGGGTAGCAGACAGCAACAGAATCAACAGACTCATTCGCAAGGCCAGTGATGTTGTGGGGATGGAACTGGACTCTCTGACGGTGGTGTCTGAAAAGAGGATGCTGTCCAAGTTGCATGCCATCTTGGACAATGTCTCCCATCCACTACATAATGTACTGGTTGGGCACAGGAGTACATTCAGCCAGAGACTCATTCCACCGAGATGCAACACAGAGCGTCATAGGAAGTCATTCCTGCCTGTGGCCATCAAACTTTACAGCTCCTCCCTTGGAGGGTCAGACACCCTGAGCCAATAGGCTGGTTCTGGACTTATTTCCTGACATAATTTACATATCACTATTTAACTATTTATGGTTTTATTACTATTTATTATTTATGGTGCAACAGTAACAAAAACCAATTTCTCCCGGGATCAATAAAGTATGACTATGACTGTTTTTTGTGGGAGCTCTCTGTGTTTAAATAGCTGTCCTGGTTATCTATGTTACATCAGCGGCTGACATTCAAAGTGAAATATGGTGAGGCAGTTGTGATGGAGCTCACCTGTCTCTCTTCCCTCGTCTGCGTTTCCCTCCAATGCTCCAGTTTCCTCCTACACCTCTGAAAGATTCCGGTTGATAAACTGGCTGAAATTATTGAAGCTATCCCTAATGCAGATGGAGAGTTGAGGAACATTTGAGTGAGAATACATTACAGGAAAATAAAGACTGCTGGGATGGCCCCTCACTTCATCACCCCTACTGGGGCATAGGCCACTGACAGCAGCTCGCTGGAGTCTCTGTCCTGGACCAGTCTTTCAAGCTGTCCCCAGGCGTGGCCCATCTTCTTGGTGCATCCTACCTCTCCCAGGGATGAGGTCTTTGGAGCTCCTGTTGGCGTTTCTGTTTCTGCAGCTGTGTTGTTTCACAGGAGGTGCTTGCTAGACCCATGCCCAACACCCCTCCTCTCTCAGCCAAGCCTGGGGTGGGTAAATTGGAATATTATTGCCTGCAGAGCCACAGTGAAAAGCTTTGTTTGCGTGCCATCCAGACAGATCGTTCCAAACATTCATGAATACATTGAGTTGGTACAAAAGGAAAACAATCAGTACCAAATATAGTGTTCCAGTCATAGGCAACGCGCAGTGCAGATGAACAAGTAAGGCGCAAAAGCTATTTAGAAGGATCTCTCTGATCATAAGACATAGGAGAAGCACAAGGCCATTCACTCCATCGAGTCTGCTCTGCCATTCCATCATGGCTGATTTATTATCCCTCTCAATGCCATTCTGCTGCCTTCTCCCCATAACCAGTGATGCCCTGACTAATAGCAATGTCCCAGCTGGGTAAGAGCCTTCCTCCTCTGTCATAAGGAGACATGGCAGAGGTGTGAAATCCTTAACAGTTCAGATTCAAAATCATTAATGTAGCTGACCTGCTGAACCTTTCCTGCGTTTTCTGGTTAATCCTACATAGCTGGTGTTAAGACAGCAAGGGGTCATAAATCAGAATGGGCCAGGATCTAGGAGTCACAATCGCCGTGGGAACTGAAAGGGAGGCGATACTTAAAAAGAAAATGACAGAAAGGCAAGATGCCTTAGTCAGAGCTATGTCAGCTCATCTGTAGATCTAGGAACCAACTCCATCTCCTGTCTCTTTGATATGAGAGCTCAGTGTGGTTAAAAGGTTTGTCATGAAATAGCCTTGAATACGTTATACTGGATTCATTAACGCAAGCAGCATTGCTTTCCAAAAATTTATAAGCAGTGAGTTCAAAAGATAAAGCTCTGAAAGAGGGCAGTAGAATAGAGACCTATCAAAGTACTCATCTGTGTTGCCTGCGGAAACTGATCTACTTATAGTGCATCAATCAGAACAAGTGAAGACTATTCATTATTAATGAGAGAGAGGGGAGACCGATTGAAGCTTCTCCAGCCTGCTCTACCTCCAATAAGGTGAATGGGCTTCCTCCCCACCTTGCACGCAGCAAAAACAACATGGAAAATCAAGATATCCACACCACTGACAAATGCGGTGTGTTATTCTGCTCATACTGTCGCAGTTTCTGCCCAATTCTCACCGCCCCCGTAGTTTTAATTACTTGGCTGCTTTCAGAAATGTGACCGAAGGAAGAGGGGGAGTTATTTATAATTAAATGAAGCAGAGTTGTACTTGGAGATACACGCTGCTTTCAGCAGCAAACCAGGTTTGCTGTGGGTGGCGTGGGAGCGTAGTGGTTAGCACAATGCTTTATAGCACTAGCTGTAAGACCAGACTGGATTCCCACCACTGTCAGAAGTTGGTCCAATGTCCTCATGACCAATTAGCTTTCCTCTGGGTGCTCCAGTTTTCACCCACATTCTGAAGATGTACGGTTAAGATCAGTGAATTCTAACCATGCTATGTTGGTGCCGGAAGCATGTTTTTGACATATGATGCATTTAATTGTATGTTTCAATGTACATTTGACAAATAAAGCTAATCTTATCGGGTTAGAGGTCTCCCTCACAATGAATGGAAAACCACCTTTCCCTCACTGGGATTTACATTAGTTAAGGATGAAACTGGGCTTTGTTTGTGCTGCTGTTACAATATGACAAAACTGACAAAATTAGAATTTATTATTTATAAAATCTTAAGAAACAGAAGTAAAGGAGGAAGTTAGACATAACTGAGAGATTTTTGAGCATCAGCTCAGTGTGCGAATTTGTCCCAACTTGCTTCTAAGATAGGTGCCGCATCACAGGTGAATGTAAATGGCCACACAAATCACAAATCCATAGAGCAGGGAAACAGGCCTTTCGGCCTATTCAGTCTGCACTGACCATCAAATACCAACACACAACAACCTCCAGTGTATCTTCCTCTGGTTCCCAGCAGCCCCACAAGATTCTACCACTCACCTACACACTAGGGAAAGCATAGTAAACCTTTATGGGAGCATGAGCCCAAATTGGCAATAACAAGACCATGAGATATAACAGCAGAATTAGGCCATGTGGCCCATCTACTCTGCTCCATCACTTCCTCCTAATCTCTGTTCTAAATGGACAATCCTCTGTTCTGAGGCTGTGTCCTGTCAAAAAAATCTTTAGTCTTCTGAAAAAAAAATACTTCACATGCCGTGGTAGTTATCATTGATTAATGAATTAGTAACAATAATTACAGTCATTTTGTAAGGAAGAAGGATGGGTCCTGTTGCTTATTTATGAGTATTCAATGTTTTACTATTAATAAAAGTATAACACAGACAGATTATAATAAATGAAGCGTTTTAGAAAACCTGTTCAAAAGTTATTAATGTACTTACTATATATCTTCTGAAAAGACAATTGAAAAATAACATCATTTCCAAACAGTTTACCATTCAAATACTGATGTGTCTGCAAGGATTACAAAATGTATTATCCAAATGTCACGTGTCCTTGGAACTGTCGAGCTGGTGCCAAGCCGATACTAGATGTTTCAGAGCTCTAGGGATCTAAAAATATCACTTGCTACTTCATTTGGAAGCAAAGATAATCATAATGTATCTTTTTACTATGGGTGCTGTAGGATGACCACGTATCCTGCATGCCAACTAAACTTTTACACTCGCCACCTTGGACATGTGTGCCTTTGGTTCACCACCCTTGAGGTAGGAGCAATTTACAGTGGTCAATGAAGCCACCCACCTACCTACCAGGAAGAAAGACAGAGCACCGCACAGACACAGTGAAAATGTGCAAATTCCACACAGACAGACGTCAAGGTCAGGATTGAACCCAGGTTACTGGAGATGTGAGGTAGTGTTTCCACCACTGCACCACCATGTCGTCCAGACACCCAAAGTTGGGAAGAAATTCCTGGAATTCCCAGTGGATCCCCTGAGCTCCATCGTGTTATTACTTGGGGAGCTCACCGTGCACTTGATTTCTGACATTTCCCTGACTTGGTGGCAGCCATGTGTCTTTGGAAGTACCTCATGCACTGGGGAGTGCTCTGGGGCAAACAGGAAAGGACGCCCTGTAGTAATCTCTTCTACTTCTCTGTCTCTAGCTGGCCAGCTGCAACCGGGGACAAACCGTCAGAAATCGTACAAACAATCAGTAACACCAGCAGGAACTCATCTCCAAAACCTTCAAAGAGTGCCCAGCTGCTCACCAGCAGTTTCATTTGATGAGAAACCAACACAAGAAGTATTATGTCAGTGAGGCTAAATGCAGGTTGGAAGAGCAACACCTCATGTTCTGTCTGAGTAGTCTCCAACCTAATGGCATGAACATCGGTTTCTCTAACCTCTGATAACCACTTCTCTCTGTTCCCCCCTACACACCACACAGACACACATACTCTTATTGTCTTTTCCCATTCTGGTAGCCCTCTAACCCCTTATCTTCTCCTCCCCCACCTTCATCGCCTGCTCACCCTTCCTCTGGCTAACCAACTCCTTCCTTTCACTCCGCTGTCCACTTCTATCAGATTCCTCCTTCTTCAACCCTTTACCTCTTCCACCTATCACCTCCCAGTTTCTCACATCATTTGCCATCCCTCCCCCATACACCTACCTCCCCCTTCACCTGGTGTCACCTATCACCTGTATTCCTCCTCCTCCCCCCAACTTCTGCCCTTTCTTTTCCAGTCCTGATGAAGAGTCTCGGCCCAAGACATCAACAGTATATTCCCCTCCATAAATGCTGCCTGACCTACTGAGGAACTCAATAGGAAGAGCAGCATCGGTTGGAGTAACGGATTTGTCGATGTTTCAGGTGCTTGACTTCCTCATTGGCAACGCACACCAATAATAACACCTCCTCCTCATTTACAATCAAAGCAGGCATGCCTCAAGGAGACGTACTTGGCCCACTGCTTTTGACTGCGTGGCTTATAGTGGTGGTTGTCCATTGAGTCCTGCGTGAGAGAGTTTCTAAAGTGGAAAAGCCACTAGACTGGGGCAGTTCCAGTCTCTTGACCTCAGAAATCCGGGTCCAGTGGTCCAAACAAGCATCGCAAACCAGGGTCCTCCTAGCAGTGGATGACCACGTCATCTTCTGTGCCTTGTCATGTCCTCGCCACAGAGCTTTGCAGTTCTGCCTTCCTGGCCATTGGTCCTCACTCTAGACCTCATCCGTCCAGTCCTTCACATGCTCAGACAGGCGTATCCCTCTCTCACTGGGGTGTGAGCAGTGTACCAGGGTGTGGCCACAAAATACAAACAGCTACTCGGAGCCACAGCTGAGAGCTGAGTGTCCCGTGGGGACAAAAGGTGAGTGAGCTGCCCTGGAACGGACATAACATGCCCCTTCAGCAGAGGTGCTGCCCCTCCCTGGGCACCTCATTAGATTAGATTAGATTAGATTAGATTCAACCCTATTGTCATTGTGCTGAGTACAGATACAAAACCAATGAAAAGCATTTAGCACCTGACCAGAAATGCAAAGAATAGTGTTACTTGCAAAATAACTGCCAATTAAATAAGTGCTACAGCACACAAATATAAAAGTACTGAGACAGTACAATACGGATGCAATACTGCTTAGCGCTGTGATGAGAGGTTCAGCAGTGTCACAGCCTCAGGGAAGAAGCTCTTCCTGTGCCTGCTGGTGCAGGAGCGGAGGCTGTTGTAGCGCCTACCGGATGGGAGGAGAGTAAAAAGTCCATGGTTAGGGTGAGATGCATCCATGATAATGCATTTTGCACTGCCCAGGCAGCGTTTATGGTAGATGTTCTCAATGATGGGCAATTGGATGCTGATAATCTGCTGGGCAGTTTTCACCACACGCTGGAGTGCTTTGCGGTCCGATACAGGACAATTGCCATACCACACTGAGATGCAGTTGGTGAGTATGCTCTCAATGGTACAGCGGTAAAAGTCCGTCAGTATCCTGGGACAGAGGTGAGCTTTCCTGATGCTCCGCAGGAAATAAAGGCGCTGTTATGCCTTTTTGATCAGGATGAAGGAGTTCAGGGACCAGGTGAGATCCTCGGAAATGTGGACACCAAGGAACTTGAAGCTTGATACACGCTCCACCACAGTTCCTACACCCCTGTGTGGTTAGTCATAGCTTAAACGCCATCTATAAATTCACTGATGATGCCATTGTTGACAGAATTTCAGATGCCAGTGAGGAGGTGTAAAGAAGTGAGACGGATCAGCTAGTTGGAAGTGTCATAGCAACAACTTTGCACTCAACATCAGCAAGCCCAGGGGATTGATTGTGGACTTCAGGAAAAGGGAGTCGGGAGAACATACAATAGTCCTCATTCTCAGTGGAAAGAGTGAGTAGATTCAACGTCTCAGAGGATCTGTCCTGGGACATAGTGATGCAATTACAAAGAAGGCATCCCAATGAGTCTACTTCATTAGGAGCTTGAGGTTACCAGGCTCTCTAGCAAATTGCTACAGACGTCCGGGAGCGAGCATTATGATGGGCTGTATCACAGCCTGGAATGGAGGCTCCAATGCACTGGATCACAAGTCAGCTCTATCATGGGCAAAACCCTCCCCACCTTTGAGGACATCCTCAAAACGTAGTGCCTCAAAAGGCAATATCCGTTGTTAAAGACCCTCATTACGCAGGCCATGACCTCCTTGCATTACCATCATCAGGGAGGAAGAGAAGGAATCTGAAGACTCACTCTCAATGATTCCGAACCAGCTTCTTCCCCTCCACTGTCAGACTTCTGTTTTGTCACAGAGTCATACAAAAGTACAGCTCTGAATCTGTCCATCTAGTCTATCTGTCCAACTGTCCAACTAGCATATTGATATTAGGGGAGAGGAGGTGTTGGAGTTGTTAAAATACATTAGGATGGATAAGTCCCCGGGGCCTGACGGAATATTCCTCAGGCTGCTCCATGAGGCGAGTGAAGAGATTGCTGAACCTCTGGTTAGGATCTTTATGTCCTTCTTGTCCACGGGAATGGTACCGGAGGATTGGAGGGAGGCAAATGTTGTCCCCTTGTTCAAAAAAGGTAGTAGGGATAGTCCGGGTAATTATAGACCAGTGAGCCTTACATCTGTGGTGGGAAAGCTGTTGGAAAAGGTTCTTAGAGATAGGATCTCTGGGCATTTAGAGAATCATGGTCTGATCAGGGACAGTCAGCATGGCTTTGTGAAGGGCAGATCGTGTCTAACAAGCCTGATAGAGTTCTTTGAGGAGGTGACCAGGTATATAGATGAGGGTAGTGCAGTGGATGTGATCTACATGGATTTTAGTAAGGCATTTGACAAGGTTCCACACAGTGGGCTTACTCAGAAAGTCAGAATCCACCTGTCCAGGGAAGTTTGGCCAGGTGGATGCAGAAATGGCTTGACTGCAGAAAGCAGAGGCTCATGGTGGAGGGAGTACATTCAGATTGGAGGATTGTGACTAGTGGTATCCCACAAGGATCTGTTCTGGGACCTCTACTTTTCGTGATTTTTATTAACAACCTGGATGAGTGGGTAGAAGGGTGGGTTGGCAAGTTTGCAGATGACACAATGGTTGGTGGTGTTGTAGATAGTGTAGAGGATTGTCAAAGTTTGCAGAGAGACATTGATAGGATGCAGAAGTGGGCTGAGAAGTGGCAGATGGAGTTCAACCCGGAGAAGTGTGAGGTGGTACACTTTGGAAGGACAAACTCCAAGGCAGAGTACAAAGAAAATGGCAGGGTACTTGGAAGTGTAGAGGAGCAGAGGGATCTGGGGGTACATGTCCACAGATCCCTGAAAGTTGCCTCACAGGTAGATAGGGTAGTTAAGAAAGCTTATGGGGTGTTAGCTTTCATAAGTCGAGGGATAGAGTTTAAGAGCCGCGGGGTAATGACGCAGCTCTATAAAACTCTGGTTAGGCCACACTTGGAGTATTGTGTCCAGTTCTGGTCGCCTCACTATAGGAAGGATGTGGAAGCATTGGAAAGGGTACAGAGGAGATTTACCAGGATGCTGCCTGGTTTAGAGAGTATGCATTATGATCAGAGATTAAGGGAGCTAGGGCTTTACTCTTTAGAGAGAAGGAGGATGAGAGGAGACGTGATAGAGGATATTAAGACAAGATATTAAGAGGAATAGATAGAGTGGATAGCCAGCACCTCTTCCCCAGGGCACCACTGCTCAATACAAGAGGACATGGCTTTAAGGTAAGGGGTGGGAAGTTCAAGGGGGATATTAGAGGAAGGTTTTTTACTCAGAGAGTGGTTGGTGCGTGGAATGCAGTGCCTGAGTCAGTGGTGGAGGCAGATACAATAGTGAAATTTAAGAGACTACTAGATAGGTATCTGGAGGAATTTAAGGTGGGGGGTTATATGGGAGGCAGGGTCTAAGAGTCAGCACAATTTTGTGGGCCAAAGGGCCTGTACTGTGCTGTACTGTTCTATGTTCTATAGTCCGTGCCAGGCCACTTAAGCTGTCTGCTCCCATCAACAGGGTGGGGTCCACAAACTCATGAACACCACCTCGTTACATATCTTTTGCACTATTTATATAATTTTGTAACTTATAGTAATTGTTATGCCTTTCAATGTACTGCTGCCCACAAAGCAAAAAAATTCATGGCAAATGTCAGTGCTAATCACCTGATTCTGATTCTGACATGCATCCTGGGTTCCTGAGCAGCAATTTGTGTCCCTCCTGACAGGCTAAGTGCTCCTGACTTGTAATGAATCCATGTGTCACTGTATTCCTCCTGCCTCGTCAATTGGATGCTCAGCCCTGTACTATCACAGACAGCTACCATCTACTATTGTCTAAACTAAGAGCAAATTCAGAAAACTGAGGTGCAAAAAGACTTGGGAGTGCTTGTGCGGAATTCACCAGTGGTTAACTTGTCGGCTGAATCAGTAGGAGGGAAAACAAATGCAATTTTAGTATTCATTTCAAGAGGGCTAGAATATAAAAGCTGAGACCTAATAACACAGAATATACAACAAAACAGTGCAGTCCACGCCTTCAGCCCATAATGTTATGCCAGACTTTGAACCTATTCCAAGATCATTCCAGCACACCTCTTCCACATAGACCTCCATTTTTCCTTCATCCATATGCCTATCTAAGAGCTTCTTAAACGTCCGTAACGTATCTGCCTCTACCACCATCCCTGGCAATGTGTTCCACGCAGCCACCACTCTGTGTTAAAAGAAAACCTATATTTCCCTCCAAAACTTTAAAACCTGCCCTCTTTATTTGCCATTTCAGTCTTCCCCTGCCCTGCCACCATGGGAAAAAGGTGCAGGATGTCCACTCTATACCTCTCATCATCTTATGCATCCTCTATAAGGCATTGCTCAGTCCACAGTTGAAGAACTATGTTTCAGTTTTGGGTCCCATATCTAAGAAAGGACGTCCTGGCATAGGAGAGAATCCAGAGGAGATTCACGAGACTGATCCTAAGAATGAAAGGGTTAACACAGAGGAGTGTTTGATGATTTCGGGTCTGTACTCATCAGAGTTTGGAAGAATGAGGGGGGATGTCATTGAATATTGAAAAGCCTAGACAGAGTGGACATGGGGGTGGAGGGATGTTTCCAATAGTGGGACAGTCCAGAACCAGAGGGCACAGCCTCAGAATACAAGGATGTCCCTTTAAAAAAGAGATGATGAGGAGTTTTTTTAGCCAGAGAAGGGCAAATCTGTGGAATTCATTGCCACAGACAGCTGAGGAAGCCAGGTCATTGGGTATATTTAAAGAGGAGGCTGATAGGTTCTTGATTAGTAAGGGCATAAATGGTTAGGGGGAAAAGGCAGGAGAATGGGGTTGAATGGCAAAGTAAGTTGCTGTGATTAACTGGCAGAGCAAACTCAATAGACTGAATGACCTGGTTCTACTCTGACACCTTATGGTCATCAAACCTCTCGGCCTTTGTCTCACTGTCAGAATACTTCAAACCAAACTGCATTAAACGGTTCTTTGACTATCATCGAATCCAATTCAAAGCATCACTGATTCCACAAGGGTCCTGTGAGGCAATTTTGATTACACGTCATATATTTTTCACCCAGTGTCGCTTGTAATCAAATTCGCCGTGAATTGCTCAGGGACGGTAATGGATTAGATCTGTCACAGTGAAGTGCATCAGCCCCTCTCTCCGCACTGCGAGCATCAGCTAAGAAATTATGCTGCACGTTAGCACATATAAGGCACTAACTGCAATCTCAGCTGCTCAGCAGATACATTGATTAATCATTCATTTTAAATAAAGCAAACGTAATATATGAACAAAAAGAAAGTCAATAAAGATAGACACTCAAATACACATTGAGAAGTGACAGTCCCAATACAAGGCATGTGGACTTGTAAAGAGTACAATAAAAAGTAATGTAAACCATAAAGAGGCTATCCCAGTAAAATGGTGCATTATAATTGGAACAGGAAAATGTCCCAGTAAAACAGGGCAGGCTTTACACTATACATAGAAGATGAATCATCTGAGTAACACAATAAATATTCTAATTGGCACAGGAGGGAGACTGTCCCTGTAAAACAAGGCATATTACAATGAAGAGACAGCAAAGGATGCCTCAGTAAGCCAGGATGTTTTAAAAAAATATATACAGAAGAGAGGGTTCCCTGTGAAAAGAGCATTTTGAAATGCAGAGGGAAGGAGAATTTCTTGAAACATACCCTCTTGAATTGAGGTGTTGAAGAAGATACTGAGAGTCACCATTTTTTTCCCTCCAAGAGGACCACAGGCTTGTCGTAGGGTTTGGGAGCATGCATACCTCAATGACTCAGAGAGCTATGTTGGCTAGAGCTGGGCCTTGTGCTTTGACTCTTAGTGAAGTCACCCATGACGAACAGGTCAAAGGGTAGATGGCAGACTTAGAGTTGTCCACCAGTCCTCCACTCAGGGCTAACAACCCTGACTGGTCAAAAGAACTGTTATGGAAACAGCAAAAAAAAATTGCTGCCCTAAACACCAGTGGTGTAACTACTACGATTTTTTCCACCGGGAATTTGGAACTAACTGACTGATGGAGGTAGAAACCCTCACCATAGTTAACATCTTATATGCAGAAACCCACAAGGACATGGACTAACATGATGGATGGGCTGAATGGTCTCCTGTGCCACAATGTCTACGATTAGTACTCTCAACATGTCCAACTGGAGCACAGGAGAACAAGGGGAGATTGGATAGAGGTATCCAAATTTTGAGGGGTATGGTTATGGTAAGCATACTTTCTCCACCGAGGCTGAGTGAAACTGGAACTAGGGGTCATGGGTTAAAGGTGAAAGGTGAAATGTTTAACAGAAACCAGAGGGGGAACTTCTTCACTCAGAGTGTGGTGAGAATGTGGAACAAGATGCCAGTGGAAGTGATGGATGCAGGTTTGATTTCATCATTTAAAAGAGTTTGGATAATAACTTGGATGGGAGGAGAAAGGAGGGAGGGGCTATTGGCCAAATAAGGCTCTATGCAGAATAACACTTCAGCGTAGACTAGATAGGCCAAAAGGTCCGTTTCTGTACTGTAGTACTCTGTGACTATGACTAAATCAAATCAAAATGAATTGGGCTCTTATCTCATTGCTTCCTTTCTATTTAATTGACTGTTGTACTTTTTTACAGTGCTGTTAACAACAGTGAGAGTTTACTTTGTTTTTACCTCTGGAAATCCTTGGAGAGATTTCTCTGTCTTCCCTTCACAATCCACAATCACACTTGGACTTTTCCTGCCACCTCAAACCCCCCCCTCCCCACCCCCAGGCAGTGAGATTAACTGCTTCAAAGTGAGATGGAAAGTAATAGTGGGAAAGTCACAAAGAGAAAGATGAAAGAAAAAGTAATCAAGAGAGTTGGAAAATTTATCTTTGTAACATTTTTTAAAATTCTCTTAAATTTGCAATTCTAAAAATATTTTAGCATATGCCTTCTGGACATTCGAGCATTGATAAAGGTTCCTCCTCATTTTCAAGTTTAATGAAAAAAATATTACAGAGCCATCTGATAGCTTACATCGTTACTAAGGGAAATTTTGTGACCAAGTCCCACACCAACATTAATAGTAAAAATACAAGCCACTTTAGAGTCCTGGGTTCTGGGGAATGCTTCTTAACTGAAGTTACCTTGAGAAGGAACCTTGCCCAATCTCAGAAGGATTTGCAAAGTTGTAACGTGGGAAACCCAGTGTCACAGAGTGAGACTCCACTATTTGTAATGAGGTAATTGTTGTTCATGTTCACACAAACCAGTCTCCCTTCCATTGACTCTCTCTGCACCTCACACTGCCTCGAAAGAACAGCCCATTCCCATTCCAACATGTTGGTCCACAGCTTCCTCTACTGCCATGATGAGGCCACCCCCAGGCTGGAGGAACAACACCTCATATTCGTCTGAGTAACCTCCTGCCTGGTAGCGTTAACCTCAATGCCTCTAATTTCCAGTAATTTCTCCCACTGACCCTTCTCTCTGTTTCTATTCCTTATTCCAGCTTCATTCTTATCCCTTCTCTTCTACACACCTGCCTATCACCTCCCTCTGGTGCCCCTCTTCCTTCCCCTTCTTCCATGGTCCACTCTCCTCTCCTTCCAGAGTTCTTCTTCTTCAGCCCTTTGCCTTTTCCACCTATCACCTCCCAGCCTCTTACTTCATCCCCCTTCACCCGCTTACCCACCGTCGTCTCACTTATCACTTGTCAGCATACAGTACTTCTCCTCCACCAGCTTCATATGCTGGCTTCTGCTCCCTTTCTTTTTAGCCCTGATGAAGGGTCTTGGCCCAAAGGGTCAACTGTTTATTCCTCTCCATAGATGCTGCCCGGCCAGCTGAGTTCCTTCAGCTTTTCACTGTATCTCAGTACATGTGACAATAGTACAATCAATTACCAGAAACAACTAATTGTAAATTGAATTAGAGCAGTGCTAAACATGGAGACAAACAAGCCCTTTGTCTCTCAACCACCCATTCTCACCAATCCTACATGAGCCCAGTTTCTTTTAATTTCCCCACATCTCCTTCAACTCCCCCAGGTTCCACTACTCACTAACACAGCCTTAGGGTAATTTACAGCCAGGGGGTGGTGAATTTTTGGAATTTGTCCCCTCAGAGAGCTAAGGAGACCAGTAATTGGATGTATTTAGGCAGAGATTGATAAGTTCTTGATTGGAAGGCAGGTGAAATATCCTCGAGGATTGGATGGTGGGGCAGATTCAATGGGCCAACTGGCCTAATTCTTCTCCTATATATTATGATCTGTGGCACTCAGCTCCCTCCATACAACAATATCTCTCACCTCTTACTCTATAAATAATAGTCGTCTGGCTTTGCTTACCAGTGAGGATAACTTCACTTTTATCCACATTATGCTGCATCTGTTGCTAATTTGTCCACTCGCTCAATTTGTTGCTAATTGGTTTATTATTGTCACCTGTGACGAGATGCAGTGCAAAGATTTTGCTCGCATGCCATCATTTCATACAAAGTAGTACAATCAAAAACAAATATTGAATGCAGAATATAGTGTTAGAGTTATAGAGAAAGGGCAGGCAGGCAGACAAGCTGCAAAGGCCATGTGTCAGTACCTCCAGTTGAACTCTGACTTTTTGTATGTTTCCCATTGCCATGTGCTCCTGTCCCCACTCCTGCTCTACTCCGGCCCCTGTATTACTGAGTACTCCGTCTCTCATCTGTTCCTCATTATTACCTGTATTGCTGCCACCTGTGTCTCATTGTGCTCCACCTATCATCTGCCTCTCTGTTTATTGCTTAGTGTATTTCAGTCCTGTGTTTTCAGCCATTTGTTACTAGGTTGTGTAATGATTTTTCCTAAGCCTTTCCAGCATTTGTATCTGTATGCTGGCTGTCTAAATATTGACTCTGCTGGTTTCCCAATTCTGGTTTTTTGAATTTCTCTGGCTGTTTTGATCTTTGCCTGAACTTTCATGCTGACTTTGTTCACACCTTGGGATTTGTTACTCAATTAATATTACTGTGTGCACAGTACTGGGTCTGTGATTGGATCCCTGCTCCAGTGTCCTGACTCCATGACAAGGTAGACTGGGAGACTAAGAGTTCATCTTTATCATATCAGAGTTCTACTCAAGAGCCGCAACAACAATCTTGCACTCAATACCAGTAAGACCAAGGAATTGATAGTGGACTTCAGGAAGGAGAGGTTGAGGGAACACATACCAGACCTCATTAAGGGATCAGCAATGGAAAGGATGAGTAGTTTCTCGTTCCTGGGTGCCAGCATCTCTGAAGACCTATCCTGGGCCCACCACACCAGTGCAATTACAAAGAAGGCAGATCAGTATCTCTATTTCATTAGGAGTTTAAGGAGATTTGGTATGTCACCAAAGACTTCAGCAAATTTCTACAGATATAGCATGTAGAACATTCTAATTGGTTGCATCACTATCCAATCAGAAAAAGTTGCAGAAGGTTATAAATTCAGCCGACTCCAATATGGGCACTGGCTTCAAAAGATGATGCCTCAAAAAGGCAACACCTGTCATTAAGGACCCCCACCACCCAAGATGTACACTCTTCTAATTACCACCATCTAAAGCCACACACTCAATGTTTTAGGAACATATTTTGCCCTCTGCCATCAGATTTCTAAACAGACAATGACCTCATTATTTTTGGTCTCATTTTGCACTACTTTCTAAATTCCTTTAAATATATGTTTCTAATTATAATTCATGGTATATTTTATGTCTTTTATATGTATATACTTGATTCTGATTCTTATAACAGCAGGGTAGAAGCTGCCCTTGAGCCTGGTGGTACATGTTCTGCACTCTCCTTGAAGCCCCAGGTCTCTGGAATGGGTCTTGAAACCTCAGATGTGAAGTTGTGAATGTTCCATCTGGGCTACATCTAATAGAGACAATTCAGATCGGATGGGGGGGAGACAATAAATGTGGGGCAAATAATTAATGGTGATTATGGCACAGAATAATTTTGCAAGTCTGTAAACTGACTGGACTCACTCAGTAACTTCCAATGAACATTTGGCAGATTCAGTGACATCAACCTGCCAAGACGCTGCCTGCCCCTCAGTGGTGAAATCCTGTGTATTGGCAGAACATTGCATGCCAGAATGCCAATGCCTGGAGGACCCACAGCCTTCAAAGACCAGAAATCTCTTTGACACCCATTCTGCTTGGTTTAGCAGCCTGTCAAATCTGTCAGAAATCTTGAATGTTCCTAAATGCCCTGACATTCAAAACCATTCAAAAACTATTAAAAATCAATCAAACAATTTCAAGTTCCTCTGACATTTAAAATCCATTAAAATCAAACAATAAAAAATTAAAATTTCAAATGCCTCTGACATTCTAAAACATTCTAAAACTATTAAAATTCGATTAAATATTAAAGTTGTAAAAGAAACAAGAACCCTGGCACTTAAAAATAATTAAGAACATTTACTAAATTAATGCAAAAAATCTATATTACCTGATATAAACCTTGTAGGCAGTCTGATCTCCTGAAGTGGATGGAGCTGTATTCCCTAGTTTGACCTGGTTCAAGTTCCCGGAAGAGTTCATCAGCTTCAGTAGTGAGGAACTGGCACAGCTTTGTATCTGTCCCAGAGGAGTCCGGGACTGGAACAGTGAGGAAATGTAGAGCAGTGGAGATGTCAACCTACATTGGTGAGTGGATTCACATTTAATGATATTCCCTGGTCAACAGCTAATCGCAATTTTTCATGGAGCTTAGGACAAGTGGTGTCAACAACCTCAAAAAAAATGTAAACTAACAAATAAGTTTCAGCTTTGAGTCTAATGTACAATTTTTGGTGATGCCACAGTTTATGTTCTGAATAGAAGCAGTGTTTCACGCTGCGTCAGTGATAAGGAGGCACGGAGCATGCCAGTTAGTGTAACACTATCACAGCTTCAGCAAAGTGGGTTCAATTCCCGCCACTGTCTGTAAGGAGTTGTACGTTTCCACATGACCACATTAGGTTCCTCTGGGTGCTCTGGTTTTCTTCCACATTACAAAGACGTACAGGTTGTTAGGTTAATTGATTGCCTGGGAATAATTGGATGGCAAGGGCTTGTTGGGCCAGAAGGCCCTGTTTACCCTGCTGTATCTCTAGATAGAATAAGATTGAAATGAGGGAGGCAGCCTCGTGTGAATGGTGTCTGATATTACAGACTGGTTTTATCCATCTGCAAGTCAGCTATACGGCACCTTTGTTGCCCTCAGCACATACTGCCTGTCAGCCCAGGTATTACTCTACATGTCACGTTTCAAAGTGACACTAGGTAATCACCTCAAGTTCGTCAGGGAGAAACAAGTTCAGAAACCTTAAAGGACTTTGCCAAAAGACAAAAGTCAGGCTTCTGTAAAACATAAGGTAAGATTCTACAGGAAGATAACTTGTACGTTGAAAGAAAGCACGTTACTTAAGGGAAGTTTCAGCAGGTGAGAGATGAACCAATGATTTTAAAGGGTATTACACATAGCATTCCTAACCCTAACCCTAACCCATACATCTTTGGACTGTGGGAGGAAACCAGAGCACCCAGAGGAATCCCACACAGTCACGGGGAGAACGTAAAAACTCCTCGCAGACAGCGGCCGGAATGTACGAAAATCTGAGCACATTTCAGCATTTTTGGCATCATTACACTGGCCGCCTGTGTCCTTTCCGATCAATTTTTAAATACTCTTAATTGTATATAAGGCTCTGAATAATCTAGCTCCTCCATATATATTGGTGCGTCTATCCTCTTACACCCTTAATTGTAATCTTAGATCTGTGAATACTGCTTTGCTTAGTGTCCCTAAAGCAGGGGTTCCCAACCTTTTTTATGACATGAGCCAATGTCACTAAGCAAGGGCTTAGGTTGAGAATGCCTGTCCTATAGCCAAGCCTACAAGAACTGGCGATGTGGTCTTTTGCTGTTATGCACCAAAAGTCTGGAATACTCTACCAACTGAGGTGTGCCAGGCTAGTACCATGGAGTGGTTTAAAAACACTCCTAACAACCTACTTTTTCTAATTTGGCCCACGTATAGGATTTTTTAATGCCTGTTGATGTTGGTTACATTTATATAATTTGGTATATTCGATTACATTCTATTCTATAAAATGTTTGTCTTTACACGGGGCAACATGAGGGGAAACCTCTTCACTCAGAGGGTGGTGACAGTGTGGAATGAGCTCCCAGCATAACTGGTGCATGTCAGCTTGATTTCAACATTTCAGAGAAGTTTGGATAGGTACACGGATGGTAAGGGTATGGAGGGCTATGGTCCCGGTGCAGGTCGATGGGAGTAGGCAGTTTCAGTGGTTCAGTACAGACTAGATAGGCTGAAGGGCCTGTTTCTGTGCTGTACTTTTCTATGACTATTTCCGATGATTTTTAATTATGTTTCGTATTTTTATAACTATATTGATTTATCTTTACAATCAATGGAAAGCACCTTGAGCCTGCCTCTTAATATGTGAAAGGTGCTATGTAAATAAAGTTATTATTATAAGTAAACGCCAGTCAAGGATCATTAGCTCTGTAAGGAGTTGTACTAAATGTTCCACCATCTTGCTATGTTTCAGATTGAGACCTTGCATCAGGACCTATCAACTGTTCCTCTGCCTCCAGAGGTGCAGCCGGACCCTCTGAAATTCTCCAGCAGCAACGTGGGGAAGAGTGACAATGAGAACTGATTTCCATAAATAGATCGTCAGTACACGTCAAAACCTCAGCATGTTAATGGGTTTCATGGCAACTGGCCCAGACAAATGGGATTTCTTTTTCTTTCAAGCCATTTCTTTTGATTTCATCTTCTGTATAAAGAGCTCTGATGCCCAGTCCAGGAACGCAGCTTGCAGATCGCTGATTGAAACACAGAGAGAAGTACAATTGCAGAACAAATTGCAATTACCATCTACTTTTTCCCGGAGCTGAGCGAAATTTGCAGCAGTTTTTCGAAATTGTGGCCAAGAATTTAGAAAGGTACCAGCTGTAAACGAAACCAAAAAGCCACCCATTCCGTTTGGGCTCATCATGGGCTGAAACTTTTAAAGAGACCTCGCCCAACCTTGCCGGAGGCTGTATATCAGAATCAGGTTTAATATCACTGGCATACGGCATGAAATTTGTTGTTTTGTGGCAGCAGTACAGTGCAATACATTTTTAAATAAAAACTATAAATTACAACAGGAAATGTATTTAAAAATTAAATTAAATGAGTAGTGCATAAAGAAAGCAAAAATAATGAGGTGGTGTCCATTGTCCATTCAGTAATCTGATGACAGAGGGGGAAGAAGCTGTTCCCAAAACGTTGTGTGTGTGTGTGCCTTCAGGCTCCTGTACCTCCACTTTGATGAGGATACTAAGAAGAGAGCATGTCCGGGGTGATCAGGGTCCTTAATGATGGATGCCACCTTTTTGAAGCATCGCCTTTTGAAGATGCCCTGGATGCTGGGGAGGCTAGTGCCCATGATGAAGCTGGCTGAGTTTGCAACTCTCTGCAGGTTTTTCCAATCCTGTGCAGTGGTCCTTCCATACCAGATGGTGATGAAACCAGTTGGAATGCTCTCCACAGTGAATCTGTAGAAATTTGCTCCATTGCATCCTAATTATACCGATGGAGTCGTGGCGTTAGCATCTTCAGACGGGTGATGCCATCGTTGTCACACCTGCCTCTCGCTTTCTGCCCATGTTCTCCCTCCCCCCTAACCTACCTATTAATGTTAATCCCTGTCTCAACTGCAGGGATCACAGGTCAGAGGGAAGTGGATATTGGACTCGCTGGCTGAGTTTAGCAGGATTCACTAGTGAATGTAATTAATTCAATTCAAATCAAGATCAATTGTCATTCAACCATTCATGAATATCATGAATACTGTACAGCCAAATGAGACAGTTTTACTCCAGGGCCAAGGTGCAAAAACACATTACCAACAGTCACACACCGTACAGCACACACACAAGATCCCAATCACGGAATAAGAGTCCCGACGTGCTCCCCCCGCCACCCGCATGACACCACGGATTGAGGCCCAGTCCCCAGTCCTCAGAAGAATTAATCTTCTTATAGTGTACCCCAGAGCAATTTCACATCATCTCTTAAAGACAGGCAACATTTTACCTCAACCCTGTGCAAACTGACTTCAGGGAATATGGAATATAGTACATAGCACATCGAACAGTATAGCACATGAGCTGGCCCTTCTGCCCATCATGTTGGTTCCAACCATGAGACCAGTTTAAACTGCACTCTTGCTTGCACATGGTCCCTATTGCTTAAATCTCTGTCTGTTCATCTGTCTGTCTAAATGCCTCTTAAACGTTGTTATTCAATCTGCTTCCGCTACTTTCCCTGGCAGTGCGTTCCAGTCATCTACAACTCTCTGAGCAAAAGAAAAACTTGTTATGTAAATCTCCTCTAAGCTTCCCTTTTCTCCCCTATAAAGCTACGAGGGGTGATTGATAAGTTCGTGGCCTAAGGTAGAAGGAGTCAATTTTAGAAAATCTAGCACATTTATTTTTCAACATAGTCCCCTCCTACATTTACACACTTAGTCCAGCGGTCGTGGAGCATACGGATCCTTCTTTGTAGAAGTCGGTGTCTTGAACCTCCAGGAAGTGGTCCACAGCAGGGGTCATTGATAAGTTCGTGGCCTAAGGTAGAAAGGGATGAGATATTAACTTCAAACTTTCTGCATAATCACTCAAAGAGTTGAACTGCATGTGCAGTTCAAGGAGAAGAGCTGTATAACTCATCTCCTTCTACCGTAGGCCACAAACTTATCAATCACCCTGCTGTGGACACTTCCTGGAGGTCCAAGATCCGTATGCTCCACGACTGCTGGACTAAGTGTGTAAATGTAGAAGGGCACTATGTTGAAAAATAAATGGGCTAGGTTTTCTAAAATTGACTCCTTCTACCTTAGGCCACAAATTTATCAATCACCCCTTGTATACACTTTGGTATTTGATGTTTCCATCCCAGGAAAAATACTTTTTTCTCTGTTAGAACATAGAACAAGAGAGGGCTATGTGGGAGGGAAGAGTCAGATTGATCTTAGAATAGGTTTAAAGGGTCAGCACAATATTGGGGTTGAAAGACCTGTACTGTACTATTCTATGTTCTAACATATTGTACTGTGCAAAAGTCTTTGGGAAAAGAGGTGGGGGTGTGACACTGCTGATCAGAGATAGTTTCACGGCTGCAGAATAGGAGGAAATCATGGAGGGATTGTCTACTGAGTCTCTATGGGTGGAAGTTAGAAACAGGAAGGGGTCAATAATTGAGTGTTTTTTTATAGACTACCCAATAGTAACAGGGACACCAAGGAGCAGATAGGGAGACAGATTCTGGAAAGATGCAATAATAACAGGGTTGTCATGGTGGGAGATTTTAATTTCCCCAATATTGATTGGCATCTCCCTAGAGCAAGCGGTATAGATGGGGTGGAATTTGTTAGGTGTGTTCAGGAAGATTTCCTGACACGATATGTAGATAAGGCTGTACTTGATCTGGTATTGAGAAATGAACCTGGTCAGATGTCAGGTCTCTCAGTGGGAGAGCATTTTGAAGATAATGATCACAATCCTATCTCCTTTACCATAGCATTGGAGAGGGATAGTGTCACGTACCCCGTGACGGGAATAAAGAAACAGCAGAATTAGAAAACACTTTGGAGTCCAGCATTGCTATAAACTAATAATATTTATTAGTAACTGCGCAATACAGTATTATAAATGTAGATAAGTCAAACAGGTTAGCAATGATTATATATATAAGTAAGTATATCAGTAAGTCTGGAAATACATGTATGGAAAACCAAGCATCTTTAAGTCTAGGGGTAAAAAGATACAGTCTTACGATGATGAGCAAAGTTCAGTTCAGTTCAGTTCATGGTATTGAGTTGAGTAGTGATGGAGAGAGAGAGAGGGAGAGATTTAAGTCTTCAGGGGAGCTAACGCCGTCGATGTTCTCGTTGTCCTTCGAAATCCTTTACAAGTCACTGACTGTGACTTTAACAAAGGGGACCGGTTTTTCTGTGGTGGAGCTATCCCCCAGGCGAGGGTGGACACATGGACAACTCCCCACCAGTCAACCCTTTTCCTCTTTCCACTGCAAGAGCGATGGATTGATCCGCCTGATCGATCCTCCAAAACCCACTTTTTCTGCGGGCACAACAATGCTCATTCAGTGTCCAAACATGTGTCTGACGTCTGTATCATCTGACCTCCTATTTTATCTTTCTGTGCTGAGCATCAACTGTCATTCAAATAATTCCTCCTTCCTCCCTCTGTGTAAGAAATGCAAGCAGGCAAAAAGTCCTTGAAAGGTGTCAACAACCTGCCTTCGGTCACCATAGCAACTTATGAGCTGCTTGGTGCTGTCTCCAACTCCAGCAGAAATCCAACAGTTAACCAGTTCCTTAAAGTGACAGTCCAACTGTTAATCTTCGTCTCTCTCTCTCTTTTACAAACAAGCTATCGGTGGTAAATAACTCTAGGGGTACCTCAGGATTCCCTCACAGTAGGAACTGACAAGTTAGGAAAATATTTAATTGGAATAAGGGGAAATATGAAGCTATCAGGCAGAAACTTGGAAGCATAAATTGGGAATAGATGTTCTCAGGGAAATGTACAACAGAAATGTGGCAAATGTTCAGGGGATATTTACATGGCATTCTACATAGGTACGTTCCAATGAGACAGGGAAAGGATGGTAGGGTACAGGAACCGTGGTGTACAAACGCTGTTGAAAATCTAGTCAAGAAGAAAAGAAAAGCTTACAAAAGGTACAAAAAACTAGGTAATGATAGAGATCTAGAAGATTATAAGGCTAGCAGGAAGGAGCTTAAGAAAGAAATTAGGACAGCCAGAGAAAGCCATGAGAAGGCCTTGGCGAGTAGGATTAAGGAAATCCCCAAGGCATTCTACAAGTATGTGAAGAGCAAGAGGATAAGACGTGAGTGAATAGGACCATTCAAGTGTGACAGTGGAAAAGTGTGTTTGGAACCGGAGGAAATAGCAGAGGTACTTAATGAATACTTTTCTTCAGTATTCACTATGGTAAAGGACCTTCCGATTTTAGGGATGACTTACAGCGGACTGAAAAGCTAGAACAATAGACGTTAAGAAAGCATCAAGTTGGATAAGTCACCGGGACCGGACGAGATATACCCCAGGCTACTGTGGGAGGCGAGGGAGGAGATTGCTGAGCCTCTGGCGATGATCTTTGAATCATCAATGGGGACAGGAGAGGTTCTGGAGGATTGGAGGGTTGCAGATGTTGTTCCCTTATTCAAGAAAGGTGAGTAGAGATAGCCCAGGAAATTATAGACCAGTGAGTCTTACTTCATTGGTTGGCAAGTTGATGGAGAAAATCCTAAGAGGGTGGATTTATGAACATTTGGAGAGGCATAATATGATTAGGAATAGTCAACATGGCTTTGTTAAAGGCAGGTCGTGCCTCACGAGCCTGATTGAATTTTTTGAGGATGTGACTAAACACATTGATGAAGGTAGAGCAGTAGATGTAGTGTATATGGATTTCAGCAAGGCATTTGATAATGTACCCATGCAAGCCTTTTTGAGAAAGTAAGGAGGCATGGGATCCAAGTGGACCTTGCTTTGTGGATCCAGAACTGGCTTGCCCACAGAAGGGAAAGAGTGGTTGTAGATGGGTTATATTCTGCATGGAGGTTCGTGACCAGTGGTGTGCCTCAGGGATCTGTTCTGGGACCCTTCTCTTTGTGATTTTTATAAATAAACTGAATGAGGAAATGGTGGGATAGGTTAGTAAATTTGCTGATGACACAAAGGTTGGGGGTGTTGTGGATGGTGTAGAGGTCTGACAGAGGTTACAGTGGGACATTGATAGGATGCAAAACTGGGCTGAGATGTGGCAGGTGGAGTTCAACCCAGATAACTGTGAGGTGGTTCATTTGGTAGGTCAAATATGATGGCAGAGTATAGTATTAATGGTAAGACTCTTGGCAGTGTAGAGGATCAGAGAGATCTTGGGGTCCGAGTCCATAGGTCACTCAAAGCTGCTGCGCAGGTTGACTGTGCGGTTAAGAAGGCATACGGTGCATTCGCCTTCACCAACTGTGGGATTGAGTTCAAGGGCCAAGAGGTAATGTTACAGCTATAGAGGACCCTGGTCAGACCCCAGTTGGAGTACTGTGCTCAGTTCTGGTCACCTCACTACAGGAAGGATATGGAAACTATAGAAAGGTGTAGAGGAGATTTAAAAGGATGTTGCCTGGATTGGGGAGTATGCCTTACAAGAATAAGTTGAGTGAACTTGGCATTTTTTCTTTGAAGCGATGGAGGATGAGAGGTGACCTGATAGAGGTGTATAAGATGATGAGAGACATTGATCACGTGGACAGTCAGAGGCTTTTTCCCAGGGCTGAAATGGCTAACACAAGAGGGCACATTTTTAAGTTGCTTGAAAGTAGGAACAGGGTGGGTGTCAGGGGTAAAATTTTTTGTGCAGAGAGTGGTGAGTGCGTGGAATGGGCTGCTGGCAACGGTGGTGGAGGTGGATACGATAGGGTCTTTTAAGAGGTTCCTGGATAGATACATGGAGCTTAGAAAAATAGAGGGCTATGGGTAACCCAAGGTAAGGACATGTTTGGCACAGCATTGTGGGCCGAAGGGCTTGTATTGTGTTGTAGGTTTTCTCTGTTTCTATATATATAGCTTTAAGATTTTTGTACAGTACTGTACTTGTCAACATGGGGTGGAGAGCGAGTTTGTAAATCTGGCAGGAGCAACAGGTGTTGAGAATGGTGAAGGTGGAATGCCACGGGAGGGGTGTGGGACAGGCAGCAGAGAAGGAGTGCCAGGGACAAGGGTGACGTGAGTGAACACTACAGCCCACTTTGGCCCAATGTTGTCTGAACCAACTAACTAATAATCAAATGTCTAACTAAACTAGTCCCTTCTGCATATACAATGACCATATCCCTCCATTTCCTGTACATTTTTATTCCTATCTGAAAGCCTCTTAAATGCTTTATAATATTTGCCTCCACCACCACCCCTGGTAGTGCATTCCAGACACCCACCACACTTGCCCTGCACATCTCCTTTGAACTTTCCCCATCCCACCTTTTGTAGTTGTAACTGAACAAAACTCTGCAACTGGCTCTCCTCATCCTGCCCAACAGGGTCTCCTTATCTCTTTGCAGAGCAGTTGGTCACAACACCAGGGCTTTGTCTGCACTGGTGATGGGGCAGCTCGCCTTAAAACCTGATGCATAGCCGTTCGCAATAACCACAATGGAAGTCTTTGCGTCAGGGTGCAGGGGTGGATGTGGTGACCTTCCGCTGTTGCGACAAGGAAGTTTCGAGCTAATTACTGATGCGTGCTCACCTTTGCTCTAGGTTCCAGGTGGACCACTCAGCCACAGCTCATCCACAGAAATGGTCCCTACACTGAATCATCTGTTCAGAATAGAATTGATGGCAGTGAGTTTGCATTCAAGCAAGTGTTATGCCTGGTAGCTCCTATCACTGGCTATGTGAGGGTAAGAGCTCCCTGGAGTCATGGAGTATTACCACACAGAAACTGGCCCTTCGGTCCAACTGGTCTCTGACAGCCACAGAATTCACCCCCTCCCCCCACTAGTCACAGTTGCCCACTTTCAACCCGTAGCACTCCCCTCCAGGTACCCATCTGAAATGCCTCTTCAATGTTGCATTTGTACTTCCTCTAGAAGCTCATTCCAGGTACTCACTACCTTCTGTGTGAGGTTGTTACCTCTCAGGTATCTTAAATCTTTTACCTCTTATCTTATAGCTGTGTCCTCGAGTTTTGGACTTCCTAACCATGTGGTAAAGACTGTGAATGTCCATCTTATCCATACCCCTCTTGATTTTATAAACTTCTATAAAGTCACGTCTCATTCATCACAGAGATGAGGAGAAATTTCTTTCGCCAGCGTGTGGTGAATTCATTTCCACAGGTGACTGTGGAGGCCAAGTCATTTGGTATACTTAAGGCAGAGGTTGATAGATTCTTGATTAGTCAGGGCATATAAGGATATGGGGAGAAGGCATGAGATTGGGGCTGATAGAGAAATGAAACCACCATGATGAAATGACGGAGCAGATTCGAAGGGCCAAATGGCCTAATTCTGCTCCTCTAACTTATGGTCTTATGGTCTCATTCTCCTTTGTTCCAAGGAATAAACATCCAGCGTGGCCAATCTCTCTCTATAACTCAAGCTCTCTAGTTCAGGCAACATCCTCATAAACCTCTTCTATACCATCTCCAATTTGGGAACCTCTTCTGGTTCAATGCCAACATATCCTTTCTTAGATAAGGGGCCCAAAGCTGCTCAGTTATGGTCTGAACAATGGCCTCACTCACTTTCAGTCCTGATGCAAGTGTTCATCCCAAAGTTTCACCCATCCTTCAGCCTCCACAGGTGCTGCTCAACCTGATAAGTTCCTCCAGCGGTTTGTTTGTTTTTGTTTCAGTTCTTTGGTTTTCCTTCTCTTTATTTACATTAATAAAGGAGAAACATAGAATGAAATATTGATTAATACCACTTTAGAAATTGTAATATGCGACCAACTACCCTCAGTACATTGTTGACTTACTGATTCATTATAGACATTTACTTCCAGTACCTTGGAGAGTGACCTAGAGGAGATTCGGGATATTAATTATTGCTTTGTTACCTCCCCAGTGATTATCTAAAGTCTATGCGTCTCATTAAACTCCTGCCAGCTCAAAGCAATCTATCACCTAAACACTGTATCTGATCTAACTTTTCACAATGCCACTTGACCTTTTTTCAAGTGAAAGTGACATTAATTTCTCAGGTCTCCATTCATCACCTCAGCCCTGATAATATCTGGTTAGATCCATGCTGCACGCTCACCATTGCAAGCCTAAACCAGAGCTGCAAGAGGAACAAGGATCTTGTAAATTTGATATCATTTCTCTGCTGAAAGGCTTTATTATTATTCTGAAAGTCAAGAGTTCTATCTAATATTTCATGGCCTCCTCCACCTGCACTGACAGATTTAATGATGTGTTAGTGCCGATTGAGATCCTTGCCCTCATACTCCCTTTGACCTTACTGTTTAATGAGGCCTCCTTATTCTTACTGTCAGCTACATCTAACTTCACTTGCTATCTGTTTATACAGCTCTGTCCCTCTGAGGATCTCCTTCTCGTCCACACCTACTCTTGCTGGTTTGCCGCTGTGACATCATCTGAAGATACAGACTTGGTTCCCACACTGATAATATACAATGCCCCCTTAGTTTTGGGTAAATCTCTGAGGGGAAACATCTACCTTGTTAATCCCCTCTGTTATGTTTCAATAGGATCGCCTCACATTATTCTAAACTCCAATGAATATCAAATGAAACCTCTCAGCCATTCTTCATATGTCAAAACCAGGACTCAGCATGGTGAATCTTCTCTGCACAATCTCCTAAGAGAATAAAGCCATCTTGAAAACCTGTACACAGGACTCCTAATGCAGCTTCACCAGCTGTGGACGATTTTAACCAACTGGGGTCTGGTAAATATCTTTGCAAGACTATAGAATTGTGTGTCTGTATTGCTTAAGGCCTGGATCAGCAGAAAATCATGGAGCTGCCCTCTACCCTTCTGCTGTAGACTTAAGATTACATGGTGTTGCTCTCTCACTTGCAGCTATGTATACAAGACTTGTATTTTTTCTCTCTAGCTAGCTTAGAACAATACCGAATATGGAAATGTTGAACAAACCATACCCGTTAGAAGTAGCCATAAAGGGGGTGCGTGTACTGATTGTAAGCGGATTTATTCCTCTCCGGAGGGACGGCGCCCAATGTCACGTAAATAAAGAGTCTCCTAACAAATACCTGGATCTGAGTCTTGTGTGGGAAAAGAAATTCCCTAACACCAGCACTATGCAGAGTTGCGTAAAACCTACAGACTTTATATTTTTGAAACAGGTAGCTGCCAGGATTCAAACCCATGTGAGGAAATCCCATTGGATCTCTAGTCCATTGCCTTAACCACTCAGAGACAAATACTGCCAAGACACTTCGATAACCTTACCATGGGAAAATATTCTATCCACCCTGTCAATGCCTCTTACAATTTTATTTACCTCTATAAGTCACCACTCAGCCTCCTTCGCCCTAAGGAAAATGAGCCCAGACTATTCAATCTCTCCCCATAACTAAAACCCTCCAATCCAGGCAACATTCTGGTGAATCTCCTCTGCACTCTCTCCAGCACAAACACATCTTTCCCTTAGTGTAGCATCTAGAACTGCATACAATTCCCCATGTTGTCTGGCCAATGTTTTGTAAGGTTGCAACATAGCATCCTGACTTTTACAAGTCAAGCTTGATAACTTCCAACAAATACCTCCTTACTAACAGATTTCCATATTTTCCCAATTACAGATATGAGGTTAATTAATTTATGGTTTTCTGTTTCTCATTTCTCACATTTTTTGACCAGTGCTGACAGCTCCAATGCCATATTCAAGTTTGCTGATAACAGCACTGTCACAGACTGAACAAAAGGTGGTGATGAATCAACATATAGAAGGGAGATTGCAAATCTGCCGAGTGGTGCCACACAACAACCTCTTACTCAATATCAGCAAGACCAAGGAACTGATTATTGACTTCAAGAGGATGAAACCAGAGGTCCATGAGCCAGTCCTCATCAAAGGATCAGAGATGGAGAGGGTCAGCAATTTTAAATTCCTCAATGTTACTGTTTCGGATGACCTGCCCAGGTCTCAACATCTAAGTGTAATTATGAAGAAAGCACAGCAGCGCCTTCACTTCCTTAGAAGTTTATGAAGACTTGGAATGACATCTAAAACTTTGACAAAGTTCTTTAGGTGTGTGGTGGAGAACATACTGACCGGCTGCATCACAGCCTGGTATGGAAACACCAATGCCTTGGAACAGAAAATCCTACAAAAATTTGTGGATACAGACCAGCCCGCCATGGATAAAGCCCTCTCCACCACTGAGAACATCTACGCGAAACATTATCGCAGGAAAAAAACATCCATCATCAGGGACCCCCACCACCCAGGACACGCTCTCTTCTCAATGCTGCCATCAGGAAGAAGGGACAAGAGCCTCAGGACTCAGCACTAGGTTCAGGAACAGTTATTACCCATAAACCATCAGGCTCTTGAACCAAAGGGGATAACTTCACTCAACTTCACTTCATTATTGAAATATTCCCAAAATCCATGGATGCACTTTCAAGACTGTTCATCTCAAGTTCTTGATATTTATTGCTTATTTATCTATTTTGTTACTTCTTTTTGTATTTGCACAGTTTGTTGTCTTTTGCAGACTGGTTGAACGACCAAGTTGGTGCAATCTTTTATTGATTCTATTATGGTTATTATTCTGTTATGAATGGATTGAGTATGCCCACAATAAAATGAATCTCAGGGTTGTACATGGTGACATATATGTACTTTGATGATAAATTTACTTTGAACTTTGAAATCTTATGATTTTCCAATCCTCTGGTACCCTCCAGAATTCAGGGGCCTTCAATGGATTACAACCAATGTATTCACCATCTCTGCAGACTGGAGTATGTAGGGTATTAGGTCCAGGGGTATGTTAGAACATAGAGTATAGCACAGGAACAGGCCCTTCAGCCCACAATGCCTGTGCTGAGCATGTTAAACTAAATCTTCTTACCCCTCCATATTCACCTGTCTGTCCAACAGTCTGTTAAACACTTCTATCATATCTGCTTGCATCTCTTTTAATCATCTCCCTCTCACCTTAAATGCACATCCTCTGGAGCAGGGGTTCTCCACCTTTCTTATGCCAAAGACACTATCATTAACGAAGGCACCTCTGGACCCCAGGTTGGGAAGCCCTGCCCCAGAATTCGACATTTTTAGTCTGAGGAAAAGACTGTCTACCCTATCATAATTGTATAAACTTCCATTATTTCCCTTCTCAGCTTTTGACGCTCCAGAAAAATCCACCTTAGTTTGTTCAACACCTCTTTATTGCTCATACCTTCTAATCCAGGCAGCATCCTCATAAACCTCCAATGAAGAAGTACCAAAGCCTCCACATCCTTCCTCAATGGGGCGACCAGAATTGCACACAATACTCCAAGGGCAGCATAACCAAAGTTTAGTTCTGAGATCACCCATTTAGAAGCCGTGTACTGTAAGTGTTCATGCTAGAACTAGTGGTCATGGGTTAAGGGTGAAAGGTGAAATGTTTAAGGGGGACGTGAGGGGGAACGTCTTCACTCAGAAGGCAAAGACAGTGTAGAACGAGTTGCCAGTGGTAGTGGATGCAGGTTTGATTTCAACATTGAAGAGAAGTTTGGATAGGTACCTGGAGGCTCATAG
Source organism: Mobula birostris (assembly GCF_030028105.1). Taxonomy (NCBI): domain Eukaryota; kingdom Metazoa; phylum Chordata; class Chondrichthyes; order Myliobatiformes; family Myliobatidae; genus Mobula; species Mobula birostris. Next base: position 234,615,111 of record NC_092370.1, on the reverse strand, counting down.
GTCAGTCGTGAGATGATGGGGTTAGGCAGAATAACAGTTCAGAATGGACTAAAGGGGCTGAAGAACCTGTTTCTGTGTTGTAGTGTCCTATGACTCTAAGTGCTACAAAAACAATGTAGGGTGTTCTTGATGTGACAAATGCACCATGTTTGTACAAGGACTATTATTGTGGTCCCTTCCACCAATGTTATCTGCTATGGATGATGCCAGGAAGGCTTGAGATAGACTTGATACATGTGACAAATAACCTAATCTAGTCTAAATCCTGATGAAAGGTCTCAGCCCAAAACGGTGACTATTTATTCCCCCCTGTAGATGCTACCTGACCGACTGTTCCACCAGCATTTTGTGTGTGTTGCTCTAGATTTCCAGCATCTGCAAACTTCTTTGGCTTCTAATCTAGTGTACTGAAAAAGGAAAGCTCCTTGAGAAGGATGAATCACTTGTGGATAAATAAGGAAGTTAAAAATAGAATCAAATGGAAAGAAAATGCACAGAATAGAAGCACAAGACACTCTGCAGATGCTGGAAATCCAGAGCAACTCACAAGATCCTGGAGGAACTCAGCAGGTCAGGCAGCATCTATGGAAATGAGTAAACTGGGGATGTTTCAGGCTGAGACTCTTCATTAGGACTGGAAAAGAAGAAGAATGTTGTTGAGATTAATGGTGGGACAGAGGATTGGAAAATATTTAGAAACCAACAAACAATGACTCAGCAGGTCAGGTTGCTGTTTTTCCTCCCACGGATGAGGCTGACTTGTTGAGTATTTCCAATATTTTCTGGGTTTTTTCCACTTTAAAGCTCATGATCTCTTTGGCTGTCCAAATGCAGGATTTTCAGAATCATAACCAGGTTTAGTATCTCTATTGTCGTGATGCTACCTGAGGGTGGTGCTGGAGTCTTGGATCCTGGACAAGGTTTAATTGACACGGATTGTGGACTCTGTAGTTCATGTTATGATGTGTTTCTGGTTTCTGGTTGCTCCTTTTATGTTGCTATTTTGTGTAATTTTGATTGAGGTGGACTGACTCTGGGGCCTACAGTCAACGAACAACACAGGCTAGGTTAAGCTGAGTTGAACGAAACTGGACATTCCTGGACTGTTTCGATGAATTTGTAGTTTGATGTTATATATTCCATGTTTTCCGCTCTCATTTTTTTATCATTTGCATGATTTATTCTTTTTTTTATGCCTTTGGCGTTTGTTGATTTTCTTTGATTGGGTTCCACAGTATTTCTTAATATCGTGACTGTCTGCAGAAAAATGAATCCGACTGCATTCATACTTTGATAATAAATGTACTTTGAACCTTTGAGATTTTGTTGTTTTGCAGCAGTATTGTGAAATACACAAAGATATTATGAATTACAATAAGAAATACCAATATATATAAAAGAAAATTAAATTAACACAGAAAGAGAAGAAAAAGAGCACTTCCACAGTGAAGATTTCTCAAAGGACAGGTGTTGGTTAAGGAGTTAACTTCTTCACATCTGATTCTTTTTTCCATGTCTAGTTGTGAAGAAGTAATGCGGCACATGATAAAATTGGATTGAATTCAAATTCAATTCCTAATCATCAGCATTGTTGCAGTTATGCTGAGAGCATCCCTTTATCTCCCGGCTCTTCCACTCTACTGTCTGCAGGTTTTCTGCTTGACGAAAATATACTCCAGACAGTGAATAATTCAAGCAGTAGATCAGTACAGATTTGGAAAGCCAGACTTCTTTACAACTGTGGTTTCAATGTGATAGGACAGCAGATGATGTCTCCAAATTGTTTCTTTGAGTACCTCGACATGAAGCACTGTCACAAGAGAGCAGCATCCACCAATGTCAACAATAGAGCTGGTCATTGACTTCAGGAGGGGTTCACATGCTCCTGTCTACGTGAACGGTTTTGAGGTTGAGAGATTCAAGCCATAAACACAAGAGATTCTGCAGATGCTCGAAATCCAGAATAACACACAAAAAACTGAGCAGAACAGACAGCATCTATGGAAAAAAGTAAGCAGTCGACGTCTCAGGTCGAGTCTTGATGCAGGGTCTTGGCCCAAAATGTTGACTGTTTATTCCTCTCCATAGATGTGAGTGTTACCGAGAGCCCCAGGTCCCCAAGAGTGCACATCACCAGCAGTAAGTCCTAATCCATCTATGAAGATGCCAGGGCCAAGATGGCACACCAACACCTCTACTTCCTCAGAAGGCTAAGGAAATTTGGCATGTCCCCATTGACCTTTACCAGTTTTTATTGATGCCCCATCCTATCTGGATGCATAACAGCTTGGACAACACACATCAAAGTTGCTGGTGAACGCAGCAGGCCAGGCAGCATCTCTAGGAAGAGGTACAGTCGACGTTTCAGGCCGAGACCCTTAGTCCAACACAACCTTGATGTGTGTTGCTTGAATTTCCAGCATCTGCAGAATTCCTCTTGTTTGCATAACAGCTTGGTTTGTTAACTGTCCTGGACACGACCACAAGAGACTGCAGAGAGCTGTCATCACATCACAGAAATCCACTTCTCCTCTATGGATTCTGCCTTTACTTCTCACTGGCTCAGTAAAGCAGCCAGCATGATCAAAGGCCCGCCCACCCTGGACATCCTCCCTTCTCCCCTCTCCCATCAAACAAAAGATACAGAAGCCTGAAAGCATGTACTGTTCGGCTAAAGGTCGGCTTCTGTCCCACTGCTATCAGACTCCTGAAAGCATCTCTTGTGCAGCAAGCTGGGCTCCTGGCCTCACAATGTACCTTATTGTGAACTTGCATCTTATTGTTGACTTGCACTTCACTTTCTCTGTAGCTTTCACACTTTATTCTGCATTGTTGCTGTCTTAGCTTATTCTAGCTCAATGCACGATGTAATGGATTTGATCTGTATGAACAATATGCAAGACAAGCTTTTAACTGTATCTTGGTGTACGTGACAATAATAAACCAGTACCACAACTAAAGACAGGATGATCATTTATATTACACTCACGAATATTGGCCAGGACATGAGGGGATCATGTCCTAATCCTCCATAGAGCACTGTGATCCTTGTTCACCAACCCAGTGGAGCAGATAAGGATTTGTTTTAAAGTTTGATCCAAGGCACTCCCTCGGTACAGGACTAAAGTGCCATAGAATCGTGACTTAAGTTCTCTGAATACACTCTGATTGCGGAGCCTGTAACTCAAGAGGCAAGATGGTCAAATCAATCGTGAAATGTGCGAAGGGCGTTGAAGGGAGGTAACAGGTCACAGATAGGAAACAGCATTACCAGGAGGAGAGAGGATTTTTGGATTTTTCTTTTCCATATCACATAATCTGTTGATAAAGATCTTCAAACTTTCAGTAATGGACCACATTCCTAGCATAAAAGCACTGTAATGACATGAATGTTTGATGTGATAACTGCTGAACAGAGCCTACTCCCATCTGGATAAGCAAGCAGCACTGTGGGAATCGTGTTTTTTGACTTCTCAAGTACATCAAGCCCTCATTGCTGGGGGAGAAGCTCCATTCAATGCAGGTTGGCACTTCCATTGTATCCTGGATAATGGACCACCTGACTGGCAGACCACAGTTTGTGCGGCTTCAGGGCTGTGTGTCAGACATGCTGCAAGCAGCAATGGGGCCCCACAGGGGACGGTATTGGCTCCCTTCCTGTTTACCCCATTTACCTCAGAGTTTAGATACAACACTGAGTCATGTCATCTTCAGAAATTCTCTGTTGACTCAGCAATAGTTGGGTGTATCAAGGAGGAACAGGACGATGAACACAGGGCCCTGGGGACTTTGTCGAATGATGCAAGCTGAATCATCTGCAGCTCAACATCAGTAAGACAAAGGAGAAGGTGATGGACTTTAGGAAGTTAAGCCAGCGTTGCTCCCTGTTACTATTGATGGTGAGGAAGTGGATGTGATGAGGACCTACAAGAACCTGGGAGTGCACATGGACGACAGATTGGAGTGGAGCACCAACACAGGAGCTGTGTACAAGAAGGGCCAGAATTACCTCTACTTTCTGAGGAGACTGAGGTCCTTTGGAGTATGCAGTCCTCTCCTTCATATGTTCTACCAATCTTTTGTTGACACTACAATCTTCTATGCGGTGGTGTGCTAGGACAATGGTGTCAACAAGATAGATGCCAACAGGCTCAATAAACTGATTAGGACGGTTGGCTCTGTTATAGGAGTTGAAGTGGACACACCAGAGGCTGTATGAGAACAAAGAAAATCTTAGCAATTCTGGACAATGTTTCTCACCCTCTGCATACCACCTTGGCTGAACAGAGGAGCACTTTGAGTAATAGACTAAGACAGCTGCGCTGCTCCAAAGAGCACTACATGAGGTCATTCTTACCCTCAGCCATTAGGCTCTATAATGAGTCAACCTACAGCCGGAGAAATGATGACCCCTCCTGTTAGACTGTTGTTAACCTCTGTTTACCAGAGCTCTGTTTAGCTCTGTTTACCACACCCTACTATCACGAATACCCTGTGCAATACTGTGCAATAAAACCATCACTTCTTATCTGGACAGCGTGAATGTGCATCCGTTGCTGTATAATATTACGGTAATTCTTGATTTACCATCTTATCAGTGTGATCTTGCAAACCTCAAAGTGTGGAAATATATGTATGAAAAACCAAGCTTCCTTAAGTCTAGGGGTAAAAAGATACAGTCTTACGATGATGAGTAAAGTTCATTTCAGTTGAGTTTGTGGTATTGAGTTGAGTAGTGATGGAGAGAGAGAGAGAGATTTGAGTCTTCAGGTGAGCTGACACCATCGATCTTCTCATTGCCCTTCGAAATCCTTTAAAAGTCACCGACTGTGACTTTAACAAAGGGAACTGGTTTTCTGTGGTGGAGCTATCCCCCAGGTGAGGGTGGACACATGAACAACTCTCCACCAGTCAACCCTTTTCCTCTTTCCACTGCAAGAGCGATGGATTGATCCGCCTGATCGATCCTCCAAAACCCACTTTTCCTGCGGGCACAACAAAGCTCATTCAGTGTCCAAAACATGTGTCTGAGGTCTATCATCTGACCCCCTATTTTATCTTCCCATACTGAGCATCAATTGTCACTCAAATAACTCCTCCTTCCTCCCTCTGTGAAGAAATGCAAGCAGGCAAAAAGTCCTTGAAGAAGTATCAACAACCTGTCGAAAATCATAACATCAATTGTCCATTTAATAACACCGTTGGTCACCACAGCAACTTACGAGCTGCTCAGTGCTATCTCCACTTCAGCAGAAACCCAACAGTTAACCAGTTCTTTCTCGTTCCTTAAAGTGACAGTCCCACAGTTAGTCTTCATCTCTCTCTCTCTTTTACAAACAAGTCGGTGTTAAATAACTCTCTCTCTCTTTTCAAAACAACAGTTCATAGGGGTAATTCAGGATCCCATCACAAAGGTAACTTATTTTTTTATTCTTCTTACTTTTCTTCTAATATTTGTATATCTGTGAATTTGTAATGCTACTGTGACACTGTAATTTCCTTTGGAATCAATAAAGTATCTATTTATACTGTTGGACCTCCAAAGAACGAACAGGCATAAGAGTCTGGCTTGAATGTGGCTAGCACCAATGGATTCAACAAATGGAGACACCAATCATTCACTAAATGGATCCAACCCCTGGTGACACCCATCATTCACCCAATGGATCCAACCTCGGTGACACCCATCATCAGACACCCAATGGATCCAACCCCTGGTGACACCCATCATCAGTCACCCAATAGATCCAACACCTGGTGACACCCATCATTCACCAAAAGGATCTAAACCTTGGTGACACTCATCAATCACCCAATAGATCCAACCCCTGGTGATACCCATCATTCACTGGTTGAGGGGTAAGGGCAGAAGCCAGACAGTTTTTCAAAGTTCCACTGAACCTCCTTCCTGTTGTGTTTATGAGATTCTCATTTCCTCCATCCACCCACCCTCTTACAACTCCCTCTCTCTGCACCAGCACTCATCCCATTCCCTCAATTCTTCACCCCAGTTCTTACCCCATCCTTAAAATTCCTGTCCCTTAGCCTCAGCTCTTTGACAGGAGATGGGAAATTTTCCCACTTCTTCCCTCACATATTCCACCTGAGCATACTGTCCATATGCAACATGAGCAAATACACTCACTGGCCACTTTATTAGATACACCTGTACACCTACTCGTTATTGCAAATATCTAATTAGTCAACTGTGTGATACACTACATTCATGCACTCAGTATTATTTATTTATTTAACTGTTTGTTTGTTTGTTTATTTATTTATTTATTGTTATTATTAATTGTTTTTGTTTTTATTGTTTTGGGACAATTTGGCTACTTTTGCACATTGCTTGTTCGTCCATCTTTCTTTCTGTGTAGATTTCCATTGATTCTATTGTATTTCTTTGCTCTATTGTGAATGCCTGCAAGAAAATGAATCTCACGTCAAAGTTACTGGTGAACGCAGCAGTCCAGGCAGCATCTATTGGAAGAGGTACAGTCAACGTTTCTGATTAATCTCTTACTAGCTCTTCTTTCAGTTAGTCCTGACGAAGGGTCTCGGCCTGAAACGTCGACTGTACCTCTTCCTAGAGATGTTGCCTGGCCTGCTGCGTTCACCAGCAACTCTTATGTGTGTTGCTTGAAATTCCAGCATCTGCAGATTTCCTCGTGTTTGCGAGAAAATGAATCTCATATGTTGACGTACATGTATTTTGATAACAGATTTACTTTGAACGTTGACATTGTGAAGAAAGGCTCTGTAGGCCTCTACATTGCCGCACATTGTCCTCGGTGATTCAGTACAGTTGAGGACCGGTTATTGAGAGCGAATGCTCGTAGGTGCCTGGAGGTCACATAGTTCTTCCAAAGCACCATCTTTTCAACCACCCTCCTGCCTCTTCTCACAGAACTTATGGCACAAAAGAAGGCTCAATCAGATAATTATAAACACAAGATTCTGCAAAGCTCGGTTAACACACCCAAAATGCTGGAGGAACCCAGCAGGTCAGGGAGCGTCCTTGGAGGAGAATAAACAGTCAGTGTTTCAAGCCGTGCCCAGAACTGGAAAGGAAGGATGCAGAAGCCAGAATAAGAAGGTGGGGAGAGGAGAAAAAGTGAAAGAAGGTGAGGGGAAAGACAGGCTGATGGGTAACAGGGGTTGAAGTGATAACTTAGGAGGTGATAGTCCCCATTCAGTCTCCACTCTCACCCCTTCTCTTGTCCTCACCTGCATTTCACCTCCCTCTGGTTCTCCTCCTCTTTCTCATTCTCCCATGGTCCACTCTCCCCTCCTAGCAGATTTCTTCTTCTTCAGCCCTTTATCTTTTCCACAAATCACCACCCAGCTTCTTACTTCATCCCGCTCTCCCCCACCCACCAAACTTCCCCCTCACCTGGACTCATCTATCACCCACCAGCTTGTAGTCCTTCACCCTCACCTCACCTTCTTATTCTGGCCTGTTCCCCCTTCCTTTCCAGTCCTAATGAAGCCTCTCAGCCCAAAACGTGGACTGTTTTATTCTTCTCCATAGACACTGCCTGACTTGCTAGTTCCTCCATCATTGTGTGTGTGAGTGTTGCAGAGTTGCACCACGTGTATGCAGGAGAAAACCCCCTTTTGTGTGGAACAGAGCCAGAGCCAGCCGCAGAGAGAATCAGAGTGACTAATGGTGGATGGTGTCCACTGACACAATTAATCATATTGAACTGCGGGACCCTATCAGCACTGCCAGCCTCTTTGGATTGTAATCTTGAAAATAGATCCAAGCTGCAATCTGAAATGGAATCACTTGCTAATTTAGCTTCCACAGTTTAAGCTATTGGAATTGCTTATCGGGTTTCCCCATGTGCTGGGCTATCATGATAGCTAGGGTGTACAAACTTTGCCACATCACAAAAAATGAAACCTTCTCCTTTATTATTACACTGGGATTGTAAACTTTGAAGACCACACCTGCAGGTTCCTATGAGGGCACATTCAATTCTCTGTACCTTTGTATCATCAAGTGCGTTTGTGAGTGTGTGCATGTTTGTTTCAGTTTGTGTGTACGCATGTACTGTACAGTATACATGTGAGTGTGTGCGTATGTGTGTACTTTAGTGTGTGTGTGAAAAAAGGTAGACTATTCTATACACAAGAGATTCAGCGGGTGCTGGAAATCCAGAGTAACACACTCAAAATGTTGGTGGAACTCAGCAGGTCAGGCAGCATCTATGAAAAGGAATAGGGAGTCGACGTTTTGGGCCAAAACCCTTCATCAGGACTGCTCTAAGTAACACACACAAAATGCTGGAGGAACTCAGCAGGCCAGGCACCATCTATGGAAAAACGTACAGTCGACATTTTGGCCTGAAACCCTTCAGCAGGACTGAAGAAATAAAGCTGAGGAGTAGATTTGAAAGGTGTGGGGGGGGGGGGGAGGCATTTAGATAATATTTGTTTGAGATTATTAAATTTACAGCAGTGTGATAGATTGGTCCCAGACGAGTACAGATAGAGTAAGTCTCTGGCTCAGATGGTTTTTGATTGGTTATGGCTAAATTCAGGTCAGATTGGGTTTGGCTGTGGTTAGGTTTGGATCAGGGTGGGGTTGTCCGTGGATTCATGTCAGGTTTTGATTGGTAGTGGTTGGGTTGGTTTGAGATGAAATTGCCTATGGTTGGATGCAGATATGGTTGGGATTGACTGTGGTTAGGTTTGGCTGAGTTGGGATTGGCTGTAATTGGGTTTAGGTGGAGGCTTGGATTGGCCTTGGTTGGGCTTGGGTCAAGTTGGGATTGGCCATGACTGGTTTCAGGTCAGGTTTGGATTGGTTGTGGTTGGGCTTGGGTCAAGTTGGGAATTGGCTATGATTGGTTTCAGGTCAGGTTTGGATTGGTTGTGGTTGGACTTGGGTCAAGTTGGGATTGGCCATGATTGGGTTCAGGTCAGGTTTGGATTGGTTGTGGTTGGGCTTGGGTCAAGTTGGGATTGGCCATGATTGGTTTCACGTCAGGTTTGGATTGGTTGTGGTTGGGCTCATGTAAGGTTTGGATTTGCTGTGATTGGGCTTTGGTCAAGTTGGGATTGGCCATCACCGGGCTCAGGTCAGGTTTTGATTGGTTGTCGTTGGGCTCATGTAAGGTTTAGATTGGTTGTGGGTGGGTTTAGGTCAAGTTGGGATTGGCCATGATTGGTTTCAGGTCAGGTTTTGATTGGTTGTGGTTGGGCTCATGTGAGGTTAGGATTGGCTGTGGTTGAATTCAGGATAGTTATATTTGAAGAAGCTGTCAATGCTAAAATGATAGCTTTTTTATCATTGAAAGGAGGGTATCAATGATAAAATTCACCAGTGCCCTCAAAATGCCATCACTGTCCTGTCAGGGTCACCTGAATATTGACACACTCCTCAGAGTATCCACACCAATTCACAGATTGTCAGACATGAGGAGGGGAATAAGTAGGAAATAGGGAAAATGGGAGACAAACCACAGAGTGATTACACCTATCACACTCTCGCACCCCATCCCAACCTTTCTGGACAATCAAAGCAAGGCATACTCATCATTTCCTTCCCCCATCTGCCTATCTCGATTAGTCACAGGAAGGACGTGGTAGCAATAGAGAGGACGCAGAAGAAATTCACCAGGATGTAGCCTGGAACGGAGGGCTGTGGTCAGAGAAGATAGGCTGGGTTTATCCTCACTGGATCATAGGAGGCTGAATAGTAACCTTATAGAGGTTTATAAAATTATGAGGGGCAGAGACAAGGTAGATAGTCACAGTCTTTTACCAATGATGGGTGGGGCTTCACGGTAGGGGGAGGGAGGTGCCCAGAACTACAGGGCACAGGATTGAGGTGAGACGGGGAGAAATTTAAAGAGAAATCTTCAAAAGCCAATGCCTCAAAAAGGCAGCATCCATCATTGAGGATCGCCATGCCCTCTTCTCATGGCTACCATCGGTAGAGAGGTACAGGAACCTGAAGAAAAGTACTCAACATTTTAGGAACAGCTTCTTCCCCTCCACCATGAGATTCCTGCATGGTCTATGAATCCATGAACATTGCCTCACTATTCTGTTTTGTCTTTACACTATATTCTTATTTCTTGTGGGATTCCTATTGTAACTTACACATTGCACTGTGTGCTTATCTGTCAAGTCCAACAATGACAGGAAAACTGTGTGGGAGAGCTTTTGAAGTGGAAAATGGGACAGTTCCACTCTCGTGAGCTCAGAAGTCCAAGTCCACCTATACGAACAAGTGTCACAAACTGGGGTCTTGACCATGACGTCTTCTGTGCCTTGTCATGCAAGTTCGCTCTCCGTGGAGCGTGGCAGTATCACCTTCCTGGCCGATGGATCTCACTGTAGATCTCATCCGCCCAGTCCGCAGGAGCTGACTTCACATGCTAGGACAGGCCTGTCCCTATCTCACCAGGGTGTGAGGCCGCCAGCTACCCTCGCCTGATCTGGCGCCTCTGTTGAACTGGTGTGCCGGGGTGTGCCTGCTGTCGCATGCGGACAGCTACTTGGAGCCACAGGTGAGAACCGAGTGCCCAGTGAGGACCAAGGGTGAGTGAGCCGCCCCAGAATGGAAACGACCAGACCCTTTGCTCCCTGGACATGCCACCGACTGCGAAACAATAAATTTCACACCGATGGTAAAAAACCTGACTCTGATTCTGGTAACTGGAAAGACATAGTATACAGCACTGTGCAAACATCTGGAGCATGCTAGCTATATATATGTGCCTAACACTTTTGCATAGTGCTATACTACTTGTACAGAGGTGTCTGTAAATTCTGTAACACATGCATCATGCTGGAGGAACTCAACAAGTCAGGCAGCATCTATGGAGGGGGAATAAACAGTCGACGTTTCAGGCCAAGACCCTTCAGTAGGAGGTCTTCAAAAATGAATAGAGCACAGATTTTGTATGTTCCTATCAGAATAAAGGACAAGGATAACAGGTTTAGGGGACCTTGGTTTTCGAGAGATATTGAGGCCCTGGTTAAGAAGGAGGTGTAAAGCAAGTATAGACAGCGGGAAACAAATGAGGTAATTGAGGGGTATATGAAATGCAAGAGTACACTTAAGAAGGAAATCAGAAGGGCAAAAAGAGTTTGCTCTAACAGACAAGGTGAAGGAGAATCCCAAGGACCTCTGCAGATAGTTAAGGGTGAAATTGGTTCCCTTGAAGGTCAGCACAGTCATCCATGTGTGGAGCTAAGAGCTGGGGAGATCTTAAATGGATTGTTTGCATCTGTATTTACTTGGGTGACAGACACAGAGTCTGTAGAACTGAGGCAAATCAGTGGTGATATCATGGACTGCACACAGATTACAGAGGAGAAAGAGGTGCTTGCTGTTTTGAGGCAAATTAAAGTGGATACATCCCCAGGACCTGACGAGATATTCCCTCAGACCTTTTGAGAGGCTAGTGCAGAAACTGCAGCGGCCCTAGCAGAGGTGTTTAAAATGTCCTTAGCCACAAGTGAGATGAGAGAGGATTGGAAGATAAATCCAATCTGTTCTGTTGTTTAAGAAAGGCTCTGAGAATAAGCCAGGAAACTATAGGCCGGTGAGCCTGATGTCAGTGGTGGGAAAGTCATTGCAAGGTATTCGGAGAAACTAAATATATAAGTACTTGGCTAGACAAGGACTATTTAGGGATAGTTAACAATGGCTTGGCGTTTGGGAGGTCATGTCTAACCAATCTTTTTCAAGGAGGTTACCAGGAAAGTTGATGAAGGAAAGCAGAGGATGTTTTCTACAAGGCCTTTGGCAAGGTTTTGCATGGGAAGTTGGTCAGGAAGGTTCAGTCGCTTGGCATTCAGGATGAGGTAGTAAATTGCATTTGATGTGGGAGAAGCCAGAGAGTGGTAGTAGATGGTTGCAACTCTGACTGGAGGCCTGTGACTAGTGGTGTGCCGCAGGGACCAGAGCTGGAAAGATGGCACCAATAAGGGATCACTCGTGTGCAGTTTCAGTGGGAATGATTAAATATTCCTATTCAGGACTACTACAACTGAAATTTAGCCACAGCCATATGTACTTCAGTAAGCAACACTGTTTTTTAAGATGTTCCGAATGCAGTTCCCTTCAACCAAAAGGAGGTGAGGAAAGGGTGCGGGATGCAAGTAAGATTGAAATGCAGAGGCTTCAGACACTCACTCCCAACTATCTTTCTGGTGAATGGAGAGTCTCTGGAAAATAAAATTGAAGACCCTCAGAGCAAGATTACAGTACCAGAGAGAATTTAGTGATTGCTGTGTACTTTGCTTCACGGAAACATGGCTATCACCTGCCATTTCAGACACAGTGCTGCAGCCTGATGGCTTTACCATTCTCACCAAAGACTGCTCTGTCTTTTAAAGGCAGAGGAAATGGAGTATCCTTTATGATTAACTCAGCATGGTACTGGAGATGGAGTATCCTTCATGATTAACTCAGCATGGTACACAGACGTGATGGTTCTGCTTGAGTCCTGCTCACCCAACCTGGAACATCTGGTAGTCAAATGTTGTCTTCCTTGTCTGCTAAGGCAGTATTCCACCATTATCCTGGTAGCCGTGTACATTCCACCTCAGGCCAACATCTGGCAGGACTGGAGGGGTTGAGCAATGACACAAAACGGAAGGCACCCTAATGCTTTCTCTATTTTTGTGGGGAATTTCAACCAGGCCAGCTTGAAGAAGTCTCTCGACAACTACCACCAACATATCACCTGTGGAATCAGAGGAGCCAACACACTTGACCATTGTTATACCACCATCAAAAATGTTTACTATACCATCCCAGACCCACACTTTGGAAAGTCTGATCACCTGACTGAACTTCTACTCCCAGCATATAGGCAGAGACTAAAGGCCCCAATACCTTTGGTGAGGACCAAGCAGGTAGGGTCAAGGGAGGCAAAGGAGCACTTTCATGACTGCTTTGAGTCAGTGGACTGGACAATATTCAGGAATTCATCTTCGAATCTGAATGAATATGCCACGCTTGTCACCGATTTCATCAAAACCATGTGGGTGAGTGTGTGCCTTCAAGAACGTACCAGAGAAATCAAAAGTCATGTATTAACCAGGAGATTCATAGTCTTCTGAGGGCTAGATATGTGGCATTCAAAACCAGTGATCCAGAACTATACATGAAGTCCAGGTACGACCTACAGTAGGCTATCTTAACAGTGAGAAAACAATTTGGAATGAGGTTGGAGATGGAATCGGATGCACATCAGCTCCAGCATAGTTTGCTGGCCATTACTTCCTGCAAAGCAAAACCTAACATTATGAATGAGTGTGATGCTTCACTCCCAGATGAGATCAACTCTTCCAAAGCGAGAATAAAGCTACATCTATTGGAATCCCTGCAGTATCCAGTGACCCTGTGATCTCTCTCTTGGAGGCTGATGTCAGGTCATCTGTCAAGAGGGTGAACCCTCGTAAGGCATCAGGTGTACCTGGTAGGGCACTGAAAACCTGTGCCAACCAACTGGTGGCATTGTTCAAGAAAGAGTTTTCAATCTCTCACTGCTGCAGTCGGAGGCTCCCACCTGCTTCAAAAGGGCGACAATCGTACCAGTGCCCAAGAACAGCGGGGTGAGCTGCATCAATGACTCTTGCCCACTGGCACTCAAATCTACTGTGATGAAGTGCTTTGAGAGGTTGGTCATGGCCAGATCAACTCCTGCCTAAGCAAGATCCTGGACCCATTCCAATTCTCCTATCGCCACAAGAGGTCTACAGCGGATGCGGCCTCACTGGCTCTCCACTCGGCGTTGGATCACTTGCACTTACATCAGGTTGTTTTTTTATTGACTACAGCTCAGCGTTCAACACAAGCAGAACATTAGTCTAATCAACAAGCTCCAAAACCTGGGCTTCAGTACCCCCCTCTGCAACTGGATCCTTGACTTCCTCACTGGAAGACCACGGTCAGTGTGCATTGGAAATAACATCTCCTCCTCGCTGACAATCAACACTGGCGCACCTCAAGGACATGTGCATAACTCGCTGCTTTACGGCTTCTACACCCATTACTGGGTTGCTAGGCACAGCTCAAGTGCCATCCATATAAATTTGCCAACAACACAACTGTTGCTGGCAGAAGTTCGGGTGGTGACCAGGAGGCGTACAGGAGCAAGATAAATCAGCTGGTTGAGTGGTGTCGCAGTAACAGCCTTGCACTTAATGTCAGTAAGACCAATAAAATGATTTTGGACTTCAGGAAGGGAAAGTCCAGGGAAAAGGGAAAGACACACTCGTCCTGACTGAAGGATCAGAAGTGGAAAGGGTGAACAGTTCAAGTTCCTGGGTACTAACACCTCTGAGGATCTATCCTGGGCTGAACATATTGATGGAACTACAAAGAAGGCACAACAGCGGCTATATTTCATTTGGAGTTTGAGGAGAATTAATACTTCATGTCACCAAGGACACTTGCAAATTTCCATAGATGCATTCTAACTGGTTGCATCACTGTCTGGTGTGGAAGGGCCACTGCACAATATCGGAAAAAGCTGCATGAAATTGTCAACTTAGCCAGCTCCATCACGGGCACCCGCCTCCCCAGCATCGAGGACAGCTTCAACAGCGGATTCTCTCAAAAAGGCAGCATGCATCATCAAGGACCCAGGACATACCCTGTTCTCATTGCCGCCATCATGAAGGTACTGGAGCCTGGAGACGCACACTCAATGCTTCAGGGACACCTTCTTCTCCTCTGCCATCAGATTCCTGAATGGCAATGAACCCATAAACACCACCTCAGTCATTTTCCCCTTTCTTTTTGCACCACTTATTTATTTTATATATACTTCTTATTGTAATATATAGTCTTTATTATTATGTATTGCAATGTACTGCTGCCTCAAAACAACACATTTCACGACATATTAAACCTGATTCTCATTCAGATTTTGGGTTTGTTGCTTGTCATCTGGGAGAGTTCACTGGGAATGTCCTGAGCCGCTGTGTGAATCGTGTGTGATTGCTGCCATCTAGTGGGCAAGGTAGGTAGAGCAGCTTAATTGTCCTCAGATTCTGCTCCTCTCCAAGGGTTCCATAAAGAAAGATTGGCTTAATTTGTCACAAGTACATTGAAAATGAAATGCTTTATTTGCATCAGAATAGTTGCTGAGGGCATCTGCAAGTGTCACAAGTTTCAAAAGGACTAGATAGAATGGATGTGGAGAGGATGTTTCCTATGGTGGTGGTATCCAGAACTAGGGGACACGCCTCAAAATTGAGGGACGACTCTTTAGACAGAGGTAAGGAGGAATTTTTTTTAGCCAGAGAGTAGTAAATCTGCGGAACGCTCTGCCACAGACTGCGGTGGAGGCCAAGTCCGTGCGTATATTTAAGGCAGAAGTTGATCGTTTCCTGATCAGTCAGGGCATCAAAGGATATGGTGAGAAGGCAGGTGTATGGGGATTGAGTGGGATCCGGGTCAGCCATGATGGAATGGTAGAGCAGACTCGATGGGCTGAATGGCCAAATTCTGCTCCTATGTTTTATGGTCTTTATAGTCACTGTGCTTCTACTGCCAATTTAGTACTCCTCGCTAACCCGTATGTTTTTAGAATCCGGGAGGAAACCCATGAAGTCATGGGGTGAACATACAAACTCCTTACAGGCAGTGGCAGGAATTGTGCCCCAATAGTGGATTGGTTTCAGTGCTGTGCTCCATGTCCGGGCTGATTTAGCGTCATTGCTAAAGGACAGTGAGCAGTCACTACGGACAGAGGGAGGGAAATTACTGAAACTCATAGCGTGCCAAGGAAACAGGCATCAGCTTCATAAATCAGAGCACTGAGGACGGGCATTGGGATGTTATGTCAGAATTGTAGAAAATGCTGGTGTGGACATCTACTTCCCTTCAACCGTTCAGTTCCTGAACCAACCTGCACAATCAGAATCAGAGTGAACATCACTGACATGTCATGAATTTGTGGTTTTGCAACAGTAGTACAGGACAATAAAAACACCGTAAGTTACAATGAGAAATATATATGTAATTAAATACATTGTGCAAGAACAGAGGGAAGAAAAATAGTGAGGTAGTGTTCATGGGCTCGTTGTACATTTAGAAATCTGATGATGGAGGGGAAGAAGCTGTTACTAAATCACTGAGGGTGTGTCTTCACGTTTCTGTACCTCCTCCTCGACAGTAGCAATGAGAAGGGGGCATGTCCTGGGTGAAGGGGGTCCTTGAATGATGAAAGCTTCCTTTCTGAAGGACACCATTTGGAAGGTGTCCTCGGTGACTGGGGGTGGGGTTATCACCCATGATGGAGCCGGCTGATTTTACAACTGACTGCAGCTTCTCCAATCCTGTACAGTGCCCCCACCCCTCCATACCAGACCGTGATGCACCCAGTTGGAATGCTCTGTATGGTATAGCTGTAGAAATTTGCTAGTCTTTGGTGATGTACCAAATCTCCACAAATCCCTAATGAAATGTAGACGCTGTATGTAACTTCATCAATATCTTAGGCCCAGGATAGATCTCTAATCACTACTTCAGTATAGTAACAGTCTGACCTCTTTGCACTACAAAGGACTTCCTTTTTATTCAAATGGTTTTGTTTCTTGTATAATTATTTTATCATATATTTTTTATTTTTTGCTTTGCTTGTGAATGCTGTGTATCATCTGCTATGCATCTGTGAAGCTGCTGCAAGTTAAGTTTTTTCATTTCACTTGTAGATACATGTATATATTACAATAAACTCCACTTTGACTTTGGCAGGTCCATTAACTCCTCTTTAATTGGTTTTCCCACTACCCTAATGCATGTTGGTCCAATCGAAAATTCCAAGAGAAGGATTGAATGATTTCTGTTGGCTAACCGAATCTAGTGATCCAGAATAAAGACCGAAGTTAAAGATTAATCAGGGTATGAGTGCAGGTTTTGGGCCGTTATGTTGCAGTTGTGTAAGTCACTGGTGAGACAGTGTTTGGAGTACTGTGTCCGGTTTTGGTCACACTGTTACAGGAAAGAAGTGGTTAAATTAGAAAGGGTGCAGAAGAGATTTACAAGGATGTTTCCAGGATCAGAGTTATAGGGAGAGATTTGCCAAGCCAGATCTGACGAAGGGTCTTGGCCTGAAACGTCGACTGTACTTCTTCCTAGAGATGCTGCCTAGCCTGCTGCGCTCACCAGCAACTTTGATGTGTGTTGCCAGATCTTTATGTGCTGTGTTTTCCTCTTGGTCCAGAGGAATGTTGTTTCATTTTGTTGTACACATGTGTACGGCTGAATGACAATAAACCTGAACTTGAATTTGAACTTTATTCCTTGGAATGTAGGAGAATGAGGGGGCGACCTTAAGGAAAAGTTTAAAATTATGAGGGGCATAGTTAAGGTGGAAGTAGCAGTCTTTTCCCCAGGGTGGGGGAATCCATAAGAAGGGGGCATTGACTTACTTTTTCAAACAGAAGATGGTGAGGACATGGAATGAGAAGCCAGATGAAGTGGTTGAGATAGATACAACAATATCACTTAAGCACTTGAATATGTTCAGGGAGGGGCCTGAAGGGATATATGCCATTTGCACAACATTGGGATAATCTTTGTGAATGTGGTCGGCAGGACTAGAGGGCCCGAAGGGCCTGTGTCCATACTACATTGTTCCATGACTCTAATTGACTTGAACAGAACATACATGAGGGGATTAGTATTAGTGTATCCATGCATATCGCTCCGTGGCTCTAATCGGCCTGATCAGAACATGTTTGAGGGGCCGAACAGTCTCTTCCTCTTCCTACGTCACTAAGATGAAGCACTTCACAGAAACACACCACTTGCTTAATTCCTTTAACTGATGAACTTGTGCTGATTGCACACCGAGGATCATTCGCCCCTTTAAGAGGTTTTTCAATTGCATTTTAATTCCCCCAAATTATCTGAAGAAGCCTTTAGTCCTCCTGGGTGTGTGGATCACCTCCATTTCACACACTGTTAAATGGTTTGCAGATGAGAGTTAGCCAGCATAGGAATCTGTTACTCTAACCTGCTGCAATTGAAACTACGTGTAATTACATTGTGTGACAGCTACTAGAACTGCTCAGGCAAATCAGTTCAACTGCAAGGAAGACAATTATTGTAATTATGATGGAAACAGAAAAAGACTACTGATGCCAGCATCTGGAGCAACAGCCAAACTGCTGGAGGAACGCAGCAGGTCAGGCAGCGTCTGTGGGAGGCAGAGGGATGGTTATCATCTCGGGTTGAGACCCTGCATCACGGTCTTGACCGAAAAAGAGGACCATCCCTCCTGCCTCCACAGATACAATCTGACCCGTTGAGTTCTTCCTGCAGTTTGGTTGTTGCTTCATTAATTCAAAGTTCTAAGTGAATTTATCAAAATAGGTACTGTATATGTTCACAACACGCTGGAGGAACTCAGCAGGTCGGGCAGCATCCATGGAAAAGATCAATCGACGTTTCGGGCTGGAACCCTTCGTCAGGACTGTAGAGGAAGGGGGCAGAGGCCCTATAAAGAAGGTGGGGGGAGGGTGGGAAGGAGAAGGCTGGTAGGTGCCAGGTGAAAAACCAGTAAGGGGAAAGATAAAGGGGTGGGGGAGGGGAGGCAGGGAGGGGACAGGCAAGAAAGGTGAAGAAGGAACAGGGGTAAGCACAATGGGTAGTAGAAGGAAGCGGAACCATGAGGGAGGTAGTAAGCAGCTAGGGGAGTCTCCAGTCCCTTGGTATGAACATTGAATTCTCCAACTTCCAGTAATTCCCTTCCCCTATCCCAGTTTCACTCTGCCCACTCCCCCAGCTGCCTATCACCTCCCTCATGGTTCCGCCTCTTACCCATTGTGCTTTCCCCTATTCCTTCTTCACCTTTCCTGCCTATCCCCTCCCTGCTTCCCCTCCCCCACTCCTTTATTTTCCCCCTTACTGGTTTTTCACCTGGAACCTACCAGCCTTCTCCTTCCCACCCTCCCCCCACCTTCTTTATAGGGCCTCTGCCCCTTCTCTCTACAGTCCTGACGAAGGGTTCCAGCCCGAAACGTTGACTGTTCGTTTCCACGGATGCTGCCCGACCTGCTGAGTTCCTCCAGCGTGTTGTGAGTGTTGCTTTGACCCCAGCATTTGCAGAGTATTTTGTGTTTACTGTATATGTTACCATATACTACCCTGAGATTCATTTTCATGCAGGCATTCTCAGTTGATACAAAGAAACTCAATGAAATCAGTGGAAAACTACACACAAAGACTGACAAAGAGCCAATGTGCAACAGAAGACAGACTAACTCAATCAATCAATCAATCAATTGATAATATTGAGAATATGGATTGAAGCTGAGTCCATAGGTTGTGGATTCAACTCTGTTTTCAGTGTTCAGTTCAGTGTTAATTATCAGAATCAGGCTTATTAATAATGACAAATCTGAAATTTGTTCTTTTGCAGCAGCAGTAGAGTGCAATACATTAAGAAAATGCTCTAAGTTACAAAAGTAAATAAATAAATAAATAAATAAATAAATGGTGGGAAAACAGAGTAAGATAGCGAGGAAGCATTAGTGGGTTGTGGACATTCAGAAACCTGTTGCTGCAGGGGAAGAAGCTGTTTCCAAATGATGAATGTTGGTCTTCAGGCTCCCGAACCTCCTCTCTGTTGGTAGTATTGAGAGGCGGATGTGTATCGGATGGTGAGGGGCCTTCGTGCTGGATGCTACCATTTTGAGGCAACGCCCTTCGAAGATGTGGGGAGCATAGTGCCCATGGACCTGGCTGAGTTTACAACCCTCTGCAGCCTTTTCCGAATCTGTGCAGTGGCCTCTCCTCCCCCATACCAGACGGTCTTGCATGCAGTTAGAATGCTCTGCATGGTAAATCTATAGAAATTTGCAAGTGTCTTTAGTAACATACCAAATCTCCTCAAATTATGACATTGAATGGAACACGAGATTCCTGGACGTAGTGGGGAGTGACCTTCCCCTCTGTGAGAGAAGGCCGAGATCACATCTCTCTGGTTCCCCACCTCCTTCTCTTTATTCCAGTCTTCTGTCCTCCCAGATTTCTTCTTGTTCATCCCCTTTACCTTTTGCATCAATTCCCTCCCAGCTTCTCACATCATCCCCCCTCTCCCACCCACGCACCTTTTCCCTCAACTGATCCTCACCTATCACCTGCCCGCTTGTATTCCTTCCCCTCTCCCATCCTTCCTTTCCAGTCTTCCCCAGCTACCAGGCTGATCCTCACGCAGTTCGCCACATGTTGTGGGAAAATGGACTGTGTGGGACGGATCGCAGTGCAGCGTGACTCAGCCACCCTCTTTGATGAACCCACAGACTGCAAACCACAACAGGCTGCGCCTCAAGAAGACAGCTTCCATCATTAAGGACCCTCACGGGTCAGGACGTTCCCTCTTCACATTGCTTCCCGTGAGAAGTTACACGCCCTTCTCATCAATGGGTGGGACGGTTAGAGCACTCACCTTACAGCCTCGGCCATCACGGATGGGGGTTCAATTCCTGACACTGCCTATAAGGAGTTTGTACGTTCTCCACGTAGCCACGTGGATTTCCTCCAGGTGCTCCAATTTCCTCCCACATTCCAGAAACAGTGTCAGTGTGTTGTGGGCAAGTTATATTGGTGCCAGAAGCCTGGCAACACTTGCCAGCTGCCTAGCATAACCTTTACTGATCTGATTTAATGCGAACAACGCAGTTCACTGTTATGTTTCAATGTCCAAGTGACACATAGAGCTAATCTTATTTCTGTCTGGGAGGAAATAGCAATACTGAGAACCACTCTCAACGTTATAGCTTCTTTCCCTATACTGTCAGATTTCTGAATGGTCCATGAACCCATCAACAATACCTCACTATCCTCTTTTACACTAGGTATTTATTTATTGTAACATTATCACTTTTTGTTTTCAAGTAGACTGCTGACACAAAACAAGAAAAATCACAATGTCAGTGATGATTAACCCGATTCTGATTCAAGAGATGGGGCTAAGGTACACTGGCAATAATAGAAACATAAAGTGGTTCTGTGGTTCTCCAGTACCTGTGGAGAATTCATCACTTTGCCACCAAAGATGTTCTTCAATGTATAACACAGGAATCAGGGTGGCTAGGAGGATTCAGCACTGTCTCCAAAGAGCGAGGCAACAACATCCAAATGGCCCAGTTTTTGTTCGACAAATTAGTGTTTTTACTGGTTCAATTGACTGCCAATCAACAGAAACCAAACCAATAGCCAAACCTCTTCGACCAGCACAGTAGGTAACTAAGAAAGGTGGCGAATGGACTTCATTTTGGTTTTTGACAAGGTCGCACATGGTAGACTGCTCCAGAAGGTGAAGGTACAAGCGACCTGAAGCATTCTGGCAAATTGGATCCAAAGTGGGCTTCATGATAGGAGTACAGCATAGAAGTAGTCATGGTATTGGTACTGGTTTACAATTGTCACATGTTAATCATAAACACAAGAAAATCTGCAGATGCTGAAAATCTAAAGTAACACACACAAAATGCCACAGGAACTCAGCAGGTCAGGTAGTGTCCATGGAAATTATTCACC